>NW_025963779.1:70018919-71415169 GCF_023055435.1 Haliotis rufescens | reverse complement strand
GATTTCTTATGAAAATGAAAAGGGTTTTGTTGCTTTTATTATTATGGGTCTGCAGACTCAAGTCGTAGAAATATTAGAATAACATTTTTTTTAAATAGAGAAGATTCTTTTTCCGACACGGAGAAAAAACGTAGAAGAAGGTTTAAATTGGAAGAGAAGTAACCCTTTTATTATTTCAACACTTTTAACGATAGTTTCTTTTTCATTTTGACCACCGATCCAACGCTTTTGGAACAAATAATCCAGTTGTTAGAAAAAGACCCTAGTGTTAGGGTTCAACCATTCAGATTTAATGTTCAGCTTTGCCTACTATTTAAAAGAAAGAAACAGCAAGAATCACAAACCTATCCCATCCTCTAGGACGACGTCAATGGATACACGGCGGGTTTCAAAGTTATGGAACAGCACTCTGCTGTAATTTCCTTCTATCTGGTCGTACTCCTCATCACTCAGATTTGTAGTGTTGATGTAGGTTTGTTTTGTGACGTCGTCGTAGATCACATGTGGCGGTAGTTCTGTGTAATACGTTTCATTCTTGAATTCCCATCTGTACCTGAGTGTCATCCCCGGGTCTGTGGTTCCCCGCACAGTGAGGTTCACCAGATCACCTTTCTTGATGCCCTGCTTAAGTGGAGGCTGTGTAGTCACGCTGATAGGCTCTAAAACATAATATATATTTTCCTTAAATTAAATCATCGCTTTACGAATCAAATGAACTGATCATGTGTTGGGGACAGTATCACATTGCCCCTCACAGAGAAAGATTTGCATATAAACCGTTATGTAGGACAGTGCTTAATCAAAGAAATCTTAATTATTCCGCAATCATGGTATTTATTCTTTTGCAATTGCTATAAATATAAACTCTTGTATCACCATCGGTGGTGATTTGATAATAAAGAATAGAACTGAATTGACTTACCTATGACATTGAGACAACCGTTTGCGAACTCGGAGCCCATCGAGTTGGCTACCCGACATTGAATGCACATAATGTCATCTGGCTTGGTTAGGTTTGTCACGGTGAGAACACGACCACGTTCGCTGAATTGGATCTTTCCGTTACCTGCGGAAAATGCAAAAATGTGTTTACTCAGCACTATACATGGACGAAGACTTTTCATATCCTTCATCTCAGTATTTCATTCTTTACTTTCATACTTTACATTGTCGTAAGTTTTGATACTGTCTGAATGCAAAAATAGGATCTCGTTCTATTGCAGAAAAATATATTATTTCAACATACTAGCATGATGTCACTCATCACCCATTTCACGTATGAATATTCTGCATGCATGCATACATATTTTTCATACGTATGTACTATCAACAACTATCAGCATTACGTAAAAAAGGGTGTCGTGGCCAAAAACTGCAATGACCTTACCCAATAATCTATATTTCGGAGTGTTAATGTTTCGCTTAGTACTTCCTAATTTTTAAAGTACAAGCTCGAACTCTGGAAGTGAAATACTCTTATGTGTGATAATCCAACAATAGAAAATAATCCGGACCTGGAGGATTGTTCATGTTGATCTCCACCCCATTCTTGTACCACACAGGGGCACTCGGCTCATTCTCCGCACGAGCCGAACGAGCCTTGCAGGTGAAGGTGGCATCTCGACCTTCGGGGATAGTCTGGTTGTTAATGCCCTGTACCCAGATAGGACCAGCTGCAACATGGTATATGATTATTGAATCTACAGCGCCCACCTCCACCTCAATCACCAATTACCCACAATCATGCCAGAATACATACACAGGAACGTCACCAACAACATCACCACCAACATCACTACCAACATCCCCTCAAACATCTTCTCCCACCACCAACATCTCCCCTAGCACCGTCACCAACACCTTCCCCCAACAGTCGCCCACTCTCCCTCCCTCCCTCCCCTGCATGAACATCCCCACTATCACTGCCACTAACAGCCTCTAAACCCCGCCATCATGGAACATCCTTCACAGATCTATAAGATCAATGTTGCAACAAACATCAGCATCCTACCCACAGCCACTAACCCCCCATCCTGGAACATCCTACATATATCGACCAGATAACTCCTGCAACAAACATCAGCATCCCACCCACAGCCACTAACCCCCCATCATGGAACATCCTACATATATCGATCACATAACTCCTGCAACACGCATCAGCATCCCACCAACAGCCACTAACCCCCCCATCCTGGAACATCCTACACAGATCTATCACACCTCTGCTGCATCAAATATCAACATCTCATCCACACGTACTAAACCCCACCATCCTGGAACATACTACACAGATCTTTTACACCACTGCTGCAGCCAGCATCAATACTCCATCCACAAGCAATATACTACCCAACTACCCCGAAACACACTACGATGACAATAAAGGCTACCAACACATGTTGTGTTGTGGAATAGCTCATGGCAACCTACATGTTACGTTCAGGAAGATGATGTCGTTGTCAGAAGTAGAGCTGTTCCCCTCGCATCTATAAATGCCTCCATCATCATCTGTTAGGTTAACAATCTGCAGTTTCATGTTGTTCTTGTCAAGTTTGTACTTCTTGTTGGTCGTGATGGGCCCTCTCCGCAGGTCATACCAATGGACAGACGGGATAGGGCTTCAGATACAGAAAATTGGCATAAAATACATTACACTTCTTCGTAAAATCACAGCCTGCAACACAGCTCTATTTCAGATCATAATTAGCACATGAACGACACAATCTTGTACAAATACATCAATGATGAAAGCAACTATGATGCATTTATCCCTATTCCTATTTCCTATTATCCCGATTTCGATGTCCACGTTATTGATGTTGCTTTACTTTTCATTTATATTATTATTATATAACATATTATTAGGTTAAACTAACTATTATCATGTAAATTTTATGATAAATGACAGATTTAAAAGATAAATAAAATGATAAAATGGAATCTATGGCTGTACAATTTGTACTTGATTGATGCAAGTGTCTCAAGTTTCCTGATGGCAATCTTATTTCTTTGGATTTCTATGGTTTCTCGAAAGTTTTATTAATCCTATCGTAATTCCTGATTTGGTGTGCTTCAAGAGCCTGTTCCACTCACTCTATGTTAATGTATGGAAACTACACCAGTCCTACAGAATGTTATGGAACTGTTGACACTTACTGTCCACTGAAAACACACTCCAGTTCTGCTTTTTGGCCTATGAGGAACTGGGGATCGGCGGTCTTAAACACATTTCTCGGAGGCACTTGGGGTTTAACTGAAATTATAAACCAAGATGGTTCAGAAACAGGTCATAAAGAAACAGATCCTCAAGAAGGGGAGCACAAAATGTGTGTTACCCCAAAGTTTACATAAACGTTATTAATGAGGAAGTCCAGCATTTCACATATTGTTTTGTCAGTCAACTAAATTTGCCTTCATTTCTAACAAATTGACCCGAACCTCTGAAGATATAGATGTAACTGTATCTATGATCAATACGTTTCGAACAAATGCCCCATGGGTCAGCGAATGAAGTATGTCATGTGGTATAGTGGTGTACAAAATTGAATAATCAAATGTTTTAACAGAATTGAATATGGTTCCTTTCTGCGATTTTAATAAGTCAAGCAAATTGTTTTAATTTTTGAGAATCCACATGGTATTAATTTCACTTGTCGAAAACCTTTCTGTGTACATAAAGAAAGTTCTTCCTTGATTTTGGTAAATCATTGAGACAAGGATTTGGTGTTACATCTGCTGGAGATAGCAATATATCTCTCTTTGTACGGAGTTTTATGATCTTTGGAATCCAGTACAAAAGAGTCTTCAGGCATTAGAGTCAAACCAAAAGTTGATGGTACTGATGAATGGTTGTGGCAGATTACTCCCTCAGTTAGCATACTGGGCTTATATGTGGCATTATTTTATATGTCACTTATACCAAGTTCCTTGATCAAACAATAAATGTAGGGATGCTTACATACAATGGTTATGTTATCTGAGGCCTTGTCAGTGGGAACAACTACAACCTTTTATGTAGGGCAGACATACTTAGGATAACAGCTGCCTGGGACAGAATGGGTTTATTCCAATTCTGTTTCCTCTTTTTCAGTTTGTGCATTTTACCAATGACATCACGCGCTGATTGAAGCAACCCTGAAGACAATTCAACAGGTTCCTGTTCTCTTTTGTCCCATTTATCGGCATATTCTTCGACAACATCCATAATAAGTTGTGATCTCCATTTGTAGGAGGCTACTCGCGATATTTTTGGTCCATATTTGATATAACTGACGAAGGTTGCTATTGTCAACACAAGCGAAGCCACCTGTGATTATATTTCCAACAGGTTGATAGCAGTATTGTGAGTCTTGGCAGCCACAAGTTGTGGAATTAACATGAAGAGCTGCCAAGTCCACGTTCTGCAACACGTTTCTATAATTGCATATGAATGCGTTTATCATTCACTATCAAATGAAAGAGAGGCAAGCTGAGGGTATAGTAATCTACCAGTAGTTGGTACCACTTATAAATATATCAAAACTCCATGCTTTACTGCAATATATGTACCTTTGTTTGTAATAGAGCAGCTTTGTCTGATATGTTATCAAATGTATTGTGAAATCTTACTAAATCGTATAAAACTGTTACACTGAATGGGCTGATTCAAATAGGTTCGCATATTCTCACCTGTTTCTGGTTTAACTGTCAGCTTCTTTGGGCTGCCAAGTTGGATATTATCGGGATTGTCATTGTACATGGCGCACTTGTAAATATCAACATCAGTCTGGTCTTCCACTTCCAAGAAGACAAAATGCAGGGTTCCTTTGAATTAAAAATTTACGCTATTATTCATGCATATATATTGTAAATGATTAGGTGTGGAAGCTCTGAATTAGTGTGTCCTTAACGAAAGCTTTATAGAGCACACCGACCATAACATCCTGACATAATGCCTGTTGGTTATGATGGGGAGTCATGGTGGTTCTGTTAAAACATTGGGCTACAGCGGTTCTGCTTGCTCTACATGCTCTGCTGACTGTCTCCGTCACGAGGCTGTAATTTATCATTTAAGGGAGCTGAATGTCGTTTTAGTGATGATTTAAAACAACAGTTAGCTTCAAACTTAGGCGCTGCATTAAACAACTCCCCTCAGGTGGCGGTGGGGTAGCCTCGTTGTTAAAGCGTTCGCTCGTCACGCCGAAGGCACGGGTTCGATTCCCCGCATGGGTACATTGTGGGAAGCCCATTTCTGGTGTCCTCCGCCGTGATATATCTGGAATATTGCTAAAAGTGGCGTAAACCCATACTCACTCAATCCAAAGGCAGTATGTGTTACCACCTACGCCCAAAATAACGCAGAACGTAAGACCTTCTGTGATTACAAGGTTTTCTTACAACTCCCTGATGGTCACTTTTCGGGTGCTTGTGTATCGTCAGTATGTTGCATTATGTACCAATATATATGTCCTTTAGCTGTACCAGTATCAGCTGGTGGTGGTCCAGAGTTGGACCCATTGTGATCCTTGGTCGGTCTGCACTATGCACGTGCTTGTGGGTTTCATCAAAGTTGTACGAACAAAGTCCCATTGGGCCTTCTTCCCAAACAAACACAAACATATCCGAACTATTGCTGTAAACACACTACACCACACTACAAATAACCCCCAAGTCTACATGATAACAACAACATACATCAAGAATCAGCAAGATGCAGTGATACCTTTATCGTCAATATAGATTCTTTTGCTTTCTTTAACTTGTTCCTGGGTGCCATCTGTTCCTTGTCGGAACCACATGAAGCGTGCTGGAGGAACGCTCTCTGGAACATCCCCACACTCGAGGCTGGCATATTGCCCCTCCGACTTGATTATGGGTGTAGGTGGGGCGCCGCTGTCAGACCAACTTTCTAGAACTAGAAACAGCACCAGTATGGTGATGTCAAACACAGGCGATATTAAATGATGAGAAGGACCTTTATATCATTACTATAGGATTGTTTTGTGTATTGTTATTATTAAACAGATCTCCCAATTGTAATTGTGGACTATTCCAGTGTATTGAAAGGTGTAAACCCAAGAAGGTAGGGATACAGATGTTCAAGAGTCGAATATCAAAATATTTTCAAAAGTAATACAGCTTATATATCATATTGTGAATTCCAGAAAACACATAAATCATAAATAATATCTTCGGCTTTGAAGATATACCGTGGCTGCACTGATGTTTTAATGGGCATTGAAATATGTTTTCTAATGATGCTTTATAATTAAGTTGAAAGGGTAATAGCAGAGTGTAACATTGTTTCACCATAGATAGCCTTGAACATATACTGGTGGTATAAACAACTCTTTACAAAACCTGTGATGGGTGACTACACACCGACAGAATGAATACAGCCATAAGCAGTCACAGAAAATATACACGTGACTCTACACTGGCACAATAAACACATTCGTGGAAAGTGTTGGGCTTATGACTATGCACCGACAGACTTCACAGAACCATAAACATCCTTGGACATGTGACTTCACATTTGGACCAGTGAGGCTTCTCACTGTATTTGCAAACGCTTTGATTAAAAAACAGCATCAATAAAAGCCTAACTTCTCTCACGAAAGTTTCAACGATAAACCTGTTAACAGACAGGCATACTTAGACTGCATCCAACTGTTCCCACTATGAACTTGCTATTGATGCAGTTGATCGATGTGCTGCACTGAATTAACTTAAAGCTGAAACACAGTATTTTTTCAACCTGATAAGAGAAATTAGTCAGTAATTGTCAGTAAACAAACATTAAATTGTCCCACTATAATGTGGAGTTCCCCAGGGTTCTGCTTTTGGTCGCTATTTATTCTGTACAACAGTCAGTTCTAAAAAAACGGATAAATGAGTTTCCCCTGCCATACCTTTATAGCCCCATGAATCTCACAATAAATGCTATGATATTACATGATATTCCAAATCACTGGTATAAAGCCTTCAGTTCAGAAGGTTCAATAGGATGTTATAGTTTAGTTTTGGTACGTTCAAACATATCTAAAGTCGGAGGCATCAAAGTTGCAGGTAATGCACTACACAATCAAAGGGGAATAACTCACCGATTTGTGTTAGGGTTGTAACGGGTGACATGGCTAACGGGTTCACTTCCGAACCAACATTATTCTCCACTGCACACTGATACTCCCCCTGCTCTCTGTCTGTGAAGCTGGGTATAGTCAGGGTGCCGTTAGTGCTGTCTACTTTTATATACTCGTTTGTCGATCTAACCTCGTCTCCTTTGAAGTACCATTTGTATCTGTAAATAGACGGATTTAGAGGTCATATCGCAATACATTTTTGACAACCGTTGTTTCAATGCAAGATTATATAACGTAATAGCTCTCTTGTTATCTCTTACAAGCCATAGCCTGGGATAAGGGTTATTTTGCTCACGTGGGTCTGGGGTTTCCCTCTGCCGTGCAGGGGAGAACAACCTCCGATTCGTATTTGATGTAATCCTTCGTCTGGGCGTCCGGTTTAGTTATGTATGGTGGTATTCCTATGAAAATAGTAAATATAATAATGAAGAGAGGTAAAATAATAAACAGATGACCCTATACCTACACACGTGTCTGTCTACGCCAGTGTGTATAGTCACGTGTGTATGTATACACGTGTGTCTGACCCGTGAAGAGCCGGGGTAGAATAGGTCTTCAGCAACCCTTGCTTGCCGTAAAAGGCGACCATGCTTGTCGTAAGAGGCGACTAACGGGATCGGGTGGTCAGGCTCACTGACTTGGTTGATGCATGTCATTGTATCCCAATTGCGTGGATCAATGCTCATGCTATCAATCACTGCATTGTCTGGTCCGGACTCGATTATTTACAGACCGCCGCCAAATAGCTGGAATATGGCTGAGTACAGCGTTAAACAACAAACAAACAAACAACACCTGTGCCTGTTTACAACTGCGTGTCCGCCTTGACATGTGTGTCTGTCTACCTGTATGTCTGTCCACACTTTTTTGTCTGTTTTAGTTTTAGACTATATATCTTTCTACACCTACAGATATGTAGATGTAAACAGACAAACATGTGTAGACAGGCATACACTTATATACTGATGTTCAGGTGTAGACAGACATACAGGCGTAGACAAAGGTGAGAAGAATATCGAAATTTGACACACAAAATGTCTCTGTGTACAAGTATTTGCTAACGCCCGGTCACTCTCGTCCCTTCCAGCAGCTCTACGTTAATCAGACAGGTGGTGAGGTGGGCAAACACCCCCAGGACCATGTGGAGGGGGTTGCGGCCCTGCTTTGTCCGAAGTGTTTACTTCAGGGCCACATGGGTACATTCAGCAGTTTTTGTGTGACCTTCAAGTCACGACCTTCCCTCTCCCACAGCCTTGCGTGACACTGTACAATTCTGTACTAGAAAGTGTATATTTCAGATTCTAATCATTTTCATGACTTATTCTCATTACAATCCGCGGGGAACCGACTCCTTTTTTTTACCTTTTTTTATATCATTGTTTTTTGCTTTGTTGTTTTTATTTTGCGAGGTTTCTACCTCTTCCTTTAACCATTGCACAAGAAATGTGACTTTAAGATTGAGGTACGTGAGGCAGGGGCGGATCCAGGATTTTATAAATGGGGGGGGGAGGGGTTCCACTTGGGACATTTCTAACTTCAGGATGGGGGTTGTGGAGGTTCCATCCAAAAGCCTACACAAATAATCACAAATACTATATGTAACAACCAAATCAACATGTCATCATGGTAGGCAACGGGAATACAAAATGTCATCGGATGTTTAAAAAAGGGATCCGGATTCGCTATTGGGTGGGGGTGAGGAACTATTTCTGATTACATAAATAGGTATATGAGCAATGTTAACAGGAATGAACCCATGACGCTATACTTATCTACCACCTAACACTGCTATCGTTGATTCCGATATGTGGATACATTGCATTAATTACTGTGAAATTTATCTTACTCTGAGACGTAACTCTGGATATTGCGGCCAGCAAACAGACGAGGGTGAAGACGGGTGCCATTGTTACTCTTAGCCCCGCCAAGGGCAGTGTCCAACACAGGCAGTCTGTAAACAGTACATAGAAGTGAAACTTGAGTAACAAACATTATAAAAACATACATTATAGAATTCAAATTAAATTTAAATTTAGCAATTGTAATATTTAGATGTAGACTTGGCAGTGATCCGCGAAATGTTTCTATAGACAAGGGAAATCAGTGTATTGCCGATAGCGCACAATGCATTCATATGTGACAATGGCTTCAACAAATAGCTTGATTGAAAACAGTTACTACACCAGGAATAAAGTCAACAACCGCCTACTCTACAATTCAAAATGATAAAGTGTTATCATGATTTTATTCTGTATCAATTTTCCGTTAAAATAAAATTGTTGTTATTTACAAAGTGTCATACTCATACTGAAATACAGCAACGAAGGTTTTCAGACGGCCATGTATATCGCGTCTGGGTGTAGCGTCGTCACACGGACATTGTAAATGACAAGCAAGGAAACTACGAAATGTTCTTAAGCGTCCGAAAACTAATAACACGTCGATATATAATGCCATGTTGAAATCTCACAGTGGATTTCGACTCTTGATTAGTAACAAGTGACTGGAAACTTATGTCCAGGTGTGACAAGGTGAATGAGGATTCAAATTTATGTCCAGGTGTGACAAGGTGAATGAGGATTCAAACTTATGTCCAGGCATGACAAGGTGAATGAGGATTCAAACTTATGTCCAGGCATGACAAGGTGAATGAGGATTCAAACTTATGTCCAGGTATGACAAGGTGAATGAGGATTCAAACTTATGTCCAGGTATGACAAGGTGAAAGAGGATTCAAATTTATGTCCAGGTGTGACAAGGTGAATGAGGATTCAAATTTATGTCCAGGTGTGACAAGGTGAATGAGGATTCAAATTTATGTCCAGGTGTGACAAGGTGAATGAGGATTCAAACTTATGTCCAGGTATGACAAGGTGAATGAGGATTCAAACTTATATCCAGGTGTGACAAGGTGAATGAGGATTCAAACTTATGTCCAGGTATGACAAGGTGAATGAGGATTCAACTTTATGTCCAGGTATGACAAGGTGAATGAGGATTCAAACTTATGTCCAGGTATGACAAGGTGAATGAGGATTCAAACTTATGTCCTTGTATGACAAGGTGAATGAGGATTCAAACTTATATCCAGGTGTGACAAGGTGAATGAGGATTCAAACTTATGTCCAGGTATGACAAGGTGAATGAGGATTCAAACTTATGTCCAGGTATGACAAGGTGAATGAGGATTCAAACTTATGTCCAGGTATGACAAGGTGAATGAGGATTCAAACTTATGTCCAGGTATGACAAGGTGAATGAGGATTCAAACTTATGTCCAGGTATGACAAGGTGAATGAGGATTCAAACTTATGTCCAGGTATGACAAGGTGAATGAGGATTCAAACTTATGTCCAGGCATGACAAGGTGAATGAGGATTCAAACTTATGTCCAGGTATGACAAGGTGAATGAGGATTCAAACTTATGTCCAGGTATGACAAGGTGAATGAGGATTCAAACTTATGTCCAGGTATGACAAGGTGAATGAGGATTCAAACTTATGTCCAGGTATGACAAGGTGAATGAGGATTCAAACTCAGACAACATTATTGTACTGTTGCCATCAGGCCTCACTACCACATAACAATTTCTTTGTCTTCTGTCAGTTTACAGAACATTTTTTCCCAAATTCTACTATGAGTTTTCATAGTGTGTCAGTATATATAACATCTACAATATTGCATTAGACCAGTTTTATCTCTTTAAAGTACAATACATACTTACTGTAGCAGCTAAAATGTTCATTGTTTATAACAAGATCTGTTTAATTGGATATATTAATCCTAATATATTATGCAGGTCAGTATTATTCTGTATATGAATGTATTTCAGGCCAAAGGCCTATATATTGAATAAAACTGTCTGTCTGTCTGTTTGTATTGTAACAGTTCGTTGGAAAATGTATCCGTCGTCCCTGTCCACTGCTTCGTCTCGGGGATGGCAGGACCGACAACCATCTGGAGGGACATACCGCGGTATTGTACCAATGCTTTAGCTGGTAATGGTGGTATCCTACACGTTTATAAAAAATGAGGTCATATGTATACATTTAAAATTCAGTAGGCTGGGATATATGAAATATACAATCGGTTGTGTCTTACCTTTTTCAAAATGTATACATCTAGGTTTTTTAGGTACTAATATATCTACATAAAAAAGGAGACAGTTCATAGAATTTTAAACATGCAATATTGTTTGCCATGCAGTATTGATACGTGTGATACGACAACGTTGCATACAATGTATCAACCTTTCAATGGCATTGTACTACAATAAACCTACATGTATGTGCTTGCTGTTGCTCGGCCATTGTGTAGAAATAGCAGGTAACAGTCTAGACTGACAGTATGTGGTCCACTATTACACATGCCTCCCTTATGAAGCATTCTATAATACATAATATAGCGTATAACATTATGAGCAAATGTGCCAGGTAACAAAATGTTGTATTTGATGACACCAACACAGACAAACGTCATGTTACTATGTTTAGTACCAGAAAGACGCGCCTATATCGGGAAACCCGCAAACCCTTACATAACATAGCATGTCAGTCATGTCATGAGATGTGATCCGAACGTGGAACACTTACCTATGTACTGCAAGGAAATCAACTACAGGTAGCTCGTTTAAAGAGGTCTTTCTGCCATACCTGTCCTGCACATTCAACAGGCTATGAATAAGTCGCCCACTCAGTGGGTAAAGCGAAAGCGAAAATGCATGAGTGTGTACAGCATGGAGGCTGGCCTCACAGTGGGACAATAGGGACTGCTGGTTACGAGGGTTTTGAAACCAGATTAAAAGTGTCAATGCGTATTTTCAATTTAGGGCGTATCCGTGTTCGTTTATGTATGCTGGTGAAACGAATGTATCAACAATTGACAAAAATAATATTGATAATCACAAAACAAATGGTGTCAGTATTGTTTGAGTCTTTTGAGACGTTACATCCAAACCACAATATGTCTTAGGTAACCTGACAAAGATTTTGAATATGACTTAGCATACTATTTTTAAATGCCCGTGAGGTCATTTTCCAGGTATTAGAAACATACGCACCGTGTCCGTATACAGGAAGTGTATTCCGTTCTACAGATTAGAAGGCTTTGATATCAGCTGGCCGCATGGTAAAACCTCAAAGAGATGCGCTCCAGAAACTAAACTAAACGAAATGTCCAGATCACGCTAACCGAGTTACCTTTTTTGAATAATTTAGATTGAATCTATGCCGTTTAGCGAGTCATATTGTGCACACTGCCTGGCTAATGTACGGCGGATCAATGGACGGCCCTGACGTCACTTCTAACCCCGTGAACATAGTGTACGATTCAGGGGTCTTTCTTCTCCATATAATGGGATTTAATCTGTCTCTAAACAGGAAATAGTTTCTGAAGGACAAGCGTTATGGACACTTGGTACATTCTAAGTCAATCCTGGCAGGTAAATGTACAACATACCTGGATCTATTACTACGTTTGTTTTTTACCCCTAGGAGGACAAATGTGTGCAACTATGTTATGCATCGCTGAAAAATGTGTGTGGCCTAACTGTGTGTAAATCGAATCTTCACAATGGCGTTATAATGTCGGTGAATAACTGCTGCTGCTGTTTGGACATGAGGAGTAGGTGACGTTTCAGAAACACAATTTCATTCCAGTTGAATAAACTAAAAACCTTGAATGGATCAAAGTATAGCACCAAAAATCGAGCGTTTGGAATCCTTTGATCTTAATTTCTGTTTACTTTCATTGTTGGAAGGAACCATACCCAGAATGCACCGAGTCCTTTGGTTGAATGTGTACAGTTTCCTGCCCTGTCAGAGAATGTAACCCATCTAAATAACTAATGAAATACTACAACGACAAGCGTCTAGTGGTAAACATAACGCATTGACTGCATTTAAAACTTATAGTTTACTTATAAAGATAATATCAATGACAATAAGCAATGAACAATTTCTCATTTCGTAACGCTGATTTAAAACATTTTGTTTTAAAGCACACAGCCTCTGTTTTGGTTTCAATTAACTTATTTGGTAGTGATTATAGTGTACTAACACTATATGAATGTCCGCCTTTAGGATTAAAACATAACATTTACGCTGTGCCAAGACATATACTAGTAACAATACATGTTTTGAAAATGAAATGGTTTATTTGATTATTTTACAGTATATTTAATATTCATACATTAATCAATCAATCTTTATTCGCGAGGGAGTGGGCAATCGACACATATACAGTATATGGTCCACCGGACCCGTGAAGATCCGGGGTAGAATAGGTCTTCAGCAACCAATGCTTCCGTAAAAGGATCGATGCTCATGATGTCGATCACTGGATTGTCTGGCCCAGACTCGATTATTTACAGACCGCCGTCATGTAGCTGGAATATTGCTGAGTGCGGCGTCAAACAACAAACAAACAAACAAAATATGGCCCACCGCAACATCCATAGTTCAGTAGCTAGCACAATAACTTTGCATATTGCCTAAAGGACATACATGCTGATATTATGAATACTATTTCTTGCTTACTTGACATTAACTTATCACATTGGATCATACTGATTTCATTTTAAAACCCAACTAACTGTTAAAACCCCGTAAGTGCATACTTAAGAACCACTAGAAATTGTACAATGTTAGTCTTGCTCATATTAAATCCGTAGCATGAATTCAAGGGGGAAAATTGAACACTTTCTTCATCTTGAGTATTCCACGATTGGTAAAAGTGCAACTTCAAATTTCATTTGCAATTTTGTAACCCAGGTAATTATACCCCTTTCAGATCCATGTAATAATTCATTAAAATGTCCGCACACCGAGTGGTAACATTTAAGACTAATATTTAACACACCGTTAAATGCCAAAATATATCGTGGGTGTCTCCCAAGGTTTATTCAGACCACATGGAGTTGATATAGTTTCACCCCCTAAAAATCTTTACAAGCATAACCATGAACTGTCTCGATGTCTTCGTTCATATATCAGATATCAGAATACCCCACTAGTTTAAGAGAGGTGCCTACTACTGATGGCAAATTCTGTTTGTAATTGTCCCGAATAAAGATACTTCCGGGTCAGTGAAACAGGGCTATGTTTATGTATATTTGAATTGATGTAAGTGTTCCCACCAGTAATTGACTGCTTATCAGAAGAGTGAAACTAATAAAATCCTTTGGTTCACATTGTGGATGTATATATAGTACCTCATGTGACCTTGGTCATATATCAGCGAAAGGTTAATCAGCGAACCACATAAGAGTATGCTAAGACTCACGATGTCGTGGTGATAATATTATTTACTCATGATTCTAAAGATTGCTTTGGGGGAGTGTTGTGTCGTCAATTTAAAATCTGATCTGTATACTTTCTTTTGATAAGTCAGTTTATGTGTATGCTAACATACAGTCTATGAAACCATTTATTATACAAGGTCACTACTGAGGCTGCGAGTCGACCCGTTAGAAAAGTCTGCCGATGTGCGCCATAAGATTTACTTTTCTGATCGAAAGTGTAATTTGAATAAGTATTCCAAATCGAAATCAAAACGGGTTTGGGAAACAAGCTGGCGATCCCCCGAAACGAGGTAAATCATTAAGTTAGAGATTTGTAACTAAATGTTTACAAACATTTTATTATTTATAGCCAATCGGAGATGTAGTCCTTTGCAGACCTTTCTAACGGGTCGAACCGCATCCCGTAGTAGTGATGCATAATAAACGATGTAACCCTTAACGCAGCTATTGTCCAGAACTACCTAATGTGACGAGTGCATGAGCTCCAACAGATCCTTATAACCAGTGCTTTGTCCTTTGAGACTTGATTAAGGTCATTCGGGTAACTTTACATGGCCACTACACCAAACAACACTGGCAATCACTCACACAGCTAGGAGAGATGCTTCACAAATTTCCAAAAACATTAACAAACACAATCTTACGCAAGCAATTGAAGAACCATAGCTCCCAACGCAACCACAAAGTTGTCCGAGGCTGGTAACCGTAAAAAAGATGCTATTTCTATGAGGATTACAAAGCTGCCAGACCCGTGAAGTTCCGGGGTAGAATAGGTCTTCAGCAAACCATGCTTTCTGTAAGAGGCGACTATGTTTGTCGTAAGAAGCGACTAACTGGATCGGGTGGTCTGACTCGCTGACTTGGTTGATGCATCTCATCGATCCCAATTGCGTGGATCGATGCTTACGATGCCAATCACATTGTCTCGATTATTTACAGACCGCCGTCATATAGCTGGAATATTGCTGAGTGCGGCGTTAAACAAACAAACAAAAAAACAAAATCAAAGCTGCCATATGACTCTTTGCGTTAAGGTCTTTTTGGTCAGGGTTCGAATAGTCAAGGCCTCAGTAAAGCTCTCAAAACGATTTAGGATACAGATGTAGTATCAATAGTTGACACATCAGTTACAGACACAATGCCCTATTTTGACTTGTACCATATGTTCCCGCGTTTGTTCGAGTGAGCGCTTGTTTTTGCATGTGTTTGTTACGAGTCCCACCGGTGGAGCAGGATACACTCACCCTTTCACGAACACCTGGCATCATCAATATTTGTTAATGATTTATAAGTACATGCTAATGATACAGTGGGAATCGTAAAACGAACTCTGCTTTCAGCAAAGAGATTTTACGATTACTGAAAGGATTTTGTCGCTTTTATTTATGTGAGAAGAACGAAAGTGTTTCAATATGTGACCACGTCGTGCGCGACACGTGACTTGTGTCATCTGGAGAGCTGGCGACTGTTGGCACGTTCTGTACGTGACTTCCTGAACACTACATTTAGCGAGCACGTTCTGCCATTGAGCATCTCTGGCATGCCCCACACCCTCAGATGATCGAGAGGTGATTCAGGCTCTGAACGAATGGCGACTCATCCTGCGTGACATCATTAAGACACTGACGACCTCTATGCGAGTGCTTACAACGAGCTACGGACAGGTCATACATGTTGTAAGGGACACTCAAGAAGTGATTTTCATTACAACAGCGTCTGTATGAACAACTGACATGTGGACCCCTATAGCCATTTGTTCGCCCTGACATCATGGCCAAGCCCTAATGAAGATGTTGCCTGTTACTGAATATCTATTTTAGGACTAGATTCTAGGATCAACATTAGCATATAACCTGGATGTCAAACTAATGCTTATCCGAGAAATGCTCTTTCTGTTTAATCAATTCTGACGTCCTCAAAACGACAAGGAATAAAAAATATCTCTAATATATTAACGATATTCAGTAAAAGAAATAAGGAGCAGACCATTGTCATTCTGTCATTTTGATTTTGCGAATCAGCGTGCCTAGCTGTAAAACCCTTAGCTCCCTGTAGAGTACCCATGGTAGATACAAGGCTCAGTGTGACATTGTCAGAGAGATGGGACTGTGCCACATAGGGAAGGCTGAGGGACGAGTCCTGGGAGTCTGTGATGGTCACATCTCACTGGATGTCTTTGTTCGTTCGTTCGTTCTTTCGTTCGTTCGTTCGCTTGTCACTCAGAAATATCCTAACTTATCGAGTGTAGACCAGATGGGCCAAGGATTGATATTATGAGCAGCCATCCACTCCGTCGAGTACGATGACACGTTGTCAACCGAATCTCTGAGCCTTATCACCGATTCAATGAGTCGTCTTTAGACTACGCTTTGTCTTTGATGGAATCAAATAACTCCAATTTGGATTGAAAAGGAGCGAGATGCGAGATTTCGAACCTGAAAAAAATCCAGACTTGCTTCATTTTGGGCTTTTGCATTACAGAAAGAGCTATAGGCGGAAGGGAATATAATGGCTCAGGGATTGTGAGACAGGCGAAGTATCCTCGTAATGTCATGCTGATATGAATAGTCTCCTGAATGCTGCTGATATAACAGGAGAAGAAGTATCATCAGCTATGCATAATTTAAATTGGGTAAATCGGCAGGACAGAATGGAATTTTTCCTGAAACGGTGACATGTTGCAGCACTTTAATCATACCATACTAAAACTATAGTTTTAATAGGATTATGCACAACGGTGTATTTCCCTACGAGTGGGCAAAGGATATAATATACTAACCTCCAAAAGAAACGTCACCGTGGATAGATATATGGGAAACTTAGTTGTCCAAACACTGTAAACATACTTTGAGGCATATTAAAAAGATGAAACTTGGCAAATCTTATCATAAAGGTTAAAATTAAAGTGACAAATGTTCTTAAAGTGAAACACAACACTAGTCGCTGAGAAAATGGCATCACAAGTCAGTATCTCGTGTGTCCTCCATGTACATTGATGACTGCCGTGCAACGTAGATACATGGAATGGATGAGGCGGTTGATGAAGGCGATAGGCACTTGAGCTCACACTCTGAGGAGCCCCTGACGCAGTTCAGTTGCAGTTGTCGGCCTTGGTTGGACGTCATTCAGCCGACTTTGAATCTCGTCCGGGATCAATGGGATTTAAATCGGTACTGAGGGCAGGCCAATGCATGGTTCTGATGCCATTCTGCTGGAGGAAGTCTCCTGTTGCTCTCGGAGTGTGGGCACGGGCGTTATAATGCCGAAACTCGCGGTTGCGGCGACGTGGTCTCAAGACTTGATCAATGTACCGAGCTGCTGTGACACCATTGCCTCTCCCTGGATCGATGTTCTGGAAGACCATAGGGCCACCCATCTGTGCAAGACCAAGTCCACCTCACACCATGATGCTCGGACCACCCCACGAGTCTCTCTCAATAACACAGCATCCGAATAACTTTCCCCACGGCGTCGCCAGACACTCTCTGTGTGCAAGAAATGGGGGAACGGATGTGCATTTCAATTTGCACGGAACTCACGTTTATCGGGTTACCATGGCCGTTGCCGTGATGCGTTTGAGCGATCGGTCTTATTGTCATCTGCTTGGGGTTTTTTATCATCAAAATTCATTTTTCCGGACAAGGTAATGTTAAATTTTAGAACCTTTGACAAACATTACCCAGATATTTAAATGACAACTTTTCATGCAATATTACTTGGGGTGACGTTTCTTTTGCGGTTCAGTACTGATAGTTCTTCTGCATAAGAAAGATAATATAAATGATGTCAGTAATTGTAGAAGAAAAACGATGATGGATGTATTTGGAATGTTAATGACAACAATATTTAATGTATAACAATGACACAATTCCTGAAGCTCAGGCCGGATTTCGAAGCCGAACAGTACAATTGACAACATATTTACTTTACAGTGTTTAGAACAAACGTATCTCTCTAAACGTCGGGGTATTCAGTAAAGAAAAATGGAATACTCGGTCGTTTATTGGTGGTTTTGAAGGATCTCTGCTCCAAGATTCAGTGTGCTGTCAGGACATCAAAAACCTCTCTATCAGATTATTTTGAATCACTGAGCGGCGTTCGACAGGGATGTGAGTTGAGTGCCTTTCGGTTCACGATGTTTATCCTTGAATAACAGTCTATGACAGAAAGTAGTGATTTGCGAGGATTTTTTATTGGAGAGGAATTCATAGACATATTACTTTTACTATATGCAGATGATTTGTGTATATTTGATGAAACTGTGATAGGTCTGCACTGAAAAATTGATATTTTACCCATTTTTTGTAAAATGTAGGGATTTGAAATTAGCATGTCTAAAACCGAAATTTTGGAGTACAGATAAGGTGACTCTTCAAGGGGATGATGAACAAATGTTTTTGAATGATAAGCGTATTAATGTTAGTACTTACTATAGTCATCTGGGTATTCTGTCTTGGTCTAAATGCATTAATACCCACAAGATTAAAGCTTTGTTTGCCATTAAATAGAGGCAGTTTCACTTTGTAAATATGCCAGTTAACATTTTATTTAAATTGTTTGATGTTAAGGCCCATTGATTAAGCCCATCCTTCTTTATGGTGCGGATATCTGGGATTGCAAAGCTGTGGAAACCTTTCATACTTATTTATGTGTTGAATGATAAGCGTATTAATGTTAGTACTTACTATAGTCATCTGGGTATTCTGTCTTGGTCTAAATGCATTAATACCCACAAGATTAAAGCTTTGTTTGCCATTAAACAGAGGCAGTTTCACTTTGCAAATATGCCAGTTAACATTTATTTAAATTAGTTTGATTGATAAAGCCCATCCTTCTTTATGGTGCGGATATCTGGGGTTGCAAAGCTGTGGAAACTTTTCATACTTATTTATGTAAATTTGTTTTAAGAGTTAGTAAATATGTATCTAGCACAGCAATATTGGCTTAATGTGGAAGATACGGTTTGCCTTTCGATTATCATATAATGTGTGTTAAATACTGGTGTAAACCTTTCAGAATGAAGAATGAAAAATATCCCCGATTGTGTTATTTGTTACTGCTGGATGAATGCGGTAGAATTACTCATGCGAAATATTTATTCGACATATATGGATTTGGTTATATTTGGCACGAGCAGAATATTAGTAGCTGTCCAGGCAACGTTTGTTATAGTGTAACAAATAGTTCATTCAGATGAAAATTTAAGAGTCTTGTAAATTAAGGTATTATTCACACGTTAAGATAGTATTGGTTATGCAGTATTATATTACAGCTTTCAGAAATAGAGACCATCGACGTACGTGCATGTTAAGATTAAGTGAATTGCCTATACGGAGTAATCTGGGCAGAGGAGAAGATTGTTTATTCTCCAAGCTGTTGTCGGCTATGTAGCAATGGTTCTATTGAGGACGAATCATAAAGACAGAAATATATTCCTGTTATGTGTTATATCAATCCATGCGTTAATACCTTCAGCAATCTCTTTTATAGCAAAAATGACTGTATACTCAGAAATATAGCTAAGAATTTGAAGGAAGCCTATTAATACGTACAAAGACCTAATATTATACCTTAGTATTGTTTTCAATGTCAATTGCCTCAATAATGTGTTACTATGTATAAATGAAATGTACATGGGCCTATGCCTTACATACTCGTACATGAATTGGAAAAAACATCTTCGTCATATTTGCCATCATATTTCCCAGATATTAACATTACGCCCATGACATATGTAAATTATGTGGACAACGTCAACGAGAGCATAGAGCAATGAATACATACGGAAATACATAGACACGTTTCAATAAAAAAAAAATTCTGACTAATTACACTTGTGATTGCAGGTAAACGAATTCCGGAGTAACTGAATGTGAAACCGTCAAACACTGCAGAGACTGTCGTCATTAGATCATAAAGACTAATTAATTAAATAATGATTCACGTGTAAAAGGGGACACAGGTTTTCCAGTCAGTCGTATACGCCGCCGCAATGCGCTTTTGCAGAGTTGTGCCCCTTAGACGTCCCAGCTTCCTATGTTCGTGAGTTAGAACGTCAGCACGATACCCATGCACCTGGGTTTCAGAAAAGTTGTAACCACGCACCTTTTTTTCTGCTCCCGCATCAACTTGACACGACAGCTGAAAGCGTGGCCTTAAACCAAACTCAGGTCTGTCGGCTATATTGAGGTAAGGGAGACATCATCAGTAACACTTACCTGTACAGACAGAAGGGTTCTTGGTTGAATATTCGCCTATACAAGCATCATGTTATACTAATGCTTCCTTGTAAGAGACACCCAGTTTGTATAATTCTGTGTCCCTGCGTTCAAGTGGGAGAAGTAAAAGGTTTGAAAGTGCATTCACACTTCAAATGTTTCCTGCTGCTATTCAAAGCGAACGTGCATGTAACAAATATAGTCGTCAAAGGGAAAACAGGGTCGACCTGTCTTGTGTATTATTCAAGCGGTTACGTTTTACAACTCTGTAAAATAGACCAGGACACAAGAGGATTATACAGATAATACCATATAAAACAGATGTCTGTTGATTTATAGTTGCCGCTTCAAAATGTAGTAACTACATATTTATATCAGAACTTACGTGATACACGTCGGTGTACAATAACTAATGTGTCGGTGTACACTACCTTATGTGTCTGTGTACAATGCCTAATAGGTCTATGTACGTTAACTAATGTGTCTGTGTACAATTCCTGCTGTGTCTGTGTACAATACCTGCTGTGTCTGTGTACACTACCTGCTGTGTCTGTGTACAATACCTGCTGTTTCTGTGTACACTACCTGCTGTGTCTGTGTACACTACCTGCTGTGTCTGTGTACAATACCTGCTGTGTCTGTGTACACTACCTGCTGTGTCTGTGTACACTACCTGCTGTTTCTGTGTACACTACCTGCTGTGTCTGGGTACAATTCCTGCTGTGTCTGTGTACACTACCTGCTGTGTCTGTGTACACTACCTGCTGTGTCTGTGTACAATACCTGCTGTTTCTGTGTACACTACCTGATGTGTCTGTGTACAATACTTGCTGTGTCCGTGTACAATACCTGCTGTGTATGTGTACAATACCTGCTGTGTCTGTGTACAATACCTGCTTTGTCTGTGTACAATACCTGCTGTGTCTGTGTACACTACCTGCTGTGTCTGGGTATAATATCTGCTGTGTCTGGGTATAATACCTGCTGTGTCTGGGTATTATTCCTGCTGTGTCTGGGTATAATACCTGTTGTGTCTGTGTACCCTACCTACTGTGTATGTGTACACTACCTGCTGTGTCTGTGTACACTACCTGCTGTCTGTGTACACTACCTGCTGTGTCTGTGTACACTACCTGCTGTGTATGTGTACACTACCTGCTGTGTCTGGGTATAATACCTGCTGTGTCCGTGTAAACTACCTGCTGTGTCTGTGTACACTACCTGCTGTGTCTGTGTACACTACCTGCTGTGTCTGTGTACAATACCTGCTGTGTATGTGTACAATTCCTGCTGTGTCGGTGTACAATACCTCCTGTGTCTGGGTATAATACCTGCTGTGTCGGTGTACAATACCTGCTATGTCTGTGTACAATTCCTGCTGTGTCGGTGTACAATA
Source organism: Haliotis rufescens (assembly GCF_023055435.1). Taxonomy (NCBI): domain Eukaryota; kingdom Metazoa; phylum Mollusca; class Gastropoda; order Lepetellida; family Haliotidae; genus Haliotis; species Haliotis rufescens. Next base: position 71,393,130 of record NW_025963779.1, on the reverse strand, counting down.
CCTGCTGTTTCTGTGTACAATACCTGCTGTGTCTGAGTATAATACCTGCTGTGTCTGTGTACAATTCCTGCTGTGTCTGTGTACAATACCTGCTGTGTCTGTGTACAATACCTGCTGTGTCTGTGTACAATACCTGCTGTATCTGTGTACAATTCCTGCTGTGTCTGTGTACACTACCTGCTGTGTCTGGGTATAATACCTGCTGTGTCTGGGTATAATACCTGCTGTGTCTGTGTACAATTCCTGCTGTGTCTGTGTACAATACCTGCTGTGTCTGGGTATAATACCTGATGTGTCTGTGTACACTACCGGCTGTGTCTGTGTACAATACCTGATGTGTCTGTGTACAATACCTCCTGTGTCTGGGTATAATACCTGATGTGTCTGTGTACAATACCTGATGTGTCTGTGTACAATACCTGATGTGTCTGTGTACAATACCTGCTGTGTCTGTGTACACTACCTGATGTGTCTGTGTACAATACCTGCTGTTTCTGTGTACAATACCTGCTGTGTCTGTGTACACTACCTGCTGTGTCTGTGTACAATACCTGCTGTGTCTGGGTACACTACCTGCTGTGTCTGGGTATAATACCTGCTGTGTCTGGGTATAATACCTGCTGTGTCTGTGTACAATTCCTGCTGTGTCTGTGTACAATTCCTGCTGTGTCTGGGTATAATACCTGCTGTGTCTGTGTACACTACCTGCTGTGTCTGGGTATAATACCTGCTGTGTCTGTGTACAATACCTGCTGTGTCTGTGTACAATTCCTGCTGTGTCTGTGTACACTACCTGCTGTGTCTGTGTACAATTCCTGCTGTGTCTGTGTACACTACCTGCTGTGTCGGTGTACAATACCTGCTGTGTCTGTGTACAATTCCTGCTGTGTCTGGGTACAATTCCTGCTGTGTCTGTGTACACTACCTGATGTGTCTCTGTACAATACCTGCTGTGTCTGTGTACAATACCTGCTGTGTCTGTGTACACTACCTGCTGTATCTGTGTACAATTCCTGCTGTGTCTGTGTACACTACCTGCTGTGTCTGTGTACAATTCCTGCTGTGTCTGTGTACACTACCTGCTGTGTCTGGGTATAATACCTGCTGTGTCCGTGTACAATTCCTGCTGTGTCTGTGTACAATTCCTGCTGTGTCTGTGTACAATTCCTGCTGTGTCTGGGTATAATACCTGCTGTGTCTGTGTACACTACCTGCTGTGTCTGGGTATAATACCTGCTGTGTCTGTGTACAATACCTGCTGTGTCTGTGTACAATTCCTGCTGTGTCTGTGTACACTACCTGCTGTGTCTGTGTACAATTCCTGCTGTGTCTGTGTACACTACCTGCTGTGTCTGTGTACAATACCTGCTGTGTCTGTGTACAATTCCTACTGTGTCTGGGTACAATTCCTGCTGTGTCTGTGTACACTACCTGATGTGTCTGCGTACAATACCTGCTGTGTCTGTGTACAATACCTGCTGTGTCTGTGTACACTACCTGATGTGTCTGTGTACAATACCTGCTGTGTCTGTGTACAATACCTGCTGTGTCTGTGTACAATACATGCTGTGTCTGTGTACAATACCTGCTGTGTCTGAGTATTATTCCTGCTGTGTCTGTGTACACTACCTGCTGTGTCTGTGTACAATACCTGCTGTGTCTGTGTACACTACCTGCTGTGTCTGGGTATAATACCTGCTGTGTCTGTGTAAACTACCTGCTGTGTCTGTGTACAATACCTGCTGTGTATGTGTACAATTCCTGCTGTGTCGGTGTACACTACCTGCTGTGTCTGGGTATAATACCTGCAGAAACATATGATAACGAGTTCGAATCTCAGATTTTCCTGATTTTGTGTCTAGGTGTGTCGGCATTATATATGTGCTTGTGGGTTTCACCGAACTGGTAAACGTATTCGCTTTACTCCCGCATCAAGCTGACACGCCGTGATATATACTTGTCAGCGTCGCGACAAACCAACTATTTCAAGACCTAACGTATTCTGATCATCTTTGGGAGCTTTACCGTAGCTATAGGTCCATTTATAATCTTACCTTTGTATTACCCTCAAAGCACTCAAAGCGTAAATACGAGTATCAAATAGATGCATCATGAAACGTCCTGAGATGAAATGAATGAAGACGCTTCACCTGTGATGTTCATCCTAAAATCTGTATTTCAGTGTAGTGGTGTCATTTTTTTTCTTGCCATGTGTGAATTGCAGAAGGAAATATTTCCGCCTTTTCATCCTCTTAATACAGACACATAATTCCTACATTCCTCAGAGAACTCCACGTTTATGGCAAAATAAAGGTTTTAATATTGAATGACTAGTTACACAGTTATGACTTTGCAACTGCAGTTTCATAGTCTGTCTCACAGTCCCTGAACCATATTATTTTCCCTCCCAGCCCTTACTGTAATGCTGTAGCCATAAATGAAGCAAGGCTAGATTTTCCTCAGGTTCGGGATCTCACCTCACTGGGGCTCCTTTTAAATTTCAATGGCGATGTTTGTTTCTTTCAAAATTATACATTTGCAGAGACTTTGCGTTAGTGTAGGAGTTTCATGTCATCCCCGAAGTCATGTGTTAGTCACTCAATCACCACTATTTCCCCAACAGATGGCTAAAGTTTGAATTAGTATTATGATATTATTCAGTTCTGAGGCGTGTTGAGTTTCCTCAGTGACGAATTCGAGGACGTTAACGACACTACTGTAAATGGCAATACTCATACAGTGTGTATCACAGGAAATGATACGATGTGTTTGTAAAACCACGGGGAAAACAATCTTTAATCCCCGAGAACAAGATAAGATAAGTTGTGTACCAACCCTGTTCTTAGGCTTTGTTAGTTCACTCCTGCATATAATTATTTTTTGGGGGAGAAAACCATGTACCGTTTGTGTCAGATATTGTTTGAAAAATAAAACAAAATATATAGATATAATGTGAGAGGTGGGAAATTTAGCTACGAATACAGAAGACTCACAGTAAACAATAACAAACTCCTCGAAATGAACGGGTAGATAGAGAGAGGGGTAATTTAATAATCATGGCAACAACTGTCTCTTAAACATTTTAAAAAGCGTTGCGGTAAGCAATTTTTTTTAAACGTTTTAATTCAAATGTCCATTATTGTTTAGTAGTAGTAGTAGTAGTAGTAGTAGTAGTAGTAGTAGTAGTAGTAGTAAACATTTTATAAAGCGTTGCGGTAAGCAATTTTTTTGTAAAACGTTTGAATTCAAATGTCCATTGTTGTTTAGTAGTGGTAGTAGTAGTAGTAGTAGTAGTAGTAGTAGTAGTAGTAGTAGTAGTAGATCGCGGAGAAATCATGAGCTCAAGTAGGCCCTGTCCTACTTCTTTCATTTCCATCTCATGAAATTATCACACACTATCTATACACCAACTATCTTCATAACTCACCAGCAGTGCAAAACAGGTTTCTTTCAAAACAGATAAAATCGGATACATAACCGCTGTTTCACAAACATTCTGAGGGTGTATTGAAATGAGAACTTCTTGAGCCTAAAAGGGACAGAAATAACCTAATGTAATATAATGTCACTACATTTTCATGTCACGCTTAATGGGAGCGTCATCGTTGACAATTATGATGAGTTGCCTTGCCACCATTTTAAAAGCAACACAAAAAAGACACAACATGCTATTCAAAGTCCACAATTCCTGTTCATGGAGCGAATGAATTACCATAACAAACACCGGGCAATCAACGTGGGCTCACATCCAACAACGCTCGTTTGTCACAAAAATCATGGCTACAAACGCAAGTTCAGGATTCGAAATTTTGAAACACATCTGTTGCCTTTTGCTATTCCCGCTCTGTCGTGGCCAAGTTTGGTTAATTTCCTCTTCATAGTCATCTGGGAGTGTACATTACAGCCGACATTAGTGAATATCTAAATCCCTTTCTAAACCTCTTTCCTAGATAAAAACGGGTTATGAACAAAATGTGCAACTTTATCCATAACAACTTGTGGTTTATTCATGTAGCGATGTTTCTGTGTAGAATGAAACACCATTCCAGCTTCATAACAGTGTAAGAATCTACATGGAGACGTCGCTAAATGCAGAAAACCAGAAGTTATCCACTAAGTTGTTGTTTTTTTATTTACTCAACAACTTCTAGAAAACAATCAATCATTCAAATAAATCTCATTTTGTACATTGTATAGCCTCGGACACTGAGGAAAGTCAGATTGAAACAATTGGTTCTTCCCTCCTGTCTACTGTTAATTGAGTCTGAACAAGACAATCCAGTGACTGACGTCATGAGCATCGATCCACGCAATTGGGATACGATGACATGCACCAACCAAGTCAGCCACCCTGACCACCCGATCCCATTAGTCGCCTCTTTCGACCGGGATCTTCATGGTGTGATTAGTGAGTGAGCTGGATAGATCAACACTATCAGCAATATTTAAGCAATATGATTTTGGGGGACATTAGACAGGAGCTTCATACATTGTACCTATCTGGGGAACTACGCCTGGGGTTTCAGACAAGAACAGAAGTCATTTCAAGTCAAACCAAATGTGTGTGAATGAGCATATGTAACCCTGTGTCATTTCCAGCATTGGAGTTGGTGAGATTTATACAACATTTAGCATTATTTCATTCTTATGTGGGCAGGGTACACCAGAATGGATTTCACATATTGTATCTATGTTGAGAAGTGGCCCATGCCCTCACTAGCCCTATCCTCCTCCTAAACTTTACTGGAGCCTACATAAACAAGGAACACCTCCTTTCTTAAAACATCACCCAGAGGTGAAAACATTTAATCTGTCATTGACTTGAAATAGCCAAAAGAGGCCTTGGATGTCACTACTTGTTTTGCTGTTGATATTGGTCTAAATGAGAGGAAACTTAAGTGGAATTGGGTTTTTTTTACTACTTTCGTGATAGATTTACTACAAAGGATGTGATTGTCACACTAGAAACCTGACTGAAAATTGATAGGATAACCAAGTACAGTGTAATTCACAATCTGAAACTTTTCTTTCAGGACAACCATACAAAGGAGCTTTGGTGTTGAGTGAGTGAATATATTTTTTCACTGCAAAAATCTAGCTATAAGTGCATCTTGTATACATCAAGTCTGTGCCAGGGCAAACCAGTTGAAAGCATGAACAATAACCAAGGGGCATGGACGAAACACAATCAACCAAGTCACTCATTATAGTTTGTCTGTTGTTTCATGCTATATGTTCCAGCACTATGACTGTGGCCTGTGAAAAATCTAGTTTGGACAAACCAGTGACTGATATTATGAGCAACGCCTCTAGTCCCATAAGTAACGCAAACAATGTATACTGCAGTCAGCACAAAAGCAGCATGTTCACGGGGCTAAATAAAGCTGTGGTTGATTTGTGTGTAAGCAATGAAGCCTTGCAGGTATAGAGGGTGAGGAAGTAACAAACTTACATGATACACACTCAACCAGGTCCCATATATTGTGTCCAGCCAATCATCCCAATGACAAGCACAGTATACTGGGGACATATCATATACCCCAGAATACCACATGGATGTTACATGTTGATGATCCTTAACTGAATGAATTGTATCACACCAACATTGATCAAGAAAAACCATTCATGATATTTTCATACACAGTTTATTCTGAAATCACAAAAGTTCACAAAATGTGACAATTCACATTACAACAACTTCAGTATGTGATATGAAGCACTCAAACAAATACATATACATTTACATCATCATAATAATTTAATTTTCTCTTAAATCATAACTTCAAGCAATATATTTCAATTTGCAAAATATGCAATAGTATTAGGTGTTACCAGGGATCAAGAGAGGTAATTTTAACTGTGGAATCAACATCAATAAGGCATTAGGAAATCAGAAACTTGACTGTGCAGTGACTGCTGCTTAACTGTTGGCTCATGTATAAAATATTTTAGTGATGTTTGAGTAGCACTGTACATTAAACAAACATTGCACCACGTTTGATCAGCACAATACATAACATACAATATATAATGTTAATGTACACAAACAGAGAATTCTGTACCTCAAGTCAAATATCAAAACATATTTGTGACATTTATGATAAACTAAACATTCATACAAATAATTCATTTACCTTCAATGGTCATATCTAATTTTTTAGTCCGGTACATGAAAGATACAATATAATTTTGAGTACAACCACACATTATTTATGTTTTCAATTTAGTTCTTTAACTTAACTTGAGAAAAATACATCAGATCAGTTGCATCGTGGGTGTTTGTTTGCAGTTCATCACAAACATGCCAACAACAATTTCCAAACATGTGTAAACATAACATAAAAGATTGTAAAACAATGATACAATTCTTCATTGGGGAAAGAATCAGATGAAAGGTTCCACTAGAATAAATCTAGTTAGCATACGTGTGTGTGTCTTATATCCAAACATAAAGGTGCCACCACAAAAACATTCAACAAACTATTATGACATAAGTATATTCATATTTACAACTGGTCTTGTCTTATATCAGCCAAATCCTTTCCCTATCATGTGAACCTGTCAGTCAGACATTTGTCTCAGAATCATGTCATCAAACATGACAGGTGCTTCTTTAACCATTCATGGTTATCTTCCATGACACACTCTTCCTCTTCCAAAAGTCTTTAGTTGGAAAATGATATATAAGGTGTCATATAACTGGTGTAAATAGCAAAAAGATAAATATACAGCAGATGGTCATCCCATTCTAATAAAGAAAATCAAAAACATGAAAAATGAAGAAAGAATATACTGTTGTATCAAAGCCAAGAGGAAATCAAAACTTGTTACAGATGCATGGTTCTGACAACATCCAATCTTTTGTTACCATGGGTACAAATAAACGCTGGTTGAGATCCTAGATACCCTTCTACAGACATCTTGTCATCAAAGGTGGGAGGCCAGGTTAAATACAAATGAAGTCATATTTGATTATAAATACCTCTTCAGTTGTAACAGGAACAATTGCAATGCAAGCACCTGCTGAACACTTAGCATTTAACACGGTTAGATACAAGTCATAACAGTTCACAGCATGGCATACATACTGACACTGACAGAAGCAATGTGGCCATCAAGCTATCTTCTGATGCTCACTTAAACTATTTGGGTATTGTCCAGGCCTACATTAACTATTTGACAAAAATAAACTGACAAAGGAAAGGAAATTATTTACTGTGAGTATCAGTATTTTGTCAAAATAATAAATATCAAGTTTTTCTGACATTGCTGATCAATAAAAATTATCCTAAACTATCAACAGTTGAAAAACCTTGTAACCAAATAAAATAGTCATTCTCAATTAGCAACAGTAATGAGAATGTGATAGATATTACGACTGCTGACCTAAATACATAAGGACTTGGATATGACTACAAGGATGGCCCTGTGCGAGTTGTTCAACTGAAGTCTCTATTGGGGAGGACACAGGGGGCGACGAGGGTCCAAACATAGATGAGGATGCAAACCCAGCTGGAGGCAATCTTCACCCACACAGAGGCCATGTTAGCATTCAGAGTCTTAAAGTCAGAGCTGGGCCTGGAAAACAATAAGGAATCATAAGAAAAATTCATAAGCTATGCATCTTATACTCTTAACTGTGTGAATAATTTCATATCAGCAAACAATGTTCATAGTTAAATGACAGTGCCAACATTTAAGAAATATTTAGTTGGGAGCGTTTTACACCAGTAAAGACAGGGGAGGGAAGTGCCTATTGTACATGACATTCTGGGTGTATTGGTGATGGCACCCAAAGTTTAGTACTCATTTTATCACCACTACTTTCATGGATGTCTATTTTAGCAGGCTTAAAACATATATATGAAGATTTAACATTCTGGATAATCGAGGATGAGCATGCACAAACTGTATCAAGATAAAGTGACTTACTCGAACCAGTTGGTGAGGGTCATCATCACATAGAGTGCACCGAGGCACATCATCAGGTGGAAGAAGGAGTAGCTGTATGCCACACTGTCTTCCTCATTGTCCCAATTCTTAGAGCCCTTCTCCTCATCAGCATTCGAGTCAGTCGAACCTAGTACAACAGAGCACAGTTTAGCACAGACCAGTCAATCAAACCTGAACAATAAAGCAAGGTATAACACAGTCAAGTTAGTCAAACCTGAACAATAAAGCAAGGTATAACACAGCCAAGTTAGTCAAACCTGAACAATAAAGCTATGTATAACACAGCCAAGTTAGTCACACCTGAACAATAAAGCAATGTATAACACAGCCGAGTTAGTCAAACCTGAACAATAAACCAATGTATAACATCGTCCATTTAGTCAAACCTGAACAATAAAGCAATGTATAACACATCCCAGTAAGTCAAACCTGAACAATAAAGCAATGTATATCACATCCCAGTTAGTCAAACCTGAACAATAAACCAATGTATAACACAGCCGAGTTAGTCAAACCTGAACAATAAGTTAATAACGCAATTTATAACACAGCCAAGTTAGTCAAACCTGAACAATAAGTTAATAACGCAATTTATAACACAGCCATGTTAGTCAAACCTGAACAATAAGTTAATAACGTAATTTATAACACAGCCAAGTTAGTCAAACCTGAACAATAAACCAATGTATAACACAGCCAAGTTAGTCAAACCTGAACAATAAGTTAATAACGCAATTTATAACACAGCCAAGTTAGTCAAACCTGAACAATAAAGCAATGTATAACACAGCCAATTTAGTCAAACCTGAACAATAAACCAATGTATAACACAGCCAAGTTAGTCAAACATGTATTTTTTAGAGCAAAAATATCATTTATACTTATCCTAACTTATACAGGTTTGACTAACTTGGCTGTGTTATAAATTGAGTTATTAACTTATTGTTCAGATTTTATCTTATCCTACTCATACTTATTGCTTATCTCTCTCTCTTCCGAATAGGTAGTGGAAACGTCCTGTGCTGTTCCCAAAGAACAGAGAAAACAGCTCACCCAAACGCACCCTCACTCTGCGCATGCGCACCGGAACCATGTGACCAAGCCCAGTAACTCATCACTCTCTCTTATTTCCTACTTAATGGTCGTAACACATCAGTTGAAAGAGGGGAAGGCCGGGAGGGTACTCATTTGTATGAGTCAGGATAAGTATAAATGATATCTTTACTCTAAAAAATACATATTTTATCTTATCCTGACTCATACTTATTGCTTGAATCTCACAGTAGGTGGTGGGTTCCACCTGTATGTGTGATTAACGTCGATCTGTTCTATAATCCCCATAGGAATGTTGTTAATCTTCTGTGTAAATTCTTTATTTTGGGACCACCTTCCTTTTTTGTGAGCAGCAAAATGGAAGTAAATCATATAGATTTGTGGATTTATAAGGTTTCTAAGATAAAAATCTTGTTCACCTTAAATGATTAAAGTGTTAAGAGAAGAGCAATAATCTTAACACAATCATTTCTCACTCATGTGCTGAATTACATAGTAAAACAGGGGGCATGGACTCTCAGTCGTTGGTTATGGAACAGTAACCTGACGTCAACAAGTCTACGTGATATTGGGTGAGTGTGATCTTCTAATGTCGTCTGGTAGGATTCGTGAGTAGTTGTGCCACAACTAATGGTCCGAATTGGTGAATACCAGCTAAGTCTTCTGTAGCAAGGTCTCTGAGGTAGTGATTGGCGAAAACTGTATCTGATTTCCAGAAACAGCCTTCCATAATAGTTGTTATGGAGCAGTTGCCGTGAAGCGCCAAAGTTGAGGCTAAGGCTCTTACTTCGTGAGGGTTGGAGGCTGAAGGGGGGTCCAATCCCACTGCTCTGTATGCTCTGAGAATAACAGCTCTCATCTAAAATGAGATAGTTGTTCTGGATACCTCTGTGTGTGTATTCCTTAATAAAGGAATAAATAGTCTCTTAAAACCTTGTCTTCTAGGTTTAGACTTTTGTAGGTATAATCTTAAGGCTCTGACTGGGCATAGTGATAAATCCTCTGTATCCTCTGCACCAAGGACGGAGGAAAGAGCCGGAACATGGAATTGTCTGTCTGGTTGGCCTGGTAACTGGTTCTTTGCAATAAAGTCCCATCTTAAGCCAAGGTGCGCTGATGAGTTGTTACCACTGTCAAATGTGATGCAATTGAAGTCTATCGCGTGGATTTCAGACATTCTGGCTGCCGTAGCTAATGCCAGAATAAATAGGGTTTTCTGCGTCAGGTGTTCAAAGTCTGCCTGTTGGAGCGGTTCGTATGCGTCACTGGTTAGGTGTTGTAGCACTATATTTAGGTCCCATGCTGGGGCTCTAAATCTTTTCTGTTGGTTCTTAAGTCTGAAGGATCTGAGTAGGGCTATCAGCTCGGGAACTTTAGTAAGTTTTATCCCGTTAGCCATTGTCAGTACAGAACTGATAGCGGCCAAATAAGTGCCCAGTGTCGAACTTTTAAGATTCCATGTACTTCGTAAGTGACATAGGTAATCTGCTACTTGTGGTATAGTAGCTTTGGCTGCAGAAAAACCCTTGGATGTTGCAAACTGGTCAAAACTTTTCCATTTATCGTCATAGAGATTCCTCGTTGATCTACGAAGTGCTAAGGAGACTGCCTTAGCTGCTCTCATGGAATATCCTCTTTTAACGAGACTGCTCTTGATATGCTCCATACGTGAAGTTCGTATAGATCTGGTCTTGGATGGACCTGATTGGAGTGAGGATGTAGCAGTAGATTTGGCCAGTTTAGTAGTTTTAATATTGGATTTCCTGGAGATTGGAGACCTGGAAACCACGTTCTCGCCAGCCAGTAAGGCGCTACCAAAAGCAGTTGTAGGCTGCTCGTGTGTAGGATCTTTTGTAATATCTGTGGTATCACGGCTGGTGGAGGAAACGCATACGCATTTAGTCCCTCCCATGATATTGACAGAGCATCGACTGACCAAGCTAGTGTGTCTGGCACTGGTGATACAAATGTTGTTATCTGATTGTTGAATCTGGTTGCGAATAGGTCTATCTAATGGGCAACCTTTTTCTTTTATAGCCAGTTGGAATGCTTCTGGGTGTAGCTTCCATTGTCGGTGATGGTTTGGCTGATCTGGTGAAGGCGTCTGCTAAGACATTTGCCACTGCTGGTATATGTCTTGTCTTTATTGTTAAGTTCAGATTGTCTACTAGCTCGTAAAGTTGAAATGTCAACTTCAGGAGGGTCAAGGTTTATATTGTATGCCACAGTTGAATGTTCTGATCATCAGACGTTGGTTTCTTAACTGTGGGGCCCAGTGAAATAATGCACGGATTACTGCCTCACATTCCAGATAATTGATGTGGTAGAGCTTTTCTGCTTCTAACCATAGGCCTGCTGTTACTTCTCTGTTGAAGTGAGCTCCCCAGCCTTGAAGTGAGGCGTCCACGAATAGGTGGTTGTTGTAATCCGGCTCGTTTAAACAAGTTTCTGCGCAAACGTTCGATTTCACTGTCCACCATAAGAGGTGTTTCCTCAATGTTTGTGGTAGTTGCAGTTTTAAATCCTGGTACTCTAGGTATGGATTTAGAAATCTCTGAATAGGGCGTAAGTGTAGTCTGCCTCGGACCGTCCACGCTTGGGCTGACGTGAGTCAGCCTAGTATCACTTGCCATTCGTTGACTGAGATTTTCTTGTAAATTGCCGTTGGCAAACAAGTCTTGATTTTTATCCACCGATCTTCTGATACCATTATCAGATTCTGATTGGTTAGAAATCTGATTCCCAGAAATTTGAGGTCCTGAGATGGTTGTATATCAGACTTCTGAAAATTTATTAACCAACCCAGTTGTGTTAATAATTTCTGGGTAAAATTTACTTGTAGTCTGAGTAGCTCTGTTGATTGATGGGCTTATATCCCATCATCTAGGTAAAAAGCACAACAAATTCCCTTGTTGTGAAAAAATGTCACAATTGGTTTGGTCACTCGTGTAATTAGCCACGGGGCCGTGGAAATTCCAAAGGGCAGGACCGCCCACTGGTAATGTTGTCCTTCAAAGAGGAAACATAAATATTTCCTGAAAGTCCGTTTTATGGGAATGTGTAGGTAAGCATCCTGTAAATTGATGCTTCCGAGATAGTCGTGCTATCATTTGTTGAATCATTCTGAAATCCTCCGGTTTTGGGAGGTATTTCTTGTTGAATTTTTCTCATGTTGTAAATCAAACGAAACTTTCCGTTTGAATTCTTTTTGAGAACCAAAAAGATTGGCGAATAGAAACCCGGAGTTAGTAATTCTGGATGAATTATCTCGACTGCGCCCTTGTTGAGGCGTGAATTGATTGCTTCAGTTAACTTCGGCAACAATTCTTTCCAATAAGGTATTTCCGGTGGCTTGCGAGATAACGGGGATTTCTTGAGTAAAGTCGGCGCGTAGCCCTTTCTTAGAAAGTTGGAAACAAATTCGTCTCCTAGAATGTCCCAATTCATCCAATATCTTGCCAATCTTCCGCCTACTGGGGAATGCTGTACATGAACGGCTGGTGGGGGGAGTTCCCTGTCGTTCAAAAGCCCATCTTCGCCGGTAATATTGCGAGATCACCTCGATCTGCGGCCGCGGCCACGGTCGGCATCACTTGACAGGTCACGTGACGTGTCATGTGACTTGCGAAAAGCAGATGATTTCCCGCCCCTGTAGTTGTACGAGCGTTTCTCTTTAGCTTTTTGAATGCCCGTCATACGGCTTCTGAATTGGGGTTTCTGCATGGATTGACGATACATAGAATTCATAGTCTGAACTGACTTGATCAGCATATGATCTTTGGAGTCTTAAAGCACTTCTTTGTTGATTTTGCGTATGTTACCATTAAAAATGGTTGGAGCCTCCCAGGGTTGTCTTAATAATTCTTTGGTATAGGTATACCAATTAGAATTATTTATAAGACCTTGTTGCTGTAGTAGTGTTAAACCTGCCGACACTGAACTCATATGATCAGAAATAATTTCTTGATTTTTCTTTTGATTGACGAGAGCTGAAAGTAGCATTCTTTCGCGGTCATTCTGAGGCTCATAGCGCGTGACATCGCTTGTCCAAAGAATGCATGTCTTGTAGTCGTATCAAGTTGTGCAATTTTCTTATCCTCAATGCGATAAGATTTTTTACTTTTGGAGTCTGACATGAGTGAGTAATCTTCATCAATCTCCGGTGAGCGAAGAAATTGCGACATGGCGTGCATGGGGAATTTCTTAGAATTAAAGCTTGGTATTTGAAGTCCTTGTGATTTCGTGGCTTTCGCAAAAGAAACATTAAGATTCTCTGCAATGCTGGAGATTGGTTTTATCGGTGGGATGGTTAGTGTGTCTATATCGTCCCCTTTGATACAGTATGTATCAGTGGGAGAAGAATTTCTTGACGGTGATGATATCGGCAGTCTATCTGTAATCCACGCCATTAATTCATGATCCTCATAAATTGAAGGGTAATTTTCCCCCGATGTGTCCTCATTTTGAGGGGGCTCGAACATATCCTCCACTTGCAGAAGATAGGAGGCGTTAGGATTCGGAGCCGTAAATGAAGGCTGCGACATCTGCGAGCTATTGTGTGAAGAGGTAGTCGACTGCGTGCCAGGTTGTTTTCACATTTGTTGTTGCATAGCCATTACGACTTGTTGTGTGATATTTGCTATCACATCTGTATTATAGCAGGCGTTAGCAAAGTACCTTGCGTAAAAAAGGTAGGCTTCGTGAAGGTAGTTGGCAGTGTCAACGTTGAAGGCTGCACGAAGGCGGGAGCCTGCGTGAACGCTGGTGTCTGTGTATACTCTTGTTGATTAATAGCCTGACGCCTGCGTGAAGGTAGACGATTGCGTAATTGTTGTGTTGGGCTGCGGGAACGCTGGCGAATGTGTATACTCTTGTTGATTAATAGCCTGACGCCTGCGCGAAGGTAGACGATTGCGTAATTGTTATGTTGGGCTGCCCGAAGGCCGGTATCTGCGCGAAGGTCTGAGGCTGATTGAGGTATATATCGGTTGTATTTGTAGTCGAATTGGATGACACTGCGGGCTGCGCGAACCTCTCGGGTTGTGCGGACGTAATTGTCTGCGCGCAGGCTTTCTTCTGGCTAGAAGAAACAGCTGATTTTCTTGAAACCCCCTTCATGACTGCGGTTGTTGTAGATTGATAGCCTTACTGAAGTGTTCATTAGGTTTATTCTTAGACCCTCTAGACTTCTTACTGGTAGACGAGGAAGTAAGATGGGGGGGGGGGGGGGCTGGTGTGTGACTGCATCATATTCAGCGGGATAATTTGAATAATATCAAATCGAATTCCTCTGACGAAGGGCAGGGAGTATTCTCGCCTCTTCTTACTTTTAGCTGTCTCCGTGGATGATAACGAGCGTGATGACTCTCGTCGTTTCCGATCCATCTTTTTCCTCAGCGCTGCAAAAAAATAATTACTAAATTCTTCCTTCCCCAAAGGGCCGCAGAATTTGCATCTATTCTCTGCAGTGCAGTTCTGTACTGTGCAGCTGGTACAGGTTGGATGAAGGTCCGGATCTGAAAAACGTAATTTACATCGGTTACATGTTTTCATGATCTCCGATAGGGGCTGCATTTGAGTCCAAATTACGAAAAATTCTAATGCCAATATATAAAATAATCGTTAGATATGATGTATAGAATATCACAGAAGATAATCCAAGCAAAAGATTTTGTTAAAAAGGGTGAATTTTTATGGAAAGCTTGGATTATGATGCACAGAAAAAAAATTCCAGCTGCCAAGATGGCGCGAAAAAGAGAGAATGATGAGTTACTGGGCTTGGTCGCATGGTTCCGGTGCGCATGCGCAGAGTGAGGGTGCGTTTGGGTGAGCTGTTTTCTCTGTTCTTTGGGAACAGCACAGGACGTTTCCACTACCTATTCGGAAGAGAGAGAGATAAGCAATAAGTATGAGTCAGGATAAGATAAAATCTGAACAATAAGTTAATAACGCAATTTATAACACAGCCAAGTTAGTCAAACCTGAACAATAAACCAATGTATAACACAGCCAAGTTAGTCAAACCTGAACAATAAGTTAATAACGCAATTTATAACACAGCCAAGTTAGTCAAACCTGAACAATAAAGCAATGTATAACACATCCCAGTTAGTCAAACCTGGCACAGAAAGGCAATGTTTAACGCAGTCAAGTCAGTCGAACCTAGTACAGATTGTACTTCCAGCTTTAGTATTTTTAACTGTAGAATCAACTTTTCAACACAGTTCAAGGGCAGTAACTCAGTCCAAAAAGAAATTGTTGATATAGTTATAGGTCTAGCTCATTAAAACATGGACATGCCCTCATCAACAGGATTCCACTGTATTAAGAGTAAGTCAGCAATTTACCATTGTCTGATTGCAGAATGGTCTTCTCCGACATGGTCAGCTTCCCCACCTGGCTGTTGGAGGAGGTCCTTACACTACAAGAACAACAGGCATCAATAAGTTCTTAGTTGATACACACACTTTAAAAGAATGAGAAAATGTTGTTTTATGTCAAAGTCAGCAACATAATGGCCATGTCCTGGCAGCCTGAAAATAATTAATCTGACTGCGGCTGTTGGAGGAGGCCCTTACACTACAAGCAGGAGGACAGGCATCAATAAGTTGAATAAGCAATATAATGGCCATATCCTGGCACCCTGTAAACAAATCAACTATGAAACATACAAACCAGTGGTTGATAATAAGTCCCATATCATCGGGGCATGATGACAAAATCAACCAAAACACCGAGCCTAACCATGCTAACTACATGATTCATTTCAGTCGCCTCTTACAACAAGCATAGGTTACTGGGGACTCTATCTGACCCAGAATCCTCACTGGATACACGCATACTTCATGTGATATGGTCGAGCCACTATCAGCACTGATAGTAAGACACAAGGCAAGAATATTATTCATAAAATGTAACAATTTGTAAAGTTACCTGGCGTAGAGAACTGCAAAAACCCAGATAACAAGAGCCAAGATACCCTGCCAATCAAACACTCCCTTGTCGAAGGTTCCATTGTTGGGATTATTGATGTTCATAGTGCTGTTGTAGTGGATCAGGGAGCTCAAACTGGGGTTACACTTCTTCTCTACACAGATAAAACACACATCTCATCATCATCTTTTTCTATTAACATGATTTAAGTAATCTTTGAAATAAATTGCCTCCACATGTGACAAAGTCTTTTAGCCACCTGGGTATTTAAACATTCTGTATCATTTTATGCATTGAATCTTGAATGTTTGAATGTGCCTGATCAAATATGGGTTTCAAATTAATCAATAACATGCCTCTGGTTCAAGCACCTGCAGTACTGTTAGGGATCTAATTCAAACACATAGAGTGGTTAGGTAATTGTGTCTATGCAGTGTCTACCTGGGCTGTTGGTCATGGCAGACCAGGTGAGGTACATTGTGTACAGGGAGATGACGGATGACTGCAGGAGGCCGGAACGTGGCTGGTCTGTAACACAAGTGATTGATACTGTATATCATGGTATATATCAAAACAAAAAGTACACGGAAAACAATTTTTCCTACCATATCTGAGAGTGGTTCACACAGAGTGCATTTGGTTAACCACATTAAGCAGGGTTTTTCCCACTTACAAGCTCTTCATGTAGTATAACATACATGACCAACCCTCCTCAGTCACCATCTGACACAGGTACAGTTTGCAAGGGTTTGGGATGTATTGATGCCTCGTTAATTATCTCCATCAGTCCATGAATAAAAAGTCAAATAGGTGTCGTAACACAACATATTTAATAAAGTATGACTGTGTCAACTAGCATAACTCCTGACCATGATGACCAAAGGCTACAGCTTATTTCATTTCACTAGTCATGTTTTCCTATCATAACCCTTTCAATATAAATGCTACAGAAATACGTGCAAATCCAGGCATAACAATCAAAAAGAAATTTATACAATAGTAAAGTATGTTTTCAACAGACTGTTTGTATGCACCTGACAGAATATTCACCTATGGTACATCATCGTCCATAACACAAGTTTTTTGTACATATAAATGAGAGGGGTATGAAAAGGGATGGTCCTATTCCAATGGCAATGTCAACCCCTGTTTGAAAGCCAACAAAGCACTGATTTTGTTTGACAGAAAACTTTGCATATCATCCAAAATAACTATTATCTCATTTCCTTATTCATACTACCCCTGGTATATATTTTCTGCAAATTAAGTTCAAATGAGCCTCGCCTATATCTACATTGCCAAAGAAGGTGTCACGGTGACAAAATCAATTTCCGTCAGCATAAAGGCAGTAAGCATATGCAGGATCATCTATGATAAGCTGGAACACCTTTAGCATAAATTATTTTAATATATATTTCATGTTAATCATCACAATATAATTGACTTAAATGACTCACTATATGATTGAATTTAAATAAACTGCCAAGTAGACAAATATGTACATGATGTAACCAGAAAGGAATTTATCCTTTAACATGAGATGTCCCTGATCTCTTGCTACATGCCATCTAACAAGTGATATCCAACTAGTGGAGCTGAAATCAATTCCTTTTTTATTTACAGCTATCAGCAAGAATCGGAGTAAGTTTGCAACGGAAGTGAATATACAGTAATTCATTTTTGAGTGAGTGAGTGAGTGAGTGAGTTGGGTTTAACGCCGCTTTTAACAGTATTCCAGTTACATCACGGCGTGTCAGTTTAATGTGGGAGGAAAGCCCGAAGTGAAGCAGGTCTCAGATGTTTACCACTTCGGTGAAACCCACGAGCACGGGTATGGTGCTGACAAACCTAGAAACATAATTGGGGAGAACCGGGATTCGAACCCAAAATCATAGGTTTCTGGCGTGCCCAAGGGACGCAACTATGCACAGCGAATCGCGGCGCCTTAGACGACTTGGCCACCCGTGCCCCCAATTCATTTTTGAGAAGTGTTATTGTGGGGGTATGCAGGAATATAGGACTCGTAACTTAAAACATGTTCTTATTTTATTACTTCATCAATAAAATTTCTTTCACGGGCACCAAATCTCGCACCATGTCAACACAGAATAGGACCATGTGCTGGAGTTATTCATGGGCTAAAGCATCATAGAAAAAATGTCAGCAGGCAAACATGTTTTTATTGCAAATGTAGGGACTGTGTATTATATGCTCTTGTTTCAGTCCAAATCTATAGTCAGGTTATATTATTAGCATCAATTTGGAGGGTTTCTACAGGGGCGTTATACGGAACTTTGTAATTTAATCAACACGATAAACTGTTACAATGCTTGGTCCATATAAACTTTCCTTCAATATTTATCCAATTGTGACCCTGATGACCTTTGCTTTTAACTGTTTTCTCATTACCTACCAGTATTCATGAACTGGAAAAGCAATGGTCGGAATAACACCACATCAATGTGTAAGCGTTAAATGTCTTCCACTTGTTAACACGTGGTGGAGCAAAGGGTATGTTCTTAATCATATGAAACATGACCTGCCTCAAACAGTATGAGACTAAGACTGTTATCCTTGCCCTAGTAATGAGGGTCACATCAGACATCACTATTTGACTGTGGCACAGAAGTGATGTGTAGGTTACTTACAGTCCTGGATTTTGGGCAGCACAGCAAGGATGCTGATGAACACACACAGGATCAAGTTGAAGGACAGGAAGAACTTGTGTAACTTGCAAGACTCATCCTACAATGTCAACAGAAAGGACTCATCTTACATAGTTGATTACACTTTCTTATCATGCGAATAATTTTGTTTGTTGTTTGACACTGCACTCAGCAATATTCCACCCAACTTCTTAAAGTGGCATTTAGAAGTTGGAGTGATGAAAAAGGGAGAATTCTATGGACATACAACTTCTTTATTACAATGAATGCAACATTTCGGTGTAGATACTAACACTGTTATCATCCGTGCTTGATAACGGTGTCAGTATCTACACCGAAATGTCAAATTAATTGTAATAAAGAAGTTGTATATCCATAGAACTCTCCCATGTTCACTAATCCACCTGTATGGCGTTAGTCTGTAAATATTCAAGTCTGGACCAGACAGTCCAGTGATTGACATCACAAGCATTGATCTATGCAACTGGGATACCATAACATGCATCAACCAAGTCAGCAACCTGACCACCCGATCCTGTCAGTCGCCTCTTGCAAGGATGGGTTGTTGAAGACCAATTCTAATCCAGATCTTCAGCGAGTATCATGGTGATAAAGAACACAATGTTACATGGTGTGGGGGGAGGATTTATGCCGACTTGGTTTACATTGTTTATGTTTGTTTGCCGAACTTGGCAATATTTTAACTATATGACTACATTGTATTTATATCTATAAACATTCGAGTCTGGACCAGACAATCCAGTGATTGATATCACACTATTGGGATACGATGACATGCGTCAACCAAGTCAGCGACCACCCAATCCCGTTAGTTGCCACTTACGACAAGCTTAATCACCTTTTATGACAAGCATGGGTTTCTGAAGACCTATTCTAACCCGGATCTTCAGGGGTACATTGTTTATGGCAAGCATTCTAACCACAAGTCTACTCAACCCCAATTAACCTCCATTTCCAGTTTTTGGACGAACTTCTCATCATTATTCAGGAGTATTCTGTATTTATCATTTCATAGTTCATAAAAAGACATCGCCGGTATACTGTTACCGGTTACAAACACAAAGATATGTATCATGTATAAGAACATGCTAAGACACAGAATCAATACACTATCATAGTGAGTCGCATAAGGAATATTGAAGTTAAGGTGCAATCTGTGGATGCTGTAGGGTGCATGAGACTTACACTGGCATAGAATATGAAGAAAACTGCCACCAAGGCTATGGCAATACAGTAGAAAAACCCGGTGAAGAACAGCAGACCTGGAACACAAAGTATTTGCATTTACTCTCAGTTAGTTATGTCAGTCAGGATGGTTACGCAATGACTTCAAATAGGCGTTGTTTTCTAGTGGTGTAACGATACATCGAACTATCGATTGATTGCGATTGCTTGTCTCACGATAGTACACTATCGATTGCAACTTGAAACAATCGATGCTATTGGCGATAGTTTGTCTAATTATCGATAGTTTCGATAGTTAATTTGTTTGGTACATTTACTTTCTTAAAAAACATAGAAACAACTCCTATGATCATCTAACCTCTGTCGTGCTTATGTTTGGATTGCACTACTTTGTCTGCTTGATTTAGAGTTACGTCCCTTAGCTACTTGTCGCTAGGCAACATTGACAAGATGGCGGACGCCACATGACAGTTTGAAATTGTCGCCAATAAGGCAGGCAAATCGTGGGTATGGGACCATTTCGGCTTTGTCAAAACGCAAAACGAGACAGACAAGCAAAAGTAAGTTTTAGAATCTGTTGGATAATTCTAAAGTATTCAGGAAATACTACTAATCTGACCGACCACTTGACAAGATGGCACCCAGATATTCGTGCACGTGAAAAAGGGGGATCAAATATTAGTCATTCAATCACATTCATTCACATTGGTGCTAAAACACTGCAGTAACCTAAGACTTTACCAGTTACATAAAGTGAAATTTTGTATTTAAATGTTTTTGAGAGGTCAATTTGAACTTGTTTTCTTTTCATTTCTTGTTTTCTTTACAAATAGTATCAGAAAGTTATAATTATTTTGATGGTGTCAGTCAAAATGCTGAAATATATGCTGCTTAAGCCTGCTATAATTGCAAGTGAAAACTATCGCAATAGTATCGCAATAGTAGGGCCACTATCGCAATAGTATCGCAATAGTTGTTTTAACTACCGCAATAGTTTCACAATAGTCAAAAATGCATCAATAGTCACCCCTATTGTTTTCTAGTTACAGGTCACACAAGTGTTTCAGCAAAAAGATTCTGAGTAAAACGTCACTGCACCTCTCCTGTTGGTATAGAAACTGTACCCCAATTAGAATCTATGTAGTAGCTTTCAAGTTATAAGTCACGCAAATGTTTCAGTAAAAATATTTAGTAAAATAATGAAAAAAAGCTGCATCTTTTCAGAAAATCCAAATATTGAAATAAATCTTAACACTGCACTTCTCCTATAGGTATAAAAAGTGTCCACCAAGTTTGAAAAGAATCTATGCAGTAGTTTTCAAGTTGTAGGTCAAACAAAAAAATGTCCTCTGAAGTCTGAAGGACAGACGGATGGACAGCCGGTCTGTGTTACCATACCCCACCCTTTTAGGTTGAGCATATAATAATGATAGGATGTGAGGGATTATTTAATCATGTACTGGCTGGTTTGACAACATGTGGAAGTGAATAAAGAAATATGCCTCCCTACATTCTTTATTTGTTGTTGGTACACAAAAATAACTGCATCATGAAACGATTGCCAAAAAATCCAGATTTACAGTAATAAGAACTAGGACAACCTTTCACAAATGATAAGAATTCCAGTTACCATCAACAAAGACAATACACTCACAAGATAAAAATTTGCCAATTTGCCATGCAACAACTGTTTTCTGTCTTATCTTATTGTAGTTCAGATCAGTTTTAATATTAATGATATTTTTATTCTAGTAATATTGATAAGATCTGATGATTAAGTCAATATCCTAGAAAATGAATACAAATTGCAATGTTATCTGGAGAGAATGCACTGTTAGAAAATGGAACAGAAAGTGTCCCAGGGCAGTCAAGTCTGACATAACTAAAATCATCAATTAGTTGGCCCCTGTGAACACACTACAATAACAGACCTTCCTCACCATGTGACTGTGGAGGGGCACTTACTCACCGATGTAGTAGCATCTTGAGCCTGTTTCTTCCCACTTGCCAACCCAGCTCTCAGCCCAGCCATGAGCAAAGTCCACGAGCAGAATCAGCTGGATAATAATGAAGATGAAGGCTCCAATCATCCCAATCACCATCCATGCTGAAATGGTTATCATGTTTTATGTTAACAAAACAAACACCTTGTACTGACTGCATTTACCTTTAATTGTAGCTTGTCACAATTAGTGTCACTATTCAGGAAATATCAGTGTCACATACTGACCGCACAGTATTATCAGTACACTGGAAAACTGTGACACAAACATTCAACAACATGAACTGCAACATTAATGCAATGAACAAAATGGAGACGATAAGAATAATCACAGAATACAAAAAACAAGATTTCAACCTTGATCATAATAACAAGACTTAATTACAGATGACATTGAACTGTAATTCTTTTTTTCAGGAGCACAAATATGTGAAAATCAGCAAGGTGAACAGCTAAGATTTGGCAGCCAAAATGCCATGGGCTAGACAATGAAATGCAGGTTAAGTTGGTGCATTTTTTACATTTTGTCAGGCTAACAATTAATCGTACATTTATTTAATAGAATTAACCATGTTAATATATATAAACTTTATGGTTTTAAGATTACAAGATGACTCCTAAGTTATCTTTGTTGTGTAAAAGACGAAACTGCCTAATCTGGAATGTCTGTGTTATTTACAATCAACAATAATTATGATGCTTAGCATGCTTTGGGAGTTTTACAGGACGCCTTAATCACACTCACTGCAGTCACAGTTGAGTAGGCTCAACACAGTGATTGGATTAATTAGTGTGACACCCTTCACTGAGTACACAGACCACACCCATCATGCATACAACATACAATAGGCCGTCTCACATACACATTGTATCTGCGACTGATGATAACAAACAAATACATTCAAAGAACCGTGCTAATTATAAAGATGCTAGAACATTGCCTCTCCAAGTAATTTAAAAATGCAAATTCATCATCACGTTATTTTTAACTTTACAACTTCATTATTATCAAGACATTAACATAAACACAAACCTTGGCCAAAGGCTCCTTGTGGAATGAAGAAGGCTCCAACACAAATACCAATGACAATCAGGATCTTAAAGAACCAGAACCTGTCAAACACAAAGTGAAAAAGTCATGATAAATGGTGACCAATGTTAAACATGGTAAAGACAAATTTCCTATCAGAAGAGCATTGAGTTATTTGTTTAAATTAGAGATCTCACTGTTTGATCATACTGATGGGACAGCGGACATCAAGCTCATGAAGATCTTTCAAACAAAAATGCAATACAATCTATCAAATCTAATAGCTTTAGTAATGCAATTTCAGGTCATCAGGAAGTAACTAGTTGATAGTTAATGAGGTTTATCATACTCAGACTTTTGTCAGAAGTATCACAGCAGTATCCAATGTCAGCATGTAACACAATTCCCCCACCATCGAAGAGAGTAACAGATTCGGTACAAGCCCCAAACAATAAAAAAGAAATGTAAAGATTGCTTATCTCATAAACCTTGATCCTAAAACTATTTTGGGGCAAGTCATTACAAAATTAGTTCATGCTCTTCCCTTGTGGAATTAAGCCTAACATGGGAAAATCGGTTACTGATAGAGAGTGTGAGTCAATCATATGATATTTAAGACATGACTTTCACTTGAGCCACATTGGAGTATGAACCTTCATAGTGAGTGGGCCAGACTGCATGAACATCCAAGCTTACAACAAAGTGAATGTCAACTCATATAATTCTGATATCCCTATTTTGTACAACAAAGGATGTTGACACAATTTCATTTCATATGTGTGACTTCATGTTAACACTGACAGCCATAAAACAAACTGTATAAAGGAACAAATAGTTCCTCAAAACAAGTTAACATGAACGCATGTACATGTTGCATGCTCAAATTTCTCTAACGAAACATCTTTTGTGGTTTGGGTAACAACAAATAGATCTAACTAATATCATTATTAGATGAGAAATGTCTGCTAAGTACTATCACAGTAAGCCAGTGACAGTGACAATGCGTCATAATAGATCTATTTATAGAACTGGACTTCAAAATGTCCGACATGATCAATGTGGTGGGAGAGATTTTCGAAGATGTCATTGAACGTGTGGTGATTATATGGATGTGTGAAATAGATACTGAAGTAATTTAGATTGCTGTAGAATGTTGTTGAATGTCAGTCTATACACAGATAGTGTCAATGTATTGTGTGTGCATTTCTTCATTTTGTTCATTTACAAGGATTTGGCGTATAGAGGATATTAGATCACAAACATATTAAGACTTTTTCCATGTTGTATGCAAAAATGATGACTTTAAGTGTCTCGATCCAAAACAATATTTCTGTATTTTATTTGCGCTAGGCAATTCTAAGGGATTTCCTCAGGAGTGTGAACTTGTCTGTCAGTGTTACAGTCTCGCGAAAAATTATGAACATCAAAATGTGTCATTCATGACATGAACATCAAGTTCGCGGATATGTAATTGTTTTCTAACCCAATGGAAAAGTTATATATATTGTGTTAACTTCAATTAAAAAAATCACATGACATTACACACATTCAAGTAGTCAGCATGGTCAGGTACCCACAGTGACTATATCCTTCCATGTGGTCATTCATCAAGAACTACCCTCACCACACTCACCTAAGGAACCATTGTTTACACACAATAACTATTAAAGTAATGTCCTACAACAAGCATGATATTTGACAATGTACTAAGCATATATCTGCCAAGAATTCCATAAGTACCCAAAGGTACACTCCTTGAGCCAAGGTAAGCCTATAGGTTCAATGGTTAATAAAACCTAACAAAAACAACTTACCCATTCTGTAAGCCAGATCTCGGGTCCTTCGAGGAGTTGACCTTTATCATTATCAGCATAAAGAGGAAGAAGAAGGCTGCCATTGCGAAGCACACTCTGTAGACAGCCAGATACCCTACAACTTCATCGCACACTTTTTTGGGGGTGAGTTGATACCCCCCTGTGGGGTTACACAACATTGGTATCTGTATAACAAAAAGAAAGGCATGACTATTGATATTACCTAGGTGATAGAGTTTTCATAGAAAAAAAGACTGAAATTTACCAAAAATAGAAGTCCTTCATGTACATCGCCAACAAACCTTGCCCACTTCAGCATGTACATCACCCACAAACTTTGCCCACTTCAGCATGTACATCACCCACAAACCTTCCCCACTTCAGCATGTACATCCCCCACATACTTTGCCCACTTCAGCATGTACATCCCCCACAAACCTTCCCCACTTCAGCATGTACATCACCAACATACTTTGCCCACTTCAGCATGTATATCACTCTCAAACTTTGCCCACTTCAGCATGTACATCACCAACATACTTTGCCCACTTCAGCATGTACATCACCCACAAACCTTCCCCACTTCAGCATGTACATCACCCACATACTTTGCCCACTTCAGCATGTATATCACTCGATAACCTCCCCCACTTCAGCTTGTATATCACTCACAAACTTTGCCCACTTCAGCATGTACATCACCCACATACTTTGCCCACTTCAGCTTGTATATCACTCACAAACTTTGCCCACTTCAGCATGTACATCCCCCACAAACTTTGCCCACTTCAGCATGTACATCCCCAACAAACTTTGCCCACTTCAGCATGTACATCCCCAACAAACTTTGCCCACTTCAGCATGTACATCCCCCACAAACTTTGCCCACTTCAACATATACATCCCCCACAAACTTTGCCCACTTCAGCATGTACATCCCCCACAAACTTTGCCCACTTAAGCAGTACTTAGAAATTCACCACTTGGCGAAACCCTGGAGTGTTCCTTTCAGTCTCACTCCAGTCAACCACCACATGCAAATTCTGACTTTGCACACCACAGTTTCCAACAACTGACAAGAATCCTGGCTTTTACATCCAGGCAAATATCACATGGTCCAGTGACATTGAAAACATGGAGTGGCAAATATATCGTGGATCGATGCTCATGATGTCAGTCACTGGATTGTCTGGTCCAGACTCGATTATTTACAGACCGCCGTCATATAGCTGGAATATTGCTGAGTGCGGCGTTAAACAACAAACAAACAAACAAACATTATCATGATAATAGCAATCTCCCCTCTTTTATATTTTACATAATATATAAACACTGTTAAACAATATGTAAAACTGTACCACATATAAAACATATTTACAAACAATTAAGGAATGGTACTGACAAACCTAGACACACAATCAGGGTGAATCTGTCATTCAAACCCATGATCATAGGTTTCTGTAATGTGTAAGGGGACACAACTCTGCACCTAGCGGCACCTTACTTAGACAATGGGGTTTTCTAAACGATCTTAGCTAAGATAAATCTTTACATTCAAAGATAAGATATCGTAAGTTTAAGATAAGATAGATTTTCGAAACTATCGTAAACCTGTCACAGATCATACATAGCTACGATGACTATCGTAACTCTGACAGAGAACTCATATGTGTTGGAGACAGAAAAGCATTGGGAAGGCAGGATATTTTATATATGTTTTCCTTCACTCATCTTTAGGGAATTTAAAGAAAGTTTGTTGAAAGAGCTGCCTAACACAGTGATTGTGTCATGTATGCACACTGACACACTTGACTACCAAGCATGTCGGCCAACTCTGACTGAAAACACCCCTTGGATAAAAATCTTAGTGTCACAAGCACTTGGATCTCGGGTGTGAGGAGACAGGAACGATCAGTGTGTCGATTGATGTAGGGATTGAAGGTTGAATCAAATAAAAAATCGCCTGGCAATGCACGCTATAGCAGGGATAAACCTCCAAGTTGTCAAGCATCTTGGAATATCCTTAATCTTGTCATCAATTTATCATCATCTTCATCATGAGAAATGTCCATGGCAAAGTATGCTGCCATCTTGGATGAAGATAAATACACTTACGACAGGTATGGGCTATCTCAGATTTATGCCAATCCCACAATATCTGAGGGCTACGATAGTTTGAAAATAGGCAACGATAGCCTATGATTTCCTTACAAGAACTCTATGATAACTTTAGGGTTCAGATCGTTTTTAAAATCTAGGCCTTGGGCCACTCTTGCTCGATCATAATGCATTGATTGATCGTCCTACTCATAATCAATTATATACCTCAAAATACCATATTTTTATATTAACATGCTAAATGAGGATTGAATGCAAACCTTGTCCAGTTGTTCTCGAATACCCGGTGTCAACATAACGGCTGCTACCACAGTCCCAAGGAGCAGCAAAAAGGCATAGGCAATTCGAGTAACCGTCGAATTCTTGGTGGAAGGACAGCAAGCACAGCACAGACTGCATGCTGCGCTACCAAAACAGCACGCAAGCTGAAACAATCCCCGATGAAGATAAGTACAACATATCTGTGTAAATATTTATCATTTTGGCATGATACGAGACATTGAGATTATTTCTCTTGAAAATACTTAGTTATTTAAAATAAGTTTAAAGATGATCAATGATTATAAGCAACCAAGGAGGATGTGCATATGACACTCAACAATCTACAACTTTACTGTCTTTCTAAAATGTGGGCCCACCTGCAGCCATCTCTATTGAAAAAAATAAAGTAGAACAACATTTGGGGACATCTACTATTCATGAGCATGAGTTTTTAATTTCACTGACGAGAACCATTTTTAATTTGCTGGAAGGAAAGATGAAAAAAATAACATATTCATGATATATTAGACATTTGATTATGAATACTGTTACCATGTTTAACTAAGGGTTCAGCATGTTTAGATGGCAAAATATATTTTGACCAACGTCATTTTTTGCAAATATGAAAACATCAGAGATAGCACCAGATTGTAATAAGAGTGACCTCCCTTTCCCAAATGAACCACTGATAATGCAGTTTCACTGTATCAACAGTTCTATATGTAACCCATCAGTGATATATTGAACAGCTGATAACACAACAAAATGGATGAGGGGATACAGCAACTGAAGCGAACCCTTTTGGGGTACTGTAATGAATATTATTGACCTATTGTTATGATTACACTCCGACAGACTAACATATAGTCCCCGAAAGTTATCTATAAAATGAAATAAAAACAGTTTCATAAGCCTGATACGGGAAATTGTCAAGTATACAGGAACCTTCAAGTCTCAGTATTTCAGGTTGAGAATTGGTTGAGTATACATGGTATAAGCTGCTAAAAAGACAAGAATCTGATGAGAATTATCACAGCCTGGATTTGTACAATAAAATAGGGGTGGTCGGGTAGCCTAGTGGTTAAAGCGTTCGCTCGTCACGCCAAAGACCCGGGTTCGATTCCCGACGTGGGTACAATGTGTGAAGCCCATTTCTGGTGTCCCCCGCCATGATATTGCTGGAATATTGCTAAAAGCGGTGTAAAACCATACTCACTGTACGATAAAATAGTTACACTGGTATGTGATAAAACTGCCAAAATATATCTAATGATGAAATTCCTTCAAATATTTTGACAACATTAACTGTCTATAGACATAATAATGCAGACTGGTATTGTCAAGTAAATGCGTACCAGCAATGGTGGTTGCAATGACACGGAACAGTATACTACACTTCCGCATATTATTAATCGTAATAACCGTCATTTTCAAATATAAAACATCACGAACGGTGTCCAGTGAAACTAGCATCGGTACGATATAAGCGATACACAACACCATTTTGACAAATGTGAATGTAGAGTCATTGTTTTCCTTGTCGAGAACATGACGTTATGACATTGTTTATGTTTTTAATTCAGTTCTTTGTGACTACAATCTTAGCAATCTGATCCAAAATGTCTAAGTACTTACGCTGCCAATAATACAACCCATCTTCAGTCAGTTGCCTCTATAGCAAATCTGCCAAACGACAAAAGAAACAACAAATTTCAACGTGAATCTGACTCAATAGTTATATTGCGAACCAGTGTTTACTTGCGAAATAAAATGGCCGATGGACTATGACGTCATCGTCATGTGATGATCACTTCCTGTTAGTCAAGTGCCCACGCGGTAAGTTTGAAATTAGAATTAACTATTTGCAACACTGAAAGACGTTGTATGGAACCTAAAACCAATCAAATTTTATAGCAAAGAATATGGCTGGAAGTATTTTAATCTTGATATTGTTTTCATCTAACACGACACGACCGGTGAAACTCCCGGTAAGACTAGGTGTTGAGCAACCCCCGTTTGTCGTAAGGGGCTACTGCATGCTTGTTGTAAGAGGCAAGTCATGAGATCGGGGGGCCTGGCTCGCTGACTTGGTTGATGCATGTCATAGTATCCTAACTGCGTGGATCGAGGCTCATGATATCAATCACTGGACTGTCTGGTCCAGACTCAATTATTTACAAACCGCCGTCATATAGCTGGAATATTGCTGAGTGCGGAATTTAACAACAAACACAAATTACAAACCTAACAAGACACATATGTGTAATTGCCTACATATTCTCCACTAATTTATCATTATCATTAAATGGAATATATTACTAGATCTACATGTAGAAAACATAGAGTTCCATCTATCTTTCAATCAAATAGATTATGTTTGCTTGTTGAGAAAAGTCTTAATTGATCGTAAATATAGATCGATGCAGGAGCACGTGTTTGTTAACACAAAATAAATAAATTGCAAGTGATACCATGGTATTTCCCATACCGAGCATTTTTCCTTGTGATTATGTTTTCATTATTAAATCCGAAAAATAATGACGCCACGCCCACCAGTCAACTAGTATTTCCTGATTGGTTGATAATAGAGTGGGCTGGGCTTGTATTGTATTATTGCGCTAATGGCTGTCACTGGTTTCGTATCGTTGTCGATAGTTTTTGTATGCTAATGATCGCATAAGCAGTATGTGAAGTTGTTATTGTTGACGCGGATTTACACAGAATGTAACCCGGGTTTACGTTTAGACACTCTTAAACCGCCTCCGTGGTCTAGAGGTAGAGCGTCCGCCCGGAGCGCGGAAGGTTCGGTGTTCGATCCCCGGCAGCGTCATACCAAAAGACGTTAAAAGATGGTACTTGTTGTTACCCTGTCTGGCGCTCGGCATTAAAGAGGTAAAACACGGACTGGTCGGCTCGGAGTCAGTATACTGTGTCTGAGTGGTGTATTCATGTTAAACTGCGGCATGGTATCTCAGTGGGCTAGCACTATAAATCGGCATCAGGTGCATGCAGGTCGCTATATAAGTGCAATAGGTGCAATAACGCGACGTTATAGCCAATTTCACCTCACCTCACCTCACCTCACCTCACCTCACCTCACCTCACCTCACCTCACCTTAGACACCCTTAAACGCCAAACTTCTTGATGTCAAATCTAAATTGCAATGCAATTCCGCACTTTTCGATAATTAATGGTATCTGAGTTTTGAGAAAAAGATTTGTCTGATACGATACTCGTTTTGAGGTGAGAAAGAATTTGTAATCAAAGACAAATATTTAATATATATTTCTGTTTTCGTATGATCATGTTGTATTCACTAGTGAAATAATTGTCGTATTTTTGTGGTGTGTGATATCGATTTTGTCAGGAAAATATGATTGAATGAGTATGGTTTTACGCCGATTTTAGCAACATTCCAGCAATATATCAGGAACACCAGAAATAGGCTTCACACATTGTACCTGGAAAATAATTGACTTTGAAGATTTATTCTTTGCAGTGCCGCGAGACTAAAGGCATTTCAGTGGTTGTTAAGCGAGTTTAAATTCTCTGAGTTCTTGATGAAGTTGTACGAGAAAATTGTTCACATAACTGTGAGATTTGATTAAAGGTAAACATGTCAGTTTGAAAGTGGATTCATTCAGTTTGAAAGTGGATTTATTCAGTTTGAAAGTGGATTTATGCAGTCGTTTATCAGTGTTTTCTAAACAAAATATATTGCCATATATACTCTATGATATTCTAGGAACCACAAGTCGGTATTGGGTATTCTTTGTTGAAAGCATTTGGAATTGCCTACCGACCAAAGTTACCAACATATTTATTCTGATATATTTGTAAATGGAAAAATCAGATTATGTATCTCAATGACGTGCTTCGTGTGAAATCTACATCTTCGAAATTCACGCTGGCCCGCTTGCCCGACACCACTAAATTTTGCAGAGGATAAGTAAATACCCAATGGTGGTAGTCCTCATTGACTATTAGCATTTATTGGCTATTATTCTCAATATTAGTTCTCAATACTTAACCTTTTTGTACAAATTTGAACTGAATAATAGAAAATGTAAACAAGCAAACATAGGTAACATTTTTGTCTCTTTAAAGCAGGACTAGCTACTAATCCTGAGGACTAGTGAACTTTTTCACAAATGCTGTGGTTGTTTTTTTCTCATCGCCATGGAATTCCAAAATAGTTTCCTGCAGCGCGCATGGGCGTCTCAAGCACGACCATCTCGGGCTGTTTTTATTCAACATGCATGTAAATCTTTACACACACATAAAATATGCACACATACTGGAGTCCCTTTCCCTCGCGAGAAAGGAAATGAGGAAAATAAATAAAACATTATCATTTTCATTTTCCGACCATCTTGAAAATGAAATATCATGTTGTCGGTATGTAGAGTAGAGGCGCAGAACACGCCAAGTGTATATCATTATGTGACTACACCCACTTCAGGAATTGCACTTCCGTGATGACATGTACACCACGTGCTGAGATCACGTCATGGCTGTTAATGCTCCTTGAAGATCCCGGTTAAAATAGCTCTTAAGCGACCATGCCTGTCGTAAGAGGCGACTTACGTGATCGGGTGGTCAGGCTCGCTGACTTGGTTGATGCATGTCATGGTAGCCCAATTGCGTGGATCGATGCTCATGATGTCAATCACTGGATTTTCTGGTCCAGACTCGATTATTTACTGACCGCTGTCATATAGCTGGAATATTGCTGAGTGCGACGTTAAACAACAAACCAACCAACATGGCTACATCCTCGTGTGTCATGGGCGGTGGGGAAGTCTCGTGGCTAAAGCGGTTTTTTTAACAGTAAACATACCGTACACGGTGAAAATAACTGAATCCCATAACTGAATGTACCGTTTGTTACAACGATAAATTGCCATGTATAACTTACACCAGCCGTTTTCCAAAATTATACAATGCTTTGTCAAATATGCTTTACTCCCACCAATATATTATTTCAAGTGGCGAGGTAACTCCAGCATCATTACATATGTAATGCTTTGATTATATGATTTGATTCAAATTATATTTGATTATATATATATATATATATATATATATATATATATATATATATATAATCTTCACACCTGAAATGCCGTTGAACAGCGAAAGATCTTGTGTGGATAAAGGAGTTTTGGCAAGCACGAATAACTGGACTCTATTCTATTTACGTTATTACTCGACTATTGCAGTATGAATGGTAAAGGTAAATCATTTTGATAATGACCTATATATATTCTATTTACGTTATTACTCGACTATGCCAGTATGAATGTATAACACATTAAATTAAATTAACTCTCAAGCATACGGCGTGAGTCACGAGATATTCAATCAAATATTAAGCTCTCAAGTCAAGATTAAATAACCTCTCGCGAAATCTAAACTTTAATGCTGAAAACAAATTTGAAAGAAAATAATCGTAACTAGCAGTGATGCATTTGAGCATTTGAGCCATGAGCCCTTAAATACACAATTAAAATACACTTGAATGAGGTATGACACTAGAACCACACCCATCCACCCCCACACCCTAAACTTGGATTGAAAGCCCTGCTAAGCTTGTTCAGTTACGTGAATTAAAACTCAGTGTGCCCGTTTGAATATTTCTCCCCCTTTATGTGATACTCTTTCTTCTAAAAATGAATTTGGCAAAAAGATCCGAGGACATCCCATTACGGGTCACGTTAGAACGACCTTTCATCCGGCCAATCAAGGCGTCGCTTACCAGATCATGAAAGTGACAGTAGGAATGTGTTTTCTAATCATGCAACCTCGAAAACGTTAACACGGGGTATCCCGAACGATAGTTACGGCCCGTACGACTGACTCCGTCAAAATCATGATTCATCGTCTATCTCCAGCTTCCATGGGATAAACATTTGAACGGAAGTGGCGTTGCACGGTACGTGGGATATTTTTCAAACGTAGACTGAAATGGAAGTCGCCAGGTTGAAACGAGTGCCGAAAAAGCTCGAGAAAGCTGCTTTCTATTTGGCTGATGTCGACTTCATTTCAGTGGTCGGTTTAAGTTCGCGAAAGGTGGTTCTGACATTCATGACCCGTAATGGGATGTCCTCAGATCTTTGTTTAGCGGCAGCGAGATCTTAGATCTGATTTTAATGAGATTGGCATAAAACAAAATATTTGCAACAGACTACCTGGTAGTACGTAGTAGTTTTGTTTATGGTCAAAGGGAAGTAATCGCGTTTGTACAAAAAATTAACTGCAAGCACCTCACAGCGATATCCCGTTCGCTGAGCTCAAACTCTTTCAAACGGCGCGTGACATCTTCGTTTCTATTTCGACATCATCGCTGTCATAAAGCTCGTTCAGTTAGCTACGTGAATTCAGTTTCTTCTAAAAATGGATTTGACGTCGAAAAAAAACGTCACTAAAAACCACCTGATTGTCGGTAGTGGTTTTGTTTATGGTTAAAGGGAGGTAATCGTGTGATACAAGAGTAAACTCCCTTGCCTCAACTCAGCACAAGCTCCTTCCCAGCGCGTGACATCTTCGTTACACTCTCGGTAACAGAGTATAGAGAGCTCCGCGAACGGGCTATCACTGTGAGGAGCCTTGGCGTGGGCCCTCAATCAAAGGGAGCTCACCGCGTACAACAAATCATGAGTTATGCCCCTTGTCTCAAAGGGAGGTAAATCTGTTTAGCAAATGGTAAACAGGATTTACAGTTACTTCCCTTTGACCATCAACGGCGCGACTCCTCAAATCCAATGCGTCTTAGCGATGTAGTATGTAGGTAACGAGTAGTGTCCACTCAGCATAGATTCCGCTATCTACGATACCCTGAGATCAGAACAGATTCCTCAAATCCAATGAGTTATCGATGTAGTAAGTAGGTTACCCGGAATAGCCGTGTGGACCCGAATGAACCTGAACACATCTCTCTCGTAAATTTATGTACCCGAGGTAGATCTCGGTATACAGAAACTACCCTGCCACGGAGTGCAATCCATAGGCGAGTCCAACCCCTGTTCTGAAACCGGGTTCAGTATTAATATTGTCCGCAAGAATTCCCTTTCTGAGAAAGATCATATTGAACTCGATAATATTTACGATGATTTAACACAAACTAAGATGGATCTTACACAAAGGTGTGATTTATAGACAATTAAAACGATCAAAACGTAAATGAATGCAGAGTTGCACAAATTCCAGTAGGCGGCCCACATTTAGAATATTTTCTTTGAAGGTACGACATTTTGAGGCATATCCAGCGTCATCGAGACTGTTTATGAACCAAAGATTCAGTAAAGACCGATTCAGTACCCAATGAAGACTTAAACACCTTATTTACCGAGGCGGGTATGCTGTTAATATCAGGAGGAATTAATATTCACGAACCTGGTATTTTAGGAATGGTAAACCGGTTGGGTACCACATGGCAACGACTTGCCCACGCCCCCAGGCGACAAGTTCTTAAGCCTTGAACTTAAAAAAGCTTAAATGAGGTTCGAGTGAGTGAGTGAGTGAGTTGGATTTAACGCCGTTTTAAACAGTAATAGGGGGAGGTTTTTTATGCACTCATGTACTGAAAATAATTACCCTTCCCTAATACATGTTGTTCATGACCCTCACTGAAAAAGCAATGTCCAGTATTTCATGCCCCTTTCCAAATAAGGGTAATACACACGCGCGCGCGCGCGCACATACACACACACACACACACACACACACACACACACACACACACACACACAGAGGTGGGTGCGCTAAAAGTAAAGATGATGCATGGAGATCTTTTCTCCTAATATATAGCCTGGTCGTGTATAACCTCTATACCTCAAAGTGTTTGTATTTCTTAGATCGTGTAGAAAATGGATACATTATCCTGTATATGTTAACTTTCGAGCAAAGGAAAACCAGTGAGCAACGACCCCGCTCCTGCGGTGAGCTTGGAACCCAAGTATGTGTACCTCAACTAGACTCCCCTTTTAAGAGATAATGAGGGACCATGGTGATGAGTCTGATATTGAGACACTGCGGGACTGATATACCTCGAACTGAAACGGGTTTGGTTTGAATGTTTAATCAAACATGGAAAGACTTTAAATTGGTCCGAGCAGAGTCTTGTTTAACCAAAATATTGCCAACTTTACCGTATGGAGAACGATCCTATAGTCTAGAATCAATGACAAACGACGCCCAGTTAAGAATATATGGCATCTATCGATCGCGGTTAACCTTTGTATTGTTCAGGGGCGATGAGGGTAAGGTGTTCGTTCGTCACGTCGAAGACCCGGTTCGATTCCCCAAATGGGTACAATGTGAAACCCATTTCTGGTGTTAGCCGTCATATTGCTGGAATATTGCGGCGTTAAAGCACACTCACTCACTCACTCACTCACTCACTCACTCACTTGTATTGTATTGCAGTCACATTGAAGCCCATGTAAAATACCCCCTCGCTGGCAAAGCGAGCGTCATAATCAGGTTGAATGTCTACTATACATGTCTAGGTTCCCATAGATGAAAGGTCTACATGTCGACTATACATGTCTAGATTCACATAGATAAAAGGTCTGTATGTCGACTATACACGTCTAGATTCACATAGGTGAAAGGTCTGTATGTCGACTATACACGGCTAGATTCACATAGATGAAAGGTCTGTATGTCGACCATACACGTCTAGATTCACATAGGTGAAAGGTCTGTATGTCGACTATACACGGCTAGATTCACATAGATGAAAGGTCTGTATGTCGACTATACACGGCTAGATGCACATAGATGAAAGGTCTGTATGTCGACGATACACGTCTAGAATTAATATTTTGTGAGAGGAAAGTGCAACAGTTTATTTGGTACGCCCAATGGAATCTGTTTCGGCGGATATTCTAGACTGGTTATTATATGGCGTTGACTTTTTTTTCATATATCGCAATATTGACAGATGATGTTAATAACTAAAATGTAAAAATGTAAGTGGCCAACGACGTGTTATGTAACCCGACCCTTAAAATAAATTACCGGTCGAGGCCGTAGTTAACAGGGGGGGGGGGGGGGGGGGGCTGGCTACGGCACTGTAAATAATGTTGAAATTTCGAAATTATTTTATTATGGCACCCCTCACCCCCGCCCCCAATAAATAAATTACCTGTCATGATATAACTATATTATCCTGTACCCCACCCCCATCCCTAATAAATAAATTACCTGTCATGATATAACTATATTATCCTGTACCCTATCCCCATCCCTAATAAATAAATTACCTGTCATGATATAACTATATTATCCTGAATGTACATAACTCACTCTTCCGCATAACGTTTCTGCATTTACTCTGAAGCAGGATCACCTATTTTAAATTATATTTCTGTGATTTGTACTTCCTGTAAATTATTGGAAATAGGAATGTTCTAATTGCAATATGTTTATTTAAACCTGGATACTTTGTTCTGATTTGAGATCCTCCCCGAGTAGCGTAGAGTAGTTTCCCCACACTCTGTAATGCAGGCACCAGGGGGCGCTAAAACTTAAGCAACTTCCGGCAAATGTGAGAGTCTGCGAGAGATGCGAAAAGCGTCTGCTTTTATGACAGGTGAAGGCTGATAAGTACACATTTCATACAACTGATTCTGGATAATTGGAGCTACGTAATCTAGGTAAGTCTTTGGACGTCTTGTTATGTACACATATATTATTACTGTAACAGGATGAAAACGCCATTCTTAGCACTGATATAATGTTGAACTAAACCTGAATTATTGTTTCAATGAACTTGTGAAGAACTGTACAACTGGTTAACATAAGAGACTAGAATTGTATTCGTTAACATATCAAATACACAATATTTATACCTCCACCTTGAAATAGTTACACGTGACTGAGATTTTTCATTGAAAATCAGATACCAAACTTTGTTATCTTTAACTTGTATGCTCTCAATTCTAACAAGGGGGAACAAAAACTATATCAAATTGTACATGTTCTCTTAGGTTGGCGCCCCTGTTTGTGTAATGTTGGGTATATAGGAATCCTAATGCGTTGGTGAGCTTTACAGGAATTTTACCTTGATAATTATTGTTACATGTTGGGAATATTTTGCAGTGTTGTTTATGGCAGTGCAGGTCAGGTCAAATCATTGCTGAATAATCAATTACATATGTTGCCTCTCAGTGCATCATTGATCAGTTTCTCATAACCTCCAATCTGAACAACCTACCAACTGTATTGTTTTTGTAAGCACAAAATATTTAGATGCAATATCAGTGTTTAAAATTAATTAGGAAAGTCAAGGGATCCTTGTCTTAACTAACCCTATAAATGTTTTTAAAAAACGACCCCAGGAGACCCCCACCCCCACCCCCCTTTTGATGACAGGCTGTAATTTATGAATGACCAACCCATTTAAGTCATTACTACTCATAATGATATACATAAGAATACAAGTAAATTCTGTTAGAACTACTATTCCAATGGGTAATCCTTATCTACATTAAGGATTTTGGCTTGGGCTTTGGGACTAATGCCAGTCTCC
Source organism: Haliotis rufescens (assembly GCF_023055435.1). Taxonomy (NCBI): domain Eukaryota; kingdom Metazoa; phylum Mollusca; class Gastropoda; order Lepetellida; family Haliotidae; genus Haliotis; species Haliotis rufescens. Next base: position 71,355,556 of record NW_025963779.1, on the reverse strand, counting down.
ATTTCTGATGACACAAAATAAAGGAAGTCACTGATTTAGTAAACTTCCTACAGGTATAATATTTCTTATCAATCAATATTAGTTTCAGGACATTTTGAAAATCTTTTTGTCAGTGGCCTAAGGCTTGGGCCCATGTTAAACCCTATTACCTTCCCTATCATTTGAAACATCATGATTAATATCAGTAGTTCAGCAGTAATAGAAATAATTTTCAAAAGATATAAAGCCCCCTTGTACAGTTGTAGTATAATGTTTTTAAACCCAAACAGTACAAAAAATAATTTCAGAAGATCATGTTGATACTATGGCACATGCATTGACATTGTGTTGTGCGGTACCCGGAGTAGACAAGGACATGGACAGGGGTCTTATTATAAGGTGTATTAGATAAGTAATAATCATGATAACCATTATAAAATCTGAATATAGCATCACTCTTTGCAGAAAATAACAGTTGTCTCACTCTTAGTGGTCAATCAAGAACAATTGCAATGAACTTACAGATAGATATTTCAGTTGTTACAATATCATTTACAATTTAAATGTTCAATGGAAGAGGCCATTTTGAAAATACCAGCGAACAAAATTTGTAAAACTACTGCAGTAACATTTACTGCTTTTGCTGCTATCAATTAACACTACTTGAATAATTGTAGAGTGACTTCAGTGGTTACGCATGCTGTGACACTACAAAGTTGAAGTATGGCTACACTGTGTTATAAAACATAAATGATGACAGAGCTATTTATTATGATTTATCTGTAGCAGTATGACTTGATATAAGAGGATTAACTAATAATTTGGTTACCTGTTATAAATACTGTAGTAGGTTATATGCTACTGACATAATAGGTCTACCCACCATTACAAATATTTATTAAATGTCATTCTTACTACATTAACATACCGGTAAAGTGTTAATCAAACATTAAATTGAAAAAACAAAAAGATAATAATTTGATTTTAAGTTTAGTTTGTTTTGTCATAGGAGTTAAAGTGCTACTTGAAAAAACCATGATGGATAAAGGTTCATTTCTAGCAGTCAGTATGACATACATGTGTGTATTATAATCTACCATGTAATGTATACTTGATCAGGGATAGAAATTAACCAAGAAAGTCAACTTGCCCGAATAGTGATAATATAGCAGTACCCCCAAAATGTTTGAAATTCTAGTGGCCTTTAGGCATTAACAAGGCTGGTCAGGGCTAGTGCTAATTTCTAAGCCTGTTACATGTGCATTATTCATGACTAGTATGTGTAATGTATCAGATGATAAACATGATGACTGCATAATAACCTTTTGTTACAGCGATAAGTATCAGCAGTGATCAGATGCATTGCGTTTCCAACTGAGAGATTATTTTCATAATGAAGGGGAGAGATTTGCCATATCAATGATAACTTGTTTAACATGTTTAGTTCAGTTCTGATTAAGTTATAAACCCATATTTTCTCAAATCAATTAATTGTGAACACTTATGTTTTCGATGTACATTTAGTATGTGCACATGAATGATGGATGACATAGTTTGTAGTATTAGTCAATAGATTATGTTGGTATTGTATTATTAATTCCTTCGTTACCTAAGAATTTGCTAAACTTGTTTGTGTGATGACAAGAATAGTTTATTCACAATCGTCAGATGCATGTCAAGTGTACTGCAATGAAATGTTGTTCCAATGGTAATAACAATGTTAATTTATCAATGATATGTTTCACATGTGACAATATACTTTTGAAACTGAATATCCTTCTCTTGTTACAGGTATGCTTCAGAAATATATCCTTATAACAATAGGTAGCAGCACTGTCACTTGAGAGGAGCCACTTTCACTTGTATATTTGACCGAAGATAGTGACTCAAAGCTTTTGCACCGAGTAGCTAGTTGAGAGATCAGCCGGTGCGTGATCAGATGGAAAAGGTATTCTCATGATGCCTATCTTCTGACAAGTGTTGTCAGCTTGAGTCCGTTGTTGTGTTTTTGGTGTTATGCAGATTGCAGGATGTTGATGATGTTAATTGCATGGTATTTCAACCACTATTTCTTTGATCACAACATGGCCTACTCCATTATCCACCAAACTAGAAAAGGGAGGATCGTAGAGCGATTGTATGATTGGCAACTAGAAATTTATAAACACAGCAATAATTACTGTATAACAGACTCCAGATGTCTTTCATCTTCATGGCTTCCATCAGACACGCACAGAAAATTACTCAATAATTCAAGCAGTCACTAAAATAATTATAACATTAAGGTAAATTATTGCAATTTTAAAACATACTTGTCATAAATAAACATTATCATGGAACAAATTGTTTCTCTTGTGACAGTATTTCTTTTCTTGTACTGGGAATGAGATTTGTTTTACAGTGTGTAATGTTTCACATGAGACCCTCCCAACAACACGTTAACAGGTTATATCCCATTAGTTAGACATCCCATTAGTTAGACGTCCCAATTGTTAGACATGTTTATTTGGGCAAAGAGGGAATATACCTACAGGTGTAATGGATCAGTCCTAATTAGATTAAAGTACTGGGTAGGGAAAGGGGACTCACAGTTTAGGGAGTATATATGTTATAATTTCGTTTAATTAACCTAAAAATTACCTTACTCTCAGCACAGGTTCAATAGGCATGAGATTAACTATGTAAACTATGGAGTAGCTTAATTGTCTTACTGTATGATCAGTTGAAGGAGTTGAGTTTAGATTATCTACTCATAATAAATGATCTTGGGGTACGTATCGTTATCAGTATCGATATGGCTGGTTTAAGGAAAGTAGAGTATCTCACCTCTCGGCGTGGAAGTGTCATTAAATGTTAAGTATAATATTAAAGTATCTATTTAAAGCTGCTTTGCTTTGTTTGTCCAATCTGGACTATTCCATTTTAAAGTCTGAGGTAACAAGCATAAGGATTAGTGTGCACTCAACCGTTTAAAGTGTTGTTATAAGCTGTCTAACTATTGGGACGTCTAACTAATGGGAGGACACCCGTTAACAAGTTGATTAAAACATCATGTACTTGGGTGTATGTCCTGTTAAAAATAGAACTTTATGTTGATTCCAAGCACTTTTCACTAAAAGTGCTTAATTTTTAGTGTGCAGCCTTTTTTAACTAGCTTTTATGGCTGTGATGGGGTAAGATGTACACAGTGTTGGGAAAATAGATATAGATCATCAGTATTCAATATTAAGTATGAAAGATAACCTTGTCGATGAACCCTTGTCAATCCAAATGTTAATAATTAATAATTTGGGGGTCCATCAATAGCAGCAAACATCAAAGACCCCAGGACCATCGTTAATTTCTACTGGATCATGATATATTTTGTAATTGTTGCTATAGATACCCATGGGTTGCCAAGACTGACACTGTTTAAGGGTAGTGCCTTACTTCAACCAAACTACCATGCTAGAAGTGTCATTGGCAAATGACAAATGGCTTATCTGTAGGCATGTTGGAATCAGTGGATGTTTCCAATCAACATTTTGTCTTCCTTGAACAACAGGCAAGTGATCAAAGAAGTAAAGGAGCATGACTACCATTTTGTTTGTAGCTTTGTTGATTTGATTTTGCAATATTTCTTCATGACTAATATATTAACAGTCAAAGAGGATTGAATCCTGAAGTGAACTCACTTGTTAAGTAATTGAACCAATTTTAATAGCATCATTGATGTGAATTGTTGTGCATCAGTTGTGCAGATCATCTGCATAATGTACATTAATTGGAATTGGTGTCAGGTATTATCAAACTGGTAGACTTTGACAAGAGAAATCCAGGTCCCGTTGCACAAAGTGATCTTAGCACTATGATTATCGTAAGCCTAGGTTAAAGAATGGTAGATACGATCACCTTAGGGCTAAGAACGCTTTGTGCAACGGGGCCTGGTCCTTTATTTTTCTTATAACTTTTGTTGTATTATTTAGCTTTATTGCAATGCACATTTCTTGAAAATAATAACTTCATCTTTGTAAACAGTGTAGGAGGTGAAGGTCGACGTTTCTGGCTCACCTTTACATGGTTATGACACAATGAATGATTGACATTGAATGATCATTACACAAGCCCATTCTTGTAACAGCTGTTGAAAATGAAACTTGATCAGCAATCAAAAGTTTCTACAAACTTTGTACCATTTGTAGTTTGAAAGATGATAAAAAGCACTCTTATTCAGAGTTCTGCTGAAAATTACTTGGCAAAAGTGTTAAGTTTAGGTAATAGGGATGTCAAGCCAAGCAGTTTGCCTCAAGTATTTTAGGCAGTTGAAAACTGTCTTTATATTCACTTATCATCAAGTATTGTCTGTCTAATCCAGATTTAAAGGGGCAGTACGTCGACGGTTCTGTGTGTTTTTAAATCATCCATGAAATCATTTCAAAGTGTGACATCAAATGCCTGATTCAGTTCTCAAACCAAAGCTCCGCACAGCGAAGCTAAAAATGCAAGCACTGCACACAGAGTAAACTGTCAAATCTTGCTCAGTCCATTCATGTGTTTTTCAACTGTTTCATTTTAGATGGGTCTACAAATATAGATGAACATTACTTTCTAAGAAAATATCCTGAAACATGAAAAACTATTTCCATGTATGTATTTATCCTTCACATGCTAACATCAAAGCCCTTTGGAGAGCTAGCAATACAGTCACTTTGATGTGTAAAGCTATATTGTCATGCACCTCAATGTCACAGTTGTTGTAGTATGTCTATTTAATAATTCAAAAGAATATGAAAAGCGCACCGAAAGGCTTATTAGAGAGAGGCACTTATTATGTCAGATATAATTGATGCTCACTGGACCTGATGCACTCTTCACAAGTCTTACTGTGTCCAAATCTCACAAATGTTCAGTAATTTTGTTCTCTCATCAATAAACTAGGTGTTTACAACTTAGATTGATGTCGAGATTTACTGTCTATTGTGTGTGAGATACCAAGGGATGTAACTCTTGCTTGAATTGGATTTACGTCTATTTTAGACTGCTGTCTTAAATGCGTCTAGTATGGTTTTAGACAAATTCCACTGTATGAGACATTGCAGTTAGTAGACAAGTATAAAATGCTTGCTCTATGGTAATATCCAGCACTGCTGTTGTACTCAGAAATAAATAACATGTTACCATGGTGACATCTGATCACATCAAACATGATTATATTATTGTTTGGTTTGTGGAGTGTTAGTTTTGATGTTGAGCTGCAAATACATTTTGCTGTCTTTGTTGTATGCCAGTTCAGTCTAATGCAGATTAAAGAAATCTTGTTGGACTAACAATACTATTGTTGAATGTTTAAAGGCAGGCGAGTATTGGGTTGGCTAAAAAGATCTGAATTATTGTCGAAGGGAAGAAAAATTAACGATTATGGATATGAAAATTGCCTCATCTATAATAATATCTTACATAAACTAGTGTGATGAAATAAAGTTTTGATATAGTGAAGCAGATTTGTTTTTGTCCATTGCCTTAGATGGAAAGCAACTGATTTTGTTATATCTTAAATGTCCACATAGTATTCCATGCTTGACGTGTCACCACTCACCAGTGACATGAAATATGTTGTTTTGTCTTGGAGCTTTTTGCATATGTCTTAAAAGTTACATGTAATTGACATTTGTGCGAAAATGCTTGATACTGAGACAGGTTATGGTAGTCAGTTGTTTTGCTGCAGGAGTAAAAACGATTTATATTAACTGTCAACTGATATGGTGATAGCAGCTTTCATCATGCCAAAGTTGCAAAAAATCACTGATGGATTGATCATATTGTGTTGCTTGACTAGAAAACAAAGACTCAGGTCTGTAGGCTATGAATCGTTCCTCATATGACGTGTATAAGGTGGCCACGACACGATTGGTATGATCAGAGTTCATTCATTTTTTTCATTTAGCTTTAACGTGTGTGTGTTTTTAGCTCACCTGACTGAAAGTCAACTGTGTTCATTGTTGGACCAACAAAGCTATTAATCTTAGTCTACATGTTGGTTCCAACAAGGATGATACCCCGATTTCTTCAAGATGTTCAGATCCGAATTTAGTATGGCCGCCATAGAAGCCATATTGAAAAATCTATATATGACCATTACTCAGCCATTATTTTTCAAAATGGAATAAAATTTTGTACATGTGTAGAAAGTAGAGGTGCCTACATATGTTCTATATTTTTACGATATTTCAATTTTTTTGTCTTGGTTTAACTTTTACGCTTTCATAACACTGACAGCTGAAACTTCTAATGGCCATTACTCAAAAATGTCTCTTTAAAATGAAGTAAAATTATAGTATATGTGTAGCAAGTAGTGGGGCTTAGTACATGTGTTCTGTCTTTTGCAGTCAATTTTGACCCTTTAATTAACCTCTGCACTTTGACCTTGCTCTCAATTTCTGTTAAAATGCATTTCCTTGCACTGTAAGCATTATCTCCTTGGAAACCACTTGTCCCATGATGCTTAACTACATCTGAATTTGTTCAAAATGAAATGAAATTTGTTACATAGTTAGTATCATATTCAACGTAATAAACACCCGGGGCACTCTCAAAATTAGAAAAGGGGGCTCTTATATATTTATGTATTATATATTATATATCAAATACAGAGTTGAAATAATTAAGGAGGCATATAACACACGAGTGGGTATTATACACGAATATATAAGTCTTGTGAACATTGATCAATCGGAAGGGGTGCTAATTGGGATTGTTCTCTAGCCAATATATTAGCAAATATCGCTGTGGGAGCTTATTAGAGCGGGGAGCTTATTACGTCGAAAACGGTAATTGTTTTGACCTTGTTGTTAAATTTCTCAAAGGGATAGTGACTATGTAAACTTCTTCTCTGAAATTGACAGACTGAACTTTGGCATGTTTCTCCTTTTGATGGCATCACTGTTTGACCAAATAATTAGATTTTAGTCCGGGTTCATACAGATTTGAAAAATGCTTGAAATTTGACCTTGTCTGGTGTGCTTAATTCTGCTGTTTTACTATTGAAGTGCTGGAAAAGTGCTGGGATCCTATTACCAGTACTCCTTTACTTTGTGTCACTCACAATGTAAATGGGTGCGTTATTTTTTTTGCGCATTGCATTAGAGAGTTGAATTGTCATGTTATCATCCTTGAAAACAAAATTGGGTCATGAATGTTATATCGACACCCCTGACATGTGACAGAAAATGGAAGTTAATCAATTGTTTTCAGATCATTTGAAAGTGTTTGTTATCATGCATTGGTTTCAAAGTATGAATGGTGCACAAAACAAAAGACCTAAACAAGGACATGTGTCAATGCTACAGGAAGGAAATTGCTATTTATACGATATCGGAAAGTTTGCTACCGTCTCACAGACGAAGCAGTCAGTGATTATTGGGAATAAATTTACAGGATGTTCTTTTTGAGGAATGAAAGTGGCCCTTGATCTGTCTGAACCCTGTTAGTGTTAGTTTTTAATGATATACTGACAGCAGTATTTATTTGTGTCTTTGTTGACATTTAGTCTGTTGACTATATATATCCAGGTGAGCAACAGTGCCCATGACACTATTTTCTTGTATTTATTTCATGTTATAAAAATATATTGGAGAAACATAATCTGTGACTCGAACAGTTGAACTCAAACAAAGTGTTTCTAACTATGAGAATACTAGAATTTAGGAAAAACCTTCAGCATGGCCATTTAGTGTAGAAAGGAAACCTGTACTTTTGTCAAATTTGAAACTTCAGGCAAAGACTACAGCCACTAGTCCTTTAGTCTGAGACTAGACAAAATTAAAGGGTCTAATTCTAAAATCTAGTCATTTTACATAAGCCAGTAGTCTGAAATGAGCTAGTTGCATAGGACGGTGTTTACCTCTGCAGTTGTGTTTGTGACACTGTGATTATGTAGAGTGACGTTAGTCCTGATCACATTTTACTGTTTCCATGTACAAAAGTAAATAATACCTGATTGGAATGTTGGTGCAAACATATGCTCTGCTCAGTATAGTAGATGGTTTGACAGTACTTTTCTTTTTCTGTTTTTGACCCCATCAAAACACACAAGGTACGTTTTGTTGAACACATCTACGCCATCCCATAAAAAATCACAGGATATGAGTTACTGTTGTTGAATTACATATATGTCAAGGTGTTTAGAGTATTCCAGTATTCTTCACAGGAGGTGAATGCTGTTTAAAGCATGTAATAAATTATGTATTGTTTGAGTAGTTAGGTTATGAAATATAATTGTATCATTGAACAATCAGGAAATGAAGAGAACTTGAGGACTTCATGTCACTAGACATTCTTCAAGTTATTAATCACTCCTAATTTCTGTCAAGTCATCATTTTTCTGAGTGTGTTCTCATTGTTAATAAAGGGTATGAAGCATGTTTTGTGCAGTTGCAAATATTTTCCTTGAAAATCTTGAAAGGCACTTGTAAACCCCTTGACAGTTTCTAGTGTTCTACTTATGTTTATATGAACATTGTATATGGAATCGACATGGAGAAGTTAAAAAAGTTTGTAATGAACCTAATTAGCTCTAATAAATGTCAAATCTGTTTTTTCTTTAAAATGTGTTCGAGAAATTGAGACGTAACAAAGTGTTTGACTTTTTTTGTCTTCAGGAAGTATCTTTTCGACCATTTTGAATCCCATCATAAATTTTATTTAACAATGACTGGCTAAGATTGTCTTCCTGACCTTTATTGATGTCTTTGTAGCTTATGTTATTGGCTGATTATGCATGCTTGACAGAAGCCGTTTAATCTTGCTGCAATGCTCTTTCCAGCATCCCCCATTAAGATGTTTACCAAGAATCTGTACATTGACCACTAATAATTCAATTTGGTAGCATGGTCTTTGCCAGTTACTCTAGATTGGATACTTGGATGATGTGGACAGTAAATGTGTACTAAGCCCCACCACTGTCAAGCAGAGACAAAAATAGAAAGTGTCCCACCTTTTTCCAATTTTAGCCAACGATCTGAATTAATCCTATTTCAATGAAGCCAGCTCAATTGATTACCAGGTACAACTTCCCATCATTTGTAATGCGATAGGCTTTTGAGTGGTTATGGCAATCCTAAATGTGGGAAGTATTCTAATATGTGATTCTTACCAAATGTTTAATAATTAAGGAGGTAACCATGGTAACTATGGATTCAACTATATTGTGATATCAATGTATCAGTAAATTTGTAATATTGATGCGGTATGGATACAAATTTATGAATATCGATACTATATTGATCATGTTGATACTTCACCATGTTCACAGCCAGAGAAACGTTTACATATATTGTGATTACCATGCTTAAGATGGACAATGAGTAGGCAGGAAGTTTAGACATTTAATGGATCAGTCTGTTTCATATATTGGGCATTAAATTATTTGCAGTTTTACATAGGTAAATTGTATCTATACACGTACTGATTAATTAATTATATTATTAATCAATATTTCGTGATACTTTTGAGTTGATATATTTATGCTAAAATTTCCAATCAATGACATCCCTAGAGGTTACACATGATGTGTACATGAAAACATGAACGATCATGAAACTTAGGTGGGAAGCAGTGATATAGTCTTCCATTTGTAGTGTATTTGAATCTGGATTGAAAGCCTTCATACAGGGATCTAGATATCCAGATGGAGGGGTGCAGGGTGAGTGTCTCACTTTTTGAAGAATACTTAAATCATGACGGGTAAAGCTTGATTTGACATGTTTTCAACAAAAATAGCAATTAATCATTTAATGGGTTAACAAATGCAAATTGTTTCACAAATTATGTGAATTAATCTAGCTTATTTAAAGTTTATTTTAAGTGCATAATCTGTTTTCATAAAAGGTGTATCTATGCTTGTATCGTAGGGCATGTTTCAGAAATATCATGATAGATGTAAGTTAGGAATGTATAATATTTTAACTGGGAAAAGATTGGCTGAATTTTTTCTGCTGACCTGTTGCCATTTACCTTTGGCCCTTCAGTGATTTTGCTGGAGGCAAGTGGCATAACGTTTGATTGGACATACATATTTATCATTATCAAATTTGTAAAATATCTTTGAATAACATTTTGAATGACAATCAGTCAGTCCACCAGAAAATGAGCCAAATTGAAACCATGATCCTTCTAACATTCTGTTAATGTTTCATGGTTTAGTCATTTCCACCAGAACCACATAGACAACAGTGCATGGGAAACTTTGCAGATATTAGATGATCTCACCAATAAGTTTTTCTTTTATTATTCTGGAACATCATATGGTGCCCATTATAGCCATCTTGAAAATTCCTTGTTATAAACATACTTGGCTGTTTCCATGTTGATTTCATTTATTTCAGATTTTTATTTACCTCCTCAAATTTAGCAATATTGTACAACTTCTTTAAGGCTTTGAATGATGATCCCACCTATAGTCTTGCTGATATTTCCTCACAGAATTTGTATCTAATTTCAGTACGTTTAGGAGATCCAATTTTGACCATTTATAAATGTATGCATGTGCAGTTTATTATGTTCAGGGTCTGAATGCTGTTGGATCTCAGTTTGCAATCTTGTACCATGCTTAACTAGTCCATTCCTCCTTTTTGAAAACTGTATAACCAAAACAGAATTTGAAGACCACAAAGTTCTTCTGCAAAAATAAATGTTGACAGGAATGGCTCCATTGTAGTGTGCATCGTGTGAATACTGGTTGTATCGTGCATCATGTGAATTAATACTCACTTTAAGGACATGTGATATTTCAAAACAAAAACGGCGGCAAAGGAAGCCCAGTTGTCTAAAGTGCTGTGTTTTGCTGTGCAGAAGTGTGTCCCTTGGGCTCTCCAGAAACTTATTATTCAAATCCAGGTTGACCCGATTTCGATTTCAGTTTTGTCAGCACCATACCATGCTCATGGATTTCACCAGTGGTAAACAACTGAGATCTGCATCACTTAGGTTTTTCCGCCCACATTAAGCTGACATGCCATGATATAAGTGGAATACTGTTTGAAGTACATAATACTTGGCTCACTCACTCACTCACTCAAACCCAAAACTCCTACAATGCATAAGATATCAAACAAATAATATACAAATATATTTATGATGTATTTCAGTAATAGTTATATCAACTAACTAATAAAGAAAATATATGCCACTCCGTTTTAACCTATAAATAGAGCACCTATTTTTCTGCAGGCCCAACCTGTCTGTTGAGAATCAGCAGGTAGTCAGTCGCCTTGGCCAATTAATGACAAAGCATTCATCATTGTCCTGAATTATTTATTCCAGCCAAGCCAGATCTGTATGACTGCCTGACGTTCTAAACACCTATATGCCAGGCCATTGCTACTCAAAGGGAAGATTAGTTTACTTGTATTGTAATGAGTGCAGTGGAGATCTGGACTACTAAAGCCTGTGATATACACTACTGCCTTGCTTGTATCCTGGCCACTAGTCACTCAACTGGGCTTCTCCAAGATCACATGTACTTGAATGCAAGAACTACACTCACAGTCTGTGTGTGAAAGATTGGTTAAATCACTCACGCTGGAGCTCTGCTATTCCTGTTAACCCTTTTGTGAATTTTATAGAATACAAATGGTTCATTAGTTGGATCTGTGTCCCTTGAAATCCATCTATACAGCAGTGATTTTGTGTGTATATCATATAAAGTCTCTGATATACCAGGTCTCTTCTATATGGATCCAATATGCCAGTCTCCAACAGCTTGTGTGCAAAACTTTAATCATCCTTGATAGGTAAGGACTTGGATACAGATTGTTCAGTGAGAGACTGTGTTTGCATATCAGTGCTCTGTTTTGGAGTGTCCTGGAGTTACTCTTGATATGTGAGTGGAAACAGTGTCAGGTAATAACTGCTGGATGTGAGCGTGTTTGAAGGCCACAAGTAACCAGGTGAATTCCAACCATAAACAGTTTCCTTCAGTGCTAAGGTATGTATTGTGTTTGATGTTTGCTCTAGAATATTAGGTTACCAGATGTACAGTGTATATCTAAAGCAGTGTTAGACTGATATAGAAAAATGAGCCTTTGCCAAGTTATTAAACATGTGCCTATTCTTGTGAGGATATGGCATGCAACATGTACTTGTTATGGTAATTAAATCAACTCTGAGGCCATTTTCCTTACATTTTCGTACTGGTCTGTATTTCAAAAGAGGTAAGATTTTATTTGACAGTTACTCTCAAGTTACTAGTTACTACAGTTATTCTCTATAGAAGTAATTGCTAGAATGTTGTAGTAACATTCAGATGAAATCTGCCAACCACCATGTGTAGCTGCTGCATGAACCCTCATGACCCTACTGGCGTAAGACTATCATTTCAACAAGGGACATGGATGATGCCTTGTTAGCATCGCCTTTAACTGGATCTTTACAATACAAGAAACTAACATGGGATTGAGATATTGATTGAGACAGATGTGGGGAATTTATTAATATAATTCAAACTATCCCTGCATCCACATGTCAGGCAGTTACATGCAGTTCAATCTGAGTTTGGTTCATGAATATCAATACCATATTCCTCATCAGTGGTCTCCAAATCTCTGTTATGAACACTGGTGTGTTGATTTACTAAGGATGAACTTATTGCATCATAAACTGCTTTACATGTATAAATATTTCAAAATAAAATTTGTAATCACAAAACAGATTGCATATCATCTTTACGTATTAGAACCATTTACATGTTACACAGCTAAGATCAGAAGTTAAACCTGTTGCCAGCGTGTCTTTTGTGTAAGCCACTTTGTGGCAGCTTTTGCTGAGGCAATGGCTTTACCTACTGTACATACAGAAATACACAGAGGATTACAAGTAATCCCCTATACAGAAACCTGACAGCACATGCCTCCTGTGTGTGATCAGCAGCTGGGACACATTCAGATAGCCGGGGTAGTAGCCAAGCAATTGTAACTGTAACCATTACCCGTGGGAAAACACATTACTTATTATGTATGACCTGGAGATTTCTGTTCGACTTCCATGTATGAATGATGTGTTATTGTTGTTATAAATTTCAATAACAGAATGATGTGTTCCAAAGTAATGCAGAATGTTGTTCATTTTGTATGAAGCTGCTACTTCATGAAAGTGAGTGAGGTAGTTGGGAATAATGCCACTTTTACCAGAAAGCCCGACCTGATGCAGGTCATACATGTATACCACCATGGTGAAACATGGTTATGGTGCTGACAGTTCTTGAATCACAATCACGACAGGGCTTGGATTTAAGCCTATGATCTCTGCTTCTGGCATGCCTAAGGAAACAGCAAACTGGGCCACTCTTACCCCGACAGGGGGCACATGTTTATATTTGTATATACATGTATTACATACATCATGCTTGTTGAGAAGAAATAATGTTACTGGGAAGATGTTAGATGCATAATTAGTAACTGTTGAGTATATGAACCACCTTTGTTAACAGCTAAAGTTTTATTATCCCCCGCTCAACAAAGTTGGCGGGGGATATAGAAACTGGCTCCGTCCGTCCGTCCCGTTTCGTTTCCGGAGCATAACTCAGAAACAATTCAATATTTTTTCATGAAACTTTGCAGGTCTGTCAAGTACATGCTGAACTGGTGCCTTTTGCTTTTTATAAATTTTAGAAATGTTTATTTTTTACGTTTCCATGGCAACAAGATGGACTTAGGTCCCAAACTCTTCTTTTTTTTACAATTTCCATGACAAGTTCTGCAACAGGGGCGGGGGATATAGCCACGTTAGTGGCAAACTCTTGTTTAATATTTAAGTTGATGATAACATTTCATCAGACACATTTTGATTGGACAGCCAAACAAATGTTAACATACACATGATACAGTCAACCAGTATCTTAGTATTAATAACCCTTAAAGAACCCATGAATAAACTTCAAGATATTGTGACGTTCAAGAAAAACAGACAGTATAAATAATCCATGACACAGCATGTGGTAAAGAACAACACTCATAAAAACTGTACACACATTAATGCAGAAACTATTCCAAGAATTTATAAAGACATAAGAACACACATGAACATGATGAAGTTAACAAGCATGAACAGAGTTTTAAGGCCTTAGCTTGACTCACTTTCAGTGATTTATCAGCGTGATCAGTGCTTCACATACTTTCTCCTGAGCAAGAGCAGTGGGGTATGGCATTGTGGTTACGGTGCTTGCTCTTCATGCCAACACCTAGGTTTTATTTCCCTGTTAGTTAAAATGTGTAAAGACCAGTCTTGTTGTCCTTTGCCATGGTGATTAAAGGAGATCTATTAATTCAAAACATTCCTTAACATGTTATTAGTCATACAAAGTACATATTTACACCAAAAATAAGTCATGTTATTTCATTGTTATCTAAAAGCAACAAACAACTGCCCTGACCCCACCACCAGCACGTATGCATATCGAAATCCCGGCTGGAGGCCCAGCTGCAGCTGTGATGTCACTGTGATTCCACACCATTTCCCTTTGTTTAAAGAGTATTAAAGGATATGTACAGTAAAATTATGGGATTAAATCATTTATAAAGCGTATCAAAACAAGTATGTTGAAGAAAAAATCCTTAAGTCAATATTAGTAGCAAAAAATGTTGAAAGCCCATGTGTATTCCTAGTATATGTCTTTGCCTGGTGATACCATGGTGAACACTAGTAATGTACTAAACACTATACAGAAACAGTGATACTCTGCAAGTCAACTCTACAAGATTTCAGGTCACTTGTTAACAACTCTGCTCATTAACTTTCGGTATTTTCTGGAATACGAGTTGGTTTTAAAATTGTTTCAGAATTTTTTCTTCAAGATATTTGTTTAATATACTTTAAATTATTTAATCCCATATTTATACTGTATATCTGCTTTAAACTTTGGGATAAGGGAAGACAGTTATAGCAGACACAATATTATTTAAGTCACAGGTTTGAGACAAACATCTATTTATCTCAAATTAGAGATATACTATTGCATAGTATATAGTAGCACAGTTGGACCATTATAGCTTAAAGGTAAGAAAAAGTGCCTTATTTTCTTCATGTTCTTCTTTAAGTTAATTTGGAGGGTGGCCCAGTTATCCATGGCACCAAAAGTACCTGTGCACAGCTGCATTACTTCACACCTATGATTGAGACCATACAAGACCTGCATCATTTCAGGCTTTCCCCTTACATAAAACTGCCATGCCATGATGTAACTGAAATACTGTTCAAAGTAGTGTCAAATCAATCTCTGTCATGCAAGTTTTATCGAATACCAAACATGTGTTGGGCATGTAATGTCAAGTAGTGATTATGCCACTCATGCAAGGATGTATATTCTGTATGTCATGACCCGGTAGATAAAATCCCATTAGCACTGCTGATCTATTGTTCATGTGAGATCTGTTGTAAAACTAGGTAGTAATCATTGTAAGTATTCAGGAAATGTTACATTGTACAGTCTGTTTTCATTGTCCCATCAGAATTATTCTGGTAGATGTGGTATTGTATACTGTCGAAACATTTATACAGACTATGAGGCTGTTGTTTACTTCCTCCAACAGACAGAACCTGAATTCTAGTTTCATCAGATTATTAGCTACACAATGTTTATCTTTTCTACTGAATGCCCTCCTATTGGGCCAGATCAAGAATGTAGAAGATATTTCCTACTGCTGTGAAACAGAGTGCACTGCAAGGTCAAAGTCTTATCTTACGTCAGTCATTCTGCATGTTATACCGACTATGAGAGTGTTATGTTGTTGAGTGAGGTCAAATACATGTCATGGCTCTCACTGACATTGGGAAATACAGAGGTTTGTGAAAAGTCGTACCAGAAAGAGTGATTGGAAAATGGCAGTCACAGAGGTATATTTACTCTGTGTCATGGTTTTTGTCATTGTTTCCTATTAACAAATTATCACAAAATTGTCAATAATGTTTTGGCAGGTCAGAAGGTTGAAAAGTTCAAGATCAGTCAAGGTGTGTTGAGGAGTGCCAAATGCAACATGGCATACATCATGTACAGAAGTGGCTTTGTCACAGTCTGGGGCTTAGAAGCTTCATACAATGTTTTTAAGCCTACTGTCTTATTCCTGATAAGAGATTTCTGGCACTTGATTTGTTGTTCTTGAGATCAGAGTCACTAATTACAAGGAAGATGCGTGCAACTTTACTTAGAATTTGTTATGAAGGTGACAGTTTGTCTTCTTTAAGTTTTGTCTTTAATTTCTCTCCTGTTTTTAACTAACCTGACTGAAAGTCAAGTGAGCTTATGTCATGGCCTTGTTTGTCTGGCATACATGTCTTATTCTGTTGTGTGTCTCCTCAGAAACCACTGGTCTGATGAAACTGAAACTTCACATGCTTGTTCTCACCAATGACAACGTCCCAATTTGTTCAAGAGGTTTGAATCCATTAATGTCCATTATTCTTTTTCAAAATGGAATCATGTGTGAATCTTATTTCTGGTATACTGTAATATTGATGGAATATTGCTTAAAGCAGCGTAAAACCATACACACTCACTCACTCATCCTAAATGGGATTAAATGTTATACATGTGTTAAGAATGGGGCTCAACAAACATGTTCCATTTTTTTAGATTATTAAAATTATGACCTTGTTTTGACCTTTACTTCAACCCTACTACAAGCTAAAAAAAACTTAATATGGGTCCTGCTCGGTCATTTCAGGTCACAATGTAATAACATTTGGTATGTGTGTAGCTAGTAGTGGGACTTAACGCATAAGTTCAATCTATAGCGATATTTTTAATTTTTACCTTTTTTTACCTTTGAACTTGGGCCATGCTCCTAAATTCTCTTAAAATGCATTTCTTTGCAATGTAGACATATCTCCTTGGAATACACTTGTCCAATGAAGCTGAAACTTCACATTCTTGTTCTCACAAATGACAACACCTGAAAGTGTTCAAGAGGTTTGACTCTGATTTTCACTGTGACCATCAACTGAACTAACTATATGTCTTCTTCCTTTCTGTGCAGATAAAAGATCTTTCATCCATTTCATAAATCAACATTAATGCTGCAACCTTTGTAGGTCTATGTCAAAGAATATGAGATACACCAGCCCTGATACAAAGGTCTCTTTGTGAAAGGGGCTTCTGTTTTGTTTATTTGCTGTTTTGCTTTGGCGTGGAAAGCATGGTAAATGTCAAAAGCAGTCGTATATGATGACACATGATTAGCTGAATTACAGAGCCTGATCACCAAGTCCTTTTTTCATAAACGCATACTCATGATATAGTCAGAATAGTACAATTGACAGTTGTACATTTGATTCTGCTTTTATCAGATATTTCTTACAAATGTGGAAAGTCACTTTTGTTATCCCCCACCGCAAAGTGGGACAGGGAGTATAGGAACGAAGTCCATCCATCCTTCCATCTGCCCAACTCTCAATGGGACAAATTTTCTCAAAAACTATTAAAGTTAGAGAAATGAAATTTTGCAGGCTGATGTTACTGGTCACAATCTCAAATGAGTTCTAAAATTGGTGTCTTTCTTAATTTTCTTTGGGCCTTGCTCCCTGCTTTTCAACTACTGAAGTTACATGAATGAAAATTTGCATCTCATCTAAGAGATACTGAGTTCAAAATTTGATGACATAAATTATTTTATCCATAAATGGGGCCTTTTCAGTGTATTATATTCACATTTAATCATTTTTTTCTTGTTACATAAAGCATCTCTAGTGCATATCTTCTTATCTTCTTCACGTTTAATAGGACTCACTGCGTTTATTTGTATAATCACGATAATGCTATTCTTATCACATTTTACATTTCATGAATTTTTCATATCAAGAGAGCTCTGTGGTATACGTCATACATGTCAAAACTTGTTATAATCATGTCATTAACCAACCTCCTACCCTCATAATCTAGCCAATAAAATATTCATTTTCCAAAGATCAATCACTAAGCATGCTAAGAAGGCCTTTTTCCCCTCAGTCATAAGTAGGCTATAGTGATAAATGACACACATGCAACATAAGCAACCTCTTATGTCGATATGGCTTGTATTCCACCTCTATTACTGGGCTAGGTATCATAAGGGATTTACAATTGGGCAGTAATAAGAAAATCACCAACTGATCATGCTGATGGAAAGCTATTGAAAAATTCTCAATAGCCCAGGTCAGGCGGAATAAAGAAAATGGAAATCTGCCTCACTTTGATGCAGTATTTGTATTGGCCTGGATGTCACATGTCACAAGAGGGATGGAGATTAGACGTGAAACTGTTTTTCATAATTTTAGTTTCATGAAATCAATACCCTTTTATTACAATAAATCAATGTGTACTGAACTTCAAGTGGGTAATTTTACAATAGGATTTCCTCAGTGTTGATATATAAGTAACTGATTGATTTCCCTGTAAACATAACAAACAAGGAATAATGTATCTTTCAGTTTTAAGTGATTTTCTTTAAGCTGTATTATCGTTGAAGACAAAGTTGCCTTATTGATTTCTACTAGTTGTTTTTCTAGTTTTATGATCCAGCAAGTAACTTGCTTGATAAACATGGTAAAGGTACTGGCACCTGTACCAAAAGATCACATTAAAATAATAAAGAAGTTCAAATCCACAAGTCTACTCAGTCTTCCAGGAAAATGTGACGGCTGTAGTATTGGTGGACCAAACTCTTACCAAAGGATTCATTTCACACATTTATTTAAGTTCTACATAAGGTTCACATTTGTGTTGATCAGGAAGATAAAATATGTATCTTTTCACTTACAAAAGAGAACCTTTTGGTTGATATTATGATAAGAATATGATTATTTGAATGATGTGTTACTTATATATTTATTATGTTATTTGGCAGGTATTGGCAATACCTGGTAATATCTCACCTACCCGGTATGAGACAAATCAATGTCTGACCTCATCTATTATCACTTGTTTTGATGGTGCCTAGGTGATTTGTTGAGAATTGACTTCATTAACCTTAGCTCTGCAGCATACTATGTGAAAACAAATGACAGCATAGTTACTTTACAAATGTATGCCATCAGGATTGGGATGTCCATATGTTATTTTTTTCTGAGCTTCCCATCTCCCACCTTCGCTGAATTTTCATTCCAATGTGAAGTCATAAATTCTTTTGTATCTTTCTGCTGTAGAAAACAATGCACCATTGTGATAAAAAAAATATACCGCTACCATTGCCAAAAAAAACCAGGTCAGCTTGATCTTTCTTCACCAATGTTTATTAAATATTCTGAAGCAAAGCAACTCTATCTACGTCACAAATTAATTAAGAGATTGGCACCGAATGTTTTAAACTTTAAAAGGTCATTAATTAAGTTACACAGTTAGTAAAAAACAGTTGTTGTTTGCAAGTCTTTTCTTTTATCTTATTTCACCCGCCCGATCTTTTTCCGGTTAAGGTTGGACATGAGAAGCACATAATAATATGTGGATGGCCTTATCAATAATGAACACTGTTTGGGGCTTGAATATTATTGAATCCGTGTGTTATGAAGGCCTCACAGCATGATCTGAACACAGACAAGGTACTGGTGACAATGCAAGTGAATAAGTGTCCGAGAGGGCTTTCAGTTCATTTCTACAAATTATCACATTTTACTCATCATGCTAATCATGCTAATGGTAATATTTTCATCATGTTCCTAGAGTTCACCAAGAGGTCTTTTGCTGCCTCACGGTGGTCAGTAACCTCCCTTTGCTAGTTTCCTTTTATCATAGTTATTGCTTATAAGGTTTAAATCGAGAACCAAGCTATGTATGTCACCCTTGATTCAAGTGACATGTTCGGTTAAAATCAGTTTTCATTTATTTGTTCATGTTACCAAGGCTTCTTTGACCCATGCAAATTTCAAGTAAACTTTTTTTTTATCACATGAACCACAATTATGCGAGTGGTAAAATGAAAATGTCACCAAACCATTAGTTTAAAAAAATACTGTTTATCTCTTATTGAATGGACAAAATATGATGCAAAACATGGGTGCTTTTTCCCTTTCTGTTTTGTTTGTCGCTGTGGCTCTGTCTTCACTTCTTGAGGGTTAGCTTATTGTATTGGGTAGGTAACCCCAAGCTTATCCTTAGCCCTTGAATCCCCTTTACAATCAATCACCCCTTTACAATCATAGGGTTAGGTACCTGTTTAGTGGCTGTTAGATTCTATAACGGCTCTTAATATTCTTCACAAAAAAACGAGAAAGCAGGATGAAATGATTTAGTGTCGAATATTTGAGCTACTGGAAACTGTCCTGGAACAACCACGCAAGCCACTATCACCTGAACTGCATTTGTTCAGTAATGATTCAAAAGACGACTGACACTTGTGGGTGTCCGTCACCTATTCGACACTTTCCATCTGTTCCATAACATCTTAGGCATGACTAGGCATATTTGCTTTAAGTGTAGATGTCGGGCTAACAATAGAAAGGTCACGAGTTTGTGTCTCACGGATTCTCACAAAAACTGGTTGCTTGTCTGAGTGACTTGTGACCTACATCAGAGACCAATCTGTGGTGCTGTATTCTAAAAAGTGCTCTTAAATTTGTCTTAAATACTTTCAAAACTGATGATGATTTCTTCTATGGAATGAAACCGATGTGTATTCATGGGTGTTATAGGTCCCAGCACCCCATGCTTGCCATAAAGGCATCCTACATGTCCTAAGGTCTGCCGCTAATCAAAGAACTGAGGACAGCCCATTATGGGTCATGTCAGAACAACATTTTCGTGAACTTCGACTGACCAATGAAATGACTAATAAAAAGTCAACATTAACCAGAAAGCCGCTTTCACGGAGGTTGAAAAATGGTACTTGTTTGAAACTGGTGACTTCCATTCCAAGCTTTGAAAAATATTGATTCAAAATTTGAAGTCTAAACAAAAGAAAGTTCTGGTTTGTCTAATAGATGAGAGATTCTGTACTTCTCATGAAAAGCCTCTTCCATTTCAAATCTTTATCCCTCTGAAGCGAGAGATAGACATACAGTCCACAACTGTTGTTCGGAATATCCCTTGTTGCATGATAAAAAAACACATTCCGATTGTCACTTTCCGGATCTGGTAAGCGACGCTCTGATTGGTTTGATTAAAAGTCATTCTGACTTGACCTGTAATGGGATGCCCTCAGATCTTTGTTTAGTGGTAGCAAGAACTAAGATCTGATTTTATAAAAAAGATTGATGGCAGTGTAAAGTGTACATATGACTGTATATCATGGCAGTGTATATCATGATTATGCAGCGTAAAGTGTATAATGCAGTATAAAGTGCATATCATGGCAGTGAAAAGTATATATGGCAGTGTAAAGAATATATTGCAGTGTAAAGTATATATGGCAGTGCAAAGTATATCCTGCAGTGCAAAGTATATATGGCAGTGTAAAGAATATATTGCAGTGTAAAGTATATATGGCAGTGCAAAGTATATCTTGCAGTGCAAAGTATATATGGCAGTGTAAAGTATTTCATGCAGTGTAAAGTATATCATGCAGTGTAAAGAATATATGGTAGTGTAAAATATATATGGCAATGTAAATTATATATGACAGTGCATAGTATATATGGCAGTGTAAAGTATAAATATGGAAGTGTATGCATGTCAGTGTGAAGTGTATATGTGACAGTGTGAAGTGTTAGTATTGCAGCATGAAGTGTATATATGGAAGTGTAAAGTGTTTATATGGCAATGTGAAGTGTATATATGACAGTGTAAGGTGTATATATGACTGTAAAGTGGTATATACGACGGTAACGTTGTATATATGACACTGTATATCATGGCATTGTACATTGTGTATATGGCAATGTAAAGCAACATTCACTCATAACAGAGTCAACTAAACTTTTGAGTCATGTTCAGGTCAAAGCAAAACTCTGGACTTTCAACCCGAACAGTCCATATTAGTCATGTTATGCTCAAAACTCAATACTGATGCTTGTCAAAAGAAACTGATGATGTCACAAGGGGCACTCCTCTTGTTGCTGCTGCAGGTGTAAATGTCATGAACAGACAACCTGTACATTATTTACAATGGGTAAAAGGCTAACAAGTGTTAGAATACCTCACACGCCCATCCTATGGACCAACCAGTGAGTTCACCAACTCTTTCCGTTCTCTCGTGATAGAATACAGGTAAGTGATTATTCACATCTTTGAGGGCTGTTTGTCAAGTATTGTGTTTATGTCAGTGGATTTTAGTAACACCATAGTATTTTATAACAATAGTATGTGTATTTATTCTGTTTGTCAGTCATCTGCCATTGTTGAAAGTGACTACAGAAAAACCTTTCATCACTCTTTTTGGTTGGTGGCTTAGAATGTAAACGAAAACTTAACAATAGTTGAATCAGCCTACAGCTGGTCGTATAATCCTTTGTCTGAATGTAGAACTATAAGTTCGAGGATTAGTATAGTATTAGCCTGAACAATGCTGACTCATGAGTTGGCTGAGATAAATATCTGCTGTTTGCCAAGGTTATCTGGTACTATAAGTAGCCTATTTATGGTGAATTTCTACACCAAATGGAACCAATTAACCTTCAACAAGATGATTTCTTGTCAGATTTGATAATGCCTTAACAGCTTCAGAAGTAATGCTAACCTACTGGCCCTTGGCTGGTGACAATTACAAAGGGCTAGATATAAGAATGTAAATGGCCGTCAGCGCTGGCTCTGGCGTTCATTCTTGGCGAAAATTTCAGTTTTCAACTTATTTTCAATGCTTATTTCTTCAGTACAATATTGTTTTGTAAATAGTCAGTAAGTTTTCTGAATGAGTACCAATGGGGCACAGATGTCCCAGTCACTAAGGCACCAGAATACAGTGTGCAGAGTAGCATCACTTCTAGAGGCATGTCAGAATCCTATGAATTGGTAAGAATGCCAGAATCGCACTGATCATGATTTGTGCTGTGACAGGTGAGTGATGAAATGAAAGTGGTGAACCATTAGTACCTGCATCACTTCTGGCTTTCCTCCCATATAAGCCACTTGTTTGATTGCAATTCATCATTCCCAGTTGCATGGATTGTCTGGTGCTGACTTTAATATTTACACACAGCTGTCATATAGCTGGAATATTGCTGAGTGGCGTTAACGCTTATGCACATGCGCATGCATTCATGCATGCACTCGCTCACGCATACATGCACACACACACACAACTGAAATCTCCCCATTAACCAGATGAAAAAGGGTTAATTTCCTCTCAACAGTCCTTGTAACTATTATGAAGCCTTTTAGAATGTTTAGTTAACTTCAAACCAAACTTACTCATTCACTGTACCAATTTTTCTATCTCTATTATTATATGATGTAGTAAGTACATATCATTAACTGGAAAAATATGCCATCATGTTTGATGTAGATTTATTTGAGATGTAAGCAGTCAGAATGGCGACTCACAATACTGAGTAATGTATTCGTTAACAACGCTGTCAATGCAGGCGTGACTCACAAGGACAATATCACGGGCATCTAAACTCAGTCTCTTCCTTAGTGAAACCTGGTGCAGGATGGGCGATTAACTGTGGGCAAATTACTAGGGCGCATGTAGGGTAATGTTACTGTTATGATAGTTGAAAATGCTTTGATGATACACCAGGTTTTTTTAATTACCATTGCCTGATGCCCATGTACAGTAAAATGTACAGGTTGGACAAGTTTATTCATTACTGATACTTGGCTGCAGTGATAAAACAATGCTTTAGTGATTACCATTGCCTGATGGCGGTATACATTCATATTTACAAGTCAGACAGGTTTCAGTATTTTCTTTTGTGTAATTCGCATAAAAAAACAAACCCTGCTGAATGAGTACGTACAGCTGATAGTTATTTCTGGCTTATTTAATAAGACAATTTGATAATATTAATATTTGTACATTAAAAAATGCCTAGCATAACAGGAAATATGATCAAAATTGTAAATCATCATGTCTATGTTTTATCGCAAAAGGACAAATTTGTTATGTCCTGTTCATTTACCTAAAGCGATGTGATGTAGTTTTGACAGTGCATTATATACAAATTAGCAGTTTTCCCAAAATTTGCACCCAGGAACATGAAGAATGTGCAAGTGAGAATAGGACACAAATAAGGAAGTACAGTACTTGACTGTAGTCCACTGATCTGTGCATTCATTGAATACAAGTAGAAAAAAAATGCATTCGTTACATATACATGAGGAAGACAAACCTTCGAATCAGAACATTTTTATTTAACACGTTGAAGCTGAATGTTTTGGCTCTCCACTTTAGTATTTGTTGTAAATAATGGCTGCTGAGTGAGGTGGTTGTTGTGACAACCTTCGACTGTAGCAAGGAGGTTATGCAGCTATCAGCGAGTGTTAGGTCATCATTTGCTGTACACTATAAGGTCACTGTACACAGTTGTTTGATATGTTGACTGGTTGGGGCTGTGTAAACTACTATTAGCATTCTAAAACATATACACAATTCAAGGTTTGTGAATATAAAAAAAAAGGGAAAAGAATTCAGTGAGGTACGATACAATGACATCTGTGAGACCCTGCTGAACTGGTTACATTGTATCAGATCAAATTCTGAATATGCACGTACATATTCAACTTTGGGTAATAACTTTCATCATTAGGAAAATGACATTCTGCGATGGTGACTTGTTTGACAGCATGGCATCGTACCCTGACAACGTGGATCATTGCTCATGATAGTGATCACTGGCTTGACCTTACAGGCTAGGGTATTGCCT
This sequence comes from Haliotis rufescens, assembly GCF_023055435.1. Lineage (NCBI taxonomy): Eukaryota > Metazoa > Mollusca > Gastropoda > Lepetellida > Haliotidae > Haliotis > Haliotis rufescens. The sequence goes on along the minus strand of NW_025963779.1, from coordinate 71,330,839 downwards.
ACTTTTTTTATGAAAATTGTTTGAGTGTCGGGCGCTACCGGTAGAGCAAGACATGCCCTTTTGCGAACACCTGGTGTCGTCAATGATTTTCAATGATCCATTCATGTAGTTTTCATCACTATTTTGACCTAATGCCAAATGGAATCAGCAGATAATTGTGACTGATTATGCACTGGCGTAAACATTTGAACTAAATATTAATTTCTTACCCTGTATAGAATCATATGATTACCGTATATGACCTGTGTATATTTATGTCTTTGTTTTCCCGCAAAACAAGATGACATATCAATGCATGCTGTCTTAGTTAAATAGACTGCAGGGTAGTGTCTTAAAGAGGGAGCTTTCATTATAGTGATACAACCTTCATGTTTACTTGTGTGGTAGGTAACAGCTGTTAGTTTTTTATGAAACCAAATGTTTAAATGCTCACCATAGGTCATGATTCCAAGTACTTTTTAGTTTTTATACGACAATAGAAACAAGTTAAAGTCGTGTATAATATGATATCAACTATAAGTGTTTCATCTTGTCATCAATATTTTCTGTCAGACCGTTGAGAAATGAAAAGCATTGATCATTCATGACACCCCCAGAAATCATCATTATCTGCTAGTGCAAATCAGTGTGTACATATATTTAGTAACTGTCGAGTCCTACTGGTTCCAGCAGTGGGAAACAGATATATCAGTTGCTGGTCTGACTCCAAATGTCACTATAATAATGCATAATCAATCATAGGAGAGTTTTTTCTATTTTAATGATAGCATGATGTGTGTGATGATCAAGGGCCTGAGAGATAACCACATGTCACCTGTGAGTGTTAACAATGCATGTTCGCTGACAATCGAGGAAGGGTATCGATTCTCCCCAGCTTAGACCAGCAGTGCACCTGAGTGGCTGTCAAACCACTCCATCACCACCAACTCCTCACAGCTCCACATAAGTTCCCCCAGTGCAGAATGGTAATTTGAGCTTTAATTGAATTGGAACAAATGATATTTTAGTTTACATGTGTGCATGTTTGAGCTGTGTGAGCCATCCTTTGTGAATAATAGCTTCGAACTTTGACATTTCTTCTGTTATCCTACATGAGGGGACAGTTAGCCCAGTTGTCTAAAGCACCACAGCTTGCTTTGCCGAGTTTGGACTGTTAGCACCACTGTGGGGATTCCGGGTTTTAAATAGGCCACCAGCTCCCTATGCTTGAACGCTTTAACCACTAGACTAGCCCACCACTCCCACACATTATGGTATTGCCTACAAAAAGGATAACAGGAAGAAAGACGACACATACTTCATAGTTGATAGATAGATATTTATTAAAAAAAAGGGTCATGAGATATATATAACTAGATTACGAGAATATCAAGCGTTTCTTTAAGAGGCTTTAGTAAAATGCTATTGGTTGACAGATTTTGAGTTGATAAGTCATTAACTTGAGTTAGTTTGAAACTAACTCTGATGTTACTTTATAGCCCCCCCTTGATGAGTTACCCCATGGTGATTAAAGGGATAAACATACTGTGTTTTCAATGTAGAGCTAGGTTACCTGTAGATTTAACCACGCTAAATTGAATTTGGGAACCTAACGTGCAGCGTTTCAATGAGAGGGGGTTTATTGTGATTTAATAGCCTCTGGTGGACCAATCAGAATCGATTAAAATTCCAAATTCATGGTAGAATTCGGGTTAGAATTACCCGGTAGTCGTCTCAGCAACCTATGCTTGTAAGAGGCTAGATAATGGATTTTGTGGTCTTGGAACTATTTGATTATGTGTCATCGTATCCAGACTGCATGGGACATTACTCATTATATCAGTCACTGGTTTGTCTGGTTCAGACTTGATTATTTGCAGGTTGTTGTCATATTGTGTGAATATTGATGAGTGTGATGTTAAAAATCAAACAAATGACTGGTAGCAGACAAGACATATGGTTGTGGGTTTGAATCTCAGATTGTCTGGGTGTCAGGGTGTCAGGGTTCAATTCCCCACATGGTTAAATTGTTTGAAGCCCATGTCTGGTGTTACCCACCATGATATTGCTGGAATATTGCATAAAGCTGCATAAAATCATACACTCTGTCACTGTGTTGATATTATTCTGTTATGGACAATACTTGAGAAGTGGGCCCAGTCTCTCCAGCTTTCTTTCAAGAATTGTGTACCAGTTAGTTGTGGAGTAGAAAGGCTGCACACCTTTCAGTTGATTAAGTAGCAAATCCCAAGACTCAGTTTTATGAAGTCTGTCAGCTGATATTGTTTTTCTCAATTTATTTACTGATATCATCATAATATTTTGTCATACTGACCTTTACAATAATGTGTGTAAAGAGAGTTCTAGAAATCCGACCTTATGGACAGGCAATTATTAGTGAAGTTCTTGTCTGTTATTATACATAATGTTATCTGCACAAATAAAAAGAACCTTATGAACAGTATTGATCATGTTCATGCACTGAAATGTAAATAGCAAGCTGACACTAATGGTTCTGGGGTGATGCATGCCATCAAAGAAATGAATTAAACTAATAATGTTTTATAGATTAACTTTACCCTACAGTTAGTTGATAGCGAAGTCAGTGTGATCTGCTGCACGCAGCTGCTGAGGACAAAACAAACCTGGCGTGATGGTGCAGATTGCATGTACATGATGCAGCTGGTCTGAACATTTGGAACATTGTAGTGACTGTCTTTTTGAGAGGTGAGGTGAAAAGGGGTTTAAAGTCAAGTTCAAGATTATTGCACTTAGAAAGAGACCTGCATGTACGTGTGTGTGGCTGCTTGTACTATGGTGTGTACTGAGCCCTCTGAGAAACCATGCCGCAGTTTAACATGGATACCCCACCGAAATATATACTAACTCTGAGCTGACAAGTCCTTGTTTTATTCCCTTAGTGCCGGGCATCGCAACAACTGGTGCCATCTTGTAACATCTTTTGTCAAATCACCAACCTTCCACTCTTGGGGCAGACACTATATCAACCAGACCTTGGAGGCTGTCATTATATTGTGAGGACCTGCAATGTATACAGCATCATATCATGAAAATAGTTGCTGGCTCCTGTGTGTTCAACAGTGAGGGAGATCCTTGAGGTTTTCTCTTCTATGGTGTTTGAAACCAGGGACCCCTCAATGCTTTTACTTTTATCATTAGGATTATGACAAGGACCCCTTGACTTTCTGCGTAGTTTTGAACATTGGTATGTGAAATTGTGAAGGGAAGGTTAAAGGGTTCTCATCATTGTTCTAATGTTGCAACTGAAAGATCTTGGGCTCCATTTATTCAATATACAAGCAAACTTCAAGGAACCCAGGTCCTTCTTTGAGTTCGAACATTTTCACTGACGATGCAGAATTTGCTTCAAGCTGTATTTAGCACACATGCTTCAGATACGCCATTGTTAATAATTCTTGTTAAGATTTCAGTGAAACACTGAATTTCTATATTCCTTGATGGGATTTGTTCACAAGATGACCTAGATGCAGAATGTTGGAGGATGCTAAAATCAGCCATTAAGCTACCAATGATCTTGAGTTACAACTGCTGTATTGGCATCAATTATTAATGGCTTCAGGTAGAATTACAGTAAATACCACTTTGGTATTGATCTGCAACAGTAAAACCATAATTTCCTTAAGGCACTGTTTTAGGCTTCTACTCTTTATAAAATGAGATTGTTCCTGTATATATGAGGGATGAGCTAAAGGTTCTAAGCGAAACAAACAAAACCAACGTTTTTTCATTTCATTTTTCAACTTAATCTCCCTGCTTTCAATACCCTTCTCATGTCAATAGTGAAGCTTTTCAATTCCAGTCATGAAGATGTTTTCTGAAGCCACCCTGAAAAACCCATTCACTGCAGCTTTGAGGTTATCGTTGTCGTCATAGCGCTTTCCACGAAGGTGTTCTTTCAGTTTAGGAAACAGGTGGAAATCACTTGGTGCCAGGTCTGGCAAGTATGGAGGTTTTGAGAAGAGGCATTGTCATGAAAAAGTAGAACTCCAGCAGTCATCATTCCTCACTGCTTTTCTTTGATAGAATCCCTCAGGCGATGAAGCAAATCAACATAGTAGGCACTGGTTTTGTATCCCAGAATACAGTGGCCATAACTTTCTTCACTGATCTTGAAGACTTGAATTTCTTTGGTGCAAGAGAAGTGGTGCCATTCCATGGATTGACATTTTGACTCAGGACCATACTGTTAGACCCATGTTTCATCACCCATTACTAATCTCTTTTTCAATTTGACCAAATCCTCCTCAGTTAGCTCTAAATTTTCTCTGGCAATGTCAGTTCTTTTTTCCTTAAGATCAGAATTTAGAAACTTTGGTACCTATCTTATTCATCTGTAAATGTTCATGAATAATAGTTTCAATGGATCCATTCCTTAGACCTGTGTCTCAAGTTCATCAATAGTAATACGTCTCTCTGACAGTATACGGTTTTTTATCTCCTTGATTGAATCTTCTTTGATGGAAGATGAGGAACGTCCAGACCGAGGATCACCAAGGCTTGTTCTCCCATTCTTAAACATAGCTGCCCAATATTTAATAGTGGAATAGCTAGGGCACTTTTCCCCATACACTTTTGACATTCAGTCATGAATTTCTTGGGGAGTACTTTTCTCTAAAGTCAAAAACTTGATGAGTGCTTGGTACCCATTCTTTTCCATTTCTGTGTCCATTTGGACCCCCATCACGTTCAACTGGCTGTCACTAATACAAACAGCCTCAATAGACTAAAAATTCACTTGCAATGAACTACTCAAACAATGTACTACATTGACTAGTTCACTTTGTTATGGCCGGTATTTGAAAGTTAGTCAGGCTTAGAAATTTTCGACCAGCTCTTGTACCATAGATCCTTGAAGTCAGGTTCCTACATGAAAATGGAGTTGTACCTGGGGTTGGCTCAAGAGGGCAAAGTGAGCATTGTGTTCTGCATAATAGTGTAAGCTCAGAGCTTTTGATTTGCTTTGCCCCACACAAAGGACTACACACAACTGACAAAAGTCAAGTTATTCTGAATCAATACCAATCTTACTTACATATTGATTTGTCAACAGTGGAAAACATAGCAATCCAATTTTCCCATCAAAGGCTTTCTTGCTGTGGATATTTGATACCAACGCACTGTCAGAACTTGTCTCATATATATAAACAGAAGAATAAGCAATGCTGATTTCGTATATAAATTCACACAAGTTTGGTTTTTATATAGTGCAATTGAGATGAATGGCATTATCAAATTTAGTGAAAAAATCTATATTTAACTTATTTTTATTAACATATAAAAGATGTATATGTTAAATGCCAGTGTTATATGTCAGTATGTGATGAAGATGCTGATTTGTTGACAATTGACAATAACATATTTATGGATGAACACTTTTCTATTATTTCTCAAGAACGTTTCAAAGCTGTTCCTACCCTTTCATCAAGTGAATGGGTGCGATAGGTTCATGTTGACTTATATATAGACAGCAGGATGAGGTGTAATGAAAAAGATAACAAAGAAATAGGATTAACAGTCCAAGTAACTGGAGGACAGCGGATGATGGGGAACCAGTGGAATTACAGGAGGGAAGCCATATGAGCATGGTGTTGTGATAGAGCTGTGTGGAATTACCACAAGATTACGCTGAGATTATGGTTACCATGTCAAACTTGTGTCTGTTTGGGAGTTGGTATTGGCAGTAATGTCTAGAACTGATTGCGTTCACATTGGGTAGATGGATGCCTTGGTCTCTGTTAGATAATTGCTTTGTTCCTTGGATGTCTCTATTCTTGTGCTCTCCTTGCCCCAGTGGTGGATGTTGGTGTGCGGAATTGTGGTTTCTTGACAAGTATAGTGTGGTCGGCAGTCTTGATTAGGTTTCCTTTTTCATTTAGCCTGTCGTGACTGTAAACATTGCCAGTGTATGACTAGCCATGTAGTATGATGTACCAGATTCCCTGTTGACTGGAACTCCCAGGATACACTGATCACGGATTACTGATTAGTGTTCAGTGGTGATAAATCCAACTCTCTCATACACACAATGGGCAAGAAGCAGAGAAGTGCTACGATCATTTGTATCCACAACATGCATGAGTAAACAGGCATCATGACATCAAGTTCTTCCAACACCCAGATGCTATATGAAAGACTTCAGTTTGCTCCTTGAGTCCTGGTGGTAGGAGAGAGTAAAAAATAATTAAAAAGACATTTAAACATTAATAAACAAAATTATCAAACTTATCTGAATATGTTGCAATATGTGCAGTGTTAGAATATACTTTCGTTACCTATTGTCTTACAGTTTAAGCTATTGTTATACACATATGCATGCATCTTTCTGAGGAATTATGGGTCCAAAGTATTCACATCATTACCCATTCAGCTGTAATGACTGTTTGTTAACTTAATGCCCCACCCTGACTATAAATAGCCCGCAAGGTGGCTGTGTTTCAGTTTCGAACAATGACTGACAATGTAAACACAACTGAGTGTCGGGAGAAGCTTTTTGAAAACCATACGAGAACAAGATCACCATTGACCGTCAAACTTCGTATCAACTTGAATGACAAACCATGGATACATCAAATAAATTTTCTGTAGTTTTATCATAAAAAAATTGAATAGATCGTGTTTGGCATCTGCATTAATCACAGTGGGCGGATCTTATTTATAGTTGCGCTATAAATAGTAAAACACGGGGTCATGTGTACATGTGACACATTCATTGCATTTGTGGTCAAAGTGTATTATGTTGTATATTTTTACGGCAGAACAACAGCAGAACATCAGTTTCGGTTAATGTAACCGTAACGATACTTAAATAGGAAATTGACGACACAATTCTTTCAGTTCAATCAGAAAATTACAGATATTTGTTTAGTTTTAGTTTTGGTCATTTGCATTCAACAGTTAGTTCTGTGCCACACAATAATCAAATTATATTTACAAAACTTAAAACACATATTATGTTTTTTGTTCAATAACAATGCTCATATTCATCACGACAAACATATTTCGCTCTCGTCCAGAGATGTAGAATAGCTCAGAACTAGAACATCTATAATTTCTGTGTTGGACTGCGTTGGATATATGGTGGACATTCCACGGTATCATTTTATAAAGATGTGAAGACGACATGGCAGGTAGGACCAAAGACCTATGCATTTGTTGAAAAGTCTTGGAATTGTTTGATAGATATTTATTACCATTAACACTTACATCCTCGTTGTCAAACGGTCTGCGTGGGTGGGTGTTTACATGACGTCACCTGTTTATGCATTAACCAATGAAATGTGTGTGTTATCATGACGTCATTTTGACCTGTCAGATCACTCGTATAAGCTCCACCCAATAAAGTGCGGTAGTTACTACCGTAGATGGGGCTTTAATCAGAACCAGTGTAGATCACAACTAGATTCAAGCCATGAAATGATCTCTCATTTTTCAACAATGGTTCCCATGACATTACTAATATTATCATGAGGCAACAGTATATTACTTATTCAAATCTATTACAAGTTTTCAGAAGTATGTCTGATTTTATTTAAATGTTTGTACTGTGACATGCATGGTAAGCTATTATGTGATATGATGCATACAAAATGCAAGTGTGTACAAATCACTGCCTCAAAAGCCTGGGTCATTGAACTCTGATAATACTGTGATATCTGTCATGAGTCACTGTCTGAGGCAAATGATTGCTGGGCCCATAAGACCATATAAATCTGAAGCTTCAGACCATACATATGATCTATAAGACTGAGAGAAAAACAAATATTGAATGACAATCATGTTGGTGTAGGTTTGCAGAATGATGTTTAGGATTAGTAAGGGAGGATCGTACTAAGATCATAAGTAACTGACAACTGGAGTTTGAATACTGTCCGCAAAAGTCCGACAGTACCGGTACTTCAAATTAAATTATGTACCTTTCGTAGCCATGATTTAAAATGGGTAAAGTACAGAGGACCGTAGAACTGATATACAGCTCAATAAAGAAAATCGTCTTATGCCTTCAATGATGTAGGGACAATAACATTCAGAGATGAAGTGCTGCTTAGAAAATGGGTCTTACATTGGAATTCTATGGGTTTTTTATGTCCTTAAGGTGGGGTTTCCTGTAGCAAGATTGAATATGACACTAACAGCAATTTCCTTCATCTCCAACTTTCTCATTAAACTAGATTCTGTGTGATCGCCTGCAGGCTCGACATGACACCATAGACGAGGCAGATGGGAAGACATTATTTGGGTAGGAAAGATGAGAAGGCATTCTTGATAAAGTAGTCTGTTTGTTTGGAAGCTATCACTATCGGACATGTGGTTCAAGCATCCAATATTGAAAATTATTTTAAATGTTTCAAAGAGGAGATACAGTGAGTCGAAATTGTATGAGATGTGATTTGGAAACAGAATCGGCATAAAGTTTTTGTTGTGTTTTTGCTCTTTACATTGAAACATTTTATCGATTTATGATGAAAATATTAAAAAAGTAACTCTATTCCAATTTGAGATAGATTTTACAACATGATTACACAATCAACAGATTACACCACTCGATGTCTCTACTGTTGTTAGTTAAGTCGTCACAAGCTTATAATGATAGCTGTGACCTCATCGTGACATGGCCGTGACCTCATACTGGAGAGGAGCAGCATTGACTTTGAAAATTTGAAATAGAAAAGGAATTTGGCATCTGATTGAATCCCGACAGGTGCTGCCTTGAAGATTGTTGGTGTTCTTTCAGATGCATACCAATGTGTAATTAAGTTTTGCTGGAAGGAAGTTATACATCAACTGCAGATCAGTTAGTTCACACTGTTAAATCGTTAAGCCTGAATATAGGAACTTGGCAGGCAAGAAAACCGATAAATACTGATTCATTAGCACCTCATTATTGATTAGTTGATTATTTGTTGCCTTGAAAGTATTAGAAAGTTTTATTGAGGTAAACTGTTTTGACTAAGAATTGAATTATTTATTATGTTTAAACTGTTGCAATATTGATTTGAAAAAACAAGAACTAATTTTAACAAGTAATTTTTTTATGAGGCAGAATTTATGGAACATTGGTTTTAGTGCACAAAAGCTTTGTATGAAGCTAAGCTTGCTTAGGTAGAACCGAGGTATTGATGAAAGAGAGTAAAGTCTCTTATCTCGTCACTAGCTTCTTCCAATTATGGTGTTTTAATAAAGTGGACATGATCTGTCAATAAGGCCATGTCTTTGAAGTAGAGGTAAAACAAGCACAACCAGGCATTTATGTAAAATATGGGTGCCTGCAGTTTCCTTAATAGAATCATCATTCCAATGTTAGGATAGGACCATCAGAAGGAAGGCTGCTGTTAGGAATATTCCAGCAATATCCTGGCTGGGTACTGCTACATCAGGAATGGGCTTCACACATTCTGAATCCATCCAGGACCTTCTGCATGAAGAGCAAATGCTTGAACCACTGAACTCGGCGCCACATTTTTTTAGGCCATGTATCAAAATGCAGTTCAAGATTAGGACAACATCATCTGATATGTAAGAAATTGTTGATACAATTCCTGGATGGTTTATTCATGAGTTCTAAAGACACTGTTGTATTTTGGTAGCATCACTTTTCATTCTTTTCTTTTTTTTATCCCCCGCCGCGCGAAAGCGCGAAGCGGGGGATATAGTATTCACGACCGTCCGTACGTCCGTCCGTCCGTCCGTCCGTACGTCCCACCTGTTTGTTGCCGCGATATCTCAAGAACTAAACACTGGATTGTCTTCATATTTGGAACTATGGTGTATATACAGACTCCGCAGACACCAGTCGGTTTTGGTGACCTTGATCCCATTTTCAAGGTCACAGCAGACAAATCTGCTTTTAGAGTTGGAAAACGGTGTTGCCGCGATATCTCAAGAACTAAACACTGGATTGTCTTCATATTTGGAACTATGGTGTATATACAGACACCGCAGACACCAGTCGGTTTTGGTGACCTTGACCCCATTTTCAAGGTCACAGCAGGCAAATCTGCTTTTGGAGTTGGAAAACGGTGTTGCCGCGATATCTCAAGAACTAAACACTGGATTGTCTTCATATTTGGAACTATGGTGTATATACAGACTCCGCAGACACCAGTCGGTTTTGGTGACCTTGATCCCATTTTCAAGGTCACAGCAGACAAATCTGCTTTTAGAGTTGGAAAACGGTGTTGCCGCGATATCTCAAGAACTAAACACTGGATTGTCTTCATATTTGGAACTATGGTGTATATACAGACACCGCAGACACCAGTCGGTTTTGGTGACCTTGACCCCATTTTCAAGGTCACAGCAGGCAAATCTGCTTTTAGAGTTGGAAAACGGTGTTGCCGCGATATCTCAAGAACTAAACACTGGATTGTCTTCATATTTGGAACTATAGTGTATATACAGACTCCGCAGACACCAGTCGGTTTTGGTGACCTTGATCCCATTTTCAAGGTCACAGCAGGCAAATCTGCTTTTAGAGTTGGAAAACGGTGTTGCCGCGATATCTCAAGAACTAAACCTCTCGATTGTCTTCATATTTGGAACTATGGTGTATATACAGACACCGCAGACACCAGTCGGTTTTGGTGACCTTGACCCCATTTTCAAGGTCACAGCAGGCAAATCTGCTTTTGGAGTTGGAAAACGGTGTTGCCGCGATATCTCAAGAACTAATCTCTGGATTGTCTTCATATTTGGAACTATAGTGTATATACAGACACCGCATACACCTGTCAGATTTGGTGACCTTGACCCCATTTTCAAGGTCACAGCAGGCAAATCTGTTTTTGGAGTTGGAAAACGGTGTTGCCACAATATCTCAAGAACTAATCGCTGGATTGTCTTCATATTTGGTACTATGGTGTATATGGCGGGGGATATTTCGTCACTCTGTGACAAATACTTGTTCTTCTTGTTTTTGACCCGTGAAAATCCGGGGTAGAATAGGTCTTCAGCAACCCATGCTTGCCGTAAAAAGCGACAATGCTTGTAAGAGGCGACTTATTGGATCAGGTAGTCAGACTCGCTGGTATGGAATTGGTCTTGCACAGAGGGTCGTCACTGTGGTCTTCCAGAGCATCGGTCCAGGGAGAGGCAATGGTGTCACAGCAGCTCAGTACATTGGCATGTCGCCGCAACCACGAGTTTCAGCATGATAACACCTGTACCCACACTGCGAGAGCAACAATAGACTTCCTGCAGTAGAATGGCATCAGAACCATGCAGTGGCCTGCCCTCAGTCCCGATTTAAATCCCATTGAGCACCTGTGGGACGAGATTCAAAGACGGCTGAATGACATCTGACCAAGGCCAACAACTGCCAAAAACTCACTATAGCTCAGTGGTTACACTACAAGTCGCTATTGTTTGCATTTCTTTCTGACGATGCACACATTCCTTTTGACTTGTATATGTTTGAGTAAAGATAAAGCTTCAGACAAATTCAGTGAACGCATGATCTGATTGTTTGATACATGTATCTAAATAGTTTAAGCCAGGGCTGTGGTAAAACAATTACCAATCAGACATTTTGTTACCTACTCTTGAGACTTGCAGTGGGTACCCAGGTAGGGTCGGGTAATAGGGGATCGGTCACCCGGGTAGTAAATTTGGACTCGTCCCAGCCCTAGCATCAACATTGCATGGCAGTCATCAATGCACATGGCGGACACACAAGATGCTGACTTGTGATGCCATTTTTCTCAGAGACTAGTGTTGTGTTTAAGTTTAAGAACATTTGACACTTTAATTTCAACCTTGATGATCAGTTTTGCCAAGTTTCATCTAATTAATACGTCTCAAAGTATGTTTACAGTGTTTGGACATCTCATATATCTATCCATAGTGATGTTTCTTATGTGGTTCAGTATATGTACTATCCTGAAGGCATGAGGTACTATGGACCTGTGGCCTTTTCAGTAACCCAAATAAGGAATAATTGATAGACCTTGCTATGAAGCTACATCAAAATACATTAAAGTTTATGAATACTGCTAACTTTAGCAATGGGAGCATGCATGTAATGATGATGCTGTCATGAATTATGGGCTGCTGATGGGCAATGTTTACCACTGCGCTGATGATATGGCTGTTAAGTATAATAAACCCATGCACTGTGTACAGGTTCATCTGCAGAGATCAAACCCATTTTGAGATTCACCTGATTACATTGTGATAAATGTATGCTTTTAATTTTCTCTTTTGCATACTGCTGGAACCTCGATCCTCTCATGTTTGTCTCAGACAAACCATGTCCACAGACTGTAGCCATGCTGTGTCCATCATACCTGCTCATTTTGATAACTCATTTTGCCAGTATGGCTCCAGTGCAATTGAGTGTGATGTTCTGTGTACTCTCAGTATTATTATCAACTTCATTATTCGGGGTTTATGTAAGAATTTTGACTTTATTCCAATAGTAATTTGATCAGGAAACATGTGTTTCTTAGCCCCAAATTTGGACATTTTATATTATCAAAAATGTGTATCTTCAGAATTAAAAGCAGCTGATATTGATAACCAACAAGAATGTATCCAATCATGTTAACGAAGTAGGTAGAATTAGAAACAAGTCACATGGTACATACAAAATAGAAGTAACACATATTATTTACCCACAAGCTCATGCCAACAACGGTTAAGGTTAAGGTTTGGGAAGTCTTTTTCACAAATGTCTCAACAACAAAATAATTTGCTTAGTATTGGGTATGTAACCACTACTTACTGTCAGCACTTCGGCCAGTGCCAACCAATCGTGATCACACTCAACAAGGGCTATGTAAGTGACAATATACTTCTTAATCACTCACTGTTTTATGTTTTGTTTTCAAACACATTGGAAACACGCAAAACTAATTGGTTAATTGAAAATAAGTTTTTCCTGAATTGTTTTGGTCATCAAGACTGATAAATATTGATTTGTTGTAGTGTCAAAATACATACATTAGCCTTTACATAGGAAATTACCTCTGATCTTTAACAATCTGATCTCAGATTAACAATCTGATCTTAGATTAACAATCTAATGAGACACTAATTGTTTAATTGGGGAGAACTTTTTCTGGTAGACTTGGCTACTGTTTTGACTGGTGTGGTTGATCATGAAGATGCTTGTGCACATTCAGGTGGGCTTTAAACCACCAGATGGCCATCTTTACACAACTAGCCAAAGTAGGGTCAGGGTAGTGCTTGAAGATGGGTCTGTACCCATGACAATATGGTAACGTGTTCCATCAACTTAGAGGAATGTATGGAGGCCCAATCAAAATATGTCATGGTGGCTTAAGAACTCTCGTACAGACTGTCTGGAAAGTTGTATTTTTATAATTCATTTTCAAACCATTTTACATACTCATACATTCTGACCTCATAGTTAGTAGTGTTCAAGCTCCACACAAGTCTGCTAGCACTATGCTAGTAAAATTAAGGAAGGACAAGTGACATATCCTTCTGGACTATTTTCACACTTTCACCATTTAGATGGCAACTCTGTAGCAGATCATTTTTGTGGACTTAGTGTCTAACCAGGATAATACTCTTAATGAGGCACACAGTATGATAATGGAGAGAATCTTAGGTAAAGTGTTACCGCCTGAAGAATGTTGATATTGTTGTCATGCAAATTATGATGATGATAAAACATGCTACACTTTGTTGTCACAAGTGTAGAGCACTGAACCATCAATTGAGTTGTGGGAGTACTCAGGTCCTTTTATGTGAGGATAAAAATAGTAGGACAAGTCACCAAGTTGGACACAGCAGCACCAGACAAGCTGTGTGAGTCTTCTACCGGTTACGTTTTCAGGCCACTTTAAGTACTCCATAAAGATGATTACACCAGAGACCATATAATAGATTACTATTATATGGTCTCTGATTACACAGAAGGTCTCTCAGTGGACCAAAAGCCATTATACTTAAGATGAACCCCAAGCAACTCCAGTTTAGATACCTCCATCCCAACAAGACTGCAGGGAGAGACACGTCCACTTGAAAATAATAGAGGGACTAGTTGCTTTCTCCCCAAATCTAGTTATTTTGCATAAGCCACTTGTCCGAAATGAGCTGCAGACTGCTTTGGATATGACCAGTGCTGCCTACCCTAGGACTGTCAGTGTTACCAGGGTGAGGGCCGTGCAGCTTGACTTGTTATTCCCTGACAGACACTGCTGCAACGTGTTTCCCAGGCCATTGATTTGCCCCAAGATTACTTCCATCGCACCCTAGTTATGCACCACTTGCATAACATAATAGAACAATAAATATTGCTGTTGTCTGCTTCATTGCCTTCCCTGTTCTATCTTGGGAACTATTTGTTTGTTTCCCAATATAATCTGTAAGACTATATCAAAAGCGTTGATGTCATTTCTGATGTGAACTTGCCATGGAGAAGCAAACTGTGAGATACACAGGAGGTAGAGATTTTGGCAATTTTCTGACATAACAAAAATTCAACCTGTCATTTAACTATGTTAGAAATTTCAGTGGAAAAGGTATATGTGTGTTTGGTATATATGTGAAGTGTAACAGTAAATCGAGAAGCTGTGTGGGTGCATAGATCTATCAGCAAGCTTTATTTGTAGCATACACACCAACATGTGACGCTCATGAACATGCCAGGCCTGCAGATTTTCATATGTAGATAGAGTAGTGTTAGCTCAGTGAAAGCATGCTGAGAATGTTATGTGTATACCATACATTGAGCCACTGTACTGGACTGTTCAAGTTGAATGGGAGACAGTTTATACATTATAAGTCTGATAGTTCAAACATGTTTCACAGCATTCAGCCTGCATCCACACTTGTCAATATCTGGCCATGTTTCTCCTGTAATCAAATAGAATTTCTTTGCATGTGTTGAAGTTTCTGGCAAACAGTTTGAATTGAAACGACAAGGTTGAACAGTGTGAATGTTTGCTCGTGTAATTTTGTTTGGTTTTACCAAATCAATCTTGTGTACATTGTGTTTGGCTTCTCTCACATGAAACTGTAAGCATGGCTGGCTGTTTCAGCTCCACATGGATATCATCATTTTGTCTGTCCATATTTCACTGATTGAAATTAGTTCTTGGCAATGGCTGATAGCAGTAAATATTTCTCATTCCTCGGGAATCTTGCATGTGGTTAGTAAGGAGCTCTTGGATTACAATCTGTTATTCTGACTGTTAAACATCGTTCTTTTGTCCGCATTATTTGTCCTATAAGTGAGTGAGTGAGTATACTTTTTATGCCGCTTTAGCAGTATTCCAGTAATATCACATTGTGGAACGCCAGAAAGGGCTTGTACGCATATATGGAACTAAGCCAGGGCCTTCGGCACGACAAGCAAATGCTTTAACCACTTGGCTACCCCATATAAGGTTAAAGAAGGAAATGACAGTCTTCAACATGAAAATGTATTAAAGCTGTATTATTGGTGTTAAAAAGATATGTCTGATTATTAAATTTTATCAGTAAAAACGTCAGTTGAAAAGTCAACAAGATTGTATTTAATCCATGTTCTACACTGAACTCCTTTGATATCTACACAGCTTGCTGTGCATGTTTGGAATGCTAATGCGGAGTGCAGTTTAGAGCTAAAGATTGATTTCAATACTTATTGCCCGAGTGACCCATTGCCTAAGATTATGGTGATAATGATGAGTCAGATTTCCAAAAAGTAGGGTCACTTACTTCTTTCAGGAGTCCGTGATCTAAGACCCATGGCAATACGAAGCACAACAGTATTACATATGTAATTCACAGCAGCTAAGGCTGTCATGGCAGAGTCATGTCATGTAGGCAGTCATTTTGCTGAAAGAGTACTGATATGAACTACTATCCACTTGCTGTCTCATGTAAGACATATACTACATGTGCAGTCTGGAACCAGACAGCTAAACACATACTGACATAGAAGGTATTTTTGAGCAGTCTAAGTGTTTCCCAGGTGCTGTTTGCAACTCTGCTGTGTCAATATAAAATGATATGGCATGGTATTCAAAGATCTGAGAACACCCAAAATCATTTCATATTCGGAGTGGCAAAGACTTAAATAGATGGTCCTTTCTGACAAGACTTCTAACATGTAAGTTCATGTGTGAAATACCAATTTTTAATGTCTATTTCTGCAAAGGTCAGCTGAAAGGACTTTTTTATCAGAGCAACTTTAGGTTTTAATATGCAATTTCCTTAGCCAAAGGATGCATTGTGAAGAGCTTGTCAACCTTTTATATTTTGTAATGTTAGATTTACAATGACATAAACACCATGTTACTGCTGTGATGAAACATTTGAAATATTTTTTTTGCATGAGAAGACTCACACTTCCTCTTTGTGAACACAGTCCAATCACAGGGATTGTGATCAATTCCCTCCTGCACCTATGACCTGTGTTGCAGCAGCAGATGCTAGGCGGCAGAATCAGGTGGCCACGGCTAGACAAGTCGCCTCATTAATTGCATACACTGAAATCTCCCATTAGGAATTACCATGCTTGTAGATACACAGTAGGTGACATCAATCACCAAGCTTTCGAGTAAATTAATTACCTGGGAACAGTGTTTGTCAATTTCCAAGTGGAAAGGGATGTCCTCCAAATCAGGCCACTTCCTATCGATCTTGGCGTGTACTGGTTTTGACCCTGTGTAGCTGACACTTAAGTGTTGTATTGTGGAAGTTCTCATGTGTCATCTCATGTCCCATTGCTTTCTTACATCATGTTTGTGAATCATGTTAATATACATTGAAGAAAAGGTGTGAATCAGAAACTTAGTGTGGTGGATCTCTTTGTTAAGTACATGCTATCGTTTTTCAAACCAAACACCTGAGGTTTATACCACACAGGTTACAATCTCACATCAATAATCTTTTTCACTGTCAAGACCACCCATCAGTATCTGGTGCCTATATCTCACACCAATCGTCTCCTTCACTGTCAAGACCACCCATCAGTATCTGGTGCCTATATCTCACAGCAATCATCTTGTTCACTGTCAAGACCTCCCATCAGTATCTGGTGCCTATATCTCACAACAATCATCTCCTTCACTGTCAAGATCACCCATCAGTATCTGGTGCCTATATCTCACACCAATCATCTCCTTCACTGTCAAGGCCACCCATCAGTATCTGGTGCCTATATCTCACACCAATCATCTCCTTCACTGTCAAGACCACCCATCAGTATCTGGTGCCTATATCTCACACCAATCATCTCCTTCACTTTTAAGACCACCCATCAGTATCTGGTGCCTATATTTCACACCAATCATCTCCTTCACTGTCAAGACCTCCCATCAGTATCTGGTGCCAATATCTCACACCAATCATCTCGTTGACTGTCAAGCTCACACATCTATATCTCACACCTATATCTCATGGCAGTGATTCACTGTCAGGCTCACACATCTATATCTCACAGCTATATCTCATGGTAGTCATCTCCTTCAGTACTATTACTACTACTGCTACTGTTTAGTACTACTATTACTACTGTTGAGTCCACTCATCAAAACCTCACCCCTACAATTCACTTGAACACATGGCAGTCATATCCTTCTCTGTTGAATCCACTCATCTATTTCTCATCGCCTACATCTCACCATCTCACATCACGATCAACATAGGAGTTAATGACAAATTGCCGTCATCACCAGAATGCTATTGATTTGTTGGAAGCTTCTGTGATCTGTACTTTACTGCTTGTCACACCTCAAAATAACATGTCACTGTCAGTTCCTTGATTCCTTGCTTATAATGCTGCACTCATACCAGAATCTTTAAGGTTAAACATTTAGCAGCCCTTACTCAGAAAAAAACATCCACCTCAGTCCTGTAGTCTTAAACATGCTTATGGTAAAACATTCACCAATTAATAATTTGGAAGTTAAAAAGTCAAACCTAAGTTATGAAGATTCCAAATAATGTTCTTTGCTTTGGTAATTGGTATCCATACAATGCTAAACATTAACCAAACAATGCTGAAACAACTTGAGCAAGTAAAACAGAGCAAAGTGGTAATGTATTTCTTAAATAGCTGTGTGTGTGTGTTATCACACGGCTAGTAAGATACATGGACCATCAAGCTATGTCTCTTATACAATGTTTAGAAACATATTTCCAAAAAAGTGGATAATTTGCATTCAATCACATTGTCTCTTTTTTTATGTACAGCTTTTATACTGGTTGCTGTACATTGTCAGACAGACAGATTTATTTTATAAAGGCCAATTGACCCATTGTACAAAACACATTTACATCATATTTATCTAAGAGTAAACTAAATGATGCTTTTTTTTTGTTGAGAACATGTACATTAGAAATTTTGCAAAATTTATCATTGTATCATTGTTGGTTAATTGGCCGAGTCTTTCTAAACAAAAAAAATGATGATTAACTGTCTTTGGGATATACTTTTCCCCGCCGACTTGTATAAAGAGGACAGTTGTATTGTAATGCACCTGGGTAGCCTTGTTCGGATTATTTACAAGTTGGGCCAGAGCAAAAGCGTGTTAATATTAAGTATCGGCATCCCCAAACAAGTTACAGCTACACATGTTTGCCAGTTTAAATTATGCGTTGAACACACAAATGTATAAACAACAAAGATTTAATAACTTTACAATATTTTGATAGATCTAGCACTTATAAACTTTCTGCCTAAACTATTGCAGCGATTATAATTACGATTACTTCTAATTTACATTTAATATTTACCTGACCATGATGGAAGTTGAAAGCTGTGACTACGCCTCAAGCCAAAACAAATATCGATCCCTCCCCGCTCACGCGATGATGTCATAATAAATTATCAATCACACTAATTGGCACCATGTCTAAAAATGGATAACACTCACTCCCCACCACCCAATTGTATCAGTATATAACATGAAGTCCATCCTCAATTACATGACAGTGTTTACATAAGACAGCATCATCCTCAATATTAGCAACACCCCTACAAACAAGTTGAATACCAAGAGTATTTTGTCCACATCTAAATTTGGTTATTAGCCTTCTATTTTCACAATGCTTAATATTTGATAAATATTTTTTGCAAACAATATAAGATTTATGCAGTTTATAGAATGAGAGGGTCTTGCTGCCTAGAGATGCATGCCAATCTTGAAACGAACAATCATAACCCTTTCGGTGAACATATGTACAAATAATTATGTATTGCCAGCGCTTTGTGCAAACCATACATCCCCAAAACCATGATGATTTAGTAAACACCTGATATGCGATGACCAGTTAGGACGTTTTCTATCATCAATGGATAATAACATTTTATAACACTGGTATGGGTATCTGTTTGGACTCATTTGCATTATGTTAAGCATTTGCAGTTCTATAGCCTGTGTGAAGTAAAAATTTACAAAATTTGCAGTGAACAGTTTCAATCATATTCCATTTTTGGTATCCCCAAATCTCAGCACCTTACATTAATGTGTTAACATTGTGAGCGTATCTATTGTTCCTTGTTGGTGTATTGATATGGGATTAGGATGTTACCTGGGAGTCCCTGCATACATAAATCAGATACATTTTGAATACTCGTTCTAAGACATGTAAGAATTGAGTCATTTATCAGCAGGCGGTGTAGATACAAAGAGCCATGTGAAATATATCTGATACTTAAGAATGGTTGAAATAGAGGAGGATATGCATTTTCTGATTAGATGATAAAAATGTATACATTATCATGGGCTGTCACAAGATGCTTGGGCCATTTTTACGAGTTGTTTTGTATTTAAGTTTGAATGTTGGTGAATAACTGACTGCTCAAGTAGACTTTATGTCAGCTGTTAGTGATAGATTTCCTGTGCAAACATCTGGTGAGATAAGACTGACTTTCTGCCAGAAACAACTTCCTAGTATGTGATTGAATTAAAGTTTTGACTAATGCTTGTTTGTGTTGTCAGTGTTGTATATTATATATATACCCACTCAGCTCTTATCAGTAATGACCGGTGTCTGAGAATAGCACTGATATAACGGAAATAGAATCGCTGGTTGAACGATTTATGATTTGAAAACAACAGACCTACCTGGATTTTTCCAAGTGATTTGGATTCCATTTTACACTCGAGTTAGCAACTACAGAGTAAGTGTTGGGTAGCATAGTGGGATAGGTAGTTGATGTGTAGCTGTTGATGTTTCTAATCAGTTTTACTGACACAGGGTCACTTATGACCACTTTGAAAACATTTGCAGGCCTCCCACGGAGGTTTATGAGCGAATTTTATCCGTAGATTTATTACAGTCACTGGTTTAGTCTTTTGTTATAATTGTACTGACATGGTTGGAATTTTGGGGGCAGAATAGTTTCCAGTACCGCATGCTTTTTGTTAGAGCCAACTTAGTTACGGATCCAAGTTTCCAACGTGTTGCCTAGCTGATTGTGTGGCATTGTGAGGATTGTTGCTCATGGAGTCAGCCACAGCTTTTCAATTAAGACCTGATGATTCACAGTCACTCATAAAACAATGAACCTGTACTGTGTATAGAAATTCAAAGACATTCTCAGAGAATACCAAACCTAAACAACACGATGAATTTGATCTACCATTGTGATTGCGCCAGACATCGGAATAAGGTCCTATAAGATGATACAGACAGATACAATACTATACAAGATACTCCTATCCTTGTATTGATTAATGATTTAATACTGTATTGATGTTCAAAAAGAAATATTCATGAAATTCACTCAAAAAGGTGCAAAAAAAGAACATCATATTATACTTCGAGTACTGCAATATGTATTGTTCAAAGATGTTTAACTAAAAGATCAAAGGCACTGACTGTCCTTTATCTTGCAATAAAGTTCATTTTTTGAGTCATTATAAATGGGCTGACGGCAAGATGTATTTTATCTTGAAGTGGTTTACTACCACAGTTGTTATGTCATTTCACATGTAGCACTTCAAATGTCAGTGAGTTATCTCAAGTGACTGAGGAATAGCCAAACTTCTTAATATATATAGCTCACAGAGGGTGAAACAGCAAAACCCGAACATGTACCAATGCCCTTGGAGCTGGCATCACAGGAAGTGTAGACTGTTTGTTGACTGATTAATCACCATGCTTCTGCAATCCTATTCAAATTACCCATGTTTTTAACTTTTTGTCGGTGGGGAATTGGCAGGAGAACAAGGCCCTGATCCACAAAAAGTTCAAAGTGCTACGACTATTATGACTATAGTTTAACATAGACTAATGAAATTGTAGTGTTACACTTTGTGCATTAGGGCAAAGCAGGTTGTAATTGGTAACTCAGTGAGAATTGGGTGACCTTATTAAACTTTAATTTGATAGCTCTTGGATTGATGGCCCCTCAATATTCAGTTGGTATTTGACTGGCACAAGTTTGCATTTTGCACCGTTGTCAGACCAAGTATGTGCCACTGTATCATTTTGAGGATACTCTATGAATCTGTATTATAGTAGGTATTGTCTCGCCATGGGGATTCCAGTTTAGGGTTGGTCCTCATTGACCTATGTTTCCCAAACAATCGACTATATGGATATGGCAGGAAGGCTCAAATACTGAGTTCATATATATATTATGATACATACAGGCAGGGATAAGATAATTCATTACCAAGGTCATAGTTTCAATTGAATTTCCCATTTTTTATTTGAAGTTTAAACATTTATGTGCTGAATAGTAGGCTAATTCCACAGTTGACTTTGAAAGCTTGAAATAGAATCATTTGTAGCATTAGAGATGTGGAATGGTATTTCAACGTTTGGTGCACAGGAGCATTCAATTCACTTTAGCGATATCCTATGAGCGCAATCAGACATGGCATTATTGAGGTCGTGTATGGGAGTGTTCTAACAACATACTGTAAATCGATCCATCGCCGATATAAATTATGGACTAAAAGCAAAATCGTGAAAGATACAGGGTTATATATGATATTTAATTCAACTAATTCTCATTTTACGACCTGTATTCTTTGCAGTGAAGTCAAATGTCAGTAGTGCCAAGGCTCTTCATCCTGATGTTGCTGCATTGTAACCTTGTTGCATGGCATTATAGCACTATATGAAATCATTAGAGGAATGTCCTTGTACATAAAAAACTGAGGGCTGTATGTAAATGCACAAGTTTTAAATCTAATAACACACTAACATAGATAAAATGATGTGGGTTTTTTTCAGAAATGTTATCGACAGATAGTTTTACTTTTATGAGGAATGATATTTCTATATGTCTCTATACATGCTATAGGAAAGTGTTAATTTGGCTTTATTAAAACGCTATATAAGGGTAAAAAAATTAGCACCTCTTTCTTTTTCATGTCATCAGCTAGATTAAATAATAAAAGTCATAGAAATACATATCTTTGGAAAAGTTTAATGCTCTCAATATGGTACCCAACTTTTGTTTATCATTTCCGTGTAACTTGCATTGATTTAAGGCAACTGTCAGATGGTTGAAATATTGCTTGGAGTCCTATTAACTCACTCATTCATTCATTTTGGAGCACTGCGGTGCCACGATACTGCCTCAAGACTCTCAGGAATTGTTAATTAAACTGTCTGGATGAACACATGGCATGGACTGGGTTTTTTAGCTTGTGGTATTTATTTCTACTGTCCTTTTCCCAGAGCCGATTTGAATCAAGCGGTACCATTTATTTTGTGTCAGAGATGCCCATATTGTTGGTTCCAGACTGTTACTGTGTCATTATGTGGAAATCTGAACTCATCAATATTCACCCTTTAAGACATTTCTGCTCCCACCATGGACACAAACAGACAGAAATAGCAGCTTTCAGTTTTATCATGGAGAAATTACACCACCAACCACCTCTCTGCACAGTCGTTATTGGCTGCTGCAGTCTATTTTCAGAACGAGTCTATTTTTACACCCTGTGTAGATTAGCTGGCTGAACACATTGACAATATTTTGGACAATTGTTGGCTTGTATTGCTGGTGTCACAGTCCCAACTTGCTCCAAGCATTTAATGATCTGATTACCAATATTCACTCCTGCCAGGCTTGTACCTCTACCGACTGGATACACAAGGTCCTAGTTGGTCACAAATGTCAAGTTGCAATCAGATTATTGCGGCATGAGATTCCTCTATAATTGACAGGTGAGCTTTATTTTCAGGGTGTTTTGCAGTTGAACTGTCAATCTTATTTGCAAATTCAACACATGATATCTTTGACCTGTATCAAGTTTTAAGTTTCAGTCTGTTACAATTATGTACACAGAAAATTTGGTGGATGTCACATCCCAAACTGAAACGTTATATGTTGATGTTGAGTTGAATCAATTCCTGTGGTATCCTTGTGTGTGTGTATATGTATATATACAACTGTGTTAAGGTTGTTGGGGTCAGGGGGCAGGGCAGGCTGATATTGGTGATAGTGATACTGGTTGGCAGACATCTCCATGCATCTGACTGATTGTAAATATGGTGGTCGTCCTGTTGACATAGATCTGACTGATTGTAAATATGGTGGTTGTCCTGTTGACATAGATCTGACTGATTGTAAATATGGTGGTTGTCCTGCTGACATAGATCTGACTGATTGTAAATATGGTGGTTGTCCTGCTGGCATACATTTGACTGTAATTATGGTGAATGTCCTGCTGATATAGATTTAACTGTAAATATGGTGTATGTCCTGATGACATAGATGTGACTGTAAATATGGTGGTTGTCCTGATAGACTGTAAATATGGTGGTTGTCCTAGTGACATAGATTTGACTATAAATATGGTGATTGTCTGGCTGAAATAGATGTGACAGTTAATATGGTGGTTATCCTGCTGACATAGATGTGACTGATTGTAAATATGGTGGTTGTTTTGCTAACATAGATATGACTTATTGTAAATATGGTGGTTGTCCTGCTGACATAGATGGGACTGATTGTAAATATGGTGGTTGTCCTGCTAACATAGATGTGACTTTGGTGGTTTCTGCTGACATAGATGTGACCGTAAATATGGTGGTTGTCCTGACTGATTGTAAATATGGTGATTGTCCTGCTGACATAGATGTGATTGATCGTAAATATGGTGGTTGTCCTGACGGATTGTAAATATGGTGGTTGTCCTGCTAACATAGATGTGACTTTGGTGGTTTCTGCTGACATAGATGTGACCGTAAATATGGTGGTTGTCCTGACGGATTGTAAATATGGTGATTGTCCTGCTGACATAGATGTGACTGATCGTAAATATGGTGGTTGTCCTGACGGATTGTAAATATGGTGATTGTCCTGCTGACATAGATGTGATTGGTTGTAAATATGGTGGTTGTCCTGACTGATTGTAAATATGGTGATTGTCCTGCTGATATAGATGTGACTGATTGTAAATATGGTGGTCGTCCTGACTGATTGCATAAGGTATAATTGTCCTACTGGCATAGATGTGACTGATTGTAGTGTTGATGTAAATGTGGCTGATGAAGGTGAAGTTTGGTGACACTGAACGTTACTGATACTGATTGGGGTTGTCATGGTAACAGGATAGGGATATTGTATGTATACTTCGATGTGATACTAATTGAGGTTTCCATGTTGACAAGTTCCCGATTTTAGTGATAGTGGTGGTATTGATGATGGTAGTGGTGGAGAAAATGTTGGTTTTGTGATACTGTTGGAGGTTGTCATGGTGACATCAAAGTTCCTGATGGTTCTGTTGGTGGTTGCATTGATGATGATGGTAGTGGTGGAGGAGATTCTGTCTATTGTGATACTGTCGGAGGTTGACATGGGTGCAACCTCCTCATGGTAGTGTGTGGCTGTCATTGTAGATTGTGAACATGACAGTAGTGGTGCAGGTGGTTTGATGTCATGGTTGTAGCAATGGTGAGGGTAATGTCAGTGCTTGCAGTAACTATGTGTTGATTGTACATAGAGACAGTTATGCTTCTAGTTTTTATGGTGGTATGCTCTGTAAAAATCAATACAAAAGTACACCGAGGCTTCTTTGGTACAATAAAGTGAAAGATCCAATAAAGACTTGCTTGTCCATGTGACACACTTCCTTGTCACTTTTGCTGAGATGTATAATTCAGTTTGAGGCATTGATTAACATTTGTCTGAATTATTGCAGTCTCTTGAGATTGTGTTTCCACAATCTGTTAATCAATAATTGTGCTTCAAACTAAGAGATGTAAAATGGAAACTATCTAGTGTTGTTGAATATTGAAAAACATGGACATTAGCTGATGTTTTAAAGCGTTTCTGATGTCTCACTGACAGTGTGAAATGAAATGTGCTAATGTGTGTGTCTGTGCACTGGCTGTTTGTTCTGAACAGCAGATCTGGATCATTAGCTGTGTTGTAAGAACCAGAATGATTGAACATGAAATGATGGGCTGAGAAAAACCTTCCTCTGAACATGTAGTTGGTGATATTGCAAGGTATTAGTTTGAATCCTGTAGAATAGGTCCCTCGTACGAGGTGACCAAATGGATCATGTGGTCAGGCTCAGTGACTTGGTTGATTGCATGTCATAGTACCCTAACATTGTGGATCATTGCTCACAATATCGATCACTGGATAGTCAGGTCCAGATTATTTACAGGCTGACATTGGAACTTTGCAGAGTGCAACGTTTAACATACAAACAAAACTAGTAGTTTGCTGTAAGTGGATAAGGGGCGGTCAGGTAGCCTAGTGGTTAAAGCATTCGCTCACCACGCCGAAGACCCAGGTTCGATTTCCGACATTGGTACAATGTGTGAAGCCCATTTCTGGTGTCCCCCGCCGTGATATTGCTGGAATATTGCTTAAAGCGGCGTAAAACCATACTCAGTCACACGCTGTAAGTTGATAAACTAGTAGTTTGTTGTTAGTAGATATGTTAATTCTGCATCTCCTCTATCTATGACCACAGGAATTTCTTTTAGAATTAGGATGAATTCAAATAGTATGTTTAAGAACTGTGTAAGGAATCCAAATTATGTCCAAGGATATTTGAACAGCTGTGTAAAACCCTTCCCAACTAAATGCTGACTATGCATTTTTCCTAAAAAGGGGCCTCATTGCTGAACAAGCTGTGAGACCATGCACTCACTCTTAAACAAGCAAAGAAGCAGTAAGCAAATCAGAATAATGAACTGTTTGTAAAAAAGAGATGTCCACACACAGCACCTTAAGTCATAATGAACATCTAAAAGAGGTATAACACAGTATTATGTTAAGCTTTTTCCGCTGAAAAAAACAACTTTATGAGATGTTTATGTGGTAAGGAGCTTGTTTTCCCCCTGAACCTATGTGTGTCTCACTCAGTGGAGGGGGGATGGGGAACAGTCTTCACCAGTTAACAACAAGAGGATGAAGAATTGTTTCAGAATATCATGTCCATTGGCACAAGTGTATTGTCTCCTTACAAAGAGGCAAGTGAGCTGGGTTGGATGTTTTTGTTGATTTGTCGCCTACACTATAGATAAGAGATAACTGTTTAGTTTACTCAGTAGTTGCACTGATGGATGATGACAAAAAGGGATGATGTCTGATTAGTATTCCTGATACATTCACTTGCTGAAAACATTGTCAGATAAATGGCTTATTTGCAGTGTATTTAGGTTAGAAACAGGTGGAATTACTATCAACTCATATCTACTGAAAACAAGAGGAGAGGGGGGTGGATTTGCCTTGGAGGAATTGCAGTCCTTGATTTGGATAGTGAAACGTTGAAGGTAATGTCTTCATTCACTGCATGTCCACAGTCGCTGTTGTCAAGGCAGCCATAAAACCAACTCCAAAGTTGATCTCAAACTGTTATGTTAAGAATTTGCTTCTACATGAAAAATGTACTGTAAATCTTGAAATTAACGCAAGGGTGAATTAAATGCAAAAAATGCGAGTAGGCTTTTCTCGCATTGTTAAACATCACATTTATATCAACAATAAGACATTTTGGATAGCAGAAATACCAACTTTGACAAACACTGAAAACAAGCAACTATGTATTCCACACCACTGTTTATTGAACAGCACTTGTAACAGGTATATAAATAATGTCATTCAAACACTAATTACATCCTGTGAATTGTCACTGCTTGGGTCAAGACAAGAGTTCTACTCACTTATGTCAGCACTGATCACACCTGCAAGTCCAGACAGATGCCACCCACGCAACACCGTGTCCTTGTCCTTTGCGACTGCGTCAAAGGCCGACACGAGCCAGCATGCATGTATTGTTTTAGCGGAAGAATGTTACTCAGCGCTAATAAGCGGTGCTATTTGGTGTGTGATTGGATTAATGTAAGGTTGGATTAAGGTGAGGATTCTCCTGTAAACGTCAACTGACAGAGGACATTTTCTTTGGATTAAATCCACTGATGCTTGAGAGGAGGGGGTGTCGCATTCATATTGAGTCACATTTTTGGCTTGGGGCCAGTGGTCGCATTCTTTTGGAGACGCATTAATTTCACGATTTAAAGTATTAATATGTATGTGTTAGGGCTAGGACGGGTAACTCGAGTACTGGAGTACCCACAAGGCTACTCAGACCTGAGGTTAGTCAAGTGGTACATTGTTTATTGACAATAACAATAAAACTCCATGGTGACACTTTAAGTCACTATTGTTCGCATATCATTTTATAGGTGTATCTTAATAGTTTTTGCCAGGGCCCAGTAATCTATTTTCACAGCTATGAGAGGATTCTAAATTCAATTATGAGTAGCATGACCATTTTGGTTGGTAGTTAGGAACCAGAATGCAGAGTCATGCTCTGTAATAATGAGTGAGTGAGTATGGTTGTACGCCACTTTTAGCAATATTCCAGCAGTATCAAGACAGGGGACCCTAGAAATGGGCTTCACACATTGTTCCCATGGTGGAATCAAACCCATTTCTTCAGCATGATGAGCGATCAGGCTACCAGCGGTAGAAACTAACAGTTTTAGGTTACACACAACCAAATTTTTCCCATAGACTTCTATAGTAACGTTATGATTTTTTTTAAAATAACTAAGCATTCAACAGCTATTACCTCTACGTGTGTGCACAGTTTGGCCTTAGAGCAGCAATAAAAAAAATAAAAATGACTAGCTTAGTCAGCTCCTTTTCCGAGTACCGGAAGCTAAACACACCACCCCCAGTTTCGCACCAAATGTCACCTACTTGAAAATAGCTGTAGTCACATTCAGCATAAGTCATCATGTTGAAAAAGACAGTACTAAATATAGAAAAACATGGTCAGTTTTAATAACTGGATGGATGTACATTTGAAAGACATAAAAATCTTACAGAATATCCTCCAATCACAGCCTGCAGATATCTCTCGATCTGCACTGAAGGCTCCCTACGAAAACCGCACTCTCCAAACTGGTACTGATTTGGTGTAGTAGAACCTTTAGTCCACTAGTCCTTATAATGACAACCCTTAAAAATGACAAATTTCGGCAAGTCCTTATGATACCTTAACAATTGGGCAGTTTGGCAAGGACTTCAGGACGAGTGCCAATTTCTAAGGCTTGGCTACCGGACCGCCCCCTATGTACTTGTTGCTCTGCACGACTCCCACCAGACTGCATGTACTTGTTGCTCTGCACGACTCCCACCAGATTGCATGTACTTGTTGCTCTGCACAATTCCACCAGACTGCATGTACTTGTTGCTCTGCACAATTCCACAAGACTGCATGTACTTGTTGCTCTGCACGATTCCACCAGACTGC
Organism: Haliotis rufescens; assembly: GCF_023055435.1. Classification (NCBI taxonomy): domain Eukaryota; kingdom Metazoa; phylum Mollusca; class Gastropoda; order Lepetellida; family Haliotidae; genus Haliotis; species Haliotis rufescens. The sequence goes on along the minus strand of NW_025963779.1, from coordinate 71,302,172 downwards.
ATGTACTTGTTGCTCTGCACCATTCCCACCAGACTGCATGTACTTGATGCTCTGCACCATTCCCACCAGACTGCATGTACTTGTTGCTCTGCACCATTCCCACCAGACTGCATGTACTTGTTGCTCTGCACCATTCCCACCAGACTGCATGTACTTGTTGCTCTGCACCATTCCCACCAGACTGCATGTACTTGTTGCTCTGCACGACTCCAACCAGACTGCATGTATTGTTGCTCTGCACGACTCCCACCAGACTGCATGTACTTGTTGCTGTGCACCATTCCCACCAGACTGCATGTACTTGTTGCTCTGCACCATTCCCACCAGACTGCATGTACTTGTTGCTGTGCACCATTCCCACCAGACTGCATGTACTTGTTGCTCTGCACGACTCCCACCAGACTGCATGTACTTGTTGCTCTGCACGACTCCCACCAGATTGCATGTACTTGTTGCTCTGCACCATTCCCACCAGACTGCATGTACTTGTTGCTCTGCACGATTCCCACCAGACTGCATGTATCGTTGCTCTGCACGACTCCCACCAAACTGCATATACTTGGTGCTCTGTATACGCCACAGAGCTCAACGTGAAGTGCCAAACGTCAACAATGGCCGTTTCTGGTAGTTGTGTGCCGAGAAGTTTGGCCGAAACTCGCAATATTTTCTTTTTTAGGTAAAGACACTTCTGAAAGTTTTGATATTGTGCAAGCTGAGCATTTATGCATGTCATACGTAATTTAAATGTAACACAAAGCCTTTTTGGCAAATAGATATGGCAAGTTTTGTTTGTGGGTGTCCTTATGCTATTTGCAACATGGCTAGTGACACATTTTGTCGAACTGGTTCGACAGTAGCGTTGAGAACTTTGATTGACCTAACTTCATATTTTTATGCTCCGACTATGAACTTTTAGGATTCAGTTTGTTCTGGTTGTGAAATATATTGTTTGAAATCACTGCAGAGATTGCCTAATATTTCATTCCTGTTCTTTTCACAATACACTACAGTTGAACTGCCAGTAACTCTCTAACACATTTCACAAGTCTACACTGAAGATACGATACCTGTGATATTTCAACTAGGGCTTATCAAAGCTGTATAATAGACCCATAGCCACATGGTGATTCCTGTTTAGAATAGGTTCCTAGCAACCGATGCTGGCCGTAAGAGGCCACCAAATGGATCTGGTGGTCTGGCACGGTGACTTGGTTGACTCTGTGTATTCATACCCACAACTGCATGGATTCTTGCTCACAAAATGGATCACTTGATTGTCTGGTCCAGACTTGATTATTTACAGGCTGTCGTCATACAGCTTGAATATTGCTGAGGGCAGCATTAAGCAACAAACAAAGTACATGTATTAGATCCATAATCTTAATATTATGGGGGGCGGTTGGGTAGCCTAGTGGTTAAAGCGTTTGCTCGTCACGCTGAAGACCCGTGTTCGATTCCTGACATGGGTACAATGTGTGAAGCCCATTTCTGGTGTCCCCTGCCGTGATATTGCTGGAATATTGCTAAAAGCGGCGTAAAACCATACTCACCCACTTACTTAATATTATGGGCTTAGGTGTTCAAATAAATCAAAAACCTTACAGCAGCTGGTCACAAACTGATGCTTGCTTTATTGATTGATATCAGAACACTTACACACATACAGTTACATTAAATCTGGATCATGTTATGAGCTAAAGAAAGAGGCGACCAACAGCAATCTGATAAATCATTATTCCTAGCATAATAATGCTCCCTTTGTCTGCCTCTGCCTGATGATTGATACACTTCCTGTATAGTATATCATCAGTCAATAAGGTGTAGTGAGCTCTATAAAATGAAGAGACAAGATCCCATTCAGTAATACAGTGAACCCCGGATTATTTGTACACTTTGTGTAAGTTAACATGGAAAGTGGTTTATTAACATTGAGTAGGACCCTGTGTAACATGAGAAGAACTCAATCACTCCACAATAATGGGTACATTGGGCTTTGGCTGTAATTAACAGTGGGTTAGCTCTGATAATTCCCGCTGATGCCTATATATAAAAGTGTGGTTCATTAGCACAGCACACCGTGTGCGACATACGCTTGCAGTCGGAAAGCGCATGTTAAATCTCCAATATAAGGAAGTAAGCACAGCACATGGTCATTGGTATGTATTTCCATCTTGAAAATAGTGAATCTCTGCAAATATAGCATTTGCCCAAGCTTATCTTCACCTTCTGAATATAAGCCTCAAATTTGGCTTAAATGCTATTAGTATTGTATGTATTTAATACTTATTTCAAATAGTCTGATTACCATAGATAATATTGATTTTATTGATCAAGCTAAACCTGCCTAATGGTTATTCATAATATTTGTGTGAAACATTTGGTCTCAGTCCCCATGTCGTCACCATTGGCCAGTCGACCATCACAATTGCTTTGTTAACATTTGACATTTGGCTTTTTGACACCATGATTGATTTTTATAATTGACAAGTGACCACATCCAGATGAACGTATGGCCATCATCCATAAGTTTGTCCTTCATCCCTCCAAAACATTCAAAGAAATAAAACTTTAGGAGGAGGATAGCACTACAGTTGAAATTATTATTGTTTATAATCTACTTATTTTATTATAATTTGAACTATCAATCAAAGTTTATAGATATTTATATGTTAATACCAATACCCAACTGATTCTTTCTGTCAGTGATTAATCTAGGATTGCTGACTATTGCCCCTAGCAATGACTGAGTGAGTGAGAGAGTTAAAATTTAACGTCGCATTGGCATTATTTCAGCCATATGGCGACGAGACCAAGTTAATATATTCACAATTTAGTTATTTATGCAAAGTTAAATATAAAAACAATTTATGAAACATATTTGTCCCTGGCAGTGAAAATAGATGGGTGGGTGGACAGGGTAATAAATCGTTATTTTGTTCAAAATTAGGGCTTTCTTTAACTTCCTATTTTACTTGATTCAGATAATTTTTTAATAACATTTGCTGCAGACTTTGGATGGAATATTAGCCTCTGAGCAAACCTAGATTAACCTCACTGCAAGCATGTCAACATGGATGTTTTGCTCGGAACCTAGCGACATTGTCCTGGTCAGGCTTCGTTATACGTTTTTTATGTGTTGTAAAGACACAATAAGGAACCTGATAATTGGTTTTTTCATACAATTACAAGTTAAAATCTGTACAGTTCATGTTCATTATACCCTGCCACGAAAATTGGCCCCTTCAATTACTCTTTTAAAGAGTGATGGCCCTTGATCCATGCTTTTCAACTTAGTGCATAGTGTGTGCAATGGGGACAAGTTGTCTCAGAAACTACTGAAGTTACTTGAATGAGAGTTTGCATGCTTATCTAAGAGATAATACAGAATTCACAAAATCTTTTTACAAGTGCCTATCTTTATGGTTTATATTCACTACTATATGAACAAACAAAATTATAAAGTGATAAGGGTATTGATAACACTGTTTTCTTTTCATTTTTGCTCTAGCATGCAATATGTTTAAATTTGATTACTTTAAAGTGCAACCTGTGAAGATTCCAGGGTAGAATAGGTCTTCAGCAACCCATGCTTGCCGTAAAAGGTGACTATGCTTGTCGTAAAAGGCCACAAACGGGATCTAGTGGTCAGGCTTGCTGACTTGGTTGATGCATGTCATCAATCCCAATTGCGTGGATGGATGCTCATGATAATAATCACTGGATTGTCTGGTCCAGACTCGATTATTTACAGGCCGCCGTCATATAGCTGGAATATTGCTGAGTGCGGCGTTAAACAACAAACCAAACTAAAAACTTTAAACTGCTGGGGCAGAATCATTTGTGTTTGGTTGGTCAGTTCCGTTCCAATATTTGATCATGTGGATTATTTCAATTAATCGCCACAGCACGACCATGACTATTTGTAACTTTCATGTCAGTCTGTTTAAACAAATACATTTCATCCATCTGTCACAGCGGTGGGGCTATGTCATCTTCAGATAGCTCAAGTTCAATAGCTACCAGGAAAACACGTGACAAGTCTGTTTGTTCATGACATCATATTATATTCCCCATGAATGTGTGTTTATTCACAATGCAAATATCTGTATCGCGCACTTTCCAATCATGAGATATGAGTTCAGTGATCTGTATACCACTCCGATTAAAATGAATGATTTCATTCTATTTCTAGCCTATGAGCCTAAAGATAGCAAAAGTGGCTGTGTCTTCTATACACCTGCAATAACAAAATTCCAGAATCCACAAGCAGTGCTTGTTAATAAATGTAAAGTCTCATTTGAATAACCAAAGGCAAACATTTTGGTCACAATAGCAGTAGAGTGAGTGAGTGAATTTGATTTTACGCCGCTTTTAGCAATATTCCAGCAATATCACGGCGGGGGACACTAGAAATGGGCTTTGGCGTGACGAGCGAACGCTTTAACCACTGGGCTACCCGACTGCCCCCAATAGCAGTAGAAAGTAAGCTGAAAGGTCTACCAGCCAAAATAGTGATCACATGCCAGTATAAAGACACCCCTTTATTCTAGCGATCAGGCTCCTTAACATTAGGCAAATCAACTGAGACTAGTTGGCTAATGGCAATGTTTTTCTACATCTTCAAAGACTAGATGTGGTAATTCCCATTCTATTTTTTTCTTTTATGTGAAAATCAGATTTTGAACATTAACAAAATTGAAAGGGTTCCTAAGCAGGCTGCCTCTGTTAATCCTTTTTATCTCAAGATGATGCATAACTCCACAATCAATCCCCAATCTGCACAGCACTTGTATGTTTTCAATACGTTATCTCCAAACCAAAGTTATTACTAGAGTTATAACGGAGTTGGAGATACCCAACCAAGATGTGCCTTTCTACTTTCTGTCAACAACAGACTGGGTCATTTCACTAATGACATTTGAAAGAACAAAAGGAACAGTTTGTTTCAACATAATATCATATGTTAGGTATGTTCAGAAGGTTTCTCCTTTCTCAGACAGAAAATACAAAGATCACAGGGAATCTATCGATCAAAACTAAAAACTACATTGTGTCAACAATTTCACAGCATGATACTGTATTATATTGTCTTGTTTAATGACAGTTGTCACCATTATTATGCATAGTCCTTGTAAGCACTTACCAGTGTAGTATGTCATTGAGTATACCTGTATGTTTTACACTGAAACACTAGAACTGCCCAAACTGTGGACACCCAACTCACTCACGGTAATCAACACTACTTAGCATGTATTTCTAGCCAGTGAATATCACCTACACAAAGGACAGGGAATAAGCCATGCTTTTGTTGATCATGGCAATTAAACTTGCCTTTGACATGTTCAGGCCGTTTCAATTTCTTCCCAAATGCTTTATGTTACTATGGGTTGTACAACCTAAGCAGATTGTAGCCAGACAATGTTTTTGTATAGATTCTAAATATATCGCCCACTTTCAAATGGAATGTTAAGTAAGCAGAGCAGATGTAAGAGAGCAATTTAAGAATGTGTCTTGTCTTTAATTACTTTAAGCCACCATAGACTAGCTGGGACTAAATGAAAGGTTTTGGAATGGTCACCACTTCAGCAGCCCCATTAAATCATTGCCCAGCAGGAGAGCAACTGGAGGTGTCATTGTCAGTACAGCTGATCAGTACAACATATGCATTGATGCAGGAAGATGTTGAAGATGTGTGTTTGTTATATCTGTCCCTTTTTCTTTGATTATTTTTAAAAAAAACAAGTCATAAGTGTTTGTTATTGATATGTCTATGAATAAGCTGAATTTGATCATGGTTGTGAGTGAAGTATACTCATGCTGTCATGATCATGTTACCATTGTCTTCGGCTTGGTTGTATTTCATGTACAGTTATGGTCTTGACGAGTGTGACAGTTGCACGCCACTTTCCTCTTCTGATAATTACACTACGCCCAGCTTGCAACGGTTCAGCTCCATCTTGTCAGATACCAAGGCCATCATTTGATTAGGAAATAAATATAGCTGTCATCTGCTCCATATCTGATGATGGTTATTCTCCCTATTGTTTGTGTGATGGAAGTTAAAAGAGTGATAGTTCTTGTAGTCCTGCAACGTTCCCCTGATTTAAATCATCACTCATCAGCTTCAGTGGCTCACTCAGACATAGCTATGTTGTCTCTTATGGAATAAACTTTAATGGGTCATTCTGGAAAATAATATAAATGGGCTTTGGGCCCCTGTTGCTTACTTGCCCTTAAAGGGTCTCATTATCTTCTCCTCGGGACCAAGAAACACATTTTTTTCTGATGACTTTGCAGAACCATAAATATTAAGGAAATCAATCTAAAATTATGAAGCAGTGTTGTCACAGATCATTATCATATTGATTAGCCATAGTCGCCCTCAAGTAAATATTTATAACCTTCCAAGAGCAAATTCACAGTGATACCTAAGTTCTGATACATGCAAACAACCTTGTTCTTTGTATCTATAGCAGTATAACCAAGTCATCAAATGATATTTATATTACCGGGTATGGCTTAGTTATTTTCAAACACAAGTTGCAAATATGTAAACATGGTTAAAGCCTTTATATATGAGGTGCTATCGGACCCGAAAGTAAATATAGTCATTATATCACATATGTTAGTAGGATGTCATAGGTTAACGGAAACTAGAAACATGCTTCAAATAAACATTAATTCCATGTTTGATAACCTCATTTCAATTTTGCATACAGCACAAGTCGTATTCCACAACATGACCCTAACATCTATACCAATGTTGACAGTCGCTTACTCACCAACAAAGGCTAGCTGGTTTCATTGGTCAATCTGTATATGGCATGGGACCATTTAAAACAATACTCAAAAATGTTATATCCTGGGACTTGTTTGTATTATATTTTTTCAATTGTAAAAAGTACTGAAGAATTCATAAGCTGGTGTACATGCCCCCATACATCAGATGCCTTCTTTAGCACCATACAAGTATGAGAAATAATGTACAAGAACTTTGAAACCATCCCCTGTGACTACAGCCACGTTTTTTGTTTTGAGGTATATTGCACATGCCCGAACAAGCTAAGTTGTAAATATCTGTGCATGTTTTCTTGGCAAAGTTTGAACTGGCAAAAATTGGCAAAATAGAACTTTTTGGAATTACAGAGATATACAGTATCATTACTTACCAACATTATTTTAATCAAATAACATGGAAAAGAACAAAACATTGTCAACTAGTCCATACAGTTTTCCAGTTGGCTGTTTATGAACTTTCTTCAGCGGCATATTCCGTGTGTGTTGCACACATTACCTAGCCGGAAGCAATCATCATTTGGAACTGACCAGTTCGAACTTTTTCTGTATCAATATAACAGGAGAAAACAACCACTCGTGAAGCTTTCGAAATGTTTTTGGATTCTTACACACTGTAGAAAGCGGATAAGTGAAGCTACTTCCTATGTAAAGAATCTGTGATCTTTTGCACATTGTGATAAGCTAACCAAGTACAATTTATGAAGTTAGAAGGCCCAGATTTTAACATTTATTGCATCTGCAATTCTTGTTCACAAGAAGGCCTGTATTGTTAATTTGAATGCGCCATCTCATATTTCAGTGCACGTATGGGGCAATGGCGCTTCCCAAAATGATCCTTGCTTCATCAGATCAGATCATGAAAGTAGAAATTACCCCAGTGAAGACCCGGGATAGAATTGGTCTTCAGCTACCTGTGCTTGTTGTAAGAGATGACAGTTGGGATCAGGTGGTCACATTTGCTGACTTGGTTGATGCATGTCATCATACCCTAGTGCATAGATTGATGCTTATGATGTCAATCACTGGATTGTCCTGTCCAGACTTGATTATTTCCGACTGCCATCATATAGATGAAATATTCCTGAGTGCAGCAGTAAACAACAAACAAACAAATCAGCATAGTGAAAAGGCGCTAGGTAATTTCTAATTAAATTGGGTGGTAAATTGCATAGGGAACTGGGTGCTATCTGTTGTCTTCTACATGCATAGGGAACTGGGTGCTATCTGTTGTCTTCTACATGCATAGGGAACTGGGTGTTATCTGTTGTCTTCTACATGCATACCCCGGAACTGGGTGCGATCTGTTGTCTTGCACAAGATGCATAGGGAACTGGGTGTTATCTGTTGTCTTCTACATGCATACCCCGGAACTGGGTGCGATCTGTTGTCTTCTACATGCATAGGGAACTGGGTGCTATCTGTTGTCTTCTACATGCATAGGGAACTGGGTGTTATCTGTTGTCTTCTACATGCATACCCCGGAACTGGGTGATGTCTATTGTCTTCTACATGCATAGGGAACTGGGTGATGTCTGTTGTCTTCTACATGCATACCTGGGAACTGGGTGCGATCTGTTGTCTTCTACATGCATACCTGGGAACTGGGTGCTGTTTTCTTGCACAAGATGCATAGGGAACTGGGTGCTATCTGTTGTCTTCTACATGCATACCTGGGAACTGGGTGATGTCTATTGTCTTCTACATGCATAGGGAACTGGGTGATGTCTGTTGTCTTCTACATGCATACCTGGGAACTGGGTGCTATCTGTTGTCTTCTACATGCATACCTGCAAACTGGGTGCTATCTGTTTTCTTGCACAAGATGCACAGGGAACTGGGTGCTATCTGTTTTCTTGCACAAGATGCATAGGGAGCTGGGTGCTCTCTGTTGTCACCTACAAGATGCACTGTGAAACACTATCATACATGTCTAGTAAGCCTGTACAAAGGACCAGTAATCAATCTTCAGTTTTCTGTTTTGTTGAATGTTTGTAAATGGTTCAATTGTTGTACTTGCTACACAATTATATAGCTCTATTTGTATCATGGTCTATAACATTTATTGCAGTGATGATTTTGGCCATAGAGAGCAATATACTGTATCAATACAAAGACTAGCTAAATGAGGTCATTCTGCTGATAGTTACATTATCCTGGTTAATGGATCATGTTGCAGTATGCTGTGAGACCTGTCTGTTCCCAGTGTGAGGGTGTTTAGCATGATGGCACGGTTGTGTGGGTGTTGAACAACCATTTTATAGAAGCTTTTTCTCTGTAATTATTGTTATTGATTTTTTGCTGCATGGGTTGGGGCTTAATGAACATTGGTAAGGAAACAGAAGCTGTGAAGTGCTTTTCTCCAGTGTTGTGACAATGGACAGTTCGGGAGGACCAGTAAAATGTTTGACAGTGGAATAAGTCAGAGTTATCAATGGGCTTTTGGGTAGCTTAATTTGAAGACAGCCCAGGATGTTTTGGGGAATTTGCCTTATGACATTTTCATAAGTGCTTTTTAGGAGGATGGTCTACTTTATCATTACATAATGTTTCTTTAAACTGGGACATTTTAGAAATGTTTCTGTCACTGGCATAATTATGGATGAATCTGAAACTTGATAGACATTGATTTCAATAAGGAAAATATGTTTCAAGATGAAAAATGTATTACTGAAGTAACCAGCTTAATTACAAAGTATTCTAAGTACATGTATTTACTGAGCATTATTCCTTTGCCTATTGTGTTTGCATGTACAATGTTTGAAGTCCAATGACATGTGACTTGCCACTTGAAGTAAATATGCTTGTTAAATAACAAAATGCTTCCATTTCATGCTTTGATATAATATGTCTTTGGGAATCTAAAGTATTAGCATAGAAGGCAAATTCATCAGGTTATTCTATGACTAAAAAAGTCAAAAAGGTATCAGAATGAGCTACTTTTCAGCCCTCTGTAAAATGTTTCAGGCTGTATAAGTTGGCCCCTGATTTGAAACACCTGTGCAGCTCAGACTTGCAGTTTATGAGGACCCTGTAGTAGAAACTAACTCATTAAATTAAGTTACATGACCTTGTTATAATGGGGAAACCTTTATAGTTAATCACTACTTATACTGAATGTGCAAAATGTCAGCTACTTGGTTGGGGGTGTAAGGAGTAATGTCTTTGATATTGTGTAGAAAACAGTAATTGTGTGTAGGAAACAGTGATTGTGTGTTTGGTTGGTCTGTAAGTAGTTCCTCTGGTATTGTGTATATGGTTGGTCTCTAAGGAGTAGTTCCTCTGGTGTTGTGTACATGGTTGGGTCTGTAAGGAATAGTTCCCCTGGTATTGTGTAGGAAACAGTGATTGTGTGTTTGGTTGGTCTGTAAGTAGTTCCTCTGGTATTGTGTATATGGTTGGTCTCTAAGGAGTAGTTCCTCTGGTGTTGTGTACATGGTTGGGTCTGTAAGGAATAGTTCCCCTGGTATTGTGTAGGAAACAGTGATTGTGTGTTTGGTTGGGTCTGTAAGGAATAGTTTCTCAGGTATTGTGTACATGGTTGGGGCTGTAAGGAATAGTTCCTCTGGTATTGTGTACATGGTTGGGGCTGTAAGGAATAGTTCCTCTGGTATTGTGTAGGAAACAGTGATTGTGTGTTTGGTTGGGTCTGTAAGGAATAGTTCCTCTGGTATTGTGTACATGGTTGGGGCTGTAAGGAATAGTTCCTCTGGTATTGTGTACATGGTTGGGGCTGTAAGGAATAGTTCCTCTGGTATTGTGTAGGAAACAGTGATTGTGTGTTTGGTTTGGGCTGTAAGGAGTAGTTCCTCTGGTATTGTGTACATGGTTGGGGCTGTAAGGAATAGTTCCTCTGGTATTGTGTGTTTGGTTGGGGCTGTAAGGAATAGTTCCTCTGGTATTGTGTACATGGTTGGGGCTGTAAGGAATAGTTCCTCTGGTATTGTGTATATGGTTGGGGCTGTAAGGAATAGTTCCTCTGGTATTGTGTACATGGTTGGGGCTGTAAGGAGTAGTTCCTCTGGTATTGTGTAGGAAACAGTGATTGTGTGTTTGGTTGGGTCTGTAAGGAATAGTTCCTCTGGTATTGTGTACATGGTTGGGGCTGTAAGGAATAATTCCTCTGGTATTGTGTAGGAAACAGTGATTGTGTGTTTGGTTGGGTCTGTAAGGAATAGTTCCTCTGGTATTGTGTACATGGTTGGGGCTGTAAGGAATAGTTCTTCTGGTATTGTGTACATGGTTGGGGCTGTAAGGAATAGTTCCTCTGGTATTGTGTACATGGTTGGGGCTGTAAGCAGTAGTTCCTCGGGTATTGTGTAGGTAAAAGTGATTGTGTGTTGGAAACAATTCTTGTGTGCTTGTTTTGGTCTGCAAGTAGTAGTTCTATGTTATTGTGTAGGTAACAGTGATTGTGTCCTTGGCTGGTTGGTAGTTTCTATGGCATGCTGAAGTAACAGTGATTGTGTTGTTGCAGAGTGAGGGACAACAGGACGAGGTGATGACAGAAGTAGAGTGTAGCTCCACCCTGGAGGACTTCGCTACAAGCGGCAGGACGGGCCGGAGGAACGCCGTCCCCGACATACAGAATGACCCCAACGCTACAGTCGGCGCTACAGACGTCACATTTGGGCTTGACAAGTTAAAATGTGAAGGTCTGTAACCATGAGTGTTGTAGAATTACATTTTGTCATTATATGTATAGTAGGTTTGCAATATGATGCTTGAGAACCACAAATGAGAAATGTCACATGGACAAGTTAAAATGCGAAGATCTGTACCGATAGGGCTGTAGCATAACATTTAGTCATGATGTGTACAGTTAGTTTGCAATACAATACACATTATGATGCATGGGAACTCAAAACATGAGTCTTTTAAAATAATGGCTTGAAAAGGTCTCGTCAGAAAATAGTATTTTACCTTTTATGTTCATGCCATTGAACATGTTATGCTTTCTGTATGGCTGCATGGGCACATAGCCTCCCTACAGTAAGGCCATAGTAACCTGTTGGCACTAGTGTATGGTTGTGGGGATTTAGGAAGTTAGGACCAAAAAAAAACCTTCATCTGATTCAGGTTTTGAACAAATTCACTTGATTTGTGACACCACTTATTTGGTAAGCATTTCATATAGGGAATGCATGTGAAGATTCACTGTGGTTAAAAATAAATGTGAACTTAATTTTTAATATGATTTTGACTGAACTATTTTACATATATTCCAGAAATTTTCAGGTGAGCTTCATGTCTGTTTCCTATTATTAAATTAATATAGATATGTGTCATGTTTCAGTGGTATTCTTTCTATCATGTCACACATAGGTTGCAGTGTAGGGGCATCACTAGGGGTGACTATTGGATCTATTTTCACTATTGTGATAGTATTGCAGTAGTACCCCACACTATAGCAATAATATTGCAATAGATGTCAAGTATTTCAATAGTACTATAGTATTGAACAAACCTTAAAGGGACAGTATGTTGATGGTTATGTGTATTTTAAATCATGCGGGAAATAATTTCAGAGTGTGATGGCACGTGCCCTATTCAATTCTCAAACCAAAACAGCAGAGCTCTGCACAGTGAAGCTGACAACACAAGCACTGCACAGAGTAAACTGGCTTCATTGTGTTTATAAGAAGCAAATTGGATAGAAAGCTGGTGTGTTTTTCTTAGGATGAGTTACAAAATACTAACTGACTACCACCTAGATTAGAAGCCAGTGTATTTCCAAGCCCAGATTACAATATAAATATGCCTCAGTCGTATGAAGCCAATCACACTCCGACCCAGTTCCTTGCAGCCAGCCTCGTATCTCTGTCATATCGTCACGTCTTACACAGTCCATTCACATGTTTTTCATCTGTTTCATTTTGGACGAGTCTACACTTTTAGATAAACGTAACTTTCATTGAGAAAATATCCTAAAATGTGAAAAACTATTTCTATTTGCGTAGTTATAACCTCCACATGGTGTCATCGAAGCCCTACAGCGAGCTAGTGATACGGTCGCTTAATTTGATGTGTAAAACTATATTGTCATCAGCGATAGAAATTGGCACTAGTCCTTTAGTCCTTGCCATACTGCTTAATAGTTAGGTATCATAAGGACTAGTAGAAATTTGCCATTTTTAAGGGTTTTGCTGTATGTTATCCTTATAAGGACTGGTGGACATAAAATGTTAATTCCTATCACTGGTCATGCACCTCACTGTCGCAGTTGTAGTAGTATATCTATGTAATTGTACAAAACAATATGTAAAACCCACTGAAGGCTTGTATGAGGTCCCTCTTCTTATTTCGAAGTAAGTGTGTTTGTTTACAAACAAGAGAAAAGTCTGGTCGCATGATAAGCCTACACCTGCGGTGGTCACTTTAACAGAAACCTGAGCTTAGTAAACTCAGGAGTTATCACTTACTGTTTACATACATAGCTTCAGAACGGTTGATGTCCTTTACCTTTAAGGCTTGATAATTATATTAAATCAATGTAAGAGAAAGAAATAAAGTATGTATTTTGTATTCTGTTGCAATACAAATGTTGACTATTGTAATATACAACTTGAACATGTTGAACAACAACAAACAGTAATTGAGCTTCTGGTCCTTTCTTAAGAACAACAGTTTATCAAGATGCTCCAAGTTCAAGTCAGAACGCTGACTATTGAAACTATCAATTGTTATGTATACGATTGACAATACCCTTGGCATTTTAAAGTTCGTAAGGGCAGTTTTGATGTAGGCAAACAATTACATTACAATGATAGTTCAATATATATCGTTACACTCCTAGACGTCACAGTTGATGAGCATTGCTACTCACAGTGACTTTTCCTGGAAGCAATAAGCAGCCAGTCTTAAAATTATTGTAAGAGCATGCAGATAACCGACAGCTGCTCATTGCACACAAACCTCTGCAGACAACCTTACTTTAATGAACAAGAAAACTGGAATCCTTTAATTCCCATTATAGTTGTTTAAAAAAGATATTGTAAAGAAGATGTCATTACTTGTTTCAGATGGGAGTCAGCCTAAAGCCAGTACATCAGGGGCTAGTCCACAGGCATCGGCAAGTAGCAGCACAGAGGGTGCCACTGCATCTTAGCAGTTGGAGCAACACGACATGTACATACATTGTCATTTTCCATGTCCGACAGGTCACACTGACACAAACAGATGGATGGACAGTGTGTATTGTGGCCCTTGGCATAAGGGATGCCCTTCACTGCTAAGAGATGTACATGGAACAGACCCCATTTACTTCTTGTAAATAGCTGGTATTGACTTCTTTGTACATATGTGGTTGGTGCAGAAATTTGTGTCAACTTTGACTGACAGTTGTCTCAACTAAAAGGATTGCTGCTTCAAGTTTGAATTCGTCCATGTTTCCCATTGCTGTCCAGATGTATATGGATGTCAGAAATCTCATTTTCAGTTTGTATGAATTCATTGGTCCGTGCTCAAAGACAGAGGAAGAGGATAATGTAATTTTGTCATCAAGCTAAACTAGCAGACATGGAAGAGTTAAAATTCTGCTCTTGGAGGAACTACTATTTTCGCTTCTTTCTTGTTTGCATGTACACTGTATGTAAATATCTACTTAAGAGATCTGTTTAAGTTACTATATCAGAATATGTGTTTTATTAAGGTGTTTAAGTTTCATTTTGTTGTAAGTTGTACAAGGCAAATTACAGCACGGCATCTTCACATGTGATGAGTACATCATCTATGAGTGTGCACCTGTGATGTGTATGTCATCTTCAGTGTGCACCTGTGACTGGTATATCATCTATGAATGTGCACCCGTGACTGGTATATCAGCTGTGAGTGTGCACCTGTGATGTGTATGCCATGTGTGTGTGTGAACCTGTCATTGGTATATCATCTATGAGCGTGCACCTGTGACTGGTATATCATCTTAAGTGCGCACCTGTGACTGGTATATCATCTTCAGTGTGCACCTGTGATGTGTATATCATGTATGAGTGTGCACCTGTGACTGGTATATCATCTATGAGTGTGCACCTGTGACTGGTATATCATCTTGAGTGTGCACCTGTGACTGGTATATCATCTATGAGTGTGCACCCGTGACTGGTATATCAGCTGTGAGTGTGCACCTGTGATGTGTATGCCATGTGTGTGTGTGAACCTATGATTGGTATATCATCTATGAGTGTGCACCTGTGACTGGTATATTGTCTTGAGTGCGCACCTGTGATGTGTATATCATCTATGAGTGTGCACCTGTGACTGGTATATCATCTTCAGTGTGCACCTGTGACTGGTATATCATCTTCAGTGTGCACCTGTGATGTGTATGCCATCTGTGTGTGTGAACCTGTGATTGGTATATCATCTATGAATGTGCCCATCTGATTGGTATATTATCTGTGACTAGTATATCATCTATGAGTGTGCACTTGCACTTATGTTTAGTTTGAAATTATGCTAAATATGTGTCAGTTCCCTACAATATGAAATACCACTAGTCTGACAACAGCTCAAAGCAATCTGTCACATTCAGTCCCAACTGAAAACTTTAGCAAATGTTGAGTTGTATAGTTCCGTAACACTGCATTTCCTAAAACAAATATTTACAGAAATAGAAAAAATCATTTTTGTCAGTTTTTAAGTTTAGAATGAGAATTATTCCTCTCAAACAAAGCATTGTCATCATTACAGGGGTATAAACAGATTGTGTTCACAGAGTCTTTGGTGTGTTTATATTTGTAAAAGAAGCATCCCACACCATGATACGTTGTTGACATCTCCCCTCCAGTGTAACTAGAAGCTGTTGTCAATCACGTCCAGCACAATCAGGTCCAGCACAGACAGGGCAGTCAGCAGCGCTAGATGTCACATTGGTCACAACCATATCAAATATTTATTCTGAAGGACACAAGGACAGTATTCAGGTTAGTAGTTTATTTAGTGATTGTACAGGTGTGTACATATGGGCATTGTAACCTGGGAAATTACTGAGGAAAAAATGTACTTGAAATCATTTGAAATACATGGTGTAGGTAAAGGAAGTATTGATGTGCAGGTAGTATAGCTCTGACGTGCTGTGATACAGACAGGTGCTCTCTTGGTAACACTTAATAGCTCTCTCTAGGGTTTTATGTACATGTGAAAGTAGTGGTCGCTGTTAAACAGTATGTATATTAATGATGCTAACATCATCTGAGCCTGTACAATTTCAGCATAACACTCAACTTGGTCATGTCAAGTATTGTGGAAACAATCTATACTGAGTTGACTGAAACTATAATATTGTTGAGCATAAAATGTTGAAATAAGCTTGTATACAAATAGCAGTGTGTAGATGTGTTAGCTCACCTGGTCAAAGAACAGCTGGGCTGTTGTAATGGCCTATCATTCATTAATGTTTCACGTTATTACCATCTCCAAAACAACTGGACAATGAAAGTGAAACTTGGTGTGGGTTGTCCCACTAATGGTGTCTCACTGGCTCCAAATTGGATATGTAGTATGTTGATTTTGATCCTGTAATCATAGTAAGATGGAGTATGTGACAAGTCAAGGAATATGAATCGAGTGCAATTCCTGACCTTGTACCCTGTGCATATTTATGTTCATATATGTGTAAGCATGCTGATAGTGGAGGGGCTATTTGGTGTCAAGAAATGATTAGCATTGAGAGAGAAGCCTTACTGCTGTGCTGTTCATTTGGGACTGTTACAGTATCAAATCTTGATAGCCCAGATATGATGTGTTGATGCCACCCACTCAGATCCATGGCAATGCAGGATTATCATTGCTCTGGGAATTTGAAACTGGAGCCAGAACACACTACCAGTCAAAAAATAGCAGGCCCTCCCCAGGATGACAGACTCGGATGTTGGCAGTAGGCAACTTAACCAGAAATATTTACTAGCTTTCACAATAATAACATAAAAGGCAACCTCTTAATAAGCCTGATATTCTACTTCCCCTCAGGAAACCTTTAACATTAAACTCAGGCTATTAGGCTAGTGCCAAGTTGCATATCTGGATGGTAATGATAAAGATGTTGATGACATTACTGTATTGTTGGCTGTTTGTTCCTGGGCTTCCCCAGCAAGATCTTAGGCCTCTCGGTCCATTCAATTTCATGTCACAACAGTTGACCATTCAGTCTGTTGTCACAACAGTTGACCATCCAGTCTGATGTCACAACAGTTGACCGTTCAATCTGTTGTCACAACGGTTGACCGTTCAGTCTGATGTCACAACAGTTGACCGTTCAGTCTGATGTCACAGTAGTTGACCATTCAGTCTAATGTCACAACGGTTGACCGTTCAGTCTGTTGTCACAAGGGTTGACCATTCAGTCTGATGTCACAGTAGTTGACCGTTCAGTCTGTTGTCACAACAGTTGACCATTCAGTCTGTTGTCACAACAGTTGACCATTCAGTCTGTTGTCACAGCAGTTGACCGTTCAGTCTGATGTCACAACAGTTGACCGTTCAGTCTATTGTCACAACGGTTGACCGTTCAGTCTATTGTCACAACAGTTGACCGTTCAGTCTGATGTGACACTAGTTGACCGTTCAGTCTAATGTCACAACGGTTGACCGTTCAGTCTGTTGTCACAACGGTTGACCGTTCAGTCTGATGTCACAATAGTTGACCGTTCAGTCTGTTGTCACAACAGTTGACCGTTCAGTCTGATGTCACAGTAGTTTACCGTTCAGTCAAATGTCACAACGGTTGACCGTTCAGTCTGTTGTCACAACGGTTGACCATTCAATCTAATGTCACAGCAGTTGACCGTTCAGTCTGATGTCACAGCAGTTGACCATTCAGTCTGTTGACACAACAGTTGACCGTTCAGTCTGTTGACACAGCAGTTGACCGTTCAGTCTGTTGTCACAACAGTTGACCATTCAATCTGTTGTCACAACAGTTCAGTTAACCATTCAGTCTGTTGTCACAGCAGTTGACCATTCAGTCCGATGTCACAACAGTTGACCGTTGTGAACCTTTGTTAATTTTAAAGTTTCTGTTCAAGAAACTTTTAGTCCAACATCAAAGTGCTCACTTGAACCATTCTTGTATGTCAGTTTTATCATGGTGATTGAGTCAGCTTCATGTGGGAGGAAAGCCCAGAGTGATGCAGGTTATAGGTCTTTACCTCTTTGGTGATGTCCAGGAGCAGGGATGATAATCAGGGGTAATCGGGGATTCAAATGCCAGTCATTAGATCCTGTCAGCTAAGGGATGCAACTCCTGGTTGTTTGCCATCAGCAGACACAGCTTCATATATATCTATGCCAGGATTGTAATGTGGACACATGGCTGGTATGGCTCTTGTATCTAGGGGAATAATCAGGATTGTCCAAGCACACCATCCTCAAATCCAAGCTGTACATTTGAAGTGAGGAATGTGAACATATATGCCTGGGTGTACAGGAAGATATATCAGACTTATTCAGTGCTATTTTTTGTTATATATTTTCTGTTTCTGTGTATAAATAACACCAACATGTCATAATGTTTAGTTCCTTTTATGATGTCATGATTCCAGATTTTCTAGTTGTTAAATTACCTTACCCTCAGTGGGTATCTACAAAGTTTGTACATTCATAAAATAGGCTGGGATAATATGTATTTGAGTCCATTTGTTGCCGTTTATTTCCTCATGTTCATGTGATACCAGCCTTGTAACATAATAAGAGTAGTTGATAGCCAGGTGTGTGTTATTCTTACAATTTTTACCATTTGGAATACTGTGTATTATGTAGTATTTTGTTATGGTTTGGTTTTATGCCATTACTGTTAATATATGGCCCAATGTATTTGTTGCTTCACATGCACATTAAAAATTTGAATTAAAAGAACAATATAAATAATCATTGTTCGAGTTGTCCGATAGCCCAAGAAAGACTAAATTGTAAATTCATTTAGGAGATAAACTAACTTTGTTATCATATTTGAGTGTCTCACTGTAGATTCTATCCCTGTTAAGTTTATTTTACTGAGTGCTTGGTTAATATTAAAAATAATAGGTAACAAATCTAGAGTGAGACGACCTCAAATTTCAAAACACAGCAGGTTTATCTCCTAATTATCTCATGAATTAAGGCAGTGTTTATTTGTATTTGATACCCAGTTGGTAACTTTTTGAAGGGATTTATTAACATGTTCATCCCTGTACGTATCAAGCATTTATCTCTTGTTTCTGTATTAATGACCTTAGGGAACAAGGATAATGTTGATATATTTATAATATTTTCTCACTCGGGGTGTATCTATTACAGGTGTAGATGTGTCAGTCATTTCATTGTGTTCTGTTTGCTTTTTGTGCTCAGGGTATTATTCAAGCCATAATGGTGGAAAGCATCATGTAAACTTCATATTTTTGTACTTGTTTCATCTGTATAAAGCTTTTGTTGTTTTGAGATAGCCACCACACATTTCGTCAAACATAATTCATTTTTCTTCCATTTTCAAGTTAGCTGGCTTCACTTACTTGCCATGTAGAGGCTTTGTTATGCAATAGCTTAAGTGTTATTTCTGCAATTTGTGAGCATCATCCTGCTGTATATTTAACTGAATCAAATGAACGCCTATCAGTGAGCTCGACAGTAAACTAGGCATGGTTGGTTGAATATTGTTTATCACTTCAGTCTGTTCCTAATGAGCCCATGTAATCTGCTGTGTCATTGCCCTGCTGACAGAAACAGGAATTCTAGCAGTTTGGTTTATGCTTTGATGGAAACAAATGGAACAAGACAAGTATATTTCCTTCCCAACTTGTTCCTTAAGCATTGGTTTCAGTAATGGTTCTACATATAGAGTTTTAGAAATAAATCTCAACTTCTAACCTTGTAATGTACCTAGTCATATTCAGCATTAATAGGAGGGCATGAACTGTGACAGGAAACGTTCCACGACCGGAGCCGCTTTAGCTCCATGATGGTGAGCTAATGTCTGCAGTTAACAGTCCGTACAACTGTGAAGGTATATCATATCAAAATCAGAGGAGTGAACATACATGAAAAATCTCCATTTCAGGCACAAGATTTATACACAATAATTGGTGATTTATGTACCCCCAGGTGCTCCTTGTCACTAGGTTGACAGTTTGAGGTTTTCTTATTCACTTATTGACTAATGCAAGGGCATTGCCATCATGACGCACATTAAGTCCTGAAGCACTTTTAATTATATATGAACAGTGGCACCTTGTTAATCTGGAAAATCCTACTTTCCAGATGGTTACTGTTGGGAATGTCTATATACCGGTAATATAAAACAGATGTTACTGTGTACAATGATTTGTTAATCCAGAAATTTGTAAATGCGGATGGTCCCCTGGAAAAGGATTTCAATCAGATTAACTAGGTTCACTGTATTCACAGATGTTAAGTTTGGAGCAGTGTGTCTCTGTACCTCCCCTTGTTTCCCTTGCTGACAGCGGACTGCTGGCTAGTCATGTACTGAGACATTCTGCCGCTGTAGCATTACCTGGCTGGTTTTATTGTTCTGTTTAGGTCAGAGCTTACACTGTAATGTTTTGACATTTTCATAGCTCAAAATTAAATTTTTTCACAAAATCATCTTGTTTTGTGGTCATTGAATTGGTGAATTGAGTGGGTGAGATGGTGAGTTTTGTTATCCCCCGCCGCGCGAAAGCGCGAAGCGGGGGATATAGTATTCACGACCGTCCGTACGTCCCACCTGTTTGTTGCCGCGATATCTCAAGAACTAAACACTGGATTGTCTTCATATTTGGAACTATGGTGTATATACAGACTCCGCAGACACCAGTCGGTTTTGGTGACCTTGATCCCATTTTCAAGGTCACAGCAGACAAATCTGCTTTTAGAGTTGGAAAACGGTGTTGCCGCGATATCTCAAGAACTAAACACTGGATTGTCTTCATATTTGGAACTATGGTGTATATACAGACTCCGCAGACACCAGTCGGTTTTGGTGACCTTGATCCCATTTTCAAGGTCACAGCAGGCAAATCTGCTTTTGGAGTTGGAAAACGGTGTTGCCGCAATATCTCAAGAACTAAACACTGGATTGTCTTCATATTTGGAACTATGGTGTATATACAGACACCGCAGACACCAGTCGGTTTTGGTGACCTTGACCCCATTGTCAAGGTCACAGCAGGCAAATCTGCATTTGGAGTTGGAAAACAGTGTTGCCGTAATATCTCAAGAACTAAACACTGGATTGTCTTCATATTTGGAACTATGGTGTATATACAGACACCGCAGACACCAGTCGGTTTTGGTGACCTTGACCCCATTGTCAAGGTCACAGCAGGCAAATCTGCTTTTGGAGTTGGAAAACGGTGTTGCCGCAATATCTCAAGAACTAAACACTGGATTGTCTTCATATTTGGAACTATGGTGTATATACAGACACCGCAGACACCAGTCGGTTTTGGTGACCTTGACCCCATTGTCAAGGTCACAGCAGGCAAATCTGCTTTTGGAGTTAGAAAACGGTGTTGCCGCGATATCTCAAGAACTAATCGCTGGATTGTCTTCATATTTG
The DNA here is from genome assembly GCF_023055435.1 of Haliotis rufescens. Lineage (NCBI taxonomy): Eukaryota > Metazoa > Mollusca > Gastropoda > Lepetellida > Haliotidae > Haliotis > Haliotis rufescens. Next base: position 71,280,850 of record NW_025963779.1, on the reverse strand, counting down.
GAACTATAGTGTATATACAGACACCGCATACACCTGTCAGATTTGGTGACCTTGACCCCATTTTCAAGGTCACAGCAGGCAAATCTGTTTTTGGAGTTGGAAAACGGTGTTGCCACAATATCTCAAGAACTAATCGCTGGATTGTCTTCATATTTGGTACTATGGTGTACAGGCGGGGGATATTTCGTCACTCTGTGGCAAATACTTGTTTTACATCGCTTTAGCAATATCCTGTCCATGGCATCAATGTTGGTAATCAAATCAGAAGGCTTTATCGTCCAAGCTACCCAACTATGCATACTTACTTATTGTTTAGTGATAAATTTGCAATTGGGATGTAATTCAAAACTCCTGACTCAAAGTTTATTATGTGTTTTGATCTAGCAGGTAGCGAAGGCTACCAGTCAATCTACAGAGTCAATTTCTCAGTTTCACGGGGCGGTGGGGTAGCTTAGTGGTTAAAGAGTTGGCATGTCACGCTGAGGACCTGGGTTCGATTCCCCACATGGGTACAATGTGTCAAGCCCATTTTCCATGGGTCCCCGCCATGATATTGCTGGAATATTGCTAAAAGCGGAATAAAACCATACTCACTCACTCACTCACATGGTCTACGGAGTCTAGACCTACAGTGAAAATTGGCAACAGACTATTAAGCATAATCCCCCTTTAACAGATTGGAAGGACCCATGAAGATCCGGGTAGAGAATGTCTTCAGCAACCCATGTTTGTCATAACAAATTTTAAGAGGCAACTAATGGGATCGGATGGTCACACTGGCTGACTTGGTTGATGAATGTCATCATATCCTAATTGTATAGATCAATACTCATGATATCAATCACTAGATTGTCTGGTCAAGACTTGAATATTTACAGACAGCCGTCATACAGCTGGAATATTGCTGAGTGCCATGTTAAACAACAAACAAAATCACAAACAAATAACAGCACAGCAATAAATAAGCCATACAAACAGACAAACCAGTGGTTGATATCGTGACCAATGTTGCATGCTATCAGCTAGGGTACAATGACCTGCATTGAACATAGCAAGATTCACCACGTGATCAAATCTTGTCGCCTCCAATGACAAGGAAGAATTGAGTGCATGTCGGGCACCTGTTCTAACCTGAAGCCTCCACGGAGAGAGTCCTGTTGCTCAATTACCCAAATGAAAAAGCTAAATTAGCTGTAATTCATCCAAATTTGTACTCACGCTGCTGAAATTACAACTCATTTCACTTGGGCCTCACACCAATGATCTGTCATAATTATTGTAGCTGGCATGGTGTGCACTTGTGTAGGTAATGACCTACAGCTCTTTTCACAAAGCAATCTTTGTGCCACAAATGTCTTAACACCCTTAATTATATCAACCAAATGATAGTTTTACCACTGTAATCGCTTTGTGGTATGAGGTGCTGGTTGTTTTTGTGCAATGTAACCAAACACCTTCAACTTTTAGTATAAAGGGTTTCTTTACACGTCAGGATTACAAGTTTTCATGGAATATAAGCCCTATCACTTTCACATTCATTGGAAGAAGCAAGTAAACAAATAAGGGATCCATGATCATTTCAAGCAAAAACAAAAACATTGGTGTGTCAGGCAGTTTATTGGTTGGTTCTAAGCTAAAATACCTCTAGATAGCAGTCTAATCTGGCACAATAACAGACATTCGATACAAATGGCCTTGACCTTTGTGCTTATGGTGTCAGACGACCTTGACCTATTTATGTACATTGTGCATTAACGATAAGTTGTGTCATGGCGTGACTGACGATATAATGTACAGGCGACCAGTCTGAACAATGGCTTAAACATGGTCTTTCTGTACAAAAAACACGAACAGCTTCAAGCATTCTGTACTTCTGGGAGAAAGAGAGACTGCAAAAACTGGTTTTGACCTTCGAGAGAATGTGAAACATGGATGTTTTCTTACAATGAAATGTTGAACTTCATACATTCAATGTCATTATAACACACATCTTTTCAAACATCATATTCATCTTTGATCTGAAAGGTTGAACCACCACCTCTTAGAGGCCCTCTTTCTCCCTGTGTACCATCACATGGCAATGCACAACATCAAACACATCATCCATCTTAGAATGTCTTCATCACTAAAATATCAACAATATCACAATCATCAAACATGATGTAGTCAATCTTGGTCCACCTCTTCCATCCTGAATTGAACTGGAGTTGTTAGTAGTTGTACAGAAACAGCATCTAATGAAACATCACCAAACGCAGGGCCATAACCTTTCATTAATAGAATCCTATTTTCACGACCAGTGCAACCAATGGAAAGTACTAACTGTTTACCAAATCTTTTCATATTAACAGCCTGTAACCACATTAGAAAGTGTAAGGTAATGGTATCATGCAAATTTATGCAGTTGAATGCCCAGAAACAAACTATCCAACCACCAAGTCATTCAGTTTTCATCCTTGTGTCTTAGGCTTCGTCCATATCTACTCATAGTCTGCTCACATCACCAACAGACAAATGGACTTCAGAACCCACCTTATACCTGTGACAGAAGTCAATGTGCTGAAATCAAGATTGTCAGTAAAATCTACCATAAACTTGTCTTTTCAAGTTCAAGTAATATCATTGAGCCACAAAGCAAGGGTCACATACACCATTAAGTGGTTTCAAACATAAATTCCAAGAAATAAATTTCAGTAATTCATAGATTTATGATGAAGGTTTAAAATCCTGAAACAAATATATTTCTCCTTGTTAACTAAAAGTAAGATATATATATATATGTTTTCCATTCTAATGACAGTAGATTACTAAATACTGATTTTCAGGCCTACAACTATTCCAGAAATTCTCTAGTCAATGTAACTTTCACATGGTATCTCACAGGTCGCCAGCCACAACATTCTCATGTAACCATAGTAACAACTGTCAACAATATACTCTACATATCAACATGTAACCAGAGAAAAATAGCACATAATTGTTGGTTCACAGCTGCAGTGAAATACAAACACTGAATGTATATACGTGTTAGCACTTAATTAGAAACAGATTACAGTCAAACCGCTAATATCTTACAATATACATGGCCTTGTCGAACTACAGCAACAATAACATGTACTGAACATCCATCATCAATGTTTAAGTCAATGTTTCAGTATCATGACTGGTACTGGTACTGGTACTGGTCCTATTCCACAAAACAATCTCAGCACTTATCATAATATCTAAACGAGCATAGACTTGGTGTAATAACACTGATGCAGTATAGACTTGGTGTTATAACACTGACAATGTCAGCATAGACCTGGTGTTATAACACTGACAATGTCAGCATAGACTTGGTGTTATAACACTGACAGTGTCAGCACGGATCTGGTGTTATAACATTGACAATGTCAGCACAGACATTATAACATTGCCTAAGTCAGAGCACAAAGCTTATTTCACAGCAAAGACGCTACAGCAAAAATTAATGGCAGCCTTTTCTTTATGTAATAAAACACACATCGTTTTCACCTAATGTTTAAACAGACTAAATGTTAAACACAATGTGAAATACTGCAACTGCTTTGTGGAACAGACTTTACAGAAAGAGAAGAACAACTTTGTTACCATCTACTTTCTACGCTTACACAATCTGAAGTGCTGTCACAACTGGGGTGGGATTGCGTTCTAGCTTAAGCGATAACGTTACCAGAAGAACCTGTTCCTTATCCTACTCTGTAAAGAAAGAAAGTGTATGTTTTGTAACCTTTCATGCGGTCAGTGGACTACACTGAGTGCAAGTGGAAGGTTTCACCATGTTACATGCCCTGAAAGAGGGACCAAGCTTCATGCAGACAGCCTCAGTCTAACCACTGATTGGAGCCTATTGAGGCACTGTCTCTTTGTACATAGACTTACCTGTTAAAGATTAACTGAAGTAGATAAACACAAGCAGCATTCCAGTTAAATGTTTTCATGCTTACTGGGTCTGGCACTGAATATGAACCATAATGCCTTCAGCACAGTGCGACAATGTCAAAGTATGTATAATGACTGTACCCACTGAAATTAGAAGCTCATTATCATCTGTTTTGTTTGCTTAGAAGCAGTTATTTCAACACTGCAGACATAAAACATTAAATGTTATTGCAATGATAGTGCATATATTATGCCAAATAAGATTTTATGAATGAAATTGAATATTTCAAGAAAAACATATTGCACTTTATAGCCTCAGGTTTTTTTAAAGCAGTAAGCCAGTTAACTTTCATCAATACCCATCATTGTCATATTTCATGTTTCATACAGAAAACAAAAAAAATAAAACATGTTAACATAAAAGAGCACAAAATGGCGGATGTAATTACAACGTAAAGCAGAGGTATCTGTTATTGCAAGTAGCGTTGCTGTAATTCAATACTAGCACTTGAGAAGTAGACAGCTATTTACAAACACCTGTTAAGGTGCAGACTAGCACTGGAACAACTTGAGCAACATCACACGCAACAGCAACACCACACTCACAGAGCAACAACGTACAATGAACTCACTCCTGCAGTAGAGAGACACTCGACCGTCAGACTGATCTACCCTGGCACCCTGTCCCTCTAACATTGTGTCAATGTATGCCCCATCAAACACCACCCTACCCAATTGCAGGTACCTACCCATAAGGCCAATCTATACCTTACTTCTCTGTGTTACACCGTCATTCGATGATCCACACCTCCTCCGACACTATCTCAACCCCTTCCAGGTTTTACCCATCAGACTTATCAAGGCTACTTTGTTCAAAGAATGCCACTCAGCAGTGAATGGTAATGTGACTTAACTTCTAGCAACTCGGGTTGTATACTCCCCAGGGAGCTGAGAATGAAATTGGGGTGCAAACTCAAAAATTGAGCAGAATAATAATATAATATAGCACCACTGAGCACCTATCTAAGTTGGAAGTCAGGTGCTCTATAAATGCATTATTATTATTATTATTACCACCATGTGTCTTCTTTAATGCAGTGTCATATACCCCACCCATATTATTCCCACCCATGGTGCATGTAGTTCTGTATACATGGAGTGGCATCGTACGTTGTATTGTGTGGGGACAAAGCAACATGGCTATCGACTGAGAACCTAATCAATGCTGCTGATAAAGACCCATACAGTACAACTAAAGTATATATCCCCGATAAGGAAATGTTTTCTGATCACTTGCCCTGAACATGTATACATCATCCACTGTTGGTAGAACTGAAAGCTGAACACACATGACGGTGGCAGTATAGAGGTATTGTCAGAAACGCATAATTATCGTAGTATGAACACCAAGGCATGCTATGATATTGCCAGAGACCAATTACACAACAAACTACATGGCATACTGCTGCACTTCATGACCTATCTTCAAGCTACAATGATAAATACACTTGACCCAATCGCTACCATGGCTTCGTTTTCAACTCAAATTGACAGAAGAAACTCTCAATAGCCATCCAATCAGATTACTCCCATGAGCTAGAGATGAAGACGTTGATATCACTATGGTAACAAATGGGTCCAGGGTAATATCAACACAGAATGCAGATATTCTACCTTTGACAATCGAGGATGTTAATGACCACAGTTCAGTAATACAGGCAATTAGGAAGAATCGAAACATTTGTAAAAACATCTCCCATGATATCAGTAATCGATGGGAAGACCTAGCAGGGACTGTCAATCCTATGAAAACAATGTTCACAAACATAACTCGTCACATAATCATCAGAAACCAATCATTGTAATGCTGTATACATCAGTGTCTATCATAGGTATATCTACCGGTAATACCTCATAAGGGATTTCACAGTATAAGTATAATCCGACTTGGTGATACAGAGTGATATGACTGCTCCACCGAGCAGATGAAGTAAAAGTTAGATATGTGTTATGATGGCTATATACAGTATAAACAGAATACCACGTCTGTACAGTTATACACACTGCTCCAGGAATAGACGAGTCGTTGAAAGCAAAAATAAATTGAAATTGTAGAAGAAAAAGAAATTCATTTTCCACATATGTAACTTTAAAGTTCACAGAAACCTTGTTAACTCAAACTCCCCTATCGTGAAACAGACATATGGGTGAGTGAGAATATGTTTACACCACTTACAACTATATTCCAGCAATATCCCAGCTGGGACACCAGAAACAGACTTCACACATTGTACCCATTTTGGAAATCAAACCCAGGCCTCCAGTGTGAATAGCAAAGACTTTAGCCCCTTGGCTACCCCTCTAACAGAATACAAAGTTACTTCATGCTTTCATAGAACCCTTGTCATCTTGATGGTTTAATGTCAGTATACATCTTGTCTTCAATGAGTAAATTTGGCTAACACCTCTTAGAACAAGTTTTCAGTCATATTGTGGCGTGTCAGCTTGATGTTGGAGGAAAGCCCGAAGTGAAACAGGACTTTGACATTTACCATTTCGGTGAAACCCACAAGCATGGATATGGTGCAGACAAACCAGAAAACCAGGATGAACCTGGAATTTGAACCCATGTTTCTGGCACACAACTCTGCACAGCACAATGATGACTGGGCCATCCATGCCCCCTGCTGGTCTTCAACGACAACTAACAAGAAATACATTTAATGGTCCCTGGGAGTCTTGAGTGAACAAGGTTTCTCTGTCCTCTGTATCACAGTGATGGTATATGAACTCATCATCAATACGTCCTAGGTTTGTATACACTATGGTCCTCCATCCCCCATGAATACATAGGGCCGACATGAGGTGCAGTGGCTGCTATTAACCAACAAATTAAGCGGCTATCTGGTTCCAGCAAGGGAAAAACCATCAAGATCAAAGTGAGTGAGTGAGTATGGTTTTACGCCGCTTTTAGCAATATTCCAGCAATATCACGGCGGGGGACACCAGAAATGGGCTTCACACATTGTACTCAAGATCAAAGAGAGCTCAGTTTTTAATCGCACAAACGGCAAAGTTTCTCACTGGTCATTGTGTCAGTAGATGTCAGGCAATAATTGGGTTATTTCACTTCCGTGAGTTATACAAGACCTAATTAGCCGACTAGACTGACAAATGTTACCACATACTAAACTGCATATCAGCCCCATGTATTCACAGATGATGGAGAAACACAGTGTATACAAACCGTGAAGTACTGACTATGAACTAAACACTATATTGAGTTTCTGGTAGTACACTGATGCTACCAAACCTGATACATTCTCAGGCTTCGTACAAATTTGCTGTCATTGCTGAAAACACCAGTCTACTATGCAATAAGAGTTAAGATACAATACATATTAACACTACGAGACACCAACCATAAATGTTAGCTCAGTAATGCAAGTTTTCAAATTACCACAATTTCATTTCAAATTAATACTACAAAATTAAACTTTACTATAAATATTACTGTTAATTAGTACATGATAAAATTTGTTCAGCTACTGTATAAAACATAGTCATCACATACAATGATATAATAAAAAATGATTTGTATGTTAAATGTTGTAGTGGCACATCATGCTTGAGTTTGAATTTCATGTTTGGTTTCAAATATTAGTCTCAGCTACATCCTCAAAGGTAAATGAGATACTAGTATACACACAACTAGTCTACAATAGCACCATCACACATTACTAGTTGTATCTTACATTGTTCATACAAACAATGAAATATTTTGTTCCCCTCAATTCCAACTGTCTTTAACAGGGCTGTAACGATGACCAAGGTGTTGTTGGACTGCAATACTTTGTGTGACAATATGTATCATAAGTTTGTGAATTGTAAAAAACAGTACATACGGGAACAGACACCGCTACTTGTCCATTAGTCCGAAAAAGATAGACTACTTGTTTTAACCCCTAATCAAGTTATTTTATATAACCACTAGTCCAAAATAATCTGCGACCAGTTGGATGTGACCATTGGTGTCCTCATGACATGCTTTATGATAATATCGTATGGTATTAAAATTCATTCAAAAAACTATTACGGTCAGAATATACAAAAGGACAACGTTATTTTGTAGACTATTACTGATGTTTACTGCATTTGTTTTGTTAGATCCTCAGTCTTTCCACTGGAAGACTCAATACTGCTCCTAAACAAGACAACAGTGTTCTCATGTATCAGCTTTTCATGTATGGTACATGTGTTATTTTGTGACTTGACGTTCAAGGTCAATGCTGCATGACATATCGTTACAGCCCTATTCATAAACACTTCCTATGCACTGCCTCAAGAACCTAAACATCAAATACAAATCACATCATATAAACAAATGTCAGTTGACTGTTTGACTATCTTAATGTGAAACTAGACATTTGTCGTGTAATAAGACATCTGATGAACTGACAAGTACAGAGGATTTTAAGTCTAAACTGCATCAAATAACAAGAATTTGCTTTCAGATATGTTCTAACTTGAGTCATCACAAGAGCTACATTTCTACATCTTTGGTTAATTCGGAAATATTGTGGACTGAATGTCTTGGATTCGTAATATCCTAACAGCCACAGTGCAAACCTGGACACTGCTATCTACATTTGTGCTGAATGTGTGTGGGTTGGTTATCTTTGAAAACTCAGCTGTTTTAGAGGAATGTTCCATTCTTTCAAATATGTTGAAAACAAATACACATGTAGATTATAGCTCCATTTGAAAGACATGACTTACCTACCAATAAGACTAACCATTACAAGACATATAGTCACTTCAACGATTATCTAAATTTTCACGGTATCCAACACACAGATTACACTGATAGACAGCTGAAGACACTATATTCAACCTGTCACCTCTCAGAAAGTGCCTCACACTTGTGTAAGCATCAGATATTCTCTACACAAGACTTAACTGTGATCAAGGATGTTTGCTGGTCTGCATTAATAGGATTTAACTTTTTCTAAGTTAGATATATCTAAATGATACCTTATACTGTCTAAATGAAATAATCCCTTATTCTACACTACTAGGTTTATACAATAGTAACCATCACACAAAATTCACACTTTTTTTCTAAAATGTGTAGGGGTATAAGTCACCATTTTAACAGTTTTGCAAATACATACACTAAAAAGGACTTAACATTTAACTAATTCATCCATAAATAAATATGCGCTAATGTTTTAGATAAAGTACAATTATGTGCATGTTCATATTTCCCTCAGTGGCATTTCATCGATGGCATGATACAGTGCTATGAAGACACACAACATTGCAACAATGAAGTGACATCATAGTGCAAAGGCCTTTTGACATAAACAATGACCAACATGTCCAAACAATAATTGTACCTATTCGTTTAATACACTATACCATACATTTAGCAATTTGACTCTTGGTCTAGTTATGACTGAGTTGAGCTGCGAACACAAGCAGAGGACATTCCAGCAGACATCCTTGAGATCTGACTGTACACGAAGTACATTTATCAACCAAAACTGGCTTCCGCAGGAGATGTCACGACAATAAAATTGCATCACAATGTTTTGCTGACAATATAAAATGACATCACTAGCCTCTCTGCCAAAGAAGCTGGTTATGTTTTACACTCCAGACACGGGTTATTATTGTATACAAACTGATAAAGTCGAAGAAAGATTTTGGATGATAAATAGAATCTAACCGAAGTGTCTTTTGACATCAAATATATCAACCCTCGTCGATAAAAGTTAAAAACTCCTCTATCAACTCATTTTGATGTATTTGATATCAAAAGACAAGAGGGTGAGATTTTCTATTTCTCAACTGAGCCGAAGCAAAGATTCAGGTCCATGACAAGTTGAATACAGTGTTTCAATATCCTATTACAGAGTGGTTCAGCACAATGCTACAATGTCTGATTTATTTCCACAGGTTACATGAGTCATGTATCCTACCACAATACTAACACTGCAACTCCTCACTAAACTTCCAAAATGTCTGTTCCTAGTGGTGTAGAAAAGCTGAGGGAGTTATCTCCCCTGGTCTGTGTCTGGCAGTAGGGGGTGCTGTATTGCATGTGTATGTGCATATTGGAGCCTAGTTGTCAGCTAACGTCATCCCTCCGGAATCATGTTCACGAAGCTCACGGGAAACAGTCCTCGCCGCCCAGGGCTTCCTTCAACCTCTCCTTCCTGGAAACAGTCAATTATTTTAAACAAATATGTTCCACCATCAGGGATTTATCTAGGATTTCAAATTTTCTAAACTTGAATATCCAACTAATACTTGTGGTGGTGAATTTGAAATAGAGTCAATAGAGAAATAGATATGATTAATTGCTGTAGGATCAAACTAATTTGCTGGACCTAGACGAAATGGTCACGAAAACTGTGGAGCTTTCATCTTTTCATATTTTTACAATAGGATATCATGACTGAAACGTACGGAAAAGAATATTATTCTTGAAACAAACTTCAAATTCTGTATGTAAAACCAATACTCACCCACCACTCTTCCTCTTCCTCCTTCAACACCACAATTACCTCCCCTTCTTTGAAGGTCAGCTCATCATCATTGTCAGCATCACAGTCATACAGAGCCCGACATCGTCTGCGGCCAATGGAGGACTTCCGAGTCTGCAACATTACAACATTGACAAATATGATGAGCTTTTGCTGTTTCAAAATGTTGAACAAAAGCCAATATATGCATGCCGACATGGATATGTTCACAATTAGCCAATATATGCATGCCGACATGGATATGTTCACAATTGTCTAGATTCCGGGGTAGAGTAGGTCATCAGCAACCCATGCTTGCTGTAAAAGGCTACTATGCTTGTCGTAAAAGGCAACTAACGGGACCGGGTGGTCAGACTCGCTGACTTGGTTGATGCATGTCATTGATCCCAATTAGGGGGGGGGGGGGCTGATGTAGGTTTTAATCATTTAAAAGAGAGCTGAGACCTTTCTAGTCGCATTTCAAATTATACATATGGACGGAATGTTGAAATTTTATCACTATCTACTTAAATATAATTTAACAGTACAGACATATGTGCTTTTACAACAATCCACATATTTCTGCGTAAAAAAGGATTTGATTGATTTATCGCCCTAATATATCAAATTGTCGTCATATAGCTGGAATATTGCTGAGTGCGGCGTTAAACAACAAACCAACCAACCAACTACTTGGGAACAGGTTTTACTGAATGAGAAGCACGTTGAACAAATTGAACTCACCTTGAGTCTTGGGTTGGGAACAGGTGGCGGTGCAGTATCCCTACTCTCAGAATCGGGTGGATCGATTGAATGGCTTCTACTGAACCGAGCCTCATCTGCAATGATCATGTGCATCATCATGTGCCATTCCCATGAGAAATTAAGATACAAGTCACCTTAAACTGTAACTAAGATACAAATCTGCTTCAACAGAAACTAAGATACAACTTTTTTCAGTCACCTTAAAACAATTGTGTGGTATTAATGTTCAGAAGTCAGCAAAACATTCACAGGACTTAACACACTCAAATATTATCATACAGGAAGATCTTCCACAAGCAGTTAATGTTACTGTAACGCTGTAACAAGATAAGAATCAATCCAATCAGAAGAGCCAATTACTTCAGAGCTATTCAGAATGAGTGAGTGAGTGAGTGAGTATGGTTTTACGCCGCTTTTAGCAATATTCCAGCAATATCACGGCGGGGGACACCAGAAATGGGCTTCACACATTGTACCCATGTCGGGAATCAAACCCGGTTCTTTGGCGTGACGAGCGAACGCTTTAACCATTAGGCTACCCGACCGCCCCTATTCAGAATGAACCCTGGTTGTCAACATGAAGAGTCATGTGTGGATAAACAGGGGTGCTTTAATGGCGGTGACAACATATATCTGATCTTGCCATGACTTCCAGAATCATGCTGGATTATGAATTAGTGATGGCTCTGCTTACCTCTCTGTCGACTCAGTGGTTTGGAAGGTCCTCTGTGAAAGTAGAAAACAGGTTCAAATTAACCACCTTAAAAAATAAGTGATATTTAAAAACTCCATTTAAAGGTTGATGTCTATAATTTGCAAAGTCACTGTATCCAACAATAATGTTAAATGTTAAATGCTATATTTTTACTAAAGGAACTCACCTCTTGTCACCATCCGTAGGCAAGGGCAGCACCAACTTGGCACCTGTAGCAAACAATGCCAGTATGTTACATGTGTACATGACCCGTGAAGATCCGGGGTAGAAGAGGTCTTCAGCAACCCATGCTTGCCGTAAAAGATGACTATGCTTGTCGTTAGAGGTGACTAACGGGATCGGCTGGTCAGGCTCACTGACTTGGTTGATGCATGTCATCGTATCCCAATTACTTGGACCGATGCTCATGATGTCAGTCACTGGATTGTCTGGTCTAGACTTGATTATTTACAGACCGTGTCATATAGCTGGAATATTGCTGAGTGCGGCGTTAAACAACAAACAAACAACATGTGTACACACAAAAAAAAAGAAGAACTCTATAGGTTCTGGAGTGGGAATGTTATCAAAAACTGCAGTCAGCCATCAGGTTTTTTGCATCATATGTGGTCAACTTGCATTAAAGGTAACTGGCCCTGTTAATACAATAATACCTGTTTTAGACTGAAGGTAGGCTCTGTTTCCAACCCTGATGACAGCAAAGACGACTGACAACTCTTTTGATGTGAACCAAGATTTGAATAAAAGTTGCAATCAACAGATACAGGGAGTTAACAATTCTTAACATCATAGGAAATAACAAAATGTGAATTGCCATACCAGCACATGTGTTAATCCAGAAAATAGATTCTAAACCTAAACAGAACCATGCCACCTCTTGTCAAGAATGTGAGACAAAAGAGGTTTGGTTGAGAATGTCAACACAATGGGGAAGGAGTTGCCGAGACCCGAGTGTTTTTCCCAACCCAAAGTTTCTTTCTCAACCAAACCCAAGGAGCATTTTTTATCAGACTCATAAACCGAAAGAAAAATCTGAAACACACTTTCCACGGACCACAGTTGTAATATGTACGGGTGATGTTACCAGAGGTTTATAAGCAGGGATGAGAATGTTTATTTTCACTTTCAGCTGAAACTTCTTTGCAATGGAACATGGTCCATAATTTTGAGGGGAGTTATGGGGGGAGCCATCAGATTTTAACATATTTGTGGTCACTGAAATTCGCTGAAATTCACGGATCAGTGGAGGATTCTCACCCCTGAATAAGCTTCCTGCTGAGCTTCCTCCTTCCTCACCTGCAGGGATATTGATGGTGTTCCTGAAGTCAGGAGGGGCTGGTCTTGGAGGGGGGTCAGAGGCTGTACGCTTGTGTACAAGATAGGATGCATCTGGTTCTGACCGATTCCTCACGTGACCCGGAGCTGCTGTCGTTGGGGGAGGAGGGGGCGGAGGTTTCTTACTCCGCGGTGGCAGTGGCGGCAGGCTGGGCCGACTCTGAGGCAGCGGCGGGTCATGTGACTGCTGTATTGGGGGAGTAGTCGAGGAGGAGGATGTGTTTGTTCCGTTCTGACTCGACCCTCCATGGCTGTTCGGAGCATTGAGGCCAGGAACTACAAAGGACACAAAGACGCAGATAGGACGACAGTTAACTTCCTTAACTACCACAGTTCCTAATTATATAACATTACATGGAGTGTTTATTGCTTAACATCAGCACTTTTATAGCTAGTGAGTTTTTGCCGGGTGGAACTCAGTGTATGGTGCAAAATAAGTAAGTGCCTGAGATGAATCTTCATGCTGAGGCAGAGATTCCTGTCATGCTGTAAATCCACTTGTCTAGCAAACCTTTAATCACAAAATGTATAGTTAGAGTGATGTTTAAACTCAGTTTGTTCTCTCCAGGTAGATCTCAAATATCAAATTTAAACACTTGCATGGTTTAAATAAGCACAAATTTTTCTTAATCTCTACAGGGGCCCTTTCTACAAAAGGATATGGTAACTCCCATACCTTAACACAGACTTATGCCCAGGGCACTTACAGTGACTACAGTGTTTCTAAATCTGAACGGGAGACACACACAGAGTGTACATCACAGACAGACCCTCCTGCTGACATGTCGTTCTACACTGATTGTCTACATCCCTGTGTAGACCTGATTTCTCACACATGCACTGAGCCTCATGCAGTACAGCCCCTAGACCCTTCATCTACACACATGCTCCAACACTGCTCTACAGTACTGTGACCCAGCTCACAGCAATCTGAAGTTGGGATCCAAATAATGAAACTTGATCCTTTTTTAAATTATCGAAAACAATACTCTAAATGAAGAAACACCATAAGTAAAATGTCAGCTGAGAACATTTACACCCTACCCCATCTATCATGTCATATTTCAATGAAGAAACACTGCCATCAGCAAGAATATGGTCTTACAATCTCAGTATGAATTTGACTTGCCACCGTTACAAAAAACAAACAAACAAAAACTACCTCCTATATGTCTTTACGGCAAGATATATTTTGCAATACTCATAAAATCCTGTCATGTCCACAAATCGATGATTACGACAAATTGATAGTGATAACGTATAAGCATACAGATTCAGATTCCTGTCGCTCGCTCACTCACTCACTCACTCACTCTCACACACAGTGATAGAATCATGTACCTAAAAACGAGAATATGAATAAAATATGTAAAAAGTATATTTTCGCAGTGTATTTTCGTTAAACGTTACTTGTATTGAAAAGATATCTAAAACATAAAACATAAAGAAACAACACACACAAAAACGTGTGATTTGTACCAGTGCTCACAAAACTGCTGAGAATTCAAGAATTCCAACCAACACAGAACAATTCAGAACTAGAGCATAATTTCATATCAGTCGGACAATATCTGCTAAAGAACTTAAACAAGGCTGTAGAGGCAAATAAGTGAGGCAGGGCCCTGTTGTATATATGCATGGTCTCCTTCATCTAACACTAAGATAACACCTTCATGAAGGAGGCTGATACGCATACGTATTGTAGACTAGAGGATAACTTCACCAAAAGCTGGGTGGTGCAATATTATGATATATTGTGCCACCTGCATGGTCATGTAATGATATACTGTCTATAACTGCTGGGTAATATAGATATAATGAGGTTCAAGGTGGAGTGAGTGTGGTTTTATGCTCCTTTCAGCAATATTCCTCAGTGAATGTGGGTAACTGAGCCAGGTAATCCATATGATGAGGAAAACACCCTATCCAAAAGACCATCCCCAACTAATGTAAGAAAAACAGACAAGATAGGAATCAATTGCAGCAAGTCATGGAAATAAAGGACAGCAGACAGTAGAATATATCCACTCAGTAAATACAAAAACAAACAACCGTATCTACTCAGAACCATAACAGTTCTAGATACAGACGGACACATCAGGACAACCATATCTACTCAGTAGAACAAAAACAGTTCTAGATACAGACGGACACATCACAACAATCATATCCACTCAGTAGAACTGAAACAGTTCTAGATATAGACATACACATCACAACAATCATATCAACTCAGTAGAACAAAAACAATTCTATATAAGACGGACACATCACAGCAACCATATCGACTCAGTAGAACTAAAACAGTTCTAGATACAGACGGACACATCACAGCAACCATATCTACTCAGTTTAACAAAAACAGTTCTAGATACAGACGGACACATCACAACAATCATATCCACTCAGTAGAACAAAAACAGTTCTACATATAAACAAATACATCACAACAACCATATTCACTCAGTAGAACTAAAATAGTTCTAGATACAGACAAACACATCACAGCAACCATATCTACTCAGTAGAACTAAAACAGTTCTAGATACAGACGGACACATCACAGCAACCATATCTACTCAGTTTAACAAAAACAGTTCTAGATACAGACGGACACATCACAACAATCATATCCACTCAGTAGAACAAAAACAGTTCTACATATAAACAAATACATCACAACAACCATATTCACTCAGTAGAACTAAAATAGTTCTAGATACAGACAAACACATCACAGCAACCATATCTACTCAGTAGAACTAAAACAGTTCTAGATACAGACGGACACAACACAGCAACCATATCCACTCTGTCGAACTAAAACAGTTCTAGATACAGACAAACACATCACAGCAACCATATCTACTCAGTAGAACTAAAACAGTTCTAGTTACAGATGGACACATCACAACAACCATATCTACTCAGTAGAACTAAAACAGTTCTATATATAAACGAACACATCACAATTGCCATATCCACTCTGCTGAACCAAAACAGTTCTAGATACAGACAAACACAACACAACAACCATATTTGAACGGTTGTATGTTGGGAGGGTGACTAGCATGCAGGTAGAGTGTTAGTGAGTACTTACCATGGAACCGGAACACTTCTGGCAGCCACAAAAGAAAGGGTTAGTATACAGGTAAGTGGAGGGCAGATGTTGGTATCAACTCATCACACAGTGTGTGGCCACAAGACCTAGCAGGGACTGACAACATTCAACACCCATCTATTCAACCTGTACATATACACAGGCTGAAGTATCTAGCTCATCCACATGATGCACACAGAACATGTCTCTAGTTCCTGCCTGCTTTAGAGGGAAGCTCTGAACTGTCATGCAACAACGAGATGACACAGGAGTCATGCAACCACAGCAACACAGTCTATTGGTGTAGGAAGTGATCAACTGTAGGCTATCTTGAAACAACCACAGTATCTGAGGTATAGAAAGTTGGCCACAAAATCCAAACAAAGTACCCAATACATGACAAAATATATTTCCTTTCAGACCATCTTGTGATAATCTTACAGCAATAGAAACTAACAGCTTTAGTTCAATGGTCCTTTTAATGATAACATAAAACAAAACCCTTAAAAAGGGCGAATTTCTACTAGTCCTTATGATACCTTAACTGTTGGCCAGTTTGGCAAGGACTTTAGGACTAGTGCCAATTTCTAACACTGTCTTAGTGAATCAATTACAGCTCTCATGATCATCACACAAGCATGAGCTTCCTGTTTTGAACACCACACAGGAAACAGAAGGGTCATCAGTGAGAGATGTTACTGCAATGGCTTGACCAGCAGCTCAAACTGCTGGCCAGGGACTTTCTTTAAGGAGTGTGTACACAATATACAGGCTGTGACGTGCGACTACATGTATGTTAATACTTCATGGTAAGGTATGGGAAAACAGATGTTAAGGAACAGAGGACGGTTCATTCTCAGCTGGGACAGCACACGATGCTGGATCACAACCAGGTCGAGGCTAGCACACGTTATATTTTATAGGCAATCAGAGCATCGTTTGTGCATCTTACTCTTCAGTTACAAAATCACTAGGATTAAAAACCATCATGAGAATTGCAAATTTGCATTTTTACAAACTTGAATTCACTTTCCTTTTAGATCATGCCTCACACTGAAAGCTTCTTCTTACAAGATGCTTCAAGAACAGACCGACAAAAAGTGGTGAAGAGTATAAATGGAGCAATGCAGGTCAAGGTCATGCCTTGTTAATACAGGTCAAGGTCATGCCTAGGTCAGTAAGGGACAAGGTCATGCCTAGTTCACTTACCTGACTTGACCTTGTTGTTATTGTGGCGATATTTACTAGGCATAGTGATATACTCTACAATAAACAGAGAGTAAGTATGTTTTTGTGCCTTACAAAACAGGGAGAGCAATTTAACATGTATATAAACCAACAACAGTAGGGAGATGAGGTGATAGTAACTACAGTGTAAAATATGTACATATACCATCTACAGTAGGTAATACAAGGTGATGTAACATATGTATATATATCAACGCCTGTGGGGAACAAGAGGTTATATCTAAAACACCATAACAACATGATATCTATAGCTATATTGGACAACACAAAGGGTGATGGACAAAGGATTGTTGCACAACAGTTAGAAGCGAAAGAATGATAAATCCTGTATCAAATATTACAAGAGAACACAAGTTGTTGATTTCCTGGACAAGCCATTCTTTCAGACATGACAGCTTTGTCTTTCTGCCTGATATGCAGATATCTCTGCATTGAACTACACATGATTCACAGTTGTTACTTTCTGAAACAACTTCTCAAGCCAAATGCTGGCTATATGATTGAGTGAATGAATACGGCTTTAAGCTAACTTTAGCAGTATCCGAGCAATATCCCATTGAAAGACAATAAATAATTTGGGTGAAAAAGCCCAAAGTGAAGTAGGTAGTAGTCATTTACCATGTTAGTGAAAACCAGCAGCACAAACATGATGCTGACAGACAGGTTCATAATTTATTCTAATTTATAATATTATTCAAAGTCAAACAGCAGATCCTGGCACAGCCAAGAGACACAACTTGTTGCACCTTCAACCGATGGGCCACCAATTAACATATGTGCAACAAACGATATTTTGTGAATTCTGTTCATGTTTTCCCTACTCCATGACAACCCAGTGAATGCAGTCAGTGTTACTCTGTTCATTTCCATATGTCATGGTTGGTGGAAATGGGCCCAACAATAGCAGGGGCTGTCACACCTAACACAGGTGGAGGCGTTATATACTGTTTCCAATAACATTACTGACAGCATATACAAGACTCACTCTTTGGTTTGTTGACAGCCGGAGGTGGCGGAGGAGGCAGCTTGCCACTGTCCGAATCCAACCGGTCTCGAGATGAGTGGCCATCTTTGCTCCCAAACATCCCCGGGTCAGGTAGGACAATCAGACTAGGTGGCCTTGACCTTGGTTTCTGCTTGTCCGGTGTTCCCTGAAAGAGAACAGGGAAACAATGTGGTACTTATTTCTATTAGAAACCATTGTCAACACAAATCTTTGTTTAAATGTCGCTATATTCAGCGCTGTTTGGTGTCAGATGCATTACAAGTGAAACAACCCATATATGTCCCAGGGTTAAACAAACCATTTGAAATATGTCACAGCAAAAGCCCTGAATGCCTCATCTCATAAATCAGTGAGTCAACAATATTCCAACTATATCATAGTGGCTTGTCATAGTCTAACAGTGGAAGACAGCACTAGCCACATTCCATGCTGTCAGGGCACAATGATACACAACCAGGGCCATGTTCCACAAAAGCAATTGTAGCACTAAGTCTTTCTAAGTCTACGATAAAGTTTAAGAGTTACAATCACCTAAGCACCACAATTGCTTTGTGGAGCGGGGCCCAGGTCACACACAGTGACCACTAATACCACCTATTTGGCTCTTGAAGGGCAGCTATTTTGCTCACATGAATCAATTCGTCCTGACAGTTATATTACTATTAGGTGTTCAGGTCCACAAAGATCTATGGAACAAACCAATGGTTAACATTCTAAAAAAGAGAATCAATTTTATCGAAATTGTAAGTATGTTTACCTTTTAACTCTGCACTCAGCAATATTCCAGCTATAAGGGGAACAGACAATCCAGTGATTGATATTATCACAAAGTCTGACAGTCCAAACCATTCAGTCACCTCTTGTGACATGCAAGGTTTCTAGAGACTGATTTTGACCCGGAATCCCCATGGTGCCAAGCAGGCAAGGTCACATTATATACTGGTACACAAAGAGTTTGTAGTTTGAAATGTGTCTGGTAGAACCAATAAATTATAAATATAAAAATAATTTAGGCACAACAAAAATCACAACACCACCATTCATCTTGTTGCGCAGATGAAAATAAGATGACTACATGCTGCGGTGACAGCTGACAGAGGGCGTGCTGCAGCCACCGGCACTGATGGACAGGCATCCACCTTGCTGACAGTCTTTACCAGTGCAGGAATAACACATTCATTTCTCATAAAAAGTAAAGTTTGTGTGTGCTGATATAAACACATGCAGATCCAGTCAGGGTCAAGTGATACTGCTGTGAAGATGGGAGGAGGGAAGGGGAGCAGGTTGATTCAGAGTTGGAGGGAGGATGGAAGTGGGAGGGTTGATGGGGACTGGGAAGATGGGTGGGGAGGGTCGAAGCGTGGGTGGGGACCGTGGGAGGGTGGATGGGAGTGATAGGGTGGTTTGGGTGGATGAACAGGGATCAGGAGGGAGAGAGGGAGGTGGGGAGAGGGTCAGAAGATGGACCAAGAGAGTTGGAGGGTGGATGGACCAGAAGGGTGGGTGGGGAGTGGTAGGATGGACCAGGAGGTTGGGTGGGGAGTAGGAGAGTGGGTGGGTAGTTGTAGGATGGATGGACCAGGAGGGAGGATGGATGGACCAGGAGGGTGGGTGGGGAGTGGTAGGATGTACCAGGAGGTTGGGTGGGGAGTAGGAGAGTGGGTGGGGAGTTGTAGGATGGATGGACCAGGAGGGAGGATGGATGGACCAGGAGGGTGGGTGGGGAGTGGTAGGATGGACCAGGAGGTTGGGTGGGGAGTGGGAGGGTGGGTGGGGAGTTGTAGAATGGATGGACCAGGAGGGAGGGTGGATGGACCAGGAGGGTGGGTGGGGAGTGGTAGGATGGACCAGGAGGGTGGGTGGGGAGTTGTATAATGGATGGACCAGGAGGGAGGGTGGATGGACCAGGAGGGAGGTTGGATGGACCAGGAGGTTGGGTGGGGAGTGGTAGGATGGACCAGGAGGTTGGGTGGGGAGTGGGAGGGTGGGTGGGGAGTTGTAGTATGGATGGACCAGGAGGGAGGGTGGATGGACCAGGAGGGTGGGTGGGGAGTGGTAGGATGGACCAGGAGGTTGGGTGGGGAGTGGGAGGGTGGGTGGGGAGTTGTAGAATGGATGGACCAGGAGGGAGGGTGGATGGACCAGGAGGGTGGGTGGATGGACCAGGAGGGTGGGTGGGGAGTGGGTGGGGAGTGGTAGGATGGATGGAGCAGGAGGGTGGGTGGATGGACCAGGAGGGTGGGTGGGGAGTGGGTGGGGAGTGGTAGGATGGATGGACCAGGAGGGAGGGTGGATGGACCAGGAGGGTGGGTGGGGAGTGGGTGGGGAGTGGTAGGATGGATGGACCAGGAGGGTGGGTGGATGGACCAGGAGGGTGGGTGGGGAGTGGTAGGATGGATGGACCAGGAGGGAGGGTGGGGAGTGGTATAATGGATGGACCAGGAGGGAGGATGGATGGACCAGGAGGGTGGGTGGGGAGTGGGTGGGGAGTGGTAGGATGGATGGACCAGGAGGGAGGGTGGATGGACCAGGAGGGTGGGTGGGGAGTGGGTGGGGAGTGGTAGGATGGATGGACCAGGAGGGTGGGTGGATGGACCAGGAGGGTGGGTGGGGAGTGGTAGGATGGATGGACCAGGAGGGAGGGTGGGGAGTGGTATAATGGATGGACCAGGAGGGAGGATGGATGGAACAGGAGGGTGGGTGGATGGACCAGGAGTGAGGGTGGATGGACCAGGAGGGTGGGTGGGGAGTGGTAGGATGGATGGACCAGGAGGGAGGGTAGGCAGTGGTATAATGGATGGACCAGGAGGGAGGATGGATGGACCAGGAGGGTGGGTGGGGAGTGGTAGGATGGATGGACCAGGAGGGAGGGTGGGGAGTGGTATAATGGATGGACCAGGAGGGAGGATGGATGGACCAGGAGGGTGGGTGGGGAGTGGGTGGGGAGTGGTAGGATGGATGGACCAGGAGGGAGGGTGGATGGACCAGGAGGGTGGGTGGGGAGTGGGTGGGGAGTGGTAGGATGGATGGACCAGGAGGGTGGGTGGATGGACCAGGAGGGTGGGTCGGGAGTGGTAGGATGGATGGACCAGGAGGGAGGGTAGGCAGTGGTATAATGGATGGACCAGGAGGGAGGATGGATGGACCAGGAGGGTGGGTGGATGGACCAGGAGGGTGGGTGGGGAGTGGGTGGGGAGTGGTAGGATGGATGGACCAGGAGGGTGGGTGGGGAGTGGTATAATGGATGGACCAGGAGGGAGGATGGATGGACCAGGAGGGATGGTGGAGAGTTTTAGGGTGGATGGACTGGTGAGCGGGTGGACCAAGGCGTGGAGTGGGATGGTTGATGGCGAGTGAGAGGGGTTGATTACCTGGGTAGTTTGAGGATGGGAAGTAAAAGTTCCAGTTACAGACACAGTGAACTGACTGCACCTCTCTCAGTCGCTGGCAGCTGTATCAGACACAACAGGGACATTCTTCCCCGTGTCTTGCCCTCTTCAAGAATTTCACAAAAAGGTGTGTGCATACTTGCATTACAGATACTGCAGATTATTTCTATGTGCACTGATTGACATATCAAAGAAGAAAGATGCATGCAAAAATGGTCCTGCAATGAACACAACTTGGAACAACAACATCCCAATAACAAACAGAACAAAACGCAAGACTTAGTCTGTAAGCATCCCAAACTTCACCGAGAAAACATTCCACAATCTCCAACAATTTCAACACAAAACAGTAAAAGAGCTTCCCATTCATCTTACCAGAATATAATGAGAATTACTCTGTATTGAGCTTTTCTGAAATGTCAAGTTAATTGTTGATGGAAGCTTCTTAATAATTCAATCACAATTCATTTTATATTCACTCAAACTTCCAGAATGTCAATTTGTATCAGATCATAGTCTAAGAGTAGACAAATGTCAAATGCTTTTGCATTCAAAGTTTCAGAGGATGAAAATATCAAATTTTCAAATATCAATTATTTTATTTAGCTTCTAGACTACAAAACTGCCAAATATCAATGAGACTGTACACATGCTACAGTGAATGTAACACATCTGGCAACTTGAAAATGTCTAAAATATTCAGGACATCAATCAGATTACCAGTAACCTGGAGCACATTTTAACTTGTCTTCATTTCTGACCACACACTGGGCAGATTTCCTGATCTGTTTCTCAGTTAATCAATTCCAGTTGCTGCGACATTCACAATGAAGCTGTCCCAGAGTTTTAAAACCTTACCCACTGCACAGAGAGTATCTTTATGTAGATGTGCATGGCATGTACCAAACAAGCGACCAATATTTGGCAATGTCACAATCTCATTAAAATCAGATCATAGATCTCATACCGCTAAACAAAGATCTGAAGACATCCCATTAGGGGTCACGTCAGAACGACCTTTCATCCGACCAATCAGTGCGTCGCTTACCAGATTATGAAAGTGACAGTCGGAATGTGATTTCTTAACATGCAATCTCGAAGTCTTTAACATGGGGGTATTTCGAACGTAGTTACAGGTTTAACGACTGAATCCTTACAATCTAGACCATCTATTAGCCATTCTAGAATGTTTTTTTGTTCAGGTTTCAAATTTGTAATCGAGAATTTGTCAAAATATGTTTCGAAGCGTAGTCGCCAATTTAAAATTTGTGCCGTAAAGCATGAGAAAGCTGCCTTCTGATTGGTCATTCCATTGGTCGGTCAAAGTTCTCGCCAGGTCGGTCTGACGTGACCCGTAATGGGATGTCCTCAGATCTTTGTTTAGCGGTAGCGAGAACTAAGACCTGGTTTTAATGAGATTGGCAATATCAAAGTCTAAATGAGGAGAAGGAACATGAGCCAATCTTAATTGTGTTTACCTTCATAATATTTCATCTATCAGTTTAAGAACTGAGCCTCAACAAAACAAGACTTTCTTTGCAGATGAAACAGTTTGTGAGTGTTGGAACCAATGACTTCATTATCAAACATTATCAAACAGATTTAATCAGTCACATATTAACACAGACACAAAACGATTATTTTTATTAAATAATCACTAAAATTCCATAATTTTCCTCTGAGAAAATATTATTTTAATCGTTATGTACAAATGAAAAGAATCAGAATTTATGAATATTTGGAACATGGTAAGAGTAAATGATCTTATTTCCCTTATAATGTTTGGATAAAGGAAGACATTGCTGTAAGCCTGTGACTAGCCAGGTGAATCTCTGACAGCTACTTACGTCTAAGTCATCATCGCTGTAGTCCCCGTAGTCGTACAGGCGCTCCTCCTGCAAGGACACACAGGCTGTCAATAGTGTGTCAATCTAACGTGTGTATCTAACGTGTGTATCAAATAACCATATCATGATGTGCAAGCTTTGATTTGATTTGTTGCACTCAGCAATATTCCAGCTATATGATGGCAGTCTGTAAATAATCGAGTCTGAAACAGACAATCCAGTGATTGATATCATGAGCATCGATTGGGATACGATGACATGCACATGCATTAAGCAAGTCAACGAGCCTGACCACCCGATCCTGTTAGTCGTCTCTTACGACAAGCATAGGAGTCTTTTACGGCAAGAATGGGTTGCTGCAAGTTTTGAGACCACAAAGTGTATTTGAGTAATATCACTTAATATCTGCCTTCGTGAGGGAGTGAGTAGGTTTTTTTGCCATTTTGAGCAATATTAAATTGAGCATATGAAATTATCGCGAACAAGTGAGTATTGTTTTACTCCACTGTTAGCAATATTCCAGCAATATCACGGCGATGGACACCACAAATGGGCTTCACACATTGTATCCATGTCATGTGTCAAACCCAGGCCTTCGTTGTGATGAAAGCAATCTTAGCACTACGACCATCGTAAGTCAAATTTAAAGTTGCGATTATCTCAGCGCTAAGATCATTTCAAGGAAAAGGGCCCTGTCAGCCACTGTAAGCAGCAGGTATAAAACCTCATCCACAAAGTGATCTAACATGGCTATTGTAAGTCAAACTTAAAGCATGAGAGTTACGATCATCTTAGCGCTAAGATCACTTTGTGGAACAGGGCCCAGTCAGCCAATGAAACCACCAGGTATATCCCCTCATCCACAAAATGATCATAGCATGGCTATCGTTTAGTCAAATAGCATGAGCATTACGATCATGTTAGCACTAAGATCATTTAGAGGAACAGGGCCCTGTCAACCGCTTTAACCAACAGGTTTACCACCTCATGACAATCTAGGGTAACTAGGGCCTCTTCTTCCCCGGAATCCCAACAGAGAGTATACATGAATAGGGTTGTATGGATTCACTGCTGAAGTATTGTACTTAATATTGCCTAGTGCCCTGCATGATCAGTAGTGTTGCAGTCCAAACCTGTGTATTCAGTACATTGAGTAACTGGGGTAAGTAACGATAAGATCACTTTGTAGAACAGGATGAGAAGTTATCTTATGTGTAGTTCAGATGAACTGATTTTTTTTCTGGTGTAATTGTTGACAAACAGCAGGAATATTGTTTTGCCTCACATTCATAAGGTCCCAGTCCACATTGACATAAAGAAATTGGTCCTTTTTCGCTGTCAGGGCTGACTTCAACTGCAAAAGAAGACTCACAATTATCCACCACAATTAAAGATAATCTGTATTTGTCAAAAGAAATTACAATCCTGATAAGAAATTACATCATTTGAAGATTTTATTGAAATTAAACATGTATCCAAAACACTTTAATACTGCATCAACAAGGACTCCATGTACATATCAGAAGCACATCTGGATATTCTCAAACAGTTTGCAGTGTTGTACAGACAAGCCTCCTCCTACCAGTTCAGCACAGTGGTGGTTGTTGTGTTCCTTAGCTAAGTCCATCGCTGTTTTGCCAGATTTGTTCTCAATGTTGGCGAGGTCAGGTCGAGTCCTAAGCAGAAGCTTGAGACATTCTGTTCGGTCAAGTTCAGCACAGAGATGCAGAGCTGTGTTTCCCCCACGTGTCCGCTTCTCCAGAGAGCCTCTGTCAAACAAGGAATAGCCAATATTAACAGTTATTCTCAAACCAGAGAGCCTCTGTCAAACAAGGAACAGCCATATATAGTTATTCTCAAACCAGAGAGCCTCTGTCAAACAAGGAACAGCCATATTTACAGTTATTCTCAAATCAGAGAGCCTGTCAAACAAGGAAAAGCCCAAGCTCCTTCCCAGCGCGTGACACCTTCATTACACTCTCGGTAACATTGCTGCCACCAGTGTGAGCGCGGCCATTTCAAGAATCTTGAAATTTGCCCTCTAACCCCAAATGTAGTAACGTTTATACTTTTGTTTATGTCTTTGGGAATGCCATCATATTTCATTTTGAAAAGGCTTACGACTGACCATGTTTTCCAGATGAATTTACTTTGTTATTTTAATAATCAGATTGGTTCGAGATTGCAGACTAATGGAAAATCAACCAACTTTTCCCTTACATTCTTACTATATCAATAACACGATAGTTTTAATGAAACAGAAATTCAAATTGACAAAGAAAGAAAGTAATTTAGCAGCGATAAGTGTATTCGGCATCACGACAGTCGTCACTTGTTTGTAAACATAACGGTCATTCAGTTTGCAAGTTCAAATCCAAGCATGGTTGGGGCCACCTATCACAGCGGGGAGTTTTGACTTGTGGCAGCAATAGTATAGAGAGCTCCGCGAACGGGCAATCGCTGTGAGGAGCTTGGGAATAGCCAACATTTACCGTTACTCTCAAACCAGAAAGGTTCTGTGGGGGAGAAACAAGGGGGATGCGGAGCAAAAAGAACAAGAGGGTTCAAATTGTAAGAGAGTCTGGGGTTCCTACATCTTACATTGCACTGTTCTGTATGATGAAGTCTACAATGGGCAGGGTCTGGGCTAAGGGAGTTTCTCTGTATACAGACCCAGTACCCACTCACTTACATTGCAGTGTTCTGTATGATGAAGTCTACAATGGGCAGGGTCTGGGCTAAGGGGGGTTCCCTGTATACAGACCCAGTACCCTCACACTTACATTGCACTGTTCTGTATGATGAAGTCTACAATGGGCAGGGTCTGGACAAAGGGGGTTTCTCTGTATACAGACCCAGTACCCACACACTTACATTGCACTGTTCTGTATGATGAAGTCTACAATGGGCAGGATCTGGGCTAAGGGAGTTTCTCTGTATACAGACCCAGTACCCTCACACTTACATTGCACTGTTCTGTATGATGAAGTCTACAATGGGCAGGGTCTGGGCTAAGGGGGTTTCCCTGTAGGTTATACAGACCCAGTACCCACACACTTACATTGCACTGTTCTGTATGATGAAGTCTACAATTGGCAGGGTCTGGGCTAAGGGAGTTTCTCTGGATACAGACCCAGTACCCACTCACTTACATTGCAGTGTTCTGTATGATGAAGTCTACAATGGGCAGGGTCTGGGCTAAGGGGGTTTCTCTGGATACAGACCCAGTACCCACACACTTACATTGCACTGTTCTGTATGATGAAGTCTACAATGGGCAGGGAAGATCCATCTTCTTCAATTATTGCCAGATGTAGTGCTGTCTCATCATTCTCCTGGAACACAAACAAGGCTGTCACGCACAACTCACTAGAACTGAACTGCGCTTTACACAACAGTTACTTTCACCACAACCAAGAACACATGGAGTGCAAACCACACAAAACAAGGCTTGGTAGTGTAAGAAGCTGACTAGCCTTCAGCAGCCATATTTTACTCACCCTGTGACAAATGTATGAACAGGGGACTGAAACACCAAGGGGGTGTTTGACCGTAGAAACCAATCTTAAGTATACACATAAATTGATCTTATTAACACCTCCCACGAATGTTCAGTCTAACCTCCAACCTAGGTTCAGTTTGACCTGTGACCTGTTCTGTCTAGCCTCTGTGTTGTGTTCAGTCTAAACCTCTGACCTATATTTCTGTCTAACCTCTGACCTATGTTCAGTCTAACCTCTGACCTATATTTCTGTCTAACCTCTGACCTATGTTCAGTCTAACCTCTGACCTATGTTTCTGTCTAACCTCTGACCCATCCTCTGATCTATATTCTGTCTAACCTTTGATCTGTGAGTAGTTTTACCTCTGACCTATGTTCAGTCCAACCACTGACCTTTGTTCGGTCTAGCTTCAGACCAAAGTTCACTTTAATCTCCAGTATGCAATTATTATGTAAGGCAAATCAAATTAATGATAACACGTCAGGTTTTGTCTTGATAACATATTTTTATACAAACTGAAATTACAATACGGCACTGCCTCAACTTAACCTATTAACTGCTGATTGATAGTGTTAGTATGGATTGAGATATGGGATGCTTTGTCTCTACATAAATGAAGCAAGAATGTATCCCAGAGAGGGAGATATGCCTGATTGCTTCTTGCACTATTCAGTGGAACCCTCGATCCTCGTAATCATGCCCACAGATGACACAGCAGTACAGTTGTATCTTGACACTCATCACTCCAAGGCAATAACAGCTTGGTGGCTATCCTGTAGTACATGCACTGGACCCCGCTGCACTAAGCGATCGAAACTCCCATACTTTACCATAGACTTACAACAATTGTAGCAATAAGATCACCTCGTGGAACAGGGGCCTGGTCAGTGGGTAAACATTTACCCTCAAACCAAGGTAACCAACATGTAAGGCTAAAAAAATTAATAGTCATGGTTCTCAGGCACCGCCCGCATTATCATAAAGTTCGCTGCACGTTTCGTTTTTATTTCCATTTTGAAACTTTTTTTAAAAAATCCTTTAATATTCCAAGTCCAACGGTAGTCAAATACTGTATTCCAGTATTTCACTCATCAAGGAATACATTTATGTAGGCAGGCCCTTTCCCAGGTTGATTGTACACATTGTTTATTTGTTTACCTACTAGTACGAACAACAACAACAAAAAATTAATCCGCCCTCACGCACTATATTTTCAAAAACCATTGCCTCAAAACGATTTCTTTTATATCTTCAGCCTAAGCATGATAAATGTTTTCTTCATCAACGAATCAATGGGAAACCAACAAGACCAATTGGGTCTTTTTTCACATGAAGACACAAACCATGAATAATAACAAGACACTCACCATGTCAGGGAGGATAGCCATGAGATCGAGGTCTTCAGCATGGACCTGCAACAGGGCCAAAATGTCCTTGGACAAGATGGCTTGTCGCAGGTCCTGCTTGAGGTCGTCCTTGTCTGTACATGTGATTATTGCATATCGATGGTGCTCGTACTTGGCTCGTATGAAGTCGCGTCTATCATCCCTAGGAAGACAAACAAGGTCGTCTACAGTGATGAACATAGAAAATAATCATAATAGGGTAACAATCATTATCAGAAAGTTTCCACCTGAGAATTTGAATCGTATCATCAATCAGGGTCATAATTGATTTTGTTAAACAAATCGCACAATCTATTAGTTCTTGAAA
The DNA here is from genome assembly GCF_023055435.1 of Haliotis rufescens. Taxonomy (NCBI): domain Eukaryota; kingdom Metazoa; phylum Mollusca; class Gastropoda; order Lepetellida; family Haliotidae; genus Haliotis; species Haliotis rufescens. Next base: position 71,251,796 of record NW_025963779.1, on the reverse strand, counting down.
TATTTTGTGTATTTTCCATCCTAGTTTTATCAATCTTTGAACTCTTAAAACTTTATAACTTTGTGAAACTGCTTGTCTGGCTGCACATAAATGAATGTTTGCATGTATAGATACATAACAAATAGGTTGAACATAAATATGAAATAGCAACTTCCTTCACAATGCGTACACTAACTATTGGTCATCGAGTCAGTACTGGATAACTGCACAGTTATCAATAATCCCCTGTCCTGAGCCACCAGGGGGCACGGGTGGCCAAGTCTTCTAAAGCGCTGTGCAGAGTTGCATCCCTTGGGCATGCCAGAAACCTATGATTGTGGGTTCGAATACCAGTTCGCCCCGATTATGTTTCTAGGTTTGTCAGCACCATACCCGTGCTCTTGCGTCTCTTTCCACCCAAATTAAGTTGACATGCCGTGATATAACTGTAATACTGTTAAAAATGGCGTTAAACCCAACTCACTCACTCACTCCTGATCCACCACCATCACATCTCTTGATGAAACCATAACTAGTTGTACTCACATATGACTAGAAGGTTTTGGCTTTTGAGTGGGGTCAAGAGTGGCCTCCATAATATCATTGAAGTTGGAGTTTCCTACTACTCTTGCAAGCTGAAACAAAATAAAAATTGTCATACTAAAAATGAAATCAATGAAAAATATCTTTAGCACAGATATCTATCTTAATACCAATCTGATGCCTTACTTTTCTATCTTGGTTTACGGATTCGCAGACATAAAATATAGAAAATTCAGAAACAAATATAATCAGAATGACAAGGTTACCACCTACAGTAAAGATCCAAGGGATTGTCATATAAATATAGCGAAAAGGTCTCACAATTAATGATACTGTATTTTGTTTTATCACCTTTCCAATCCAAAATCAAACTAAAATAATCATAAAAATCATGTCAGAGAATTGTTTTTCAACGGACCAAATTTTTTAATATCAAAATCCGTAAACCCCAAGACAGAAAAAAGTCTGGCCTAACTCAAATTGAGAGTAATAATCTTGTGATGACAATGTCAAATGAACACAAGAGAATGAAGAAGTGGATATATGTCACAGCAATACTACAGCTTTATCATGGCAACTTTACAAGATTCTGGAGCAAACAACCCAGTGGTAAATTGTTGTCTTGCATACACCCATCAGGATCACAACCAACCAGGGACCGTTCCACAAAGCGACTGTCGTAAGCCTATGTTTAAGTATGGGAGTTACGCTCATCTTACCGCTTAGATCGCTCTGTGGAACAGGGCCCAGGTAACACATTGCAACTATCACATCAAAGCGCTATTCAACATTTCAGCATTTAGTTCTGTGGTCCTACACTGCCGCAGACTCTCTACAGTGGAGTAAAGGATTATCATGACCCTACCAATAGCTGAGAGGTGCCCAGCTCATCTATGACGATGCTCTGTGTGCGGGAGATGTGGACGCCCATCTGGCGGTGAATCCCACAACATTCTAGGCAGATCAACACCCCAAGGTTTGTCGACAGCCATTCCGGGTCTGAAAAAGGTGAGTTAATAAGTATGGTTGGGGCCACCAAAGTGAGCTTCCCACATTGTACCTATGTGGGGAATGAAACCAGGTGAACAACTTTTACTGGCAGAGCCACATTCAAGGCCTTTTATCAGTCTTAAGGCCTTTTCAAAGCAGAATAAAAAATATATGGCCTTTTCAAGGCATTATGCCAATATTACAGCCTTTTCATGGCACATATAGAGGATATTATATTTGTCATACTATGTCATACTATGTTTACGACACAAGTGTCTGAATTACAGTAACTACCGGAATTTAGGCACGAGTGATGTAAACATAGTATGACATGAACAGAAACATAATGTTCTATTTATTACCAAAGAAGATTTAGTGTTTACCTATAAGGACAGCAAGTCACAACAGCAATTTGTCGAATGACATCAACAATCTTTAGCTATGATGTCATTTCTAGTGTGACGTCATTCCAAACTTACGTCACAATAAGATTTGAATGACGTAACAATGCCGTCCAGATGACGGAAACAATACACTGTTGTCTCATGACGTGATATGACCCTAGGGCACATATGTTTGACCTCGTAGATAATAATAAAAGTTCTGGCCTTTTCAAGGCCTGACTGCCAAATTGAATCCATTATGAAAACCATGTTTAGCTTGGTACTGCTACCAGTGACCTACCTGGTGCTCCACAATCACAGCAATACTTGTTTCCAGGAAGCCGCTTGACTCGGTCGATAATACTGTTTGTGAGCTCTCGGACATTCTGATTGAGAGACGGGGAGTTGCTACTGTCCTGGAATGCCTTCAGTAAAACCTCTTCCTTCGCATTGTTTAATACTGAAATCCAGCTGAAAGAACATACAGGGGTTGACTCGGGCCCTAAACAATGGACCAAGGTACTATAAAATTGGAGACTGTTTCCATATTTAGAGTAGAGATTAACTCATAATGTCAAATGAACACAAGAGAGTGGAGTAGTGGATATTCAAAATTGTTTGAGAAACAAAATCTTCAGTTTTTCAGGATAATTTCAACATAACAAGATTAGCAAATGCATAAATCTAACTTTGCGTTAAATCTTGGAAGTCAGTGGATTCTTGTCATTAAAGATAAAACTCAAGGTGGTCATTACATCAAAATACAAAATGCAGAAAACCTCAAGAACGCTAGGAACACCCTTAATTTCTTCTACCAATGAAAAAACTTTAAATGCTTCATGAGATAAATGCATCTCGTCATTTTTCAAGAAGACAAAAGGTTTGTACATACGCCTCCATATCTTTCACATCATCTGATTGGAAGTGATATGTGCGGTTATCTGAAACAGCAGCAGAGATTTCAGTACGTCATGCATTTGAAACATCATATCTACACAATGGACTACATGATTATTAAAGTTCACTCACATGTAAAATACACTAAATAGAATTATAGAAACAGCTGTAGAGGGATGCATTTAACAGTTGTTTAACCGGACATCCTGTTCAAACAATAAATGTTAAAGCTCCCTTCCAAATACCAGAATAAGAAAATAAAGGGAGACAATCAGAGTAAATTATGTCCCTTGCACCATAAACAATGTTGCATATCAAAGCCAGTCCATGTAAGCTACTGATTAAACCTTTCCCCAATTTTCTCAAGACAATATCTGTGATACTTGTCAACTGCTCCCAAAGATTCCAACCATCAATATTTTGTCACAGGTTTATTCCAATTATTTTTTAAGTTTGGGTTCTACTCACTGGAAGAGGAGACGAGGTCAAAACACTTCTTTCCAGGGTCGTCATGAACCAGCTGTAAACACACAATCACACAGGTAGTTGTAGTATTCCAACACTCATTCTTCATGATAAACACACTCACTTGAATATGGCTGCTCAGTGACATGTGCACTTGCTCGCCTGTATCTGTGTGAGCCCAGCCTTGTCATATAACCCCAACAAACACATGCTTTGCACGAGAATAATCATGAATTAATATATTTTAATATATTGTAATATATTGCAATACATTGCAGTATTTCAACAAGTTGAATATCTCCTTCATTACCTTGAACTGTTCATGTACAGATACAAAGAACGCAGGCCCAAAGAATATAACAACGTAACGTAGAACGTAATTTAGAAACGAAAGCATGTTACCTATTAACCAAAGGATGACAATGAACGAACAGCAATTCACTGCCATACATACATCAGATAGTTCATGAAAATTGAATCAATCCTTGGAATTATTTTGATAAATTCTAGATGATAATCAATATACACTTTCTGATCTCATCACAGCTTACCTTCACTTGGCAAGTCAGAAGATTCAACTTCACCGGATCTTTGTTTTCCTGAAAATGACAAATCATTCTGTATAATTCTGATGAAACTGATTGTTATGAAGTACAGGTCATGAAATAACCATCATATTAAGGCCATACAATACATAGTTCTACCATAACTCTCCAGGCAAAGCCAGTGACAGAAACAAAGAGCCACGTACCACAATGTCGGCACACGATGACACACAGTCAGCCAAGTCCCTGACCACCTGAACTAATCTTAATTAATCAAGACAGAGTACTTGGGACCTATCCAAAGCCCGTTCCCACACGGCTAGAGACATGCAACCTACAGCATCTGTTTGGGATTGTCTTGGCTTAACACTACACTCAACAATATTCAAGCCAAATCACAGCAGCCTGTAATAATGAAGTCTGGGCCAAATAAACCCGTATTTAATATTATGAAGAAACATCTCAAGCAATCGGAAGATGATGACTTGATCAACAAAGTCACCAAGTCGATCCGATCCACTAGAAGTCTCCGACGACGAGTATAGGTCCCTGGATCCCTGGTTCTTACCCAACGCAGTAGAACAACTCAGTGTTCTAACCCACGGTGGTAGAGCAACTCGGTGTTCTCACCTATGGTAATAGAGCAACTCGGTGTTCTAACCTACAGTGGTACAGCAACTCTCTGCTCTAACCTACAATGGTAGAGCAACTTGGTGTTCTTACCCACGGCGGTAGAGCAACTCGGTGTTCTTACCCATGGCGATAGTGAGTGAGTGAGTGAGTTGGGTTTAACACCACTTTTATATCACGGCGTGTCAGCTTAATATGGGAGGAAAGCCCGAAGTGATGCAGGTCTCAGACGTTTACCACTTCGGTGAAACCCACGCCATGGCGATAGAGCAACTCGGTGTTCTCACCTATGGCAATAGAGCAACTCGGTGTTCTAACCCCAATGGTAGAGCAACTCGGTGTTCTAACCCACCACGGTAGAACAACTCGGTGTTCTAACCCGCGGTGGTAGAGCAACTCGGTGTTCTTACCCACAGCGATAGAGCAACTCGGTGTTCTCACCTATGGCAATAGAGCAACTTGGTGTTCTAACCTACAGTGGTACAGCAACTCTGTGCTCTAACCTACAATGGTAGAGCAACTCGGTGTTCTTACCCATGGCGGTAGAGATACTCAGTGTTCTTACCCATGGCGGTAGAGCAACTCGGTGTTCTTACCCATGGCGGTAGAGCAACTCGGTGTTCTTACCCATGGCGGTAGAGCAACTCGGTGTTCTTACCCATGGCGGTAGAGCAACTCGGTGTTCTTACCCACAGGGATAGAGCAACTCGGTGTTCTCACCTATGGCAATAGAGCAACTCGGTGTTCTAACCTACAGTGTTACAGCAACTCTGTGCTCTAACCTACAATGGTAGAGCAACTCGGTGTTCTTACCCATGGCGGTAGAGCAACTCGGTGTTCTTACCCACGGCGGTAGAGCAACTTGGTGTTCTTACCCATGGCGGTAGAGCAACTCGGTGTTCTTACCCACGGCGGTAGAGCAACTCGGTGTTCTTACCCACGGCGGTAGAGCAACTTGGTGTTCTTACCCATGGCGGTAGAGCAACTCGGTGTTCTAACCCATGGCGGTAGAGCAACTCGGTGTTCTTACCCATGGCGGTAGAGCAACTCGGTGTTCTTACCCACGGCGGTAGAGCAACTCGGTGTTCTTACCCACGGCGGTAGAGCAACTCGGTGTTCTTACCCATGGCGATAGAGCAACTTGGTGTTCTTACCCACAGTGGTAGAGCAACTCGGTGTTCTTACCGAGGGGGTAGAGCAACTCGGTGTTCTTACCCATGGCGGTAGAGCAACTCGGTGTTCTTACCGATGGCAGTAGAGCAACTCAGTGTTCTAACCCATGGTGGTAGAGCAACTTGGTGTTCAACCAACGGTGGTAGAGCAATGCATGTAAAATGAAAAATGATACATCTGCCTCGTGCATGTCTTCCTCAGTCGGTATCCCCTGTACTCACGTCATGATGGCTAATGTACAGCAGCCCCTCCTTGATGATACAGCGGCGCTTCTGCCACACTCGACGCATGCGGCCCTCGCTCTTCTTGAGCAGGTAGCCAGTTTTCTCACTGCCATGTATCTTGTTGCCCTGCAGCTGGTGCAGGCTGTAGCCGGGCGTGGACGAGTTCGTCGTCGACGGCTGCACACAGTACATTGCAGGTTGTTAATACAGAGCGTAAGTGAAAGGAATTACTCCAACATGTCACTGGTCATGTCCACCAGTGCAAACAAACACACATCAGTCACAACAAACATATGAATGGGCGATTTTTATAAACAGAATGTTAGATAAGTCACTATGATTGATGTGAAGTTGCAGTTGTATAGGAAAGGAGATTTTAAAGATTATTACTGGACAACAAATATCAGCAATTTCACTACTGAGCACAAATTTGCCTTAATTCCACCTTCCTCACTGTAGCACATGCGTCAGATTCTCTATCCCCACAGTCCAACTGTCTTACATTCACTATCTAATTAACGTCTTTCAAAACAATATTTGTACTTGCATACAAAACATCTGACAAATATTTTGAAATGAAACTGATAGTTTCAGAGACAAATCAACTGAAACAGTCAACATGAATTGAATTAATTATAACTACAGACAGAAATCTGAAATTCCTGACAAATTAAGGCCTGGCAGTACACGATAATTAAAAACTACACTGACACAAACAAATCTTCCTCCTGGTTTATGGGCATCATAGCTATCGGAGGCAGCACCCTAAGTAGTGACATACAACACTGATAACATCATACTATAGTCTTTGAATCCTATGATGAACACGCATGTCGGTCTCCTCCCCTATCTTCCTTTTGTTTTTTGTTTGTTTGTTTGTTTTTTAACACGGCACTCAGCAATATTCCAGCTATATGACAGCAGTCTGTAAATAATGGAGTCTAGACAGGCAATCCAGTGATTGACATGATGAGAATCAGTCCATCAATTGCAAAATGATGACATCCATCAACCAAGTTAGCCATCCTGGCCAATCAGACTTTGCAGAAAAGACGTTTGCATGGACACATAACAACCAAGTTTCACAATTCATTATGACAAGAAGAAACAAATCATGCACAGTATATAGAAAGAATCGTAAGGATGAGAATGAATTTTCATGCTGTAAAGAAAAAATAGCATCTGAAGATTGGAAATCAAGCAATCCATTGTCAGGACATTTGTACTAGACTGCATTTACAATAACAACTGATGTGCAAAAATATTTCACAAGAACAGCTACTTGAATGCCGTACATACTGAAGAAACAGATACTATTCAGATTGAGGACAAAAATTATCACAAGCTAAGGTTGAAACGATTCACCAGTGCATCTGGACATCAAACACAACAGTACGATATGCGATAAATTCACTTTGTAATGTTACATGTATCTGGTTGAAGGTTCACAAACTGACAATGATACAGTATCGATAAGGCCATTATTCAGTCTCATTTACTGGTGAACATCTTCACAAATATTATTTCTAAAATAAATATTTCCTGTTATACTAAAATGGTGCATTTTTCTCCCAAACTAGTGTATAGTGACACATCGTGACTTAAGTGAATCGTTCCATCCCTAAGCAACAGAGGACAACATCCCAGCATCTTATACCCAGCCTCCTCCTGACAACCGGTGGTGAGCATGCTTGAAATACGGAAATAGTCAGGTCAGTCAAACACGGAATGTCAATGGGTTACTCATGGAAGTATGCAACACCTGTTGCAGTGTTAGGAATCTCCATTGAAACTTGAGTTGGTTGAACATGTCAAACTATAAGAGCAATTAATACCAGGGCCCTGTTCCACATGTGATCACAGAGCTATGACTGTGCTAAGTCAATGTTAAAGTGTGGGTGATATGATTATCTTAGAGCTAAGATTGCTTTGTGCAACTGGGCCCAGGTTTCAATTCATGATCCACAAGACTACAATTATGAATAAAAGTTACGGTAGGTTCCCTTCAGTTTTGCACACAAGTATTTTATTCCTACGTCAATAATGGAATTCTCATTTATTAAAGAATCACAGTTAAACTATGCTGATACAAATAAATTAATTTTTTAAGGAATTATGAAACTAACATTTTAGCTCTAGAAGTCTCAGAATTGCCTCAAACAGTTCACTCAAGACTTCAAAATTCTTGCAATCTCTTAATAATTACCTCAAGATGATCAAAAATTCTCACCATGACACTCCTTCACAACTCCTTCACAACAGAAGCCAACTGTGAGGAAGTGGCATCAGTATCTAACAAGAACATTGCTAAGAACATGTCATGTAGGTTACCTCTTTGTACGATGACATGGAGCTCTTGAGAGCATCCCGGAGCTCTATCAACTGCTTGCGCTCGTTGTCTTGTCTCTGTTTGATTTTCTTGAGTTGTGTGACCAGCTCCTCAATGAAGCCATGGAAGTGGTTTATGGTCTTCAGACCGTCCTGGAAGAAACTGAACACAAACATACCTTAGCCTCAGCATGGTACAAGTCCTACATTGTCTACACTTACACTGCCTGAGCATGGTACAAGTCCTACATTGTCTATACTTACACTGCCTGAGCATGGTACAAGTCCCACATTGTCTACACTTACACTGCCTGAGCATGGTACAAGTCTTACATTGTCTATACTTACACTGCCTGAGCATGGTACAAGTCCCACTTTGTCAACACTTACACTGCCTGAGCATGGTACAAGTCCTACTTTGTCTACACTTACACTGCCTGAGCATGGTACAAGTCCCACTTTGTCTACACTTACACTGCCTGAGCATGGTACAAGTCCCACTTTGTCTTCACTTACTCTCACTGAGCATGGTACAAGTCCCACTTTGTCTACACTTACTTTGCCTGAGCATGGTACGAGTCCCACTTTGTCTAAACTTACACTGCCTGAGCATGGTGCAAGTCCCACTTTGTCAACACTTACTTTCACTAAGTATGGTACAAGTCCCACTTTGTCTACTCTTACACTGCCTGAGCATGGTACAAGTCCCACTTTGTCTACACTTACTTTGCCTGAGCATGGTACGAGTCCCACTTTGTCTAAACTAAGACTGCCTGAGCATGGTACAAGTCCCACTTTGTCAACACTTACACTGCCTGAGCATGGTACAAGTCTTACATTGTCTATACTTACACTGCCTGAGCATGGTACAAGTCCCACTTTGTCAACACTTACTCTCACTGAGCATGGTGCAAGTCCCACTTTGTCAACACTTACTTTCACTAAGTATGGTACAAGTCCCACTTTGTCTACACTTACACTGCCTGAGCATGGTACAAGTCCCACTTTGTCTACACTTACACTGCCTGAGCATGGTGCAAGTCCCACATTGTCAACACTTACTTTCACTAATTATGGTACAAGTCCCACTTTGTCTACACTTACACTGCCTGAGCATGGTACGAGTCCCACTTGTTCTACACTTACTTTCACTAAGTATGGTACAAGTCCCACTTTGTCTACACTTACACTGCCTGAGCATGGTACAAGTCCCACTTTGTCTACACTTACACTGCCTGAGCATGGTATAAGTCCCACTTTGTCTACACTTACACTGCCTCAGCATGGTACAAGTCCCACTTTGTCAACACTTACTTTCACTGAGCATGGTACAAGTCCTACTTTGTCTACACCTACTTTGCCTGAGCATGGTACAAGTCCCACTTTGTCTACACTTACTTTGCCTGAGCATGGTAAAACTCGACCAAGTACTGCAATAAATCCACACCCTTCTTGGTACGGATCTCGTTGATCTTGATCAGATACTGAAACATAAATATGTGAAACATTAGTATCATATTCCTTAAAGACAACTGCCTGATATACTAAAGGTGAATATATGTATGTGTAATGAAGAATAAAATTAATGAATAGGTGAATATATAAACCAACCGTTTGATATATTTATATCTTAATATGACCATCTTTAACCACAATTGATTACGGACACTCATAATCAATCACTGCAGCAGTACGGAGTAGCCGATCAATCAACAAGTGTGATCAACCACGGGACATCAGTTGAAGGTAGAGGCCAGGTGGCTAATAGTCTATGCTGACACTCTGTCATATACAATGCAACCTTGTTGGTCCACAAACCCACTGTTCCTAACCATTATCTTAGAGAAGTCTACATATATACAAAGGATAGTACTATATTCTCTGTACTAAGTGCCCCGGGAGCCTAGAAAATTGACAAAGCTGGTGCTTATTAAAACCATACAATTTGTTTTCAATGATAGAATAGTGAACAAAGTTCAAAATTCGGTGAAACCTTTTTGATAATAGTTACAAGGCTATTATATACACCTTTTTCTGTGCTGCTGTTTTCAGTGATAAATGTGTAATTTACACAAGAAAATATGGACTGTTGTGTAAGTATTGGTCTAACATGGGGGGGGGACTATCAAGATTACTTACAAACTGGTCTAGAAGTTGGTCAGGGGACGCTTATTAGAGCAGAGCACTTAATACAGTGAATACAGTATGTTACAGTGATAAATTCAGAAATGTGCTTATTCAGATGATCTCACATGGATCAGTACCATTGGGATTAACAAGGCTTCGCTGTAAATGAAATACTGTCCACAGCAGCATAAAATTTAGACTAATGCTTAGTTTGTACAAATACATAATTTTGATAGAAACAGCTAACTCCATTTCCATTGAAAAGGAGCCCCAGTGAGATGGGAGATTCAGAACCTGAGGAAAATCTGCTTCATTTAGCGCTTTTGCATTAAAGAAAGAGCTGGTTGGAAGGGAAAATAATATAGTTCAGGGACTAAGGCAGACTATGTTAAACCCTACACAGTGACTTGTTGGCAGAAGAAGACTGATTACCTCGCACATGTGGAGCTGGAAGATCTTCCTCTCCTTCTCCATCTCGTCAGCAATCTGCACACAGCCAGGATATATGTAACTTTAACATGTAGAGAGGTACAATGGAAACTTGTCAACAAAGTAGCAGATATACCTACTGTGTTTTAAACTAGAGGTTTCAAATGAACAACTTTTTTGTGGTCTGAGTGGGAAACATTTACAGTTATAAAATCTGAGTTGAAACCTCTACCGGTATATTGAACAGTATGTATATCTCTAGTATACCATCATAAACAAAATGCATACTATTCGATGATAGTAAAAGTGATGGATGATGTGGCATAGGTGGAGTCTAATACTTAGAAAGGGTTGACTCTTTGAATAATCGTGTGTAAAAATCATAATCAGGGTAACTACATTTTCCACATGTTTCCAAGGACTACCTTTCAGTCTCTTTATGTGTGTAGTTTTTGGTCAAAACAATACTGCCATACTTGCTTTGAATAATTTTCTCACTGAACAAGTATTTCAAAAGTTTTCTTATTAACAATCAGTATTTCATTATATTAATAACAGTCAGAGGTTCTTTCAATAATATATTTGCTTTCACAGTGATCACTTAGCTTTATTCAATACAACTGGAGGACTAGTCAAAATGTAGAATGTCTAAAATGATCTGGGCCTTGGGTGTCATGTTTAATTGTTTTGTTTGTTGCTTGGTTGGATGCATTCAGCACAAGTCCAGCAATATCAAATACCTCTAAATAAAATAATTATATATATCACACGAAGCATTAATCAGGAAATGATCAATTCAACATGTACTGATCTGATGAAAGCCACTGTCAACATATCTTTGTATGTTGGAAAAAGGCCACTGCTCAACCTGATAATTGTCTAAACAGTGAAAATGACACACTTCCTGGGTTCACAGCAGGAAGAGGAACCCAGCTAATGGTTGTTCAGTCAACCGGAGTGCATGTGATTGTGCTACTGTACACAAACAATACTGGCGTTTCATCCAAGAAGCTGTTACAGAGAAGCGGGCCAGTTTAATGTTGGGAACGAATCATTTAAAGGATTAATTTTGCATAGATTGAAGAATAGCAGTCCAGTTAAATGAAAGGAAAAGATATGTGATCGATTTGATTCCTGTGAAAAGGCACAAGAATAGCAGTTCAGTTGAAGCGAAAAGAATAGCATTAATACATCACACAATCAGCATAATGTGCTAATGTCAGTTTGTTCACTACATAAAACCACCAAGACAAACCACCAGACAATTATGAAAGACCGGCCAGGTGATGGTTTGTGACAACATACCTCAGCCCCTGAGACCTCCGTCCGGATCATCCCTGCTTCCTTGGCTTGCTGCTTCTTCTCCTTCTCAATCTTGGAACTAAAACAAAAATATTATTACATTAAATTCTAAAACCCAAGAAAACAAGGAGTCTCGCTGAAGTAACAACAAAATGTCCTGGATATTAAGAACACAACCACATGTCACTTCCCATTGTGGACACCCAGAGGCTCATGGGTAAAACAAGGCCTTGACCCTGATGTAAGGGCTGACTAAATGTGTAGGACCAAGTGGGACCTGGCTGGAGGTGTGTCATTGTGCCCTGACAACAGGAACACTGCTCATGCTATCAACCACTGGTTAGTTTGCTGTATGTTGATGATCCTGGCTTAGAGCTATCGTGAAAATAACAAAAACATACAAAGATTTTCCAACTTCAGCTCAAAGTTGTCTCTTCTACCTGGCTGTTTTCTATATTTGCGTTTCTATGTGTTGCATGGTGAATGTGTAATTCATAGATACAAAAGGCCCCTTCTCTGGAAAAAAATATTTATGGCACCAATTCTCAGTCAGTCTTGATAAATTTCTCATAGATAAGCATACAAAACTCATTCATGTAATTTCAGTAGTTCCTGAGAAAACTTGTCCCCATTTCACACAGTATTCACTAGGTTGAAAAGCAAGGGCCATAACTCTTTGAACTCATTTAAGATCATGATCAGTAATATCAGTGTGGAAAATATCCACATCTCTGAGAAAATTTGTCCCATTTGAGAGCGTGAGTTTGATTTTACGCTGCTTTTAGCAATATTCCAGCAAAATCACAGCCGGGGACACCAGAAATGGGCTTCACACATGGTACCCATGTCGGGAATCGAACCTGGGTCTTCGGCGTGACGAACAAACGCCCTTGTCCCCTTTGAGAAGCAGACGAACAGAAAGACATATGGAAGGATGGAAGGATGGACGGATGGATGAACTTCGTGGCGTTTGATAATAACTTCACTGACAATAAAAGCAAATACTCATCAAACAAGCAGCCAATAGGGCCTGTATCGCTTAACTGGATATTTACGTAATCATGACAAAATATACATTTGCAATGTACATGTATATAATACTGCAAATATTTCGTAATTTTGACTGGCAATTGTAATTGGTGGATGGCAAATCTGACAGCATGAACGTGTATTTCTCTAGATACAAATCTAGCATAAAGATCTGAACCGTTTCCATGTTATGATCCAGGATAAATCATATAAAGGTATTATTCTCTTCATAACAAACAAATGTATTCAATGTATCTGTTTATTATAGGGTTGGGATAATATAGGTTTGCATGTTATGGTCAAGGTTCTAACTCCTTTGGGAGTACCGGACAGATGAACAGAAGGGCCAGTCCTGCTAGCATATGTGCATTCTTCTCATTATTCTCTCAATTGTACATATGGTTATACGGTGGGGATCTTAATTGTGTCCAAGTTATAAACTCTTATTAGCCCCACCCTTAGTCCCCAGGGGTGGGGGTAGGGTTCAGCCCCTCCATTTCTCCAATTTGAATTCCCACCATTGGAGAATGCTTCCAACCAAATATGGTTGATATCTCTCTCTTAGTTCCAGAGGAGAAGTAGTTTAATTTAAAGCAATATAGCCTAATTACCCCTATTTGGCCCCTCCCCTCAGACCCTTGGGGAGTCAGCCCCTCCATTTGTACAATTTTGAATCCCCACCACCGGAGAATGCTTCCAACCAAATATGGTTGATATCTCTCTCTTAGTTCCAGAGAAGTTGTTTAAAGCAATATAGCCTAATTACCCCTATTTGGCCCCTCCCCTCAGCCCCTTGGGGGTCAGCCCCACCATTCATACAATTTTGAATCCACACCACCTAGGGATGCTTCCAGTCAAATTTCGTTAACTTCCATTAAGTGGTTCAAAAGAAGAAGTCCTTTGAATAAATTGTTGACGTACGGATGACGGACAGACGACGGATGCCACGGTATGGCATAAGCTCACCTTGGTCCTTCGGACCCAGTGAGCTAACAATGTGACATTTCAAACCAAACTATGCTCGTACAAACAGCTGGCAGATCGTGCAGCATCTAATACCCAAACTACCTAATACCATCATGATAATTCAATAAAAAAAACAATTTCACCTAATTACCTAAAAGCAGAATGTTGCAAGCCACATATATAAACACAATGCAGCCACTCTCAAACTGCTTCAACCAAGTAGTTTTAATCTGAGTATTTCCATGTCTGAACAAGATTATGCACCTTTTCACGGATTGTTTCCATTCTTTCCTGGATTGCTGGCTGCAGCCTACAAAGTGCTACATGCTGCCCTCTTCCATAACACCATCAGACTGCCACTACCTCTGCCTCATTTCACTGATAGAACCATTCATACATATTTAACTTCCCTGACCAGTTTCTCATGCCTGCAGACGGCTAGTCTCGCAACCATTCATGGCCCGCTCGCTGGAATACTCCACTCTGCCACAACATGGTAATACATTTATGATCACATCCAAGATTGTTCTTTATGATCTTTAGTTAATTGATATTGACACACATGGTATAATTTATGGGGAGTGTCATTTTGAAAACTGTTAGAGACAGCAATCCAAAATTACATAACCAGATCTGTAAAAGAAAATTTCCATAAGATTTCTCCTCTTTGAAATATTTTTTTGAGTTCCATCAATCTCAGAAATTGGAATCAGTTAAAAATTATAGAGGTTGTATTTGCAACTGCAAGTGGAAATCTTGTGAAAACATGCTTATTGGCAATAAGCCAAATGTATCAAATAATAGATGAGACCCGGTGATACACAGGCATGATATGTGTGTACAACATAGGTGAATCACTGTAATATAGCCTTCTCCCTACATGGACATATGTATCAACCCTCTCCTTACATGGACATATGTAACACATAGGTGAGTCCCTGTGATATAGACCTCTCCCTACATGGACATATGTATCACATAGGTAAGTCCCTGTGATATAGCCCTCTCCCTACATGGACATATGTATCACATAGGTAAGTCCCTGTGATACAACCCTCTCCCTAGATAGATATACGTATCACATAGGTGAGTCCTTGTGATACAACCCTCTCCCTACATGAAGATATGTATCACATAGGTGAGTCCCTGTGATACAACCCTCTCCTTACATGGACATATGTATCACATAGGTGAGTCCCTGTGATATAGCCCTCTCCCTACATGGACATATGTATCACATAGGTGAGTCCCTGTGATAAAGCCCTCTCCCTACATGGACATATGTATCACATAGGTGAGTCCCTGTGATATAGCCCTCTCCCTACATGGACATATGTATCACATAGGTGAGTCCCTGTGATATAGCCCTCTCCCTACATGGACATACTTATCACATAGGTGAATCCCTGTGATATAGCCCTCTCCCTACATGGACATATGTAACATATAGGTGAGTCCCTGTGATACAACCCTCTCCCTAGATGGACATACGTATCACATAGGTGAGTCCCTGTGATACAACCCTCTCCCTAGATGGACATACGTATCACATAGGTGAGTCCCTGTGATATAGCCCTCTCCCTACATGGACATATGTAACATATAGGTGAGCCCCCAGCCCAGGGATACACTTCCTCAAAACACTACCATTAGACACTTTTCTTCCATATGCTAGCTCAGAATCAATATCAGTGTGACGGGCAAATTGCTGTTGTATAATCCTTCTGATCATCTGCATCAAGTCGTAATGAATTAAACGTGAAGTGAGCAGAAAGCAGTTTGAACTTGAATTGTGTCGTATGATCATGGAATCAATGTGAGCAGACTAGATTCTCTGCGTCTGTGTAGTGGCAATTAACCTCGCCAGGTCGATGAGATCAATAATCAAAATGGTGCATGTCTGAGGCTTCAATATTAAGTAAACGTCTTGTTGCACCACTCCCGTCGCATTGACTAATGACGGTCATTCTGTGCTCCAACTGATCACTATGTTAATGTTTGATGTTAGTTTGTATTAATTTCGAAAGACACTGGCGTCATAATGTTACAGATGACTTTGATGATGTGATGTACTGATGTGAGAGCAGTCTTAGGTCAGGTTTGGCTGGAAGGCAGCATTGGCCAGTAGCACAGAATAATGGAAGCAAAGTCATCCATATTATTAAAACAGTTAAATTTACATACAAAGCACATCTGGGCTTTATCTTAAACAAGTTCTTATGTGTCGAACTAGAGTATTATTTTCACTGCCCTGTGAATTTGCTATGTTCTAACCAGGTACTGCATAAGAGGAATATTTTCACTGCCCTCACTGTTTTCTGAGCTGTTCTGTCTAGGTACTGTCACAGAGTAATATCTTCACCAGCCTGTGGGTTTCTGAGCTGTATCAAGGATCTCAGTACTGTCACAGAGGAATATCTTCACCAGCCTGTGGGTATTCTAGGGTGGATCAGGATCTAGGTGCTGTCACAGAGGAATATCTTCACCAGCCTGTGGGTATTCTAGGGTGCATCAGGATCTAGGTACTGTCACAGAGGAATATCTTCACCAGCCTGAGGGTTTTCTAGGGTGCATCAGGATCTAGGTACTGTCACAGAGTAATATCTTCACCAGCCTGTGGGTATTCTAGGGTGGATCAGGATCTAGGTACTGTCACAGAGGAATATCTTCACCAGCCTGTGGGTATTCTAGGGTGCATCAGGATCTAGGTACTGTCACAGAGGAATATCTTCACCAGCCTCTGGGTATTCTAGGGTGCATCAGGATCTAGGTGCTGTCACAGAGGAATATCTTCACCAGCCTATGGGTATTCTAGGGTGCATCAGGATCTAGGTACTGTCACAGAGGAATATCTTCACCAGCCTCTGGGTATTCTAGGGTGCATCAGGATCTAGGTGCTGTCACAGGGGAATATCTTCACCAGCCTGTGGGTATTCTAGGGTGCATCAGGATCTAGGTGCTGTCACAGAGGAATATCTTCACCAGCCTGAGGGTTTTCTAGGGTACATCAGGATCTAGGTGCTGTCACAGAGTAATATCTTCACCAGCCTGAGGGTTTTGTGAGCTGTATCAAGGATCTCAGTACTGTCACAGAGGAATATCTTCACCAGCCTCTTGGTTTTCTAGGGTACATCAGGATCTAGGTGCTGTCACAGAAGAATATCTTCACCAGTCTGAGGGTTTTGTGAGCTGTATCAAGGATCTCAGTACTGTCACAGAGGAATACCTTCACCAGCATCTGGGTTTTCTAGGCTGTATCAGCATCTAGATGCTGTCACAGAGGAATATCTTCACCATATTTTTTACGCTGTATCAAGGTACTGAACAAAAGGAGTATCGTCACCCGTCTGTGGGTTTAGGTACTGTCACAGAGTATTAAGTATCAAGGTACTGAACAAAAGGAGTATCTTCAGCACCGATGTGCTTTTGCTACATATCTAGTGTTACACTCATGGGGGATAATACTGCAAACCAGAGTAATTTTAAAGGCAGACTTTTCATGATTAATTGACATGATGTCAAACTATTGCCATGACGTTAATTGCTTGGCAACTTCTTACAGAGAGTTAAAAGCAATGTTACAAACGCATGCAGATATTCCTTTGAAAGACAGTGTGAGTTGGAATGTATTGACATATAGGATGGTGTTCAACTGTTATCACACAGTTTTAGGATCTCAGCTTTCCAAGATTTAACTTTGTTTGCCCACAGTCAGTAAAAATCGTGCCTTATCACAGCAGCCTGTATATCACGAAGCATTTCACTGAGATTTATTCCATCATCATAGTGAATAGACGCCAAAAAGATAGCGAGTCACTTCAAGCCGCAGTGTCTTAAGTACCCTTGTCCGTACTGTACATAAATACCATTGTACACATGCTTCTCATACATACTTGTGACATTTGTATACATGACCTCACAATACACATAGGTGAGTCCCTGTGTTATAGCCCTGTTCCTACATGGACATATGTATCACATAGGTGAGTCCCTGTGATATAGCCCTGTTCCTACATGGACATATGTATCACATAGGTGAGTCCCTGTGATATAGCCCTGTCCCTATATGGACATATGTATCACATAGGCGAGTCCCTGTAATATAGCCCTCTCCCAACATGGACATATGTATCACATAGGTAAGTCCCTGTGATACAACCCTCTCCCTAGATGGACATACGTATCACATAGTTGAGTCCCTGTGATACAACCCTCTCCCTAAATGAACATATGTATCACATAGGTGAGTCCCTGTGATACAATCCTCTCCCTACATGGACATATGTATCACATAGTTTGTATACATGACCTCAAATATACTTGTGACATTTGTATACATGACCTCACAATACAAAGTCTGCTTCTCAAAATATTGGTGAATCTAGGTCAATAGCATGAGCAAGGATCCACATTTCATGGTATGACAAGGCTTGATTCAAGAATTGGATTTAACTTGCACCAGTTGACATGAAAACAAGTTGCACCAAACAAAACCAGGTTTCACCCTGGCCCATAAATTAATCAGAGTTGAAACATAGGCCATTCTGCAGCCAGTAGACATTTGGTCCCAGAAATAAAGTTATCTTATTTAAATATATATATCTAAAGATCTTTAAATAAATAAAATCCAAAAGAGCCCAGAACAATTCCTAATTAAGTCTAGAGCTGAGGCAAACTAGACTTGCCGGATCATTCATTTAATTTATTGTCCTGTGCACATCTTGAAGTATGCACAGTTTGATTTTGTCAAACCTAAGAAAGCATGACAAATTACACAGGGATTAGTCATGTATTATGGTAAGTAAACTGTAGAGTTATTGAGTGTGTTCAAAGATCAATTTGTGTGGACACAAACTTGAAATATTTTGACATGCACTTGGTGAATGTACACATAAATATTAGGTTGCATTTTTCAATCATAGGTTGCAATGGTGCATGTATTATATGCCTAAATCGGGCCCTGTCTAATGACACATGATCACTACTAAAAAAGGGCCTACACAGTACATCCCTAGCCAACATGATTGCCTACCCAGAATACCCTCAAAAGGGCCAACACAGTACATCACTATAGCTAACATAATCGCCTACCCAGAACCCCAACAAAAGGGCCAACACAGTACATCCCTAGTCGATTTGATGGATTACCCAGAATCCCCATAAAGGGGCCAACACAGTTCATCCCCAACCAACTTGACGGATTACCCAGAACCCCCACAAAAGGGCCAACACAGTTCATCCCCAACCAACTTGACGGATTACCCAGAATCCCCATAAAGGGGCCAACACAGTACATCCCCGGCCAACTTGACGGATTACCCAGAATCCCCATAAAGGGGCCAACACAGTACATCCCCAACCAACTTGACGGATTACCCAGAACCCCCACAAAAGGGCCAACACAGTTCATCCCCAACCAACTTGACGGATTACCCAGAATCCCCATAAAGGGGCCAACACAGTACATCCCCGGCCAACTTGACGGATTACCCAGAATCCCCATAAAGGGGCCAACACAGTCCATCCCCAGCCAACTTGACGGATTACCCAGAATCCCCATAAAGGGGCCAACACAGTACATCGCTAGCCGACTTGACGGGTTACCCAGAATCCCCACAAAGGCGGCAAACACAGTACATCCCCAGCCAATTTGACGGTTTACCTAGAATCCCCATAAAGGGGCCAACACAGTACATCCCTAGCCAACTTGACGGATTACCTAGAATCCCCCCAATAGGGCCAACACAGTACATCACTAGTCGAGAAGTCCTTTATGAATTTTAAATAACATTGTTAATACAGTAAACTACAGTAATAATGAACTTAAAAGGACCACTAATTTCAGGTTGCAATAACCATAGTTCGTTATAAGCATATATACAGCAAATGGCCAGATCTAAAAAATAACTTTGTTATATCGATGATCAGTTCATTATAAGCATGTTCATAATAAACATAGTTTACTGTATATTCATTTCCGATTGTAGAGCAGCTGAGCCACAACAGTTCAAGGTGGAAAAGCAGTTGGTGCACAATCATTCCTGGTATTCAGTTATGAAATTGGGGATCGAACCCCCGAACTCCGCTCTCCTGGCAGACACTCTACCCACTAGACCACGGAGGTGGTTGCATTGAAGGGACAAACCCTGTCTCCTGAGAACATACACACTTGCTGAGAAACAGCTTGATACAATCTATACGACTAAAGTCATGACCGAAGACAAAACCATTTCTCACCATTTTAGAAATAAATCACATCAGAGCCTGATTTTACAAAACAGGGAATACAACCAGCATTTAGCATGAGGAGTGAACACACTGCCCACTGGGCTACCCAGTATCCCTCACACATCTACTTCCATGTGACTCATACTTACAACTTGGCCTCATACTCCTTCCAGGCCTTGTCAAAGGGTTTCTTCAGGTCACCCTTGACACCCTTCAGGTCGCCCTTCAAGAACTGGTCCAGCGGGAACAGCATGATGTTGTGCAGGGACTGCATCTGGAATCAGGGTCAAGGTTAACTTCAAACTGTGCAAAAGCAGCATATCAGTTGATACTTATCACTCAAACGTGGTGATTCCGGATAAGAACATAGGTCCTCGGCAACCTATGCTGGTTGTTAGAGGTGACTAAATGAATAGAATGATGAGACTCGGTATCTAGGCTGATTGCATGTCATCGTATCCCAATTGCATGGATCAATGTTTGTGATCGGTCATATTGTCATATTGCTATGAAACACACACCAATCACTCATTGCATAATTATCTGTCACACTCCAGGAGAATTACATATCTAAATTGATCAATATTACATATCTTTGTGATCCTTGGCAAAGTGGCTCCCACATGAAAACAAACATATTAACACCTACTCTCCAAAGTCATGAGTGATTGTGTGTGTGTGTGTGTGTGTGTGTGTGTGTGTGTGTGTGTGTGTGTGTGTGTGTGTGTGTGTGTGTGTGTGTGTGTGTGAGCGGGCAATGTTTCATGCAGCCTAATAACTAATAAATATTGCTTTAAATACCACTCAAAAGAAGTTAAAGGAAATCCTGTTTCATGACTATAAGAAAAAAGAAACTGGGTGTTCTTTAACTTCTTTTGAGTAGTATACATCATATGCATCATATTTTGAGGGAAATAAAATCAAGACCTCTGCACTGATAAGCAAACACCTTAATCATTATACTACCTATTGCCCACATAACAAAATGAAGTTAATGTATTGTGTATTTAAATATGAGGCACATGCCAATTAAGACTGGGAGATAGACAGTTTGAGGCCACACTAACTGAGACAGCCCTGTGGGCAATCATAGATCTCTGTAAACTACCCGCAGCGCTATCACTTTGATTATAGCAGATGATGTCTGTCTGCTACAACAGGTTCCTTCCATCCAAACACACCAATCCCAACACCCACAAATGATTGACACGTTATTTATTTTTCTCCACTGTTTAGGAATTCTTAGTGAAAGTGTATGTGTGAGCATGGTTGTCATCCATCCTGAGGAGAGAAAAACAAATTTTCTGTTTTTCAAACTGTAGGTTTAATATACAAATGATACGTGGTCATATTTGAGAGAGTTAGTTTGGTTTAATGTCGCAGTGAACACTAATCTCAGTTACATCATAGTGTGTCAGCCTGATGTGGGTGGGAAGACCGAAGTTAGGCAGGTCAAACCTAGAATCATATACAGGGAAAACTAGATTCGAACCTATGATCATATGTCCAGACACGTCCAAGGACACAGCACTTGGACACTTCGGCTGCCCTTGACCTTGCCCTTCATATTTGAGAGAGCACATGAAAGACTGTCGGTGTGAAAACATGTCCGCTTTACTTCGATGACAGGACGCAGCTGGGGAGGGCGAGCGAGTTTACAGGAAGTTGAAGCAAATCCACTTTGATTTGTCATATATCATGTCACCTCTCACGCATCATCACTTTGCACTGGATTGCTTGTGTAATTCATACACAAGATCAATGGGGACTTAATCACAGAAGTGATCACGATATTCATTCATGCTGTAAATGGGGCATCACCTGTGTCATCAAGACATTGGCTTCTCCCACTGGCCTACCTGCATGAGTAGTCACTGCTTGCGAAAGTGTTTACATATACTTTCCTCGATACATTAATATATACACTATACACTGCGATATAGGTGGACTATTGCAGAATTCCTTCACTGACTTCAATCCATGATTCATTTCTATTTCAGATAACCATGTTTTCTCAGTTTATTTGATTAATATTCAACTATTTGAGCACATCAGACTCCTTCCTATCCTTGATGGGGCGGTGGGGTGGCCTAGTGGTTAAAGTGTTCACCTGGCATGCTGAATACCCAGGTTCGATTCCCAACATGGGTACAATGCGTGAAGCCCATTTCTGGTGTCCCCCGCCATGATATTGCTGGAATATTGCTAAAAGCGGCGTAAAACCATACTCACTCACTTATTCCTATCTTTGACCTGTCTTTGAGTTACATGCATGACAAGCAGGGTGTACAGATTTTGCAAGATAAATGATCTTGTTCATTCTGAGACAGAAGGTCTCTTGGCATACACAAACTTTCAGAATTGATTATAAAGAGTTCACACGTCAAAACAACATATTTTTGTGTCTGCTGATGGAAAGTCAGAGCAAGGTAAATCAAAGTGAGGTGAGTCAATCTTGACTTGTCTTGCACGCACCTTTAATATATAAAACATTATTATCTTGGGAAGACCAAGAAGCTGAATCATGTGGCTTTTTACACGATGGGGAATCAGAATCAGATTTGATGAATTTAGGCAATACCTGTTTTTATGGACCCGAGAAAAACAATATGGACTAAGTCTTGGGTCCCAAAATACAGGTATTGACCTCATATTAAGTCCATAATTGTTTTATTATATAATGAAGAGAAAAAAAGTAGAATCAACATATTAAACTGTTGGCTACAGTAACGTTAGGAGGTTCAGACAAATGGAGACATCTGATTGGCTTTGGTTTGGTCAATACCAATTCTGGGAATTCCCACGCTATTTTTAGAAACTCAAGTCAATACCGTAAACTAAAAGACCTGATTCGGAATCAGTATGCTCTTTTGTTAAATGACATGTGACTGCTTCAAGGCCAAAGACTAAGCAGAAAACTTTTCACATTATATAATAATAGCTTATATTGTAATGTAAAATCAAATAATGTTTAATGCAAGATGTACACTCACCAAATTTTTCATCATGGATGCCAGTTCTTTGGTGACATGAGAAAACTTCATGAAGGCAGCACCTGTTGGACACAAACACATCAGGAATGAAGAGGATTTAGATAAACAGATGCACAATCTCTAAAAATTGGTCCACTAATGTCTAGTAGCTGGTTTTGGTTTGGTTTGTTGATTAACGCCGCACTCAGCAATATTCCAGCCATATGACGACAGTCTGTAAATAATCGAGTCTGAACCAGACAATCCAGTGATTGACATCATGAGCATCGATCTTCGCAATGTTGGATCGATGACATGCATCAACCAAGTCAGCGAGCCTGACCACCCGATCCCATTAGTCGCCTTTTACGACAAGCATAGTAGCCTTTTACAGCAAGCATGGGTTGCTGAAGATCTATTCTACCCCGGATCTTCACGGGTCGTCTAGTAGTTGACGAGTCAGAGGGGATAATGAGCCGAGTCTGAAGGGGTAATGAGACATGAGGGAGTTTTTATTATTTGTTGTGAGTGAGTGAGTTGGGTTTAACGCCGCTTTTAACAGTATTCCAGTTATATCACGGCGTGTCAGCTTAATGTGGGAGGAAAGCCCGAAGTGATGCAGGTCTCAGACATTTACCACTTCGGTGAAACCCAAGAGCATGGGTATGGTGCTGACAAACCCAGAAACATAATCGGGGCGAACCGGGATTCAAACCCACAATCATAGGTTTCTTATGTGCCCAAGGGACTCAACTCTGCACAGCGAATCGCCGTGCCTTAGACGACTAGGTCGTCTTATTTGTTGTGAATACATCTCGGTTGTAAATCGTGCTACTAGTTATTCTACATTTAACCTACTGACTTTGGGGATAGAGACTGTTGGAAAGCTTTGATGCACACTTTATGACAAATCAGCTCAGTTGACCTTTTGTTAGAAGGATAGTGACAAGATAAAATCCTTGTTGACATCATAAACAATAGACGACACCATCCTAAACTATTTGAAACAATGCACTGATGAGATTTGTTTTCTTTGTTTCTAATTAACTCCGCAGTCAGCAATATTCCAGCTAAATGACAGTGGTCTGTAAATAATCAAGTCTGGACCAGACAATCCAGTGATTGGCATCATAAGCACCTATCTACTCAATTGGGATACAATGACATGCATTAACCAAGTCAGCGAGCCTGACCACCTGATCCCTTGAATCGCCTCTTATGACAAGCATAGTCACCCCTTAGGACAACCATGGGTTGCTAAAGACAGACCAATTCTAACCCGGATCTTCACGGGCGTAGTGTTATGCTCTGGCCCACTTTGCAAAACATCAAAATAATGGAAAAATATGAGTGAATAAGCAGGAGACTATATATTTTGTAAATATGTACTTATAAACAAACTAGCATCTGTGTGTATATATATAAACTGTAGAAGGATTTGATTCACATGAAGAAGAATGCCTGGATGGACTATGTTTATGGTGTATGTCATCTGGTAAAGAATGAGAAATAGTAAATGGCCATTTTCTTCATTTGTAGGGACTTGGGGACAAAATAATTATGTAAAACTTGAATAAATTGTAAATGATTCCATGGCATTTGATTACTTAAGCAATTTTTTGTGTGCATAAACTGAAAATAATTTAGGCTGCGTCCACTAAAGGAGTACTGTTTCTTGATTGGCTGATAATAAAATGGGCAGGACTTGTGTTTCATTATTGCACTGAACAATGTAAATTAATGATTACATAAACAGTCTGTGAAGTTGTTGTTGTTGACACATTTATTTATTGACTTCAATATGTTTTGTGTGCTTATCAGGTTGTGTTTATTAACTGGTGTGCACACCGTTTTTCATGTTTAATTTATGTCTCAATAACCGCAAAAAATATTGAAGTCAATTAAGAAAAAAATAATTTACTATGGCCTAACCAATGTACATGTAAGTGAAAAGAGGTCGCACTGACCACCAGTGAACCAAGATGGTGTTTATTCTTACTAGCACAGTAAAAACAACATGGCCATTCGCAAGCAAACCAAACAAGATCATACGAGGTCAGTCTGGAAAGTCTGTCAGTGCGGAAGCATGAAGATTATCATGATCTTTATAACCAGACACCAATAGAATTTGGACCAAGAGTGTATCACTTCATGACTGACTCAGAAGGTCAAAAGATAGTTTGTTCATGCGTTGTATCTTAATGTCAAAGTTAGGAATATTCCGCTATATTACAGTGGCCTGAAAATGTGAGTGAGTGAGTGAGTGAGTGAGTGAGTGAGTGAGAGAGAGAGAGAGAGAGAGAGAGAGAGAGAGAGAGAGAGAGAGAGAGAGAGAGAGAGAGAGAGTATGGTTTCATGTCCCTAAATTCCTGCAACATCAGGGCGTAGGACAGCAGAAATTGGCCTCACATATTGTACCAGTGGGGATAACAAGAATCTCACGCCACCTAACAAACAAATACAAATACAACAGCTATCATTGTGGAAATAATGCTTTCACATTTATCTAAACTTACTTCCTTCTAAATGTGAATGTGTTTTGAGATGACGTATGTCTATTGACACTGTGCTCATACATAATTCAATAACTGCACTCTATTCAGAGATGAATGCCGTGATACAACTACTGTACAACTATTTTAACATAACCAAGTGGTGTGCTGTATGGAAGCCAACACAATAACCCTCTGCACTGATACGTTTCAATTGCACCATACACTCCACACAATCTGGATAAATAGAATTCCTGAAAGAATGAACTCTGATTTTGTCAGCTGGGATCTTTTCAATAAATATACATGAACCCAACAGCCCTCTGCCAAAACTCCCGAACCTTTGAAGGAACAGAATAGCAGACCCACACAATGCTACACCAACATTTTCAACAAGGAAGACACAAAAATTTACTGGAGGAAAAGATTTCAATCATTTTACATGAATATTTCCAATGAATACAAATTCTGCTTTTGATAACACTTGGTTATATGTGTCCTTGTTCAAGCCAGTGGCCTTCACTTCCTTGTCATACAAATACTCCCAATCACTAATTAATCAGCGTGAAAGTGTACTGGCTTAATTACCAACAACCAGCTGACAACAATACAAGGCAGTTCACACAGTGCTAACAGTGGTCAAACCACCTTTCCGAGCCACACACCAGGGAAATTAATACATAGTTTGAACAACTGATCAGACACGCCATTTTCAACATAATTCAGAGGACATTATATCCTACAGGAAGAGAATCAAATCACCAGTTAGCAGTCTGTCCAAAATGTTAACATATATCCTTCAGATAATTAGAGATAATTTCTTCAAATAGAGAATCTCACCAGTGTCATGTGATATGAAATATATCAACATAGTATTTGATATCAAAGGACACGAGGGTGAGATCATATTCATCATCAAAAACCTTTCTCAGTTTGTTAACAGTAATAACCAGTCTTAAGTGTAAAAAAACAAAGCTATCCAGGTTCAATGGCAAAGACATGAGAGATGTCATGGTGATAGTCTGCAAAGCATTGTGATGCAATTTATTGTGACGACATCTCCTACATCTCTGATATCGCTTGATTTCACCCAAGTGATATCTCCTGTAGAAGCCAGTTTGAGTGAGAAATGTTTTTATCACCCATATGAACGTTTAATTACAAAACAAGATTCTTCTCCTTGTTAATGGAATAGTTTTGGGAACATCACTGGACCTTGATGAGCAATGAGGAACCTGCCGTGGTGACAGTTCTAGTTCAGGCATCCTGAATTAATCAGGTTATAATATTTTGCTATATAAATAGCCTGGATTCAATTGCTACAATAGAGTGAGTGAGTGAGTATGGTTTTACGCCACTTTTAGCAATATTCCAGCAATATCACGGCGGGGGGACACCAGAAATGGCCTTCACACATAAAGTGTACCCATGTCGGGAATCGAACCCGGGTCATCAGCATGACAAGCTAATGCTCTAACCACTAGGCTACCTGACTGCCCCTGATACAATAGATTCACTATTGAGCACCATTCAAATTACTTGACACTAAAAATATCCACCCAATAAAATGATAGTCATAAGTGAGAGAAGTTCTGAGACAAACTGAGACAGACTGAAATGATGATGTTGCTTCTGAAATGAAGGTTTGGTGGCAAATAGGTGCAGGGTACAATAATCATAACATAAGGAGTATGTTTCAGCTGTAAAATGTAAAGATTGAAAGAGGCAGATACAGTAACACGACTGTTGCACAGAGAATATGCAAAATATGTAACTTAATCAAGATAGAAGATGAAAAGCACTTCCTTTTGTACTGTCAGAATTATAGCTATGAAAGACAGGTACTTCTTCAAACACTGGACTTAATAAACTGCCAAAATGATAGTAAATATTTTGCAAGTATCTTGAACCCCTATTCTGAAAATGCAAAATATGTTACACAAATTATCTCTCACATGTTTATTAAAAGAAACAATGTTAAATCTTCACTACAACTATTGTGACTTATCAATACAGGATCTTCACTAAGTGTACGCTGCCAGCCACCTCATGATATATATAAATGTTAATATACCGTGAATGAAAATAATATGTAGTATCTCCATATATAATGTACATTATGTATATGTAACTCTCATGTTGATAGTTATATTTATTCCCAAATGTAGATAGTTTGTACCCTGCCCTACAAGGTCTGTTCTGTACAATAAACATTCTTGATTCTTGATTCTTGATTCTAATGGAGATATTAATACCCAGGACTATCAATGTTTAGTAAATGGAGGATGTGTATAGTCAGGACAATGGAGGATATGTTATTATTGCGAACTGCTACCAAACATGGTCAAAGCACTCGTGAATTGAGGATGTGGACAGTCAAACTTGTTTTATTAGTCAAAGAACTTTAATTTCAACTACTACTTTGCGATGACCATGATCTAGAAGCTTACAGTTCAGTCTCCACACAGAAAAATGATGCCTTCTCCCTGGAGTCTGCATCCAAATAGTAGTAATTACCACACTGACCACAAACGGAATGTAATTACACGCTACAGGGTTTGGTAAATATTACAAAGTGCCACAGTCTCCTTCTCTGGTAGAAATATCTGCGAGTACAGTAGACAATCAGTGGATCTCTCATTAAGGTCAGATCCACTGCTGACATATCTCCATAAATCATGCATGAAATAGGCCACAGGAGAAGGGTATTGACTGCTTGGCTGACAGGCTCTCACTTGCCAGCCTGGGGCTGGACAACAACAGAGCTGTGGAGCCCCATACCGTGCATTCCTTCACAGATCAATTCATGCAGGTTGTACAGCCATCGTATTGTCCACTGCTATCAGTCAGCCTTCCAAACACTTCACAATATGTATTCATTATTTTCGATTGAGTCACAAACAAAGCATCCATTTTGTCTACCTTAAAAAGTGCACTGATTTATCAAGGTTTCTGAATAATGCCACATTCACACATAGGGCATGTTTTTTAAACAAATATTATACAGACGAAAATGCAAATAAATGGATTTGTGCATCTGGCTAGATACTATTTCATTGGACATGACATTGTGTCAAGTGAATATATAGATGCTATATCTATGTGTATGAAAATAATATGTTCATTATCAATACTGAAACAAGACTTTACATTTGTAACAACCAATCTATATCTTTTTCCAGTTGTTATTTTGATATATTAAACATTAAAGCAACATTGCATTTATATTTTTCGTCAGTTTTCTAATCCATTTAAAACAGAGCAGTCATGGTGGTCAGCAATAATAACAATTTATATTGGCCTCCACTTATGTCTTGGTCAACAGTCAACAAAATATATAATAAAGTTTGATATTAGGGGGGTTTTATCAGAGATTTCATTATGATTGAAGACTGAGGTATATCATCACGCATTTCAAGGTCTCGTTTCCTTCCACCAGTGATAACATCTGTGAGGATGATTATTTATTGACCAATTGTACGTCAGTATTAACATACTTCCCATGACTCTGGGTTGTGGATGCCCAGCGGCAGCTTGCAGAGAGAGGATTCATCACGCACTGTTTTTAATATGGGAGACATGAAACGAGTCTTAGTTGATTGGCAGTTGTCCTTAGAGACAGATACTGATTAAAAGGAAAGTGTTGATATTCTTCTAATCTTATATTTATCTGACAAATATTTTAATGAATGAGGTCAAAAGTGAATCTATACCCTGTGGAATGTACCAGGAACATTTGTAACCAGATAACAAACAATTTTGATTATTCTGAACCAGGTGAGCTAACTAGATAGCATGTACAAGAACACCCTTAGAAGAAGAAGAAGATTTATTGTACATAAACACCCACAGGGGGCAGGGTACAAAACATGAACATGACTAATTAAACATTGACATACACAATAGAATACAAATATTGCTATGATTATATTGCTAGAGAGGAGATGCAGATTTTCTTTGCCTGAACATTTTGTGAATGAAATTGGAGATAATTTTTGCAAAAGGCTCTGGTGGATGTAAAAGAATTTTTAGAGATAATGGGTTGCATAGCCAAGGTGGGTGATGAATATAGTTCCTGTCTCAGGTCTTTGTACAGAGGGCATTGTAACAGGAAGTGTTTCTTGTCTTCTATTTCATCAATATCACAGAAGGTACATAATCTTTCTTCTGTTCGAGTGTTAAAGTATCTTCCTCTCTCAATTTGAAGGTTGTGAGCACTGAGTCTTAGCCTCGTAACTGCTTTGCGGTGTTCTAATGCGGTGGTTACTTTCAGATATGGTTTAAAAGATGAGGTAAAAGAAACCATGAAATAACCTTCTCAAGCACAGCAAAGGCTCAAAAGATTTTTCTGAAAAGTACAATACCGATACAATACTCTATTTCTGAAAACCCTTTAATCAAGTAAAATGTTTTCCCACAATGCAACACTTTCAGGAAGTTGCCTTAGGGCAGCAGAAACTTGAGTAGTGTGTTTATCAAGGCCAGCAGCAAAATCACTGCTTAGTGCAATTTTTTAAATTTGCCCCCAGACCTGTTGACTTTAGGCAAAAGGTGGTGCCAAACGTTTGCTCAGAATCCTTTAATTTCCCCAGACAAGGGGAATGAGTAATGTGACATTTAATTTAAAGCACACTGCTTGAATCACATGTGTTGCGTCTACATGTATATGCACTTTCCAGCTGACTGAAACAGGGGGCATCTCAAAGTTTCTGCAATGATATATTTCCGTTTGGCTCACCTATTCCATAATAAATTGAATTCTAGACAAAATGACAATACACAAATAATATCCATCAGTTTTCCACATTGTTCCTTGTTGCACCCATCAGGTGCCACACTCAGCAATATTCCAGTGTTACTATGGCAATCTATAAATAATCAACTCTGACACACACAATCCAGTGATTGAAATCATGAGAATTGATCCACACATGGGATAGCCATATCACTGCTGCTTGTAATCTATTCGCAAACTTGTGGTTCACACCACTAGCAAGATGACACTGTCAACAAGGATAGACATTGTAACCACCTAATCATGGGTTATCTCCCAACAATTTTTTAATTTGAAGTTTACACGATATACAGCTTTTCCATTGGACGAGAGGTCGGTCACATGACCGCGAAATTGACGTTCATAAGTGTATGAACAACACAATTTGACATTCATACGTTTTTCACGAGAACGTGTTCTTGAAATGACGTAAACACTGACGGACCACTTCCACATTCCTGGGGAAACCACTGGGAATTCCCGAGCACGAAAACATACATAAGCATTCTTTCTGATCATTTAGAACCTTCATTCTTGGTCTCAGCAATATACCTGGTGACTAGTCCATTCAAGACCCCATTCAATAACATCCAGAATTTATTGAGATGGTCCCTGACACAAACTCCAAACATGTTCCTACAGACCACATTAAATAATCCTCAACTCCCTGCTCCAGATTGATAGCTTAAACGTCCTCAGACCATTGTGTATTGTCATGGGAGATGTCGGTTTCTCCACCGATCGACTGTATTATGGAAATCAGTAAAAATGCCATGGATATCATTCAATTCAATACAGGAAATAAAATTGATTTGTGAATATTGCTGAAGTTAATGGCTAGATAACACATATCATGCTTATCCATGAAGGAAGTAGTTGCCTTCATGCATGGTCATGAGCTGCTTCTAGCATCTAGATCGGGCCTGAAGTACAGACACATCCACAACATCAAAATACATTACCATCAAACTACACAGTATTATCAAATCAGAGCAGTGCCATGGGACGTAGTTCACCTGGTCATTTACACAATAGCTAGTAAGTCACATTAAGCTGTTGTTGTTCATGTATATATACAGTAAACTACGACTGTAACGAACTCAAAAGAACCACTAATTTTAGTTCATTATAACCGTAGTTCGTTATGAGCATATATAAAGCAAATGGACGGAACCAAAAAAACAGTTTGTACATCCATCGGTTCGTTAAAAGCATGTTTGTTATAATTGTAGTTAACTGTGTATCTACACAATATATATTGTTAGTGTAATCACGGTAAGTCACCACAAAAGTCAGGTCAGCAATGAAATATGAAATATTCTTGAAAAATATTCATTTTTTTTATGAGGAGAGTGAGTGAGTTGTGATTAATGTTGAGCAGAACAGTATTTCAGTTGTATCACAGTGTCTCAGCTAGATGTGGTAGGAAAGCTTAAAGTGATGCAGGTTTACCACTTTGGTACAAAGTACGAACACAGGTATGGCAGCTTAGAAATTGGCCCTTGTCTCACAGCCGATGACAAACTACCAAATAGTTAAGGTATCCTAATAGAAATTTTGCTATATGTAATCATTATAAGGACTAGTGGGTTAAAACTGTTGGTTTCTATCGCTGTATGGTGCTAACAGACCTAGGACCATACTAAGGACAAAGTGGGATTAGGACCCATGCAACCAGTTCAATGAGCCTGACCACAATCCACACCATCGAGTCGTGATGACAAGCAGCTACAATCACAGAACTTGACCACAGTCTACACCATCAGGTCATGGTGACAAGCAGCACAGAACTTGACCATGGTCTACACCATCGGGTCATGATGACAAGCAGCACAGATCCTGACCACAATCCACACAATCAGGTCATAATGACAAGCAGCACAGAGCCTGACCATGGTCTACACCATCGGGTCATGATGACAAGCAGCACAGAGCCTGACCACAATCCACACCATCAGGTCATAATGACAAGCAGCACAGAGCCTGACCATGGTCTACACCATCGGGTCATGATGACAAGCAGCACAGAGCCTGACCACAATCCACACCATCGGGTCATAATGACAAGCAGCACAGAGCCTGACCACAATCCACACCATCAGGTCATAATGACAAGCAGCACAGAGCCTGACCACAATCCACACCATCGGGTCATAATGACAAGCAGCACAGGGCCTGACCACGGTCCATACCATCGGATCATAATGACATTCAGC
The DNA here is from genome assembly GCF_023055435.1 of Haliotis rufescens. Lineage (NCBI taxonomy): Eukaryota > Metazoa > Mollusca > Gastropoda > Lepetellida > Haliotidae > Haliotis > Haliotis rufescens. The sequence goes on along the minus strand of NW_025963779.1, from coordinate 71,219,104 downwards.
TAGTTCAGAAAATGGACCCATCTGGGTATTTCTTCCCTCTCTGTGCATCTACATGAACCATCACCCATTTAAACATGCTATACGTTTAACTAGCCATGGGCAATAGGACTCGTGTTTGTTTCTTATACAACTGATGTGAGCCAAAAAGTCAGAAATCAACAAAGAAGAGTATTTACTGATCTGTTATTCCAAAGATCGTTTGAAAACCAAATCTCCTTGAAATGTCAGGGTAACCCATGTTACCAAATACAAGTTTTATCAAAGGATTTGTTGATAATGTTACAGATCATACAGTGAGATCAAGAAAAATACATGCTTATAATGTTATTATTTGGAAATACCACATTTATCTGAACATAAAATATCAATTTTACAGAGTGAAATAGAAACTTTATAATGTTTATGCCAGAATCAGTTATATTCTGCCTCAGGGACACTGTGGTTTTCAGACACTGCAAAACAAACATAACATAAAGAACATTTGGCTGATTTGATCAAATAACCTGTTTATCTTTTGAGCTGCAATATCAACTTTATCAGGTCACCTGATGAGCTAGGCATGTTATTTGACAAGATTAGCCAAATAATAGACTGTTTCTACCCTTCCTGTGAGGAAATGCGAGATATTTCATAGATAATATATAAGCTGTATATTATCCTGAGATCTGGACTCCTCCTAACTTTATATCTGACTCCTGTATGATCCCAAGCATTATATGCCTGCCTATCACCACCAGCATCCAGGATCTGATGTGGAGGATGTGAGATGGATGGTTTGACATGGAGCTTGCTGTGTTGGACTCCAGCCAGCAGGCTGCCATATCAATATTACCCATGCTGGAAAGGTTGAGATTTATGAATCTTACATTTAACAACCAAATCAAAGCCCTCCAAATGAAATGAAAGTGAGAGTCAGTTGAAAGTCATGTTTTGTACACAAACACGTTTTTCAAGAAATTGTAAAATGACAAAAAAGAATCATAGGCCTATTTGTCAAGCATTCGTAATTATAAGTCGCAGAACACTGTTTATTTGTGAAATGCATGAATACACCTGGTATGTATCCAGTGTTTGAGATTGCAAGGCCTCAGGCAATTGACGACTAAAACAACAAATTACCTTGTATTTCTTTGTATACAATATGGGTTCCCAATATCAGATACTCAGATACCAAGGCCCAAATCATTTCCACATGTAATGGTCAGTTGAGCAAGAAGAACTGACAAGACTCTGAAGCTCTGTGGGAGTAGCGTACAATATAATTGCCAACAAAAAAACTAGGTTGACTGTTTTCTCAAGTACACGGTCAATAAAGTGACTGTAGGAAAGGGGAGATAACTCACTGATCTCAGCTTCGTTTTCCCGCACTTTGGCATTGTTGCCCAGTCTCTCCAGATTCTCCGCCATGTATGCTTCGTTCTGCACATGCACTGCAACAAAAAATACCATGTCTGTAAAATATGATCACACCCCTTTCACAACAAACCATCTGAACCTGTAGGTCAAAATGCAAAGGCCCTGTTTAACAACGACACAGTAATGCTATGGATGTATTATTTACCAGAACATCCATACCATATTCATCGTGAACACCACCCTAGGTGCTTGGACAACTGATAGGGGGGAGGGGGGTTGGAGACATTAATGAAAACCATACACAACAATAATAATTTGTCGTCACAGACCATACGAAAGAGAAAAGAGTTGGTTCAAACATATATGAAACTGAAACCTTTTTTATGTGTCCTGTGTCTTCTTTAAAAACAATCTGCAATATGCACAAGAAAATACCAAATGTCTCGTGCAGGGCACTTATAATCATAACTTAAAGATTGGTCTGGCAGATGTGCTGGGGTTGCTAATACGGTAATTACTTTTCTTCAACATAGACTTACGATAGATCCACTGCTGGTTAGGATTCTTGGGAACAGTGGGCATCATATTTTAACACTCAACATACAAATCTAATCTACCTACAACACTGTCCAAGGAGCCTCTAGATGTTATCATATACTACAGTCACATAAATTTACAATCAAATTTATCATCTAAATCTTTGTGAAATGTGTGACAGAATGGAAACATTTCATGCTCATAATTTCTTTTTTCTTGAAATCGATGCTGTGAGTCGCGACAAGTATTCCAGCACAATACAGAAAGATGACATTGTTGACAAGTGGCCATCATGACAAACGAAAGCATGTGTGGAAGGGTGGAAACAAAGTTTGGTGAAACCTAATAATAAATTTATACAGTCCTGATGCATGAGATAAGGAGAGCAGTTTCTGAATCCCAGCGCTCTTGGACACACTCTGACCAAGGTTTGCATATTTGCCACAAAAATATCTAGCGCTATGTCTATTGAAAGTCTGTTGAAGTAGTATGGGATATACAACCATAGCTCTAAAACCTAGATTAGTGGAACGTGGCCAAGTTTTGCTCCAGACGGAAATATTCCATACTACTTAAACATTAATCATGTTAATCATGTAAATAAATTAATCAAATATATCTGACTTCTTCATTTCTTATTGACTAAATTCTATATCTGTAAACATCTGTACACTAATGCAAAAACATCATTTGCAATATAATAGGTCTTAAGCTGGTCTATTCACAGAGATTCTCAATAATAGCCAAGACTAACAGTTCGAAGTGTTACGCATAAAGGTGAGAAGTTATAGAGGTGGAATGTTGAATTATTGAAGCTGTGGCAGCTTTCTGTTGACCAGAATCAATATCCCATCATGCCTAGCAACATGCAACATGTCGTACACATCCATTTTTAATGAGGAAACAAAATAGGTCAGTTTTTCTGTTACACCACATGTCACAGTGGTATCGCCATGGCTACATCTCAATGAGAAAATGTCTGTGTGACACAAGAAGCTGCTGTCTTGCTTTCGTAGAATCAGAACAGACCAAAATGAGATGTTTTCAGACAGACCAGCCACTACCAATTGGTAATAATCATTATTTCTGTCAATAAATGTAATATGGAATGCTCTTCAGAAGAGTGCAGATACAATCAAATCAAACACAATTCCTTCCAACACATGTGGCCAAATTAGTGACATGCAAAAGCATCAACAACACTCTCTACCTGTTTTAAACCTGACAGTTATGAAGACATTGACAGAGTCTCAACAAACTCCTAACAAGCCTATCTCTATGATATGAGCCAAGGGAGCATGGCATGTTCTTCAGTTTAGTACATTCCACCAGCAAAAGTTTTACAGAAGACCTTATATCTTGGGAATGTGGCCATTTTTTTAGCTATTATCTAAGATTTAATTTATTTAACAGAAACATGACAAACTTTTTATTGTTGAGCATTCAGAATGATAAAAGTAGGCAGCCCAGAGTTCTGGCAGTATTTGAATTGTCCCACAAATGCTCAGATTATCTCAGTGCTTATCAATACTGCGTGGAGCCTTGGTCAGGCCTATCCTATTACTGTCCAATAATCCTTACTGTAATGACACTCACAGAGAAACATTTATTGTCCCGCCAGCATAGGTCAAGGGCTCTCATAAATATTTTGAATTGTGAAATATTGATTGAGTGACCTGGAGCAGTGTATAAGGGCTGACACCACCATGTCCACTGTAGCGGACGGCTTCCTGTTTATCATTAGTGCTGTCTGTACAGTTCTGAAAACAATCCTTAACATTTTCTAGAGGATCCAAGTATGTTCTTTTTCATGGATGATGTAGAACTTAGAAAGGTTTGAAAACCGGAACAAAATTCATGATGGATTTTAGTGAACATACTGACTTGATCATTTATGCATCTGATAACAATTTCTGAAAAATAATTTGTATAACTACTGACTCTTATCATATCTGCTATTTGTCATGATTGTGTTTACAGTGTCATTGTGGTTTGACTGTCACATTGTAACCCAACAGTATTGACAGCTAGCGATTACCTTGGTCAAATCAAGGATACCATCATACACAACAATCTACTGAAACCAGACACATCAAAAAGAACACTTTGCAGTAATGAATATCTAAGCATTAAGTTTCCATGGTTATGACTTTTCAAGCTTTTAAAGTACATATTTCTGTTTCTTGTTTTGCAAACTTTATGAAAATCACCAATAAAAACCTTCCTAATCAATTTGAAAATAAGGTAGCAAAAAATGGTGGCAGAGGCCACCCACAGAAGAGAAAATATGTTTTCCCAGACAATCCCAATTGATCTGTGGGCTTGAGCTGGACAGCTGGTCTAGGTTGTAATGTGTGTGTCAGAATTATTGAGTTAACCTTCTGCTGGAATCTGGTGAAACAGTGTTAGAAATTGGCACTAGTCCTGTAGTCCTTACTAAACTGCCCAATAGTAAATGTATCCTAAGGACTGGTAGAAATTGGCCCATTTTAAGGGTTTTGCTATATGTTATCATGATAAGGACTAGTGGACAAAAACTGTTAGTTTCTAACCCTGTGAAATCCCTCATAATCAATGTCACCATAACACCCATGCCTTCACACAGAAGGACCCCCATTCACTACATGGGCAAAACCTTAAAACTTACATTCCTACTTTCCATAAACCTCATACCATTTCCATGACACAACATCGTCCCTGAGAATCTGAGCTAAGATGGCTACAGTTTGTATCTGTCCAGTCACTGTCTGGAGGAGGGTTTATTGGCTGTTTGACTGTTGCCTTGCCATCGTAACAAACTATTTCAGACAACTGTGGCCTACGAGCATAATCCTCCTACACAGTGGCAGTCAAACAATCTTATTGTTTCTGTGGTATTGGTCTGGACACAATGATCTTTTGTAATGGAAATTTGACTTGTTACCCCCTAACCATGATAACAGTGCTGGGACTGATCTCTATGTTCAGGATCAGTTGTCAATACCAGTCAACATGCAACACAAGTAGCTTCTTGCTTTTATTAATTTGAAATCATGGTAGAAATGGGCACTCAGGAAGACCATTTAGACGTAATGATTGATGGCTTGGGAAAAAGCTATTCTAACCAACAATTGATTGTGAAACCCCAAGTGGATTCTCTCACAAGTAGCAGTTGCAGAGTTGTGTAGGCCTCGAGTATCACATCTAAATGAATGACAGAACTCAACACTCCATGTGCATCTACATAATGGCAGACTGAAATGCCTGTAATCAGATCTCGAGTAGAAAACCAAACCTGATATTGTGTAAACACTGTCCTACACCTTCATCAGTCTAACTATGCCATCAGTCTAACTATGCCATAAGTATCCCTCTGTACATCAGTCTAACTATACCATAAGGATCCCTCTGTACATCAGTCAAACTATGCCATAAGTATCCCTCTGTACATCATTCTAACTATGCCATAAGGATCCCTCTGTACATCAGTCAAACTATGCCATAAGTATCCCTCTGTACATCAGTCTAACTATGCCATAAGTATCCCTCTGTACATCAGTCTAACTATGCCCTAAGTATCCCTCTGTACATCAGTCTAACTATGCCATAAGGATCCCTCTGTACATCAGTCTAACTATGCCCTAAGTATCCCTCTGTACATCAGTCTAACTATGCCCTAAGTATCCCTCTGTACATCAGTCTAACTATGCCCTAAGTATCCCTCTGTACATCAGTCTAACTATGCCATAAGTATCCCTCTGTACATCAGTCTAACTATGCCATAAGGATCTCTCTGTTCATCGATCTAACTATGCCATAAGTATCCCTCTGTACATCAGTCTAACTATGCCCTAAGTATCCCTCTGTACATCAGTCTAACTATGCCATAAGTATCCCTCTGTACATCAGTCTAACAATGCCATAAGGATCCCTCTGTACATCAGTCTAACTATGGCATCAGTCTAACTATGCCATAAGGATCCCTCTGTACATCAGTCTAACTATGCCATCAGTCTAACAATGCCATAAGGATCCCTCTGTACATCAATCTAACTATGCCATCAGTCTAACTATGCCATAGGTATCCCTCTGTACATCAGTCTAACTATGTCATAAGTATCCCTCTGTACATCAGTCTAACTATGCCATAAGGATCTCTCTGTACATCAGTCTAACTATGCCATAAGTATCCCTCTGTACATCAGTCTAACTATGTCATAAGTATCTCTCTGTACATCAGTCTAACTATGCCATAAGTATCCCTCTGTACATGTCTAACTATGCCATAAGTATCCCTCTGTACATCATTCTAACTTTCCATAAGTATCCCTCTGTACATCAGTCTAACTATGCCATAAGTATCCCTCTGTACATCAGTCTAACTATGCCATAAGTATCCCTCTGTACATCAGTCTAACTATGTCATCAGTCTAACTATACCATAAGTATCCCTCTGTACATCAGTCTAACTATGTCATAAGTATCCCTCTGTACATCAGTCTAACTATACCATAAGTATCCCTCTGTACATCAGTCAAACTATGCCATAAGGATCTCTCTGTACATCAGTCTAACTATGCCATAAGTATCCCTCTGTACATCAGTCTTACTATGTCATAAGTATCCCTCTGTACATCAGTCTAACAATGCCATAAGTATCCCTCTGTACATCAGTCTAACTATGTCATCAGTCTAACTATGCCATAAGTATCCCTCTGTACATCATTCTAACTATGTCATCAGTCTAACAATGCCATAAGGATCCCTCTGTACATCAGTCTTACTATGTCATAAGTATCCCTCTGTACATCAGTCTAACAATGCCATAAGTATCCCTCTGTACATCAGTCTAACTATGTCATCAGTCTAACTATGCCATAAGTATCCCTCTGTACATCAGTCTTACTATGTCATAAGTATCCCTCTGTACATCAGTCTAACAATGCCATAAGTATCCTTCTGTACATCAGTCTAACTATGTCATCAGTCTAACAATGCCATAAGTATCCCTCTGTACATCAGTCTAACTATGTCATCAGTCTAACTATGCCATAAGGATCCCTCTGTACATCAGTCAAACTATGCCATAAGTATCCCTCTGTACATCATTCTAACTTTCCATAAGTATCCCTCTGTACATCAGTCTAACTATGCCATAAGTATCCCTCTGTACATCAGTCTAACTATGCCATAAGTATCCCTCTGTACATCAGTCTAACTATGTCATCAGTCTAACTATACCATAAGTATCCCTCTGTACATCAGTCTAACTATGTCATAAGTATCCCTCTGTACATCAGTCTAACTATGCCATAAGTATCCCTCTGTACATCAGTCTAACTATGCCATAAGGATCCCTCTGTACATCAGTCTTACTATGTCATAAGTATCCCTCTGTACATCAGTCTAACTATGCCATAAGGATCTCTCTGTACATCAGTCTAACTATGCCATAAGTATCCCTCTGTACATCAGTCTAACTATGCCATAAGGATCTCTCTGTACATCAGTCTAACTATGCCATAAGTATCCCTCTGTACATCAGTCTTACTATGTCATAAGTATCCCTCTGTACATCAGTCTAACAATGCCATAAGTATCCCTCTGTACATCATTCTAACTATGCCATAAGGATCCCTCTGTACATCAGTCAAACTATGCCATAAGTATCCCTCTGTACATCAGTCTAACTATGCCATAAGTATCCCTCTGTACATCAGTCTAACTATGCCATAAGTATCCCTCTGTACATCAGTCTAACTATGCCATAAGGATCCCTCTGTACATCAGTCTAACTATGTCATCAGTCTAACTATGTCATAAGTATCCCTCTGTACATCAGTCTAACTATGCCATAAGTATCCCTCTGTACATCAGTCTAACTATGCCATAAGGATCCCTCTGTACATCAGTCTAACTATGCCATAAGGATCTCTCTGTACATCAGTCTAACTATGCCATAAGTATCCCTCTGTACATCAGTCTTACTATGTCATAAGTATCCCTCTGTACATCAGTCTAACAATGCCATAAGTATCCCTCTGTACATCATTCTAACTATGCCATAAGGATCCCTCTGTACATCAGTCAAACTATGCCATAAGTATCCCTCTGTACATCAGTCTAACTATGCCCTAAGTATCCCTCTGTACATCAGTCTAACTATGCCATAAGTATCCCTCTGTACATCAGTCTAACAATGCCATAAGGATCCCTCTGTACATCAGTCTAACTATGGCATCAGTCTAACTATGCCATAAGGATCCCTCTGTACATCAGTCTAACTATGCCATCAGTCTAACAATGCCATAAGGATCCCTCTGTACATCAATCTAACTATGCCATCAGTCTAACTATGCCATAGGTATCCCTCTGTACATCAGTCTAACTATGTCATAAGTATCCCTCTGTACATCAGTCTAACTATGCCATAAGGATCTCTCTGTACATCAGTCTAACTATGCCATAAGTATCCCTCTGTACATCAGTCTAACTATGTCATAAGTATCTCTCTGTACATCAGTCTAACTATGCCATAAGTATCCCTCTGTACATGTCTAACTATGCCATAAGTATCCCTCTGTACATCATTCTAACTTTCCATAAGTATCCCTCTGTACATCAGTCTAACTATGCCATAAGTATCCCTCTGTACATCAGTCTAACTATGCCATAAGGATCCCTCTGTACATCAGTCTAACTATGCCATAAGTATCCCTCTGTACATCAGTCTAACTATGTCATCAGTCTAACTATACCATAAGTATCCCTCTGTACATCAGTCTAACTATGTCATAAGTATCCCTCTGTACATCAGTCTAACTATACCATAAGTATCCCTCTGTACATCAGTCAAACTATGCCATAAGGATCTCTCTGTACATCAGTCTAACTATGCCATAAGTATCCCTCTGTACATCAGTCTTACTATGTCATAAGTATCCCTCTGTACATCAGTCTAACAATGCCATAAGTATCCCTCTGTACATCAGTCTAACTATGTCATCAGTCTAACTATGCCATAAGTATCCCTCTGTACATCATTCTAACTATGTCATCAGTCTAACAATGCCATAAGGATCCCTCTGTACATCAGTCTTACTATGTCATAAGTATCCCTCTGTACATCAGTCTAACAATGCCATAAGTATCCCTCTGTACATCAGTCTAACTATGTCATCAGTCTAACTATGCCATAAGTATCCCTCTGTACATCAGTCTTACTATGTCATAAGTATCCCTCTGTACATCAGTCTAACAATGCCATAAGTATCCTTCTGTACATCAGTCTAACTATGTCATCAGTCTAACAATGCCATAAGTATCCCTCTGTACATCAGTCTAACTATGTCATCAGTCTAACTATGCCATAAGGATCCCTCTGTACATCAGTCAAACTATGCCATAAGTATCCCTCTGTACATCATTCTAACTTTCCATAAGTATCCCTCTGTACATCAGTCTAACTATGCCATAAGTATCCCTCTGTACATCAGTCTAACTATGCCATAAGTATCCCTCTGTACATCAGTCTAACTATGTCATCAGTCTAACTATACCATAAGTATCCCTCTGTACATCAGTCTAACTATGTCATAAGTATCCCTCTGTACATCAGTCTAACTATGCCATAAGTATCCCTCTGTACATCAGTCTAACTATGCCATAAGGATCCCTCTGTACATCAGTCTTACTATGTCATAAGTATCCCTCTGTACATCAGTCTAACTATGCCATAAGGATCTCTCTGTACATCAGTCTAACTATGCCATAAGTATCCCTCTGTACATCAGTCTAACTATGCCATAAGGATCTCTCTGTACATCAGTCTAACTATGCCATAAGTATCCCTCTGTACATCAGTCTTACTATGTCATAAGTATCCCTCTGTACATCAGTCTAACAATGCCATAAGTATCCCTCTGTACATCATTCTAACTATGCCATAAGGATCCCTCTGTACATCAGTCAAACTATGCCATAAGTATCCCTCTGTACATCAGTCTAACTATGCCATAAGTATCCCTCTGTACATCAGTCTAACTATGCCATAAGTATCCCTCTGTACATCAGTCTAACTATGCCATAAGGATCCCTCTGTACATCAGTCTAACTATGTCATCAGTCTAACTATGTCATAAGTATCCCTCTGTACATCAGTCTAACTATGCCATAAGTATCCCTCTGTACATCAGTCTAACTATGCCATAAGGATCCCTCTGTACATCAGTCTAACTATGCCATAAGGATCTCTCTGTACATCAGTCTAACTATGCCATAAGTATCCCTCTGTACATCAGTCTTACTATGTCATAAGTATCCCTCTGTACATCAGTCTAACAATGCCATAAGTATCCCTCTGTACATCATTCTAACTATGCCATAAGGATCCCTCTGTACATCAGTCAAACTATGCCATAAGTATCCCTCTGTACATCAGTCTAACTATGCCCTAAGTATCCCTCTGTACATCAGTCTAACTATGCCATAAGTATCCCTCTGTACATCAGTCTAACTATGCCATAAGGATCCCTCTGTACATCAGTCTAACTATGCCATAAGGATCTCTCTGTACATCAGTCTAACTATGCCATAAGTATCCCTCTGTACATCAGTCTTACTATGTCATAAGTATCCCTCTGTACATCAGTCTAACTATGCCATAAGTATCCCTCTGTACATCAGTCTAACTATGCCATAAGTATCCCTCTGTACATCAGTCTAACTATGCCATAAGTATCCCTCTGTACATCAGTCTAACTATGCCATAAGTATCCCTCTGTACATCATTCTAACTATGCCATAAGTATCCCTCTGTACATCAGTCTAACTATGTCATCAGTCTAACTATGCCATAAGTATCCCTCTGTACATCAGTCTAACTATGCCATAAGTATCCCTCTGTACATCAGTCTAACTATGCCATAAGTATCCCTCTGTACATCAGTCTAACTATGCCATAAGGATCTCTCTGTACATCAGTCAAACTATGCCATAAGTATCCCTCTGTACATCAGTCTAACTATGCCATAAGGATCTCTCTGTACATCAGTCAAACTATGCCATAAGGATCCCTCTGTACATCAGTCTAACTATGCCATAAGGATCCCTCTGTACATCAGTCTAACTATGTCATCAGTCTAACTATGCCATAAGTATCCCTCTGTACATCAGTCTAACTATGCCATAAGGATCCCTCTGTACATCAGTCTTACTATGTCATAAGTATCCCTCTGTACATCAGTCTAACTATACCATAAGTATCCCTCTGTACATCAGTCTAACTATGCCATAAGGATCCCTCTGTACATCAGTCTAACTATGCCATAAGGATCTCTCTGTACATCAGTCTAACTATGCCATAAGTATCCCTCTGTACATCAGTCTTACTATGTCATAAGTATCCCTCTGTACATCAGTCTAACAATGCCATAAGTATCCCTCTGTACATCAGTCTAACTATGTCATCAGTCTAACTATGCCATAAGGATCCCTCTGTACATCAATCTAACTATGCCATAATGATCCCTCTGTACATTGATCTAACTATGCCATAAGGATCTCTCTGTACATTGATTTAACTATGCCATAAGGATCCCTCTGTACATCGATCTAACTATGCCATAAGGATCTCTCTGTACATCGATCTAACTATGCCATAAGGATCTCTCTGTACATCGATCTAACTATGCCATAAGCATCACTCAGTCAGAGATAAAAAAATCACCAGACATGTTGATTTTCTGTTTGTATTGTATTGTTTCTTCTGCTAGGCATTGTTTTACATCCATGCATTAAGATTAACTTGTGTATTTCCTCGTAAACTAAGCCGGAAACAGCAATCAGCTGTACACACGTTTTCTTGGAATCTACTGGTGATTCGGTCAAGACACACCCAATGATATAACTTTACATGATTTTAATTAGGGCTGGTTATCGATATGGATTACTCAGATCGATTATCGGTAGTCACTTATCGATCAATAATCGATAAATATCGAAGAATTCTATTTTGGTAAAATGACATTACAGAAAAATGGCAATTCACTTCTCCGGAGACTCAGTGTTTCAACAATACGCACGTTACATCGCATTTTTAGCGATGAACAATCTGAGTTTAAGATTCATGTCGTCAAAGACAATTATTATTTGTATAAAGTGAGAATAATTGAGAAATTAAATGTAATTTCACCTGATATAGTCGTTTGTCATTTATGTAGAGTATTCACGAAACTATTCAGATAAAAAATCATCAAATATTCCGCCATTGTGAATGTCAGGTGTGTACAGGTGTGTGCTACGTAGTAGGTTGTACTAGGTTCACAGGTGTGATACGTAATAGGTCAGGTGAGTGCTACGTCATCGTTTTCGTGGTGGGGCACAGATTGGGTTACAGACTGATATTAAACAAACATCGTGCGATTATAACGATGTAAGTTTGTATACCCTTGTAATAATGTAGTAATGATCGTCTCAGCACTAATGTGTTACGAAACTTTCTCATGATTACTATATATTGATTAGTCTAATAGTCTTAAGTCATGAAATAAAAAAAACACGAAGAATGCACTTTTAAAATAACTTTATAAACGTTCAGTTGGAATATCGGCAATCGGTGTCAGTCACCAACTTTGAGAAACAATCAAACTATGAACTTTAAAATGCGTAATATCAATTCATTTTGTAACTGTATAAAGTATAAAGAACTAGTTTTAAATTTAATATCAATTCATTTTGTAAATGCAAAAAAATAAAATACCTAACAGCAATTCATTTTTCATGTTTTTGACTTTTGTGAATGTACCGCTAAATATCAAAACGCTAACACTTGAAAACTTATTTGTATCTGGCAAGGTCACTTGCCTCAAATACGACAAATAGTAATGAGTTCATTTGGTATTGAACATGAAAATCATCACTGATCAAAGACCTTTTTAAGGTTTTTGTTCAAGAATATCAGCTTATCGACATTGTCTGCTTTCAAGCTGCTTCGTTGTTTATTGACAACAAGTCCCGCGGCGCTGAAAACCCGCTCACTGGGGACCGATGTGGCAGGGATGGAGAGATAACGCTTGGCTAGCACTGACAGTGCTGGATATGCCACTTCCTTCATCTTCCACCATTCCAGGGTAGACATGTCCCCGGATAGCCGGGATTCCTTCAGAAATCTACATATCTCCTCTCTTGCCCGTTGATTATGATCTACAGCAACTTTCTCCACTCCTGTGACAATGACATCTGAGAACCAGTCGTTAACTCCAAGTGACTTCGATTTTATGCTGTCAGATTCAGTCTTGATCCTTTTCACGGGTGGCTCAGTCTCAACTGTCACCCCAGACTTGCTTGAATCTGTACTATCTGCAGTATCTGGAACGTTGGGAAAATCTGGCAATCGGGGCAAGTCGGGAAGGGCTGGTTCGCTCTCAGCTAAGTCAGCTTTCTCCTGCTTTATGCTCAAACGCATTGGTGTTTCTGACAACTTGCGATGTACTTCTGTCACTTCTCTTTGTAGCTGATCCTCTGCTGCAGATTTTTCATCCTCAGTGATACAAGGTATCCCATTGTAACGTGGATCCAGCAGTGTTGACGCTATGAGTGTTTTTCTGAGTTTGTCTTTGGTGTAACGTTTGGACAAGTTAGCTGAAATTGCCGATTTAACAGCTTTAACAAGCCCACTGTCCCCATCCTTGACAGTCAAATGAACCCTAAGCTTGTACATCATTGGCAAAACCATGGAAACACTCGGCAGAGTAGCGTCACACAGAAGGGTTGTAGCTTGCTTTAATGGCTGCAAGACACGGATAATATTTTCTGCTTGGTCCTGTTCGGAGGGATCTAAAACCAGGCCACGTGCGTCTTTCTTAAGACTTTGATCAGTGAACGCAGCATGGATTGCTGCAGTTTGCTCCAGCAAACGCGTTAGCATATCGTATGTACTGTTCCAACGCGTTTCGACGTCTTGAATAAGATTGTGAAGTGGTAGTTGCAATAACTCCTGTTTGGAATGTAAGACATTTGTGGCTAGCGGACTTCTTTTGAAATAACCAACGAGGTGTCTGCAGCGAGATTGCAGTTTGCTGAGACTAGCATTTGCGTTCAGACCCGCCTTTGCTGCTAAGTTCAAAGTATGGGCGACGCAAGGAATGTGTATTGTGTTTTCAAACATGCCAATGGCTTTAACAACGTTTGCTGCATTGTCTGAGACAATAGTGAAGGGATCGAATCCCCAATCTTCAACGGATGTTTTCAAAGCCTCACGCAAGTGTTCAGCTGTGTGACTACCGGGTAACTCGCGTGTCTGGAGTACGTAGTTGACAATTTTCCAATCATGTATGAAATGTGCAGTTATTGTCATGTAAGATTCCGTCGCTGATGATGTCCAGCAGTCAGTTGTTGTAGACACATCAAACGCCACCCTCAACTGCATCTCAACCATTTTTCTGGTATCATGGTACATTTTGGGTATAATCTTGTCCTTGAAATAACTACGAGAAGGCATTTCATATCTCAGCTCTGAAACCTTTAGAATCTTACGGAACGACTGGGACTCCACAATGGAGACCGGCCTCATGTCGAGCACGATATGTTCAGCTATTGCATTTGTAATGGATTCAGCTTTGGGGCTGTGCATAGGCAATTTTACTGCACTAGCATTTGGGGAAATACACTGTTGTATAGTTGGTTGCCATTTCTGACCTGTTTTTGAACCATGATACTTGTCGATATGGACTTGCAAATTAGTAGTATTGCCGGTATACTTTACTTTAGTAAAGCACTGCCTGCACACAGCATGTGATTTATCAAGTTCTTTATCAGTTTCGTTTCGATGGAAACCAAAAATGTTCCATACAGCACTTTTTGCCTTTCCGGGGAAATTATGAATTTTTGCTGCCATATCGTAGAAATGTCAAACCCCACATGGACCTCACGTGGGCTGTGAGTTGAGAACACCGGGGAAAAAACGAAAACTATGATCATTGAATAAAACCGAAACAGGCTGGAATACGTAGTTACCAAATAGACATAAAATTTGAAATTTTATAAAATAGAATGGGAAAAATTCTTTTTTAAGAAATAAAATATTATGAAACCTATTTTAATCACGATACTTCATACTATTTCGAAAATATACATATTTTCTAAAATCCTGACTCCGCATTTAGATGCCAGTGACTAAATTTGTAATTACCCACTATCAACACGTAATGGCGTCGTCGTTCGATTCAAAGCAGAACTTTTTACTTTTTGAAACATTTGATTATTATTTGCGACTAAACATAAAGCGAAGGTGAGAAAACAGTATGGCCCCAACAGTATGTTAGGGTGAATCTGTTTATATCTAGCGATAATTACAAGGACAGCAAAACAAATAAGCCTTAGTCAAATGTGTTGCAGTAAAAACTTTTATTTGTCGAAAAAATACATGTCGTCATTATCGATAGCATTATATTCATATCGATAATCGTCACAACCTTCTTCCATCGATGATAATTACGATTATCGATCTAAATCACCAGCCCTAATTTTAATGCAAGGATCTGAAAAATTGTATCTGAAACTATTGTTTAATTAGGAATAATATATTCCAATATCTTGTTATTTTAGTTGCAGCTTTCACAAAATATATTTAAAATAATTATAACCCTAAGCGAAGCAGCTGATCCTTATTGCTGGTTATTATTTTTCACATGGAACCAGTTTGACCAGTAAGCGTCGAGGCTCCCGCGCACGTGATCGCAAGAACTACGTGTTGACATAGAATCGCCAATCTATAACAAATATTACTTTTAACGAGTCAAAGTATGTAATTTCTCTGTTCTCTGTCAACTAAAGTTCATTTCTTTCCGTTGGAGGGGGGGGAGAGAGGGGGGGAGAAAACATCAAAACTCATTATTGCGTGTATAATGCAAACCCCCTTCTACACAGCTGTGTTTGTTTTAAAAGAAGTGTGCACTATACTCAAGAAAATACGGTATGCCATAAGGATCCTTCTGTACATCGATCTAAATATGCCATAAGAATCACTCATTGATAGTCAACTGGTCGAGAAGGAGAAAGGTTGTGAGGGAGAGAGATGGTAGTCAAGAAAGGTGGTAGTCAGCTGGTCAGGAAGGAGAAAGGTTGTAGTCAACTGGTCAGGAAGGAGAAAGATGGTAGTCAAATGGACAGGAAGGAGAAAGATGGTTGTCAACTGGACGGGAAGGAGAAAGATGGTAGTCAACTGGTGGAGAGGCGGAAAGGTGGTAGTCAACTGGTATGGAAGGAGAAAGGTGGTAGTCAACAGGACAGGAGGGAGAAAGATGGTAGTCAACTGGTTAGGGGGGAAAAAGGTGGTAGTCAACTGGTCGGGAAGGAGAAAGGTGGTAGTCAAGAAAGGTGGTAGTCAACTGGACAGGAGGGAGAAAGACAGTAGTCAACTGGTTGGGAGGGAGAAAGGTGGTAGTCAACTGGTTGGGAGGGAGAAAGGTGGTAGTCAAGAAAGGTGGTAGTCAACTGGACAGGAGGGAGAAAGATGGTAGTCAACTGGTTGGAAGGGAGTAAGGTGGTAGTCAACTGGTCGGGAAGGAGAAAGGTTGTAGTCAACTGGTCAGGAAGGAGAAAGATGGTAGTCAACTGGACGGGAAGGAGAAAGATGGCAGTCAACTGGATGGGAGGGAGAAAGGTTGTAGTCAACTGGTTGGGTGGGAGAAAGATGGTAGTCAAGAAAGGTGGTAGTCAACTGGACGGGAAGGAGAAAGGTGGTAGTCAGGTGGACGGGAAGGGGAAAGATGGTAGTCAACTGGTTGGGAAGGAGAAAGGTGGTAGTCAACTGGTTGAGAAGGAGAAAGATGGTAGTCAACTGGTCAGGAGGGAGAAAGGTGGTAGTCAACTGGTTGGGAAGGAGAAAGATGGTAGTCAACTGGTGGAGAAGGGGAAAGAAGGTAGTCAACTGGCTGGGAAGGGAGAAAGATGGTAGGCAACTGGTCAGGAAGGAGAAAGATGGTAGTCCACTGGTGGAGAAGGGGAAATATGGTAGTCAACTTGTTGGGAAGGAGAAAGGTGGTAGTCAACTGGACGAGAAGGACTAACCCTTCAATGCAGGTCACTGTTCTCATGGAGTAAGACGTGGCTAAAAATACAGTTAGAAAGAAAATCAATAGAGAAAGAAGTTGGTCAAGTCTAGAAGTTGATTAAGATGGATCTTATTTTAGCACGATGAGCATGGCCATTGATTCCCGGGGTACAGCACCACGGCTGATGACCCTGTGTCAGTAGTTCGTCTTTTCATGTCATTTCAAACAGTTGAATACTCACTTGAATGAGCCAGAGACATTGACTGGCACCAGACCAACGCCCAATACTAACGATATCAAAACTGATAATATCCTTGGCAAATAGTCGATTCTAAATGATTCTAAATGATACGTTGATGTCAGTAAAGTTGCATATAACGTTATTTACAGATAAGTAAAAGATTATGATTTCATCTTCTCATTATGGCTTAATATGATGTGGTAAGTCTGGAAAAGTCTCTTCATTTCCCAACAAAAAATCCTGACAAACTAATCTGATGGACATCATCATCTAATCCTGTCATTCTTCACCACTTTAATCACAAGTCACTTGGCGATACTAGCTAGACAATACAGGGAAATGAGGCAAGTCTAGCAAATGGTTATTTCAAGTCTGAGGGACACAAGCAGCTATGATTCATATGAGTGGGATTCTGTACATGCTTTATGTATTCGTCATCGAGCAGCCGATTCCACAACACTGGTCATTCAGTGGTCCCTACCGCCCTACACCTGGGTTATCTGCCCTTCTTTGTAGTTTTGCTGACCCGGCAAGATTTCAAAAAATAATATTGGTATGTCACACCGGAAAAAAGTCTTCTTTAGGAAATGTGAACATTTGGGCAAAATAGGTGACAAATACATATTAACTCCCATGGCTCATGGGAACATTCCATCCTATGCATTTTGTTATTTACTCTCATGGACAACACATATTATCTCTACTATCCAAGCTTACATGTAAATGAGCAAGTGAGTGAATGGGTGGGGTGGGTTGCATGAGTGAGTATGGTTTAATTCCACAATAAACATTGTTATCACAGCAAAATTATCACTGAAAACATCCAGAACAAACTTCATACATTGTGACCATTCAATCAGAACTGACTCTTTGTCATGACAAGCAAACACCTAACCACTAAGCTATCCTACCACCCAATAACATAATGATGAATTGTATGGCTTTTGAACGTATATTCTCAAAGAAATGGTGGCCTGGTGTCGAACATCTCGTAGTCATATACATATGAACAATGATGGAGCAGGATAATCACATGAATCTGCATACTACAATCCTCTTCAAACAGAATAAGTGAAACAGAACGTACGGTAGGTCTTTAATGTCAATGTATAATTACCTATCTGACCCAGCAGGCCGATGGGGAAATCATTTAAAGTAACCAAAACTCAGAAAGTGAACACAAATAGCCACTAATTAATCATCGAACTGGACATGGAAAGTTATATAACTTACTTCCAGGTAAAAACATATGTTCACAAGTTATGGCTTGTAAAAGGCTCACAAAAATGTTACTGAGTGAAACAAATAAGGAAACAGCAATATTAAAAAAATAAAGGTTGCTCTACACCCATGTGTAGTGTAATAAAGTATTGTTTTGCCCTGCACTATTATAGTTCACAGACAAGATGCCAAAATTAAGACAAACTTTGTGTTTTATTGGCAATGAGTCGAAAATCAAATCTGTATAAGCAGCATGTAAACTGAAAATCATTGAACAGGGCTAAGTAATGGTCTGTTCCACCATGTTGCCTCACACCTTATGTTAGGAGACAGACAAACTATGTTTTAAAAAAAATAAAACACCCCTCAAACATGCAAAATGGGTAGTTTAGGGTTAAATAAGTCTCATCATATTACATGGTAGAAGTTCTTACATCAATTTGGTTCAGTATAATCAGATTTCAAACATTCCACAAGATCATTATAGGGGCAAGTAAAACCATGCAAATATAGCCAAACGTCTGTGTCACTGGTTATTGTGATTTGAGATGTTTTCTGTCGCAAAAATTGAAGCTTTGTGTGTCCCACTGACGTCTGCAGACTGCAGCCACGGCAGGCCACAACATGGAGTGTTTACTTATAAGTCTAGGTCCTGATGGCAGCACTGCAATTTTTTTTTATTTCAAACACTACCAATCATGTACACCATGTACATGAGTACACATATATACTTGGAACATATCACAAAATGTGTCATGAGATTCTAATATCATAGGCATGATTTAGATTGAAAAAAGCTCTCTCAACAAAGCCAACAAGGATGTGTTAGCTGGATGAAATCTGATCATCAAGTATTGACTGATGATGATAGCCCATATTTTAACACTAACATCTGCTGAAAATGATCCCAAGAGACAAGTTCCCGGCTAACAGACTTCAACATTTTTGTCACAGACTGCAGTCTGCAGTGAAGGATGCTTGGTTATAATCAACAGCGCTCAAAAGTAACTTTTGTTAAAATCATATAGTCATAACATGGGCAGAAACATGAATAAAACAGTTGAATGATTCTACACAACATATCTAACATAGTTAACATACCTTAATGTAACCAGTGACAATGGGACGTGGAAAATTTTGTATTCAGTATGCTTGATGTTTTGTAAAATTGGTGTGAAACATAAAAACACACCTTGCAGATACCATTCCTGGTATCTTAAGGATAAGATTTCACCTCATAATAAACTCAACAAACTCTGTGGTTTTAGAGGAGATAATGTACAATGTGGTATACACAAAGATCATTACAAGTGCATTAGACATGTAAATTGTACAATGCGAGCCTTCCTGATAATAGTGACATGTGATATGTATGACACACATCAGTAATAATCTCTTTACCATATGTTATTAAAATTATGGAATTTTATGATATAATTTTACTCATCCAAGTAGCTCTAAACACCATGTCTGAATAGAATTTAAGAGTAAACAACCCAATCTATTAATATTATATAGTGCAAAATGACCATGATGACTTGTCACCATGTTTCGTTGACACATTGGTAAACCCCTTTCCAAGCATATTGGGAACGTTAGTCAATAATTTTTTGAGAAAGAAGGCATTGCATTAATGCACAGTTTGAAAGTTGTTTCTGCTACCATACTCATTGGCATATATATATATCACATTGATGACATCATCCATTATATGATAACACTAGATAAATGTAAGTTGATTTCATTCTCTAATTATCTCCCTAGACTTGTGTTTGAAACTTCACAACTTCTGCATTTTTGTTTTTTTTGCAGCACACCGTGACCTAGATCCAAGATGTAGCATGTGCAACTGTGACACCACCACCAGGCAATGCTAACCAGGCTCCCCTGAAGTCCTGGACTCAGATGTATAACATACCAGATGGTTTTGACATAATCCTTGGCCTTTTTACTTTGCTGTCTCGCTAAAAGAGTGATGTGACAGTGATAGGGCTGATCTGTGGACAATGCGTAGTACATCATGTACATGTACCTCCATCCCACCATGTAAATGACACATACAAGATACTATTCAAATGAAGTTAAAGAACACCTGATACCAATCACAAAAACACAATATGACAGCATTATCAGATCGGCCATAATGTAATTTTTTAAACGCTGCATGGAAAACAATTCATTTCTCTCAGTAGTTGGCCAACCTACATCCAACTGTAGTTCTACAGGAAACAGGAACCTTCAAATAACAAGATAGATTATTTTAACGCAGGACCGATTGCTTTTCCCCTCTGCAGAGTTGATTCACTTATCACATAGCAAAAGTAGTGTCTGTTCTAGGTGTGGGGACGGGTAACCATGGTAACTCACGTACGCGGGTCAGGTGGGTACTGAACTACCCACAGTACTACCCAGATCCATGGTTAGTCATGTGATATATTATTTGATGACAAAAACTCACCATGGCTCAGTGGTTACAGTATAAGTCGCTAATGTTAGCATTTCTTTCTGACGATGCACACATTCCTTTTGACTTGTATATGTTTGAGTAAAGATAAAGCTTCAGTGTACACATGATCTGACCGACTGATACATCTATGTAAATAGTTTTTACCAGGGCTGCATTAAAACAATTCCCAATCAGACATTTTGTTCCCAACTCTTGAGACCTACAGTGGGTACCCGGGTAGGGTCAGGTAATAGGGTGTAGGGTACTCTGGTAATAAATCTGGACTCGTCCCAGCCCTAGTCAGTTTAATTAGCTGTTAATAAGAGGCATGTCTGTGTGATTTCATACCCATTTAACAAATCAGAATCATGTATTTACCAAGGTAAGCATTGTAAGGTAACATGGCGACATGGTAGTCAGCTGTAGTATTGTCTCTGTAGCCTGTAATGAACAGAGTCTGCACCTGTCTTCCAGTGGTCAGTAGTAAGTACTCCACCATAAGTCATACTCAGCAACCGATGAAACCCTCAAATTCTGAATGGTCTTACAAGGACTAACAGGATAAAAGCAAGGCTGTGTGGACAATTCATATAGTAAAGTGATCACCCTCCTTGGTTGTCACAAATCTGAGATAAGAAGGAGATAAAATTTCAGACAAGAACTCATAAGAGTACTTCTAATGTAGATTAAGTTTACAGTTCTGGTATTTCACCCCAACCCAGGTACCCCGACTTGAGTATAACACTTTGTTGAGATGTTTATACCCCGATCTGATGGCTGATGTAGGTCCACACAAATACACTGATCAGGGAAGCAAGCAGCTGCCAGGACTGCTCAACCCAATGCCATATTCATATATTCCTACAATTGTCCCATTATTTCATAAAATGTGTCACATCAATTCATGATACATCAATGCCTCAACCCCAAGGCTCAGCACCAAGTCCCCTAGTCCAGCAAGTATGTCACAAGTATGCATGAAAAGTGAAATAGAATTAAGTTGCAGTCATTCACGGCTTCGCACAATACTGTCACAGTATTTGCAAATGATCCCACCAAAACACACTTACTGGAGATACATCAGACAGAGTAATAATATTTGTACTAAGTCAGCCCAAGGGCATTGTTGCTCCAATATATGCGTGCCATTGATCATGTTGATAATTCAGGTATGTATCATTTTTCACGAGATGAAATTATTACAAAAGTGTTTACGCAGAAACAGTTTGGTTTGATATCGGTTAGACTAAAACCTTGGCATCTTTGAAATGTACAACTTGAGTTTCTCCACCCATGATCACTTGAGTGACTTATACATAATTACAATCAAATTTCTTTTATTTCACTTGATGTGTTTGTTCCCTAAAGACATTGATTCTATCATATAGAGGTATAGTAATCCTAAAACACTTCCCTGCGACAATTTCAAAGGATGCAAAGTTTCATGATTCTGACACAAACTCATTAAAATCACATGTTAGTGCTTGCTACCGCTACATAAAGATCTGAGGACAACCCATTACAAGTCACATCAGAAGGACCTTTCATCCAACCAATCAGAGCATTGCTTACGAGATCCCAACCTCAAATTGGTTAACCCAGGGCATTCCGAATGAATCATTGTTCTAACTCGCTTCAACATGTTCAATGGGATAAATATCTAAAACAGAAGAGAATATCCATTGCTAGTCATAAGGACTGCCATATAATCTTGGCCATATATTAGACATTCCAAAAAAATGTGTTGCTCAGTTTTAAAATTTTAAATCAAGAACCCTTGTCAAAAAAATTGATGTGTAGTCTGGAAAGGAAGTTGCCATTTTGAAATTAGTGCCATAGAGCTTGAGAAAGATGCTTTCTGAAGGCTAATATCGACTTCCTGTTAGTCATTTACTGGTTGGTCAAAATTTGCATAATGTCATTCTGACATGACCTGTAATGAGATGTCTTCAGATCTTTGTGTAGCTGTCGCGCTCACTAAGACCCGATTTCAATGAGATTGGATTCTGACACAGAGAGCACAAGTTTTACTAACTTTTAGCCATACAGTTGGGCCATGATCATGATCATAGAGAGAATCCATTCAGTTGTGTATCATGTACCCTGACCGTAGGTATAAACATGTGATCACAAGAGACTTTTAGTATCACCAGTGCTTAGCATGTTTACAATACTACAGGTGGGAATTCATTTCTTGCATTTGCCAACAAATTCAGTAGACAGCGATATACTGAACATTGTTAACTGATAGTTTATTGTCTTTGGCAGAGGGCATGAATCACTCGGGCTGAACGCAGATGTCATTAATCATATTCCATCTGTTGCACCCCTCAGATCAGTGTAACTATCGGGTTGATATCACCCTGGTGTGTATTTCCCATGATATATCACACTCACGTATATGACAAGTGCATATCACTTCCTAGTGGCTATTTCCTGTGTTTAACATACAAATCAGTCAAGTATTCTATGAAAAGCAATCAAATTGAGCAATAACTGTCAAGTCTGATATCTACCCCTAAATTCAAACAAGTCACAGGAGGCTACACCAGCATTCTAACAATGGCGCCTGGTGATGTCACAGTCTCCCATAATTCTGTTTTTCTTGGCACAAATTTCAAACTAGCCTATTGAGTTACAGAGCGCCAGCCCATTAAACTGCACTCAGCTGCAAGTTCTCACCACCGTGATGTCAAGGTCGAGACAATGCAAAGCTTGCAGAGAGTTGCTAAGCAAAGTTTTGAATTTATCAAACTAAAAACAAATGAAATTCCTGTCTAAAGGCATACTTTATTGCAAGCAGCAAGAATAGCATAAACACAACTTTCGAAATAATATGTTTTGATAGAGCATGTTTGTGTGAATAGCACAATATTACTACAACGCATTGTGAATTCTGAAAATGCATTAATTATAAATGTGAAACTGAGTTAGTTTGATCCTATGTGCTACAGATGAGGGTGAGAGAAGGGGGGACTGGGGATTTCCATGCACAGGACAGAGGGAGGCTTTCAGTTCAACAAAATGCATCCCTCCACCACCAAAATGTTGCAAAGTTTAACTGAGCAAGTTTGAAAACTCTTCAATTCTGCTTCTGAAACAAACCTCGCCATCAGTAGTCAAAGTCCAATTTGATTGAAATTTATAATTCATTATTAATCAGTACTGGATAACTGCAAAAACAATCAATTATCACCAATAACTGAGCATGGACCATCAATACTTAAAATGCTTAGTATCACATTTCTATCATGTGCAGACAATATACAGCCCTTGTAAGAACATGACAATATGGAACAATTATTCATGTCCACATCCCATTCCAATTACTGACACCCATAGGAAGCAAGCCCGAGGACCCAAGCAGACTTCCCTTTGACTTCATGGAGGCAGCATCTTGGGGTACTTACTGGATCCTGTGTTGTACAGGGCCTTCACCGACTTCTTCATCTTGGTCAAGCCACTGCGGTCCACGTCCAGGGTCTAGAACAACACAATGGTGGAATCACATACAAAGTGTTAGTGTTGGGGACTGGTTACAGTGCACACACATAATGATCATTTGTTTGTTTATTGTTATTTACGCTACACTCATCAATACTTCTGCCATATGATAGCAGCCTGTAGCAGTCTGAACCAGACAAACCAATGATTGATAGTGTGAGCAATGCCCCATTCTGTCAGAGTACAACCATACAATCCATTAATGATCAGCTCACTCTGGAAGACAAGCATATGTTGCTTCACTTGCTCGGGATCTGGCCCAATTAATGCCTGATTAATGATCAAACTTGAATAAGAACAGGACTATCATAAATTTAGAACACATAGTACATTTTTACTTAGTATGTGATGCATGTCACAGTATATTGCAAGCTTTCTTTCAACACCCAGACGGGACTCAGCCCAAAACACGTACGAGAATCTGTGAGTGAGTGAGTGAGTATGGTTTTACTCTGCTTTCAGCAACATTTCCGCAATATCACGGCGGGGGACACCAGAATTGGGCTTCACACATTGTACCCATGTCGGGAATCGAACCCGGGTCTTCGGCGTGACTATACGAGAATCTGTACTTGACTAAGAAAGCCTGTTATCCCAAATATGATATTTTTACTAAGCCCTTTTCTAAATGACATTGTGTGTTCATTTCTTTCATCTTATTTGTTATGAACATAGATAAAAATAACCTAAATGACTAAAAGTTTTCTTTTACTTCCAATACATCAGACTTTACCCGCACATTGTATACATCTTTGTTGTCTGCCATTTTGTTGGATTTTTTGGTATGGTCACAACACGTGTAATAGACACATTATATACAGGTAGCTGGTTGCGAATAGTCTTGCTTTTTCAATCACAGTTGCTAAATTATGAATTTCATAATTTCAATTCAACTTGTCACTTCTGTAAACTTTTTCAACAAGTTGAAAATATAAATGACTTTGAAAAAAGCAATATACCTGTATTTTCCAAACAAATTGTGATACAAATTCATTAGTATTTCAAATTGTGGTATACCGGTATACCAAATACCACGCTTCTCAACAAGCCATAAAACCGTGTCTGGTACAGTCTTCTCTGATTTCATACATGATATGCTCTATTACATTATCCCCCAAAAAATAATTAAAATGAATGAATTCAATGGGAACATAATCAATCAGAGATTACATGATCGATTCCTTATATGGAATCTGAAACTAATCAATCAGTAAAGAAATCAGTTAATGCTGTTTGACTGGTACTGAGCAAAGGAACAATTTGTTTGTTGTTTTACAAAGCTCTCAGCTAATTCAAGCAATAAAATGGCAGCATGTTAGGGCTGGGACGGGTCCAAATTCACTACCCAGGGTACCCGACCCCCTATTACCAGACCCTATCTGGTTACCCACTGCAGGTCTCAAGAGTTGGGAAAATAATGTCTGATTGGGAATTGTTTTTCCACAGCCCTGGCCAAAACTATTTAGATACATGTATCAAATGATAAAATCATGCATACACTGAAGTTAAATGAAGCTTTATCTTCACTCAAACATATACAAGTCAAAAGGAATGTGTGCATCGTCAGAAAGAAATGCAAACATAAGCGACTTGCTAAGTGTCAAACATGTCACTAGTCAACTAAGCCAATTATTGCACATGATATTCCGTAAATATCTCAATAATGTTTATCCAAAAAAGTGTGCTACATTGTATCATAACAAAATGCCGGTCTCATTATTTGCTTATTCACTATTAACTTTTGACACAACCCCCTGGACATACATTTGCCATTAGCATGTAATTCACGAGGAAATCAGTTCCTGGCAATCCTTCAGACACGAGGGCAAGGTGGAACCAGTGTCTGCTTGTCTACAGTTAGTCAGTTGGAAATTGAATCTTGTCTTGTTATTAATGTAGCCCTAGTTCAGTATCACCAAGACCCAGAACACAAGACTTGGTGGCAACTCAGTGTGCAACTGTTTCAACATATTGTGTCAACTGTCGAGCAATAATTGGATCTGCCACACAACTCTCTCCAGCATTGCAGCCACAAGAAGACATGATAGAATCCCTGAATGATCAGTCTCCATATTGTCAAGGATGATTCATATCAGATAGGGAACCTATTACACAGCACAGTCCCCATGTATACTTCTCTAATTCATTATCAATGTTATGGTGGACCAGAGATTCATCTTTTGAGGACAAAAAGTGATTGAAAATATAGGGTAGTTGGTTAAGAAAATCATTTTACTTTTTATCAGACTTTGATGAATAAACAACACAAAAAAGTCTTTTCTAAAGATGAAGTTGAAACATGAGTTATCCTAGATTAAAGCCAGTAAAATGTAGGTCAAGTCTCCCACCGATGTTCTATTTCGAGAGCCACAGTAAACATTTGGCTCAAAGGAAAAATCTAAGATTCAGTTAATCAGAGTATTTTTCAAGTATGTTAGGCTGTAGGCAGTCTCATATTTCACCCCTTTGGGATGGATACACTGCTTTTATTTTTCCTTGCAATGCAACAATTTGAGTGCATAAAAATGTCATTAGTTTTTTACATACATAACAAGTCACTGTGTCATAAAGAGTTTCTTCCCTTAGTTGTTCCAGGATCCACTGACTGGGGAGCTAAATCCAAGATTTGCTCTGATTATGTCCATTGATGTACATGTGATGTGTACAAACATGCGAGTGATTACCAACCCTTGACCTGTTGACAGTCTCAGCTCTGATAAATAGCCTATATCCATCCATGACAGTGTCAGATGTTGTATATCGCTTGTATCCACCCCTTGACATGTTTGTCTCAGCTGTTGCATACAGCATATATCCACCAATGACAGTGTCAGATGTTGTATAACGCTTGTATCCATCTATGACAGTCTCATCTATTGTAAATAGCCTATCTCCACAAAAGACAGTGTCAGATGTTGTATATCGCTTGTATCCATCCCTTGACATGTTTGTCTCAGCTGTTGTATACAGCATATATCCACCAATGACAGTGTCAGATGTTGTATAATGCTTGTATCCATCCCTTGACATGTTTGTCTCAGCTGTTGTATACAGCATATATCCACCAATGACAGTGTCAGATGTTGTATAACGCTTGTATCCATCCATGACAGTCTCATCTGTTGTAAATAGCCTATATCCAGCAATGACAGTGTCAGATGTTGTATATCGCTTGTATCCATCCCTTGACATGTTTGTCTCATCTATTGTAAATAGCCTATATCCACCAAAGACAGTGTCAGATGTTGTAAATCGCTTGTATCCATCCCTTGACATGTTTGTCTCAGCTGTTGTAAATAGCCTATAACCATCCATGACAGTGTCAGATGTTGTATATCGCTTGTATCCATCCCTTGACATGTTTGTCTCAGCTGTTGCACACAGCATATATCCACCAATGACAGTGTCAGATGTTGCATAACGCTTGTATCCATCCCTTGACATGTTAGTCTCAGCTGTTGTATACAGCATATATCCACCAATGACAGTGTCAGATGTTGTATAACGCTTGTATCCATCCCTTGACATGTTTGTCTCAGCTGTTGTATACAGCATATATCCAGCAATGACAGTGTAAGATGTTGTATATCGCTTGTATCCATCCCTTGACATGTTTGTCTCAGCTGTTGTATACAGCATATATCCACCAATGACAGTGTCAGATGTTGCATATCGCTTTTATCCATCCCTTGACATGTTTGTCCCAGCTGTGGTAGATATGATTTATCCATAGTTGACATGTTAGTTTCAGCTGTTGTGGATATATCAATGTAGACACAATTTATGGATAACAACTTCTTTAATACTGTAAAGGCGATGTTTCGGTATAGATCCTTATACCTTGCTTGAAAACGATATAAGGATCCACACCGTAACATCGACTTTACAGTGTTAAAGAAGTTTGTCATTGGTCAACTTCTAAGTAATGCCTATCAAACAATAATTTATAGAATTTAAATTATATAAAAGTGTCTTAGGTGAGGTTTTTGTACCAAGAATTAAGGGGGTTTCAAGGGGGGGTTACCCTATACACAGGGTAGAAGAGTTTTGATGGTTTTTCCCCCCAACATAAAGACATTACCGTGAGCACAACTCAACCTTATTGACAGCAACCATGGTCAGATTACCACTATTGACGCCTTGAAACAAACTTTGACTCATTTAAAATTTCATTTGTTGTGGTTTGACTTTTATATGTCAACATAAACATGATTAAGTTTACGCGAACGCAAGCATGGGAGCATCAACAGTGATTTTTCAAATTGTTGCATATGACAAAATTATCTGGCAATAGCAATCAGCTGAACCAAACTGCTATGCATATGTTTATTAATTTATTTCAAACATATATAGTAAAGCTGCAACTAAAAAAACATGATATTTTTAATATATTATTCCTGATAATATCATAGTTTCAGAATATAAACTAGCATTGATTTGGAAGGGTTTTACAGGGAGGTCGCTTTGAAGATGGCGTACACGCTGACGTGTGTGTGGTGTGTGGTGTGTGTTCAAATATGCACTACAATTACAAGGCTTATTTAGTATAAACACACCATTGTAAGATTAAAGAAGTTGTTTAGGCTATTTTCACTTTAACATGTTTAATTAGATACTGACCACACTCATTGTCATATATGATTTTTAAAGAATATGTAGGAAAATAATAATCAATGAAAAGAAATTTATCTGAATGGACTTTGAGCTCTCCACCCCAGAGAATAAAGTAACACATTTTTTTCAGCTTCATCAATGTTTTGACAAGGCCCCTCATTGAAAGCATTCTGGCTACCACATGGGAACCCCTCCCCCTCACCTCCAACCTTAAATCCCTTCCCAAACTGGCATCCTATATTCCCCCCTCGCAGCTAAAACAACACCAGCCCATGTTCAGACATCTCAATTGCTCCTCTTGCCCATACTTCCTGAAACTGAGTCCTGCTTATGAAATGAGAAATGCTTTATCTGTCAATCAGGAAGGTCCCTGCATGGACTATCTCACCTTCCACATCAAACCTCACAACCTCCATATCACAGTGTTCAAAATTAAAGGGGTCCTTGGGTTCTTGAGGTTAGCTGGTAACTTGCTGCTATAGTATTTGAATCTGAACCCTTCAACCTTTAACAAAAGGGTTTACATACCTGGACTTTCAAGCTAAATTTCAAATACTGAACACCATAATATATCCATTCTTAAGCCAAATTTTACACATAAATGTCATTATTGTCAGTATCTTTTTGGTAGATCAGCTGTCTGTATAAAAAAACAAGTTTTGTAATAAAAAATCAACAAACAATTACTTTTGAATTTTTTGTTCTACAAATTAACTTCGATCAAAAAAAGATGCAACCCAGGAACTTATGGAAGCTTGAAATTTGATACATTTTAGATAACCCAAGAGCTGGTAGGATTGACAAAGTTATCCACTGGCTGATAGACTGTACCCAGTAGGGTGTACAATATCCTCTCTTAGGATCCATCACTGTGAAAGCTCTGGAATACCCTAAATCCCTCAGTCACAGGGCATTGTTCTAGACAAAGCGGTTAGTCATCAAAGCAGTCTTCAAAGGCAGTATTGTTTTACATCAAGTAATCATTCAGCCACTGCTACCATGTCAGATTGACTCTCAGACTAACATCTAGTCTCTGACATGAAAATATTTTACAGAAAAAATAGCCAAATTATTAATATATATTCAAAAAGAGCCCAGAGACTCTTCATTTTCAGTAACTACAGTAATCTAGACTATTATAGACTTTCATGGGTTGTATTGGATACATTTCTTTCATATTTGTGTGTATTACAGACTAAGTGAGACTGAAAGAGTGAGTGATTTGGTTCTTAGTCAATCAAGACTCACTATGGTAATTATGGTAATCTTTGCTCAATGCGAAACTGAGAGTTGGTTTAGAAACAAATATGTGGTGCGTACAGCGATGTGTGAGTACAGTGATGATGGATTGTAAATAACTGTACCCTAATTACATGGATGGTTGCTCATGCTACCAAGCACTGGTTTCTCTAGTCAAAGAGTTGATCAATTGCAGACCAACGTATCTGTGATATGACTGACTTCAGTACAACTCAACCAGGATGTTAATTTGTTGTCAAACTAGATCATAAATCCACAGTTGGCCCTGTTAGCCAAGTTTGTTTGACTAACCTGATTCATCACTGGTAAGGCTGCATTTTACCCAAGCCGAGCCAATCTTTAAGTACGTTCAAATGTTTATGTTTTGAATCAACGAGTAAACACAAATCCATTCAATAATAAATGCTACAAGTATTAGCAGCCTCAGGAAAAGAAATCCCCTTATTATAAGTTATAAGTGTTTATCATTAATAAATATTCTTTCAAGATGTTGAAACACTGAGTGATTATGGTTTTACGACAGTCTGCAATATCATCTGCATATCACTGCTGACAAAAGATACATTTTTGTTTGTTTTTTGTTGTTTTATTCAGCTTTATTCCAGCTATGTGACAGCAACCTGCAAATAATCAAGTTTGAACCAGACAATCCAGTGATTGATATAATGAGCAACAATCCACATAGTTGGGGTACGATGACACACAAACAACCAAGTGACCAAGCCTAATCACCCATTCCACTTGTTCCAGCATAGGTTACTGGGGACATATTCTAATCCGGAATCCTCACAGGGTATATTAATAAGTAAATCTGGAAAATCAAACCAGTGCTTGATAGCAGGAACAACCATCCATAAGGCCATGGGAAAGTCAGGTCAAACAATGTGACCACTCCATCTTCATTAGACAGCTTTTAACAAAGGGTATCTACTCTGGTCCCGATTCCATATACCTCAGTGAAGGTGACCAAGCCCCATCCACTAAACCACATACCGTATTCGACGTAATAAGCGCCCCGCTCTAATAAGCGCCCACGGCGACATTTGCTAATGTATTGGCTAGTGAACAAGCCCAATTAGCACCCCTTCCGATTGATCAATGTACACAAGACTTATAATACGCACTCGTGTGTTATATGCACCCTTAATTATGGGCAATTAAATTCTGGAAAAATATATCTGTCGTACATAAACACTTCAGGCTGTCAGCATAAACCACGAAATTTATCTTTCAACTGTTTTTTTTTCACCAAAATAATATTCTTATAAGAGCCACCTATTTCTAATTTCGAGAGCGCCCTGGGCGCTTATTACGTCGAATACGGTAAGCTCAGACACCTCGAGGAAAATAGGAGACAAATTCGAAATTAAACCATATCTGAAAGTAACCACTGCATTAGAACACCACAAAGTAGTGACAAAGCTAAGTCTCAGTGCTCCATGACCTTCAAATTGAGAGAGGAAGATACTTTAACACTCCAACAGAAGAAAGATTTTCACAATTGCGTGGATCGATGTTCATGATGTCAATCACTGGACTGTCTGGTCCAGACTCGATTATTTACAGACCGCCGTCATATAGCTGGAGTGCAGCGTAAAACACAACAAACAAACATACCAATGATGCGCTTAGCCCGGAGTGAGTGAGTGAGTGAGTGAGTGAGTGAGTGAGTGAGTGAGTGAGTGAGTGAGTGAGTGAGTGAGTGAGTGTGAGTGAGTGAGTGAGTGAGTGAGTGAGTGAGTATGGCTTATTGCTACTTTTCTTTACCAATATTTCAGCAATAACATGACGGGGGACACCAGTAATAGGCTTCACACATTGTACCCACATGGTGAATGGAACCTGGGCTTTTGGTGTGATGAGCTAATGCTTTATTACCTAGGCTACCCCTCCACCCCTCAAAGGAAATGGGAAGTCACAAGTACCTATTAACACCATGTGCAACAACATGTACACAACATTTCACAAAAATATATTTCCTTGAAATGCTACAATGTAGACAGCTGATTGACCTTTCACTCCTTAAACCAAGAAGAATAGGAAATTGTCCCTTGTGAAGACCTGTAATGACATCTCACTAGGCCACATCTGACCTTGTTAACTCCATGCACATACTGTCAGAGGCTCTCTGTCCCTACTTCCCCATGAGTGTAAGGTCACAGCAATTACACCAGTCACATTATTTACATAGCTGAGAAATTGACTGCTAATACACTGACTAATCATGGCTGGACACATGCAGAGCTAAGTGTGTCACTGCTGGCTGTATACTCAGTCTCTCACAGAGGAAACTGTGACTTTATGTAGGAAGTTGCTCATACTAAACGTGTAGTCAGACATTTGTCAGGTTTGTCAGTAGACACACAGTCACTGATCAAGTTTTTATACACGATCATAGTGAAATGCAGATGCCTGTTGCCTTTGTTCCATAAGGTATTGCGACCAAAGTCTATCTGTAATTTCAGACATGCCTTATCATACTAATCATGGTCATATTTTTTGGTAAAGAGCACTTCCTTAGCAGCATATTCAAGCGATAAATGTTATAAATGGAATCAATGGTATTATATTGAAATAACCTGAGTCTCCCCTGATACAATAAACGACCAAGCAATTAAGCCAGATTTTCTTTATTCACATAAAAAATTAAACCAATGAAACTTGGTTTAACTTTCTTATATATATAGCAATGTGCAAGAGTATGAACACATAGTAAAGTGAATATAAAGAGGGGAGCAAGTGTACTTGGACATTAAATGTAGTGCCTACCAAATACTTGCTAAATTATTCAATTTTACATTTGAAACATTGGTCATGAATCCCCAAATAATGTGAAAAACAAAGTGGGGGTGCACAGACCTTTATTGACATGGCCGTAAGGACAAATTACTGGTAGATTTCTTTTTTTCACATTGATACTTGGACAAGTGCCCTCAAATGTGTTCATGCTTGATTCTAATACTCCCCATTCTAACATAAATAACAACCTGTGAAGATCCAGGGTAGAAGAGGTCTTCAGCAAACCATGCTTGCCGTAAAAGGCGACTATGCTTGTCATAAAAGGCGACTTTTGGGTTCGGGTGGTCAGGCTCACTGACTTGGTTGATGCATGTCATTATATCACAATTGTGTAGATCCATGCTCATGATGACAATTACTGGATTGTCTGGTCCAGACTTGATTAGCAACAGAACACTGTCATATAGCTGGAATATTGCTGAGAGCAGTGTTAAACAACAAACAAACACATAAATGACGAAAAGATTCATGCAACCATTGCAAGATTATAGATTTCATTAATACAAATTTTCAAAATAATAATCTATTGATATATAAATTAATGTCTTTACTTCTCCTTACATAAACATATTTTTGTATCTAGCGTTTTAGAACACAAAGTTTAACTCACATGCCATAAATCTTTATGACCAATAAATGCCTACTGCAAATAAGTTTATCATATTTCAATTGAATTATCAAGTCATTATCACCTAGCTAAGATATATTCCTTGATAGGCGGTATCAACAGATACTTAACGGCCACCTGCTGTAATATACAAGCCTCCCAGTGATGATACATGGCCTGGGCTGGAAGTCAAGCTATGAGTGTACACTGAAACATGATAGGCCTAACACTTGGGTGTTACGACGCCTATCATGTTCTTGGTTGTAGTTCATATTCTCAACTGGTGGTGTGATCATATACAACAGTTTCATTTGAACATTGTCACATGAACAGGATACACATGCATATAGAATCTCATCCCAGTGTCTTACGAAATCAAATATGTATATCAAGATGAGTCGATAAAAGTTACAAATATCCAAAGTTTGTTGAGGATATTTTTCCTTTTATCAAGGAGTCAACAGATTTTCTGAAAACTATATGTTACTCTATCAAGTGGTGCTTCAGCATGTCATGTTTAAAATGAAATATGACTCGTTTCTTTCAACACTCGAAAATAAGAATTTAGGTCAGATAGATTCAACACAGCCTCTGAGGTTGCAAGTGCTTCATATTCTCCTTGTAATTAAGCTGTAATGCTTGTCATATATTTCCAAACAACCTTTTCATGACAATATGGAAAAAATAAGTAATCCATTTGAGTATGTGCCAATATTCCATAGCTTGTTAAGTCAGTATTTTGCTGTTGGACAACTGTCATTGTCCAAGTTAAGAAATTTGTCTCTGCCTATTATTAGCAGTCCTGGCAAGTTTGATTCCACTTTTCAAGTCATACAAACACTGCCTTGATTCTCTACTCTCACATTAAATGATGTATATCAATCACTTAGTCACCAAGGTTAATGATTGCACTACCAGTGATTAATACTAGTTATGTTACAACAATGTCTCAATTACCATGATTACGGACAAAATGCTAATCACAATGTCTAGACCTCAACTGAAAATGGGCAGCAGACCATGGCACAAAAGAGTTCACAACTGATATCATTTAGGATGCTGTTTGACAACTTGTGTTGAGATAGTTTCATTGAATCGACAAGAAAATATTTAACATTACACTTATCACGTTTATTTACAAACGTCTCATTACTGATATCTAATTTCCTGTGATGGCTCCTCGGAAGAAAAATATTTTTACTCTGTTGACAGTGAATGGGGAGGACATCAGAAAATGGTTTTACTCTAATAAGACTAAGTGTCAAGCACTGAACGACAATTAAATGTTAAATGACATTAAAAAAGGAGTCACACATATGAGTCATTCAGTTATAGGCCTCTTGAAAACAAAATAATGTAAATGAGCATCTAAACAATGGGATGCATCAGTGTCCTTCTAGATCATATTCCCTAAGGGAGATAACTCATGTGTCTCTTCGCAGTGCAAAATATGAAGATGAATCTGAAACGCCACAGGTCCGAAAACAAAACATAAAATCAAAACCGTTTGATACAGCCGTACAAATTTTATGACATCGTGCAAATAATCTGCAAAAATGAACCTCACATAAAAGATTCATAAAATTTGGATATCCGTGCCCGGGTTCAGATGTGACACCATCAATAGGCTTACCTCTTCCAGTGTTGAAACCGTATGTCGACAGTGACCCATTTTCGACGTGAAGGTGGATGTCGTGGGTGACTTGTAATCCTCCCATGACTCCTTCACGAAGTCACCGACGTTTATTTGCATTGTCGTATATTAAAATCCAGTCTTAAGTCATCATCGGGATCTACATCGCCTTTCTACCAGTTGACTGAGATATCAACCACAGGAAGTTCGCTCAGCGATAGCTCGCGGTGTGACACATACTGTTTCCCTGACAGCTAGTAAACGCTTAATGTTCTGCACCGGACTTCGGTAGGAACTGAAATAATATATAAATAAGGAATTCTAAAGATGCTTATTACAACTACACTTTAATTTTCTTATCAAAGCGCGTGTGTTGGGGATGGTGATAGCTCAATGTGAACCGATTATCGTCCTTCTGATGAATCCCTTCGTATGTTAAAAAGGTAATCGAATCTCTGGCCTTTATTTCTTATATTCATAATGAAGCTCTATATTTTTGTTACATCATATTATCAATCATTCGAATATAACATGGCACCTTGGCGTTGAAATTTATATGTTAGATCAATGTCATGTCTTTGTTGTTTGAAAACGTCATTGAACAATGACGTCAACTATAGCACCTCGTGTCTGGGTATTTAGTAGTACCTTCACCTTTCTCCGTCGTGTCTGTCAAGACATCAGTCTTAACCATGTCGTTACATTATGGTAACTATATATCATTTTAATTAACTATTCTAGATACTGCGGTGAAATTGCGAAATAAAACTCAGTTCCGGGATCAAAAGTTTGTCGAAGGAGCAGACTAAAATGAGGATCGAGTGATGAGGACAGAGTCTCTGCGACTTCGCTGTTGACTTGGATCGTTACCATCACTCCATTATCACAGTCCGCCGTGAAATAGAAATATTTTTACAATGCCATATGTGGAACAGCAATCACCCAAGTCACCAGCCGATACATTTCATCGCCCAATCATCTCAGGAACAATATCATCATTATCCATATAGGAATCTATCTATCTGATTGGATCGTTGTCGTATTGTGGAAACCCTTGCATATCAGCTGACCGGCCTGTATGGATATCTGACGCCATAATGTTAGATGTGACGTCACTTGCTTTTGCCGAAAAATGCACATTTATTGATTTTCAAAGATATGATGTCTAGGATACGCATCAGCAGTT
Organism: Haliotis rufescens; assembly: GCF_023055435.1. Lineage (NCBI taxonomy): Eukaryota > Metazoa > Mollusca > Gastropoda > Lepetellida > Haliotidae > Haliotis > Haliotis rufescens. The sequence goes on along the minus strand of NW_025963779.1, from coordinate 71,182,668 downwards.
GTATATTACGCGATTTTTCTTTTAATTTTATAAAGTTATAAATCAAATCATAATTTAAAAAATAAAACCACGAAGATGTACTCTTTGAGAGCTGACGAAGCGCCTATGCAGTTCAGTTTTCGATATAATATCGATACCTTAGGGTATTTCCAATTGAAAATCAATCACTTGATACAACTAAGTGAGAGGTGTAGTTTCTTTTTCGCCTCGGTTTATTTTTCAATGTGGGAAAGAAATTTTTGACATTTCCAAAAGTGAAATTCGACCTTCGTTACTTAAAATTCCACAAACATTTCCTAGGTGTAAGTATTTATTTTGATGCATGTCTATACCTAAATGTTGGCGCAATACATAACACACCTATTTTACTGCCAAAGTTGGCCCCGTAACTGAATTATATATATTTTGTAAATTTTGTTTCGTTGTTCCCTCCACCCATGTCTACTTCCGTCTCTGTTTGCTGCTCGTCAGTAAGAAAGCCTGGCCTAGACAAGACTGAGGACATGTCTCGTGCGACTTCACGGCCACTTTACTTGTAATTCAGTGTTAATCTGTTTACAATATCGCCATACTTATTGTCAGCTCCCATCAAGATGTTCAGAAACACATTTGCATGCGAACCGAATATGAGAAACCGCTGAAAACGTTAATTTGCAGACAAAAAGTTTCTTGCAGAAGGAGTTTCCATGGTAACCTGGTCGAAGAATACGGAATATGTCTGTAATTCAAAAGCCATAAGCGTGGCTAGAATAATAAGTATTTTGTAATTAGTATCCTGCGTCACAGGGACAAAGATTATCCTCTAGGCGGATACACGTCATAAGATAAGAGATAACTGACATAAACAAGGGTTATTAATTATTTGAATCAAACTCGCTATAAGGCTACCGTATGGTCGGAGCCTTTTTAGTCATACTTTAAGATACATATTCGTTAAAGGGACACGAGTATCATGATCTGGTGCCTATTTTCGGGCCGTGTCTAGACGTTGTAATTAGTTCCTTGTGTATGTTGTTTGTTTGTTTGTTTGTCTGTTGTTTAATATTCAGAATTATTCCAGCTTTATGACCATCTTTGTAAATAATCGCGCCTAGGCCAGCCAATCCAGTGACTGATATTATGATCAGAACATCGATCTACGTAATTGGGATACAATGACAGGCATCAGCCAAGATAGCAAGCCCGACTATCCGATAGTCGCCTGGTACGAAAAGCTTGGGTTGCTGAAGACCAATTCTTACCCAAATCTCTATACGGAGGTAGCGGCGTGTGTCACACTGAGACACCATATGTATGTCGTTAGGATAACTGTCAACTGCTAGATTGATTTACATAGTAACCTTTGAGTTTGCAGACAAACAAGTTGGACTTTGAATGGCTTGATTCAACTTTGCCATGTCGTCCCGAGCCTCGTGTCCCTTTAACATTTGAAATATCCGATGTATCACGACGGGGCGTTTTGTTAATGAGAAGAGCGCATGTGCGTGTGAGTATAACATTGTGCTTCAGAAGCGGAGAACACATGACACCTGCTTTACAATCCGACATGAAATCAGTTGCACCCGAACATCTTATCGGGAGGTGTCGCAATTCGTTGTGAAGAGTTTGTGTCCCCCATTCGTGCCAGAATCCTATGATCGTGAGTTCGATTCGCCCTGAATATGATTCTTGGTGTGTCAGCACCATACTCGTCATCGTGGGTATCAACATGTTAAACGTCTTGTACCTGCATCACATATGGGTCCCCTACCTACGCCTCCAACCACACTCACATTAAGCTGATACGCCATGATATAACTGGAATACTAAAAACACAATTCACTTACTATATACCATGGCCAGAAACGACACATACTCAATAGTGCTAAATACAATTATCGATACCTACTATTAGGTACACGGAAAACATGCGGTCACATTCTTACACAACTGAGGAAGTCCATGTGATATATTATTTATTTGTGTTTTGGTTGTTTTCCGTGACACAACTCTAGTACTAATTATTCCGTTATGACACCACCACCTCACTGTTCAACGTGAAAGTGCGAAATCGAATGTACCAGAAGCGCTCGTAAAATGAATAACGCCTGGAGTTCAGTCATTCAGCTGTTGGCGGGATACCAGTACCCATGACACGCCAATAAGATATATAGAACGCATATCACCAAATGACTTCAATGTCTTCACCCTATAACAATATGTCTATTTTTTTTGGTGACGTTTCAGTATTAAAGCGTCTGCATAGCATATGTACCATATAGCTCTGTGTGTTAACATATCTTCAACTTACAGACGTAATTGATTCTTCTTACTGACGCATTCTGTTTCACTTCTTGAAAACTACTCCGCTGACTATGACTGCAGTTCAGCAGAAGACCTGTTATGTTCTGCAGTTGTAGCAGCAGTCGTATGGCAAACAGTTTAATAAATTTGTCTCCCATTCTCAACAGATGTCAAACGACACGAGGGATATTTGAGCTGCCAATTTGATTCCTGCATACTCCCAGCCGTGTCAGTTATGTAAGACGTACCCTTTAAGCAAAATTAACAGCAATTGCATGAGGAAATTGTGCATATGTGCGTGATAATCAATAAGATTATTTTTGACAAACGAGGGAAGGTGGAGGCTATTTAATCTATTCATAAACATTTATTCAATCGTAACTTTGTTGAGGAAAATATTTAGACATGGAGAACAAGTATATAGATCTGTTGTGATAACCATTTTAGCTTGCTGTGTAGTTATTTGTTTTAATATTACAGATGAGCGTCAGGTTATAAAAATACATTATTGGGATTAATTGGATCACGCCTAAACGCAACATAAATGTATGTTTGTTTGTGGTTAGTAGAATAGGGCGTTACCCTACTATACGGAAGTGGTTCTGCGCATGCGCGAAGAATGCGTGCGCATACAAGATGGCGGTACTTCCGGTTCCAGGAGGATTGAACATCCAAGATGGCGACACTTCCGGTTCATCAACGATAGCAGGAGGGTTGGGTTCTTTTGGGGTTTGTTTTTGGTCAGAATGTTTTAAGTTTTCTTTTGGGAGAGTTGGGTGGACCTGAAACAAACTTGAAAACAAAGTGTAGCAGCATGCCATGAGCTAATCACTTTGCTCAGATATGTACATATCTTCTTCCTCCTCCTCCTTGGACTGATGACGTTGCCGGCACTTTGAAGGGGGCTTTCTTGAGGGGCTTCTGTCATGTTTTCTTTTGCCTAGGTGTGGTATGGCGTCTGCATGGAGATGTATGATGTCTTCTTGTAGGCCACGGACATTTGTATCAAGTATACCTAGGTATCGGTATAGTGAAATGGAGTCCCATTAGTATAACGAATGCATGCATTATTATCATTGGTAAACTTAAGGGTTCTTTAACTGTATGATTGACAGGACACTCATGGACACCCTTCCTTCCCCCCATGTCAGGTCAACACAGTCAGTCAAAATGGAGACAGGCCTATGGTGGGAACAAACCCCTCGGAAACCAACATATTCACCTAACCGTCCTGTGATTATGATCAGTGACGCCGATGATGATGAAGCACACAAGTTGGCAGCACTACCTCCCATGGATATGGACACACCCACCGTGCTTGACGTTGTGCCACTATCACCAGATGATGGCAGTGGTTCATGGCAACTCACTTCAATACAACTTAAATGTAGTGCCTGTCGTCATAACATGTTGACATACCTAAGCTGTCACAGTTGTCAAGTGATGTAACATGACTGTTTCAGGGAGGCCATAGACTGTACCTGTTTTACTGATGGGCCATTAACATGGTGATACATGTTAGGTTATGATGACCACATCTTAACTGTCTGAGAAGATTGAAGATTGAAGGTTTCACTTTCTTTGAGGGACATGTTAAGCACTCCCTCAGTTGTCAATTGATTCATATGTCCTATGTATATATGTTGATGGGTTTATTTATTAAACAGTGATTAATTGAACTGACTCTTTGTCTCTTGACTTATCTCAACTCCAACAGGGTGCCAAACCGAGGGTAGAGGCTGAGTTGAGATGTAAACACTATCTGTCATTTCTGTGCTCGTGCAAGTTGAACAAGTTTGAGAGTTCTTTCTTTGCAAAACACTTCTTTAATTTGACAAAAATTTAATTTTGCTGGTTTAAAAAAAAAAACACCCAAATTTTGTTGTTGTTGACTTTGGTCAACTAGGAAGAGCACAGAAATGTAAAAAAAGATAAAACAGATACTTGAAAGTATCCGTTGCCTTGTGTCAGTCACCAAGAACACATGATGTCAGGTGATGAAGAGGTCATGACCTCACCTTTAACCCTACGCCACCCTTTTATTATGTTAATTGCTGGGCCATCAGGGTCAGGAAAAGTTCCTTTGTGAAATCATATATTGAGTACATGCATCGCCCTGAGGTGTTGGATACGCCACCCCATCGCATTGTGTGGGTGTACAGTGAATGGCTCCATCATGAGTTGGAAAAGATGGCAGACCGCTATGGTGTCACTCTTGAGTTTGTGCATAGTATGAAAGAAGTTAATTGTAAATTGCCAGAAAAAGGGGTGGTCCCTCATTGGCTAGTCATTGATGATTTGCTGGGCGACAATACAAAAGAAGAAGAAACTCAAGTGTTGCGATGGTTCACCAAGAAAAGTCATCACCGAAACACATCCGTGTTGTATCTCACTCAGAACTTGTCCAATCACCATAACATCGCGCCATTAGTCTGAGTGAGTTTGGTTTTACCCCGCTTTTAGCAATATTCCAGCAATATCACGGCGGGGGACACCAGAAATTGGCTTCACAAATTGTACCCATGTCAGGATTCGAACCCTGGTCTTCGCTGTGACGAGCAAACATTTTAACCACTAGGCTACCCGACCGCCCCACTATTAGTCTGAATGCCCACTACATGGTCCTATTTAATAATCTGAGAGATACTTCACAAATTGACAGTCTGGCTCGCCAGGTGTTTCCAGGCAAAGTTCTTTTTCTGCGTGAAGCCTATGAAGACGCCAAGAACCTTACAATTACCTGTTCTTGGCCAACCAAGAAAATCAAGTACACAACAGCCTTTTTACATGCAGGAATAAGAATACAACCAACTGTTGCAACAAATGCTAGAATTGCAGCGTCAACAGCACAACAACAATACCAAACAACAACAACAACAACAACCCAAAGTGACACCACCATCAACTATGGACACCACAGGTATACCTGCCATACCAGACCTGGATTCAAACCCTTATCAACAAGTGATAGACGAGGTGCCCATGAGTGTTCCTAAAACCATGAAAAGTAAAGCCATGAATTTGATGACAAGGATTCAAAACAATCCCAACTTGAGTTGGACTCTAGAGGGAATACTGACAGTCAAAGGGAAACCTGTCCCTGGCACACACATGATGGAAAACCAAAGAGGGGCCTGCAGGATGGAACATTTTGAGTCATGAAATGATTGGAAACCCTCGACGATGGCAATGGATACAGAAGCTACAACAACAACAACACCCAACACCAAGAACACCAAACATCAGTTCTCCCCGCAAAGTCACAAAAAGTAGAAGGAGGCAGCGGCAGATGGATCCACAAGCGGAAGAAGAAGAAGAGTTGCCAAAACCATTGTTGATGACAACACCTCCCTCTGATACCAAACAGGACAGATTCAGCTGAAGTTCATAGATACCCTATTAGCACCACATAAGAAAAAAAATCTCTCCCTCTCTATAAGAGGCCATCCATGTACCGAGTGGCATCAGTCTGAGAGAAATGAAGTGACAGACCAAGACTCGACACATTCCCTCTGCTGCAGGGAAACAAAACAAGGGACTTCCTACTTCCCTTTGGACTGCATGGTTGGAAAAAACATACTTTAATCCTGAACATCCGGCAAGTTTTGGCGGCAGGTGACCTTTGTATCCACACTCAAGATGCAAGCACCAGTAAAAGCCAAAAGAAAACCATACCATCACAAAGTAAAATCAAGCATTGGTTGCAAACCCAAAGTACATACACCTTGCACGAACCAGCCAGACGATCCTTTCCAAGAGACCACTATCGTGTGGGAGGTGTCGATGAATTGTGGCAAGCAGACTTGAGTGACATGACCGCCTTTCAAGACGACAACAAAGGGTTAAAATATCTGCTGTGTGTGATTGATGTGTTTCAAAGATGGCATGGGTGCAACCACTGAAGGCCAAGAGCAGTTCTGCTTAAACTGAAGGTTTTCAAACCGTGCTGATGCAACAAGCCAGAGGTCAACTACCTGCTCAATTGCAAACGTCCTCCCAGTCAGAAATTCGGGTGTTAGACTACATGGAGGAACAACAACAACGGCAGCGCAAAAAGAAAATAACACGAAGACTGTCGTCCCACAAGACAAGATCCCCCCTCTCTTTTACTGCCAGGCACCCGTGTACGTCTGAACAAAACCTAAACCTTTGAGAAAGGGTATCTCCCCAACTGGAAGGTAGGAATCAGTGAAATTCACTTTCCAATGACATGGTACAAGGTCGCCCTACCCTTTGACTGGTTTGCTCTGAACCTCAAACTGAAAAAAACACACCCTTGTGTCAGACTCTATACCACACCCACAGTATGGTGTCGTAACTTATGAAAGCTGGACGATTCTTATCGAGAAAGGAGTATATTCATCAGAAGATTTGGTGAAAACCCTCAACCGTTTGATTCAGGAGCATATTACAGGTGTCTTGAAAGAACAGACCTCAGACAAAGTCCAAAGTGATGGCAAACGATTTGTCATTGTTGTCAACTATCCCCAAGTTAGTCTTCTATTTGACATGCTTATAGAAAGGTAGAAATCAATCATCCTATCATGGGGAAATACTGGTGGACCACTCTATTCCACAGAAGTGATCATTCCAAGTCCACGACCGCCCCTCAGTGATGATGAATATGAAAGCTACTAAGATACTCCTGTTCCCTGGAGTGTATTGTCCCAGTGGTAAGTGGGTTCTAAAACCATGGAAGGTGGATTTAAAGAAATCACAGGTCATACAAAAGCTTATTGCCTGTCAGGATTTGATTTGTACAGTGTACATTTACACCAACCTGGTCGAAGATCAGATTGTGGGCAATACGATGGCCCCATTGCTGATACATGTGCCTGTGTCAAAGAAGATGATGCAAGATAGTGTGGTGATTAAAAGTCCTCAGCACATTCGGTACCTTGGACTGTGTCTTTGACGGTATTAAACGCTTTGTCATGGACGACACAGGGCGCCCAGTGCCATTTCAAATGGGGAAAGCGATCGTGACACTTCACTTCAGACGCCGCGAACACAGAAACATGTTGGGACAACAACAACAGCAGGGGAATGGCATCAAAGTATAAAAAGGACAGTATCTTCAACGTGGCAGTGGTCTGGGTGGTATTTTTGATAGCTTTGCCTTTCCTTAAATCTGCTGGAAAATATGTGCTCAAGATGGGTATAAAGATCCTTCAAGGGATGGTGAGTGATGTGGTTGCAGGCAAACGTTAATAGACAGAGAGTCTGAAACATCGAGGAAAAGCTGCCCTGATGGATGCATTGGAAAGTGAGCCTAGACAACTCAAAACACATAAAGTCCCAACAACAGTCAACCAGAAACAGCGTAAAAGGAAAAGAAAAATGTTTTAAAGGTCAGGGAGGCTTATGGGGCAGGTCAGTATTCATCAGACTTTCAACCTGACCAGACGTCATTAAAGGCAGAGAAAGGGAACATCAATCATCATGATACGCCGAGATGCTTGCGAATGTTCAAAGGCCCAGTTGGATCTCTTTACTGTACCCCCTGTGACCACAACTGTGCAAGATGGTCAGTTAACATTTCCAATCCAGTGAACGCTTACATTGATTTGAGCCAGTGTTACCTGAAAGTATGCCTTCGAGTGACTCAGAAGATGGGACAGATACCACTCTACAGCATCACCCAGTATCAACAGTCAACAACTTGATGCATTCCCTATTTTGTGAAGTGTGACTGCAAGTGGGACACAATCAGTTGGAGATCACACCTTCCATGGGCACTTACCCTTACAGAGCCTACTTGGAAACCCTTCTGAGTTATGGTAAAGGGGCCAAAACATCTCACCTTCGATGTCCTGGATGGTATGCTGATGATGCTGGTAAAATAGATGTATTCAATCCTGATGCAGATGCTGCTACAAGAAACACTGGCGTCAGAACTCGGCGTGGTCTCATTGTACCCATCAAAGAAGTGGAACTGACAGGGCGTCTACACTGTGACCTGTTTCTCCAAGAACGATATCTGTTGAATGGTGTCCCTATGAAACTGGAATTGCTTCGAAGTCCCCATGAATTCTTCTTCATGTGTGCTGATGATGGTGCCTACAACATAGCCCTGACCAAAGCTGAATTTTATGTTCTTCAACTCAGCATTGATCCTGTCCGAGAAAAACATGTGTCCAGTCTGAACGTTGGGGTGACTGTGAAGTATCCCATTTCCTGTGTGCAAGTGACAGCCCATGACATCCCAAGAGGCGGTAGAGACTTTCACAAGGATCAGCTCATCGGTGGACAATCACCAAAACGAGTGGAACTGGGACTGGTAAACAATAATGCCTATGTAGGAAGCAAAGAGAAGAATCCATACAACTTCAAACATCACCATGTCACCATGATGAAGCTAAAACTCAATTGGACAGGAAGTACATGGCACAGAAATGAAAAGCGACTTCAGCAACAACAGTGCCGATTTGAAACAAATCTACATGAATCTGTTCCAAAACACTGGACAGCTGCGGTGGCCTGAAACCTGTGAGGTGACTCCCAAGGCCTTTTCTCAAGGTTACACCTTGTGGGTGGTGGATCTCAAACCAGACCTTGGTGCTGATGAAGGCATCAACTATCCTGGACACATTGGCAAGTTGGGATTGGAAATCCAGTTTGGACAAGCTCTTGACAACCTTGTCACCCTCATCTACTATGTGGAATATGAAAATGTTCTGGAAATAGATCGTTTCCGTAATGCGATGATGAACTGTGCAGACAGACAGACTGTTATGCCTTACTTTCAACCCTACATGAGACCATGGATGAACAACTCAGTTTGAGCACCTTGGATTTTGTGGCTGATGACGTCCAACTTCATGCCATCTCACGGGACACCCTGGCCAGAGATGACTTTGCCAGACTGGGATTGCAACATGATGACCCCTTTTACCCCAAAGCATGTCAACACAGATCCAAGCGATCAACCTGGCACACACTCGGTGAGCATCTATCGTCCAGCTCCTGGATCAGTGGAAATGATGAATAGCTATGGACTGTATTCATTACGTCTGTTTTAAGAGACTTTGAATCGCATGGAGCAGATTCAACAACGATGGAATACACAGACATTATAACATGGATACAGTACGTTGTGTGGAGTGTACTGTCTCTACATGCTGACCTATCGAGTGTGTGGGTGGACTTTAATCAAGATTTAGATACTTTGGACTTTAATGACACAGTAAAGAATGATGCCACAGAATTAGAATGGTTTCATACAAAAGTGTCTACATCTGTTCCTGTGGATGAGCCCCGTTAAAATTCGGGGGTAGAATAGGTCTTCAGCAACCCATGCTTGCCGTAAAAGGTGACTATGCTTGTCGTAAAAGGCGGGTGGTCAGGCTCCCTGACTTGGTTGATGCATGTCATCAACCCCAATTGCGTGGATCGATGCTCATGATATTAATCACTGGATTGTCTGGTCCAGACGCGATTATTTACAGACCGCCGTCATATAGTTGGAATATTGCTGAGTGCTGCGTTAAACAACAAACCAACCAACCAAATCCAGTGGATGAGATCCCTGCCTTTCGAGTGAGTGCACAGACACGTACCCTACATCAATAGAACCAACCTTTCTGCCCTTATTGACCTTGTTGACACTTGTTCACTGAACATACGTTCACCCTAGTTACAAAGTTCCTGTTCACAAAAATCACAGAGACGCCCCTTATCCTGTGACTTTTGTTTGTTGGTTCATGTTAGCGGGGGAATTAAAAGTTGAATAAAATGTTGAAAAAAAATGTGTTGTGTTGTCTTTGTACCAATTGATCGTAATGATTGTTATGTACCAATCAAAACATTGGGGGCAAAATCAGTGTGGGGCGTTTCGCTCAAATCCTCTCCTATAAAAAGAGTGAAGCCACTAACAACGGCACAGTCCAAGCGCTGAATGAGATCAACCATGTCGTCTCGATACAGCTGTCTGAAGTGCCAGACCAACAGTTACAGTTACCTGTACTGTACGAAGACGAAGAGAAGCAGCCAAGGTCAAGGTAAACCAAGGACAGCAGCAGTCAAGGTCAAGCATATGGTCCATGCTACAACACGTTTGCCATTTCGCTGCAGATTGCCCAGAACCCCGCAAGAAGACTCCAGCAGCGCCGTCAATGACGACACAACTGACACAAGTGCGCCATCTCATAGAAGCATGCATAACTATGTCCGTGGCATACAAGAAGATATCATACATCTCCATGCGGACGTCACACCACGCCTAGGCAAAAGAAAACTTGACAGAAGCCCCTCAAGAAAGCCCCCTTCAAAGCGCCGGCGACGCTATCAGTCCGAGGAGGAGGAGGAAGAACATGTGTACATATCTGAGCAAAGTAACTAAATCATGGCATGCTGCTAAACTTTGTTTTCCAGTTTCCAGTTTGTTTCAGGGCCACTCAACTCTCTCCGAAAGAAAACTTAAAACATGCTGACCAATAAACAAACCCAAAAAGAACTCCACCCTCCGCACCATCTTGGATGTGCACGCCTCCCGGAACCGGAAGTGTCGCCTTCTTGAATGCGCACGCCTCTAGGATCCGGAAGTGTCGCCATCTTGGATGCGCACGCATTACCCAGCATGTCCTCTTCGCGCCTGCGCAGAACCACTTCCTAGGGTAACGCCCTATATTACTGTGATATACGCCGCAATATATCGGCAATATTCCAGTTATATGACAGCGGTCGGTAAATAAACGAATCTGGACAGGCAGTCCGGTGATTGACATGATGGGCACCGATCTGCTCTGGTGGGATATTAATCAATTATCAATTATCAAAATCGAATGCAGATATTAAAAGCATTGTGGTCGTAAGGTCAGATAACGTCACAGTAGAAACGACATCATAGCTGAAGATTATTGACGTCATTCTACAATTGCGATTTTCTTAAACGGCGGTTGTGATCGGTGCAATTTTGTAAAGGGGTGCTTAGGGGATTAAGTAATAATGGATAAAGAAGAAATTATAACATTCTCATGCGTGTCATACTGATTTTACGAAACGTGTAAGACTTCATGTATTACCCTCATACCTGGCTCCCGCTCGGGAAATACAATAATTCTGTCACCCGTTTCGTAAAATCAGTATGACACACATGCTCGTGTAATATTCTCAATATATTGTGTTACAAATAAAAAAAAGTTACCTCAGACAAGAGATTTAAACAACAGGATGTTAGACAAATACATGAAAGGATTTATGTCGTTGTTTAAATCCTCTTAAAAGATTTGTTTAAGTTAAAACCTTTATTTCGACCTCGTACTTTCGGCACGCACGCTCTTACACACACGCACTAATGAGTGACGTGTGAAACATACAATGTCTCAATGTACTAAAAGTATTAATTCCAAGGATTCATACATACAAGGGTTAGCAGACAGAATGATGTCTGAACGGCTTTACTCAAACCTGTTGGAACGATCAACTGGCTGTACAAATCTAGTTCGAATATTATTATCGTCAATGATATTAACACACAGTACACTATCACACCATGCACGTGTATCCTCCATTTGTTAACACACAGTACACTATCACACCTGTGTATCCTCCATTTGTTAACACACAGTACACTATCACACCTGTGTATCCTCCATTTGTTAACACACAGTACACTATCACACCTGTGTATCCTCCATTTGTTAACACAAAGTACACTATCACACCATGCACGTGTATCCTCCATTTGTTAACACACAGTACACTATCACACCTGTGTATCCTCCATTTGTTAACACACAGTACACTATCACACCCGTGTATCCTCCATTTGTTAACACAGTACATTACACATCACACCATGCACGTGTATCCTCCATTTGTTAACACACAGTACACTATCACACCTGTGTATCCTCCATTTGTTAACACACAGTACACTATCACACCTGTGTATCCTCCATTTGTTAACACACAGTACACTATCACACCCGTGTATCCTCCATTTGTTAACACACAGTACACTATCACACCATGCACGTGTATCCTCCATTTGTTAACACACAGTACACTATCACACCCGTGTATCCTCCATTTGTTAACACACAGTACACTATCACACCCGTGTATCCTCCATTTGTTAACACACAGTACACTATCACACCCGTGTAGCCTCCATTTGTTAACACACAGTACACTATCACACCCGTGTATCCTCCATTTGTTAACACACAGTACACTATCACACCCGTGTATCCTCCATTTGTTAACACACAGTACACTATCACACCTGTGTATCCTCCATTTGTTAACACACAGTACACTATCACACCTGTGTATCCTCCATTTGTTAACACACAGTACACTATCACACCCGTGTATCCTCCATTTGTTAACACACAGTACACTATCACACCTGTGTATCCTCCATTTGTTAACACACAGTACACTATCACACCCGTGTATCCTCCATTTGTTAACACACAGTACACTATCACACCCGTGTATCCTCCATTTGTTAACACACAGTACACTATCACACCTGTGTATCCTCCATTTGTTAACACACAGTACACTATCACACCCGTGTATCCTCCATTTGTTAACACACAGTACACTATCACACCCGTGTATCCTCCATTTGTTAACACACAGTACACTATCACACCCGTGTATCCTCCATTTGTTAACACACAGTACACTATCACACCCGTGTATCCTCCATTTGTTAACACACAGTACACTATCACACCCGTGTATCCTCCATTTGTTAACACACAGTACACTATCACACCCGTGTATCCTCCATTTGTTAACACACAGTACACTATCACACCTGTGTATCCTCCATTTGTTAACACACAGTACACTATCACACACGTGTATCCTCCATTTGTTAACACACAGTACACTATCACACCTGTGTATCCTCCATTTGTTAACACACAGTACACTATCACACCCGTGTATCCTCCATTTGTTAACACACAGTACACTATCACACCCGTGTATCCTCCATTTGTTAACACACAGTACACTATCACACCTGTGTATCCTCCATTTGTTAACACACAGTACACTATCACACCCGTGTATCCTCCATTTGTTAACACACAGTACACTATCACACCCGTGTATCCTCCATTTGTTAACACACAGTACACTATCACACCCGTGTATCCTCCATTTGTTAACACACAGTACACTATCACACCTGTGTATCCTCCATTTGTTAACACACAGTACACTATCACACCCGTGTATCCTCCATTTGTTAACACACAGTACACTATCACACCCGTGTATCCTCCATTTGTTAACACACAGTACACTATCACACCCGTGTATCCTCCATTTGTTAACACACAGTACACTATCACACCTGTGTATCCTCCATTTGTTAACACACAGTACACTATCACACCCGTGTATCCTCCATTTGTTAACACACAGTACACTATCACACCCGTGTATCCTCCATTTGTTAACACACAGTACACTATCACACCTGTGTATCCTCCATTTGTTAACACACAGTACACTATCACACCCGTGTATCCTCCATTTGTTAACACACAGTACACTATCACACCTGTGTATCCTCCATTTGTTAACACACAGTACACTATCACACCTGTGTATCCTCCATTTGTTAACACACAGTACTCTATCACACCCGTGTATTCTCCATTTGTTAACACAAAGTACACTATCACACCCGTGTATTCTCCATTTGTTAACACACAGTACACTATCACACCCGTGTATTCTCCATTTGTTAACACACAGTACACTATCACACCCGTGTATTCTCCATTTGTTAACACACAGTACACTATCACACCCGTGTATTCTCCATTTGTTAACACACAGTACACTATCACACCCGTGTATCCTCCATTTGTTAACACACAGTACACTATCACACCCGTGTATTCTCCATTTGTTAACACAGTACATTACACATCACGTGTATCCTCCATTTGTTAACACACAGTACACTATCACACCCGTGTATTCTCCATTTGTTAACACACAGTACACTATCACACCCGTGTATTCTCCATTTGTTAACACACAGTACACTATCACACCCGTGTATTCTCCATTTGTTAACACACAGTACACTATCACACCCGTGTATTCTCCATTTGTTAACACACAGTACACTATCACACCCGTGTATTCTCCATTTGTTAACACACAGTACACTATCACACCCGTGTATTCTCCATTTGTTAACACACAGTACACTATCACACCCGTGTATCCTCCATTTGTTAACACACAGTACACTATCACACCCGTGTATCCTCCATTTGTTAACACACAGTACATTACACATCACGTGTATCCTCCATTTGTTAACACAGTACACTATCACACCCGTGTATTCTCCATTTGTTAACACACAGTACACTATCACACCCGTGTATTCTCCATTTGTTAACACACAGTACACTATCACACCCGTGTATTCTCCATTTGTTAACACACAGTACACTATCACACCCGTGTATTCTCCATTTGTTAACACAGTACATTACACATCACGTGTATCCTCCATTTGTTAACACAGTACACTATCACACCCGTGTATTCTCCATTTGTTAACACACAGTACACTATCACACCCGTGTATTCTCCATTTGTTAACACACAGTACACTATCACACCCGTGTATTCTCCATTTGTTAACACACAGTACACTATCACACCCGTGTATTCTCCATTTGTTAACACACAGTACACTATCACACCTGTGTATCCTCCATTTGTTAACACACAGTACTCTATCACACCCGTGTATCCTCCATTTGTTAACACACAGTGCACTATCACACCTGTGTATCCTCCATTTGTTAACACACAGTACACTATCACACCCGTGTATCCTCCATTTGTTAACACACAGTACACTATCACACCCGTGTATCCTCCATTTGTTAACACACAGTACACTATCACACCCGTGTATTCTCCATTTGTTAACACACAGTACACTATCACACCTGTGTATCCTCCATTTGTTAACACACAGTACTCTATCACACCCGTGTATTCTCCATTTGTTAACACAGTACATTACACATCACGTGTATCCTCCATTTGTTAACACAGTACACTATCACACCCGTGTATCCTCCATTTGTTAACACACAGTACACTATCACACCACGTGCATCCTCCATTTGTTACGTTCGTTAATGTCACTTAAGCCATTCCCATGTGGATGTCTCATTATCTCCCTACGTCAGTACATACAGTACACTCATTGAGGTAATGTTGGAAATCTGCAATATATATCCAGCAGCCACTGAAGAATCAGTGGTAATAGAGGAACCAGACATTCGGGGTGTTCCTTCACTACAAACATGCATGTACTATATGAAAACATATTTCATTCAAGGTTATCAGGACTGAGATATAAATGCTTGAATATATAGAGTGTTATAATTTTCATAAGCACAAAAGTGCAGTCCTGCAGTAACCCGGAGCGAGTGAGATGGGTTTAATGCCGTTTTGAACAGTATTCCAATTATATCACGACGTGTGAGCCGGAAAGTGTGGAAAGCCTGAAGTGATGCACCACAAACACAGGTGTGGTGCTGACAAACCGAGAAACATAATCTGGATTCAAACCCACAATCACAATCACAAGTGTCCAGCATGTCCAAGGGATGCAACTCTGCACAACGAATTTCGTCGCCTTAGATGATTGGTCCACTCGTTGTCATATGGCAGTGTTTAACAATGTTGCAAATATATTACATTTTCTCTGTTAAGATTCGGTTAAAATTCATAGCATTGTATTTTGACAATAGTGAGTTGTCAGGAATGTAGAACTATCTAATGTAAGCAGTGGCGTAAAGTTACCATATTTAGATGCTTTGGGAGTCGTGTTATCTGGAATACTGTAATTTGTATTGATTTGTAAACTAAGATAATTTTATAAAACAATTCTTAATTTTATACCATTTCTTTGTTGTCTCTTGGTTTCGCACTGAATACTTTTAGGTACAGATTTCGTGGTTAACTTATTTCAATTTGGAAGTGGACAAGGTGCCCCAAAACAGGGCAGACCCTGTGGTTGGTCAGACACAACAGCACATACCCTGTGGTTTGTCAGACACAACAGCACAGACCCTGTGGTTTGCCAGACACAACAGCACAGACCCTGTGGTTTGCCAGACACAACAGCACAGTCCCTGGTTGGTCAGACATAACAGCACAGACCTTTTGGTTTGCCAGACACAACAGCACAGACCCTGTGGTTTGCCAGACACAACAGCACAGTCCCTGGTTTGTCAGACACAACAGCACAGTCCCTGGTTTGCCAGACACAACAGCACAGACTCTAGGCTTGTCAGACACAACAGTACAGACCCTATGGTTTGCCAGACACAACAGCACAGACTCCGGGTTTGCCAGACACAACAGCACATACACTGGTTGGCCAGACACAACAGCACAGACTGTGGTTTGTCAGACACAACAGCACATACACTGGTTTGCCAGACACAACAGCACAGACTCCGGGTTTGCCAGACACAACAGCACATACACTGGTTGGCCAGACACAACAGCACAGACTGTGGTTTGTCAGACACAACAGCACATACACTGGTTGGCCAGACACAACAGCACAGACTGTGGTTTGCCAGACACAACAGCACAGACCCTGTGGTTTGTCAGACACAACAGCACATACACTGGTTGGCCAGACACAACGGCACAGACTGTGGTTTGTCAGACACAACATCACAGGCTGTGGTTTGCCAGACCCTTTGGTTTGTCAGACACAACAGCACAGACACTAGTTTGCCAGACACAACAGCACATACACCGGATTTGTCAGAAACAACAGCACAGACACTGGTTGGCCAGACACAACAGCACAGACTGTGGTTTGTCAGACACAACATCACAGGCTGTGGTTTGCCAGACCCTTTGGTTTGTCAGACACAACAGCACAGACACTAGTTGGCCAGACACGACAGCACATACACCGGATTTGTCAGAAACAACAGCACAGACACTGGTTGGCTAGACACAACAGCACAGGCCCTGTGGTTTGTCAGACACAACAGCCCAGATACTGTGGTTTGTCAGACACAACAGCACAGTCCCTGGTTTGTCAGACACAACAGCACAGACCCTGTGGTTTGCCAGACACAACAGCACAGACCCTGTGGTTTTTCAGACACAACATCACAGACTGTGGTTTGTCAGACACAACATCACAGGCTGTGGTTTGCCAGACCCTTTGGTTTGTCAGACACAACAGCACAGACACTAGTTGGCCAGACACGACAGCACATACACCGGATTTGTCAGAAACAACAGCACAGACACTGGTTGGCTAGACACAACAGCACAGGCCCTGTGGTTTGTCAGACACAACAGCCCAGATACTATGGTTTGTCAGACACAACAGCACAGTCCCCGGTTTGTCAGACACAACAGCACAGACCCTGTGGTTTGCCAGACACAACAGCACAGACACTGTGGTTTTTCAGACACAACATCACAGACTGGGGTTTGCCAGACACAATAGCACAGTATGTGGTTTGCCAGACACAACAGCACAGACCCTGTGGTTCGTCAGACACCACAGCACAGTGTGGTTTGCCAGAAACAACAGCCCAGACACTGTGGTTTGTCAGACACAACAGCACAGACACTAGTTGGCCAGACACGACAGCACATACACCGGATTTGTCAGAAACAACAGCACAGACACTGGTTGGCCAGACACAACAGCACAGGCCCTGTGGTTTGTCAGACACAACAGCCCAGATACTGTGGTTTGTCAGACACAACAGCACAGACCCTGTGGTTTGCCAGACACAACAGCACAGACCCTGTGGTTTGCCAGACACAACAGCACAGTCCCTGGTTTGTCAGACACAACAGCACAGACCCTGTGGTTTGCCAGACACAACAGCACAGACCCTGTGGTTTTTCAGACACAACATCACAGACTGTGGTTTGCCAGACACAATAGCACAGTATGTGGTTTGCCAGACACAACAGCACAGACCCTGTGGTTTGTCAGACACAACAGCACAGTGTGGTTTGCCAGAAACAACAGCACAGACCCTGTGGTTCGTCAGACACCACAGCACAGTGTGGTTTGCCAGAAACAACAGCCCAGACACTGTGGTTTGTCAGACACAACAGCACAGTCTCTGGTTTGTCAGACACAACAGCACAGACACTGGTTGGCCAGACACATCACAGACTGGTTTGTCAGACACAACAGCACAGACTCAGGGTTATTCAGACACAACAGCACAGTGTGGTTTGCCAGGCACAACAGCACAGGCCCTGTGGTTTGTCAGACACAACAGCACAGACACTGGTAGGTCAGACACTGGTTGGCCAGACACGTCACAGACTGGTTGGCCAGACACAACAGCACAGTTTGGTTTGCCAGTCACAACAGCACAGTGTGGTTTGCCAGACACAACAGCACATACTCCAGGTTAGTCAGACACAACAGCACGGACTCCAGGTTAGTCAGACACAACAGCACAGTAAGGTTTGTCAGACACAACAGCACAGACTCCAGGTTAGTCAGACACAACAGAACAGTATGGTTTGCCAGACACAACAGCACAGACTCCAGGTTGGTCAGACACAACAGCACAGTATGGTTTGTCAGACACAACAGCACAGACTCCAGGTTAGTCAGACACAACAGCACAGTATGGTTTGCCAGACACAACAGCACAGACTCCAGGTTAGTCAGACACAACAGCACAGTATGGTTTGCCAGACACAACAGCACAGACTCCAGGTTAGTCAGACACAACAGCAGAGTATGGTTTGCCATACACAACAGCACAGACTCCAGGTTAGTCAGACACAACAGCACAGTATGGTTTGCCAGACACAACAGCACAGACTCCAGGTTAGTCAGACACAACAGCACAGTATGGTTTGCCAGACACAACAGCACAGACTCCAGGTTAGTCAGACACAACAGCAGAGTATGGTTTGCCAGACACAACAGCACAGACTCCAGGTTAGTCAGACACAACAGCACAGACTCCAGGTTAGTCAGACACAACAGCACAGTGTGGTTTGCCAGACACAACAGCACAGTCTGTGACATGAGTACCTGAGATACCCGTCCCAGCCGTACCCTGCAGTATTCCAGACAAACCCGTGGAGACCCTGTGGTATGTCAGACACAACAGTACCAGGGCAGAGATGAGTTAGGTTTATTCAAGGCAACAACACATACAAGACAATCACATCAACAAATGCAGTTACATGTATAGAAAATGTGTACGTCTTTCCTTAGTCTTGTACATGTTGTATGTATATTACATCCAGTGTGGGCCACACTTTCACCACTATTGGCCCTGAACAAGGACATGGTTAAGTAACACTGAAAAAATCTTAGTCAATATTTTTGAATAATTTGTATAATTATATTATGTGATGGTGACATTTTATTTAATCTTAGTATGAAGACATTTCATGTCGCCATGACACTGCAGACAATTATAGCACAAAGAGCATGTCTGGTCCATGTTGAACTCCCTAAGATATTTTCTGTGTACATCTGTGCATCTACTTCTGACGTGGTTTCCTCTGTATCAAGGGGAGACAACTACAGTTACACGAATGAATGTCTTCACTGTGGAACAGCAGAAGTAAATATGCTGTAATTATGATTTAGAAATATGGTCAGCTAAAAAATTATAAATAATCATAACACATATATATATATCACTGAGTTACAATTGATGTACAAATGAAAAAAGCTATAATTAGCAAGGCAAAGATGATGTTATTTTTTTACACTATCTGTGACGCATGCATATTGAGTCTTCATATATACACATGGTTGAGGACATGGCACTTGACACAGCAATGCTGAAAACAAACTCTTACAGCTGGGGAGTTACACTGTACATGAAAAGACTACCCATGGAATGAGGAATGATCAAGATTTCTCAACAGTCTAATGACTAGTATCAAATTAGCAAAATATTTGACTGTCAAAAATATGGAAATATAAGGGAGCGTTTAAAAGTCATAAAAACACTTCCACTCAAAACATGTAAATGAAAATCCTACATCCAGAATTCATGATCAAGCTGTGGCACATTCTTCAAGACGTTTGTTGAGACAAGAATATTAGCATGGTGACAGAGTCTCACTGTTATGTTGTTGTTTGGCATCAGGTGCCGTTCCAGCGCTGACATGTTAACAGTTAGCGGGATGAAACTGACAACACCTACATACCACTATGTCCTGACCAGTAGTGAAGAAAACACATTCTAATATTTAATTAACATTGCTGAGATGGTAGTACCAGCACTATAACAGTAACTCATCAGAGAGAACCTCTTGTACTTGTTGACAAGTGATTGAGGTTTTGATTGAACGAGTTGAAACCTCTTTTCTGTTCACATGGTGTCATCTCAATGTGGGAGGAAAGCCCAAAGTGATGCAGGTATTAGAATTGCCACTTCAAATGGTGAAACCCATAAGATGCATCAAAGTCTTAGATTTGAGCCCACAATCTGCTGGATCAGCTGTGAGGTCTAACACATGCAACACATGCAGGTGACACATCCCTGGGTACACTTAACCCTTTTACAATCAATACAACTATGTAGCTGTTTGAGGGTTAGTCATTAGTGGCAAGCTCCATGGGGCAGCCTCAAAGATTGCAAGTGCAATTTTTATGTAATGAAAAATAAATGTAGAAAAATAGTATGACAACTCTTCTAATATATTTTCACAAAAATTAGAAAACAAAATTAAACAATTGTTGATATATAAATCTAACCTGTTCTTGCAATCTACATGCTGAGCAAATAATGCTGTTTGTCAATATCCATCTAGGATACATCCATTATGGCTATTATGTTATTAGTGTGTGTTAGTGCCAATCTGTGTGTGTGTGTCTTAGTGTGTGTTCATGTCTGTGTATATTATAAAAAGTAACGTAACAATATGAGGTAGTGAGAAGTCCCCTGATGTCTGATAAATGTTAGTCATCTGTTATCATTATTTCACATGTCAGTCATCTGTTATTGTTGGTTCACATGTCAGTCATCTGTTATCACTGGTTCACATGTCAGTCATCTGTTATTGTTGTTTCACATGTCAGTCATCTGTTATTGTTTCACATGTCAGTCATCTGTTATCATTGTTTCACATGTCAGTCATCTGTTACTGTTGGTGCACATGTCGGTCATCTGTAATTGTTGGTTCACATGTCAGTCATCTGTTATTGTTGGTTCACATGTCAGTCACCTGTTATTGTTGGTTCACATGTCAGTCATCTGTTATCATTGGTTCACAAGTGAGTCATATGTTATCATTGGTTCACAAGCCTGTCATCTGTTACTGTTGGTTCACATGTCAGTCATCTGTAATTGTTGGTTCACATGTCAGTCATCTGATATTGTTGGTTCCCATGTCAGTCACCTGTTATTGTTGGTTCACATGTCAGTCATCTGTTATTGTTGGTTCACATGTCAGTCATCTGTTATCATTGGTTCACAAGTGAGTCATATGTTATCATTGGTTCACAAGTGAGTCATATGTTATCATTGGTTCACAAGCCAGTCATCTGTTACTGTTGGTGCACATGTCGGTCATCTGTAATTGTTGGTTCACATGTCAGTCATCTGTTACTGTTGGTTCACATGTCAGTCATCTGTTATTGTTGGTTCACATGTCAGTCACCTGTTATTGTTGGTTCACCTGTAGGTCATCTGTTATTGTTGGTTCACATGTCAGTCATCTGTTATTGTTGGTTCACATGTCAGTCATCTGTTACTGTTGGTTCACATGTCAGTCACCTGTTATTGTTGGTTCACATGTCAGTCACCTGTTATTGTTGGTTCACATGTCAGTCATCTGTTATCATTGGTTCACAAGTGAGTCATATGTTATCATTGGTTCACAAGCCAGTCATCTGTTACTGTTGGTGCACATGTCGGTCATCTGTTATTGTTGGTTCACATGTCAGTCATCTGTTACTGTTGGTTCACATGTCAGTCATCTGTTATTGTTGGTTCACATGTCAGTCACCTGTTATTGTTGGTTCACCTGTCGGTCATCTGTAATTGTTGGTTCACATGTCAGTCATCTGTTATTGTTGGTTCACATGCCAGTCATCTGTTACTGTTGGTGCACATGCCAGTCATCTTTTATCATTAGTTCACGTCAGTCATCTGTTATTGTTGGTTCACATGTCAGTCATCAGTTATTGTTGGTTCACATGTTAGTCATCTGTTATCGCTGGTTCACAAGTGAGTCATATGTTCTTATTGGTTCACATGTCAGTCATGTGTTCTCGTTGATTTATAGGTCAGCACCAGGAATATCAGGATAGACATGTAGGCAATATTTAATCATATATCATAGAAGAAACATTTGGCTGTAAAATGTCATGCTTATCAGGACTTTCTCTTTCACGTCTTTAGGACAGGCATGTCATGAGGATGAAACCTATCGCTTGGTTACACACAGGGTAAATAAAGCTGTATGTCGGTTGGGATGAGTTCTATCATTGTTCAATATATATTATCCCCCAGTACCCAGCAGTTACTACAGTGACAATATCATTCACTGATAATCCAAAGAAAACTACACACTGGCTAGTCTGTTAAGACATACCTCTAGCTGAACTGATCAGATGCTGATGAGATGAGGTACGTGTGATACAGACGTACTGTGATAAACTAGGATGAATTCAATTACAACAAATCTCAACAATCAGATATGACAAATTCGTGACTTCTCTGCATGTCATGTATTTTCACATACCCAAAGACTGTCGACCAAAGGGACATGATACTTTAATAGCTGGTAACTCTAAAGAATATGCCCAATATGTTTAGTAGGGTTGACAATGGCTAATGAGCCATATTCTTGAACTACAAGAAAATCATTGACGGAAAGATGAAGGTCTGTAACATGTTGAGTGAGTGAGTATGGTTTTATGCCGCTTTTAGCAATATCAGAAATGGTCTTCACGCATTGTACCCATGTCGGGAATCGAACCCGGTTCTTGGGCGTGACAAGCGAATGCTTTAACCACTAGGCTACCCAACCGCCCCTGTAGCATGTTGAGGATTTGCACAAGTTTGTTCTAAATTCTCTGTGGTCTAGTGGTAGAGCGTCCGCCCAAGAGAGCTGAAGGTCCAGGGTTTGATCCCTGGCCGCGTCATACCTAAGACGTTAAAAAGATGGTACTTGTTGTTACCCTGTCTGGCACTCGACATTAAGGGTTAAAACAAGGACTGGTCGGCTCAGAGTCAGTATACTGTGTCTGAGTGGGGTATTCATGTTAAACTGCAGCATGGTATCTCAGTGAGCTAGCACTATAAATTTGCATCAGTCCGGACTAGTACAAGCAGCCACACACACACGTGCATGAACGTCGCTATACAAGTGCAATAATCTTGGACGCGACGTTAAACCCAATTTCACCTCACCTCCCCTATATGATGTAGATGTCAGTTGGTCAGTGTAGTAGCCTGTCAGTGAACTCTGTAACCTGCATAATGATAGAATATTTCACAGGTCCCAGGACATCACCCAGTAGTACCATTAGATTGAAATAAAGAACAGAGATTGGTTTTTAGGGTTTGGGTGTTTGACCAGGGACCAGTATTCTTAACAGTTCTGAAGAACATGTTACAGTGGGACCCCACTAATGTGGACAAAGAGAAAACCAGCCTCTGGTACACTATTCATTGAAAACAAAACGTGGATATCATAAAATTGCTAACATAGTCATATTTCACTCCGAACAGTCATATATGTGACCAAAATGGTGTTTTACTTACATATAAAACTGGGTCATTCATCCAGACAATCAACAACCTCTTCAATGCGCATATGACTTCCATGTCATAAAGATCACATCTGATGTCTTAACCCAAATTTCAGACCAAACTTGCATACATTCTCGTGTTTTCTAACATGCTAAAACAAGAAACCGTGCTAACTGACGACCACAATTACAATAAAGCAACCCTTCTTTGTTCCGGATGTGTGGTCTGAAGCTACGTAGGCATGAACGTGATGAAAGTAACTCAAGACATATTCAGATATCAAGATATTCAGTTAAACGGATGAATTCTAGAAAAGAGGCGTCCTGATAAGCAGGGTTCCATTGTACCATAGCTTGATGTTCCAATAGTGTACTGTCAGTTACTGATGTCACACGTTAGATATACCTGTATTTCATGGGAAGTAGCTACAGAAAACAGCATGACTATGTACAGCAATGTCCTGGATAAATGAGTTCCTGCCATGTTCATAAACACATGTAGTGATATGGTGTGCAGTGGTATCAATCATTGTACACATTGTACACATTGTCACAAGTTGTCATTCTGAAGATTACTAGAGTAATACATCTGGCCCTTAATATCTGGGCTCTCCCAGAATATCAACTAGAATGTTCCCTCAGGTGAACTGTAAGAAATAATTGAGGAAAAGATAACATCCTGTAATATATCTGAAAAGTCAGTCTGAGAGGAGGTATCTGGTTTCATCTATTTCTCATGAACCAGAAAAATACTCGAAACAGGAGATAGCCAAACACAGCAGGGTACAGAAAAATTTCGCGCTGAGATCGCCGCTGGTTGTCCTGCTCCATGACAGTCAGTCGACGGGTCAGTTTAGAAACTTGGGTTCGTAATAGAGTGGCTTCATCTTCTTCATTGAGGAGCAGCGACTCGTAGGGTGACACTCCTGGAGTGTACGGCACTGGGCCCATCCTGTAATGGAAACAGATTGGTCCAGGTTAGCTTTGGACTCGACTCAAGTTGTGATGGAATAATGACCACCTAACTTTACTGCTGGTATATGGTGTAACAGATCACATATTGCTGACATTAATATTTACTTGATATAAACAGAAATAGACTTGTTTAGGTATTTAGATATGATTATAGATGCTATGTAACAAATACCCTAAAACACATGTTCCAGGCTGAACTATACAATATTCCATAAATAATGATAAGAATTATTTTTACCAAGTTTCTCTGCTTTGGAGATCATTCTTCAAATTGTTGTCATAAACAGGAAACAAATCTTAAATACATACTTGACATTTCCACTGATCACACAACAGTTGTTTCCCCAATAATCAGTGTTAAAAAAATACTTTAAAAAGCAGGATGCTACAGGATCTATTTCAAAATATCCTCAAAGGTCTCACAGATTGTTCATCCCTGTCCGGTAACAGAAATTACATATGTCTTTACCAGTCCAGTAAATGATCTGCTGCAGAGTAACCATCTCCCTAATAGTAAAAGTGGTTCAAATCACCAAAGATCAATAAAGGTAATTGATACAAAACATTGTCAGACATTAGGTATGACAACTGAAAAACATGGCAAAATGTGTGATAGCCAAACATCAACGAAATGGCCCAGTCCTCCTCACCCATTAGCTTCTGGCTTGGCTACCATATCAGTATTAGCTCTGCGTGTTTCCACATCCTCCACGGTCGGGAATCTCTCCTCCAGAGTCAGTGTTCTGGGTGGGGTGATCAGCCCAACATAGGACAAGCTCTCACTGTCCGGGACACGATCAAAGGCAAGAGGTCGAAGCGCCTCCTTCATGCCGATGTGTGTATCTCCTCCTGCCATTCAAATTTCAAAAACAATTTCATCATAGACAGCAGTGACAAACAAAGCAATGTAACAATGTGACAGTCATCAACAGTCATATCATTACCAAGGCTGGAAAAACAGTGTTTGTGGGTCTTCATTCACTCAGCAATATTCCAGCTGTGACGGTGGTCTGTAAAAAACCGAGTCTGGACACCATGAGCATCAATCTCTGTAATTCGGACATGATGACATGCATCAACAAAGTTAATGAGTCTGACCACCCAATCCCCTTAGTCGCCTCAAGACAAATTCTAACCTGATCTTCATGGTGTTTGTAGTGTGAACATTAATATGAATGGTACTTAGGTAGGTATGATGACAGCACAGCTGAGAATTGAAACCAATCTAGATACTATCCTGCTTCATACGATACAGACAGTGTTGCCACATATCCCAACACATATTTAAAGGGCTCAGTGGGGATTCAGGATTAGAAATGGTCCCAAACAACTTATGGTGGTTGCAAGAGATGACATTGAATAATGACTGGTGAGACTCTGTGTCTAAGTTGTGTGTCATCACACCCAGACAGCGCGAGACATTGGTCATGACAGCATTGAACAGCAACAACAAACGATGCATGGATCCTGGCAAGTTATAGCCATGGACATGCACAGGAATCCTAAAAGTAAAATCAATATGCACAAGAAGCAGGAACAACTTGATGATGTCATTATGACTGTGTGTCATCATATTTAACAAATTCAACTCAGTGACAGAAAGTCAAGTAAGGATCTAAGCCACAAAGGGTAATTCTTAATATGCTTATCCAAATTGGAAAATCTCCTGAGATGCTCCAGTCATAAATTATTTTGATGTATTCATTTTGACTAGTCCTATCAAGTCCTTAAATATTGAGCATGTTTGACCGAGGCTGAAAAATGTAAAAGAGAAAAAACTAGTTTTTTCAGTTTTCACTCTTTAACTTATTCATGTGAGTAAAATATATTGACGACAATTCATACTTCATAAAAGTCACATACACTGCATTGACATTGTTAACTAAATTCATGTGGGAGATTTATCTAGACCTGCTCAGAGGTCGTTATTCGGACCCAAATCTGCAGCAAATGACAATAAAAATACTATTTTGAATTAAAAATGTCCCAATACCTCAGAATTTATGAAAATAGAAACAATTAAAAAAATCCAATTTTGAACAATATCATGATTCTTTCCCAATTTGTCTGCTAAGGGCACTTTGTTGGGAACCCTAGATAAATCCCTGGAGTGATCCCTGGAAAGATGTGGAACAAACTAGTTGTAATCAATGATAAAATCTCAGTCAATTTCAAACACTATCAGTATCAATTACAATGTGAGTACTTGAAGCTATATTGCAGATGTGACAATTTATACAAGTCCTTTCTTCTTGGCCTTACCTGCCAGTATAATCCTGTCCGGCACCATCATGTGTTCCGAAGCAGGGTTTCCAGTGGGTCCAACATGGCCGTTATATGCTCCTCCCAGAGCTATACGGTCTGGCACTTGCATCTTGTTGCTAATATCTGATATGAAATCTGGATCGTAGCTGTTTGACTGGACATCACTGTAGTCTGATGGCAGACTGTGAACATAGGCTCTGTTCATCTTAAAATAAATGTTCATAATATTT
Organism: Haliotis rufescens; assembly: GCF_023055435.1. Classification (NCBI taxonomy): domain Eukaryota; kingdom Metazoa; phylum Mollusca; class Gastropoda; order Lepetellida; family Haliotidae; genus Haliotis; species Haliotis rufescens. Next base: position 71,155,161 of record NW_025963779.1, on the reverse strand, counting down.
TTAAGTGTAATGTAATAGAATATATCATTGTATAATATAAAAGCTGGTATACTTGCAGATTAAAACTGAGTAACCTAAGAGTTTGAGCATAAGGCCTTTGACAAAGACCTTGCCTGTCAAGTGGTTATATTTCGTATTATATAGTTCATCTCACAGTGTCACAAAACATTATGTGTTTTTACCTTATATTTTTACAGAACACTTTGATTCAATAACTGTCCACACGGGCTCTAATATTTGACTAAGTAACAGCAGGGATGCGGTGAAATCATAGATACTACCAACTCGTAGACACAATTTACAATGAATTCTTAGACAAACCTGGAGGGAATTTGAAGACACATTTTTTATATTGGAATTGAATGATAATTACTATCCTTGTCTTTCACTTATCATGCTTATGTGTAAGTTTCTTGGTGTTTTCAGCAGGTTCTTTTGTGAATAAACATGATAAAGTGCTTAATAAAAATATGGTAGGTTTTAGTATTTTCTTTGCAGGACCCATTGTTATAAATAAACAATTTGATAAATATATATAAGCTGAGAAAGACAAGAAGTTAATTTGGTAAGTGGTGGATGTTGGGTGGAGTTGATGGACATATAATTAATTTGTTTGAAAAAGGATTTGCAGATTCCTTTGTAACTACTATTATAAATAAGTAATCTATCAATTTCTCTGGTTGGTTGTGGCTTCCAATTCTCTATGGATACGAATTGGTTTGGTTACGAATTTAACTTTTGGGTGTTGAAAGTCCCACAAAAAAAGATGAAATCGAAATAAGGAAATTACGTTACCTGCTGGGTACCACGTATATATATAGAACTGGTAAATATGGAAATATTGCCATAAGTAGTACAAAATGTGAAACGTTTAAATGGTGGCTATTAATTCAAGTTCATGAACGTGTGATGAACAAAAACCCAGTACGTTCTGAGGATGAACAAATCAAGCTCAAAGGTTACAACAGAATCTTCATGAAATGGCCAAGGATATATGGTTATTTCACGATAATAAAATCATGGACTTCTCTTTCGTGTACAACGCTTACCCGAGGCGACGAATCTGCACTCTCGGTCGCACTCTCCATGTTTAGTGTCTATATTGCAAACACAACTTCCTGTTTCACAGATAACAACTTCTAGCTTCGAATCTATGTCATTTTGACAGGACAGGGAGCTGCCATATTGAAAGTAAGACCGCATAAAATGATGACGTCAGAAATATAGTACGCTTTTACAAACTAATACAATATGTACTGTGTTTTTCGTTTGTCTTCTATGAATTATTCCCAGAACACACAGTTCCATATGACTTATTTACTTAAACAATCTCCATTATCAATAATAAAATTAATGGATTCAACTATATTAATTTTCAAAAGAAAAAATCGTTACATGCTCTTATAAGATACAATAAGTGTTTAGGAATACAACACAAAATATTTACTTCACTGACGCAATGTCGAGATCATTAACTGGAAATCGGGAATAACTTCTGTGTTTTTCCCATGGCATGTCATAGTTAACTTCAGTTACTCTATACAAACAGTAGGTCATATATCATGTATGGCCCCCATGGCACAAAGGCAGTCAGCAGATGTAGTTAGTTGTGTGCTGGGTGGCCGATAGTTCACAAGGCTACTCGAAAATCGTCTGCTCGAGTATATTTTGTTTCCAGCTTGGCCTTCATTTTTGTGGCCATACATGTGGATGGAACAAATGTGTTCATCTCATATATCTATGTAATGGCCAAACCATCATGATTTTAAACGTAAATAGTTTGTCACAAAGGGAAAGTCAATGGGATTAGAGAGAGTTCAAGAAAGCCCAAGTGTTCATGCAGTGTTTTCGTTCGGACTTGAAGGAATGTCAATGTGCCATGTCCATGAATAACTGATGCCAAAGGGCCGATGAAAATCCAACAATAAAAAACAACATTTAAACGTATTGAGGAAGAATAACGTGAAGGCTTCCAGGCCTTAAATCTATACCAATTGTTTTCTGTTACGTCTATATCATGCATATTTATTTGTGCTTTTATGTGCACTAGATCTATTAATACAATATTTCAAGACATTTTGCCATTTAATAAAACAAAGATGTGCCATATAACTTAATTTCTGTATATATATTACTCGCACTATAACGAGGGATGTGGCGTCACACAGACTATTGTAAATAGTCATATGATGACTTGTTTTTAAGATATATAGTTGTCTTTTATAAATAAGTTTCACAGTTGTTCGTGTGATTAGCGAGAAAACTACGAATGTTTCTTATGTGTCCGAAAACATACAACACGGCGATAAGTAAAATTATAAGTTTAGCGATTTAGTTCCCATTTTATGATACTTATAAACATTTTAGATCAATTAATGTCACAGAATGAATTATTCGTATCATAAATTCGATTTTATCATATAATAACATATTTAGTGCCATTAGAAATTCGATCTTTAGATATATGTATTTTGTGATATATTGTATTTTATCATATAAAACCAAATGTGTGAAGTAAAATCATAAAATCAAATTCGGTAGTGATATAAATAATTCATTTTATGATATCTTAAAATCGAATTTGTGATTTCAATTCATCTATTTATTCATATGAAATAGGGAATATATAGTAAGACAGTGCCTCATACCAATAATATGTTTTTTTGTAAATGAAAACATTACATATTTGTGCACACATTCATTGTCTTTCTACTGAACAGTGGGGATATATAAATCTAATCAGACAGAACACATGACACAGGTTTCTCGATGATGCCCCCAAACTTATCGTTACAGCTTCTAGATTGACAAACAAAAGTGTAAATATTTCAATGCAGGCCTTAATACTGTCCTACTAATGGACGTTAATGACATGGACGTGTTTCTGTTATGTTGGATTTAATATGTATTATACTGAAGGGTTAGGTCATGCATAAATAAAGGTTTTTGTTGAATGATATATTTATTTATCTGCTCCACATGTATCAAATCAATATCAGATGGGTGTCATTTTTTAACAATTTTATATGTAGGCACTGGGCACACCGACTGGCCTCATAGCGAATCTTCAGTGGCTTGACAGGTTCATTGAAACAAATAGAACCTAGTCTTAGCTCGGTATTATTACACATAGCTCAAAGACATGTCTGAAGTGTGGAAAATCGAGAAATACGCCAGGTACCTGACAACTCCAAGTGCACCGGGAAAAGGACAGTGGCAGGTGCGTTATTCACATACGCCAATCCCAAAGGAGGGTCACCTCAGTCAAAATAATACGGAATAACTTGAAAGCCACCTTGCCATTTTATTTTTCACAAAAAAATGCTGTTAGCCTCGCGAAATATCAGTTATCAATTAGAAACAAATGTTAAAATATTCCCATAGTAATACTGTCTATGCTTGTGTCTTTCAGAGACTTTATGTGAAACTAAATGTTTATGCCGTTTGTAGCAATACGATGACAACGACGGTGATCTTGTATTGACTCTCACAGATTCCAGCCACCTCGTCCTGTGTCGGAGCACAACCGTTATGGTAAGCTGGCAAAGCCACGCATGGTTTCAGCTATCCTTTATTGTACTGCAAGTATGGAAACAGATAAATCCTTGTGTTTGTCTTCACTCTAGTTGTTCATACATCCGTATTCGTGCATTCCTTATGTTTTGCAATTCAGGAGAGTCACAGTTTGGTGACAGCCCGGGCCTGGATGCGGGGGATGACGAAGAGGGACAGCATGCTGCTCATGTATAAAGTGGCAGTAAGCTCTTACATCGTCATTATTCCCGTTATTTCTCTATCAGTGCAATCAAATTTGAATTAAAAACATAATTAAGTTAAAATAAATAATATAGGGAGCGACATAGAAAAACAAAAAACATAGTGAACACAAGACCATGGTGGGCTATCTCGCAAAGAACGTACACACATTGGCATTTGGCATATGCTAGTATATGTATACTAGCCACACACACACACACGAAGACGCGGTTGTCTGAAGCGTCGTAAAATGTTGACCCCCGTCTCTTACAGAAAGTGCAGAATCTTTGGTATCGAAGAATGATTGTATTACAAACGTGTAAGAGAATACAGAAATAATACTTTTGTATCATTTCAATTTAAATCGTTCCATTGATGACTCTTTTTTCTATATGCTGGTTATTTAAACAATTAAAATTTAATGAATTTGGTATACAGTGTATTTCATAAAGGTCTCCCTAATCTTGATCCCGTCCGTTTAATTTATTCTGCTGATAGAATGAAACAAGACGATTTCGACTGAAGTTTTATGGATGTGATGGGAGAACAGCTGAAAAGCAATGTGCAGTTTGTGCAGAAAAACTGTCCAAATTCTTCCCTGTTAAGATGGATAGTCAAACAACCAAAAGTATGGAGATCACAAGCACAAACGTAAGTTGGAGATTTTCTACCTTATGCACATCCCATATACGTCGGGGAGGTAGACTTTGACTGACATCAGCCAGTGGTCAAGGTCAACATCGGCATCGTAGTGGCACGGAGGGTCCAGGGCCCCGTTCCATAAGGCGAACGGAGCGCTAAGGCGACCGTAACTCCTATACTTTAACATAGACTTACGACAGAGTCGTTGCGCTACGATCGCTTTGTGGAACGGGGCCCTGACCTCTCAGCCAAAATAATAACGTATCGGCATCTGATGTATGTTTAATGTATGTGAAAAAAATCATCAGCTGGTGTGATTGAAGACCTTACATTATGTCTAATTTGTTCATTATATACTGCAGGAGAAGTCGAAAGACGCTGTCAGTCCGCAGAGGACACAGGTAGAGCTCATTCAAGGGGAGGTCACTCTTGGTAAAATGGCTCAGGTGAGAATCCTTATAATACGGGTCATATGAATGCTTTAACAAGAAGCACGCAAGAGATCTCTTTCAAGGGGAGGTTACTATTAGTAAATAAGATCAGGCAAGGGGTACATGTAACTCCCACGTGAAGGTTACTCCTGATAAATGACTGGTGAAAATCGTCAAAAGCTGGTTAAGGGGCGTAACAGCTAGCTAGGGCATGACAGGTTGAGTCTGAGGTGGAGGTTACTCTTGGCCAATATCTTCAGTAATTATCCCCAGGGGACGTAGAGCCGATATCAATAAAGTAATATAGTTCAGTTTTATCTGTTTTTTTTTGTTTTGAACGCCACACTCAGCAATAATCCACCCATATGAGGGCGGCCTGTAAACAACCGAGTGTGGACGAGACAATTCAGTAATTGACATGAACATCGAATTTCGCAATTACTGATGAGGTACGGGTTTAGGGGGTTCCCACCACCAATTTTTTTGGATGATTGCAGATGAGTTATTTGAAGACAGCTAACGTTAGATATAACAACTAAGGTAATAAGCAGTCTGAGTGAGTTGGGTTTAACGCCGCTTTTAACAGTATTCCAGTTATATCACGGCGTGTCAGCTTAATGTGGGAGGATGTGATGAAGGTCTCAGACGTTTACTACATCGGTGAAACCCACGAGCACGGGTATGGTTCTGACAAACCTAGAAACATAATCGGGGCGAACCGGGATTCGAACCCACAATCATAGGTTTCTTCCGTACCCAAGGGACGCAACTCTGCACAGCGAATCGTGGCGCCTTAGCCGACTGGGCCGCCTGTGCCCCCCTAATTAGTCTTAAGTTACGCCCCTTTCACAAAGCAACTGTAGCTCGATCTCAATTCGGTGTGTCATTCTTAGCGCTAAGGTTTATTAAGTCGCAAATATATGACAACAGTTTAGGATTTCTTTGCCTGTTTCTAACACAGTTTCTGAGTGCCAACGTTTTACACCGATTTACATAATTGTCAAATGTAGTATGTACGGTTACGAAACTATCGCTAACTTCCACCACATTGTAACCCACCTTTCTTGATAGCATGACTGCATGTTGTTTGAAATGCATGTGGATGAGCTGTATTTATTTAATCCTAAGATTAGTGATTTGTGACCACCCGATCCCGTTATTCGCCAATATGTCGTTGCCTCCATTATTAATACACCTGTTTCCAAAATAGCCCTTGAAGTTGGGTGAAACCTGAATATCATCATTAGCACAACCCAGATAGAATTAATAAATTCATATCGCATGTTTCCTTGTTTTAAGTATAAGTCCCATGTCACTGTCCATAATCACGTTTAGGTAAGCAGTTTCATTGATGACGTGCTCTACTTAACAGTGCAATATAAGCTGTTATTCACAAATAATATCAGGGGTCTTGAAGAGGTACTTTGATCAATTGATTGTAATTCAGGTAATCACAAACTATCATACACACAAGAAAAATTGCCTAAGAAGACAAACAAGGTGGCGTTTGAGGACTTAAGATCGAAATTACTGGGACTGCCAATTTGCCCGCGCTTAGTCTCCCTTTAAGTGTGAATATTACGATTTATCCACATATTAACTACTTGAATTGAAATGTTTTATAATTAAAGTAAATCTAAATATTTCAATTTTCACTGTTCCCAGAAAAAAAAGATTGTAAAATATTCTAGTCGTACTTAAATAATAACATAGAGTCATGTTCTATTGTGGCTTGAAAAAGGTGCTGGCTCTAATGTATTAAATGTGAAAAGGTCGTTATGAATCACGATAGTCAAAACGAAATGGCGGGTAAGAAATTGGTGTTGCTTTTATTCTTGAGCTACTTTTACAGGTCGTGTCCGGACATTTGAAGGCGAGACTGCCTGTTGCGTACCAGCACTGTGACTTCCCGCCCGAGGAGATCAAGACAGTGATCCGACTGTGTCTCACAGACCCTAGCTTCCCTGCATTTGTACAGCAGGTGGACACACAACTGCAGAAACTCATCGCGGACGACGCCTCAAATGTCACCTGAATATTATAATATCCATGGGTAAACGTTGTAGTGAGTTAACAAATAAATGACCAGTTTGGCTGAAAATGTGGTACATATATGTGTGATTGACTGGTCGATTCAACAGTTGGCAGGTTTTGTTGCTGCTATTGGTAATAGGTCTTATAAATGGGTAGGTATGTCATTAACTCTTTCCTTTACGCATATTTGTAAGCAGTATTTTGGCTTGTTGGTGTACCTTCGGCAGCTGTAATTCCCCCGCCTACTCAACATGTGAACGTCCACCCTCAAACGTTTCGCGGCTTCAACGTTGGCCATGTTCTAACAGGGAGGTGTGCGTGCGTACGTGCGTGTTTTGCTCTGTCTGTGGTAAGTGAGAGGCCTGCCGCATAATTTGTATGCTGTGGTGAACACTCTCAGTCCAGTATCCCTTCCGACATAGTCTATACTGTAAACACTTCCGTCTCCAACCAAAACTTCATCACAGTGTCATCACAAGCCTCACCGTCCCACAAGGTTGAGGCAAAATATCGTCCTTCGGTCGTATGACGGTATGTATCCATTTAAGACACTCGCTCATCCCTGAATTAAACAAGGTAACTATTTTGTATTTACGCGTATGTACAGACGTAGGATTGTAACCAGATTGTTTGTATGTGTGTGTGTGTGTGTGTGTGTGTGTGTGTGTGTGCCACAGTCATGCATGGCGCAGTTCTTACCCTGCCTGCCCCTGGGCATTAACGGGATAAATCAAAGACTGATCGGCTCCTGTGTCTGAGTGGTGTATCCATGTTAAGCTGCGGCATGGCATATCAGTTCACCAGCACAAAAATCCGGCATCAGTCCGGACTAGTTAATACAAGCAGCCACACACACACACACGTCGCTACACGAATGAAACGAACTTAAACGCGACCTTAAACCCCTCTTCACCTCACCTCACCAAATGCATTAATTGTCCGTGTGATGGTTATGTCTTCCTCAAGAAGGGAACATACTAATGAGTGTGCATGTAAATAACATAATATGTATACAGAACAATACTTCGGTTGGAGTTCGTCCCCTGCACCAAGTTTGTCGCAGGTGGCTTTAATGAGGATTGGATTGCTACAACATTTCGACTAGAATGGATGTATATCATGGCTTATTGCTGTCATGTATCCCGACGGCTTTTATGGGTGCTTATGCTCTCAACCACTGGTTTCTTGGCTTATTTGGGGATATTGAATATTGCTCATAACGTTCAGTCGCAATTGCATTAAACAGCAGTAACTTTCATACGGTTGTTTTGCATTTGTACCTTAAAAAGATTATGCATAAATAAATCACTTCATAACATTATCTTTATGCTCAGAAAATAGTTCTAAGTGTTGGCATACGGTGGAGCACAATGGATCCCAGTACACAATTCGTTGTAAGACAACGACGACACGATCATCTTGCTGTTGGTTCACATGTTTGATATGGCTGCAATGTGCGCCTTCAAACCTCGACGTTGTGCACAGTTGTTCATGTTATTGACCATTGGTTAGCCTGGACCACATTCGATTATTTTACAGGCCGCTTTATGTAGCTGGAATATTGCAGACAGAAGCATAATACAATATTATTTCACCCACTCACATTTTAAATGAATAATACACTATATTTAGACCTTGAATGTCCAGCCCCCAGGTTATAAAAGCTTTCATGTATTTGTAGTCGTACGCCGACTTCCACTACATTGCATGATGTCAGTACACCATGGGTCATATGCCACGTGCATGTTTGCTGGCAAAGCTCTTGTTGTTGAATGTACTATTTTTCTCCAGCTTAAGGTTTGAACACTGAATCACGGCCTCTTGCAGATTTTGCCGACCCAAATACGGAAAGCACATTACTGAATTAGCGTCGGTGATATTGAGAGTAATTTATACGCATGAGCGATCGTGTATACGTATGGCTTTTTGACATAGTATTGTATACAGCGCCTCGCACACAGCTTAGGGGAACTAATGTTCCGTAGTATCCACACTCGCACAGAGAAATTCATGGGTAAACACCCGTGGTACAAAATCAAGCTTTAGCAGCTCGACCGTAACGGCATTATAGCAAACTGGTTGCCAATATTTTATACGTTTTCAGCGCCTGCATTGAGCCGAATGTACAAATTTATTTTGTGGCTGGGTAAACGGGGTTAACTGGAAGGAGATGTGCTGAGCCAGATATATATGTCTGTGCATTAGCAATGATATAAGAGGTTGGTAGATGTAAGTATAATCCTTACGAAGAGCAGTGAACACAGATCAAGTTACTAATGTGCAATGTATATTATACACTTCTTTGACATTGGAGACATTGGGATTGTCGTTGGAAATCGCCACCCTACGACCATCGTGGACTGCGCCTGTGACACGTTCTTCCCAAGATGTAAATATATGAAATTATACTCCCTTCACCATATTTCGAGATAATCTGTAAAGCCCTGGTGGGATAAACACATGTGCCGTCAAATTGTTTCAAGAAAGGCTGTAAAAATAGCATATACTTTCATTGCCATACGCCATTTGTCAAATTTCATAACTTTCATGAAGACATGAGCAAATGAACTGTGATATGCTTCGGAACCATATTTTCTCTTGTGGTATACCGATAATTTTGGGCCGTTTTCTGTTTGAAAAGTAAACCATACAATTACACTCTTTCTATAGTGATCATCTGACCAGGAACAGTTTACTGTACAACTTCCTTCTCCGTGTGACCCCAAAGCTCGGGAAAAGGTCAAAAGCCCTGAAATAGAAACCATTGGATGTAATCGTTGATATAACAACATGTAGTTGATGATATATCATCATACTTGGACAAAGAAAATAGCAAAATCGTTCAATCAGCCAAACATGTTATGCCATGACTTAAAAACACTTGCATCAGCTTTATCCTCATTAACGTATGCGTATACGCGCATGTTGATGCCGCACTGGTCAATATTTAAGGTTGGTTGGTTGGTTTGTTGTTTTACGCCGCACGCAGCAATATTCCAGCTATATGACGGCGGTCTGTAAATAATCGAGTCTGGGCAGGACAATCCAGTGATCATGAGCATCGATCCACGCAAATGGGCAATATTCAAGAACAACGGCCCATAGATAATCGCGCCTGGACCAGTCAAATGACAATCCAGTGGTTGATAACATGAGCAACGATCAACGCCTTCGGGGTACGATGTCTGACTTTCAATCAAGTCACCGAGCCTGCCCACCCGATCCGTTGAGTCGCATCTCATACGATCAGTATATGATGCTGGAGACCGATTCCGACCAGCCATTCCCACTGGGTCCTCATTAACACTCTTAAGAATAGACAATATATGAGGTGAGAAAAAATATAGAGCAGCTGTGTTAGCTTAAAGACGTGCACAATACATGTACACCGCGGAGACATCTGATTGAATATATGAAAGTAATGAGTATATTGAATCATTATTTTGGTTGAAGCGCTGTACAATGCATGGATAACACGAAGCTATACAGTTACGTTTGTTTGAAATTAGATGATTTGAACAAGCAGATGGCGTATAATATTTGTGGAATGTAATCGTTATCAAGTGCTGAAATTACATACAGCAATATATCACCAGCCGTACGTCACACAGTGTTTAACATTATATTGCCGCGCTCACAACATATTATCCACCAGATCGTATGCATAGCTCCTATAAACCACAGTTTATGAGCACACGAGCATCTACGAACTATATTCAATTAAAATATAAAAAATAAATGTATCGTAATTGATTTCCAGAAGTTCTCGCTATCATTCTAATTTACATATCTATCTATCTATATATCGTTACCCATATCTCTCTCTCTCTCTCTCTCTCTCTCTCTCTCTCTCTCTCTCTCTCTCTCTCTCTCTCTCTCTCTCTCTCTCTCTCTCTCTCTCTCTCTCTCTCTCTCTCTCTCTCTATATATATATACTGAATGTCGATATAACTGTTTCAGTAATACATTGAATCTGGTTACTAGTCCTGCACAATGACTGGAATATTTACATATTCCAGCTGTATTCCACATGAAATCAACATCAGAAATTTTTTTAGAAGAGAGAAATGTATAGTGTAATAAAAGATTCAGATAGACGCGCTAGTTTAGGTGGTTTGGGAAGAATATGTGGGTAATTAGGCAGTTTTAACACAGGCTTCTTCGTACCAGGTGTACATCAGAGAGATATCTGTATAATAATGCTAAGATCTTTTCAGTAGAACGAAGCTCTTCAAAGTCAGTTGGTGATGTCAGTCATATGTGTTTCTCTACTCGTGTACAGGGCGTGAAGCCCCCCTACCGGTCCTGCAATCATGCATGCGAAGCAGTGTGTTATATAGCGTGCGTACAATTAGTGTCTAGTTCAGCTAGAAATAAAAGTTCGTGTGGGTTGTGTTATATTGTTTGGCATACGTTGAATTGTATATTAATGGGTGGTATCACATAACCGCACACACACACACTCTGTTCTACACCTGTTGCACACACGCGAAAGTGGACGTTATTTACCTGAACTGTAGGGCATGCGCTATGGAGACAGTATTTTCCCTACCACTGGTCTTATGTTTCATTTTGTGTTGGCGTGGCGGTCATCGAACGTCGTTAAACCACTTCGCATCTAACTGCCTATAGCTTTTGGTTTTGCAATTGTCAGTCTATTTACCAGGGTGAAATATGTTTAAAGTATGATGATATGCATGTTTTGCGTTTTTTATTCACCTCGATTATCGATTTTTCATATCAGTGTTGCTGTCATTTGGTCAAGTTGATATTTCTTATCACAAGTGTCCGGGGACTAGTGAAAAATAATGTATACGTAAGGAAGAAGTTATATGTCGGATACAATTCTTTAAGTTTTGAGACCTACCCTCAACCAACCCCCATAGAAATGAAAAATAAAATAAACAAAAACAAAAATTTAAGTGTGAAAATCTTGACATTAACAGAAAGAAAACCAGTAATGTTATTAACACTAACACAGCAAAGATGGCTTTTGAACTGGCACGACCTTTCATGTCGTTTTACGTTGTCTAATGATGCTGTTCACTTTCAGAGTAAAAATAGAGTGATGTAATTTTACTTCAGCTGGAAAGCCCTTGAACAAGTTTATTTTATTGATGGGACCCCACTGGTAAACTTCAGGAATTTACCCGACCTTTGAACAGCTTCCTCAGTTACCAAAGATGCCATTTTCATGCCTGTACTTTAAGAGTGAGTGGATGAATTTAAGGCCGCTTTTAACAGTATTTCGGTTATATCACGTCGGGGCAGCTTAATGTGAAAGGAAGGCAATGCTCAGTTGAATACAGAGTGTAGACGGGTTGGAGCTTAGATATGGACGATCGTCATCAGGTCATATCTGGCAATCGGACACCTTTATGATAACTAGTTCTCATGGTTCTGAAAAATATTCCGTCATTTCTCCTGGTCCTATTTCCCTTCGCAGTGAAAGATTTTGGTGCATGGGTTAGCAACGTTGAGTATGTATGACTTTGGTATGCTTAATATTATCATGTATACATGCATATATATCATATATATACTTACCGTTGAAAGAAAAGCGAAAACCATACGTGTTGGTTGATAAATGAAGACTTACTCATATTCAATAGATATAAGATTGGTTTGATACACAAACGAAATATAGTGTTATGTTGCGTGAACCGACGCGTATGAACGCATCACAGGTGACGTCATAGATCCATGACTTGAGATGCTACATTTGTCTTGTGCAGGATTAGCGTGTAGAATTTGGAAATCACGTGCAGCATTCGTGATAAGAATAAGGACACTCTGAGGTAACACTTGGCTGGGTGTTAGTTTTGTCATTAAGTGGTACGCATTGGAAACAGCTCTTCTATATGTTTCTATGGTTCGCGTTTCTTTTGGCGGTGAGTATACATGTACATTAATATATGTACATATGCGTGCAAACATTACACCAGTGTATAAAAATATCAATACATTCTGTCTTGTCGCTTGCTTTATAACATGTTGACATCTCAGATATGTCATATTTGGAATACATGCCTATACAGCCGTCAATACCCCAGTCAATGCATATACGACTATACTATGTCAATAGATATATTGAGGGTCGCGCTGCATAGAGAGAAAGGCCCTCGGGCAACCCTACAAGGTGTAGCAAAAGTGGTTTTATTCTTGACAGTACATGTAGACCGCCGATTACCGACTCCAGTAACACCCTGACTTGTGATGTTGGTAATAATAAACAATAACGTAATCCGTGTATGGGGATGTCGGGTCTGAATTGGTACCCGCCAACTAGACTTGCACAAGGCTATAAGGCAATAATTATTAGTTTTAATAATAAGTTCTAGATTATGTACATAATAAGATCAAGTTGTCCCTATAAGAGACTGGAGTCCTTAGTATTGTCCACATATCTAGACTTGCCTATTAGGAGGATAGAATTATTACACATCCATGGACTTTTCTTTCAGTACAGCCTATGAGCTAGGCTATCCACCAACCTTTGCTGGTCGTAAGGGGCGACTAAATGTATCGGTTGTTCAGGCTCGGTGACTTGGTTGATGGTGCTGTCAACGTACCGGATCATTGTTTTTCATAACAATCACTGGATTGTTTGGTCCATACTTAATTATTTACATGCCGACGTCATGATTTATAGCCATGCTATATGACACATTGCTGAGTGCGTTTGACAACACACTTACACATGACGTGTGATTGAACGCGATTGTATTTAGTTTAGTACAACAGCAGAAACATTTCAAGAGACAGACAATAGATTTGGTCTGATAAAGATTTGCGAGAAGTATCTGAAACCACCGACCTGAAAATACCATACATTTTTCTAACGCAAGGCTGACCGGAAAATATGCAATGGCTTGCCAGCTTCACGCCTTTGTTCACACATAACACACGACTGAGGTCAACAATTAAAATATAAAACAACAGTTCCTTTCATGCAAAAGCTTATTGTGACCGCAGTGAAGTCTACCGAACGTATGCGGCTTTTATTGCCACACTGAAAACCCCAACCATGATAGAAAAGAATGGGAAACCACACCTTCAAACAGTGACCTTTCATTTCATGTATATAGTAACAAGAAGCATACACGTCGCATCACTGGGTTTTGGAGGTGTTGAGGTGTTTATTGCGATCAAAGAAAACATGCATTCCAGTGTACTTTAACTCTCTTTATGCCATAACTCAGAAGAAGCGAACCATGGCTGTAATGTGCCCGTAAAGCACATAACAGCTCCGGCTCTTCATTCAACATTTGTTCAGTAACACGATATTGGGCATTTCCACATTTTCAAGTACGTTCAGAAACACTGTATACATGCAATATAGATGAATGAGAGAGTGGGTGGTGCTTCTCGTTTACGTCATAGTCATACTGCAGATGCACCACAGCGAACAGGCAGTTATCCAATCGGGCCCAAGCAAGTCAGTCACTGCATGCGGATTAAAAAATGACCTATGTCTTCGGGGTACGAAGTCATTTACACATTCTTTTTTAAACAACCGATTGCAGTGTATAGTCGGCTATCGTGATTAAGATTATGAACCACTATATGCCTGCTGTGGTACGACAAGGCGATTGTATATGTTCGTCTCCATGTGCATTGTATAACAACAGTTTATAGTCGTGAATGCTATATGATTTCTGATCAAGTGTTTGAAAGGGATTTTAAAATGATACACATAAAGGAAGAGAATTCATTGACAACGTCTTTATTATGAGCAACACAACGTTTCGGGGTATGTGCTAACTCCTTCATCAGTTGAAGACATATATGATGTCTGATGTTGATGCTTTTCAATGGGCATTTTTAACGATATGTTGTAACCCATGTCATGTATTTCATAGCAATCTTTTATACAAATCTTGGTGTCATTGGTTATTATCTTCATAGTCTAAGTGTATAAGGAGCTGGCCACGTAAGTCCCATGAGCTTCTGTCTCACCCATCATCATCTAGATATCAATTTCCCCAGTGAAACATGCTTCAATAATGCTGTTTTGAACGTCCGAAGAAACACATGAAACATGTTTAAGTCTGTTTATACAGACAATGTTAAAAAATGAATCCAACTCAAGTCTAGATTACTTCAAGTCTAGATTACTTCAAGTCTAGATTACTTCAGCTGAACCCTGAAATTAAGCATTGTTCTGGGCTCCATTTGAAGTTTACGTTTCATTTTGTGGATACACTGTATTTTTAAATGAGATTAACTTTATTTCTTGGACTAAATGTTAGTTAAATATGGCATCGGTTTATGGGGATACCGCTGTTTTAAACATACCATCTTCTTATAAGGAAACCAAAGCAAATAAATAGTTGCATTTTGTAGGATAGAAATCAAACTTAGTATACAATGAAACGTGTCTAAAATTTACGTTTACATTTGTTTACGGTCAAATTCATGCTGCGACCAAATTTTGGTTCTGGCGAGTCTCTAAACAGACAAACAGATTGTTTATTAAAGTATGCATGTCACAAATGAAGGTATTCTGTTTCCGTTTCTTTCAGAATATGTGTATACTCATGGCATGGCTGCGGTTACATTGATGCTTAGGCTTGGCCCAAGAAAACACTACTCACGAGCCTATCAGAGTTATCACAAGTTGATCGATGTTTACCCGTATTCAACCATGAATCTTTTGGGGCAGTTCAACAAAACTGCAAGTTGATTGATGTAGTTATATATAATCCTTGAATAGGATGAAGCGTTTCGCGAAAAAAATACTTATAAAGTTACTTCGACCAAAACGTAAGTCACACATTCCTGTAGCCAAAATAATTTGCACTCGGATCCCCTTTCGTCGTTTTGTGACACAAGTTACCAGACAAAAATGATAAAAATAATCAGTTGCTATATATACAATAATTTTGATTAACTGTTTTAAATATACACGACCTGTGAACTTGTAATCGTTGTCCGGGGAAATGACGGGGGTAAGAAGATTAATGAAAGTTCATCTGACGGCCTGTCATTTGATGTCAAGCCGTCGCGAGGAGAGTAATATCTCACCTGAACAGGTAGATTGAGGAAGGTCGGTAACGATGTCAGTCCGGTGCTTTTGAAGTAGTGTAAGTCGTGTTTGATGCTATAACAACACTCGCATACGCGATAGACAATAAGCACCTGTTCACACCTTTATCTCGGATACCTGGATTGTGTCATAGAGTTGATCCGTCGACACATTTGGAGAAGAGGATTGTTTTACCTGGCCAAACGGACAACTCCCATGCTTGTGTCCTTAGAAAGGAAATCTAACAGGTAGGTACGTTAACTTGTCCATTTCGAACGACATCACAAATCGGACAAACCATTTATTATTTTGCAAAACTGTGTATTTTGGTAGTAGTGCGGTTCTGCACAACGTCCAACTTCACATGGTCCTTGTCTTGAGCCTAGACAAACCTGTCATGTTTACTGTCCCGTTATAACGCGATGTTTAGAACAGCTACGGAGTGATGGGCGAAATGTCATCAAGATGAGCATCAATATATCAGCATTTGATTAGACTAATGTACAGTGATTGGTCTTCACATTGAATGTGTTTGTGAGCGATAGTTCGTTGTTGACAGCGTAACAACAGACGAGAACAGCGTGTAAATACACTTCATATGCAAACAGGGACACTTCATTTGGAACACAGTTATATATACTTGTTCATATATTGCTACTACATAATAATCAAAATTGATAAGAGACAGTGTATTTGCATACGGAACCAAATTGAAAAAATAATCATTTGCTCTTGTTTCGATCTTTAAAAGTGTGTTGTTTCAGCAAGTGTATTTAGAGTTAATTTAGTGATACTTTTGAAAAAAATCAACAAAATATTCAAATTTTAATCATATATTACTTTCTTTAAACCATTGTAAACAGATTTTTCACAATATCCAGAAAAAAATATGAATCTACTGACCAGGAAGCTTAATTCTTCTGGCTGATGCTGTGGACTGCCATCTCTGATATGGCTCATTATAAGGACATGGGCCCTTAACTATTGACAGGTGTCCCCTCGTTATAGTGTGAACAGGCTGAATGTGCCGTAAGTTACTCAGATATTCATGATTTGCTAACACATCAGATACCTAGTGTTGGTGGTTCCGCCCTTCACCGATGTGTTTCAACAATACACTATTATTATCATCATAAGTCACCATGAGGTAGGGCTATTTAGTTTATCTACCATAATCAAATTTCTTGTTTTTCTTGTTTTTCCCCCCTTCTTGCATGTCTCCAAGGAAGGATGTTGCAGAATAGTAAATGGTATAGGAAGTATATATGTACGCATGGTAAGGTTCAGATCTGGAGTAAGACTAAGAATTATTTCTGATTCTCAGATCATCGCATATTTACTTCCTGTTTGATGCCAGACAGTATACAACCGGTGTCTCATCCTCCTGGCCAGAGCCTCCTTATATGGGCATGTTGTGACCAGGCTCTGTGACTGAGCTAACTTCGGTGTAATGGCAGGGAGGATTACCATGCTATCAACCTGGCCCTTAAAATTTCTGACTGGTATAAAACACAAACAAACAAAATAAGGCACATTTACTATTTACAAGTATTTTAGGTCTGAAAATTAATGTGTCACGTCATGATGAATAATGATGATTATGAATTATGAAGATGATAACTATTCCCACCGTCCCATCATGACCATGAAGAGTTAAAACTGACCTTTTTTTAAGGTTATCAAGACCGAAAAAGTTAAAACTAAAGACACACTCTTCAGATTTTCAACTATATGATGGCGGGCTGTATATAACGGGTCTGGACCACCTCTCACAACCAGCAGAGGTTGGGGACCAATTCTAATCTGGAATTCCCATGATGGGGACCTTCTCCTTAACCACTATTTACCACCCGGTGGGGATTCCAGGTCAAAATAGATCCCAAACTGCCTGTATTTGTGATAAGTACTGACTAGAATGAGGAATGGTTAGCCATGATGTTTGACCAGACTGATAGTGTGTCAACGTACCCTGCCCCTCGCTCAGTTGCTACTAATGATTGCGTTGACTAGAGTCTGTTCTACAGGCTGTAAGGAGAAGACCAAGCAGGATAATGAATCAGCAAAAAGACACTGGTGCCGACAAATGGAACAAAAAACAAATCATTTATTTCCTGTGAGACAATTAATCCGCATAACATAATACCATTCTGAGCAATGGTAAAATCCCAATTTATAACTTTATGTTTAATCAGGCTCATCTTCTTTGTGTCTTCCCACCCCAACACCTTGGTCTTTGTTGCTATGACGACACGCTCTGGTTCAGGCTTGTTTCCAGGGCCCCGTTGCACAAAGCTATCTTAGCGCTAAGGGAATAGCAACTCCAATGCTTTAACATAGGCTTACGACAGTCATAGCCCTTTGATCACTTTGTGCAACAGGGCCAAGGTCATCATGATGCGACCGCCTCCGTGGTCTAGTGGTAGAGCGTCCGCCCGGAGAGTGGAAGATCCGGGGTTCGATCCCCTGCCGCGTCATACCAAAAGTCATTAAAAGATTGTACTTGTTGTTACCCTGTCTGGCGCTCGGCATTAAGGGGCTAAAACAAGGATTGGTCGGCTTGGAGTCAGTATACTGTGTCTGAGTGAGGTATCTATGTTAAACTGCGTCATGGTATCTCAGTGAGCTAGCACTATAAATCGGCATCAGTCCGGACTAGTACAAGCATCCACACAAACACATACACGTACATGCACGTCGCTATGTAAGTGCAATAATCTTGGACGTGACGTTAAACCCAATTTCACCTCACCTCACATCATGATGCATCTAACTGCTGCTGACTCTTGTGCTAACCCTTTTTACTCACTCACCTTCAAATACAACAATCCTTAAGTCTGTTATATATACAGTGCTCCAGTTATAGGAAAATATCTCTTGATCTCGCACAACATGAGCCTGATGAGGGGGGTTCCTGATCATAGTATAAATTTATCAGTAAATAGTTCCATCAAATCGTTTTTCATAATGGATGTTATATCAATAGAATATAGTTTCTCTTATGGGACATGTATCAATACAACCTTCTTGAACCAGTTCTCACTATTATTTTCTTGGAGTGAGTGAGTGAGTATGGTTTTACGCTGCTTTTAGCAATATTCCAGCAATATCATGGCGGGGGACACCAGAAATGGGCTCCACACATTGTACCCATGTTGGCAATCGAACCCGGATCTTCGGCATGACGAGCGAACGCTTTAGCCACTAGGCTACCCGACCCCCCCTTATTATCTTGGAAATCCTTCTTTTAGCATCTCCAGCATTTATATATATTAATTTGCATTGCATGGAAACTTGTGATAAAATAGCCTCAGCACTTTATTCCTTGTAAGAAGCAACTAAATTGAATCTAGTGGTTAGACTCAGTGACTTAGCTGATTTTGTGTCATGCCCTGATAGTGTGAGATGTTCCTCATTATATCAACCGGCACCATTATGTACAGGCTAGTTGGACATTGCTGGAAGAATGCTGACTGCAGCACAAAACAACAAACAAACAAATATGAATATGCAATTTTTACCTTACTGAGGTATTTACAATACATGCAATAGGTCTTTAGGGTAGAATAGGTCTTTAGCAACCCATGCTTGCCCTAAAAGGTGACTATGCTTGTCGTAAGAGGCGACTAATGGGACCGGGTGGTCAAGCTCTCTGACTTGGTTGATGCATGTCATCGTATCCCAACTGGATCGATGCTCATGATGTCAATCACTGGATTGTCTGGTCCAGACTCAATTATTTACAGACTGCCGTCATATAGCTGGAATATTGCTAGTGTGGAGTTAAACAAACAAACAATATAATTTTGAGTCGTGATGTCATGCTTTACAGCTATCTATGCACTTCTTCCATTCCATGTGAGGAGCACCATCCCAGTGCTTGTGGGTTTCACCCAAATGGTAATGTCCACGATGTATATGTTTACCATGAGACGCCAGTAGTCTGATCTCTTTCAGCCATTGCAATATTTAAAGAAATTAAAAGTTTAAAGTCTTCCCTGAGCCTTTCATGCACGCTGGCGACTTGGAATATACATGTTTCGGGGCAAGTATGCAAATCATGAAGGACCAACACAGCATGTTGAGCATAGTGGCAATCTCCAAATAGTACATACAGCGGATTTGCGACCAATCATGATTATTTTCTTACATGAGTAACAAACAGGTCTGTCACCATCAGCGGTGAATCAAACAACATAGATATAATTATCCTGTTATCACAACAGTACATGTGCTGATTAGTTGACCCCAATTCATGTCAGTTGCATGAATTAACACTCCCCTCAGAAGGTGGAGCAGCAACATGGCCACAGATAATTGTTGCATCCCTTTGCCGTGATGTTAAGATATGTGTTGCTGAAACTAATCACTGGTTCACTCCTGAAAATTAAAACTGTTTCTGAATTATCAACTATAATTTCATTCTGTGTTGTTACGTCTGATTACATCCACATCTATCAATCTGTCTTGGCAAACTGTCTGTAATTGTTTGTAAAGATATCGCTGAGATTGCCAGAAGGTGATATCTTTAGTTCCCTATGTCACTGAATACTGCTATGACATAAGACTGCTCACTAACTTTCTTCAAACTTCTAGTGGTATGATATATTTTCTTAGACTGGCAAAGTAATTTTGCCACAATGGTAACTACTTATGAAAATACAAAGAAATTAAAGTACAAAATGGTAGACAGGGTTTCCTGCCACAACACAGGATTTTAAGCTCCCTTCACTATAACACAGGAAACAGGTACCCCTTCACTATACCACAAATTTTGAGCTTCTTCAGTAAGCTTCTTATCAGCTTATTGCTGCGGAGTCTGCCTGACCTGGGAAAAGACAGCTTCCTCTGTTCCTAGGGAACCAGACACCTCCAGCCCATCACCATCTCAGCAGCTACATTGTCCTATAGATAGTTTCAACCACTTTTGCATTTCACAATTTCAACATAGTTTCAATAAGTTTATCATACATACTTGTCAACTTGTATATATTTGTACTTCAAGAAATATGTCTTTATTCATCAACTTGTTTAACACTATAGTCTTTGTGAATGAATCTTAGACCACTCTTTTTTAATTTTATGTTTCACCGATTTATTCCAGCTTTTCCGCATAAGGTCGTTTGATATAAGAATGAAAATAAATAGCTATGTCAATAATGTATTGATTTATATGAAAGTCATTCTGACGTGGAGTTAAAACTGCAGCTGGCTTTGGAATCACTGATTGTGATGTAAACATGGAATGTATATATAACCTTTTTAATTGAATAAGAGTCTATATTCTGATATTACCAGCGGGAGATAATAAAATAAATATTTTGTGTTTAATTTATTTTTTGGTCCGGCTGCTTTTCACTAGTGGCGTCTGGTCCTTGAAACTAAAACTAAAAATTGTGTGGCCTTAGGGCATGTAGGGAGAGATGACAAATTTATAAATTTAATCTCAGCTGACATCATTGGACAGAAGTAGATGAGACTAAGTCGCATGGCTGCTGATGTAAGTAAGTATACAAGTCTATTGTGATACGTAGACAGTGTGAATTACCTTGTCATGCTTATGTACCGGTATACGACAAGTATAATCTGTAAATATAGCATTATGGTCTCAAGTTTTTCAAAATTTGACACCAGGTCAGCATTGAAATGTATAAGATAATCATGATAATATGGTCAGTGAACATATTGTGGTTACCAATGTTGCTCTGAAGTCCAATTTTCTAGCTGTCCTATTTTTGTTGCCATGATGTTCAACAAATATGCTTTGATTTTGGGTCACATTTAAATATTTGGAGGATTAATAGTAGAGCTGGGACGGGTAACCCGGGTACTCAGGTCGGGTGGGTACTGAGGGGGACCCGGGTACCCACAGGACTACCCAGACCCATGGTTAGTCACGTGATATATTGTTTAATGACTATAGCAATAAAACCCCATGGTTACACTTCAAGTTGCTTATGTTCACTTTCTTTCTGACTATGCACTCTTTCCTTCTGGGGGCGGTCCGGTAGTCTAGTGGTTAAAACGTTCGCTCCCTCCCTCCCTCACTCACTCACTCACTCACTCACTCACTCACTCACTCACTTTCCTTCTGACATTAATATGTTTGCTAAAGTTACAGTTTCAGTCAACTTCATGGTGTGGTTTCCTAGTTGATATAATTATTAATTGTCATTCATGAGATAGGTTAACGCCCCTGAAATGCAATACAATATGTTGTTGGTGACATCTTATACTAAAGACTGCATGCAGTCCCTCAGACCTAGCCCATCTCTGTTCTTGTTGGTCATGTTAATTGTGCATTATCATGAGCCTCCTCCTTCTATGTGACCAATGTATTTCCTTGCTGATGTGCACACCTTGTGATGTTCATGTTTGGGTTGATGTGTAATACCTCCCACTTGGGGTGTAAGAGTCATGTTGCTTTGCATCATCATGCTTGAACAACTGACGGAAATCTGCAGTGTTGACAGTATTTCATATTTAACCTGAATCTGCTGGAAGAGATACATCTCATTCTCAGTGTTCTATTGCTGTATATCGTGTTGACTAAGTCAGTTTCCCCTAGTTGTAATGATGACAGTCTATCAGTTTCCCCTAGTTGTAAGGATGACAGTCTATCAGTTTCTCCTAGTTGTAAGGATGACAGTCTGTCAGTTTCCCCTAGTTGTAATGATGACAGTCTATCAGTTTCCCCTAGTTGTAATGATGACAGTCTATCAGTTTCTCCTAGTTGTAAGGATGACAGTCTGTCAGTTTCCCCTAGTTGTAATGATGACAGTCTATCACTTTCCCCTAGTTGTAAGGATGACAGTCTGTCAGTTTCCCCTAGTTGTAAGGATGACAGTCTGTCAGTTTCCCCTAGTTGTAAGGATGACAGTCTGTCAGTTTCCCCTAGTTGAAAGGATGACAATCTATCAGTTTCCCCTAGTTGCAAGGAAGACAGTCTATCAGTTTCCCCTAGTTGCAAGGAGGACAGTCTATCAGTTTCTCCTAGTGAGTGAGTGAGTGAGTGAGTTAATGCTTTACGTCACATCAGCAATATTTCAGCCATATCGTGACGAAGTTTCTCCTAGTTGTAAGGATGACAGTCTATCAGTTTGTCCTAGTTGTAAGGATGACAGTCTATCAGTTTCTCCTAGTTGTAAGGATGACAGTCTATCAGTTTCCCCTAGTTGTAAGAATGACACATCTATCAGTTTCTCCTAGTTTCTCCTAGTTGTAAGGATGACAGTCTATCAGTTTCTCCTAGTTGTAAGAATGACACATCTATCAGTTTCCCCTAGTTGCAAGGATGACAGTCTATCAGTTTCCCCTAGTTGTAAGGATGACAGTCTATCAGTTTCCCCTAGTTGTAAGGATGACAATCTATCAGTTTCCCCTAGTTGTAAGGATGACAGTCTATCAGTTTCCCCTAGTTGTAAGGATGACAGTCTATCAGTTTCCCCTAGTTGTAAGGATGACAGTCTGTCAGTTTCCCCTAGTTGTAAGGATGACAGTCTATCAGTTTCCCCTAGTCGCAAGGAGGACAGTCTATCAGTTTCTCCTAGTGAGTGAGTGAGTGAGTAAATGCTTTACGTCACATCGGCAATATTTCAGCCATATCGTGACGAAGTTTCTCCTAGTTGTAAGGATGACAGTCTATCAGTTTCCCCTAGTTGCAAGGATGACAGTCTATCAGTTTCCCCTAGTCGCAAGGAGGACAGTCTATCAGTTTCTCCTAGTGAGTGAGTGAGTGAGTAAATGCTTTACGTCACATCGGCAATATTTCAGCCATATCGTGACGAAGTTTCTCCTAGTTGTAAGGATGACAGTCTATCAGTTTGTCCTAGTTGTAAGGATGACAGTCTATCAGTTTCTCCTAGTTGTAAGGATGACAGTCTGTCAGTTTCCCCTAGTTGTAAGGATGACAGTCTATCAGTTTCTCCTAGTTTCTCCCAGTTGTAAGGAGGACAGTCTGTCAGTTTCCCCTTTATGTAATGGAATCTGTTATTCCTCATCCTTATTCCAATACTTATGTGTTCCCAGATCATCATTTTGGAATCAGTCCAGAAATTAAATACGTTTCCACCTAATTTATGTTTAACTTGTCATATGTGTCAACTTGCCCTACTAAAGGTGTCAATGTGATCAGTGCAGAGATGGATTGATACCTGAAATATTTCTTTCTGAAAGTGGCATTAACTTAAGTGATTCTGCAGGTCAATGATTTATCTTTATGGATCATGCCTGCTGGCATTATCACATTTTATCTGATTGATAATTCACCTGAACATGCTGAAAGCCTAATGGTATTGTAACTCATCTTCCATGTTTGACCCCACAAGTGCTCTGGGCAAGTCAGTAAATATGTGATAATAGGGACTCTTTAAGATACCAGTGATGAGGGAGGTACTGAGCTTGTTCAGTCTGGTGGGATGATGTGTTATCTATGAGATAGGTGATGGGAGATGTGTGTTGGCTATTACACACATGTACCCAGGTACCATTCTGTATACAGTGATCCCTACCAAGATTGGAATACACTAATGTACCCTAGACAACAGATTCCCAGTGTAGGTGTGAGGTAATGGAGGAAGATGCAGTTTGATTTGAAGGGCAACTTTGAGGTAAGGGAGGAAGATGCAGTTTGATTTGAAGGGCAACTTTGAGGTAATGAGGGAAGATGCAGTTTGATTTGAAGGGCAACTTTGAGGTAATGGAGGAAGATGCAGTTTGATTTGAAGGGCAACTTTGAGGTAATGGAGGAAGATGCAGTTTGATTTGAAGGGCGACTTTGAGGTAATGGAGGAAGATGCAGTTTGATTTGAAGGGCAACTTTGAGAGAGAAGATGCAGTTTGATTTGAAGGGCAACTTTGCGGTAATGAGGGAAGATGCAGTTTGATTTGAAGGGCAACTTTGAGGTAATGGAGGAAGATGCAGTTTGATTTGAAGGGCAACTTTGAGAGAGAAGATGCAGTTTGATTTGAAGGGCAACTTTGAGGTAATGGAGGAAGATGCAGTTTGATTTGAAGGGCAACTTTGAGGTAATGGAGGAAGATGCAGTTTGATTTGAAGGGCGACTTTGAGGTAATGGAGGAAGATGCAGTTTGATTTGAAGGGCAACTTTGAGAGAGAAGATGCAGTTTGATTTGAAGGGCAACTTTGCGGTAATGGAGGAAGATGCAGTTTGATTTGAAGGGCAACTTTGAGGTAAGGGAGGAAGATGCAGTTTGATTTGAAGGGCAACTTTGAGGTAATGAGGGAAGATGCAGTTTGATTTGAAGGGCAACTTTGAGGTAATGAGGGCAGATGCAGTTTGATTTGAAGGGCATGTTTGAGGTAATGGAGGAAGATGCAGTTTGATTTGAAGGGCAACTTTGAGGTAATGGAGGAAGATGCAGTTTGATTTGGAGGGCAACTTTGAGGTAATGGAGGAAGATGCAGTTTGATTTGAAGGGCAACTTTGAGGTAATGGAGGAAGATGAAATTTGATTTTGAGAGGCAACTTTGAGAGAGAAGATACAGTTGGGTGTGGGTAACATTGAGTGAGTGAGTGAGTGATCAGTATTTTATTCAGCTGTCAGAAATATTCCAGGTATATCAAAGCAGCCAACAAATAACCTGAATCTGGACCTGGCAAACCAGTGCTCGAAACCCTGACCTCAGGTATGGTGAACAGAGCCTGACTGTCAAGTTCCCATTTCTTCAGCTCATACAACAAATGTTAGGTACAGGACCTACTCTGACCATGATCTCCACAGGGAGAGGTACATGTTGAGGTGATGGAGGGCAGATGCAGTTGAAGGAATATGTAAGATGCTGTTGTGTCTGTTAACTCTCATGTAGTTTTCCAGATATCAGTGTCTGAAATAGCCATAGTAACATACTGCTGCTTCTGAACGTATATTTTCTACGACCTTGGTGAGGGACGTAGGTGTAGGGGGTTGTGTGTATATAAGGGATTAGAAGACTGTTTGACCACTGCCTTGTATGGACACTGGCCATGCTCTATGTCCACAAGCACAGATCACCCCAGGAATGTATGCCGTCTTATTCATGTCTGGAACGGCAGTCAGAAGCTAAATTTAGTTCTGAGCTTTCTGTGTATCTGAATGAGAGCTGTTTTCACATCGATAGTATAACAGATGTAACCTTTCCATCATCATGATTATACATAATGCAATGTGTTGACATAAATGCCAACTCTGTTTGCTTGCCATGTCCTGCTACAGTAAGAACGTCACAATGCAGATATGCCGATTCATTAAGCATGTAAGCACTCAGCAATCTTTCAAAGGGTTGAAATATTTTTGTCAATTTGTATTTTGTCCAGTAGAATTATATGCTCATTCATTTACACTGGAATCTGTCAACATGTTCAACATTTGTTCAATGTGTTGAAATATTTTTGTCAGCTATTTTTTCCCTTAAAATATTTGTTGTTAGCATAATTAGCATGATAAGCGAGGTGAAATTGAATTTTGTGATATATTAAAATTGCATACACATAGTGATATTAAGTGATATATCAGAAAATGTGAACTAAATGAATAGTTGTTTCTATTTTATACTTGATCATGTTAATCATTGTTAATCACTACAGGGCACATAAAATGATTTAGCCGATGGTGGTGAACATGTCATCTTACAGGAAATATACATCACATCTTCATTCACTGTGTTCTGAGCACTGGATATTATTACAATGAGCAGAGCATGCCCTGGTGAATATGATATTATCAGTGAATATTTCATGTCTTCACCATGAGAATACGATGTCATAATGAGCATTGCATGCCCTGGTGAATATGATATTATCAGTGAATATTTCATGTCTTCACCATGAGAATACGATGTCATAATGAGCATTGCATGCCCTGGTGAATATGATATTATCAGTGAATATTTCATGTCTTCACCATGAGAATACGATGTCATAATGAGCATTGCATGCCCTGGTGAATATGATATTATCAGTGAATATTTCATGTCTTCACCATGTGAATCATGTGAATATGATGTCATAATGAGCATTGCATGTCCTGATGAGCTTGGATATTTTCAGTGAATATTTCATGTCTTCACCATGAGAATACAATGTCATAATGAGCATTGCATGTCCTGATGAGCTTGGATATTATCAGTGAATATTTCATGTCTTCATCATGAGAATACGATATCATAATGAGTATTGCATGTCCTAATGAGTTTGGATATTATCAGTGAATATTTCATGTCTCGACCATGAGAATACGATATCATAATGAGCATTGCATGTCCTGATGAGCTTGGATATTATCAGTGAATATTTTATGTCTTCATCATGAGAATACGATGTCATAATGAGCATTGCATGTCCTAATGAGTTTGGATATTATCAGTGAATATTTCATGTCTCGACCATGAGAATACGATATCATAATGAGCATTGCATGCCCTGATGAACTTAGATATTATCAGTGAATATTTCATGTCTTCATCATGAAAATACGATGTCATAGCATGCCCTGGTGAATATGAAATTTTTAATTTTAAGAAAAGTTTTATGGTGAACACTTATCACACTGAATGAACATATGTCATCATGGGGATTATTTGGAAGTTATTTTGCATATGGCAGTTTTCACATCATACCCTATTATCAACCTGAGACCCCCTGGCCAAAGGGATCATATGGGGGTCAATGGTTGTAACAGACGCTATGAGTGAAGAGCCAATCACAATTCATTACACAAGTACAGAGTGATTCAGTGGCATCTATTGGTCATGTTGCTTAAAATACGGAAAACGAGAGTTTTGACCAGCACTATGCGCATTCATACACATTCATGCAAATATAGATACACATTCAAGCCAGATTAATAAGTTTGATACGGTTACTTGATCCGAATCAAAAGGAATGACCGCCGTGTTGTGACAGCAACTACATGTGAGTTGACAGTGTCGCCTCAAATTGGATTGCCTACTAATTAAGAAAATAAACTTCGCTTGTGGTTCTCTTTTATTGCATGCATGCGCTTCTAAGATCAAAGGATGTATAGTGTGAAAAGTTAACTAGTAGAACAATCGTATTTCCGGGACTTGCCGCGGATGTTTTCAAACAGATTATTAGAACTCCATTCAGCGATAAACGGTTGATTATGCAATGAGAAGCATTATGTGCAAATGAACAACGAACAACAATACAATCACGGCTGTGTAAAACTCTCAGTATTAAAAGTGTACATAAATTTTGGGAGCCATGCGATACCCCGCGTAGTAACCGAGGTAGCGCTTTATCGAAGAGCCCAATAGCGAGGGATCACTGTAAATAGATCTTAATTGTGCACCCCCATTTTTCAAAAAAGCTGTATCCGCCCATGGGATATAATAGTAAAACTGGTGTATGATAAACTTTTAACCATAAAATCAAATTGTAAAATGTATCTATTTGTAAGTGGATGCAATACATTTTCATCTTGTTTGGAAGACATTGTCATGGGAAAGCTAGCGGAGCAGACAATGCACCGAGGAACATAACTTCAATTTCTTACCACCCAGTTGAATGCCCCTTGATAATGCATTGCAAAGCCAGGGTATTATCACAATGGCACGATGGGAGTTATGGGTTACAAGTAATACTACAGCATATTAGGATTGCAGGAGTGAGCATTGTCCCGTCTATTTCAATATTGATGCATTAACCATTACCCACAGTTAGGTGCATGGTTTGCAATAAGAAAGAATCTCATATTATGACCCTAACATGCATCATTTTATGACAGAAATCTATCAATGTGTTTTGCATGCCGGTGTTTACGCAGAAGTGAGCAGCGTGCAAGCTCCATCACATTGTGAGACCTTCATTACACTCTCATATTATGGCACAATGAATGAGATATTGCTGTGAGGAGTTTTGTCATATCTGATATGTAAAACAGACTTGTGTCAGTATATATAAACATGGTTACAGTTGGCTTAAGCATGTTAAGCTAATGTCTAAAATTGTCTGCCAGCATGTTGGAAAGTCATTAACATAATGGTAGTTTAAAGAGGTTTAAGACACTATTGAAGTCTTTGCTGATATACAAAGAACAGATCAAGACATCGCATCTTTCACAGACTCTCCCCATTTCTGAATTTGGAGATCAGCAAGCCGACCAGCAAGCCACTAACATCTCAGTTGTCACAAACACAATGGACAAAACAGGAAATATAGGAAATTTATGACTTTATGTTCATTAAGCACAAGAAATGAAATTCAATGACAGATGGATCGTGAAGCTTCTTAACAAGCATACACGCACCCACACACCATGCTTAGAGTCAGGATCACCAAGTACTTTGTGGATCCCTTCTTTCAAATGATCCAACATTTTGTCATTGGTGGGCCCGAAGGCCCCTTGCTTCATGTAAACTACAATAAACACTGCGGCATGGTGACATACATGCCACATAATTACAGGGAACTAAAATGGATTTTGTCTTAATTGATGTTGTTTTCATATGATATGAGAAAGTACTGTCCAGTGAAGTATTGTGAGAGATGGGCCAGAATGTTGACTGTCTTGCTGACAAATGTTCTACTGTTTGAACAAACCAAGAATCATATTTAACTTGTGAAAAAAGGTGTGAAAGGTCAATAGCCTTTTTTAAGTGCTTACTACTTTTATTCCGGCACAGCTGTACTGC
Organism: Haliotis rufescens; assembly: GCF_023055435.1. Lineage (NCBI taxonomy): Eukaryota > Metazoa > Mollusca > Gastropoda > Lepetellida > Haliotidae > Haliotis > Haliotis rufescens. The sequence continues at coordinate 71,125,619 of NW_025963779.1, read as the reverse complement.
AGAAGTCCAGGTCAGTGTTGAGGCACATTCAACAGTTGCTTGCATCTTTGAGAAATATACTTGTAAAAACTTTATATTATTCAATTTCTCTCTCTCTCTCTATATATATATATTTATATATAATTTCTTTATATATATTTTAAAAGATATAAATGTATGTTTTCTTGTATACCTGCATTTGAGTAGCAATATTTTATCTTATTCTAATATTCTGATCAGCTATGGTTCTATTTCCTGATCAGATGTGGTTCAGTTTCCTGTTCAGACATGGTTCAGTTTCCTGTTCAGATGTGGTATAGTTTCCTGTTCAGATGTGGTTCAGTTTCCTGATCAGACATGGTTTAGTTTTTCTGATATTTGTGCTTTTGATCATACTGGAAATCTTTCAAATTATATATTTGTAAAATGACAAATTGACTTTTTAAGAGAGACATTGGAAATCTTTCAGATTACACTTTTGTAAAATGACAAATTGAGTTTATAAGAGAGACACTCAATCTTACTTCAGCTCTTCTAGTACAGAAACAACAACACTTTTGATTTAAGTACATTTCAGTAAACACAATAACCTTATACTGAGGGTACGGAGGGGACGTCTTCCCAGCCTTGGGTCGGCTGTCAATGTGAAGAAAAGGTATATAGGAAGCTAAGTAACCATTTGACTTTTCGTTTAAAAAAAACAACATTACAAAAACATGTTTTGAAAAACAATCTGTAAAAAGAGTCTGAGCTTGGTGTCAGGAGTAAACATGAGATTCAAAAACGTATGTATGAATATGATAATATAGACCCCACTATAGTGTAAGGCTGGATTAACTGAGTGCACTCTATGACATGTAGTGTATGACATGTAGTGTACACCATTCTTGATGCTTGTCTGAAAGGATCAAGATTTACTTTTGAAACTGATAACATGGCCCTTTATATGCACCTTTGTTATGAGTGGCCCGCCAAGTGGAGAAATGTATAGATTAACATAAATATTGGTATGTTCATCATGTTTATCAGGTCAGGGAGATAAAATATCCTTCCTATCTCTCCCCTTCACATTATGAACGTAGTAGACATTCTAGTGTGTGTGAGCGTGTTTGCCCACGACATTGGTGACAACAATACACAGATCTTGTACTGGTAGAAACATACCGCACGGGGACCACAATTCTAGATATGATTTATTGAGACTCCAGGGACTGAAATCAAACACAATTCTTGCAAGAGTGCCAATAGTTTGAGAGATGAAAGCACATGGAGAGTGTCGGCATGCTGGCAGCGTGCCATGTATGTTTGACAGTCGTCCAACACCATCATCCACGCAGGTGACATCTCAGTGACTGCAGATTAGCTGGTGTATGCCGTTGCATCACAAGTCAATACACAAACTGAGACATTGTGAGGTGGAGCCATGTTGCTGAGGCTGGAGTACTAATTGGAAGATCAATAGAAAGTGGAGGGAACCTGATTTAAACATGATAAGCGTCTGACCATCATGACCTTTTCATGTTTTGAGGGGTGGTAGAAGAGTGGTGGATCGTTTAAAAAATGAGTTTGTCCAGAAATACTGGAAACAAATAATGTTGCCTGAGGTTTTACAAAATAAAATAATTGTTAGCTTGACATTCTTGATGTTCTGAAAAGTTTTGTTGTGAACCAAAAAAGGAAGAAATTGTCCAGCTACAATCAGAGAAAAGATTTTTTAAGGCAGAGACATCCAAAATAAACGAAAACATGCACTGCACCCCCCCCCCCCCCCCCCCCCCCCCCCTCCCCCAGTATAAACAGTATATTTAACTGTAAGATTGACAAGGCTCACTTCATTAGCATTGCACACATGACAACATATTCTGATAACCCTTGAAGACATCAGTGGGAATTACAGGTTAGAATAGGTCTGCAGCGAGCTAAGCTTGTCAAGAGAGGCAACTACGTTGATCTGGAGATCAGACTCTGTGGACCCATGAAGATTCCGGGATAGAATAGGTCTTCAGCAACCCATACTTGCTGTAAAAGGCAACTATGCGTGACGTAAAAGGTGACTAACGGGATCGGGTGGTCAGGCTCGCTGACTTGGTTGATACATGTCATCGATCCCAATTGCGAAGATCGATGCTCATGATGTCAATCACTGGATTGTCTGGTCAAGACTCGATTATTTTACAGACCGCGCCATATAGCTGGAATATTGCTGAGTGCGGCATTAAACAACAAACAAACAAACAAACAAACAAACAGACTCTGTGATGTGGTTGATTGTTTATCATCATTACCCAGTGGCTTGGATTGTTGTTCATGCTATAAATCACTGGTTTACCTTACTCGATTATGTACAGGCCTCCATCGTGTGGCTGGAATATTGCTGAGTAAGGCGTTAAACAACAACCAAACTTCTTGAAGCTTCAAGAATTTTTTTAAACGTCATTTTCATTCATTTCCCTTGTAACAATCAGGATTTTTCACAAAAATAATTGTAAACCAAGAAATAAAAAGAAAATATAGATTTTGTTGGGAAGGGGGAAAAGAATTCATGACTTCGGATGAGCCAACTCTGACTGCAGCTTTTCCCTGTGTCTGTCATGTCTACAGTTTTAGACTTGGCATTAGATATTAATTGCCTGCACTAACTGTTTGAGGGGACTGAGGCAGCGTAGCCATATAACTAGAATGTTTGCATTATATATGGAATAATGGCGCCTTCATAGTTCAGGCTTTTAGCAGGGAAAGACAGGGTCGGCTCATTGTCGAATCAGTGGACAGGTGATGGTGGACTTGATGCATAGGTATTGAAAAGGTTGCCTTCAATAATGCTGATTTCTACCAGTTGGGTGTACTGTGCTTCACATTGCACTACCTCTTGCTAGTGTACCAGTATGGAACTGTGCTTCACATTGCACTACCTCTTGCTAGTGTACCAGTACGGTACTGTGATTCACATTGCACTACTTCATGCCAATATACCAGTATGGTACTGTGATTCACATTGCACTACTTCATGCCAACATACCAGCACGGTACTGTGCTTCACATTGCACTACTTCATGCCAATATACCAGCACGGTACTGTGCTTCACATTGCACTACTTCATGCCAATATACCAGCACGGTACTGTGCTTCACATTGCACTACTTCATGCCAACATACCAGCACGGTACTGTGATTCACATTGCACTACTTTATGTCAGTGTACCAGTATGGTACTGTGATTCACATTGCACTACTTCATGCCAATGTACCAGTATGGTACTGTGATTCACATTGCACTACTTCATGCCAGTGAACCAGTGTTGTGGAGAGGGACATCACTCTTCATGGAGTATTATGAATTTGTAAGTGCAGTTTGAAACATATTTGTAATAGCCTGTTAAATAGAACTTCATTATTCATCTTATCTTTCAGTTTAGGATATTATTATTTCTCGATGGTAGAATTCCTTAAAATTGTGACTATAAATTCACGCAATGATAATTAGATTAAGCCTTTACCTCCACCATACATAATGCATTTATCTCACAAATATCTTCTGCATTATATCTTATAAAGTGTTGCTGGTAAATGTAAGAGAAAGTAAGGGGGCAGGTACAAGAGTAGGTTATCCAGGTGTTGAGGAATGGCTTAGTTACTGAAATGGATGTCTGATGCTGGAAGGACAGTGAAACAAGGAGGACTTTGACTACACAAATTACGAGGTGACCAAAACTTTCATGCCAGTTCTGGCCATTTTCCAGATCAGTTTCTGGAGAGCTACACATGTGGCTCAGAAGACTGAGGAACTCTTGAATGATATAGTGATGTCTTTCTTAGATACATCATTCACATGCAGTGGCGGCAGAATTACCGTTTGGGCGTCTTTGGAAATATCAGTGAAATATTTCAAGGAGATGCCTGTCTGGATTAACATGCCCGGAAATAATACTTTGGAAACTACTGAAACTAAATTTCAATGAATAGCATCAGTCAAGAGAAGTCCTGGATGACAGTTTGTTTTTTCGGCAGTGGCTGATGGTACAGTTCTCACCACTCGTTTGGCTAAAAGGTGTCAGAGTGAGTGAGTGAGTATGGTTTTACGCCGCTTTTAGCAATATTCCAGCAATATCACGGCGGGGGACACCAGAAATGGGCTTCACACATTGTACCCATGTCGGGAATCGAACCCGGGTCTTCGGCGTGACGAGCGAACGCTTAAACCACTAGGCTACCCGACCGCCCCAAAAGGTGTCAGATCTCCCAAAGACATGCCCCTTGGAGGCATCTTAATGACACCTAAAGCCTGCACCAAGGAGGAAGTCATGGTTTCTTTTGCTGGAACAGGTCTGAAAGAACACTTTTTCAGCACACCACAGGCCAGTAATCATTATAAATATAAATTGTCAATGCAAGAAAATAACTAGTCTAGATTATCTGCAAAAACAGATTCTATTTGGCGTAAAGGGCAAAAGAGCTGTGAAAATTATGTGAATGGATCACTGAAAATCAAGGATGACACCAGGTGTTCACCTTTTCTAAGTACCCAGGGTATAACTCCGTATAACTATGTATAACTCCGTGGCAGAACAGCCAATGTACAGCCTGGAGTGATGATGTTGTAATCCCAGCAGACATTGCAGCCTGAGTCCACATGTATTCTGTAGGTCTGATTGTTAACACTGTACACACTGAATCAGGCCCACACTGTACAAGAGGTGGCTGATGTATGCAGATGATGTTTGATGAGGAGCTTCATACTGTTTGTATGTTTCTGATGGCTTTTACCTCTGTCATAGGCTAACCTAGATTTCTGTGTGTTCAGTATACAAGTGTAGATGGCTGTGTTGGATAACATTAGATCAGTGTTGACTGTGTATCAACTTGACTGTGACATTGTCTGTCAAGGTTGTCCCTGTTCACATCTCTGTGTGTGGGTCTTCGCATGGTAACCATAACGAAGCATTGGCTTGGTGGAAGACAACTCCTTTGTGAATTTGATGGAAATTTATTATCGTGAATTGTTAAATAAGTGCCTATCTTCAAGCAATGCCAGGTTAACCTATGCACTGAAAGAAGTAAAGGCCTGCCTTGAAACAATGCTGTCAGCCTACTCACTGCCTTGAAACATCCAGGTCAACCTACACACGGCCTGAAACAATGCCATCAGCCTACTCACTGCCTTGAAACAATGCCATCAGCCTACACATTGCCTAGAAACATCCAGGTCAACCTGCCTACTGCCTTGAAACAATGCCATCAGCCTACTCACTGCCTGAAACAATGCAAGGCCAACCTACACACTGCCTTGAAACAATGCCATCAGCCTACACATTGCCTCGAAACAATGCCATCAGCCTACACACTGCCTTGAAACAATGCCATCAGCCTACACACTGCCTTGAAACAATGCCATCAGCCTACACACTGCCTTGAAACAATGCCATCAGCCTACACATTGCCTCGAAACAATGCCATCAGCCTACACACTGCCTTGAAACAATGTCATCAGCCTACACACTGCCTTGAAACAATACCATCAGCCTACACACTGCCTTGAAACAATGTCATCAGCCTACACACTGCCTTGAAACAATACCATCAGCCTACACACTGCCCTGAAACAATGCCATCAGCCTACACACTGCCTTGAAACAATGCCATCAGCCTACTCACTGCCTTGAAACAATGCCATCAGCCTACACACTGCCTTGAAACAATACCATCAGCCTACACACTGCCTTGAAACAATGTCATCAGCCTACACACTGCCTTGAAACAATACCATTAGCCTACACACTGCCTTGAAACAATACCATCAGCCTACACACTGCCCTGAAACAATGCCATCAGCCTACACACTGCCTTGAAACAATGCCATCAGCCTACACACTGCCTTGAAACAATGCCATCAGCCTACACACTGCCTTGAAACAATGCCATCAGCCTACACACTGCCTTGAAACAATGCCATCAGCCTACACACTGCCTTGAAACAATGCCATCAGCTTACACACTGCCTTGAAACAATGTCATCAGCCTACACACTGCCTTGAAACAATGCCATCAGCCTCCACACTGCCTTGAAACAATGCCATCAGCCTACACACTGCCTTGAAACAATGCCATCAGACTACACACTGTCTTGAAACAATGTCAGGCCAACCTACACACTGCCTTGAAACAATGCCATCAGATTTGAAACATATTTGAAAAACTTGACATAGTACCTCTCTGAAAACTTAAATGCCTGCTTGGCATAAATGCCGAATGTAAGGATTCTCCGTAAGAAATAAGATTCCCATGCTTATTCAAGGTTTAACCATATGTTTGAGACAGCTTCTGTACACCATGTTTACATTGATTCTAATACATTGACGTATATGGATTACAGAATGTTATCATGTTTATATGCACCTAGATTTCTCCAGTGAAAAATAATTCATTCCTCGCTGGTACTGGTCACATGCTAATCTGCTTGGTAGAAGTCAGCTTTAACACTCTGTGCCGCTCACAGAACCAGGAGCGGAACTAGAGTCAACACTGCGATGTGACGGCAACACCTCCAGCTAGACTAGGACAACATAAGCTTGACCAGGCAGCATTTGTCAGGGTCGACTTACTTGGGACACATTTGTTTTTGCGTTAATTTCACCCCAAAATAAATGAAAATACAATGGTTCGATTGAGTGTATACAGTGGCATTGACTGGAGGATGTTGGATCAGCTTACAGTGCAATGCAAGAAATGTGAGATTATCTCAGAGAGAAGGAGGAGAAGTGTTTACAGTAGGTTTTATGTTGTTTGAATATGTCATAAGAACTTCACGCAGATTGATTTTGCAACATATACAGAGGGAAGCATTACCATATTGGGGGGGGGGGGGGGGGGGGGGGGTAGTGACAATCTTATTCTTACCATCCAGATAACATGAATCAATGAACATGTGAAGGATGAGTGAGTGATTGTTGTTGATGGCTACAATTAGCAATATTTCAGCCATACCACTCTAAATAATGTAGTCTCAACCAGACACCAGGTACAAAATGCATAATTGTAGAGCAAGCATAGTTCAACTTTATATGGCTCATTCAAGAAAAGATGGAAAATAAGCTTAAATCGGTGAGATGTAAAGGGTAAATAGTACTTGCATCTGCTTTAATCAGTGAGAGATGTACTTGGGTAAATAGTACAATCAGCTGCTTCAATCAGTCAGAAATGTTGTCGGTTCCTGAAATAAACAGCAATTTTTCATTTTTTAACTTATTTTACTTAAAAAAATTGGCGACCTATACCAAGAACACTACTACAAATAGGAGAGGTGCAGTGCAAAGTTTGATTTTGATATGTGTATTTTCTGAGAAAATAGTGCTTTTTTCATGGTTTGAACTTAGAATATGTTGTAGTCGAAGTCGGGGGTATTAGTGATCCCAGCTCATTTTTTGCCTTGTTTCAATCAGTTGTACAGGTTCCTACTTTTGTTGGATAACTGTCTCCACATGATTTAACAGTCATATCCACATTGTCACCACACATTTATATCATCATCATGGTATGATATATAACCATATACATGTACTGTTGTTTCCATGGAAACATCCACACTTTGTGTAACTGCTGGGAAGATTGCATGTCAGAACAATGTTATATGATATGCTCTGTAGGTGCATAACAGACATTGATTTGGAATAACCAATGTTTCTGTTCTGGTTACCTGATAAATGCTGTCTTGGTGCTGACCGTGGCAGTCCTATATTGGCTTCAATAGTTTCTTCAGGCTTTGTCAGAGACTCACCATGCTCGTTGTGTGAGTGAGTTGTGTTTTGCTCCACCGCTTTGAAATTTGTTGTTGAGCAAAGCAGAGGTGGGCCTGCTCTCATTATGAATAAAATCTTGTTGTTTTGTTGTGAACATGATGATCAACCTCCAGGGATTTATCTAGGCTGTTCAGATGCTGACATCTGGCCCCAAGTACGCAGCAAATGTCAGTCCCGATTCGCAATTTCCCAATCCACGTATGTAATTTGGGTTTGTTTTTAATTTTGTGTGCATTTGTCAGAGTCACAAATTACGTACCGATATACAATTGCTTCGCTATGATTTCTAGTATATGATGTACAGGAGTATGTTTGTGTTTCAGATGGAGCAGTCCATAGGTGTGTGGCTGTGACCGAGAATGGCGAGTAACCATGGCAACTCTGAGCCATTGGAAGACTACTGGAAGGAGTTTAATGACATTGAAAGTAATAAAGGATCCGATGAGGAGGAGGAGCTGTCGAAAACCCCAGATGGTACATATTCAAATTGTTCCTTTGACTGAACAGGAGTTTGTTGCTGACTAACAATTTTATCAAGTTACCTTTCATAAATATATGAGAAATATGTGAAAGATTCCTTCCAAATTACCAAAATTATTTTAAAAAATATTTTTAGAGTTTCCATAGCAACGACTTTGAAAATGGCTGTAGTGTTTGTTTCCGGAGCGGATCTGGAAAACTGTGCAATATTTCTTGCCTTGCACACAACCGGACATGTCATATTGGCGGGGGACATGAGTATTTCATGCGTGTTGTTAATCAAGTTTAATACCCGTTCCCCTGTTTTATGAATGGGTTTGTCAAAAGTTCATTAATATCCTAGAATGTGCAACAGCGTTTCACCTGCACCAACTGGTGGGTGATGCACGCTGTCGCAAACCATGTGCTCAGTGAACCTTTACTTCGTCAACTCACCCGGTCACTCAAAACAGTGGGTTACAGCACTAATAACATGATACATGTCGTCGCACAGTCCACTCACTTTTATTTGTGCAAAGGCCACTGGCCCATAAACAATACATACATTGGAAATGTGTGGTACATGAACACCTCATGGAATTTTCATGCAAAAATTCTTTACATTTAACCAGTCAAAAATCAACATTAGCATGATTAGATGTGAATTGATAGAAATAGTTCAAATGTAAAACCTCAGTCAGGTCTAAGTTACGATTCAAAGTAAAACCTTTAGTCTTTATACTTGAAAGAAAATAAAACTTCAAACCAGGTCTTGATAGAAATAGTTCAAATGTAAAACCTCAGTCAGGTCTAAGTTACGATTCAAAGTAAAACCTTTAGTCTTTATACTTGAAAGAAAATAAAACTTCAAACCAGGTCTTGATAGAAATAGATCAAATGTAAAACCTCAGTCAGGTCTAAGTTACGATTCAAAGTAAAACCTTTAGTCTTTATACTTGAAAGAAAATAAAACTTCAAACCAGGTCTTGATAGAAATAGTTCAAATGTAAAACCTCAGTCAGGTCTAAGTTACGATTCAAAGTAAAACCTTTAGTCTTTATACTTGAAAGAAAATAAAACTTCAAACCAGGTCTTACTTGAAAGTAAAACCTACCTGCGTATATTCAAAGTCTCTCCTGGCTTTCAAGTTGAGTCAAAGTACAGTGAGGTGCTGAAGGGAGAAAACCCTGTATAGAACAATGGATTTATTACTCTCATCCTTAGACTAGGTCACATCTTTGCAATCACTCGGTTGACAAAAACTTTCAAAAACAGATGGTTGGCTGTCATTATAGATATATAATTCTAAACATGTTAAAAACAAGTTTTATTTTAACGTGTTTAGGTAATCCTGTAATCATGTTGGTAAAAGTTTGTTGGGGCAATAACGAAAAATTAAAACTTAGCATGTTGACATATTTAAGAGAGGGAGACTTACCTACCTTCCCTTTTTGACATTGTTATCCCCCGCCGCGCGAAAGCGCGAAGCGGGGGATATAGTATTCACGACCGTCCGTACGTACGTCTGTACGTCTGTACGTCCGTACGTCCGTCCGTACGTCCCACCTGTTTATTGCCGCGATATCTCAAGAACTAAACACTGGATTGTCTTCATATTTGGAACTATGGTGTATATACAAACTCCGCAGACACCAGTCGGTTTTGGTGACCTTGATCCCATTTTCAAGGTCACAGCAGACAAATCTGCTTTTAGAGTTGGAAAACGGTGTTGCCGCGATATCTCAAGAACTAAACACTGGATTGTCTTCATATTTGGAACTATGGTGTATATACAGACTCCGCAGACACCAGTCGGTTTTGGTGACCTTGATCCCATTTTAAAGGTCACAGTAGGCAAATCTGCTTTTGGAGTTGGAAAACGGTGTTGCCGCGATATCTCAAGAACTAAACACTGGATTGTCTTCATATTTGGAACTATGGTGTATATACAGACACCGCAGACACCAGTCGGTTTTGGTGACCTTGACCCCATTGTCAAGGTCACAGCAGGCAAATCTGCTTTTGGAGTTAGAAAACGGTGTTGCCGCGATATCTCAAGAACTAATCGCTGGATTGTCTTCATATTTGGAACTATAGTGTATATACAGACACCGCATACACCTGACAGATTTGGTGACCTTGACCCCATTTTCAAGGTCACAGCAGGCAAATCTGTTTTTGGAGTTGGAAAACGGTGTTGCCACAATATCTCAAGAACTAATCGCTGGATTGTCTTCATATTTGGTACTATGGTGTACAGGCGGGGGATATTTCGTCACTCTGTGACAAATACTTGTTTAAGATTATTTTCTTCAAGGAAATCACCTGTAGTTAAGACTCGGCAGAAAAAGAAAAGAATTTTTATTTTTTTTCCACTTTTGTTTTCAGACACCAGGGAAATGTATATGTGAATGCTGTGAGTGCATATGTCATAATGGTGTGTTTCAGAGGGGGAGCAGGAAGCAGAATGGCTCCATCGAGCAGGATACGGATTTGTTGCAAGTAAACTACATGGTTAGTAACTAGCTGCTACACAAGGCTAGACACAGCCACTAGTCTGTTAGTAACTAGCTGCTACTCAAGGCTAGAAGCAGCCACTAGTCTGTTAGGAACTAGCCCTTTCCCAGGGCTAGACATGGCCACTAGTCTGTAGTAACTAGCCCTTTCCCATAGCTAGACATGGCCACTAGTCTGTTGGTAAGTAGCCCTTATATAGGGTAAGACACGGCCACTAGTCTGTAGTAACTAGCCCTTTCCCAGGGCTAGACATGGCCACTAGTCTGTTGGAAAGTAGCCCTTATATAGGGTAAGACACGGCCACTAGTCTGTAGTAACTAGCCCTTTCCCAGGGCTAGACATGGCCACTAGTCTGTTGGTAAGTAGCCCTTATTACTCAGGGTTAGACTAGTCCCATGGTAACTAGCCATTACCCAGGGTTAGACAGGGTCACTTGTCCATTCAGCATTGGGATTCCAGGCCAGAACTGTCCCCGAGCCACCTGTGTTGGTCATAAGAGCGAATTAATGGATGGGGTGGTCAGACTCGATGACTTGTTTGACTGTGTGTCATTGTACCCTGATGCCATGGGACTTTGCTCATGATATCAATCACTGGGACAGAGAATTTATGTATGGCAATTTCTATATTATGAGGAACACAACGTTTTAGAGTTTGCTGGTTTGTCTGGTCCACATTATTTACAGGTTTCCATGATCTAGCTGGAATATTCCTGAGTGGCATTAAACAACAAAAAAAAACAACAGAAATCTTACAGTACCAGCTGGCACTGTCACATTTTGCAGATGGTAGTGAGCACTTGATGGAGGAGATGAAAATTAAAGTCTGATATGTATAGGAACTCCAGAGAGCTCTGCTCCCCTCCTTATGGTTTTCCTGTCCTCTTAAAGCAGAGGGTAGTGAGCACTTGATGGAGGAGATGAAAATTAAACTCTGATATGTATAGGAACTCCAGAGAGCTCTGCTCCCCTCCTTATGGTTTCCCTGTCCTCTTATAGCAGATGGTAGTGAGCACTTGAAGGAGGAGATGAAAATTAAACTCTGATATGTATAGGAACTGTCCTCTTATTGCAGATGGCAAGGAGCTGAGTGATGATGACCTGGAGGGCTTGACGGAGGAGTTGTCTGCCCCCCAGGCCGAGGCGGTACGGAAACGTATTGACACATTGACCACCACAATGAGGAAGAAACACAAACAGAACAAGATCCATGTGAAGGACATCTTCACTAACATGGATCCGAGGGTAGGACATACTGAACAGGTCACTTAGAATAAATACCATTGGGTGCTTTTTACTCCAGTGTTAGCCTGACTCTGTTATACCACTTTCTGAAAGTAGTCAGATGGTCTGGGTATTCATCTCTGATATAAAGGCACAGGGTCCTCAGTGGATTATAAGATACTGTCATTCACTCTACACGAACTATGGAGTTATGTCCCTTGGGTGTGAGGATCTGCCAATCACAAATTCAGACCCAAGAGTTATTGTGTAATTTTTTTTTCGGTGGTCAGCACCATATCCTTGCTAGTGAGTTTCACCCAAGTGACAAATGTCCTGACACTGTATGATATAACACACACAATGTTCGAAGTGGCATATATTATACTCATATTTCCACATGCAGAAAATTTGTTTTGATTGGATGTACCATTCTTCTTGTGTTTTAAGCCACCGGCAAGTCCGACACTGGAACGTATGCCAATCAGGAGAGAAAGTGCCAAAAACCGAGAACGAGCGTCCTTTTTGAGAAGTGGGCATTACTCCATGTCTGGGGCCCCGACAGCCGAAGTCCAGACATACACTAACCCAGAGACAATACGTGGTGAGCCAGCCACTCGTGGCTTTGCAGTAGGTGGAGTTGTATGTGTCACTTGTACAGGATCTTACGAGCCGACTGATCTTGTACACCACATGACCTAGACTTGAGGGGTGTACACGAATGTTCAGCTTGGAAAAAAACATCCTTGTGACATGTGTAACAAATTTGTCGATATGAGTGCACTATTTACAATGTGTAATGTCAAGGTTATAATTGTGTTGTACAGATAGATCTATCATGTCACCTACATCATACTTTCGTTATTTTTGGTAATTTTCGGTAATTTCAAGTGTGAACACAGTCAATTATTATGTGACAAGCAAGTAGAGAGATTCTCTGGGCTTCTTTGTATTCTATTATAAAAGTCAATTTAACCCCAAAAACTTGAATATTTCTCAGAAAAATTGTTAGTCTAATGTCCCACCACGTATTTCTCAAACTTGCTCTCGTTATATGTAGCTAGTTGACAGCAGATTGTATTAAAACCCCATTGCGTCGACTTGTGTATTACCCACGTGGTGAAGATACAGGTGGTAAGATACTAAATCCGTACGTCACACGTGTGTCGTACAAGGTTGACCTTGTTTTATTCGTTTTGATTGGATGACCATGACCTCTGTCACACCGGGACTTCATTCATAAAAAAATCGACAGACGTCATTCATTTTGCAGCTACAAGGAAGAACTGAAGAAATTAATGAGAACGAGAGACATTTACAAACACTTTATTAAACCATACAAAATAGTCACACGCATCAAATTTGGTTTGCATTATATATAAGTTATGCATAGAGCTTCTACAGACATTATATAATCGAGCTATATCCATTTACAATGTACGACTACCGATCAATAGAGCGAGGGTCCCCATGAGTGTGACGCACCTGACCACTGTCGCAACTTTCAATTTGAGTTAACGTAAAAGGATAAGCGTGGTGAAATGAAGTCTGTTTAAACTATCTGGACAGATATCTAGGCTTACTTGGGATGATCAGTGTCCCCTTCGAAGTGTATTTTGTGGCGCTGTTTAGGGAGGTGTTGTTCATGAATGGAACGTACACGAGTGTATGACCAGATCACTAAAAGTGAACAGTTCTGATACAAATCATTCGAAAACTCCTTGGAAGTGTGCCTGACTTCTGATTTTGTGGCCCCAAACATCCCAAATGTGAACAATAACATTCCCTATCTCTAGCTTAAAATGCTGTGAGTAGATCACGGTTGTCTCTTCTTATTCCGGCTGTGACCTTGCCCTTCGATCGTTCGAAGCTGTCACTGACATGCAAGCAAACTTGAGTTTGTTGATTTTCACGTCTTCAGTATAGGGTGGTACAGTTAACATGAATGTCTTCGTCGAACACTCTGATTTCCCTCTTCCAAAATGGTACGAACATGATATAAATTCAGCTGATAGATCAAGGAAACCGAACCATTTTGATTGCACAGACGGGACACCGGCAGTGTGAGTGACCGACTGTTAGTCTGTTATTCATATCGCGGCGCTAATGTGACTTTTCAAATTTTCTTATAGGTGTCCTTCGTACTTTCAACATGGCACTTGAATTACCATAAGTTGAAGAATTTCTTCCAAATGGATCTTGAGCGTCGGTGCTGTTTTGTTTGTAAACACAACTGCAGGCGCATGGTGTTAATGTGGATGCATAGAAATGTCAACAATGCCCATATTTGGGCATATATCAATATTCATGCGCATCCAGATTTTGCAACCGGTTTCAGTTTGGTCTGTCAGCTAACGAAAGTTGTTATGTATTTACACTTAAATATATATTTAACGTGGGTAATAAATAAAATACCACACTCATTCTCGTTAGATACCATTTTTATGAAACTTGTGAACTTTCTATGGTATCTGACCTCACTTTCGCTCGGTCAAATACAATAGAAAGTCCACTCGTGTCGTAAAAATGGTATCTAACGAGAATGAATGTAGTATTCTCTATGTACTCCATATATGTGTATGGGATCATCAAAGGTTGTAGTAATACTTTGAATCAGATCTACTTACTTCATTATCAAATTTGGATCTTGAAGCTTGAGTATGCGGTTGTGATGTTGCCAGGTGTTCAGGTGCTGAGCATCAACCCAATGACAACACAGAACAGGTTGTCTCGGACCCAGCTGCAGCCAATCACAGACACCGATTTCTCCATGGACTTCCACCTGGAGGAGAGAGACAACAAGGTGAGGTCAAGGCCGGGGCTTCAGGGTAGCCTTGTGGTTAAAGTGTTCCCTTGTCAATTTGAAGACCTGTGTTCAATTCCCTAAATCGGAAGAATATATTGAGCCCATTCTTGGTGTCCCTGTCCATTTATTGCTGGAAATGAAGAATTAAGTTCACTCACTTCACTGTAGTCTTTAAAACAAGTGCAACAGGAGTATTGATAATAACAACAGTAAGAACAATTGACCCATGGCTCACTTAAGATGAATTTCTCCTTTAGGAAATCATATTATTACTCCCAAAAGCATGACTTCAGAAAGTTCCATTCCTCTATTGTCAATAATATACAAGTTCAGTAAGTGCACAAAAGAAGAGTCCAAGATGGCTGCCAACCATATGACATATCCAAATAAAACATGTTATGATGTATGTTGACAATATGTGGAGTGGTGCTACTTGTTGTTACCCTGCCTGGTTCTCGACATTAGTCCGGACTAGTACAAGCAGCCACACACAATAACTCAAGAATAGAAGAATCCATGTAGAAGTTATTTTGCTTTTGGTACAAAAATGGAGGAATAATAATAGTAACTTTGATAATTACAGGAGGGCTTACACAAAGTATGTGCATTCCCAGTAAGATATCCTTGTAATGCTGACTGAAATACACCTTGCGCCAGAACAGAGTTAGCCATTTTGTCCCAGTCAGGCAACAATTAGTCACCACATAGTGTTTTTTATTACATTTTGTCAGCGTTTTGAATACACGCCAGCCTGACAGTCAAAGACGGTCTATATTGATGGACGGTCAATTTTTAAAAAGTTGCACGCCAGAATGTTGGGCTATTATTGTATTCCCTAAATTGCCTAAGCAGTCTAGTTATAATTTAATGTAAGAGGTAAGTTTAGCTGTAAAAGTTAAACACATTATTGATGAATGAAATATCAATGAGTTAAAGTTACTAAGTTGACAGTCTGATCACTAACATCAAACAGTACTATGCTCATGTTCACCCTTTTGTTACTTTTGTTCGTTAGTCTGGAGCATTCTGGACTGGCAACATTTTGTCTGGTCTTGTAACTTTGCAATGTTGCCAGTCCGGTTGTCTGCTGAAATTTTGAGGAATTTTATACACTGTACTTCTTGTAACTAGATATGCTACATTTCTGGGGAATCTGATGTTTTCACTCAATGAGTGATCATGTGGAATGGGAGTTTGTGATAAAAATGTGACAGGTTTGAAGTTGCATTCTTGCAGATTGAATGATGGATTCTGTAGTATCACTTCAGACTTTCTGATTGGTCAGTCACTTTTGATTGACAGGTGGCAACAGGTTACATTCCAGCTAGAATCATCAGTTCTAATGCTGAATCTTTGTGTATGGCTGAAGAGAAGCAATTGCTTGCTTGACTATGATTTGTGAACTAATGAAAAATCAGGGGATGGAATCGGTGATAATTGAATGTATGGTGGTTGCTGTAGATTATTATCAGAATATGCAAGCACCATTTCTGTGTTGTGTGGCCATATATAATGTGGGGAAAGTTATTAATATTGTGCTGTTCATGTCTAGATTTCATTAGTCAGCTGTCATTGTGAAATAGTAATCTCTAACCATATGGTGTGTGGACGTTTAATAACATGTCTGGTCACATTGGGGTAGGAGCGATTAGTTAATGCAAACAAAGACAATCAATAACACTTGTTTTGCAACACATGTGCATCCTTGTTTGTTTGTTTCCAATCAGTGATGGTTTCTAATCACAATCAGTCCATGTGCTTGTTTTGCCTAATCTTGTTGCATGGGTGTGTTTGTTTCAGAGCAATTCACAAAGGAGTCCACTTGATTTACCTGTGAGTCTCACCGGAGTAGTCCCCCTTGGTTTAACTCTATAGTTCTAGGGCTAATAAAGTTTTGTCATCTAATATAACAAAGACATGAATTGAATCAAGCTAATAAAATACATGCATTCAGGTCACAAAAAATGTTCTGGTGCAAATAAGCAATTTGAAGAGAAACATTATGATTTAGAATTGGTCTCTAGATAATGAAAGAAGTTTTATTTCCAGGTGAATCCTACGAATATGTCTTTATTGTATTTTTCAGTGACAAAACTTTTGCTATAGAAAAAAGCTAAGCATTTTAAATGTACCAGGTTTGTCAGGATCTGCAGACTATCATGTTGAGCACTGCCTGTGTGATATCCATCAGTATTTGCTTCCAAAGGCTTTCTGCTTCTGTGGGTCTTCCTCGTCACCTCATCATGAGTGCAGTCCTAGCACACTCACTCACCTTGCTTAACGAGGTGACTCACAACTCACCTGGTGCTAAAATCACTCTGTTTCTTGATGTTTGTGTATTGGTGTGACCTTTCACTGAATATTTGACACAGCTAGTGAACATATATATGTTTCTCACCAGTTGAAGGTCATTTCTTCTGTATTGTATAACATAACTAATATTTCATTTATCCTGTAGGTTGAAAATGAAATATTTCAACACTAATGGCTCTACTTCTTTATCACTTGGATGTCCTTTTTGGGGGGATATATATGCACCATGTTGGATCTAGGATTTCTTATAAAAGTGGGATGCATGTCTTTGAGGCATTGTTTTACTATTTATTCCCTATTTTATAGTATCAATAATTAATTTATTTATATCACAAAATAAGTTATTGATATCATAATATTGATGTTAGATTATCATGTTTAGCTTATTAAATGGCAAAATATTCTGATATTTTTTATTAATAATTCATGCACAAGCGCAAAAAAAAATCTCAATTACGTTAAATGGGTGATCATTTTGATAGGCAACAAAATGGTTGAAAAGTATCATTTTTATTTTTATATGTACCAAGAAGTTAGTTATTATATTATTTTTAATGAAATCAATAAATAGAATCAGTTGTGTCACAAATTTGATTTTTAGATGTCACTAAGTACTTTTGGAATTTGTCATATGTAAAAATGGTTTTGTGATATCCAAAAATGAAATTTGTGATACAGCTAATTCTGTTTATTGATATCTAAAATACATCAGTTATCTTGATATCTAAACATCAAATTTGTGATATCAATAAATAAAGTATTAATATCATAAAGTAGAGAATAAATATCAAAACAATGCCTCATACATGTCCATATATGGGATTTCAAAGATCTACACAAACCAGATTACAGACAGACATACTGTAGCGTCATGAGAGTAGGCCCATCTTTGAGCACCAACCCACCCTGTTTTTGATGGGTGAGTAACATGGCCGTATTGTGATTTAAGGCCCACCCCCTTAATAAACAGCTCCTTGATCAGTGTGTTCCATGTGCCTCTGACAGTGACACTACGGTATTGTCTCACAGAAGAGTGAGGCCCCCTGGATCCCTTGCTCGGTTCCACCTGTGCACTAGTGCATGTGTTTTCAGTATGTGTAGCACTGGACGTGCACATTGGTCTCTAAATGTACACATAGATACAGCGCATGTCAAAATGACCATTTGAATAATGGTTCATTTGTGCTTGATTTAATGAAATTAAACAAGAAACCTAGATGGCAAAATTCTATGGTTTTCTTTTCCACCTTAGTGAAATCACAATAGTAAGACTTATAGGATTGTCTGTAGTTGGTTGTTTGGCCAAAATTATAATATTTCATGTGCAGTTGGGAATTTTTTATTTTAAGAAATGTTCTTCAAAAATGTTCAGAGGAGTAAACCACAGCATCATCATTTATTTGTGGTGCTGTGAATCCATGAAAGAAGCAGGCTCAAACAGGCTGGCAAAAGCTTGTGAATGTTTGGAAAAAAATAAGCTGCAGTTAGTAGAGTATACATTTTGTGTGATGCAGGACAACCCAGTCTGACATACAGCTCTCGTGGAGATGCTCTCGTGGAGATGCTCTCTCTGGCCTTCTGCCCACTCTCGCTGTTCTGTATTGACTAATGTATTAAGCAATAACTAACGTATCAGCTACTATATTGACTATTGTATTAAGTAAAAACTAACGTATCAGCTACTATATTGACTATTGTATTAAGTAATAAATAACGTATCAGCTACTGTATTGACTTATATATGTAGGCTAAGCATACCGTATTCACTGTAGCAAGTGCCCGGCTCCAATACTTCTGCGAGTAATCTTTATAAGCACCATTACCACATGTAATAATCCTGAAAGTGTACATGACAGTCCTTGTTTCTTGTGTATGATGCACATTGTTGAACAACAAAATACCGCAGGAGATGCATATTATACTCTCAGACATTGAGTTGGTACTTCTATTTTGCCACAAACATATTACTGTGGCATGTTAATAGTTAAAGTTATCACATTGTCTTGTAACCTATTGTCGCCTAAGTTTTAGTTTCATCAATGTTTGACGAAGTAACTTCTCTTGATCAGTGATGTCAAGTTTAACTTGTGTATAGTTTTAATAACCACCCTCTTTGTCAACTTTCTAAACACCCAAGGTGCTTATTACAGTGAATACGGTAGCTCCAATATGCCCCTGATCCAGTGACACAGTATCACTCACACCTCTAATGGTGAACAATTGAAGTCATATCAGCCAGATCAATTTGTGCATGTTTTACAAATGACCATGTTCTAAATTTTTCACAAAGAAATTATTGGAACATTGTTGCTCTGAAAATAGTCTTCTTTTAACCTGTGCTTGATAATAATGTTGTATTCATGTTTTTTCAAACCTTTTGTCAGTACAGGGAAACAGGACTTTATTATGATCAATATGACTATGATATACTGAATTAACTTTACATTGTTTTGATTAAATCAGGCTGACCATATATGTTCTTTCATGGCTACCGACCTAGAAAATATAAAAACAAGAAATACAACTGATCTGGCCTAACCTTAATGACCAATAGCCTCGTGAATACACTGCTTTCATTTTTCATCCAACAATGATGAAAATCATGATATTGCTGGTTTATTGATGTTTCTGATAATACCTATTGACTGGCATCAATGTCCGCAACACCAAACACAAACCTCAGACTTAGCAATGTCGTCATTATATTGTAAGTTACATGTTATACATTATACAGTAATCCCTCGCAACTACGCTACCTTTGGGGTCCAAATAATTGATGAGCATTAAAGACGATCAGCGGTTTAACCGAGGTGGAGTCTTAGGGGGTGGATGACCAACACAACACTACATGCTCTGCCTACCTAACATGATCTACGTTTCAGAGTTTTAGACAAAATTAGAATAGTAGTTGTTTATGATTCACAGTGTTAAAAAAGATTTACATCGTGTCATTGGGAAACTTGAGTTTATTAAAAATGTAAGTAAATTTTGAGAGCCATGCATTACCGCACACTATAACCGAGTTAGCGCTATAGCGAGGGAACACTGTATTATGCTGTATTTTATATATAAGTGGGGGATAAATATATTGTTTACTCTCATTATGAATGTTTATATATAAGTGGGGGATAAATATATTGTTTACTCTCATCATGAATGTTTATATATAAATGGGGGATAAATATATTGTTTACTCTCATCATGAATGTTTATATATAAGTGGGGGATAAATATATTGTTTACTCTCATCATGAACGTTTATATATAAGTGGGGGATAAACATATTGTTTCTTCTCATCATGAATGTTTATATATAAGTGGGGGATAAATATATTGTTTACTCTCATCATGAACGTTTATATATAAGTGGGGGATAAACATTGTTTACTCTCATCATGAATGTTTATATATAAGTGGGGGATAAATATATTGTTTACTCTCATCATGAACGTTTATATATAAGTGGGGGATAAACATATTGTTTACTCTCATCATGAATGTTTATATATAAGTGGGGGATAAATATATTGTTTACTCTCATCATGAACGTTTATATATAAGTGGGGGATAAATATATTGTTTACTCTCATCATGAATGTTTATATATATTGAAGAATTTGTCTGAAGGTTTGTGTTGTGTTGTGTTAAGTACCAGCCTGGTTATTCCAAGTACCTTGTGTTATGCTTCATGAACATGCCAAATAAGGTATGAGTATGGTATTGATTTCATACGTATTCCCAGCCCCGGCACTGTGTAACACTTTGTTGTAAAAATGTAAAATTATATCAAATGGAACTACCCACTAATGATTTTTTGTTATTGACAAATAACTTGCAATGGAGCATGGCTTGTTATTGATATCATACTGATACAGTAAAGCTGACAGGTGACCAACTCTATCCTACATATGAGAATGGTGTATCGCAAGGAGCTTCACTAGTTCTAGCTGTTTGTATTCAGATCATTTATTTTCTATACAGATTATGAATTTGAACACAAATGCTTTTGTAACCTGCACATAGTATAGATGTGTTTGTATTGCTGCACTGTTGGTCTAGATCCAGTTTGTAATTCCTACATGGAAACAGCTGTTCTGAACGTTACTTTATAAAGTATGCTGTCACTAGTTTTGCACTTCCACTGTCCGATTGGCTGGGAGGGGTAAAGTCAAGACATGTTGAGGAAATATCTCCATGGACTCTCTGCTCGCAAATACAGGAACTATACCACTCAACTCTTCGCTGGGATATGCCTGTTTTTCTATAATACACTCAGCTGATTACTAAATATGTAAATTACAATATTGTCAGTATCCCTTTGGAAGGTTGAATAGTATATTTCAGACTCCATATTTAGATCAACTTTTACTCTGATACAATACCTCTCTCCATGAGGATCTTACAATCACTCCATCGGGGGTCACGACAGGTCAACTTTCTGATCATCTGGTCAGCATTAAGGTTTCTAAATTCAAAATATACTACTCAATCTTTGATAGGGAGAATAATATTCCATAATGGTGATGCAAGTCATCTAAAGTGGTGCAATTCACTATGCATAGCTGCGTCCCTTAGGCGTGTCAGAAATCTTATAATGATTGTGGCTTCAAATGTCAGTTCTCCCTCATTGTTTCTTGGTTTGTCAGCACCATACTAGTACTTGGGGGTTTTAGCAAACTGGTAAATGTCTAAGACCTGTATCACCTTGGCTTTCCTCCCACACCTAGCTGACATGCAGTGATTTAACTGAAATTCTGTGCAAAGCAGAGTTAGACCAATCTCCTATCACAATGCCAAACTTGTTTCTCATAATATGTACAGGTATGTAACCAGTACGTGAATGATATGAAATATCTCTATCAACTGTGGTTTGGGTAGTCCTGTGGTTAGACATGTTAGAGCATAGGCTTGTCACACCAAAGACCCAGGTTTGATTCTCCACATTGAGTTTGTCCATTCTTGGTGCCATTTGCTATTATGTGACGGAGATTATAAGATGACACAACATAAGACCTTACTCACCCAATCAAAAGTTGAGGAGTGTATGTTTCTGATAAATAAACACGTTGCGTTTTGCTCCACAGGCATTCAACTTGAAGCACAACCCACTGGGCACGACACGGATCAATGACCTTGGCACTGTCGACCTGGACAGTCTACGAGCCCTTGCTCACATAGAACTAACTGCGCTCTTTGATTTGAATAATTTAACATTTGCAAGACCAAAGAAAAAGAAAAAGATTAAAGGTAAGTATGGATCCATGGCAGAGAGTATCCTGAATATGGGGCATGTCTGTGATGCATCAGACAGTATGGTTTATTTAGAAACATTTTCCCGTTTTGTTGTGTTTCGAAGCCGGCTCTACTTTGGGCACACTTCTTAGGCCAGATCTTATTGAAAAAGCACTTATAATTCATTACTGGTGTCATGTATTCACACATTTATACTCGGCCCGCTCGTGTGCCATGCCAAACGCGACAGCTTGGAAGGAAGCCATCCTAGTTTACTCATGGATATATGACGTCATCATATGACGTAATGAGATAATGTGTACTTTGGATATTGCGGGAAACTGTATCACACAAGATGTAAACAACTACATGGAGAATACACTACAACTTATATGGCAAAAGTAGCATTGCAGTCGGTAACAGCTGCTACTGAGAGCTGTCAATTGAAGTTCACTAGGAAACTGTGATATGTTATAAAAAATGTCTTGTCTGCGCATACATATTATAAATTATAAAGTGAAAGATGTTTGGAAATTTACATTAACATTCTAAAAAAGGACACCGGTTTTGAAAATATCCTATATGTTTGCCAGGTTTTCACAAAGCCGTAAATTCAGTAAAATCTATTTCTCTGACAATTACATGTATTTTACGACCACCATCAGACTTTCACTATAGTTCATATGGCGTGAAAATAGCAGGATCAGTTATGACGTAACAATTAAGTGACATCACGTCATGACATCCGTTCAGCTCGGCTAACTGACCTGTAATGCTTTTACAACTTGTCCCGTGAGGATCCGGGTCAGAATAGGTCTTCAGCAACCCATGCTTACCGTAAAAGGCGACTATGCTTGTCGCAAGAGGCGACTAACGGGATCGTGTGGTCAGGCTCACTGACTTGGTTGATGCATGTCATCATATCCCAATTGCGTGGATCGATGCTCATGATGTCAATCACTGGATTGTCTGGTCCAGACTAGATTATTTACAGACCGCCGCCATATAGCTGGAATTTTGCTGAGTGCGGCATTAAACAACAAACAAACAAACAAACAGTTTTACAAGGCAGTGACTGGCCAGACGGATAACTAGATTCTTTGATGTCTGTTGTACGGAATATGCTTGTTTGTTGTTACAGAACATGGCTTGTTTGGCGTCCCAATCCACATCCTGTTAGAGAATGACCAGCGGAGAGCTCCCAATGTCAAAATACCACTTATATTTCAGGAGGTGGGTTTTACTGTGTCTGCGTTCTGTCTTACAAAACAAACCATGTCTTCTCATTCACATTATAAAGAACATTTGTTATTTGCTCCTCTGGTATTTGATGAGTGAAGTCCCAGACATCAGGTTGTGCCAGTTTACTTTTTGTTATTAGCTGGGATAAAAACTGATTTAGAATTAGTATATTGTTAAATACATGACAAATGACAAATAAGTTAACTTTTCTATACATCACTTTTTGTTTGTCAGTAGTGCATGTAAGGTTTAAGGTTCATTGTAAGGTTCTCAGTCAAACCTGGCACACAGCCAGAAAACAGTAACGACTTTGAAAATAATTGATTCTGATTGGTCAAGAGGTTTCAAATCACAATAACCACAATTAATGAAACAGCTGATTTCATTGCTGTGTCACTGCAGAAACTGATGTTTATAGAAAAGTATGTCTTTCCAAATAGTTATAGATAAGATGTATACATTTACTGGTCACAACATAACTTCTTTGATAGGCATTTAGAAGTTGGAGTATAAAGTAAGGATAAGATATATGGATGAACAACTTCTTTATTACAATTAGGAGCGACGTTACACCTTGCTTTATAAAGGTGTCAGAACCTACACCGTCACGTCTCTCCTAATTGTAATAAAGAAGTTGTTCATCCATATAACTTGTCCTTACTTGGTCACAACATGCTTGTCTACAATATTCAGAGTATGTGTTTCTATACATTTTGGAAAGAAAACATGATAAAAACTTGCTAAAAGTGTATGTTTATAGTTTCAACAGACCTTGTAATTTGATACTTTCCTATATCCGATTATGACATGTTTGATTCCAAATTCAATTTCTCTTGGTTAAATCTTCTGACAGCCTGGCTCTTCATTGAAACTGCATGTGTCTCTCCTGATTAATGGTGTAAGTAGGTAATTCTTTTTAAATTGTTTGATAGGCATTACTTAGAAGTTGACGGATGACAAGGTAGACACAATTTATGGATAACAACTTCTTTAATACTGTAAAAAGTGACTTTTCGGTATAGATCCTTATACCGTTGTCAAGCAAGACTGAATGAGGGACTTGGTACAGAATATATATAGTAGGTGGAGGATTAACAGTACTATAAGGATCTATACCGAAACATCGCTTTACAGTATTAAAGAAGTTGTTATCCATAAATTGTGTCTACAAGGTTATTCTTGTTGCCTTTCAGTTGATCCGATTTCTAGAAAAGGAAGGCCTGAGAACGGAGGGTATCCTTCGAGTGCCAGGAGCTGTATCAAGAGTGAAGGTATATTGTAGGGTTGATACTCCCTAAGTCAGTCTCTCCACACTGCAACTGCTCTCCCTGTTTCTCCTTTAGATAAAGTATTTCCCCGACTGAAATTAAATATTTAAAATGAGTTTGTTATACTTCCCATATTAGCTATCCCAGTTAACAATATCTTTGGGGTTTATACCATGTGCAAGGCATTTGATACCTCTAGATTTATGTACAAGGCATTTGATACCTATGGATTTGAACTGAAAATTAATGCAGTACTTGGGAAAGTCTTGAATATGTAAATGAGTTTAAAATCAATGATGCAATGTTATTTCAAGCAGGGTATAATGGTTTTTACAATAGTAAGTACCTGTTAAATATTGATCAGTATTTTGTAATTTTTGTTGCACCTGTCAAAACTGTCTCTAGTTGAATAGAATAACAGGACTTTTTAAATGTATCATACCAGACAAATGTAGGAGGTTTCTCGTAATGCTTTAACAATTTCTTGCAAGTCTACATGTGTTATGGAATGTATTTCTAGCACTTACGACATGAATTAGAAGAGAAGTTTTACTTGGGAAACTTCCACTGGAAAGATGTTTGGCCCAACGATGCTGCAGCTCTCATGAAGCAGTTCATCCGAGATCTACCAATACCTCTGTTGACATACGACTACATCGATGCCTTTCCACAAGTCAAGTGTGAGTGTTGTGCAGTAGGGGTAATAGCTGGTGCAGCATAAGTCAAATGGTCAACTTTGTGTACTATGACTAGTGTTGTTATAGCCCAATCATGTACTATGACTAGTGTTGTTATAGCCCTATCATGTACTATGACTAGTGTTGTTATAGCCCAATCATGTACTATCACTAGTGTTGTTATAGCCCAATCATGTACTATGAAAGTGTTGTTACTACCCTATCATTTACTTTCACTAGTGTTGTTATGGTCCAATCATGTACTATGACAGTGTTGTTATTGCCCAATCATGTACTATGACAGTGTTGCTATTGCCCTATCATTTACTATCACTAGTGTTGATATGGTCCAATCATGTACTATGACTAGTGTTGTTATTGCCCAATCATGTACTATGACAGTGTTGTTATTGCCCAATCATGTACTATGACAGTGTTGTTATAGCCCAATCATGTACTATGACAGTGTCGTTATAGCCCTATCATTTACTATCACTAGTGTTGTTATGGTCCAATCATGTACTATGACAGCGTTGTTATAGCCCAATCATGTACTATGACAGTGTTGTTACTGCCCTATCATTTACTATCACAAGTGTTGTTATGGTCCAATCATGTACTATGACTAGTGTTGTTATAGCCCTATCATTTACTGTCAATAATTTTGTTATAGATCCAATCATGTACTATGACAGTGTTGTTAGTAAAAACTTGTTACAATGCATGACTATTGTTATTGTTACAATGTGTGATATGTTGTGGCAGTGTGATCGTGGTGTGTACAGTATGTGACGGAGTGATTGTGTTTATGTTACAGTGTGTCTGTTGTTGAAGTGTGTAATTGTGTTGTTACAGAGAGTGATCATGTTGTTACATAGAGCGTTTGTGTTGTTAGTTATTGACTGTTAAAGTGTGTGGTTGTTTTGGTACAGATTGTGACTGTCGTATTGTTACCATGGTTACAGTGTGTAAATTGTGTTGTTACAGCATGTGATTGTGTTCATGTGTTTACTGATACAGAGTAATTGTGTTGATGTTATTACATTATGTGAGGGGGCACAGGTGGCCCAGTCATCTAAGGCGCCGTGATTCACTGAGCAGAGTTGCATCCCTTGGGCACGCCAGAAACCTATGATTGTGGGTTCGAACCCCGGTTCGCCCCGATGATGTTTCTAGGTTTGTCAGCACCATACCCGTGCTCGTGGGTTTCACCGAAGTGGTAAAAGTCAGAGACCTGCATCACTTCGGGCTTTCCCCCCACATTAAGCTGACACGCCGTGATATAACTGGAATACTGTTAAAAACGGCTTAAACCCAACTCTTACCATCTGTGATTGTGTTTCAGCGATCAAGACAACGCTGGAACAACTGAGGTGCCTCAACCTTCTGGTGCTGCTCCTGCCTGATGAACATCGGGAAACTCTCAGGGTCAGTCACTGCACAGACAATATCTTGTACCTTACAAATTGTCCATCGGTCTTAAAGGATACATTGGTTGATGTATCCTCGGTGGTAGCTTATGTTCCCTGAGCCCAACAATAACAAATGTACCTTACATGTTAGCAGGGTACATTGAAAATAATAGAATGGGGCTCTGCCAATCAAAATCCACAATTGAACGTAAGATAAACATTCATATAGCTGGGGGTAGTCATGGTACGAATCATCTTGAACATACACATAGCCAGAGGATGAGTGACATTATGTCACCTTAATACACCAGTGTTTCTAGTATTGCTGCTCTTTTACCTTTCCGCTGAAACTACAAGGCCTATGGAACTGAAATTTTGTATGAATATTTCCAGGTATGGTGTCTCTAAAAACCTGCTTTCAGAATTCTGATCCAACGTGAAACATGGCTGCCATAACACATGACATATTGAAAATGTCATTTCTGTCTATTACTTAGACGGGGCGGTCGGGGAGCCTAGTGGTTAAAGCTTTCGCTCATCACGCCGAAGACCCGGGTTCGATTCCCGACATGGGTACAATGTGTGAAGCCCATTTCTGGTGTCCCCCGTCGTGATATTGCTGGAATATTGCTAAAAGCGGCGTAAAACCATACTCACTCACTCACTCACTATTACTCAGTCATTTCTGCATGTATCATGATGAAATTAGAAATGCTGCAAGTATGGGCATGTGGAATAACGTGATATGATTATTGGCATATTTTGGAAATGAAACAACTACTTTGAATGAATGATTCCAGCTTGGTAGCTCTACAGAAACTGCTTACCAAATTCATGACTTTATAGGTGGATGCCATTGTTTCTTCATAATTCAGAGGGGGCACGGGTGGTTGTGCAGAGTTGCATCCCTTGGGCATACCAGAAAGCCATGATCGTGTCTTCCAATCCTGGTTCACCCGAATGTGTTTCTAGGTTTGTCAGCACCATACCCGTGCTCATGGGTTTCACCAAAGTGGTAAATGTCCTGCATCACTTTGGACTTTCCTCCCATGTTTAGCTGACATGCTGTGATATAGCTGGATTACTGAACACAACTCACTCAGTCTCATAGTTCAGGTGAGCTACAGAGCCTAGTGGCTCTGTTTATTAGTATAATCATCTCTTGTGTTGTTGGATTGAATATTGTCTTTTCAGGTTTTATTAAGATTTCTGCGTAAGATTGTATCCTCCAGTAAAGACAACAAGATGTCATTGAGCAATGTTGCAATGATAATGGCCCCCAACTTGTTCCTGGGACCAGCTACACGTAACAAGTCACTGAGCATAGAACAGAAGGAGCTGAGCAAAGCACACGGAACATCAAGTATCGTGAAGATGCTGATCCACTACCAGGAGGAACTGTGGACGGTAAGCCGCTTCTGTAGAGTCAGGGAAATATGTCTGATACATCACTATTACTTATTACCTTATATCTATCGGAAGCATCAATAATGCTAACAAAAAAAAATTTATAGGAAAATCCAGTTAATATATTAGACCATCTTAAAATTAAAAGGTTGCATCAAGGCGCAAGAAAATATAAACCTGCTCATATTTTTTCAAGAGTTGTTAGGAAATACTACCAGTGTACAGGGGAGGCAACATTCCTTTATGATGTCACAATGGAAAAGTGACATCACGTAGTAGCATTGCTGGGGCGGTCGGGTAGCCTAGTGGTTAAAGCGTTCGCTTGTCACGCCCAAGACCCAGGTTCAAATTCCGAAATGGGTACAATGTGTGAAGCCCATTTCTGGTATCCCCCGCCGTTATATTGCTGGAATATTGCTAAAAGCAGCGTAAAACCGAACTCACTCACTCACTGACAGATATATTGTAACAATGTTGGAGTATTGTATAATATGGTCAAGAGTCTAGATTAAAACATTTGTTCCTCTAATCTAATGCTTATGTCAATGGACCAATTAAATATCAGGTAAGCAATCTGGCAGCCAATAAAAATGTTGAAAATATTCTACATATCCTACTGTGTACATGGACCATGAACGTCTAATGAAGATCAGGGTATGGAAGGAACAAGAGAGAACGACAATAACATACCAGACAAGATGGCATCACAGGTAATCTGGGGCATGACTTCATGTGACAATGGTGTTGTACATTTCTGCCAAGACTTAGACAATCTGGCAGATGAGGGAGCCACCATGGTGTTCTACGTCCCTGTATTGTGTCACTTTTTGCAGGTGCCCCCATCCTTTGTCAGACAATTGAGGATTCAAAACGAGGCCGATATTTTGCGGAAAAATAGGGTAAGGAAATAATATCATACATTAAAACAGTATTATAAATATGTAAGTATGTATGTCAATTTAAGCAACAAAATCCTTTCCATAATTCATCCGGGCTTAGGCGGGAAGCGGGCGTGGAAAAGGTGCGGGCTGGGCAAAGCCTTTCGGGGCTAAGCCTGGACCACTGCCTCGACCATCTTGTGGACCAATTTAGCTTGTGGGTTATCCTTCGGGGTTCCCGCATCGTCTGGCAATTAACGGCCACCTCAGAACTGGCACGGACCAGGGGAATCCGACTGTCTAATTAAAACAAAGCATTGTGATGGCCGCCACCTGGTGCTGATGCAATGTGATTTCTGGCCAGTGCTCTGAATGTCAAAGTGAAGAAATTCAATCAAGCGCAGGTAAACGGCAGGAGTAACTATGACTCTCTTAAATTCTGAAAGCAGAGTCCATTGTTTGATTCCAACTATATCATGAGCATGCTTTAATGAATCACTGTCAAAGAGTGATGAGACCAGGTGAGTGTATCATGCCCCACTGAGATTATATGAGGGCAATAGAGGGACAGTTTCCATTATGAGGACATATATGTAGTATCTTCTGTGTTCTCTGTCTGCAGAAAAGAGGATTCCGAGCTCGAAAGGACAAGAGTGAAGCTTACAGAAGGTCAGCGCCTGTATCAGAGGTGAGAGTGGCTGGACAGTTGACAGTATTTCTCTCACATTAATTTAATAGCTGATTCAGCAACTGACATGTCTGTTATATTCTGAAGGCCACTTTACAATGTGGTGTGAAGCAGTCTGTTGTCCAAAACAATTTACCTTAAGAGGGCTGTGTACTAGCCTAGTGGTTAAAGTGTTCGCTCATCACGCCGGTAGCCCAGGTTCAATTCCCCTCACGGTGACGATGTGTGAAGCCCATTACTGGTATCCCCTGCTGTGATATTTCTGGAAAATTGCGGTGTAAAACAATACTCACTCCTTTTACCTAAAGAGGGACTTTGCCCTATTGTCTGTTGCCTATGTTCGGAATGTGGCACACAAGCCAAGTTTGTTGAAATCTATTATAAATTATCTGTAAACAAATGTTTTGAGAATTATCATACTTTCAGTTCTGGCGGGAGTGATTAGTTAGTGTAGAGACTTTTTTGTGGTATCTCCGCCCCTGCTGTAGTTACACATGCCTGTGTTTGCCTCCAGGCGGACCTAGCAGAGGGGGTGATCCTGGTGAAGGCGCCGCACCTCACCAAACTCTCCACCAGGATGAAGCTGGATGAACTGACCACAGCCAGGGACATTGTGGCCAAGTTTCGCCGCATCGCAGGGCCACACCCGAGTGGGGGGCTGGGGGAGAGGTCTGTACACAAGCTGATAATTGAGAATAATTCATTCATGGGTTCAGTTTGTTAACTAAAATACAACAATTATGGTTTGTATGCTCATACTTTTGTTATGACATACATGAATTGTTTGATAGGCATTTCTTAAAAGTCTTCGGATGACAAAGTAGACCCAATTTATGGATAACAACTTCTTTAATATACTGTTGTAGTGATGTTTTGATATAGATCTATACCAAAATATCACTATACTAGTATATTAAAGAAGTTGTTATCCATAATTTTGGTTTACTTTGTAATGAGATACTTGTTTGTTAAAGGTACTCATCAAGCTCTCAGTCCAAGTGATGTTTAATCATGAAACAAGGATCACATTATCATGCTATATTTAGCATCACTGTGCTTTTCTACATGTGTCATTATTGGTATTTCTGCACCAGTGCAGAAAAGGAAATCTTTAGGTCACATGTTACTTCAGAGCTTCAAGCCTTTGGGTGTGAATTGATGACTTCCTTTAACTCAAAATGTCAGTTAGCTAAATATCATTTAAGGAAATCTTCATGTCACATGTTACTTCAGAGCTTCCAGCCTTTGGGTGTGAATTGATGACTTCCTTTATCTCAAAATGTCAGTTAGCTAACTTTCATTTAAGGGCATACATATTTCTTATATCACCATTGTGCAAGGGCATACAGGTTTCTATAAGCTCATCATTATTCATCATAATATTCACAGTGTCCATTTAGACCTGTGAGAATCCGGGCTAGAATAGGTCTTCAGCAACCCATACTTGCCGTAAATGGCGACTATGCTTATCGTAAGAGGCGACCAAGGTGGTCAGGCTCGGTGACTTGGTTGATACATGTCATCGTATCCCAACTGCATGGATTGATGCTCATGATGTCAATCACTGCATTGTCTGGTCCAGATTAAATTATTTACAGACCGCCACCATATAGCTGGAATATTGCTGAATGTGGCGTTAAACAACAAACAAACACTGTGGCCATTTCAAATGGTTCGAAAATTCAAACAAAAAGATCTGATAAAAAAAATGAAATCTTAAACACTGTTATACTGAATTGTGATTTTTGAGAATTATGAAGGCATCAATGAAGTGGCAGGTGGGTGAAGTCGTGCATATTTATGCTCAGATTGATGATAGTTTAGTGGCTTGTATGCAAAATGATAATAATGTGGCTTGCTGTTGCAGCTTCTCGTCACGAGAGCATCACAGTCATGCATTGCACAGCATGAGTTTTCGCAACCCAGACAATGCACAGTTTGCAGATGACAATGCATACCTATTTGAGGTTGGAGGCAATATAGGTAAGACTTTGGTATACATGGTTGGGGCTGAATCAGTAGGACTTTGATATACCTGGTTGGCATGGTATAAAATGTACATTATGTTGAAATGTAATCAGTAATGTTTTCTTAAAATGTCCCAATTTGTCATGTGTTCGAAAAATTAGTTGCGACCAGATTACTACTGTGAATATCCTAACACTTGTATTTTCTTATTTTATGTCATGTGATTTTAAGCTCATATTAGTTAAACTGGCAAGCCATGTTTAAAAAAGGTTTGCACATTCTCCATTAGATTGGAAACATAAGTCCAGATATATACAATGAACACTTTTTATAACCAGTGTAATTACATGATTAGTTTGCGTACTTCAGTACAGATTAGTTGACATGGTATTTCCACTGTTACATGCTCACAGTAATGTCTTTGTGTTGGGGAAAAAACCATCAAAACTCCTCAACCCTGTGTATAAGATGACCCCCTAATTCTAGGTATGAAAAACTGGCCTTATACACAGCGATATACGGTATATACCCTTCTCTCTATCACTGTTGTTATTTATGAGAAAATATCATCTTCTGTGTGATGTTAGGGCATTATTGATAAGATTGTTATACACCATTTATCTGAACAGTATACAGGTATTGGTAAGAATATGGTATACCTCTTAGGACATGGTTAGGGCAGTAAGACACTAATGGTATACTTAGTTGAGGCACCTCTGATAAGAATATGAGTTACCTGATGAGTGAGTGAGTCAGTTGTGTTTAACGCCGCTTTAACAGTATTCCAGTTATATCACGGCGTGTCAGCTTAATGTTGGAGGAAAGCCCGAAGTGATGCAGGTCTTAGACAAACCTTAGGTACTGACAAACCTAGAAACATAATCGGGGTGAACTGGGATTCGAACCCACAATCATAGGTTTCTGGCGTACCCAAGGGATGCAACTCTGCACAGTGAATCGCAGCGCCTTAGACGACTGGGCCACCCGTGCCCCCAGTTACCTGATGAAGGCAGACAGGCAAGGTAGCAGCACGTAGGAAACATCGCTGCACTGCTTTACACACACGTAAAGGAAAGATTGCCTGATGTTTCTTCTCTGTCTGTATAAATGCAAAGAACATTTTCCAGTACAGTTGAACTCTGTTGCCTTGAACTCCTGGGGCCTGGAGATTGACACATCCAATAACAGGGAGCAAACATACTCTTGGTTTGTTTCACACATTTAGCTCTTTGTCATCACAGTGCAATCACGTGATGGTGCGTGGTGCACATAAAAGAAGACCAGGTGTTGTTTTATTGAGAACGTGTCAAGTCATCTAATGATGGCAGCCTTTACTCACATCGATCAACAGTTACTTGATACAAATTTTAAACAAGTTGTGTTTTTAAGTAAAATTTTAGTTTGACTAATGAGGGTACATTTCAATTATTTTTAAATCTTGGGACTGTATGGACTGTATGGAGGAATACAACACATCCAGTATCGACACTGAAATAGTGATAAATACAGTAAGAGCATGGCCAGATCCAGCATTTTTAAAAGGGAGGGGTCTAAAATATCACAATCCTCTCTCGGTCAGTTTTACTGCCTACAACACACATTACACATTTGGTTTTCAAAATGGTGGGGGTGGGGGTTGAGAGTTAAACACAACCAGGGATTCAGCACTCCCGAGTTTAGGGCCATGGAGTTCAACTGTACATATAAGTTCTATTCACAATTATAGCTAAAATGGATAGAATTATCATTAAACTGCCCACATGTTATAGAAAATGAGCGGGCCACTGTAACTTGATAATGCCCTCATATTTCTTGACGACAGGCCATTATCACGCCCGTTGTTAGGTGACGTCATAACATATAGGGATAGGTGACATCACCTTCAATAGGGATGTCATCTGGTTTGTTCTATGACGTTTTGTAAAAGTGGGTCATTGACATTCATGTTGATTGCTGTAAATGTTTGAAAACCGATATTGTTGTTTCTTTTTATTTAATAACAAATTCTATCCATTTTAGCTATAATAACGGTAACGCTATTTTTCAGGGCATTATCATTTGCAGAAGCCTGAGGTCTTCCATTAACTTCCAATAACTGCCCGACGAAGGAGCATTTTAGCTATAATAATGCTAACGCTATTTTTAAGGGCATTATCATTTGCAGAAGCCCGAGGTCTTTTCAACCGCCCTCCTTCGTCGGGCAGTTAATGGAAGACCTCAGGCTTCTGCAAATGATAATGCCCTGAAAAATAGCGTTACCCTTATATTATCTGCTGCCCACCACAACCCTCACCCGCACTCCCCCCCCACTCCCCCCCACTCCCCTGTGATCAGTAACCACACTCAAGCCCCTTAGATTCACATGTACCATTAGGAGGCATAAAGAAGAGAATATACCGGTATGGATGTCAACTTCTTTATTACGAGGAGTACATGCTTACTCCTTCATCAGGTGATTGAATGCCACGAGGCAGAGAGCATATATATGTACATGTAAGGACAACACAATTAATAAGATAGCAAAAGGTGGAAAATAACAAAGGGTAGAAGCTAACAAAGGAAGCCAACAGATGATTAGCACTGATAGGTGATTAGCAATAGACAATAGAAGCCAACACTTAAGTATCACAGATAAGTAATTGGTAATGGACACTGGGCTAAATCAGCACTGATAGGTGAAAGGATGGACATAGCAAAGAATAAATAATAAAGAAGTTGACATCCATATATTTTCTTCCTTGTGTGTATCACTTCTAAATGCCTTTCAAAGACCTGACAGGAGGCATGCTAGACAGCAATGGTGCATGAAGTGAGGAGATCTTTTCTTGTTGCCAGGTGAACGTTGTCTCGATCCCCACACTCGGATGATGAGCCTCTTGCGGATCAACCCACATGCAGAATGGGTTATTAAAGTGCACCATAGATAGCTCAAGTCAATTCTAGAACATTTTATAGAAGACTTGAACTAAAAGCTGTATACACAGTGTCAAGGCCAGTTGGATGAAGCTTAAGTCATCTTATAAATCAACTGTCAGTGACTTCTGTAATTTTAAGAAACATATCTTCATAATGTCAAGGGCTGATGATGGAAGGGTCAAGGTCAAGTGATGGAAGGTCAAGGTTGGATGAAGGAAGGTAAAGGTCACTAACAGGATAAGTTCCTCTGTTTACAAAGAGCAGTGTGTTGGCGATGGACCTAGTTCCAACAGGTGTTATATCGGAGTGATGGAAGGTGTCCAAGACAAAATCCACGGACTGTTATTGAGGTGCTAGTCTTGTTTGAAGTGTGCACTGGTTGTATGTATGCCCTCTGATGAGGGCTGGACGGATTATGCCTGAGGAAACATCCTCCACCATGACACCTCTGTAGCAGACACTCATCATGCAACAAACGGTGTCCAACACCACTGTGAGTCCAATACTTCACTTGTGACAAAGTATCATCACTGATTGGCATGTTGTTAACACTTGTAACATATGTTGAGATTTATATACAAATATATTGTTTATGTTAAGCAAGAAAACAGCAATATCTTAAACAATGGATTGTACAAAAATTGATGTGTATAATATCCAATATTGAAAAGAATTGTTGCTCATCGAATAGACAAAATATTTTTTCATTTGAAGCCAAATATTTTGAAAGCCTGAATCTTGTCTGATCTGTGTTGTTTTGGCCTTGCTTGAAGGCAGGTTAGTTCAAAGTCAGTGTTAGATAGCGATCTGTACCGGATTAGGAGGAGGGGCAGGCGATAATCAGCTACAGTATCAGTACTTCTTGGGTTTGTACACACTACCTTCCCCCATGACCCATGAATTCATAGAGGCGGAGGGGTAGCCTGGTGTTAAAGTGTTCGCTCACCATGCCGAGGCTCCAGGTTTGATTCCCCATATGGGTACAGTGTGTGAAGCCCATTTCTGCTCTCCCCCGCCGTCATATTGCTGGAATATTGCTAAAAGCGGCGTTAAACTCAACTCACTCACTCATGAAATCATGGGGCTGTGATGTGGTGTAGTGGTGACATGTGTCTATTGTTAGTTTGCTAGTGGCATGAAGCCATGCATATCTCACACAAGTATAGTGAGTTCAACCCCGTGCATGAACCCTGATATTAAAGCAATAACAATAGTGAATGTAACAAATGTTATATTTGGGATGACACTTTCTTAGTAAAGTACAGATTCTCGTACTTTTTTTAGGTTGAGTCCCGTCCGGGATTCGAACCCACACTTGCCAGAGTGAGGCACCTAATCACCAGCACACAAAATCAGCGATCTAACCCACTCAGCCACCGAGGCTTCCACAAAAATGAAAGTCCGACAACTGGTAGTCTAGATCACGTACTTTGAGTACCCCTCTGACAAGTGTAAATTGGCACGGCTCCCATGGTCGAAAGCTATGAATACACAATGCCATTTAGAAAGTGGTCAAATGTAACGAATGTTATATTTAGGATAACACTTTCTTAGTAAAGTACAGATTCTCGTACTTTTTTTAGGTTGAGTCCCATCCGTACAATAGCGACTACTCCACAAGCGGCCTTTTGTGTTCATTGGTGATGTAGGCACATAGTGTATACAAAGCTGTGAACCACTAAGGGGAAATCAGCTTATGACTGAAGTTTTGTGAGATTTTTCTTCTTATGTAATATAGATTCATTTTTGTCATTTCTATCCAGCAGTTCAATAAGGTTATAAGAAGCAATGTTGGAAACAGATGGCACTGTTTCCACATAGGGTACCTTCCTTAATGACTGTCATCTTGTGTTCAAGGTGGAAATGCTGAAAGTTATTGTTTAATATCATCCTAGATTAATAACATGTATATCCTCTCATAAGTGGCCAGGCAAATTCTTATTTTGAGGAAAAAATAAGAAATATTTGATGAATGTATATGTTGTTATCCTTAAAATTGTGTCTACCTTGTCATCCGTCAACTTCTAAGTAATGCCTATCAAACAAAGAATGTATATTTACTTCTGAAAACATTGTGAATGGTATGTAACTGTGAGAAGATGCAGATGCTAGGTGTGATATATGCAAGTAAGTCTGTATGACTCTCTGCCTCTTTATCGCTGTTCTAGCTGGTAGGGTAGGCCTGTATCTCGGACTACAAGTTCAGTCAGTCAGGAGTACCAGTAATAGTAGTAGTTGATAGTAATAAAGCAGCATAGAGCAGAGTGCCTATCACTGTCTGGATCACACTGAAGTGGAAATACAAGTGCAAGTGTTGGCATGCAAGCAGTTCATCCGCCATCAGCACATGGGTTATGTATTTGGGAAAAACTACCAGTTAAGGGACCAAATGGTCGATCACCGTTTAGAAGATTTAGAAGATTGAATGATTAATTATTTTGTGCTAAACACTTACCAGTACTTGACAAGGCACTACATCATCAGATTTAAAGTTATTCAGTTCATTATTTTTGTTATTTTGGAGTGATGACATTGTAGATTGTGAATCCACTCTTAACTCAATACCAACCAGGTGTCCACCTTTACTGGTAGCATTCCCCATTTATGTTGTATTATTTAGTTCACTAATCTGCTGGCCAAAATATCACAAATATCAACTATATTTTTTTCTTCTTGCAAATTCAAACTAATTTCAGTAATGGAAACTTAAAAAGGTCAACAGAGAAATAACATGACTCTTTGACTTTAAAATCATTACTTCACTCGACTGACCATACCTTTGTGTTTTTTTTCAGTTTATATTTTGTTTTGACTACCGACTGTATGTTTTTTAGAAATTAATTTGTAACCAAGTAATAGGTAAAATGAGGTGTGGGTCTGGATTAAACTTAAAGCTGGATTACCGGTAACTTGTGTAGTGTCTAGGAACACTGCTGATGCTGTGACCTGCTTGTGGCACATCCTACTAACATAGTCAGTAGTCTGTGAGGGAGGTGTACCCAAGGTGTACGTACACTCATCCCTAACTGGGGTAGATGTGGCTTGGTTCAGTTTGGTACCCAGTTAAAACTCACTTTTAACACATGGTATGCTTGTTTGTGTGTTACACAGTGTATCTGTTTGTTATGAATTGTATCTGTTCTGCACAGCTTGTATGTCATGCAATATGTATGTGTGTTACACAATGTGTATGTGTGTTTCATTTGAAGGACCCAGAGTAGCAATATTAAAGGAGAGTGTGTATTTGGATGGTTAGATGGATGTTTGTTTGTATAGCAGGGAGCCACAGTGTAGTTTGGGTGCTATCTTGACTGGCCATTGGGATGCTGGTACTGTAACTAAATGGCCATCTCCCTCATCTATGTGTCATCTTGTCTTCTTCACAATACCTCCCCTACACAGACGGCTAATACACACTATCCACCCTTCTCCTTCACCAGAATATCCCAATCCCACCCTCCCCTCTTCTCAGTCACCCTCACCTCTCGACAGTCACCTTCCCATCTCGACAGTCACCTCCCCTCTCCACAGTTGCTCACTCGCTCACTCAACAGTCACCCTCCCCTCTCTCCAGTCACCCTCCCCTCTCTCCAGTCACCCTCCCCTCTCTCCAGTCACCCTCCCCTCTCCACAGTTGCTCACTCACTCACCAGTCACCCTCCTCTCTCGACAGTCACCCTCACCCTCCCCTCTCTCAAGTCCCCCTCCCCTCTCTCGTCACCCTCCACTCACGACAGTCACCAAACCCCTCTTGACAGTCACCAAACCCCTCTTGACAGTCACCCTCCCCTCTTGACAGTCACCGACCCCTCTCAACAGTCACTCACTCAAAAGCATCCACCCTTCTATTGAGTACTATGTTGAATACAGTGTTGTGTACAGTGATGTATACAATACTGAGTTGAGACCGATAACTGGTCTGTATATATGGATTATCCACACATTGCATGTCAGATCGGAGATAAATGAGAGAGCGTAACGTATGTCCAGTTTTACATATGAGGGTCCATTTCAGACATTGTGTACATAGTCTAGAGAAACCTCAGACAACTGCTCTATGCCTCCAACATTCCACCTGCCTGTTGCTCTGTTGAGTTGACATGTTTGTACCACCTTGCTGTGAAATTTTATATTTTCAGATGTTTAGAAACTTGTTGATACGGTCCCAAAGCGTGCTTGCTACCAGTTCACATTGTTAATATATTGCACCTGTTGTTATATTTGTTGATAAATCAAATGAATCATTTGAAAATCTGGTTGAAACAGATCTCATGGCAGAGTGTTAGACATGAGCAGTAGTGGATGTTTACTGGGCTTTTAATGCACAGATCACTATACTTGTGTATGTAAACATCTCTTCCATCAATCATTTTGTTTTTGTAATCTTCCATTACTACGATGTTGGGTATCCATAGTCATAGTTTTAATCTTATTCCAATCTCATCAAATCAGATTTTTACTCTGATACATTAATTTTCTGCATTAAAAAAATAACTTTGACTTCCAAATCAAGTGAAAGTTCCATGGGTTGAGCCAATCAGATGTCAACTTTTCAACATTATTCAGCATCATTTTTTTTTACAACCTTAACAACTGATTCAACATTTTTAATACTTTTTACCAAATAAAATCCATAGAAAACAACATTTATTTGTACTCCCTTTTATGGATGGCATCGCACTCAGAAACAAGAGGGTGTATAAAATACCTACAACAATGTAATAGCACAGACTTTATTATTTACATTCAGAACTGGTAATTTCGTTATTCCCTTTTGGGGGATTTTTTTATCTCAACGAAAAGAACACAAATATATACGATTGATAGTATTCCCTGATGGTGCAGACGACATGGCGCTCAGGGTATATATATATCCACAACATAAATAGTGCTGCCTTTCATGTATTCCATTCAAAATTGCTCGTTTTGAGACACAAAATCAGACATGATGCCCTGAAAACTTTGCTCCCTTTTCCAAGAATTGAGAAGCTGTGATGCTGATTAGCTGATAAGCTAATTGGAAAGTTCATCTGACGCAAACTGATTGTCTAATCTTCACACCAAGAGGTATCTTACTAGAGTAAAAGATCTGATTGTAACTTAACTGTCAATCTTGGCAGTTGAACATCTCTAAATCACTACAAGTTAATGTCAGATTTGCTAAGGTTAACATGAGGAATGCCTATTTCTTTTTTAACAGAAAAATTAACTTTAGAAAATGTGAGTCCAGGGAAAGGGTGTGAAATCAGTAGGTTATGTTTAGCGACTATGTTGGCATAGTGGAGGAAAGGAACGGAATGGAACAAAAAAAAACATGATTTGGGAAATGCATGAGAAAATCAAGATGCTGACGATCAGAAAAGTTCTAAAGAAATGTCTAGTTGTTATGTTAGCTCTCCCTCCTGCAAGTACACGGCAATGTCATGCAAGCAGGTAATGAGCTGAGTTTATTGCATAAATGTGGCCCTGTAGGTCTATGTGTATGTGTCGCCATCATCCTTGTTGTCTCGACTAACTCACATCATCATTACACAACTGCGAATAGAAAACACAAACCAAAGACATTGTCATTCCAGTTTCACAGAACCAAAATAATGCTTGGCTACTACCATTGGTATTTATGCTGTGAGCGTGAAGGGAGAGAGATCCTGGAATGGTTGTAGCCAATTATGAAATCCATTAGGTAGGGTGCATCTCATCTACACCCATGTAGCCACAGAAAAATGAATAATTTTTACGTGTTTGATTGCATTGCAAAGGTACTGTTAATTATGAATCAAGATATGCTTTGTATGTGTAGTACACATGACACGTGAAGTGCAGCGGTACTCATTAAATATATCATGTTTCCTGTAATTTTGACTTTTTCCTTCACTTGGTAAAATGGCAAGATCATGTGAATGGCATTAGGAGGAACTATCCTTCGTGGGGCATGATGCATGATGAGTCAGGCAGTTACTTTGATCTCCCTTGTGTGCTCTCTATTTAGAGTGCCAGTTTGAAATAGTTCATACTTGATGTTGCTGTAGTGCTGCTCTGTAAGGATCAGCTGTCGACACTATGAAAGATCAGGTGTAGGTCACCACCATCACTAGTGTTGAAAAGGGGATTTTGAATAGGCATGGAAATATATTTTGTTCAGCTTTTAAGCGAAATTCATGCATATTCATGGACCAAACCACTTTTCAGCCACATTTCATGAGTGTAAAAAAATGTAAGGGATGTAAAGTAATGTAAGGGGGATGTAAAGTAATGTGAGGGAATTAAGGTAATGTATGGGAAGTGAAGTAAAGTAAGGTAAGGGAAGTAAAGTAATTTAGGGAAGTAAAGTAATGTAAAAGGGACGTAAAGTAATGTATGGGATGTAAAGTAATGTAAGGGAAGTAAAGTAATGTAGAGGATGTAAAGTAATGTAATGTGAGGGAAGTAGCAAACAGTTGTCAACTTCAGCTTGTGTCCCTGTTGCTGCTCACATTGACCGGTGTTGTAGCAAGAGCTGGGTAGAAGATGATCTTATAGTTGGGATTCAAATTAAGAACTTTGTGTTTTGACAACAAATTTAATTTGGTTTGCCAATATTCCTTTGTGAAAAATGTTTCTGTTTTGGAAAGCATATGGACATGGCTACAGTCATGCAATGCAAGACTTGTTACAATGAATACACAATACTAACTAGTTGTAAAGATAATACAACTATTTCCTAACACTTAACACAGTAGTCTCAATCTAGATCATGTTCATTGTTATGAGTGAAACAATAATATCTAGATCGTGTTCGTTGTTATGAGTAAAACAATAATAACCAATAAGACAGAGTTTGACACTTTGTTTTGGAGTCGGCGAAAAACTAATGGAACAAAGCCTTTGCGGCTTGAGGGAGGGGAATTATTCATCCCATACTAAGATATAGTTGTATACTGTAACGAGAGTCCTTAATTTTGCTTCCATCATATGTCATAATATGAATGACATGTCATTAGTGAGGTATATGGAATTTTGTGTTCTTAACGCTCTTGTACACCCCAAGACAGAAGCAGGTACAAGAACGTTTATCTCACCTTACATTAAAATACTAGCTTCTCACTGGCTAAGGAGCGGGCAGTTATTTCCTATGTAGCCGGCTCATATACCCCAATCAGCGGTAGGTAACTTGCTTATCTCGCATTAGTATCGTTGAGCTGAAATGAACCAATGTTTAATTGGAATGCATTGGGTAAAGGGAAGTAACTCGGTTCGTATGCATCGTCTGCTCGCTGTCAAATAGGCTGAATCAAATTGTTGTACTCAGTGAAAGTTCAGACATATATTCCGGGTCTGTATTGATGGCGAGGGGTACATAAGTTTACACACAGGGTACATCACACCATATGCCCCGAGGGATCAGTTGACAACTTATAATACCTTGCAAATCCCACACAACCCCATAGTGAAACATGACAAATATATTTTTACACTGAAGACATAATTCCTACTTGGTGACAGTCATGTGTAACAGTACTGTGCTTATGTCTTGTTACCTGTAAGGTAGGCCACAAGAGTTACTTCCCTTTGTAGTCCTATTTATACGACCCATTTCAACAATTGACATAATTCACGAAAACCTTCTAATGATGTTCTAACAGGCACAATGCCAACCTTTTCGCCACATTGGCCAGACATCTGTCCGGTGTGGGTTTTTACTAGTCATAGCCAATCCGAAGCTTGAATCTTAAGTTTGATACAAGACAGGACATGTTATAAATACAGTAGTGCTGCAAGGAAACACTGTATGGCAGTGCTTGTACTGTCTGAATTGACTTCATCTGAAGTTTGGACATGAGGCCTGAGGTGCCTGATTGCTTCCCTTTGCTGGCACAGGATCCTCTGATATGGTGTTTGAGTACCAGCTTCACCCAGATTGGATCCTTGGTCTGTCAGCACCATGCCCATGCTCCTGGGTAAGTGGGGTAAACATCTTGGAAAGTATAGCTAATGCTGCTTCTTGCTGACCCAGCTTACTTGCCATATCACTGATATCTTTTCAGAACTTAGGTACTCAATCTCCCCTAAAATCTAGAAGTGAGACAATGAAAATATTAGGTAATTCTGATTGGTTTATGTTTCATATGGCAGGACATTCTAACATGAATAACGTACCATACCTGAATTAATGAACTTACAACACGATTCTTTGTATGTATTTTATACTATATACCCTTGATATTAATATATGTGATAATGTTATATATTATTGAATGCTTAAATGTTTTTTAGCGAAAAGATCAGAGAAATTAATTCGAGTTGACAAGGGTTAAGATTTTGCTCAATACGTTCCACAGCTACCTACAATTCAAACATGACGGACTTACTCAATAATTGTATTATGTCTATTATTGATAGATCATTTAATCTTCATTAGTACAATCTGTTATTATTCAACAGTACAGAATTTGTGCATATGGTAAAAAAATATTTGTCCTTGCAGGGATTTATCTAGGAATTCAAACTTCGTGCCCTTGGCAGGTAAGTTGGGGGGGAATAACAAAAATGTTCCAGAATTAGGTATTTTCTTAAATTTGAAATTTTGCATGATGCAGAAGTTAGTAAACAACCATATACCATTTCTGGCTCTGTTATAACTGAAATACAAGTTACCTCTACAAAGCCATAACTTTACTGCAGTTGGGAAATGTTTAGTTCCAATTTCGTAATGTTTACTGATGTTTGTTGCAGATTGAGGGCCATATCTCAATCTCATTTCTAGATAAATCCCTGCATATGGTAAAGTTCTATTGACAGGTCCGGTCCTACAATTGTAGGTTGTATGTGTAACATGGTCAGCACTACCTCACACATGGATTTAAATATCATTGCTGTGTATTTCGATAACTGTACATTTGCTTCTCGTGTCACTGTCATGCGTCTTATTTGTGTATGTCTTGTTAAGTTAACTTTGTTGCAGATTAATCTGGGGGATCAGGGTCAGGTTTCGAGTACTTGATATAGACATGTGCGAGTTATACACCACTGGATGAATAACTAAAGATTAGCCAATCAGATGCCGGTACTGACAGACATTAAGTGTGGTAGTATCACATGGACATTGATGACAAAGCATGGCTCGTTATACACAATATGGAGAGGTATTTGCAATACTTCTGAAGTCAGGAAGAACACTCATAATTAGGCTGGTAATGGGGAAAAGAAATCTCTTTTCAGTAATGGCCATCTCTTTTAGCAATACAATGAGTTTTCCAAGGTTATATGTAGGAAAGAAAAGTGAATCATCTCATGTGTTACTATGCAATTTCCATGATATACTTCTCAACTTTTGATAGTGATAATCAGATATGTCATTCCATATAAATATTCACTTGACATTGAGAATAATTTTTTATATCATAGAATGATAAAAATATCCCTGTCAAAAGTGGAGTAGTATATTGTCATGACTACCTGTATTTGCATCCCTGTGAGATTGTCTAGATAGTATGTAGTTATGTTTTGTCATGTTAATGTTCTATAAGAATTGTTTCTAGGATGTTTTCTATAGAATCATGTATTTTGAATGTTTATCTAATGGTACACAATCAATAAAGGGGATACTAAAATTTATATATTCATGCATATTTAACTATACTAT
The DNA here is from genome assembly GCF_023055435.1 of Haliotis rufescens. Taxonomy (NCBI): domain Eukaryota; kingdom Metazoa; phylum Mollusca; class Gastropoda; order Lepetellida; family Haliotidae; genus Haliotis; species Haliotis rufescens. Next base: position 71,081,221 of record NW_025963779.1, on the reverse strand, counting down.
GTGAACAGCAAAACTACTCTCTTGTCATGTTAATGGATGAAATAGGTTATAGAAACATTTATAATAAAAACAGTAGAATTTTTTAATGGGAAAAATACACCACCAGTCAATATAACGAAATGATTTCATATATGCTGTACCCAAACAATCTTCCTGCATATGCAACAATCTTTCTTTTCATTTTGTTATGTAAATGTGTTTATTGTTGTGTAGAATATACAAGATTTGTATATGTATAAGAAACATACCACCAATCTGACAAAGGTACACACTGTTAACTCACCAAATCCAAGGATTTTTTTTAATATTCAATAAACTGAAATTTTCAGAGTTTGAAGTTTGTTGAATTTCAGTATTTGAATGTTTGTGGTTTCGCAGACCATCATGCAATACATGCTTGTTTGTTTGTTGTTTAACGCCGCACTCAGCAATATTCCAGCTATATGACGGCGGTCTGTAAATAATCGAGTCTGGACCAGACAATCCAGTCATTGACATCAGGAGCATCGGTCCACGCAATTGGGATACGATGACATGCATCAACCAAGTCAGTGAGCCTGACCACCCGATCCCATTAGTCGCCTTTTACGACAAGCATGGGTTGCTGAAGACCAATTTTACCCTGGATCTTCACGGCTCTGCAATACATGCATCTACACTCAAAGACTAGAAGCTCATTCTGAAGGGATGCCTGTGCTTTAGTAAATAAATGCTTTGAAGCTCTCCAGGTATAGATAGACCCACTGGTATAATTTGTTGTACAGAGTTTGTCCATTAGCTACCAGGGTTGAACTATTTTGAGCTTGAATATCTGATTTGCCCTGGTTATGATTCTTGATCTGTCATCGCCATACCCATGATTATGGGTTTCCCCGAAGAAGTACTCATCACACCTCTGCATCACCTTTTGGCTGTTGGTATCGTTGTCGGCACAGGTACAACAGAAATGCACCCCATCTTCCTTTCTGTATACCACAAATATAGCTTGGTAATATGTGTAACACTGGGATTGGAACGAGTGTTTTCAGTTTGGTTGTCATGTAAACTCTATCACACGTGCCATATGTAGTTTGATTTCAGTTAGGGTATATTACCCAGGGTACATTTCTGTAGTATCTATGCCAAAGACCCCAGCAGACACATTAAAATTTTATGATATAACTGCAAAATGTTTCGGGGCATTAACTCAAAATATCTAGAGTACAGCACAGTAATCAGAGGCTTAGGGATTATTCACAGAAAGGCAATTTATCCCTAAATGTTATTTCCAATGCCTGATCAACAGCATGCACCAATGTTGTCAACAATGTGTGAAGCTAACAGTGGCTACACCAGTTACTGAAGATTCTGCGACATGTGTCAACATAGTTTTGGGACATCGCAGGCGTGCGTTGTTTTTTTGTATCATCACAAATCATACCAAACAAAAATGAAGTTATGGACACATGGATGTTCTAGCCTTATCAAATGTAATGAATCACTAAAAAATTGACACCTTTTTGTTTGACGTCATGGCTTGATTATGTCTTTGGCATTGTCAGAGAAAGACAACATTGGTATATTAAATATATATATCTCACCTCATTTTTGATAATAGTATTACAAATCGTGATTTTTAAAACATAAATTGATGGTTTTTTTGCCTCAACATAAAATGATTGGCTTTGCTATGTAAATAATGTCTTGCACAGATAAACAATTAGAAGTTTGATTGGACAAGAAGTGCACCTGTTAGCCATCAATTTTGATACAAATCAATTACTCAAAAGAATATTTCAAAACAAGTCTGTATGTAAAATTATCCAGTTTTGTTAAAATAATATATTCAGTTATAGTTGTGATAAAATATAATTGCTGTTCATTATATCAAACTACAAAATAGAATTTTTCACTCCAAAGGAAATATGTACATTTTGCAGTTTCATTTACATTTCATCTTCTAACATTTGTCTAAAGGTTAGAAATATGGTCTATGACACTAAATGTGTCAAATTCTTATGTGAATGTTCAAACAAACAGGAGATTATGAAAGGTTCAGAAATATTGTGGCCTAAGTCTACGTATATGATACTGAACAATAATATACATCTATAGTATAATTGTGGAAAAACATGGAAAACATGGAAAATTTACATCATGATTTAAGCTGTAAGCAGTAGGAAAGAATGATAGTGTGTACTTCCATTCACCATCTATCTCAAAGAGAATACAAAATATTAAAACATTGTTGACATATAACATCACTGACAGCAGTACCGGTATGTATGATTTTCAGAGTACAGTACTTCCTTTGATTTCAGGATCTTACATATACGTGTCATGAAAGTTTTCAGAAACAATCTGCATAGTGCTATTGTTTTTATGTTTTTCATTGTAACAAAAATTTAGTGAAAAATGAAGACTGTCGTCGTTATGCATGATTTTGCGTCATTTGTGGCATCACACGGCAGGAACTTGGGCAATTTCTTTAGAATTTACCAAACCATTGGAACATATCTAGTTTTAATTCTTGGATTCTTGCTATGCAATGAATAGGTGAACAGGAGAAAATACTGGAGTGTAAAGTCTGAATTTTGCTTGTTTTCATCCAGACCATTTGTATTAGTGACAAGGACAAGTTGTAATTTGATGCTAAATATATGCATAATTCAGGGATGTGTCTGTCAAAGATGAAGTATATATGATGTAATAGGCATCTCATAAATGGCATACACGATTTGTAAACTATCCAGCATAGAAAGTTCACTTCAGTGTTTGTGTTTGTGTATTTTCTAAAATATGCCAAACGATTCTTGGATTATTGGCGACGTTTCGGAATGATCATTGGTGATTTGATAAACCACAGATACTCATTACAACCCTTGTGCTGTTTTTGTTTTTGAATTTTCTGAGTAAATAATCAATATTTAGATTTAAAAAAAATACATGCTATAAATAGTGATTCATAAAAATATCTAAAGTAGCAATATTTATGTTCCTTAGGGTAAAGACATCACTGCAGGGGAAGCTAAGAATGAGCTTCACACATTGTTCCAATGAGGGGAATCAAACACAGGTCTTTAGTGTGATGAGCAAATGACTGAATGCTGGTGCTACCCTACTGATCCATATTTATACTTGGACCCAGGACATCATTGTGATGATCATGAACAAATGCTTTAACCACAACAGCAACGTTGTATGTTACCTTTATATCACTCATCATACAACTGAATCCAAAGCCTGTGGACATGTGACAAATATGCTAGGGTAAAATAAGGAACTTTATTCACAAATGATATCAAATATAAATAAGATAACATTCAATTACATTAGAAAATCATCTAAATGACACAGTATTGCTTACAATGATTGCAACTTGCACCATTCTCTTTCCCGTAAGCCTGTGTACAGCATTAACAATTCCAATGTAAATTCTCAAATAATAGTTCTCAGCCCTCTACCATCCAGTGCCCATGGTTTCTGATAGCTGTGTTGATGTAAAATTTCAAAAGTGATATTCAAGCAATTACTGTGAGTACAGGGAAGAACAGTGTGGAAATAAAATGGAACTGAATAAGTCTGAAGACCCTCCACCAAGAACTACCTCGTATGCTTTCCATTTATTCCACATTGAATCTTGACATGAATTCCCTGTTAAAACAAGTTGTTAGACCCATATGGGTTAACTCAGTAATTCTTGAGTGCCAGACCAGTATCATCACCATTGAGCCTGGATTGTTGTGGGTGTGTCTCACATAACGGACAACAAAAAGGCATTCATATCGATGCCAACGTTTTAGAAAATGAAAAAGCGAATTATTAATTTTCTATTTAATTTAATACTAAAAAGTTTAATGCAGCAAATGATCATTGAAAGTGTTGCAAGAATGTCAAACAAATACTGTCAGAAAGTGCGTAAATTGTATCATAGTAATCATTCTCTAACAAGAAATGAAAATATCGAGCTCTTGGTAATTTCCAAAGGATTTAGAAGCAATTAGCCACATCAAACCATGCAATTTTGTAAAATATATTCACATAAAGTTGAGAAATGAACACTTATTCAGTGTAGGTTAATAAACTAAAATGACCATGAAATAAATATTTGGTTACATCATATCTGTTCACTCAGCTAATGTTAAAGCTTCTCAAATTGGTTCTACATGAAGGACTATGGTTGATTATTGTTAACATTCACAACTCATGCATCTATGTAAAGAAATTCCAACAAACTTGAAGCCTTTCAGCTTCCATTTCTCTAATATTAAATCAGTTTCTTCAACCAGCACACCATGTCCAAAATATGTTGATTTTGAAAAGTACATTTCGTTTATTCAAAAAAGAAATTTTGTCCTGACATGAGAAGTCCACAACAAACACCAAGAAAATGTAGTTGTCAGGCACTGAAGAGTAGGGTGAATAGTCATTTCAAAATACCCGAAGAAACTGAAATGATGGCAAATTGTCTATGAGAAAATGTATGTATGTTATTCTGCCTCCAGGCTGCCTATAAGATAGTTGCACTTTGTTATGTACTCAACAATCTCACACTTCAATAAGGAGATTTCCACAGCATAGACACTTCATACTGACATTAGTAAAAACCTGAATACAGATTAAACTGAATCGGAAGGTCACAAAGCATGAACTTCAGAGATAGTAGTTAACCATCTAACTAGATGCAGTCTCAATTGAAGAGAACGTCAGATGACTGAGTACATATTCAGCACCACATTTTGTGAACACACAATTAGTACACAGGGTAGATGGGGGATGATACAACTTTGGATCACTATTTCAACAAACAATTTCTCAGCAAAGCAACTGTTTCCGCAATGAAGATAAACAAGTGAACCCAAACAAGCTTAAGTAGGTTTTGCCAATGTGAAAAAATGTAACTTGAAGCCTCCATCTATCACCCTACTTAGAGAAAAATGCACTGCATTGAAAAGTGAGGTTGAAAAATACTAAATTAATTTTCATTGATTAAGGCAAACAGATGTTTTTACAGTGGAAGACAATTGGTCATATTTAAAACAAATATGATAAACAACCTTGACATAATTTCTTCCATATTATGGCAAACTTGTGACCAATAATTTCTAAGTGATGACAGTGACATTCGAGACTTCATGACAGGTTTCCATGAGTGAACAGAAAAAAGGTAATAAACTGTAAGTGACCCATATACCATTGTGAAACATTTTACTCTTATTTCATAATTATTTTGTAAATAATGATGAAGGCATCAGCACTGATTTTATTAGACATACAAGTTTTCGATAATCCTTTTTAAGAGAAAAAGATATTTAAAATATCAATGGATTTTTCCAAATATAAAATTCTGTAGGTTTATTGGGATATGTAAACAGTAATTGAGCAGTTCCTGTGCATGTTTGAATGCTACCTTTCTCAAAAAATATCTTGGCAATAAAATTTTGAAACATGTTAATTCAAAATTTTAACATTTTTACATTTCATTTGTCTCATTTACAAACATTATCTCACAAACTGAACATATAAACAACAACCCTGTTTTGAAAAGGATTGGAACTAAACACATTCAACAATACATCCAAATACTGTAAGAAAATCCTTCAGAGGCACCTAAAACAAATTTTCTTTTTGGCCTCTATCATGTCTATAGATAAGTGATTCTATGACATTCATGTGGTCAGGGGGAACAAAATGCCTATGAACACACGTTTAGTAATGTAATAACAAACAATCAAATAATGTGCTGGCATATCCATGACGAATATGTAAACAAGCACAACTGTTTAACAACAACATAAATTATGAAATTCATTCATTGCTAAATGATCAGATTCCAAACATCTCCACACTCTCATTGTACTGCATTTATTTATAACAAACCAGACACACTCACATAACCAGGATGCATATTGACCCAGAACCATCAAAAACTAGCATATATTGTGCATCAGTGTCATGTAGATCAGGCCATTTAGAATGAAGTCATCAAAATCTTGTTTGAGAGGTAAACATATTAACCTTATAAACACGTGAATATTTTAACCATTTCTTAAAAAAATTCCTGTCAGCAAAGAGTCTGCTCATGAAATTACTAAGTTATAAAGAAATGAAGTACATATTGCTGGAATGGAGTTGACAAAATATTGTATAATTTTCTAAGTTTGCATAAAGCGTAACTTCATGACACGCAAATAGTATGTGTGCAAATTATGCAGTGACTTCGTTAATGGCAATATCTGCAATTAACGACATACAAGTAAAACTCTTACCTGAGTTTATGTAATCATGGTATGGTAACTATAATATTTTAAATTCTACAAACTGAAAAATGTCCATTAACATGTTGCAACATATGATATGCAATATATTGTACACAGGCCAAACCCTGAAACCGACAAATAGAATCATGCAACAGCTAGATTTTCTGCTTCAACAAATGCAAGAAAAAACATAACAGGAAATAACATAATACACTTTTCTCTCCATCCTTCCAAAGGCATAAACCCTAGAAAACATTAAGTGAAGAATATATCATGTTTCTGCAATGCATCTGAGTGAAGCTTTCTAGATGTTTGATCTTATTGTCCAACTTCAGGTTTCAACCTTATCATCAAACTACATAAGCCTTCAGTGCTAAACAATTCATTAGAACTCACTAAACAAGATATCAAACCTTTGCCCATAATCTAAAATAAAGAGAACAGATCCTCTTTCAAGAGTGTTAAAACGACCTTTCTTTGAAAATATAACTGTCAAGGATCGTGGTACTGGCTCTTTTCAACAAAAGGAAAGTTTTCTGAAATACCTCACTGACATATGACAAGCTATTTTTTCTGATACAATATCTAAAATATTTCAATGAGGCTTCAGTTGAATTCAACATATTAAAAGGACATTCTGTCCAAGTGGTTAAAACTTGGATCCATTAACAGTTACATGAGTAAAGAATCGACTGTACATACAATCAATCGTTTTAGTCGCTGCCTGCATCATTCACTTCGCCATCAGCTTCGTTTTCATTTCTACTGTCCTCATCACCACGATTACTCCTTGCGAGCTCCACCTTAATTTGACGCCCTCCAAGGTCAAGGTCTTTCAAAGCTTGAATGGCTTCTTCTGCTACATCGATGTTAGAAAACTGGAGGAAAGCATGGCCACTGCCACCATGCCATACAACACGCAGAGGTTGAACACTACGATCGTGTATCTTCTCCTTGAACTCACTCACACGCAGTGACCGAGGTAGCCCACCTACATAGATGGATGGATCATGTGATCTTCGATTAATACGACCTCTTCGGGCTGAATTACGAGGACGCCTTCCCTGACCCTGGCCCTGACCCTGACCCTGGCCTTGACCTTCTCCTTCCTCTGTCTGCTCTTCTGATTCAGAATTCCTGACGTCATTGCTCCTGCGCCTTGGGCGGCGGTAGTTGTTGCGGTAGCGACGTCTTGGTGGACCACGGCGCCGGTAGGAGTTCTCATCATTTTCGCGTTTTTCTTCCTCTGGTTCATCATTGATATAGTCTTCACCATCATCTTCTTCCTGACCCTGCACACAAACATTAACCTTTTAATGATTGAAGATAATTCCAAGCTATATCCTTAATTTATTTGTCTTATACTGCAGTCAGCAACATTCTTGCTACTTTGCAGCAGTATCTAAATAATCAAGTTGTGGTCAAACTAGTGGATGACATCAACTTCCTTACAAGCAATGTTCATTGTCTAACCTGTTTTAGCCCTGATACCCAATGGGCTTTAGCCACATTATGGCAGCCTGTTACAAAATTCTAGCCACATCATGACTGCCTGTTGCAGCATTCTACCTATACAACATATTATGGATGCACATTATAAAATTCTAGACATATGGAGGGATGGTGAGGTGAAATGTTGTTTAACATCGCGTACAAGATTACTGCACGGCCACATAGCGACATGTATGCACATGTGGGTGTGCGGCTGTTTGTATCAGTCTGGACTAATTCTGATTTAATAGTGCTAGCCCACTGAGATACCATGCCACAGTTTAACATGAATACCCCACTCAGACACAAATATACTGACTCCGAGCCGACCAATCCTTGTTTTAGCCCCTTAATGCAGAGCGCCAATTACATTACAACAAGTACCATCTTTTAATGTCTTTTGCTGGGCATGGAAGGAAGATGCATGATACAAAATTCTAGCTAAATTATGTCTACCTACATTTTAGCTATAGCACAGATGCCTAGCTACATCACAACCGCTGAATAAAAAAATGGGTTTGTTACACAGGCTATGGTCTTCATGAGAAAAAGGCACTGTCAAATAAGGAAATGTATTTTTGAGGGTAAAAATATCATTTATGCTTATCCTGACTCATATACTGATAGCTTATCTCATTTCTGAAAATGGTAATGGAAACTTCCTGTGCTGTGTTCCCGGAGAACAGAAAAAAACCCATCTCAACGCACTGCCGTACCTCAAAATGCGCACTGGAACAACATGACCAAGCCAGTTGACTTGTCACTCTCTCCATTTTCTTACTTAACGGTCTGAAACACATCTGGGGAGAGAGGGAAGGGTTGGGAGGGTACTCTAGCGTATGAGTCAGGATTAGCATAATTGTATTTATACCCTAAAACATACATATTTTACCTTTTCCTGACTCATACTAAATACTTGTTTCTGACAGTTGGTGGTGGGTTCACCAGTATGTGTGATTCAGTTGTGACCTGTTCAGTAAACCCTATGGGAAGGAGGTAAGACATTGCATTGGTTCTTCTTCTGCCCAGGTGAGGCACCACATCCTTTTTGGTGAAAGGGAGCAAATATAATGATTTTGTGGATTTGGTAAGCATGGTAAGACTTTGATAAAAATTAATTCCCATTTCCCTCATTTTAGTGTCAAGAGAAGGATATAAATGTAACACAATCGTTATCACTCATGTTTGAATTACAAAGTAAAACAGGGGAGCATGGACTCTCTGTCAGTGGTTATGGAACAGTAACAAGTCTATGTGATTGAGGGCCAGTGTATTGTAATCTATCTTCTGGTTGGTATATCTTCTGTGGTGATATCTCTGAGATAATGATTTACAAAGACGGTGTCAGATCTCCAGAAACAACCTTCCATAATGGTCGGGATGAAGCAGTTACCATGAAGGAAGCCATAGCTCTGACTTTGTGAGGGTTGTATGCTGAAGGAGGGACTAACCCTGCTGCCCTATAGGCTCTGAGAATAACAGCTCTTATCCTGAAGGAGATAGTTGTTCTGGAGACTTCTGATGAAGCATTCCTTGTCTTCTGGAGACTGATACATAATGCCCTGACTGTGCATAATGACAAGTCTTCAATGTCTTCTGCTAATATATAGATAGAGAGAGAGAGAGAGATAGAGAGAGATAGAGAGAGAGGGAGGGAGGGAGGGAGTATCCTTCCTGAGAATGTTCGATACAAAGGTGTCTTCCAGGATATCCCCCTTCTTCCAGTATTTGGCCAACCTACCAACTATTGTTGTACTTAAACGCGGTTGGGGGTGGAAGTTCCCAGTCTTCATTGATTGGCACGGGAACCAATGGGTCCTCGGCCACAACATGGTCACGTGGTCTATGACAGGCAGACATCTTGCCTTCTCTGGAACATGTGGATGGCTTGTTTTTGGCTTTCTAGATTCCAGAAAACAGACTCTTGAGCCAAGTTCTCTGCATAGATTGTTCATACAAAAACTATGATAGAGTTTATGGTCTGAATTGACTTGATTAACATCTGATCCTTTGAGTCCTGGACTATGTCTATCTTGACACTACGAGACATAGCAAGGCCTAAGAAGGGAAAGTCTAGTGGTGGTATCCTGCTGACCTAGCTATTTATTTTTTACCCTATAAGTTCTGCTCTTCAAGTACAACATTATAGTCAAGTCCTTATAAACTCCCGGAGCTTGGAGAAATGGTGACATGACATGCATGGGCAACTTCTCAGCATTGAATGAAAGAGTTGGTAGTCCCTGGTTCCTTGAAGTTATAGCAAAGGAAGCATCTAGGTTCTTTGCAACTTGGGAGATTGGTTTAATCGGTGGGATGGTTAAAGTATCCTGATAGGTATCAGTAGGGGAAGAATCCCAGACAAAGACATGGGGAGACTATCTGTAATCCAAGCATTAATTCATGGTCTTCATAAATAGAGGGATATTCCTCCAAATGTGATGACTTTTCTAATCTTGGCACCAACACATCCTCTTCTTGAAGGAACTAAGATGTATTGGGGATTGGACCCGTGGAACAATGGTGAGAAATCTGAGAGGTCTCATCAGAAATTGACGTTGATGAGTATGCTGCGCACAGGGCTTATTCATTACTTGATGCTGTTGCATAGCTAGTAGTACTTGTTATATAACACTGGCTACTAGGTCCATATTAGAGAACGATGTAGGAAATGAACCCTGCGGGAAGAACGCAGGCTGGGTGAACGCTGGAGGCTCTGTGAACTGTGAAGGTAGGGTGCTGAACGAAGGCCTGAATCTGTGCCTGTCTGCCGCTGCATGAAGGACTGGTCCTGCATGGATGACTGAGCCTGCCGTGATGCTAGGGGGTTCACGAATGTCTGAGGCTGCATGTATCTTTCTTCTGCGCTGTGGAAGTTGACTTTGTTGACCCCTTCACGGATGATGATGGTAAGGGCTTCGTAGATGTAATCACATTCGCGAAGATATGAGTGGGTGGAGCCGACTTTGATGAAGAGGAAGAAGAGCTTTCTTTTTCGCACAGGCCAGTAGACTTAACGGCATGGAAGACAAACTCTGTGAAGGGTTGAGTGGAAGTCTGCAAAGAAGGAAGTTCAAGGATGGCTCGGATTACGATGCACAGAATAAAAAGTTCCCAACCAGCTCATTTATGCAAAAATTAGAGATTGACAAGTCAACCAGCTTGAACACATGGTTCTGGAACAGGGTGCCCTTGAGTAAGATGGGTTTTTTCCATTCTCCAGGATCCCAGCACCTTTTTGGAAATGAGATCAGATAAACATAAGGTAAAATTTCTACATTTGTGAATGAGTGAGTGAGTGAGTGAGTGAATGCTGTTTTATGCTGTTTTATGCTGATGTCAGCAATATTGCAGCTATATCAATGCAGTATGTATTACTAAGTCAAGAAGAGACAAACCAGTGGCTCACAGAATGAGATATGATCCATGCCAGCATAGTACACAGACACACAATCAACCACATAAAAATGTAGGAATTCAGGAATGGGGAAATAAATCACGAAAGTAGACTACCTTCAGCCTAACATCGGTGCCCAGTTCACGCTCCCTCTTCCTCAGAAGTTTCAACACGGGAACTCGATTCAGCTTGTCACGATCAAGTTTGGACCAAATGATGCCAGTTGGCTTTGGTTTGGTGCAGTTTGTCTTGATGATCTCTGTTGGTGTTACAATGTAGTCAACTGTCAGATCGTGTTCCTCCACAAGGCGCTCAGGTATGCTGATAACTTGGTGGTCATGAACTGTGGTAACCACAACTGTATTCTCATTCACAGCACCCATCGTTTTCATCATTGCAAACTCCAGGTCAGCAAATCCTTCTCCTTTTCCAATACGGTAACCTAGCAACAGAACCAAACCAGTGAGATACTATTCAATACAACCAAAAGTGTAATTCAATTTCTCCTTTTTGTCTTCATTTACTAACATAAAGGTCACTTAAGTAGTTCAAGCAAACAGAACAGATCCTATTGCAGTAGTGAAATCATATGCCTGGTTCAAACTGACTATTTTATTTCCAAGGCAAGTCCATATTGCAAAGCTATATCTTGCCACATGTGTTTGGCACCCATTCTTTCAAAATTTGTTATGCAGCTGGTATGCAGTTGATGTTAATATCAAAGGTAAGTTATGTCACTTTAACTCACTCCCAATTTCAGCCCCCTACCTCAAATACAAATATAATTTAAACAAGGTGGGCAACAGATCCCACAGCTTTTTTCACAGTACCTATTTGTGTGCGGTAAGCATTAGCAAATGGTTCAATCACTAGGCAACAAATACTGCCTGTCTTTGGTGCCCACCACCCAAAATCTCACCTTCCCTGGACACTCCTACAGAGCCAATGATGACCAGATCGATTTTTACAGCATCATCAAGTCCAATGGGTGTGCTGTATTCACGAACTCCCTACAAAAGAAAATCATAAGCAGTGTCATCATTGTTCATTTCAGCAGAACATAACATGTCCACTGTTCTTCCTGCCCAAGTACCTACACTGCACTGGGGTGTAATTTGCCCTACAGCATTTTTTTACAAGTGGTAACGTATCAAATTTATCAACACGACAAATAGGCAAAACAAGAACCACCGTGATATGGTTGGAATGGTTTCTGAAAAATTACTTACAGGGAACATTTTGGTTTACAAGGTTAATGACAATGAGTAAATGGTTCAATTGTTAGTTAGTGAAACTAGCCATGAACTTTCTTTCTGCTGACATTTTTTTTACTTTAATTTTCTTTTCACAGATATCTCAAAAGTGGCACTAAAAATGGCTTGGCCCTTGATATGTTCCATGACCACGAACCTGTGAGGTAGAGCATGTTCTCAGGATCTCCTTGTTGCAGTCAGCTGGAGGAGTGATCTTGTTGAACAGTCCTTCTCTAAGCCTTGGGGTAGGCACAAGCAGTGTCTTTTCCGACTGAAACACATCATCAGTTGTAGGGGGTGCAAATGAGAGTATGAGTTGCAGGGAGAGTGTATGGATTGTAGAGCAACTGAGTGGTGGTATGGGATGTAGGGTGTGTGAATGAGAGAATAGATTGTAGGTGCATGAGTGTAGGAAAGAGTATTGACTGTAGGGCAATTGAGCGAGGGTATGGGATGTTGGATGAGAATGAAAGTGCACAAGTGAGGGAATTGATTATAGGCCAATTGTTTGTTGTTTAACTACCATACTCAGCAATATTCCTACTATTTGAAAAAGGTTTGAATCAACATCATCAAAGTATGATGACATCCTATAAACAAAGTCACCGAGTCTGACCACATGGTCCATTTGCCTAATACGACCAGCATAAGTTGGTGCAAGTTTGTGGTTTGTTTATCTGTTGTTTAATGCCGCACTCGGCAATATTCCAGCTAAATAATCAAGTCTGGAGCAGACAATCCAGTGATTTATATCATGAGCATCGATTCCAAGTGTGTGGTAAATCTTCATCCTATGTAAACAGCTCGCAGGGGTTTTCATATGAGGTGAAATACTGTCCACTACAAATACTGCAACTTGCTGTCAATTAGTGAGAGTCTTACAGCTAACTGCTGCCTACCTTGGTAAATGTTAATGTCTAGTCAATTACACTACCTGCATCTATCTCTAAAGCAAGATCTTCCTCCCAGATGTGTGCAATGACCCATGCTGAAAATTCAATCCTTGCGAAATTCACTTCATCTTCTGACTTTTAGACATGAAACATAAATTGATGCCCTACCTCCAGTGTGAAGAATCTGGCATCCTGCTGAGGCTTGTCAGGGTTAACCTTCACAACCTTGGCCACCTGGAACTCTTCAAGTTCTTTCACCTTCTCTGCAGCATTTACTGCTCCCTACAAAATATAAACACCAGCATCAAATACCATGAATACAGGTATTGTATCGCCATATGTTTTCTCCCAATCTATAGGTGATTTCATTCACAAACACCCAATAATGTCACTTAAAGAATTTTAATGTGCAGTATCAGTAAGGGCATTATTGTGAGGGATGACTGTACTCTAGTATAATTACAATCTTGTAGATGCACATGAGAACATGAGTTGACGCAAGATGCATCTCCTGTGGGGCATTTGTCTTTCACAAGCTAGAATCTCTAAAACATGGGTCTCCTGCATGCTTTCTTTGTAATAGGAATCAAAGTCGACCAGGTTAGTTTAAAAAAAATACATTGATTAGGCTACAAAAATAAAAATCTTTGTTCTCAGGCACCACCTGCATCATCATAAAGTGTGCAGCACATTTCGTTTTTATTTCCATTTAAAAAAAAACAAGAATAGCCTTAAATATTCAAAGTCCAATGGTAATCAAATACATGTACTGTACTCCAGTATTTTACTCATCAGGGAATACAATTATGATGATACTAGTTTGAACAACAACAACAAAAAAAACGCCTGCTGCACTGTATTTTCAAAAGCCATTGCCTGAGAACCGATTCTTTTATTATTATGTTAAGCCTTATCCATGTCTGAGAGTTTCTTTCTTTCTTTCACATTGTTCAGTAGGTGACTCAATTGCCTTGATCCCATAATGTTTATGTTGTGTGCCACTGTTGTGTTGTCTGTGGAGACCAGAACCTTAGTGCTAACCAAACATTATATCTTGAAGTAACTTCTATATCAGGTGCAAGTTATCTACTTTCTTCTGCCATCATTGAACGCTGTTCTGGTATGAGTTGTAACAGTTGGAGGTGGATTCCACTGCCATCAATGACCAACTTGTGTGAAAATTCAGTCCAAGGAACTCATTTCTTGGGTTCTTGTGATCACCATAACCATTTCGGCTGTAATGTGTCTTGTATCGAATGACGCTCAGTGACAACCATGTTTCAGTTGGAAAGAATTGCACACACAAAGTGAAGCGTCACTAAAAAACCCAGCTACTACCACAATATTCTAGAGTGCTGTCCACTGGTATGTTCATGACTGTACTGAATGAACAAGATCACACAATCAACTTGCACTGTTGCCTTTAACACATGTTTAACTCTCCTCAGTGCTTCCCAGCATGAGCTCATCCCACAGGAACTGTAAATACCTAAAGACGTCAATGGAAGCTACTGACATGTCGATACATCATTTAATATTGATCTTAGTTCTCTCAAAACAAGTCTTTAATCTGCCACCTACAGGAAACAATGTTACTCTGACAATCAGCAGTATTAGACTCCAACTGTTTAGTACTGGCAACAAATCAGTTAAGGTTAACCGGAGTGGCCACCATCCATGGTTGTTGAAACATCTTTTCATCTCCCCTCTATCTGAATGTCATAAGCCATAGCACCAATCCAAGGATGGAGTTGGCTCGGATGAGCATGCTGAGTATTGCATCCTGGGAAGGTGGTGGGAAGCCTGAGCCTGAGAATGGCATAGTAGTAGGCTGTGTGCCAAAAATGCATACTGCGAATTAAATAATCACTGCAAAATATAATGTCATAACCCTCAAAGAAGATATATGTCAAGTTTTGTTCACATAGAACGTAAAATAAGGTTAATGTTAAGGCCATAATTTCCTATAACACATGCATGTGTATATTCCCTGTATGATAAGGAAAATGACGGATCAGGGACAGATAACTAATTGGTTGGTGACCAATAGCAACAGGCACCCCCAATGTAAAAGAGGCAGGTTTGGGGCTCTGTTGTGTATTGAAATGAAGGAAATTGCAAGGTGTAGTGTCAGGATTAGAAATAACTTAAAACTTTAGTGGGTTCCTCCTCAATTCAAATACTGTAACAGGAAACCAACAAAACTTTTGATACAAACCATAAAGGATCCCCTTTAATTTTAAACAGGAATGAAGAATACATTTCAAACATTCAGTAATCATGTCTTGATGCCCAATACTCCGCTTCATTTTTCACTATTATTAGCACATCATATTACAGTATACAGTGTTATGACCATGCTTTGAAGGAGAAGAGCCATGTCAGATTTTCCTAAACCAGTTAGTTACCTTGAAATTTGGTATCCTGTGGTGCACCGGTCGGGGGAAGTTAGCCAGGTTGTGATCCTCAATAAAGTCCCACACCTGTTTCCTAATGCTCCATTTAGTCACCTCTGTAACAACATTGAAACATGCCATACAGACCTGCCTGTATGATTAATACCACAAAACAAAAGGTATGAAAAATACTTGTTTGATCAAATTGATGCAACTTGGGGGAAATCTTCATCTCCTAAATCAGTTTAAATGAACTGTTGATACATGTTTTGGTATTTCTAAATGCAACTTCAGAGGCATGCATTAACTGAACGTGACTATGAACATATCGTAGCTAGGTGAGAACTTATAGTAGCTAGTTGATAATTAAAATCTTGAAATGATATTGATATGGTCAAGGACTAGTGTCATCTTTCATTCTAGTGTATACAGAGGTATGTAGACATGTTTATTAGCTACAAATATATTACTTTTGTTAAAGTTTTTGAAGGTCAATGTGACAATTTTCAGAAGCCAAAAAAAAGAAGGAAATCTGAAGTTACTTCAGTAAAACATACAACAAAAAGATCCTGAAAAAATATTTTAAGACAATATTTTGACCTGTTATTATTTCTTTACAGCTCAGCTGTTCAATCGTTTCAAAGCCACCAGAGCTAAAATATTTTATTACTAGAATTAATTTTATTGTCATTCTGTTTTATAATATTTTACTATTATAATACAATCATCAGAGATGGCAATGCAACAAGTATGTAAAGTCAGACAAGTCATAAATTTGTGATACTGCTGGTAACATAGAAAACTGTTCAACGCTTATCGTGTAACTATGGCAACAAAGGGGATCTGGGTTAACACCATATGTTTTCTGTGAGCAACCAATACAAGTTAGGCCAGAGTTGTACATTTCTCAAAACATAATCTACAATTGAACATAAATTTGGAATTGGAGCAATTTGCATTAAAAGTAAGGATTACAAATAATTCAATAACAGATCAATGGTCTATAGAATCATTGCTGTTAATTTTTCTCCATGTTTTCCCAATCAGATAATCTATTAGAATATGCAAGATCCTAGGTAATCAATATGATCTAAGAAATATGAAACTAAGGCCAATATAATATGTTAGACTACAAACTACAATAGGACACCCTACACATGCAGCCCAGTATAACCCAATACTTCTTCACTTTCATATATCATTGAAATAGAAAACCTGATTCAGCATGTGCCATTATTGAATAAAGAATATCTGGTTGAGATAACCATGTGCAAAATAACATAATGTATTACAGACATATCGGTAAATCAATGATGATGTGTTTACACATACTTGCATATGTTGAAGATCCATATAAAAATACTTATGATACTATCCAAGTCTTTGGAAATGTTTCCAAGTTTACTATGATAACATTAAGAGTTGAATAACCTGATAACAGTACATAAAGCTTATACGTATGTATGAGAATTATCTGAGCATTGTTAAGGTAAAGTTTGTTTGTCTTATCACGTTGTTAATCCAATTTGAGATTAGCATTATTGCTACGACGCAGTGTATGACTGCATAGCTTTAATATCCTCAGCTAAACTGAATGTGGTAAAGTGAAAGTGAAGTGTTCTGCCTGATCCTGACATTAATGAAGGATTCAGTTACAACAGCAAGTGCATATAAAAAGGACACATAATGGACAGGTAAGGGTATTATGACTGATGTAACTACATGGACGAGAATACTGGCATTTTACCCGAAGTATTGTTATATATAGTCTCTTCATATGCAATTGTCACACATTGCATGCAACATTCAATTTTGTTTACTTAAATATACTTTATATTAATTTTTTTATATATTTCTGGTACAAATGTGGAGAAACACTATTGTGCATTTCTGGGAAAACTAAACCTGGAGTATTTGATGATGGCCCAGGCCTCCGCCCATATTGCTTTTATTACAACTAGAATTTCTTTTAAGCACATTTGGGTAAACTTGTCGATTACTGCTACAGCTAGAGTTTACCGTGTTTATTAACAAAGCATATTAAATTTTGATCTGTGATTTCTTATCTGACTACTGCCAGAAATCACAACAATAACCAACAAAGACTGAATAAAACAGAAAACTGTCAAAAATATTTCAGAATAAAAACAAACGACTAATTCAATATGAAATTCAATGTGACACATTGCAATTGCATGGACCAGCGAACCAAGTTTGTATGTATCCAGATGTTCATTTTAGTTGATTACAAGCCACAACCAACCAAATACGCTGGTAACCATAGTAAGAATGCATAATGAAAGATGCAATTAATGTTGTACAGAAAGAAGAGGAAAGAAAGACTAACTAAAGATGCCTCATCACCACACAAAAAAATGATCCCTACCTTGACCAGTACCTGTTAGGGTGGAAAAACACTTGGTGAAAAGGGAATCATGTATACATGGCATGTGAAGCATATGATTCACAGTTGGTAAACATAAGTGACATGGGAATTTGGAAAGTTTAACATGTGAATCAGAGATGATAGACAATTCATGAAACAGCAACAAAACATTGATATATACACAGCTAAGTATGTTGTAGGTCACTCAGACTTATTAACCAATCCAATGCAAACATTAATACTGGAATGTTTATTTGATTCCAGGAATGAATGACAAAGGGCCGGTGACAACAACCAAGATCTAGTACACAAATGTTAAGAAATCAGAAAAGTAAAGTATATGTGTTAAATGTTCACAATATTGACACCATGTTTCCTCACAGTGAAGAGGCAGAGTATCAGCAAATGAAGCCTGTTGAAGAACCCTTATGGACATTTGAAGGCTGATGCAAGATGGCATCATCAGTGCAACATTAATACTTGACATGAATAAAGCAGACAATGAGGAACAGCAGCTCACCTGAAGTTTGGGGCACCAGACAACAAATCAATTTGTACATTTCTAAATTGGCCTAAGTGACCATTCTTATCGCCTGATAATTTGGTCAGCAAAGTTTCAACACCAGTAACTCAATATCATTAAACTGGACTTGTAAGCTTCAGGCTTTATTACCTTGCAGTTTCAAAGGAGATACAAAAGAACAAAAAAGAAACAATTTCTAGCTTGAATTGACAGCTAGAACACAAGTCAGATTGTGTTGATACTTAACAAAAGTGTCAGGACAAAACAGTAAATTGTTTTTCCAATGGATCTAAATCACAAATGTACAAACATTTACAATGAGTGACATCTGAGCATGATATTGAAGTTGAAACCCATTCTGATGCACGGTGCTAGCGTTGTAAGAAATCCATAGAGGAATGTTGAAAGAACCAAAAGGAAGCAATTGTATCTTCCACACTTATATATGAACATGACGAAGGAGCACTGATGAAATTCCATGTTTTAATTAGCGGCTGATGACCGGTGTAATGATGTTGTATTGATGATATGACATTTTACGAAACATCAAAGTAGCCCCCAATTCAATTCACTTCACTTCACCACATTCCTTGTTGAAGTACACATTGTCCTACATGCTACAAACCTTGTTATGGCTGATATTTGGCTTTGAAATATTCTTACTACAAGTCTACCAAGAGCTGATCCCTACTGATTTTCATCCAAAAATGCTCAGATTTCTTTAAACTTGGGTACTGATATAGAATTCTATAACTAAAGTTGATATCATTACAATGTCCCAATACCATTTGTCTTTCAAATTTCTAACCCCGCATAGCAGAAAAAGACAAAATGAAATCTTGTGAAATTCTTAATTTCCTATAATGTTTGCAAGAAATAACAAGAAAATGGTAACCTCCTGAACATCCAGAAGGACCTTGATCCTTTCTGTCTGAGGCTGAATATGACCTAAAACAAGTAATGAAGTAAGTACAAAAAGCACATACCACTGTTTTGGTACTGAAGCCCTTTTAGGAGTATATCAGAATAAGGGACTTGACATTAGCCATGTTAGCTCAATTTTTTTAGCAATGAGAATTCAATTTTTTTGCGAAATTCATAACTGCTTTGAGGATGCATTTCTTTATAGTTTCTAGGGTATGTCAATGTAAACTGTTTAGCATGATACTAAACTTCAACTGAACATGGCAACATGTTAGAAATACCAGCACACCATTTAACAGAAACATGTTATCACTTTGTAGAGCTTTACCTTTCCCGATCTCGATAGGCTCAATGGGTCCCTCAGGCTCATCATTAGTGTTTCTTCTCCTTCGACGATTTCCTGGGTTCCTCCGTTGCCTGCGGTTCCCCCTCTTAGCTTGACCATCACCATCACCATCACCATCACCGCCTCCTTCTTCATTCTCCTGGTTCTCATCTCTCACCTCTTCATCTCGGTCATCAACTTCATTGTCGTTGATGGGTGCTTGTTTGTCAGCCTCTGACATCGTGGAGTGACGATGAATAAAGATTGGGAGCTTCAGCTGAAAAAGGTGGCAATACTCATAGATTTTGGATAAAAATCTCAAAGCTTCAGATTGATGTGAATACTTGCGTGTCTGGTTACCAGTGAAAATGAAATGCCATGTATCAGAATTACTGGGCAAAGGTGACACTTATTCAGTGATTTTGCTGGTGACAAATGGCATTATCATACCTCCAGAATGAGATCTTTTGAACTTGTTTTAATTCCTTTACAATGGCAGATTAAAACATGTCGGTAAAAATACTAAGAAAAATTTGTTGTAGCAGTATCACGAGGGGAACATGTGATATTAAGCATCCCTTGTTTTGATAATTAACCACAAGTCAGAGTCTCGTGGTAAAAACCTAATGCGGGATGCATAATACAACATGTTACCCCACATGATACTGCTACAACTTACAATGTATTTCATCTGAGAGGGAAATAAATTTCTCAGCAGGAGAATACTTTTCTTATGCCCCACTACAAAGAAGACGAGCTACAGATGGATTTTTGAGCGGGAGAATAAATCCCTTATACCCCGCTTCGAAGAAAAAGCTGCATGTACGCCTTTGTCGAGTCAATGGAAGTTATGTGACATAGCACAAGTTAACCTCAGCTCAATTGAACAGCTGATTTGTATCAATATTTTAATTTGTCTAAATTCTTTTACAATGGCAGATTAAAACGTGTACTTGGGGTACATGTGGAATAAAAACCTGTGCTCATGTGGTATAAAAACCTTGTGCTCATGATATAAAACCTAACAAGGGATGCAAAAAAACAAACCACATGTACAACTCGTGACAGTGGCACAACTTATATTAAGCCATTTTCAACATTTTCTCTCACTTTTTGATGTCATTCTTCTATATCATCAGTAAACAAGATTTATATAACTACGAACACTTTGAGTACCGATGTGAAGCCCTACATATTATGATATTACAAAGAAAATTAGTTGTCCAAGAACCATAATGTCCTATCTCCACTTTTACAGGTTTTGAGTAAATGATATTTAAAAATTTGAAGTTCTGTATAAGATTAACCTAAAAAACAACATGCATTTATTTCACATGAAACAAACAAATACAAATTTATTTACGTGTTTTCAAAGCAAAGGGAATCATCCATCTTCTCATTTACAGATATATGTTATTTTTTTGTAAGAGTACCAAAGAAGTTAGAACATTTGTCTTCAGATCCATACTTTTCTATTTCCATCAGTAAATCCAACTGGCACATTCTGATTATTCTTGACCAAAATTTCAACTCAAAGGAGAGATCACATACTTGAGACAGCTTATTGTAATGAAGTCATCACTGACAGATCACAAAATTCACTCCAAATGTTCACATTCGACAGTTGATAAATGATAACCAAATGGTGCTATCTCCAATTGATTTGGAACTATGGGGGTCCTATCTTGTCACATGACCTGTGTCAAGAATTTGATTGGACACATTGACATGGACATAGAACATTCTTGTATTAAGTAACTTATGGGTTTTAGGACACAGAATCACTGAAAAACTAATTTCCAGCAACAGGGGCTTCATGAAATTTACAACAATGTTAGAAAAGCACCCATTTGGAAAGAAAATGTAAAAACATCATTTTTGGTCAAATGTGGACATAGGACCAAATGTTTTCAGGGGTCAATAGCCCTTTGCCTATCCATGGGCCTTCAGATGGTGTACCAATAAAGTGTACATTTCAAGGTCACAATGAAATAACATTTCCATTTCATAAGAATCCCATTCATTTATATTATAGCAGGGATGAAATCTAAAATGATTCTCAACACTACTTGAAACACTGCGTCGTGTACACTGTCAGTATGCTACATATATATTAAAAGTAGAATTTCCTTCATCCACATTTGTTGTTAGTTTGCCAATCATGCCAATGATAGCCATGATAGCAGAATGGTAGAATTGCTTGGATTGAATTAATATCAGGAATTTATAATATCTCATTTAAATGTCCTGCCCAAACATGACAGGGCTCTGAACACGGGGCAGAATTTTTCAGTGAGAAAGACAGTGTCTTTTCAATTATGATTTCAATGCACTGAATAGATTGTTAATACTGTAACTTGTCATAAGAAATTAACATAAAACTGGTAACTGTTAAATAAATCAATAACCCATCAAATACTTGACATGCTTGAGTCGCAAACATTTTACACAACAGAACATAACAGAATAAAATTAAAGTCTTCAACATGTTTAAATGAATATTGATCATTTTTAAAAATAACGTAGGTGTGCACTGAGACTGCATTCAGTCATATCTAACTCATAAATCAATCTTAGAAACAAAATATATAAAAAATACTTCATACTAAATGCAAGACATTTATGAGTTAAAAAAAATGCCTGAACAAAACATGAAGAAAGTTGCAGTTCAAAATAATGAAGCTCAAATCATGACTGATGTTCTAAAGAATGATACAACTTTAGATTGACATTTATGGATGATTAACATTATTAATAAGTAACGTCATGGTCCTCAAGTGTTAATATTACGGTTATCGCCTTCATCATAAAAAAAAATGGAATATTTGTAGTAACAGATTATCAATACAAAATATAGATATGCTTAACTTTCAATTTCAAACAAACTACCAAAAACCAACCCCCAAAACTTTTCACTGACTATTCAAAGTTTTGATTTGGCAAATCCAAGAGAAAATCTTAACAAAGACCTTCATTTCTCAAGGGCAGGAATTATTACGTCTTTTTTTGAGAAATAAATAAGTATATCCTTATGTGATAAGAATATGACAAGTTTGTTTTGATCGAGAATGGGCACAAAATAATCTTGCTCTGACGTCATTGTCAAGCTTCCATGTGACGTCACCAAACATCCACATGGCACGGCATGTTATGCAAAGCTCTAGTTGACAGACTTTTAAATGTTTACATTGTATGAATAAACAAACTATAACTATTTTGAATACACACTGTGGTATTTAGTGTGTATTAAACATGAGTAAGAGAAAGGATAGGTATCTGAAACTCGGACGAGTGGAGCGACCCACATCAACCGGCATCCATTGAATTTCTCGCCAGGTGAGGGTTTTTAAGAGCGCCCCAAAGGAGTTATTTCTACAAATGCGTTAAAAGTCATACTTATGTCTTATCTTGGTTGTTGACACAATCAGAAAATGGATATTCAAAAAGCGCTGCGCAACTTGTAACAGCTGACACTTCTACACGTAAGCAGATGCCGAAAGTTCTACTTTTGCAAGGAGGCAGCCATATTCTGTATCACGCGGAGTGAAAGTTGTTACAAAAAGTTGAACGCATCACGGTAGGGAAAAGAACTTGAAACGAACTGTAAATCGAAAAGAAGGAAGGGGAACATGATACAGTCATTATGTGAAGGTGTCGACAGTCTTCTTAGGAAGTTTATCTTTAGACATCGTAGAATATTGATACAAATATTTTCTCCTTTTCTTTGCGGATAATACCAAACGTTAGACGATATATTATAGCCTCAGGGACTGTCTCGTGACTCACAGCTTAGACCTTATACCTGTATATGGTCTCTGATCACAGGAATGAATTTGAAATAGTTGTTATCACATTCCTCTCACACATAAAAATTATAAACTTTTGGCGTTGTATTCCCACACGTAAAACTGTATTCCTATGCAAGATAAATAAAAGTGCCATATGTTCCAAACTTTTGGTATATTTATATTACTTTCATTTAGCCTCTTTGTATCATTTAGATGTTTTATGTTTTGTTGATATATTTAAGAATCAAATGTCTCGTGGTCGTTGTTTATCTTACAATAAAACACCGCTGCCCCCCTCGCGGTTTATTCTCCCTGCGGTGTTTTATTGTACTATAAAACAACGACCACGAGTCGTTTCTTATATGAGATATCAACATTATGAACAGCCTCTTTAAGGACGATGATAAAGTGTACAAGCTTTAACAATATTTACGCGTATTTATATAATAAATAAAAATTCCTATCAATACCTGCGATCTTGTCACAAGAGTTATATTCGTACCCATATTGTTTTAACTATATATGTATCAGAAATGTAACAACAACAATTATAAAAACAATAACAATAATTAAAATAAAACAAAAACGAATACTACCATAAAGTATGATAGTGGTTGTGATGATTTGATGACAAACAGTGTGTTAGGCCATACCGAAATAGCTACCCTGAGTAAAAGCGGGAAAATGCCAGTGCGATATAAATCAGTTTAACAATATTTCATGTCCAACTAATTAACGCCCAGGAACGCCTGGACAAAGTCAAGAAGTGATGGGGAAAGTCACGGAGAATGATACCAAATATTCATAAAGTTTTACCTAGTTTTACCTACATAATTGTGTTCTTGTATTAATTTTTATAAAGTGCCATTAACGAGGGGGGTCCACCCCTCACCTAAAACACACACACACACGTTATCTCCAACCCTCCTATTCTTTAACTTAGCATAGAATTTCTCTCGCTATATATGTGTGTATACACACACACACACACACACACACACACACACACACACACACACACACACACACACACACACACGAACACACACACACGTTATCTCCAGCCCTCCTATTTTTTAACTCAGCATAGAACGTTCTGGGTGTGGTACTGGACAGCTGTCCAAACTAATAGCTGGAAACTGATAAGTGCAACGTGAAACAACAGCTGTATAGTACGCAATCAGCATAACTATTGAGAGTGAAAATAAATAAAGTCCCATAGGATGCAATTACATCATATAACCGTTTTATTTATGTCCAATGAAAGTAGCATGCATGTAACACTTCTGCTGAAGAACAAGAACAGTTCGCGTAAGTATTCACAAATATTTATATAATACATATTTCAGTAGTCACCCATGACTTACAAATAGAAACACCCAAGTACACCCCTGCTGAAATATACGCAAATGTATTATTATGTAGAACGAATACACACACACACACACACACACACACACACACACACACACACACACACACACACACACACACACACACACACACACACACACACACACACACACACACACACACTTCCTTTGGAACGTCCTTTGTTTCAACTGCGAATCTGGCAGGGGTTCTTTCGTTTCACTTTGAAGTTGCTATTTTAAACACTGCTCAGTAAACTTTTGAATGGAGCTGAGAAAAACTATTGCCAGTCGATATTTGAAATATGTTGTTTTCTGTTATGATGAAAAAGTGCTGAATTGTACTCAGAATTTGTGTTTGCCTGTATGATTTTTGGCCAATTAAAAGATTCTCGTCTGCGAATTATTTGCTGCGTTCTGCCAACATGGCGGCCTCCATCGCAGGTCGATTTTCTGTCAAATCAACTTTAGGGATTTGGAAACACATGTGTAGACATTTAACTCAGGTTTCAGTGAGTTTCTTTGTTGTCATCAGCAGTTCGTGTAAATTGCAGTTTACGGGGCGTACGCTAGCCACTTTGGTCAACAAATCGAGCTTTAGTTGACTTTATATTTCAAATGAAGATGCCCATGGAAAAGAAAACTTGCCAGGGATAATTTATTTCCTCTTTGTTTGTATTTATTTTCACGTAGAAACGTAAACCAAAGACGTATACAGAGGATCACCTGATACTCATCTGAAGTTGCGATAGCTATTTTGACCCTGTCACAGTGTTCTTTAGCATTGACAAAAACTGAAGTATGAAGCTACAGTGTTCATTCCAAAGCACCTCGATGTCATAAAGTTTTATCAAATCATAAGTTAGTTTAGTAATTCAGTAACTTACATGACAAAACAGGGCAACAATGCTGTTTACGGGATGAGCTTATGGCCCCAATTGGCTCAGGCTGCTGGCTGTGGCTTGTGCTTCACAGATCTTGCATGCCTCTTTGATCCTGATGGTTGGGCACCTATTGCCAGTCAAACAACCCTTTATGATGTATTCCTTAGGGTTAGGTGCCCCTAAATACAATCCTTAGGGTTAGATGTGCTTAAGGTATCTGAATAATTTTTTATCAACTTTCAAGTTAATTGAAATCCGAAAAAAGTATGTCCACTTTTTAGTCTTTCTTGCCAGAGGTGGTTGTATATTTTGTATAAACACATTATATAATGTGTATATCGTAGATAATAGTGCTGGTTAACGGTATAATTGATATAGAACATGATGTGAAATAAAAAATGAAGTCAAGACTGTAGTTTACCAAACGGTCTCATGAATTCGTAGTTGTTATGCACAAATAAAAATATAATATCTTGCCATCAGAATGCTTAAAATGCAATTATGTATGCAGCTGAAATCAGCAATGTCAGTATGCTTGGTGGAAATTAAAAACTGATAACTTGTACCATGTTATTTTTTTCTTCAGATTGCTGGGTTACCAAGTTTTGTTAAAATAGTTGAGGTTGGGCCGAGAGATGGTCTTCAAAATGAAAAGGTTTGAAAATGTATTATAAAAATATGGAGATGTTTCAGTTTCTACATGTTCAATCTGTCTTATCTTTTATCATTATCAGCGTTAGAAATTGGCACTAGTCCTACAGTCCTTGCCAGTTAAACTGCCAAATAGTCAAGGTATTATGAGCATGATGAGGACTAGTAGAAATTTGCCCTTTATAAGGGTTGTGTTATATGTTATCATTATGAGGACTATTGGACTAAAACTGTTAGTTTCTATCACTGATTATGAACATGTGTTAAGTTAGCTTACACATGTTACAAGATGTGTTCAGTGTAAGGTTGAAATGTTCAACAGGTCAGTGATAAGAGTACAAATGTATATCATGTCAAGTATAAATAAGGTAATCATGATGTTGGAAATGTCACAATTTTTATGGTATAATTTCCATGATTTGCCTCTGAAAATGGCAACAACTTTGTCTATACTTTAGAAATGAAAACAGCAACACATTTTTGTAAAGGGCAACACATTTTCATGAAGCATCTTAAGAGTTTTTAATGTTCATATATTACATGTATATATCTAGTATAACAATGTTTAAAATTAAACATTAAAGTAAAGGCGTCCTTAATGTTATTGATCTTTATTTTTGGTAAATTTTTGTGTATTTTTGTATATATATATATATGGACAAGTTTTAGATATTTTCATGATTATCGATAGGCTTACCATGCTTACTTGGCGAAATTAAATTCTTCTACTTCAGATTAGTAGCAGACCACTTAACTAGTAACTGATGATCATCTGTAGCTGTATGTGTTATTTTATCATATAAAAACAAACACATGCTTTCTTATTTTTACAGACAATTGTTCCAACTGAAACCAAGATTGAGTTTGTCAATCGTTTGTCAGAAGCTGGACTTCCGGTGATCGAAGTTACAAGTTTTGTATCTCCCAAATGGGTTCCTCAGGTTTGATATGTTTCTTTAGTATATTTGAATGGAAATGTTAACATATGGGAGCCTTATCATGATACTAGGTCCATGGATGTTAAGGGGTCCTTCTCCATTGTTGTCATGACCCTTATGTTAATATTCTAGGTATACAAGGTCCCTGGATTCAAACACTGTAAGAGACCTCAAGGACCCATAACCCACCTTAATTTTGAAAACTGATAACAACATTTGATATCTCCATGTAAGTCAAAATATTTAAGAAAAAGTTTGAAGGCTTTGCTTTATCTGCTTCAAATGCATGATAATTTTTAACTTATCCTGCACTACTCGTTAATGCATTTACAGCTTGTTCTTGACAGAAAGAAGCGCCGTATGAGGTCTTGCTGAAGAAGACGTTGTTCCAACTGGTTGTGTGGCTAATCACATCACACAACTCCCGCGTGACCACAGAAGTGATGAAGTCACGTATCATCTCATTACTGCTGTCACTCAGAGAGTACAGACACCAGTTTTGAGCTGTCAGCTTTATCCATTACAATCCTTTGTGTGTTATTATAACACTATTGTTTTGTGTAAATTGTATCCTTCCTATGGTTTGTGTCTTCATATATTACATATGATTTTTACCATTGCATTAATATATAACGCTGAATGGTGACTTTTGGTCACGGTAAATATCAGGCATTTTGTTCCAATTGCCATTTTGAATTCACTTCGTGGTCAAGTTTTTGCATGTCATGCATTTGTAGTCTTTGTGTTGCTTGATACTTCTTATACTTTGTTGCACCTCTGCTTCCCGAAGTGTTATCCAAGTGTTTTATTCACCTTTTTTGCGTAATCTTATCCCTTAACCTCTGTGTTCTGGGATTTAGAATATTACATACATACACAATCATGATGGGTACGCATCGTGATTACACCTTCTGCTTCATTGCAGATTTATGTCCTGTAGTCCGTGCCTCGGTAACAAATGGCTGGGACCCCCACCCTTTGTGTCTGGACTGCTCCGATAAATATTATGTTCAACAGCTACAAATGTAGCATTTGCATACACCTCTCTCACAGAGCCTTCTCCAAGTACCTGAGGGTTTCTTTGTAGTGCAGTTCACAGTAAGCTTGTGGACAAGCTAATATGAAGATGTCTTATTCCTCTGGGACTACTTCATCTCCATTTGCCTTAGCAACTACATCTTCTTCGGGCTGGAAATACCAGCGTCTACCCCTCTAAGATCAGCCTTCCTGCGTCATTCTATCAACGTTGATATCTACTCCTGAGACGACAGTACTCCTCCAGGATTCTATGACCATCCTTGGCGCCACCGACCCAGAGATTGGCCTCATGGATCCCTCCTGGTTGCAGATGATGCAGTCCATGTTCCAGCAGAAGCTGGCCCGTGTGTGAATTAACAAGACACCGTTAAACTTCAAGGTTCCTCGGTTGAGGAAGGACGATGATCCCATCCATGCTTTGGAGATGGCAGACACAACACACACCCGGGATGACCTCGCAGACAGAAGTTAGCCGTAACACAATCTCCCTGTGGTTACATGCTCTCATTCTACAGGCTTATGAGACCACTTGATTACATCCCCAGGGCCATCAATCCTCACACCCTCAGAGCGGTCGCTGGACATGCAAATGGTTTTTATATACAACAGAGGTCCAACATTTCCTCAAGCTCTTGGCAGCGCCTGGCCTCGTGGTGAGGGTTCTGTGAAAGGTCCCACCCATTCTCCTTGTCTATCAATGTTGGCTGAACGATTCCATGGAGAGGACGATAGTACTCTCGAAGATTTTCCCTTCCTCTCTTTTCTGGTAAACATAATCTGCACCAAAGTTGAAGATCACAACTTCACGACCGATTCAACATTTGACAGAATCGGCATATGCTTCGGGGTACCCACCTCAAGATCATCGTTCACAACACAGGATTGGTTTGCATGCTTACTTGTACGTAATGCTGTAACCACTCGACCAGATGCCTGTTGCTGTACATCAATGTGATCGAGTCACTAACTACAGTAGACATTTGATGCCAACATGCGCTGTTATGAGACACCACGCCTCATCGTCCCTTGGTATAAGAATGGGATCGCTTATACGGTGCCCAGGTGATGGAAACGATCACCTTACTTTCATTGGTATGATCTTTCAGACAAAAGAATTTTATACATTCAGCATGATCTAACGAAGCACCTCCTTTCATCATCATCTCGATATAAGATCGGGAGTGCCCATATGACCAGGGGATAGAAATGACCACCTTACTTTGTTCGGTACGATCTTACAGACCAAAGTTTTCTATATATTCAGCCATATCTACTGCATGAAGCTTCGACCTCCCCTACCCTTACATCGATGCCTAGGCATCAGTTGTTCGACCATGTCCAACTACAAGATTGGCCAAACCTGCTGATCCACCCTCACAGTCACAGCAAACGTCCCCTCCCGACTCCAGACAGGCTACATCTTCATGGCTGGTCCATCTATGAAGAGCTCTATGAAGTGCCAAGGGTCACTCAGCAAGGGCGGCGAAGGCAATCACATTTGCGCACAGTCCTTCTACCAGGGGCCTTTATGATGACAAGTGGCGCTCCTTTGAGAGTCTCTGCAAGGAGAAGCACCAGGACCCTGCCTCTTAGTCACCCCAATTCTTCACTTGTGCCACAAGTGTATTCTTAAGGACAGAACCATCGCAACTTACCTTGTGGCCCTTAACTCCGTCTTGGCACTTTTGATAGTTTGAAAGATCACCAAGATTCTGCAACTCCAAGCTTTGTTACTCTCCTTTCGTCTGGTAGACCAGAAGGACAAGTTCAGACCCCCGGCGTGGGATCTGAATGTGGTAATTACCCTGCTGAGAGGCACGCCCTTTGAGCCACTCCACTTAGTGTCTTACTACAACCTCACCAAGTCGACCGTCTTCCTCTTGGCTCTGGCAACAGCGGCATGTGTTAGTGAACTACATCACCCGTGTTAGATTTGAGCGCAGAGTGCATGGAGATGTTCATCTGGGGCTGTGCTGGGACTTCATAGCCAAGATTCAACTCCCAGGACAGCCCGATAGATCCTTCACCATACTGCTAGTGGGGGTTGAAGATGAACAGGAACTTCTACCATGTCTGGTGCAGGTGCTGCGATGCTTCATTCGATGCTCCAAGAATCTTCGGGGACAAGGTTGCTGCTTTTTCACCCTGGTATCTACGATATTGCAGGTGTGAGTCAGCCGCAACATGATCGCCCTATGGCTTTGCGTCATCATACTCCAGCTTATGAGGCTGCGGGACTGGATTCTCTGAGCCAACAATCAGCATGAGATCCGGGCGGACACCTCTACCATGGCGCTTCTCAACGGCTCCACCCGTGCCATTATGAAAGGCTGCTGCTGGCGTTCACCAGACACTACCTGCGAGATGTCGGCCCTTTTGTGGTTGCTCAGCAGGTCATTGCCACAAGGTGCTGCTGACGCTTCCACATGTCCAGAGCCAACATTTCGACGTCTCCGGTGCATCACCCCAGACTAGAATGTTACATGCTGAACACATTGGCTCAGTACGTAAGTTCTAGACTTTAAACACTGTTTAATTTTTATTACTGCAATGATACAAGGACATCACACATACCTGACTCTCTCCTTCCCCGCTGACAGGTATGGTCACTTGATCCCGGACATAGCTGTTGCTCCTTGGTGGGAGTCTGTGGAGAGTTTATTAAAGATCACATCTACAGATGCATTGAGGAGTAATGCAGGATAAGTTAAAAAATCTAGTAAAATCCTTGCTATACTTATCCTGCATTACTCTGTCTAAAGTGGCTCACCTGTCACAGAGCTGCCTTCCTAGATGTCTTAAGATGTTACAATCTAGCAGTAATGTGATGTATGTGACGTCCTCTCTTTCCTTTGTCACGTGGGAGCTGTGTGATGGGATTAGCCACACATCCATTTGGAACAACTTCTTCAGCAAGACCTCTAACAGCTCTTCTTTCTGTCAAGAACATGCAGTAAATGCATTAAGGAATAATGCAGGATAAGTATACAAATATAAAAAACTTGTCTAGGATTTTATTAGTTTTTTCATGTTAGCTTTAATCCACTAAAGCAGGGAACACTGTCCATATGAGGTCATTGACAACTGTCAGTAATGTATAATGTTTGACATTTCCTGGAGACTGATCTGTGTGAAAAAGAACATTATATATCTGACAAAAAGAATTTCATCCAATATTCATAAGAAAGAGATAGTGAAATAACTGAACAAATATTGATGAGGATTTGTTATGATAAAAAGGCAAAGAAATAGCTGTTTTGGTGAGGATCTGTGTATTAGTGATCATAAATTGATATGTGGATGCTAGATAAATGCTAGCAACCCAAATCATGCACAAAGCAATTTGCATTTGTTTGAAAACATTACCAAATATATAAAGCGATGTAATATGTTTGTAAATCCGAATGTATGAATGTTTAGTTAATTTAAAAAAGGGGGATACCCAACCCTGCACCCCCATTGGAAACTTTAAACTGAGGCTTCAAAACACATAAACAGCTGATTTTATTCTCGGAATACACATCTTGGAGGTGGTGCTTAGGATATTGAATACAGTACATATATATATATATATATATATATATATATATATATATATATATGGATATAAGGTCTTTGATTAACCAAATGTTTTTCATCTTGTACCCTTCTAGGACAGGTATTTGTTTCAAAAGTTAGATGATGCCTAGCTGCAATGTCCATTTGTTTGAAGCTAATGTTTCCTCTGTAGATGGCTGATCACTCTGAAGTGATGGAGGGAATACACAGGCATGATGGCGTGGTCTACACTGTACTCACGCCAAACCTCAAGGGTTTTGATGCTGCTGTGAGTACCTGACATACTGCCTTTTGTTATCAGTACTATCGTTCATGTGGACCTGGAATGCACATAGTCAAGCTAAGGGCCCTATAATTGGTTTTATCACCTTTTAAGAAATGAATATTTCATCAAAAATTAAGCCCTAGGCTTAGATACAGAAAATATGCAAATATGACCAAAGATTCCATTTAATTTAATTTTAAAGAAGAAACATGTTTCACGTTCAAAAGTACAATAAAACACTAATGCGCCACTTAAGGGTTGGATCGCACAAATTGATTTCTTGTTTCCCATGGGCTTTGATCTCCTAATGCAACTGGGCCCTGGTTCCAAGGGTCATTGGTTCAAATCTCAGATTCACCCCGATGATGTTTCTTGGTTGGTCAGCACCATACATCTTGATACACAAAACTTCTGGGTTTCATCTGTGAGGTACAAATCTACGACCTGCTTTGCATTTGATGTTTCTCCCATAATAACACTCATTGTCACTCTCATTGTAGTATGATGTCATTATTGCAATGATGTCTTATCCCTGAATGGGCATTCAGTTCAATTGTTATATGATGTCATGCTTGCAATGATGTCACGACTCCTTGCCTGTGATGATGTCATGTAACTTTAACATCCATTACTGATAGAAACAGTGATCAGTCGAAAACAATTGAGCTGGACACCATAGAAAATGAAGAAACCAGTATGAAGAAGACAGAAGAAAGATATCTAAATGATTTTAAAAAAACATCCCAGAAGTTCCTTGTGAAAAGGTTCTGAATCTGAAGTGGGGAAGCATGAAAATATTCAGGATTTTATAACTACGGCAAATGGGGGGATGGTGCTGAAGGTCTTAGAAAATTATTTCTATAATTGACCTTTGGGGAACGTTTTTAAGAAAGGTTCTGATACGAAATCCTTCCACCTGACAATGTTGTTCCAAAGGGAAAGGATAAAAATCATTTAGAAAGATCACAACATTGATCATTTATAGTCTGCTGCTATATATGCATGTATACAACGTTTAGCGCTATGGAAATTGCCAATTATTAATGTTATATGATAATCTGGCATAGATCTGAGTATGCGCCAATACCCATATGTGGAATCTGACATGGATATGAGTATTCGCCAATATCTGCCCTATTTGTGGAATCAGCCACGGATCAGAGTCCTACCATAGACCTGAGTCCTACATATGTGTAAGGTAATACTAAGGGGGCAGAAAACACAATAGAAAGTGTATACTAAGAGTCTATTACAGTCTTCTGTATCAGTGACATATCTATTGTGTCACAATATAAGTGGTGTGTGGTATGGAACTAACCTTGCGTGGTTTACTTCATTTTATTGAGGGCTGCCAACTTTATAATTTCTTTCCTACACACTTTCAGTGCCTGTATACATTCAAGTTAAAAAACTTTTTGAGTGTATGGTGTGACATGCTTTGATTACTGGTGCTTCCTTTATTCAAATCTGCAAACCACACAAAACTTCTTCTTTTTTGGACAAATCCCATGCCGCTTAACATGTTAAGTTATCTTCTATTAACAGCAAAAACTTTGTGCTTAGTTTTGTCATAGTAGAATGAAGAAAAACATTTTGTCTTCACTGTAGACCTTTGTTACCTCTGAATTTGACTGCTAAATTTGGTGTTTGAAACCTCACACTACACACTCTTCGAAATTCAATTTAACACTTTTATCATGTCTACAGTTAACATAGCTCCACATTGAAAAGCATGTTTAAATCTTTATTAACTCTTAGGATATCCTAGATATTCCACATGATTGCTCAGTAGTTTAGCCCTTATGTTCTATTTCTTGTTATACAGATGTCAGCAAAGGCTAATGAAGTGGCCATATTTGGCGCTGCCTCTGAGTCTTTCAGCAAGTAAGTAACCCTCTGGTAAAATCTGCTCGCTAAAATCATGTGCAGGTCCTGCTTCTACATGACAACATATCTTCAGCAACCCATGCCTGTCGTAAGAGGCGCCTGACAAGATCAGGTTGTCAGACTCGCTGATTTGGCTGATGCATGTCATCGTATTTCAATTGGGTGGATTGATGGTCCTGATGTCATTCACTGGATTGTCTGGTTCAAATGCGAATATTTACAGACAATGGTCCTATTGCTGGACTTTAATGAGTATGTTGTGGTCTCTTAGGAATGGATATTGGACACATCACAGTGCTTGAAAATGGCACTTATCCTATATTCCTTGCCAAACTGCTCAATAGTTAAGGTATCATAATTACGAGTAGAAATTTGCCATGTTTAAGTATACATGTATATGTTATCATTTTAAGAACTAGTAGACTAAAATGTTAGTTCTATCGCTGCACCACATTTATCTTTCACCATCAAAATTCAATTTCCTCCCATGCTTTCTTGTGCAAGTCATTCATATCAAACAAGTTTTGCCATATGTTTTAAGATAATAGATTATGTTTATAGTTAAAAGTACAGTTAATTTCTAAATTTATCGGTGATACTGATTCTAACCTTGGGAAGGAATGGTAACTGGTTTTACTCCTACATGCTTGTACATGCTGAAGGCATAAGCACCATGTGGTTCCTGGTCAAGGGGAGCGAACTTTGCCATATACATGAAGAAAATAATATCAAATTACACTTTGGTTCACACCTACTATGAGACATGTTAGACATAACTCCAGCTGGGTCATATGGGTAGACTGTTCTTGAAGCAAAATAAACGATGAGTGGGAGTTGTTATTCGTGCAGTGTTTTATTGGACAATAAACGACTTATTTTTTACTTATCCTGCATTACTCCTTAATGCATTCACTGCTTACTTACGACAACTAGAAGGACAGCGCTGGGAAGGTCCTGGGTGAAGAAATAAAGTTGTTGTTCTCAAGTCCCAATCAGTGGCCTTCCGTCGCTGTCCTGTGACCTTGATGACACCTAAGGTCATCTTCACATCACTGCTTGTCGCAGCACAGCTAGGACGTGTCCAAGCGGAGCTCTCCTTTTGGATTAATTTTAGACCTTCAGTTTGTCTACAATCTTAAAAATTGATCTGCGATGGGTGATGTATTCTTTTCATATTACTTTCACCATGTTGTGTAGTTTTATGTGAATTAATTAGGCGTGAAAAGACGCTTGTCTTTTTTCCCGCCAAAATATTGTTGTTCGCCGCCATTTTGAATTGTGTTACAATCGTTTGCCTGCCAAGGTAGTCATATTGTTTACAATTCTCAGCTACGTATGTATAACATATTCTTATGTTCTTAAATATTACTAGCTTTGGCGTAACAGTGAGTTGCGTATACTAAAATTATTGTATACTTTTTCAACTCGTTAAAAATATGGTTGCCGATAGATTAATATCAAATCTACGGCTTTCTTCCAGTCCCGCTTCATCAACAATTCTTTTATTGCGTACCTATGTTTATGCGATTAAATAGTTTTTTGTTGGTATTTTTGGCTTTACATTGAGTTGCGTATATGAACTATTGTATACTCTTGCAACTCGTAGTTTTTGCCGATAGATTATTGTTCAATTCTATGGCATTCTTCCAGTACCGCCTCATCAACAATGGCGTAATTGTGTTTAATTTAAACATATTTTATTGACATATATGGTCAACGGGATTGGGCAAAAGTTATCCAACTTAGGTGGCCCTTTCCCTACTCTATATGTACAGACATTGAATATACATATATATATGTAATTGTGTAACTTATGATTGAGCGTGGTATTAATTGTCGTGGGAAAAATCTTACAAAGATTATCATCCACGTTGTTTGGTTTGCGCGCAGATGTGCTCTCCAAACCCTAAATGAAAATATAAATACCCTTGGTTTACATTGGGTTGCGCATACAAAAATATTGTATATCCTTGCAACTCATAAATTTGCCGATAGATTAGTGTTCAAATTCTTCGGCACTCTTCCAGTATTATCTCATCAACAAGGGTTTCATTGCGTAACATACCTTTGAGCATTTTACTAATTGTCGTGGAAAAAACCTTACAAGATTATCATCCACGATTGGTTGGTTTGCGCGCGGATGTGCTCTCCAATCTCTAAATGTAAATAGCCTTGGTTTACATTGAATTGCGTATATAAAAATATTGTATACCCTTGCAATTAGTATTTTTGCCGATAGATTACTGTTCAATTCTACGGCATTCTTCCAGTACCATTTCTTCAATGGTTTAATTGCGTAACATAATTATGTTTGCTCGGTGTACATATTGTCGTGGAATAATCGCCCAAAGCTCTTTATCCACGGTCATAGGCATGCACGTAGATGTGCTCGCCAAAATTCAAAATGTAATTTTTATGTAAATCTCTAATCCAACGAGTTTACTATATAAAAGCAGATTACTCACAATCATATTTTGCAGTTATTCCGTCGTGAGACGAGAGGAATGTCACTATCGCAGAATAGCGAATGACATATGGTTCTGTCATTACCACCCAACCGTTATTATCGGCAGGTATTATGACGACTGTGATTGCAGAAGTACACCATCCACCGAAATCAACAATACCGGAGGATTTTGTGAGTATCGTAACTGCTCCTATTTTTTCAGCCGCCGGACACTTCCAGATACATGTATGATAATCTGTGACGTCGGCGACAGCACCAGCGTATCGAGATGCTATGATGGGGGTAGATTAGACACAAGCCTTGATCCAGTCAATACTTTTGAGCTTTGTGTCTGATTTATCTGCGCCGAGCGCAGCACTTGACTACAACCAAAGCACTTCTATTACGCAATCGGCGCACGATCAGCTTAGCGCTGTTCCAACATATCCAGCATAGACCTGCGCCGAGCGCAGCGTCTGACTGATACCCAAGCGCTCCTATCACGCCAGTAACGCACGATCAGCTTAGCGCTGTTCCAACATATCCAGCATAGACCTGCGCCGAGCGCAGCGTCTGACTGATACCCAAGCGCTCCTATGACGCCAGTGACGCACGATCAGCTTAGCGCTGTTCCAACATTCCAGACCTGCGCTGAGCGCAGCGTCTGCGTATCAATCAAGGTCTCTACAATGACGTTAGCCCAAGGCTTACAGTGTACTCGGTTACGTAACCGGCACATGATCAGCTTAGCACATGTACCCGATTGGGAAGCAGACCATCTCGTGTCAGTAACGCCCTCCCCTGATAACAGGGTAAATAAGAGGGACACCACGAGGTCATTGGAGGAAGCCTTCTCCAAAACTCACATTTGCTCCGTGATTTAAGCGACCAATATCGTCAATGTTTGCAGTGGATCAGAATCTATTAGAGGATAACCCTATCTGATTAGATCACTTCCAAACTATGGTGTTTTTCCTACAGCGTCAGTTTGACCACAGGAAAATTCATCTTGAGACCGTTCTGACGGTGATTACCGTTACACCCAAGACTTTATAGCGTTTCCAACTGAGATGCTGGTTTCAAGGGCAGTCTATTACGTCAACCTTGATCATCTACTCCCCTGTTCAACGAACAGATCGCAGACACGCACGTCAAGTTCCCAAAAAGCTTGGAAAGTCCAAGTCAGGGAATTATAAGCCTAGACGCACGTTTCTCAGGGAAGACCAGCATTCCTTTACTGAGAAAGGGAGTGGCAGAGACAAGTCTCAAGGACGATTTCGTACTTATCGCACTATATCATGGTGTCCGTATAAGGGTAGAGTTAACCCCACCGTTGACCACAGTTTGATTGGGAAAATCCAACATAGACATACTGTTGGTAAGAAGAGCTGTAGAGTGGGTTCACAACCCAGTCTTTACTCCGGGGTTTTATCCTCACACCTACCTGGTACTCATGAAGGACCCAGACAAGATGAGAATGATCCACAATCTCTGTGTTCAACGAACGTTTGATTCTTCATCAGTCTCGACTATCCATCCCAACCGTAGACTTTTCAGGTCCAGTTCATTGGGGTTCACTACCAATGGTAGTATTTCCCATTTGACATGTCAGTGACACTTATGGCTATTTACAGGAGTAATGAAGCCAATAACTATCTACACGTGACGAACACTTGGTTCGAGTCGTAGATGGAGGGCGATCTACTGTATCATCAACACATGTCAATAACTGGGATAGACAATCAACGAGGCGAAGTCGGGAGTATTCTCCTTCCTATTGACTTCAGTTCATAGGAGACCTGTTTAAGACAGACCAGGATATCCTATCTGTACCGAGGGACAGATGGCACAAGTTTCTACTTCTTTTGTCATCTACTCTACACCAACCACACACACTTCGCCAGTGGCAAGTGTTGCTAGGGTTAATCACCTCGGCACAGGAGTTAACTAGCATGGGCCGCTTACAACAGCGACCAATTCAATTTTTTTCCTGAACCCTTACATCAGGAGTCAGGATCCACTCAAGGCCATCACTCTACCAACTAAGCTAGAGCCTCAATTTGTGGCGATGAATGTCTGCGGAGTCTGTTTATTCGGATTTTCCCCGAATACACACCTGTTTGTGGACGTCCCCTTTCAGGGGTGGAGTCTTCACTTACAAGACCAGATAAGCTCAGGGCTATGGCCCGGCGCACAATGGAAGTGGCACATAAACAACTTGGAGTTGGAAGCTTTAATTCTGGCTATATCACATTGGCAGAATCAACTACAGTTAGCCCGACTCGCTATATCCACAGACAACAGCACTGCGGTGTGGTGCCTGTGCAATCGGGGAACAACACACTCCCACTCTCCACTTCTAAGGACATTCAGATTTCTTCCATCTAGTGGATCGGCTGTGACTAAGGTTCATAGTTCAGCACATCCCCGGATGTAGAAACATACTGGCCGATACTTTATCACGTCCAGACAGGGTGGCTCCCACTGAGTGGAAATTTCTCACAGAAGCATTCCAGTTACTGCTTCAGGAATTCAGGCAACCAAACATTGACTTGTTTATTACTTGCCTAGGCCACCAACTCATGACGTATATCTCCCCGTTGCCGGATCCGCAGACTTGGGCGGTGGACGAGTTCAGTATCACTTGGGAAGGGCAAAGAACTAACACTCTTCTGCCACCACTTTTACTTCCCAAGGTGCTACAGGGGATCAAGGAGACAAGGTATCTCGATCTCTCCTTTGGTCGCACCATGGTAACCGGCGAGAGGGTAGTTCGTCAAGCTCGGAAAAATCTAAAACGATTCACTTCCCCTCTCACAGTGGTCCAACCTACTCATCCACCCTCAACAGAAAATTGCCTCACCCAACGTCTGCACGCATGGTTCGTCTTTAAAAGGCGTTTAAGTGCGAAGGGTTATTTCGACACGGGCAGCAAAGCTATAGCTTTAGTTCATCGTTACTCTCCCAGAGACGACGATGACAAGTGGGGATCACTTGAGACTTTTTACAGGGAAGAAAAGAATCAAGACCCTACGATTGCGTCACAATTCCTAGAGGAATACCTCCTACATTGCGTACCCAAAAACACTTGGAAGGTAGCACCATTACTACGTAATTGGCTGCAATTATCTTAGTGTTGGCCGTTTCCGGAAAATCACAGTGTGATTAAGGTCACGGAACTACAGGCC
This sequence comes from Haliotis rufescens, assembly GCF_023055435.1. Taxonomy (NCBI): domain Eukaryota; kingdom Metazoa; phylum Mollusca; class Gastropoda; order Lepetellida; family Haliotidae; genus Haliotis; species Haliotis rufescens. The sequence goes on along the minus strand of NW_025963779.1, from coordinate 71,041,384 downwards.
ATATTATGCTCATTCAGGTTTGAGGATCAGAAGGCCAAGTTCCAGCCACCTGATTGGGACTTGAACGTGGTACTTCGAGGTTTGCGAGGGCCCCCTTCGAGCCCCTCATTGCATCCTCATTTTCAAGCTCCTTCCCAGCGCGTGACACCTTCGTTACACTCTCGGTATAGTATAGAGAGCTCCGCGAACGGGCTATCGCTGTGAGGAGCTTGGACATCACCAAGGAAACAATGGTTTCTCTTGGCATTAGCAATGGCGGTACGGGTGAGCGAACTACATGTGGTCGACTCAACCCGGATCCGTTTTGAGCATGGGACGCACGGAACAGGACATCTAGGGTTATGCTGGGATTTTATTGCTAAAATCTACTACCAGGCCAACCCGACCGTTCTTCACCATCCCACCGATATCGACTATTGTGGGAATCGTACATGGTGAAGTTCTCCTGGGCTCGGTGCGAGCAGTTCGAGTTTTCATTCGACGCTCCAAGACAAGGCGTGGTTCGTCCACGACAGAAGTTAGTCGCATAATCGCAAACACCATATCTATATGGTTACGCGCAGTAATCCTTCAGGCCTACGAGATCATCAAACGGAACTCGCCGAGAGCGAATTACCCTCAAGATCTCAAGGTGTCAGCCTTACCAGGGCTCAACACGGCAATTGTGGTTTTGGAACAATCACGGAAGGATATTTCTGGAGATTCGACACATATTTTCGTTAGTCATAACCTTCGCGTTGTGACTCTCGAGGATGTCAAAGACGTTCGAAGTTTGGCCCTCTGGTTGTTATCCTGCAGATTGCCAACCACTGACGCAAATAATGAACTCGCCCTATACAGAGCCAGTCAACTTCCATGTGCAGTCACTCAGTCGCCACCAGTGGAAGAATATTAGACAATCTTGTTTGTCAGCGACGGCTCTATGACGCAGTAAGTAAAGAATTAGCTGAATAGCTATTATTTTCTTTATTACTAAGCGTGTATAGGGAATTTCTCTTTAATTCCTATGTTCAATGTTTTTGATTTTTGAACAACCCTACCGTAATGGCGTTTTTGTCTGAACTTTTCCGCTTCACGGTTTATCGACCAAATGGGGTCGTATTGCAGGGTGTGAATTATTGAGGTTTCTGTATTCTGAAGGTTGACCCACCTCCAAACCGTCCGATACAGATGCATTAAGGAGTAATGCAGGATAAGTAAAAAATTTAGTAAAATCTAAATATTTTTTACATTTGTATACTTATCCTGCATTACTACGCTTAAGGCCCACCCGTCGTTAGACTTGCCTCCCCACTTTGGCTTCAGAAACCTCAAAAGTATGTTTTTCTAAGAGCTTGGGCGACAGGCAGTGATGTGAAGATGACCTTAGGTGTCATCAAGGTCACAGGACAGCGACGGAAGGCCACTGATTGGGACTTGAGAACAACAACTTTATTTCTTCACCCAGGACCTTCCCAGCGCTGTCCTTCTAGTTGTCGTAAGTAAGCAGTGAATGCATTAAGGAGTAATGCAGGATAAGTATACAAATGTAAAAAATATTTAGATTTTACTAAGTTTAGTTCTTTATGAGATATCAACATTCTGTCCAGCCTCACTAAGGATGTTAATAAAATGTACAATCTTTAAAAATATTTACCCATATTTAAATAATGATGACTCCCTGAATACAGGCCGACCTTGGCAATGTTGGACAAGTCCATTTTATGACCAGGGGGTGGTGGTTACGTTAGGTATTTCCTGAATATTCTCACAATTTTTATGTTGATTACCTGTACCGATTGTCATATCTCTCTCACTTTTTGGATGCGATCGTTTGTCTATTCAGTGAATCCAACCATGTCCCTTCATGAACTGAATTCGTTATTCTTGGTCACTAGAATCAAATATTTACGATTTTAACTCTTTTATATATTTCATTTGATGTGGTCACTGCTTACTGTCGCATTTGAGCAGATACTACCTGGATAAGTGCGGTATATAAATGTATAATATTATAATTATAAATTAAAACTGTCATCATGGTGAAATGATTGATTTTATTATTCACTGAATACAATAAATAATACATCCACTGCTGAATTGTTTTGTATTCATAATATTAGGGCTGCAATGAAAACACTGAGGCGAATACGATGCACAACACGAATAAAGGGTAACGGATATAAATATTTATTCATGAATACAATAACAATTCAGCAGTAGATGTATTATTTATTGTATTCAGTGAATAATAAAATCAATCATTTCACCATATATATATTAGTAATACAGATGATTTTACTTGGAACAGTACCATCCATAATAATCAGTAGGGGACATAACTCCACTGACGTTTCTGTTATTTCTTTTGCCTGAAGCTGACTATGTTTCATGTCTTACAAACAGGAAGAACATCAATTGTTCCATTGCTGAAAGTCTTCAGAGGTTTGAGGAGGTCACAGTGGCGGCCAAGAAACACAACATTCCTGTCAGAGGGTAAGTATTATGCAAACTCATTTTTGTTATTAGTTTCATTTCTTCAGGTGACGAGGGGTGGTCGGGTAGCCTAGTGGTTAAAGCGTTCGCTCGTCACGCCAAAGACCCAGGTTCAATTCCCGACATGGGTACAATGTGTGAAGCCCATTTCTTGTGTCCCCGCCGTGATATTGCTGGAATATTGCTAAAGGTGGCGTAAAACCATACTCACTCACTCACTCTCCAGTTGACAAAAGTCAGTTTAATGGGTGTTGTTTTTCGTTGTGTTAACATTTCTATATGGGTTTTTTTTATGACTCATTTAGATTTTTAACAATCAGTATGCAAGATACTGTTCATAGTTTTACTGTCATACATTGGTTAAAAATATTGATGCTGTATCCTTTCAGCTCTGTTTTGGACAAAAAATTGTATTGCATCATATTGTGATACAGGTATCTAATGTGATATGTATTGCAGTGTATTGGTAGCTAAACTGTTTGACACTGATTGGCATTGATTGTACATGCAGGTCCTGTTTTCTTCATACAAAAGTAAACATGGCTTGTTCATAAGGGAGACATCATTTGTGAATGAATTTATTGGTAGATTTTAGGTAAAATGATACAAATGATAAGGAAACTTGTTACATTTTTTATACCCAATATGCCGGAACACTGGATAAAATATTTGCAACACGTATCTTTCAAAAAGCATATGGCAGTGTACTGGTATACCGTACAGTCCTTGTATCCCTGTCTATCAATTTGACAGGTTTATTTTTGCCCAAACAAATATGTACCCCAAGGGTATAATGTTTTCAATATATTTGGAATGTTACGAGAATACCTTTTTGCAGGTATGTTTCCTGTGTTTTGGGGTGTCCGTATGAGAAAGATGTTCCCCCAGAGAAAGTGGCTGATGTAAGTTCTTGGAAGAAATATGTATTGCAATCATGTACTTTGATTACGAATGTTTTTCTTTTCCTCTGATGTTTCACTACTGTTTATACCTTGAATTCATTTGATGGTCGTGATGATGTAATCTTGAATTACAGTTTAAGATCCTTAGTCTTGTTGTATTTTGTTCCATAAGATGTATATGATAGATAGGAGTGTAACAATTGATCCAACTATTGCAGTATCGCAACTGTACATCAATGACAAGTGAAAATATCAATACCCCTTATTATCATCGATGCCACGAAACACTTTCGATAGTATCAATAGACATAATATGATTTCAGCCAATAATCAATGTTACCTGCTTCAACTTTCAATGCAAACAGCTGCATCTTTGACTTGGGGGATGTTTTCTGCTTTGTCAGTATGTTGAATGATTGATAATGCACGGAAATCTATTGTGATAGTAGAACTAATAGGAAAAATGCGCCGGATAGTCGCCGCTAATGAAAAGACTTTTTGACATGGTGTATATATGTGTGCCTAGGTTGCCAAGAGTCTGTACGACATGGGGTGCTATGAAATATCCCTAGGGGACACCATCGGTGTAGGAACACCTAGAGGCATGAAGAACTTGATAGCAACAGTCAGCAAGAAGGTTCCCGTGGACAGACTAGCTGTACATTGCCATGATACTTATGGCCAGGCTCTGGCTAACATCTTTGCTGCATTACAGGTAGGTTTGTTCTCTTTCTGGTGCTGACCCCAACAGAACAGTTCTTTCAGAATCATGTACTGTCCTGTCTTATATCTCCTCTCTCTCCTGCTGACATGGGTATAATACCATGTGATGACCTTGTGTACTCCATACATCCTCTCTCCACTGCTGACATGGGTATAATACCATGTGATGTCCTTGTGTACTCCATACATCCTCTCTCCACTGCTGACATGGGTATAATACCATGTGATGTCCTTGTATACTCCATACATCCTCTCTCCAGTTGGCATGGGTATAATACCATGTGATGTCCTTGTATACTCCATACATCCTCTCTCCACTGCTGACATGGGTATAATACCATGTGATGTCCTTGTATACTCCATACATCCTCTCTCTCCAGTTGGCATGGGTATAATACCATGTGATGTCTTTGTATACTCCATACATCCTCTCTCTACTGCTGACATGGGTATAATACCGTGTGATGTCCTTGTATACTCCATACATCCTCTCTCTACTGCTGACATGGGTATAATACCATGTGATGTTCTTGTATACTCCATACATCCTCTCTCCACTGCTGACATGGGTATAATACCATGTGATGTCCTTGTATACTCCATACATCCTCTCTCTCCAGTTGGCATGGGTATAATACCATGTGATGTCCTTGTATACTCCATACATCCTCTCTCCACTGCTGACATGGGTATAATACCATGTGATGTCCTTGTATACTCCATACATCCTCTCTCTCCAGTTGGCATGGGTATAATACCATGTGATGTCTTTGTATACTCCATACATCCTCTCTCCACTGCTGACATGGGTATAATACCGTGTGATGTCCTTGTATACTCCATACATCCTCTCTCTACTGCTGACATGGGTATAATACCATGTGATGTCCTTATATACTCCATACATCCTCTCTCCACTGCTGACATGGGTATAATACCATGTGATGTCCTTGTATACTCCATACATCCTCTCTCCAGTTGACATGGGTATAATACCGTGTGATGTCTTTGTATACTCCATACATCCTCTCTCCAGTTGGCATGGGTATAATACCGTGTGATGTCTTTGTATACTCCATACATCCTCTCTCCAGTTGGCATGGGTATAATACCATGTGATGTTTGTATACTCCATACATCCTCTCTCCAGTTGGCATGGGTATAATACCATGTGATGTTTGTATACTCCATACATCCTCTCTCTCCAGTTGGCATGGGTATAATACCATGTGATGTTCTTGTATACTCCATACATCCTCTCTCCAGTTGGCATGGGTATAATACCATGTGATGTTTGTATACTCCATACATCCTCTCTCTCCAGTTGGCATGGGTATAATACCATGTGATGTCCTTGTGTACTCCATACATCCTCTCTCCACTGCTGACATGGGTATAATACCGTGTGATGTCCTTGTATACTCCATACATCCTCTCTCTACTGCTGACATGGGTATAATACCATGTGATGTCTTTGTATACTCCATACATCCTCTCTCCACTGCTGACATGGGTATAATACCATGTGATGTCCTTGTATACTCCATACATCCTCTCTCCAGTTGACATGGGTATAATACCATGTGATGTCTTTGTATACTCCATACATCCTCTCTCCACTGCTGACATGGGTATAATACCGTGTGATGTCCTTGTATACTCCATACATCCTCTCTCTACTGCTGACATGGGTATAATACCATGTGATGTCTTTGTATACTCCATACATCCTCTCTCCACTGCTGACATGGGTATAATACCATGTGATGTCCTTGTATACTCCATACATCCTCTCTCCAGTTGACATGGGTATAATACCGTGTGATGTCTTTGTATACTCCATACATCCTCTCTCCAGTTGGCATGGGTATAATACCGTGTGATGTCTTTGTATACTCCATACATCCTCTCTCCAGTTGGCATGGGTATAATACCATGTGATGTTTGTATACTCCATACATCCTCTCTCCAGTTGGCATGGGTATAATACCATGTGATGTTTGTATACTCCATACATCCTCTCTCCACTGCTGACATGGGTATAATACCATGTGATGTCCTTGTATACTCCATACATCCTCTCTCCAGTTGACATGGGTATAATACCGTGTGATGTCTTTGTATACTCCATACATCCTCTCTCCAGTTGGCATGGGTATAATACCGTGTGATGTCCTTGTATACTCCATACATCCTCTCTCTCCAGTTGGCATGGGTATAATACCATGTGATGTCCTTGTATACTCCATACATCCTCTCTCCAGTTGACATGGGTATAATACCGTGTGATGTCTTTGTATACTCCATACATCCTCTCTCCAGTTGGCATGGGTATAATACCGTGTGATGTCTTTGTATACTCCATACATCCTCTCTCCAGTTGGCATGGGTATAATACCATGTGATGTTTGTATACTCCATACATCCTCTCTCCAGTTGGCATGGGTATAATACCATGTGATGTTTGTATACTCCATACATCCTCTCTCCACTGCTGACATGGGTATAATACCATGTGATGTCCTTGTATACTCCATACATCCTCTCTCTCCAGTTGGCATGGGTATAATATCATGTGATGTCCTTGTATACTCCATACATCCTCTCTCCAGTTGGCATGGGTATAATACCATGTGATGTCCTTGTATACTCCATACATCCTCTCGCCACTGCTGACATGGGTATAATACCATGTGATGTCCTTGTATACTCCATACATCCTCTCTCTCCAGTTGACATGGGTATAATACCATGTGATGTCCTTGTATACTCCATACATCCTCTCTCTCCAGTTGGCATGGGTATAATATCATGTGATGTCCTTGTATACTCCATACATCCTCTCTCCAGTTGGCATGGGTATAATACCATGTGATGTCCTTGTATACTCCATACATCCTCTCGCCACTGCTGACATGGGTATAATACCATGTGATGTCCTTGTATACTCCATACATCCTCTCTCTCCAGTTGACATGGGTATAATACCATGTGATGTCCTTGTATACTCCATACATCCTCTCTCCAGTTGGCATGGGTATAATACCATGTGATGTTTGTATACTCCATACATCCTCTCTCTCCAGTTGACATGGGTATAATACCATGTGATGTCCTTGTATACTCCATACATCCTCTCTCTCCAGTTGACATGGGTATAATACCATGTGATGTCCTTGTATACTCCATACATCCTCTCTCCAGTTGGCATGGGTATAATACCATGTGATGTCCTTGTATACTCCATACATCCTCTCTCAACTGCTGACATGGGTATAATACCATGGGATGTTTGTATACTCCATACATCCTCTCTCCACTGCTGACATGGGTATAATACCATGTGATGTCCTTATAAACTCCATACATCCTCTCTCTCCAGTTGGCATGGGTATAATACCATGTGATGTCCTTGTATACTCCATACATCCTCTCTCTCCAGTTGGCATGGGTATAATATCATGTGATGTCCTTGTATACTCAATACATCCTCTCTCCAGTTTGCATGGGTATAATACCATGTGATGTCCTTGTATACTCCATACATCCTCTCTCCACTGCTGACATGGGTATAATACCATGTGATGTCCTTGTATACTCCATACATCCTCTCTCTCCAGTTGACATGGGTATAATACCGTGTGATGTCCTTGTATACTCCATACATCCTCTCTCTCCAGTTGACATGGGTATAATACCATGTGATGTCCTTGTATACTCCATACATCCTCTCTCTCCAGTTGGCATGGGTATAATATCATGTGATGTCCTTGTATACTCAATACATCCTCTCTCCAGTTTGCATGGGTATAATACCATGTGATGTCCTTGTATACTCCATACATCCTCTCTCCACTGCTGACATGGGTATAATACCATGTGATGTCCTTGTATACTCCATACATCCTCTCTCCACTGCTGACATGGGTATAATACCATGTGATGTCCTTATATACTCCATACATCCTCTCTCTCCAGTTGACATGGGTATAATACCGTGTGATGTCCTTGTATACTCCATACATCCTCTCTCTCCAGTTGGCATGGGTATAATACCGTGTGATGTCCTTGTATACTCCATACATCCTCTCTCTACTGCTGACATGGGTATAATACCATGTGATGTCCTTGTATACTCCATACATCCTCTCTCAACTGCTGACATGGGTCTAATACTGTGTGATGTCCTTGTATACTCCATACATCCTCTCTCAACTGCTGACATGGCTATAATACCATGTGATGTCCTTGTATACTCCATACATCCTCTCTCAACTGCTGACATGGGTATAATACTGTGTGATGTCCTTGTATACTCCATACATCCTCTCTCCACTGCTGACATGGGTATAATACCATGTGATGTTCTTGTATACTCCATACATCCTCTCTCCACTGCTGACATGGGTATAATACCATGTGATGTCCTTGTATACTCCATACATCCTCTCTCTCCAGTTGACATGGGTATAATACCGTGTGATGTCTTTGTATACTCCATACATCCTCTCTCTCTAGTTGACATGGGTATAATACCGTGTGATGTCCTTGTATACTCCATACATCCTCTCTCTACTGCTGACATGGGTATAATACCATGTGATGTCCTTGTATACTCCATACATCCTCTCTCAACTGCTGACATGGGTCTAATACTGTGTGATGTCCTTGTATACTCCATACATCCTCTCTCCACTGCTGACATGGGTATAATACCATGTGATGTCCTTGTATACTCCATACATCCTCTCTCCACTGCTGACATGGGTATAATACCATGTGATGTCCTTGTATACTCCATACATCCTCCCTCTCCAGTTGACATGGGTATAATACCATGTGATGTCTTTGTATACTCCATACATCTTCTCTCTCCTGCTGACACAGGTATAATGCCATTTGATGTCCTTGTATACTCCATACATCCTCTCTCTTCTACTGACATGGGTATAATCCCATGTGATGTCCTTGTATACTCCATACATCCTCTCTCTCCAGTTGACATGGGTATAATACCATGTGATGTCCTTGTATACTCCATACATCCTCTCTCAACTGCTGACATGGGTATAATACCATGTGATGTCCTTGTATACTCCATACATCCTCTCTCTTCTACTGACATGGGTAAAATACCATGTGATGTCCTTGTATACTCCATACATCCTCTCTCCAGTTGACATGCGTATAATACTGTGTGATGTCCTTGTATACTCCATACATCCTCTCTCAACTGCTGACATGGCTATAATACCATGTGATGTCCTTGTATACTCCATACATCCTCTCTCAACTGCTGACATGGGTATAATACCGTGTGATGTCCTTGTATACTCCATACATCCTCTCTCAACTGCTGACATGGGTATAATACCATGTGATGTCCTTGTATACTCCATACATCCTCTCCCAACTGCTGACATGGGTATAATACCATGTGATGTCCTTGTATACTCCATACATCCTCTCTCAACTGCTGACATGGGTATAATACCGTGTGATGTCCTTGTATACTCCATACATCCTCTCTTTACTGTTCACATGGGTCTAATAATATATGCTCTTCTAATGTACTCCATACATGCTCTCTCTTCTGCTACTCCTCTGTAAACCTGAAATGGGTATCTTACTATGTGATGTCCCAGTAAACACCATAAATGCTTGTGTTTTCTCAGTATAATTAGTTATTCCCATTTACATATACCGTATTCGACGTAATAAGCGCTCCGCTCTAATAAGCGCCCACGGCGATAATTGCTCATATATTGGCTAGTGAACAATCCCAATTAGCACCCCTTCCGATTGATCTATGTACACAAGACTTATTTATTCGCGTATAATACGCACTTGTGTGTTTTATGCACCCTTAATTATGGGCAATTGAATTCTGAAAAAATATATCTGTCGTATATAAACATTTCAGGCTGTCAGCATAAACCACGAAATTTATCTTTCAACTCTGTTTTTTCCACCAAAATAAAATTCTAATAAGAGCCCCCTATTTCTAATTTTGAGAGCGCCCTAGGCGCTTATTACGTCGAATACGGTACATGTTTTAGATTTCAGCAAGATGAAGAATTTAAGAAAGTATTACGAAGCTTTTAAAAGTATGGATTGAAAAGCATCATATAATCAAAAGATGTAACTAGTTTACTAATGAGGTTCTTGTTGCCCCAGATGGGCGTCAGTGTGGTGGACAGTTCAGTGTCGGGGCTGGGAGGCTGTCCCTATGCCAAGGGTGCTAGTGGAAATGTATCCACAGAAGATGTGGTCTATATGATGAATGGAATGGCAATCAAAACTGTAAGTATAATGTTACTCACATTTCTACATGGTTGGAGGTTGGTTTAAAGAAGCTGCTTATCATATAATACACTCCATAAAGTGCTGTAATTATTGCACAGAACACAGGGTGCCAGATAATTTGTTAGCCATTGAGTATTTACATACATGTTTTCATTCACATTGAGCATTGATAGTTTTATTTGGGCAAGATGCATTTTATGCATTATTCACTGCAGTAAAGTTCATGTATGTGTAATGCATGCATCATAAAAATCTGTAAAGAAATGCATCTATGCAAGGCGAATATAATATATTGGGTAATTACACAGATTGTTGTTATACTATTGGGTTTGAAAAAGATTTGTGTGTGTATTTGGATGCAAGCAACTCAATTGGGTAATGGTGAAATATTTTGCGTATTTTATGCAAATGTGCAGCTTCAATGGAGCTCTGAGGATTACATTCATTATATCCAAAATTTAATGTGAATTTATGGCTTGTGTAGTCTGAATTTAGTTTGTTGTCACACAACATAATAATAATAATTCAGGTTTTAATTAATCATGTATGTACAGTTGTAATCACTAGTAGATAGTATCACTCACCAGCCAACTTTACATCCATATGCATCAGTCTTTCCACCACTACGTACATGACATAGTAGTATATATCAAGTTAGTCAGCATTAGCAATTGGCACTTGTCCTATTTTCCTTGCGAGACTGCCCAATAGTTAAGGTATCGTAAGGACTAGTAGAAAATGGCCCTTGTTTTGCTGTATGTTATCATTTAGGACTTGTGGACTAAAACTGTTAGTTTCTGTTGCTGTTAGTATTGACTATTCCACTGTTTCTGTGTCTCTCCCGAATGCTGATGAATGTATGTTCTGAGACTACTGGGGGCATGGGTGGCCCAGTCATCTAAGGCGCCGCAATTCGCTGTGAAGAGTTGCATCCCTTGGGCACACCAGAAACCTATGATTGTGGGTTCGAATCCCGGTTCACCCCGATTATGTTTCCAGGTTTGTCAGCACCATACCCGTGCTCGTGGGTTTCACCGAAGTGGTAAACATCTGAGACCTGCATTCCTTCAGGGCTTTCCTCCCTTATTATGCTGACATGCTGTCATATAACTCAAATGTAATACTGTTAAAAGCGGCGTTAAACCCAACTCACTCACTTACTTTAACTACTTGTTTCTTTATTTTCAGGGGGTCAACATTCACAAGTTAATAGAAGCTGGGAGTTTTATCTCCAATGCCCTTGGTCGGAAGTCAGGGTCCAAAGTATCACAAGCCACAAAGTCAAGTCTATAACATATTATATTGTTGAATATATTATCAAGTGGGTTTTGAAGAGGATGTTATATACACGAGTGGGGAATATTTCTTTGGATGACTGAATTCCTGATTACTTCAAAATCTTCTTGCATAAATGTTTTAGTACTTTGAAAGTTTGCCACTTGTAGGTTTGAGTTAGTCATTGTACTTACACATGGTGAGATAGATGATTGTGATAATATTGAAAGGTGAATGTGATACCAGAACTGACGTTACATTAAAGGATGCAGTATCTAATATTTAAACAGACATTTCATTGTTCACTCAGATCCAAACAACAGGAACATATTCAGTGTTAGAAACTGGCCCTGGACCCTTTAGTCAGCCCCAATATGCTCAATAAGACTAGTTGAACTTTTCAACAGGTTGAAGTTTTTTTCTATAAATCGACATAAGTGACTGAAATGGGTTAATTTCTACTGCTTGTAAAGCTGTTCAGTAAAATTCAGGGATGTGCTTTTCTAGATTTACTATATGTTTTTACATATATCTTTCGTCTTTTAGATGACAATATAAAATGCAAGAATTGTGTCTACATACAAGATAAGGTCACTTATATTAACATGCTAATGGGATGGTTGTGTTACACATGATCTTATTAGGACCAGAATGTTGTTTTTTGGCTTACACTTACAGACTTTTGTGTGAAAAATTGGTATTAAATATAAAGTGAAAACAGAAATGATTATTTTTTTGTTCTTCAAAATGTTATATGAATATGTTGCCATGTGTGCAGTGTGAAGCTTGTCTCATCACTATGGTAACCTATAATAGTTCTACCTATCAAAGAAATTTCTTTTTGGTTTTTATTCTTTTGGTCACTTTTCATTTTGTGCTAGGCTTGGTGAAATCTGTAAGCCAGCTTACAAAAACCAAGCAAAACATTTCTTCGATGCTATTATTCAAAATATATTATTTTAATAAAGATATCTGTATCATTGACTACACACTTACAAGTGTTTCGGTTGCACAATTAACATCCCGCTGATGAAAGTGAAGACTGAGATACCTTAATAGGTGGGAGTCACCTTTAAAAACAGTTGCATTTGTTAGTGGATAAGTTACATTTTGTAAACACTTTATTGACCTTATTTTGTATATTATATTGTATGGTGTGGTAAATATAGGTACATGTTTTATGCATTTCCAAGTATTTATTGATACTGTTGTTTTTGTTGCTGAAATCTAATAAATAGCGATGATGAATGATAAATTTTCATTGTTTTTGTTTTTGAATTGCTGAATTGACTGTAACAACTTATTTTGAAAAAGAAAATGGGGCACAAAGATATTGTTATAACTGTTGCACAGCTGTTTTATTTGTTATGGGATGTGTTTCTTTCCCTTGCTGTACGTGAGGTCACAACAGATTATTTTGAGCTTGACTGAATTGAAAGTTTATGAGAAGTTGTGTGACATTTATGTGGCAGACTGTTGTAAATTTTGACTTTTTAACTACTAGGCCCATTTTCGTGAACTTTGAAAAGTGCTCACAGGCTTGACTATATTCCATGAGGATTCTGGCTCAAATTTGGTGCCTAGTGCTTGTTCTCATGCTTATAGCTGGCTAGAGTTGGGATCTGGTGGTCAGTCTCTAAGTTGGCTGATTGTGGGTCATTGTTCCCTGATGATGTATGATAATGCATCTCTCTACATACATTGGCTATTCCAAGGTATGTAATACTGTACATATACTAGCCACATAAAGAAACTGTGCACGGAGAAAATATATTCTGGATTGAAATACAACACAGCAAGAACAAATTGATGCAGACGCTGTAGCAGCTGAATGATCGGACCATAAGAAAATGTCAACGGGACCTGAACAACATCTGTTACGATGACGTCAGAAGATCAAAATGGAGTAGGGGGTCAAACGACAAAGTCACAAAGTCAATAACGAGTATGACCACCCTGTGTGTGAATCACAGCAGTGCATCGGCGTCGCATGGAGTCCACCAAATGGGCCTGGAAGGCCTGGGGAATGGCCTGCCATATCCTCCTCAAATCCTGTGCCAAGTCACGGACGTTATCTGGAGGATGTGAAGACGACGCAGACGGTGCTCAATTTCATCCCACACATGCTCTATTGGGGAGAGATCTGGAGAAATTGCAGGCCATGGCAGTAACATGACATTGTTATGGTGAAGGAAATCCATTGCCACCCTAGCCGTGTGAGGACGAGCGTTGTCCTGTTGAAATGTCAATCCCGGGCCATGACGTTGCAGGAAAGGAATGACCACAGGCCTCAGAATCTGATCTCTGTAGCCAACACCGGTGAGATTGCCATGAACAACCACCAAAGGGGTTCGGTGCCGTGCTGTTATCCCACCCCAAATCATCACAGAGCCACCTCCAAAACGATTCCTCTCCACAATACAGTTGCGTGCATATCGTTCTCCCAAACGCCGGTAGACACGTTGGCGCCCGTCACTGTGGGAAATGTTGAACCTCGATTCATCTGTAAAGACAACATTTCTCCACCATATTCGAGGTTGGCGAACATGATTTCGACACCATCTTAGACGGTTGACTCGATGACGGTGTGTCACGATGGGACGTATGGCAGGGCATCGTGGTCGAATCCCGTACTGACGTAAACGATTCCTGACAGTGTTGGGATGGATACGGCGCAGTCCAGGAATTGTCTGGGACGTCGTTACTGCCGTTTGGAACCTGTGTCGGAGATGTGTAACTCGAATCCATCTGTCCTGTCTTGGCGTCGTTACTCGGGGGCGTCGTTACTCGGGGACGTCCTGAACGTGGGTGGTTGGCAACGTCATTTGTGTTCTGATAACGCCTCACCAATGCCGATGTCGTGTTACGATGGCATTGGGATTGTGTTGCCTCCTGTTGTTGCCTCATTCCCGCTCGGATCATTCCAATGGCTTTATGACGTTGTGCAGCTGTCAATCTTGGCATGATTTGCTTGTGATATGTTTTGAATTTTTGAATGACCACAGATCATGCTTTCCAAAGTGACAGCGAATTTTGAGTTGCACATGCTGTGTACAGCTGCACAGGATGCACGTGCAGTAACACATTGCACGTCCATAGGCCCCCATCAATGACGTCATATCGCATGGCACGTGCATGAGCGTTTGAATGTCTCCAATAATTGCTGTGTTCAAACCTATCTTTCATATATGGACGGTGTGCCCTTATATCTATATTTCCTCCGTGCACAGTTTCTTTATGTGGCTAGTATACATTGACTATACCAAGGTATGTATCTCTGTGCATACATTGCATATACCAAGGTATGCATACCAAAGTATGGATCTCTCTACATACATTGGATATACCAAGGTATGCATCTTTGTACATACATTGGATATGACAAGGTATGCAATACCGTACATACATAGGATATGACATGGTATGTATCTCTCTACATACATTGGATATGACAAGGTATGCATCTTTGTACATACATAGGATATACCATGGTATGCATCTCTGTATATACATTGGATATACCAAGGTATGCAAAACTGTACATACATTGGAAATGACAAGGTATGCATCTCTGTATATACATTGGATATACCAAGGTATACATCTCTGTACATACATTGGAAATGACAAGGTATGCAATACTGTACATACATTGGATATACCAAGGTATGCATCTCTGTACATACATAGGATATACCAAGGTATACAATACTCTACATACATAGGATATGACATGGTATGCATCTCTGTACATACATAGGATATACTAAGGTATGCAATACTGTACATAAATTGGATATACCAAGGTATGCAATACTGTACATACATTGGATATGCCAAGGTATACAATACTCTACATACATAGGATATGACAAGGTATGCATCTCTGTACATACATAGGATATACTAAGGTATGCAATACTGTACATAAATTGGATATACCAAGCTATGCAATACTGTACATACATTGGATATACCAAGGTATGCAATACTGTACATAAATTAGATATACAAAGGTATGCAATACTGTACATACATAGGCAATAGTGAGTGAATGTATATGGTTTTACACCGCTTTTAGCAATATTTCAGCAATATCACGCTGGGGACAACAGAAATAGGCTTCACACATTGTACCCATGTACAATGCATATCTGTACATAGGTTTTAATAAGATATTAATCCTTGTGCATTGGTTCGATTGATGAATTGTTGGCAAGCAGATTCATTCCTGTCAGAGGCTTTACATGAAACCAAAGTTTCGCGGAAGTGGTAACCATTCACAAAATGCGATCCATTGTGCTTTCTTCCAACAGTCAGCAGTTACATCTGAAATACTGTGGCCTTCAACCTAATTTACATTCTGTTCAATTCTTTTCCACCAATAACCCTTGTGGCATTTATACACCAGGGCTTACTTTCAAGAACGAGAATGCTCCTCTGCCAATGCAAAAGGGTGTGTTTCAATTTTGACAATCAGTGTTGCATTTTAGTCTGTACATCAAATAGTATGGAATTTTAGCACATTATTTTCCATACTGTAAAATGAAAAAGCACCACCAACATATGCAACGTTTCTGTCATCAAGCTGCCTTTTCGCATTTACCAAGTCATTAATGTCCACGATGTGTACC
This sequence comes from Haliotis rufescens, assembly GCF_023055435.1. Lineage (NCBI taxonomy): Eukaryota > Metazoa > Mollusca > Gastropoda > Lepetellida > Haliotidae > Haliotis > Haliotis rufescens. The sequence goes on along the minus strand of NW_025963779.1, from coordinate 71,025,069 downwards.
ATTTAGATTTCTGCTATCAGTTAAAAAAAAAGAAGGTATTTTATTAGGTTTTAAAATAAGAATTTTCAATATGAAAGTTTTACGTGCACATATGGGTGTATTTTCACGTCTGAGAGTTGTATGGGTGCAGAGATGTTAGTGTGTGTACATCAGACTTCGTGTTGGACTGTGTCCGCTTACAAGAACAGGCAAATCCAACATTATTTCTGGATGATGTGGTCATGGAACTAAGGCTGAAAGGTCACATATTGTCCTTACAAGGATAAACATTTTTGTTGATAGATTTCGAAAAGCATCATCAAAATTTTATATTTTACAGAGTCTTTGTATGCTCTTTTTTATCACTGTACCGCCAGTGGGTTGGGTTTTCTCGTAAACCATAATAGATTACATTTTGATTAGGTCATTAAGTGACTGATATGTCATTAAGTTTAATAATATTTAATTTTAATTAATATTGACAGAGTTATGGCCCTTGCTCGTTAGCCATAATTCAAGGCTTACTCCACAATGGGGACAAAGTGTACATGTGCTTAGGTGATGAAAGGGTCATTGAAAAGATGTGTGAAAACAATCTACTTTTTGGCCTTTTGTTGCCGTACAGTGAGAGACATTCTTACAGGAACTGGTTATCTCACAGTTGCCTTGTACATGGCTTCGTGTATACTTGATTGTGAGCTTGTTAGTTGTGGCTTTTCAACTATTTCTTAACCTTGCATTTCCCAATCTTTCCTTGTTGAATTCATATATTTTCTCATATTCATTGCATTTTAATCAGAACTAGATATGCTGTGTCGGGGGATATTGATGGCTGTTATTTAAGAACCATACTCATTCTTGTGGGTTTCACTAAAGTGTAAGACCTGCAGCACTTTTCAGGGTTACACCATGATATGACTGAAATACTGTTCAAAGAGACGTTAAAAATAAAACTTACTCATATAGTACATACCAATATTTGTTTGGATGACTTTCTGAGGCCTGTGTTTCTACCTTTTCTAATTAAATGTGTCACAGTCAACAAAACATATTCGCATGTTGCAAATCCCAGGTCTGCATCTTCATAGCTGTTCTACACCACCTGACTTGCCTCCGTGGTCTAGTGGTAGATCGTCCTCCCAGAGAGCGGTAGGTCCGGCATTCGATCCCCGGACGCGTCATACCCAAAGACGTTTAAGGATGACTACTTGTTGTTACCCTGTCTGGTGAGTTGAAATGGGGTTAAACGTTGCGTTCAAGATTATTGCGCTTAAACAGTTACGTGGATGCACGTGTGTGTGTGTGTGTGTGTGTGTGTATATGCTTGTACTAGTCCGGAATAATGACAATTTTATAGTGCTAGCCCACTGAGATACCATGCATCAGTTTGACATGAATAACCCACTCAGACACGATATACTGACTCTGAGCCGACTATTGAACTGGGATGCAGACATTTCCATTCATGCAATCCACAAATAAATAGCTGTCAAAGGACCGATTACAATAAGGATGGGGTTGCAGTGTGTAACCTAGCTGTTTGTAGGTGGCCATGGTGTCCTTTGACACACCTCCAAAATAGCTCAGGTCAGTAATATTTTTTTTCTATTTGAGCACTGTTAAGAAATTAGTTTTTCATTTGAAATATCGCTGTGGAGCAGTTTTTCCAAATTCTTTTTGCACATGCTGTCCATGGTGTCTGATTCACCATGGAACCTACATATTGTCACCATGGCATCGGACCAGTCTCCTCATACTGTCAGCCCAAGGACCAATCCCCTGATACTGTTAGCCCAATCACCAGTTTCCCTATACCGTTAGCCCCAAGACCAGTTTCCTCATACCGTTAGCCTAAAGGCCCAGTTTTCTCATACCGTTAGCCCTAGGACCAAGCTCCTCATATTGTTAGCCCCAAGACCAGTCTCCTCATACCGATAGCCCAAGGACCAATCTCATACCGTTAGCCCAAGGTCCAATCTCCTCATACCGTTATCTCAAGGACCAATCTCCTCATACCATTAGCCCAAGGACCAATCTCCTCATTCCGTTATCCCAAGGACCAGTCTCCTCATACTGTTAGCCCAAGGACCAGTCTCATCATACCGTTACCCCAAGGACCAGTCTCCTCATACTGTTAGCCCCAGGACCAGTCTTCTCATACCGTTAGCCCAAGAACCAATCTCCTCATAGTGTTAGCCCCAGGACTGTCTCCTCATACCGTCAGCCCAAGGACCAATCTCCTCACACCGTTAGCCCAAGGACTAATCTCCTCATACCGTTAGCCTAAGGACCAGTCTCCTAATACCATTAGCCCAAGGACCAATCTCCTCATACCGTTAGCCCAAGGACGAGTCTCCTCATACCTTTATCCCAAGGACCAATCTCCTCATACCGTTATCCCTAGGACCAGTCTTCCCATACTGTTAGCCCAAGGACCAGTCTCCTCATACTGTTAGCCCCAGGACCAGTCTCCTCATACCGTTAACCCAAGGACCAGTCTCCTCATACTGTTAGCCCCAGGACCAGTCTCCTCACACCGCTAACCCAAGGACCATTCTCCTTATATGGTTAGCCCAATTAAAGGGGACGTGGTTTGGAAAGGGCAGTTACTTTCATAGAGTTTCACTCTATTATTAGCGTGTTATAACGTGACTGGGCATGGTATTACGAGAACACATCTGGTGTTGAGTCCTTTTATGTGATGTGAACCAGTATAAGATATTGGTGGCAAATCAAAATCAAAACGTCAAATCAATTTATGCACTTTATTTTTCATATGACCATTTCCGCTGTCAAAGGCACATCAGTTCAGGTATACTCATTACGTACATGCATCGAGACATGCATGACGGCTGTTACACACAGTTGCGGCTGGCGTACTTCTGGGTGGTAGCATCCCTTGCTGAAAAGCAGGATAAAACTATCACCACTGTACAGGATTTTCTTGCCGTAACAATGAATACACATTTTCTACTTCCTCATATTTGTTAAATCAGAGTACTGACTCTTGTTAACGATTAGTAATTTTACTCAAACTTTACATGGATAAGAAACGTATTAAGTTAATTCAAATAATTGTCAGTAGAATTTTACTCGGCCTGGTTACATTATACAACCGCAACAAGAGGTTACCAGTACATGCTTCGAGTCTTACCAGCAACATACTGGTTGACATATCAATAAATAGCTTTGTCATATCTAGACATATATTATTTTCCGCATATTTTAAACTGCTGCCTATTCATGCCTTCAACAACTGGATAAGTACACTGTAATCAATGTTATTTAATGCTTAAAACTTGCTCATTGATAATGAAATTTCCTAGCTTATTTTTTTAGATACTGATAGAGGAACTGACACAATGAGTACAGTGAATGTTGATACACATAACAAGACCCACATTCTGAATCGCTTCTTTCGGGTTTTGGGACAACCACGTGCACCAATACATAGATTCCTAAAACACTCTCCTGGATTTATTGCTACCACGAAATACTCACTTTGCCGATCTCTGTTGTTCTTACTCTTCTTTTCTGATTTCCTCTGCTACCTTCTCTTCTACCGCCTCCTCTTCTTTGATTTCCTCTGCTACCTTCTCTTCTACCGCCTCCTCTTCTTTGATTTCTTCTGCTACCTTCTCTTCTACCGCCTCCTCTTCTTTGATTTCTTCTGCTATCTTCTCTTCTACCGCCTCCTCTTCTTTGATTTCTTCTGCTATCTTCTCTTCTACCGCCTCCTCTTCTTTGATTTCTTCTGCTATCTTCTCCTTTACCGCCTCCTCTTCTTTGATTTCCTCTGCTATCTTCTCTTCTACCGCCTCCTCTTCTTTGATTTCTTCTGCTATCTTCTCTTCTACCGCTTCCTCTTCTTTGATTTCCTCTGCTATCTTCTCTTCTACCGCCGCCTCTTCTTTGATTTCTTCTCCCGCTTCTTTTACCTCTTCCGTCGCTTCTTCCACTTCTTCCTTAGCTTCTTTTATATCTTCCTTTAACTCACTTGCTTCCTCCTTTGCCTCCTCTATCTCTTCCCCCATCTTCTTTTCTAAATCTTTCCCTTCTGCCAAAAGTTTATCCTTTTCTTCTTTCAATGCCCCAACGCCCTTTTCCACTTCATCTTTCACAACCTCCCCTACACTAGCGACCTGGAACACAAGAGACACATTTTGTAAGAATTCCACAACAGGAGACAAACAGTGCTTTGGTGACCCACGACACTTTATTTTTCATATCAAATGTAAGATTATTTTGGCTAAAACCTGAGGACAAATGATATTTTGGAGGTATTTCACAGAAAAGGAAATCCGATCCTTCCTGCAAAAGTATTTAGTTCGAGAGAACCAACAGCATGTTAGTGTTGATTGTTACACATAAGATGGGATTGAAATGAAAGCGCCAATACCCTTTTCACAATTCATAATAAATCTCGATGGTTGCAAAGTCGTTTGTACGATTCCGACTATATCATAATCATTTGTTTATCAATCACTATCAAATAGTGATGATACCAGGAACTTGATAATTTCTGTAATCTTGATAATATCTACTGATCAACAGATTCCATGCTGTACAACATTAACCTCAAAATCCACAAAGTCATATTAAACTCTATCCTAAATAATAGTCCTGTACAACCTTCTTCCCTTCTTTCCCTACATAACTTCAGGATCTGCTTACCCATCCCTCCACGCAACCTCCTCATCCGCTTACCCTTCTCTTCCACTCTAGATAGTCCCACACAACCTCCAGATCCTCTTCCAGGTTAGAATACGTCTTCAGCAACCCAAGTTTGTCTTAAGACATGACTAACGGGATCGGTGGTCAGGCTCGCTGACTTTGTTGATGCATGTCATCGTATCCCAATTGCGTATCACCGGATTGTGTGGTTTAGACTCGAATATTTACATACCGACGTCATTTAGCCGGAATATTACTGAGTGCGGCGTTAAACAACAAACAAATCACAGCTAGTCCCGCACAACCACCTCCAGACCCGTCTGCTCCCTTATCAGTGTCATTTGCGGCGGTCATACCACATACAGATGAGAAGAATAAGAACATACCTAACGTAATATGAAAAAAGGTACATACCGTCGGCGGTGAAAACATGGTGCCAGTACTGTGTGATTCAAAGCCTCCCAACAGCTGTGTGAAGTGGTGGCAGTCAGTGGATGTATGTCCTTATATGCCGTCGTGACTGACACACCCAAGCAGCTGGTCACCATAGTGGCAAGGACACTATTCCTATCACGTTCAGTGATGCTGAATACAATTTATGGTTAACAATGAGTTTGGTGAAAATGGACGAGTAAGCTTTTTCAAATGAGTAGTGTTGATTTTGTGTGTGTTAATTCCCTCTGCAAAGAGACATCCCCATGTTGTATATACTAGGTATAGTTTATGATTGATTGTATGTCTGGAATGCAAGTTCTGTAGTCATATCAGAATAACACTAAAAAGCTATTAGTGTCAGGTAAATCCCGTAAACGTAGGCTACTTAGTACACTTTAAAATTCAACTAATATGATCCTTCTATCTCTGTATGACTGTCGGCGAAAATCGGACCACTGAAGTAATTCAAATATGAACCTAAATTGGGTTTGTAACGAAGGCCGAAGATCCAGCAGATGTCTATATAAATATGCAAAGCTACATCCCCTAAAGACAATGGCTCGGTTCTCTTGAAATGTGGTAATCAGAGTGATTTTTGTCGGAACTCTGCTGGTCTGATAAACGACGTTTTGCTGTACCATGGTCTTGCGTTCTGGTAATTTAAAAAACAAAACAAAACGTCCTTTCTGTAAAAAGATTTTCTATTTTAATGTATTATAACCCGAGCATTCCAGAACGCGACATTTTGGACCGATGTTATTTTTCGCATTCGCGCACGGCCCAGTCGCCTGATGCGCCGCAAATAGAGTTGCGTCCCTTGGGCGCGGCAGAAACCTCTGATTGTGGGTTCGGTTCGCCCAGATTATGTTTCTAGCTTTGTCAGCACCATACCCGTGATCGTGAGATTCACCAAAGTGGTAATCGTCTGAAACCTGCATCACTTCGGGCTTTCCTCCCACATTAAGCTGCCACCCGTGATATAACTGGGATACTGTTAAAAGCGCCGTTAAACCCAACTCACTTACTCAAATAATTAGGTATAAAATATTATTCATTTAATAATATTTCAGTCACATCACGACGCACCAATTTTAAATGTGAAGAAAGCACATTTTTTATGCAACCAGCGTCCACTGGTGTGGTGCTGATAAACTGGGGATAATAATCCACAGAGCGAAATGGGACTCGACCCCACGATCAGCGGATCCTGGTATCGTTTATTGACGAACCTCTGCACAGCGAATTGCCCAACGAAAAAATCTCAAACAGAATAATCTCGTAGTAACATTAAATACCGATAATATACACCGACATTACAACACAGTGTAAACTTTATTTTATATACTGAGTCAGCCAAACTACCAATTTGTATTCATATGCGTGTATTGTGGATACGTGATCGGCATGGTAATCGCCATGGTGTTCCTACATAGGAGAGAGGAAAATGTTAACTATTTCTATATGATCACAGGTTTTCTATATAATCACAACCGGTTCTATATCATACAAACCATCTCTGTAAACTAACAAATATTTCTATATAATCACAACCGATTCTATATCATACAAACCATCACTGTGAAATAACAATTATTTCTATATAATCACAACCATTTCCATTTAGTCACAACAATTTCTGTATAACCACAACCATGTCTATATGATCACAAACATGTCTATATAATCACAACCAGTTCTATATGATCACAACCAGTTCTATATAATCACAACCGTTTCTATATAATCACAACCGTGTCTATATAAACACAACCATTTCCATTTAATCACAACAATTTCTGTATAACCACAACCAGTTCTATATGATCACAAACATGTCTATTTAACCACAACCAGTTCTATATGATCACAAACATGTCTATTTAACCACAACCAGTTTAATATAATCACAACCGTTTCTATATAATCACAACCAATTTTAGCTCATACAAACATTTCTGTATAATCACAACCATTTCTATATAATCACAACCATTTCTATTTAATCACAACCATCAATATATCATTATCACAACCAATCTGATATCATTCTAACAATTTCTGTATAATCTTAACCATTTCTATATAATCACAACCTTTTCCATATTATCGCTATCATTTCTATATAATCACAACACTTTCTATATAATCACAACCATTTCTATATAATCACAACCGTTTCTATATAATGGCTATCATTTCCATTTAATCACAAAAGCTGTAAAACAATCCTATCAATATGTGACAGTTCAGTTTTACGTTCAGTCAAGACATGAAGATAGATACAAGACACGTATAAAACAATGTACGTGCACAGACACGTTTTAGGACATTCCAAGTCCTTGACATATGCGAGATGAATTGATTTTCACTCCACAATTACTTCTTCATGCTTTCATAAGACTTAAGATTATGAAACTCCAATGTTTTACAAGCACGTATACTCTGTTTCAGTGACCTAGGTGAGCGAAACTAAAATGGTAGCAACAAATGATGAGAAACACGACTCACGAATCGAGTAAACATGACTTAAATACAACATTAGGGTGTTACTTCCAAATTGGAAACCTTGGTGAACTACCCGTTTACCCACTTTTGAGACGTTTTAAAATAAGTTTACTTAACATTAATAAATATGTAAGTAGTATCCCTAGCTATTTGTAAAATTATACAAAATATGGAAAGATTGTGAATTTCGCGTATGTGATAGCCCCGTGGAGATGCCAGGTCAGAATAGGTGACCAACAACTTTGTTGGTCGTAAAAAGGTACCAGATGGATGGAGTGGTCACCGGTTCGCTGTCTGTGTCCGCGTCACCCGACGGTCCAGATTGTTGCTGATAATATCACTGTATTGTCTGGTCCGGACTCGATTATTTAAAGGGTGTTGTCATATAGCTGAGAAGCAGCTAAGTGCATATTTATATTACAATAAAACAAACACACTTAAATGTGAACGAATACATACCACAAGAGTTCATGGTAACTCTATTTTGTGCCCTATAGCAACAGCATATAATCTACAAAACTTTAGTCTTTGAGATTGTCGTCAACTTCGCCGTTCACACATTCACTCACTTTTTAGCGTTATTTTTTACATTGATTCATTGACAGTTATTGCCCATGACATTTAGGATCAGATACAGTGTCACAAAATTTCATAGTCGCCGTTACTTAATGCTTGACGGTATGCGGAACATGGTTGTATGTGGTTTTCTATGTTGAACAGCCGCGACTGTTCTACAAGTAGGCGTGGCGCACGCCTATGCAGATATTTCGTCATGTATTAATGTACATCAGGTGTCCGTAATATCTGTCATCAGAGAGAATATCCGGCTATATATTTTCCTATCATACACTCATTATATAAATCAGTCAACTTCAAGATCCAGACCCACCACGCCCTTCCCGTATACGCATATGGTGAATTCTCCTCCGAAATGAACATGGCTTTAAACAAGGACATAGTATATTCTTACTCTGTCCTCTCCCTGTGGTCATTCCGATATTACATAAAGAACAGGCCTCCAGAAACCTATGCTGATCCTGGAGGCAACCACACGGACCCGTGGTCAGCCTTGGTTTCATGGCTCATAACATAAGCTTTTCGGGAACACCTGGGCCCACTTGCACGAAGCGATCTTAGCGCTACAACTATTGTAAGCCTATGTTAAAGTATGGGAGTTACGATCATCTTAGCGCTTAGATCGCTTTGTGCAAGTGGGCCCTGGTGTCATTACTGATTTTCATTGGTGCATTCATATACTCGTCACATCTATTTTGCCCTTTACGTCAAATTTGATCTGTTACGGCGGATGATCAAGACAGGTTATTCTCTTGCATTGATCCGTATATTGCTGAGTGCGACATTAACCAGAAATAAACATTGCACTATGCTTGTACAACCAGGGCCTTTGAATGTCACCGCGGTTAACCTGAACACTGGTTGGAAAGGGTGCCTTGGCGAAAGGCAAGCAAGTATCAATTTGGTCGGCAGTGCCTATTACTTTCAGGTTTCGGAAGGCCATTTGTCACTATCCTTAACTGTAGTTTAGGATCGCTCTTCTCACTCCATATACTTCTGGTAGACATATAGAATTGCCCTTCTCACTACATATGCTTCTGGTAGAAACAGAGGATCGCCCTTCTCAACACATATACTTCTGGTAGAAACACAGAATCGCCCTTCTCGCTACATATGCCAGTACTTCTGGTAGAAACCCAGAATCGCCCTTACCACTACACATATACTTCTGGTAGAAACCCAGAATCGCCCTTCTCACTACATATGCCAGTACTTCTGGTAGAAACTCAGATTGACCTTTCTCACTACATATGCCAGTACTTCTGGTAGAAACACAGAATCGCCCTTCCCACTACACATGGTTCTGGTAGAAACACAGAATCGCCCTTACCACTACATATACTTCTGGTAGAAACACAGAATCGCCCTTACCACTACATTTTCTTCTGGTAGAAACACAGAATCGCCCTTACCACTACATATACTTCTGGTAGAAACACAGAATGGCCCTAACAACTACACATGCTTCTGGTAGAAATACGGGGCCGCCCTCCTCACTACATATGCTTCTGGTAGAAGTACGGGGTCGCCCTTCCAAACTACACATGCTTCTGGTAGAAATACGGGGTCGCCCTTCCCACTACATATGCTTCTGGTAGAAATACGGGGTCGCCCTTCCCACTACATATGCTTCTGGTAGAAATACGGGGTCGCCCTCCTCACTACATATGCTTCTGGTAGAAATACGGGGTCGCCCTCCTCACTACATATGCTTCTGGTAGAAATACGGGGTCGCCCATCCCACTACATATGCTTCTGGTAGAAATACGGGTTCGCCCATCCCACTACATATGCTTCTGGTAGAAATACGGGGTCGTCTTTCCCACTACATATGCTTCTGGTAGAAATACGGGGTCGCCCTCCTCACTACATATGCTTCTGGTAGAAATACGGGGTCGCCTTTCCCACTACATATGCTTCTGGTAGAAATACGGGGTCGCCCTTCCCACTACATATGCTTCTGGTAGAAATACGGGGACGCCCTCCTCACTACACATGCTTCTGGTAGAAATACGGGGTCGCCCTTCCAACTACATATAATTTTGGTTTATGGTACGGGTTAATAATTCAGCAAGCGTCAGTAAGCACTTCGTACAACATGTGCACCTAATTAAGTGTTGAACGAGTTTCAGTTATTATAAATTCCACACAAAACAGAGCACGTATTTATGATTAGGTTGCCTAGTAACGCAGTGACATGTATTTGTTTAACATTTACATTTCAAATAGTCTGTTCGTCATAAGTTCAAAGTGAAACTGGTGCTATGATACACTCCAACTATTCAGTGTAGGTCCTGTCACCATGATACACTCCAACTGTTCAGTGTAGGCCCTGTCACCATGATACTCTCCAACTGTTCAGTGTAGGCTCTGTCACCATGATACACTCCAACTGTTCAGTGTAGGTCCTGTCACCATGATACACTCCAACTATTCAGTGTAGGTCCTGTCACTATGATACACTCCAACTGTTCAGTGTAGGCCCTGTCACCATGGTACACGCCAACTGTTCAGTGTAGGTCCTGTCACCATGATACTCTCCAACTGTTCAGTGTAGGCCCTGTCACCATGATACACTCCAACTGTTCAGTGTAGGTCCTGTCACCATCATACACGCCAACTGTTCAGTGTAGGTCCTGTCACCATGATACTCTCCAACTGTTCAGTGTAGGTCCTGTCACCATGATACACTCCAACTGTTCAGTGTAGGCCCTGTCACCATGATACACTCCAACTGGTCAGTGTAGGTCCTGTCACCATGATACACTCCAACTGGTCAGTGTAGGCCCTGTCACCATGATACACTCCAACTGTTCAGTGTAGGCCCTGTCACCATGATACACTCCAACTGGTCAGTGTAGGCCCTGTCACCATGATACACTCTAACTGTTCAGTGTAGGCCCGGTCACCATGATACACTCCAACTGTTCATTGTAGGCCCGGTCACCATGATACACTCCAACTGTTCAGTGTAGGCCCTGTCACCATGATACTCTCCAACTGTTCAGTGTAGGTCCTGTCACCATGATACTCTCCAACTGTTCATTGTAGGCCCGGTCACCATGATACACCCCAACTGTTCAGTGTAGGTCCTGTCACCATGATACTCTCCAAGTGTTCATTGTAGGCCCTGTCACCATGATACACTCCAACTGTTCAGTGTAGGTGCTGTCACCATGATACACTCCAACTGTTCAGTGTAGGTCCTGTCACCATGATGCACTCCAACTGTTCATTGTAGGCCCGGTCACCATGATACACTCCAACTGTTCAGTGTAGGCCCGGTCACCATGATACACTCCAACTGTTCATTGTAGGCCCGGTCACCATGATACACTCCAACTGTTCAGTGTAGGCCCTGTCACCATGATACTCTCCAACTGTTCAGTGTAGGTCCTGTCACCATGATACTCTCCAACTGTTCAGTGTAGGCCCGGTCACCATGATACACTCCAACTGTTCAGTGTAGGTCCTGTCACCATGATACACTCCAACTGTTCATTGTAGGCCCGGTCACCATGATACACTCCAACTGTTCAGTATAGGCCCTGTCACCATGATACTCTCCAACTGTTCAGTGTAGGTCCTGTCACCATGATACTCTCCAACTGTTCAGTGTAGGCCCGGTCACCATGATACACCCCAACTGTTCAGTGTAGGTCCTGTCACCATGATACTCTCCAACTGTTCATTGTAGGCCCGGTCACCATGATACACTCCAACTGTTCAGTGTAGGTGCTGTCACCATGATACACTCCAACTGTTCAGTGTAGGTCCTGTCACCATGATACACTCCAACTGTTCAGTGTAGGTCCTGTCACCATGATACTCTCCAACTGTTCAGTGTAGTTCCTGTCGCCAAGATACTCTCCAACTGTTCAGCGCAAGGTCCTGTCACCATGATACACTCCAACTGTTCAGTGTAGGCCCTGTCACCATGATACACTCCAACTGTTCAGTGTAGGTGCTGTCACCATGATACACTCCAACTGTTCAGTGTAGGTCCTGTCACCATGATACACTCCAACTGTCCGGTGTAGGTCCTGTCACCATGATACTCTCCAACTGTTCAGTGTAGTTCCTGTCGCCAAGATACTCTCCAACTGTTCAGCGCAAGGTCCTGTCACCATGATACACTCCAACTGTTCAGTGTAGGCCCTGTCACCATGATACACTCCAACTGTTCAGTGTAGGTCCTGTCACCATGATACACTCCAACTGTTCATTGCAGGCCCGGTCACCATGATACACTCCAACTGTTCAGTGTAGGCCCTGTCACCATGATACTCTCCAACTGTTCAGTGTAGGCCCGGTCACCATGATACACTCCAACTGTTCAGTGTAGGCCCTGTCACCATGATACTCTCGAACTGTTCAGTGTAGGCCCGGTCACCATGATACACCCCAACTGTTCAGTGTAGGTCCTGTCACCATGATACTCTCCAACTGTTCATTGTAGGCCCGGTCACCATGATACACTCCAACTGTTCAGTGTAGGTGCTGTCACCATGATACACTCCAACTGTTCAGTGTAGGTCCTGTCACCATGATACACTCCAACTGTTCAGTGTAGGTCCTGTCACCATGATACACTCCAACTGTTCATTGCAGGCCCGGTCACCATGATACACTCCAACTGTTCAGTGTAGGCCCTGTCACCATGATACACTCCAACTGTTCAGTGTAGGTCCTGTCACCATGATACACTCCAACTGTTCATTGCAGGCCCGGTCACCATGATACACTCCAACTGTTCAGTGTAGGCCCGGTCACCATGATACACCCCAACTGTTCAGTGTAGGTCCTGTCACCATGATACTCTCCAACTGTTCATTGTAGGCCCGGTCACCATGATACACTCCAACTGTTCAGTGTAGGTGCTGTCACCATGATACACTCCAACTGTTCAGTGTAGGTCCTGTCACCATGATACACTCCAACTGTTCAGTGTAGGTCCTGTCACCATGATACTCTCCAACTGTTCAGTGTAGTTCCTGTCGCCGAGATACTCTCCAACTGTTCAGCGCAAGGTCCTGTCACCATGATACACTCCAACTGTTCAGTGTAGGCCCGGTCACCATGATACACTCCAACTGTTCAGTGTAGGTGCTGTCACCATGATACACTCCAACTGTTCAGTGTAGGTCCTGTCACCATGATACTCTCCAACTGTTCATTGTAGGCCCGGTCACCATGATACACTCCAACTGTTCAGTGTAGGTGCTGTCACCATGATACACTCCAACTGTTCAGTGTAGGTCCTGTCACCATGATACACTCCAACTGTTCAGTGTAGCTCCTGTCACCATGATACTCTCCAACTGTTCAGTGTAGTTCCTGTCGCCAAGATACTCTCCAACTGTTCAGCGCAAGGTCCTGTCACCATGATACACTCCAACTGTTCAGTGTAGGCCCGGTCACCATGATACACTCCAACTGTTCAGTGTAGGTGCTGTCACCATGATACACTCCAACTGTTCAGTGTAGGTCCTGTCACCATGATACACTCCAACTGTTCAGTGTAGGTCCTGTCACCATGATACTCTCCAACTGTTCAGTGTAGTTCCTGTCGCCAAGATACTCTCCAACTGTTCAGCGCAAGGTCCTGTCACCATGATACACTCCAACTGTTCAGTGTAGGCCCTGTCACCATGATACACTCCAACTGTTCAGTGTAGGTCCTGTCACCATGATACACTCCAACTGTTCATTGCAGGCCCGGTCACCATGATACACTCCAACTGTTCAGTGTAGGCCCTGTCACCATGATACTCTCCAACTGTTCATTGTAGGCCCGGTCACCATGATACACTCCAACTGTTCAGTGTAGGTGCTGTCACCATGATACACTCCAACTGTTCAGTGTAGGTCCTGTCACCATGATACACTCCAACTGTTCAGTGTAGGCCCTGTCACCATGATACACTCCAACTGTTCATTGTAGGCCCGGTCACCATGATACACTCCAACTGTTCAGTGTAGGCCCTGTCACCATGATACTCTCCAACTGTTCAGTGTAGGTCCTGACACCATGATACTCTCCAACTGTTCAGTGTAGGCCCTGTCACCATGATACACTCCAACTGTTCAGTGTAGGTCCTGTCACCATGATACTCTCCAACTGTTCAGTGTAGGTCCTTTCACCATGATACACTCCAACTGTTCATTGCAGGCCCGGTCACCATGATACACTCCAACTGTTCAGTGTAGGTCCTGTCACCATGATACTCTCCAACTGTTCAGTGTAGGTCCTTTCACCATGATACACTCCAACTGTTCATTGCAGGCCCGGTCACCATGATACACTCCAACTGTTCAGTGTAGGCCCTGTCACCATGATACTCTCCAACTGTTCATTGTAGGCCCTGTCACCATGATACTCTCCAACTGTTCAGTGTAGGTCCTGTCACCATGATACTCTCCAACTGTTCAGTGTAGGTCCTGTCACCATGATACACTCCAACTGTTCAGTGTAGGTCCTGTCACCATGATACTCTCCAACTGTTCAGTGTAGGTCCTGTCACCATGATACACTCCAACTGTTCAGTGTAGGCCCGGTCACCATGATACACTCCAACTGTTCATTGCAGGCCCGGTCACCATGATACACTCCAACTGTTCAGTGTAGGTCCTTTCACCATGATACACTCCAACTGTTCAGTGTAGGTCCTGTCACCATGATACACTCCAACTGTTCAGTGTAGGTCCTGTCACCATGATACACTCCAACTGTTCAGTGTAGGCCCGGTCACCATGATACACTCCAACTGTTCATTGCAGGCCCGGTCACCATGATACACTCCAACTGTTCAGTGTAGGTCCTTTCACCATGATACACTCCAACTGTTCAGTGTAGGTCCTGTCACCATGATACACTCCAACTGTTCAGTGTAGGTCCTGTCACCATGATACACTCCAACTGTTCAGTGTAGGCCCGGTCACCATGATACACTCCAACTGTTCATTGCAGGCCCGGTCACCATGATACACTCCAACTGTTCAGTGTAGGTCCTGTCACCATGATACACTCCAACTGTTCAGTGTAGGTCCTGTCACCATGATACACTCCAACTGTTCATTGCAGGCCCGGTCACCATGATACACTCCAACTGTTCAGTGTAGGTCCTGTCACCATGATACACTCCAACTGTTCAGTGCAGGTCCTTTCACCATGATACACTCCAACTGTTCAGTGTAGGTCCTGTCACCATGATACTCTCCAACTGTTCATTGCAGGCCCGGTCACCATGATACTCTCCAACTGTTCAGTGTAGGTCCTGTCACCATGATACTCTCCAACTGTTCATTGCAGGCCCGGTCACCATGATACTCTCCAACTGTTCAGTGTAGGTCCTGTCACCATGATACACTCCAACTCTTCATTGCAGGCCCGGTCACCATGATACTCTCCAACTGTTCATTGCAGGCCCGGTCACCATGATACACTCCAACTGTTCAGTGTAGGTCCGGTCACCATGATACACTCCAACTGTTCATTGCAGGCCCGGTCACCATGATACTCTCCAACTGTTCAGTGTAGGCCCTGTCACCATGATACACTCCAACTGTTCATTGCAGGCCCGGTCACCATGATACTCTCCAACTGTTCAGTGTAGGTCCGGTCACCATGATACACTCCAACTGTTCATTGCAGGCCCGGTCACCATGATACTCTCCAACTGTTCATTGCAGGCCCTGTCACCATGATACACTCCAACTGTTCATTGCAGGCCCGGTCACCATGATACTCTCCAACTGTTCAGTGTAGGTCCTTTCACCATGATACACTCCAACTGTTCAGTGTAGGCCCTGTCACCATGATACTCTCCAACTGTTCAGTGTAGGCCCTGTCACCATGATACTCTCCAACTGTTCAGTGTAGGTCCTTTCACCATGATACACTCCAACTGTTCAGTGTAGGTCCTGTCACCATGATACACTCCACTTGTTCAGTGTACGTCCTGTCACCATGAACTGTTCAGGGTAAAGTTCTCCATGGCGTATTCCAAGTCGGGCTTAAGAAATCCCGTAATTGTGTTGATACATACGAGAAGTTTTAATCTATTTTTGACATCGTGTTTCTCTCAGACAAAAACGCCAGTTGTTACAATTGTTCATTGAAGCAGCATCATATATATGTGGTTAAATACAACAAACAAGAATATGTTGGATAGATTATACAAATATTTAATCTCGTAACATACAGTAGAGAAAACTACAATCACAACTGGTTCCAACTACGAGTAACACAAATACAGAAACCAAGAACAAACTCGACACAATGCTGCCCTCCATACCTCCCTATCATTCACCTTGTGGTCAAATCTTTCTGCCTCAGACCACACTGGCGCCCCATGTGAGACACTTCATGCCTGCCAGATAAACTGTTTAATACTGGCACAAAAACATCTAGTTAAAGGTCTGGTTGATCATTATCATCAGGTGTTATACAGAAGATTTGATCCACAAAATGATGATTCGACACACATATAGAACTGACCAATTATTCACATCGATGTCAATATTTTCAAGCATATATATAGGACATAACCTAAAACGTTTTCGCACTTATTTAAAAAATATCTGAAAAAAGCAAATGTTCTATTTGCAGGTATATGAGTATTGGTTGTATCTACTGTTTTTTTCTACGAGAACGTGTTAGCCTCATGGCACAGGGATCACATGTGATACATACTGACGAATACATTGTACGTCAAACAGACAAACGTTGCGGCTGCCATGTGGTACATCAACACTACATTGAAGAAGGCACCTAAATACTTTAATCTTGTCAAAAACGCTGCTGACATTCATATATCTGTTGACATGCCAATAATTGCTTTTGAATCAATACCTCATATTATATGTTTTCCATTCAATTATAGCTTCTATGTTCTTCGTTCTGTGATTGGATGATGGTATATAATAACTAGATATAGCATACTAGTACCAAGTTATTATTCCATAGTCAATGTACGTTAAGCATGGTTGTGGGTCATAAATCGCCCTTTTATGAACCAAAACACTCCCCAAAACCTATTGACGGGGAATGATAGAAGGGAGACAACTCGTCTATACTAGACAGCAGCTTGTAATCAATGGTATGTTTTCGCCGGAGATGTGACCCTGTTTCTGTTGCCGCTAACCTGCTGAGAGATGCAGATATGTATTTATTTGAGTGAACTGTCACATTGTTCTCACAAAGTCAAGAGAAGATGAAACTGAAGCGACACAACAGTCTGTAAGATGACGGACACTAGAAGCCAATCTTTGAGGCACCCTGTGAGAACATGCCGCCTGCTGCTTCCTGAAACAGACAGAGTCGGGGGATATATTCACAATGTAGAGTTTCCACGCTTTACGCTACACATTTGTTAACAAACAATTTGAAACGTCTTAACTGCTAACTCACCAAAACGTCTTCTTTAAGAACGTGATACAATAACATACAACGCTGTGTATCTCCTACACACCAATGTAATGAGCGAGTTTGGGTCCAAGCCGCCTTGAATAGTACTTCAGTTATATCAAGGCGTGTCAACTTGTGTTCTACATGTGTTTCAACATGTCTGTCTCCATTACGATGGACCTTGTAACCAACCATCTACAACTTCCCTGGGTACATGCACCATGACGAACACCAGCATCTGCCAATTGGCTTTCACCAGCTGTTCCAACATTTGAGGCCATGTCATAATCCCAAAGCCCATATGCCACATCTATACATTACAGCAAGTTCACAGGAGAGAGAGAGAGTTAAAATTTAACGTCGCATTGGCATTATTTCAGCCACAAAGCGACGAGAACAAGTTCATATATACACGAGTGTCGCACTGCAGTAGTACATGCAATCCGAAAGCTGGTGAAGGGACATAACTCTGTAACACATGTTTTTGAGAAGAGGTGCATATTCAGAACGCAAAGCTGGATTTTACAGTTAAGATCTCTTCCAGGGAACAAAGACAAAATGAAAAGATTTACCCTGTTCATTGTACATTAATCGTATAAAGGCACTACGGTATATACATACAAGGCACTGATTGCATTTGAACCCTCGCCGAAAGTGGGCACCAGATCGTGTAACATAGTCCCTCTTTAGCTTTGACAACTCACCTTGATATTCCCGAGTCCCTCCCCTGATGTGAACTGTGCCAGCTTGTTCTTGAGGTCCGCCACCTGTTTCAGAGCGTCCTCAGCCTGCTTCTTGTACATTGCTATTTGATCCATGAGTCCAGTTTTCGTCTCCTCCGCTTCCTTCTTCACGGTCTGTACTTCCTCTTTGGCAGTATTGACCTGTTCCTCGGCCTTGACTTTGACCTCTTCGACCTGCTTCTTTGCGCCCTCAGCCTCTTTCTTGTAGGATTCTACCTCCGTCTTGTACTTCTCCACATCCTCCTCCAGCTTGGTCTTTGCGGACTCAAGGTCATCCACCTGTCCCAAAATTAGATGAAATCCTTGACATCTCTATCTTTATTCAAACGTTCACGTTTATGGAAAACTCTTTTACAGATTAATATGGAATTTGAAGAACTTACTTCCTTGTATGGAGAACTTTTTTACAGATTAATATTGCAACTGACTTCCTTGTGGCCATTTAACAAGATCAAGATAATTTAGTTCCATGGAAAAATCATATTATCTAAACTACCAGATACATTCGCCTGCTTTTGGAGATGTTTAATAGCATGCATGGCTTCTTCCATGTCCATTTGGACAGTATAGTATTGATAGTATGTGTACTGTGAGACTAAGTAGAATTCTGGTTCTAGTTGTAGTCATAGTTACAGTATGGTGATATTAGAGAACACAACTGTACATGTATATATGACTATTAAAACTAGCGTCTACCTATATATATTTCTGGAATAGAGACTTTAGTTTTGGCTTCATTTTCTAATGAACACTACAACATGGCACACTACAGGTCTGTATCAACGTTTCGTAACATCAGCTTCCACAAACAATGTCAGTGCAGAGTAATCTGGCACTATTTGACTATATAATGTACTGATGCGTGGAAGAATATTGTAGGCGGAATGTACCTGGCGGGCAACACGATACAGGTGTATTGTGAACAAAGCGAGCGAGCACCCTGGCATTGGCAAGACAAGCCATGATTGTTTCTATGTTATGCCGTTACCTTGGTCTTCATGAGATTTTTGGCACTGCTGCCCTTCCTTCCAAGTCCAAACGGCATTGTGTCAAGTTGAGAGGTTTAAAGGTAAATCTGCAAGACAAGTGAACAAATATTATAAGTGATATAGAACTGGAAGTGTATACACAGTACTGTCGCGGCAATGGTAAACTAAACTACCCGGAAAAAGAAAGTATACACTTGAAAACTGGATTTAGACAGACAATCGGTCAAAAAATATATTTTTCTCTCTAAAGAGAGAAGCCAAAAATGTTCACTTCATCAACAATGTAGTCAAACATCTTGGAAAAGACAACCTTTGACAGGGCATCTCGTGCACTGGCAGCCTCTAACGTCTTTAAACGAACCTTGATGGGAATGTCCTTGATGACCCCACGAGCGGCCTGCATGAACTGATTGGTCAATGCATGTTTCAGGTCTTCCACCAGATAAAGTTTATATATAATCCAGGATGTTCTAGAACAAATTTATTTTCAATTGGACGCTTTTGGAAAGTAGTGGCATGGGTCAAGGCTCCACAATTTGCTGTGCTGTGTTCTTCCCTTATGTATATCGGAATTCCATGATCGTGACGTCATATCCCAGATGCGCCCTGATTACGTTTGTCAGCACCATACCCGTGCTCGTGTGTTTCACCAAGTGGTAAACTTCTCATATCTACAGCAGTCCGGGCTTTCCCACCACATCGAGCTGACACAGAGGGATATAAGTGAAATACTGACCAAAGATACCCTAAACCTAGACTAACATTTAGTCTCTGAAATCTTATATAAGACACAATATCCTTCTTGACTCTAAAAATAAAAAAATTCCCTATGCTGATTTCAGAGACTGTGGAATAGAGCTAGCTTGAGCTGGCTAGACTTGCTTTTGTATGCATTTCTAGATTATTATTTTTTCATAAAATAAATATATTCCACGGTCATGGTGCAGGACTACCCTAAACCCAACTCACTGACTTTAGCCTAGTATTCTTTCATTATAGGATTTTGACGCTATAAAGTTTGTTAGGAATGTGGAATTCCGTGGAACGTAATGCACTGAAAGTTACACATTATTTGTGCAGGATGATCCACACCAAATCTGGAAGAACATGTATTCATATTCTGTTATTTGAAATTCTTATGCACGTGTTGTAATTCACTAGACGACTGATATGTCTTCGATCTGCTATGGACAACCCAGTATTGCTATGTCATATTTTCCTCCACATATCAAGTGCATGAAACACTGACAGACATCTAGATTTTATTCAGATTAATTTGCTTCACACACAGAGAAATATTCCATTTCTTGTTAGTAGGTAAATAGCTCCTATCAACACACACCGTGACACACCTAAATAGAAAAGTAGCTATGATTGTTGTTTGACCGCAGTTGATCCCTTGTAGCTCCCCCTGGCGACAACGTTATGCCAGGTAGACATCCTGTGTGTAGAACATGGCCGACTTGTCTTCCAAGCCAACTGACAACATCAGTCATGGGCCATCGACTTCCCTGTGATCCGTCGGCTCTATGTTCGGCTGCGTTTTATTCGGCATCTGTGCTACTTTCATGTCAATGCATAGGTGAGTCATCGATAGACTTGCTGATAGTCTACTTGTACCATTGCTGAGTGTCGTTTTGGACAATTGCTTTCGTTGTTGGAGGAATGAATCATATCATATTGAACTAATGATTCGTTTATTTTCGTATATAAATGCCTTGCATCAAGTCTTTGTAGAGATTTAAAAAAAATAAACTTTATATATATTGATCATGATCATGTTTGTCGCTTTTATTTATAGAGCATCTTTAAAAGACTAACCTGAATACCTAAACTAGATTCAGGCCCTGTCCGCTGTACATAGTCTTTAGACGTAAGGGTCTTGAAAGATACTTCAGAGCACAAAGCTCGAGGTCACGGAGATCTCTCCGAGATGAGGCCAATGCAATCAAACACACCCCTGTTCGCCCACACGGCTTCTGCACAGGACCGCGAGCGGTTGGATACACGTAGCGGGAGTATTTGATTCGCTGTTTGCTCATCCTGAGTAGAATATTTAACGCGGCTTGATTCTAACGAAATACACGATTATACCTACGTATATAAGAGTTTTGCTATGCGGGGTTACGCAGACTAAGCTTATTCAGTGTATGAGGGTGGGATGGAGGGGGACACAGGTGGGATGAAAATGTTGAATTTAATCCTAAAATACGTACATCAATTGAACACCTTCAACAAATATGCCTGGCTTTAGAGTTTATCTCGCAATGTACACCGGGTACTTATCGAGATATTAAAACCTGATAAAGAATACTGATAATTAATGCAAAGATAAAGTAATATCCGAAATATAAACAGTGGTTGTAAAATATAACAATAATCTGCTAATCAAAAAATTTGTTTTAATAAAATACGCTGACTAAGGTGCGTGTCTGGGATTAATGTTATTGACTCAAATATCACTATTATAATATATAAAAGAGAGGAAGCTATACGCTTTTCATCCATGACAACAATCATGACAACACATCGTTGCGTTAATGACTCCGCTACACACCAGACAACGCATGTACCTGACAACGCTAGCATATCCCCCTACATCGCAATAGTCAACATGCGCCCCGCCCCTATGACCTGTATACAGCAGCTCACGCAGCTTACCCCACCCACTCATACAGAGCAGTCACAGACTCTCCCCTTTGTCTGGGTTTCCAAGCAGATTTAGCAAAAAGTTTAACTACTGGGTAAATTGTATATAGAAATGACACAGGTGCGCCTACTTTATACTTACTTTTTCAAAATGTCCTGTTCCTAAAATGATACACTTATTATGTAGAGTGGCAAATTGGCACTCGAATAGATCCATGACCAGTGCCCTATGTTATAATTATGTCACCAATCGGGATTGCTTACGAAGTAACATGATAACGGGTGTATTTACTTTCAGAGTAACATGTCAACGGGTGTAATTACTTCCAGAGTAACATGTCAACGGATGTGATTTCTTCCAGCGTAACATGACTACGAAATTTTATTATTTCCATAGTAACATGGCAACGAATTCTGTGTCTGTGGAATGTGGGTTTTACTTTCCTATCCACCACACAGTCACGAGTGCTACAACAACAGCGCTGTTAAAGTATTAAATACACCTGCAGTTGCGGGACTTGTTGCATATACAATCAGTCTGTCTGCAACGCGAGTTATATTTATATGATATGATTCATTCTGGTCCCCGTTAAAGTGGAAGGCAGCTGGCAACAGATGCTCACATATAGGTTTATGACAAATCCTTTGTTGTACAGTGTTACCTTCTCGCACTATGAGGAATAACCTAGACCCAACTCTACAGCCAGCATTAGCACTAGTTGCAAAAAAACAATGCAAAAACTGAAAGTAGAGACCTTTTCTAGGAATGTTATCACTCCGTTTTAATTCTCTATGTTACAATGGAAATGTCGTTCATTCTTATTACATTAAATTGGAATATTAGCTGAGGATTTTTATACTAATCTGAATTACTGTTTTGTCACAACTCATCATGACGCCTCAACCTTATATGTAACCTTGGTCACCACTGTGAAGAATCCATATTGAAACTGGTTTCGTTCATGTGACTATCACATACCGCAACTAAATCCTAACCTTGGCGTTGAAAGTGTATCTTTTTGCTTTTATCTCCATATTGTGTAAAGTCGGTATTTATGTTACGCAAACTTCATGCCACAAGATTTGTCGATACATCGATTACAGTGATAGCATGCCATATCATACCAATTGTTGTCAGAGGTATTACATAAATAGGTGATTAAGTCGACTGACTGAGTGTGTAAATTGAGTATAGTTTTACGCCTTTTTAGCAATATTCCAGCAATATCACGGTGGGGGACTAGAAGCGGGCTTCAAACATTGTACCTATGTGGGGAATCGAACCCGGACCTTCGGCTCGAGATATCGAGAACGCTACCCCACCGCCCCGAATAAGCTGACTGAACTTATGCTGTAACCATTTCTGTTTCTAATGCCAGCAGGAGCAACTATAAGTTGCCCATACTCTTTAAACCCCGTGTTTTATCACCACTGAGCCAAATGGCTTCGGGGTATTTCCAAGTTTCATGGGTGGTGTGTGTTCACGGAATGTCCACCAGTGAGTCACCACTGGGGCAATATCGACATTCCCAGGAGGAGCCTCGGTCCATAAAACCCTGGTGAAATCGCCATACACAGAGCAACGTCGTGAACGCTGGTGGATCAGTTTACTGCGACGTTCAATGAAAATGGTTCCTACCAACAGAATATGTCGCTTAGTGGACACTAGAGTCCAGTACCTTCGCTGCGGTGCTGAACCATCTCTGACTATATTTGGGTACACGCGAAATGTCACGCCACAACATTCTTCCCGTCATAATCGTTCCTTTATATATTTCCATCAGTATATAAGCGCTGTCTGCTTCTTGAGCACATGTGTTGAATGAACGTCTTACGTTTGACGTTTGCAACAATACAGTCACAAAGCTCCAACTGTACCTGTGTTTATTGCGGATTTACCGTACCGGAAAACGTCATGCATATATCACACCTTTAATCAATAAAAATACTTGCATGTCAAACTAGCGGTGTACGTCAACTTCATATAATTACTTTCAGAATTTTCACCGAGACATTGACAACTACATATTCGGTTTGCAATTCAATTATAACATTGCTCAAACCCGGTAGGGTGTGATGGTAATGTGACTATAAACGTCTAGCGCCTCACGGGAGTTCCGGAGTATACTCCCCAGGGATCCCATGACGGAGGTAAAACTGGTTTCGTTTGGGCCATGAGCATTCAGTTTGTGAATGGAACCTTGCGCATTGCATTACTATATACAGTACCATGTTTGGTACATATGCAGTCCATATTTGTTACATAAGCATTCCATGGTTGTTACATATGCATTCCATGTTTGGTACATATACAGTCCATATTTGTTACATATGCATTCCATGTTTGTTACATATGCATTCCATGTTTGTTACATATGCAGTCTATGTGTGTTACATATGCATTCCATGTTTGTTACACATGCAATCCATATTTGGTACATATGCAGTCCATATTTGTTACATATGCAGTCCATATTTGTTACATATGCAGTCCATGTGTTACATATGCAGTCCATGTTTGGTACATATACAGTCCATATTTGTTACATATGCATTCCATGTTTGTTACATATGCAGTACATGTGTGTTACATATGCATTCCCTGTTTGTTACATATGCAGTACATGTGTGTTACATATGCAGTCGATGTTTGTTACATATGCAGTCCATGTGTGTTACATATGCAGTCGATGTTTGTTACATATGCAGTCCATGTGTGTTACATATGCAGTCCATGTTTGTTACATATGCAGTACATATGTGTTACATATGCAGTCCATGTGTGTTACATATGCAGTCCATGTTTGTTACATGTGCAGTACATGTGTGTTACATATGCAGCCTGTGTTTGTTACATATGCAGTCCATGTTTGTCACATATGCAGTCCATGTGTTACATATGCAGTCCATGTTTGTTACATATGCAGTCCATGTGTTACATAAGCAGTACATGTGTGTTACATATGCAGTCCATGTTTGTCACATATGCAGTCCATGTGTTACATATGCAGTCCATGTTTGTTACATATGCAGTCCATGTGTTACATAAGCAGTACATGTGTGTTACATATGCAGTCCATGTGTG
The DNA here is from genome assembly GCF_023055435.1 of Haliotis rufescens. Taxonomy (NCBI): domain Eukaryota; kingdom Metazoa; phylum Mollusca; class Gastropoda; order Lepetellida; family Haliotidae; genus Haliotis; species Haliotis rufescens. The sequence continues at coordinate 71,000,025 of NW_025963779.1, read as the reverse complement.
TTACATATGCAGTCCATGTGTTACATATGCAGTCCATGTTTGTTACATATGCATTCCATATTTGATACATATGCAGTCTATGTTTGTTACATATGCAGTCTATGTTTGTTACATATGCAGTACATGTGTGTTACATATGCAGTCGATGTTTGTTACATATGCAGTCCATGTGTGTTACATATGCAGTCCATGTTTATTACATATACAGTACATGTGTGTTACATATGCAGTCCATGTGTGTTACATATGCAGTCGATGTTTGTTACATATGCAGTCCATGTGTGTTACATATGCAGTCGATGTTTGTTACATATGCAGTCGATGTGTGTTACATATGCAGTCCATGTTTGTTACATATGCAGTACATATGTGTTACATATGCAGTACATGTGTGTTACATATGCAGTCGATGTTTGTTACATATGCAGTCCATGTGTGTTACATATGCAGTCCATGTTTGTTACATATGCAGTACATGTGTGTTACATATGCAGTCCATGTGTGTTACATATGCAGTCCATGTTTGTTACATGTGCAGTACATGTGTGTTACATATGCAGCCTGTGTTTGTTACATATGCAGTCCATGTTTGTTACATATGCAGTCCATGTGTTACATAAGCAGTCCATGTGTGTTACATATGCAGTCCATGTGTTACATATGCAGTACATGTGTGTTACATATGCAGTCCATGTGTGTTACATATGCAGTCCATGTGTTACATAAGCAGTACATGTGTGTTACATATGCAGTCCATGTTTGTTACATATGCAGTCCATGTGTTACATATGCAGTACATGTGTGTTACATATGCAGCCTGTGTTTGTTACATATGCAGTCCATGTGTGTTACATATGCAGTCCATGTGTTACATAAGCAGTACATGTGTGTTACATATGCAGTCCATGTGTGTTACATATGCAGTCCATGTGTTACATAAGCAGTACATGTGTGTTACATATGCAGTCCATGTTTGTTACATATGCAGTCCATGTGTTACATATGCAGTCCATGTTTGTTACATATGCATTCCATATTTGTTACATATGCAGTCCGTGTTTGTTACATATGCAGTCCATGTTTGTTTCATATGCATTCCATAATTGTTACATATGCAGTCCATGTGCTACATAAGCAGTCCATATTTGTTTCAAATGCAGTCGACGTCTGTTACCTGTTTGTTTGAATGCGGAGAGAACACAAGGGCGGTACTAGAGCCCCGTATCGCCCCGTGCGGACACTGCCAGCGCAAATATGACAAAAATGCAATGAGGGGATTGCCTCCTGGGCACAGCTGGTCGCGGATAATGATTTGACTGGCGGACAACAACAGGAACACTGTTGTGTGTTGCAGGAGATTGAAAATACTGTGTCCACGATCAGGGCTGGAGGGCGGAAGCGCTTAAACAGTGTATGGGTATCAATATAGTATTACCGCAGGTGAAAAGAGGGTGTGATTGTTCAAAGAACATCGGAAACATTTACTGACCGATGCATTTCTATGGCGTTGGCCCTGATCAATTAGAATAATTAAATGCACACATTTCCGCTAGGTGGCTTTGAGCATTGTCCTAACTGCCACTTTATCTCATAGTCTTGTTCATTTAGATATCTGCTGCCTCTAGAAGGGTCTTCTATGGATAACAATTTATTCTAGCAAGGAACCTATCTCACTTCAATTACATATGTTACTTTTATTCCATACCGCTGTATCAAATCGGATTAAAAGATTCATTGTCATGAGATAGCGCAATGATCCCACAGAAGTGCCTCACATCCAAGAACCGGTTTGTAATTAATTAATGCAGGAAAGCTATCTCCGACCTTAGCTAAAAGAAATCAATTCCATGACAGCGATTAGTCTAATGTAGGTCAGCTGTGGTGTGTACCCTGTGTGCAGTCATGCGTATCTTTTTCATCTACATGACCAAACACTGAATATCGACAGCTTCGTCTCCCTCAAGCATGAGACAAACCACGCCGATCCAACCCAGGCAAGACGTAGTTCCTAGCAATTCTATTTATACACGAGCAATACACGGCATTGTCGGACGCGCATGAGCGATCGCCCTGGGTGCCGCTCAAGTACTGGGTCAGAGAAATGTATTGACGAGGGTTTCAACATCACCACGAAAAACGCGGGTTATTGCGACCTGTTACTTTCGAAAAGCCGTCTTTTCTAAAGGTGTTTCTTGAATTAAGTGGCCCTGGTATTTAATGGGAGTATGTGGGTCCTAATTCTGCTCAAAGGGCTGGCGTTATGTGTTGTGGCGCGCATGTGAACTTTGCGTACTTTGGTGCACAAACAAGCGGCGCACTATTACTCTATCACCCCCAAGGCTAGGAACGGGGCTAATGTGTTGTCGTAGTGATTATAAACTGCGTCGATAAACGCTAACATATGCTAGTTTGAGAGTAGATATCGTCTATTTTCGTGTGTAAATTACAGTACGTTTAATCATAATGAGTAAGCAGCAGGTGAAATGACGAAACAACGCTTAAATAATGAACTGAACAAAAGCGTTCCATATGTGTATATTTGGACATGTGAATACCCTTCTTTATAGACTGCATGGTATGACGAATTGAAAAAAGGTAACATAAAACATGATTTAAGATATAATACACTTAGAAGGTACTAAAAGTAAGGTGACATCAATATCTAGATAATGAATGAATAAAACGATAAACATGATAACAATGGAGATGAAGAGGCAGGGGGTAATTAGAAGAAAACCCGCATTATGTCCTAATTTGATGAAGACTTTCACACACGATTATGAGGGAATTAATATGCGCACACAAAACCCACCAATGCAATGTTCTGGCGACAACGCCCATGCAAGGCAGTGATGCTACTGGTGATGACGGTGGTATTCATATGAAACCTGTAGCACAAAACCACTACCAATACCAACACCACCTTAACACCTCTGTCTCTGATGGGCACCAGCACCTAAGATCTCGGCTTCGATTCCCAGATTCGCCCTGATAATTTCCAGGTTTGTTAACAACATACCCATATTCGTGGGATTCACTAGAGTAAAAACCTGCATCACTTCTTAGACCTGAAGGCGACTATGCTTGTCGGGAGGCGGGATCGGGTGGTCAGGCTTGCTGATTTGGTTAATGCATGTCATCGTATTCAATTTGCGTGGATCGATGCTCATGATATCAATCACTGGATCGTCTGGTCCAGACCAGATTATTTACAGATCACCGTCATGTATTGCTGAGTGTGGCGTTAAACAACAAAACAAATCTTAGACCTTAATCACCCAAGGCTCTCCTCCCACATCAAGCCGACACGACGTGAAATACTAAATACTGTTCAAGTAAGTTAAAACCCAAACTCATTCACTCACTCACTCACTCCAAATCGTTTTGGAACCCTCCACCCCTAATGTGATAAACAAGTTCTTGTATTTCAACTCCACACAAACAGTGTCAAGGTAATATGTTTTTACCGTTTGATCAGTATATTGTAGGCAAATCGTGGCAGTTTGGGATCTATAAACTTCCTTATACGTTTTAAATCATTTTGGTTGTCAATGACAACTGCCAAAATCTCCCACCTTACAGCCTGGAGCGTCAGGGAGTGTCGTGCATGGCATCAGGATATGACAGATGATCGCGTACTGTCACCCTCAGCCTCTCTCCACTCATGCTCGAAGGGGGAACATTTGAAATACGTAAAATTACAACCTATGTCTAAGTAATAGTAACTGAATCCAGTTTGATCATTGTTTTAACTACTTCAACATGTGATTGATTTTCAAATTTGAAAAACAATTCTGTCTTAATAAACAACAACATTTTAGTGAAATTAATATTTTTTTAACACTCTGGATCATTTATTATTTCATGTAAAACCCGCCGCACTGTCCTGTGCAGATCGCAGGGATACATGTATTCCGTTTGCAAACCACGCTCTGGTGATTTCAACATCATGCAACAAGTACCCCTAATCTAGATACATATATTATCAACCATTCTAAATATATAATATCAAAGGAATCCTTTGAGTCACCGCGGGCTCCACGCCTCTAGATGACGTGTGAATCATTCCGCCACCCCCTCGCCCCCAACCCCCTCGTAGCAGATGGTTTACAAAACACTTTTAAATGGGCGATTCGGACCATTTTCGTAGTTATTCCCGACATAACCCATCCCTTGCGTTAACATAGTTTCCTAAGCATATGTAGATTACACCATTACAAACAGGTATGGAGAACGCTTGTTTTCGTCTTTTGAAAACCAAATCACCCCCGCCCCCTTTTGAGAGAGGACTTTGATATTTTGGACCCCTCCCTTTTAAAAATGCTGCATCTGCCCTTGATACTAACGGATACATTATACACGTTTCACAAGATACACGCTTTCGGACACATCCGCCATCATAATTTATTGATTGTTTTATCAGTCAATGAAGATGCACCAACTTAGTTATACCTACACCATTGTTAATTGTTCTTTTTCAGTCACATTGGTATTCACATAAAAAGTACAAACATATCATATATGTGCAGTAGGCTATCATACATATGGAAGAAAAATCTAACGGAGCTAAGACTTCAACTTACCTGTGTGAAGCGCTACCAACCTGTATGTGAGCACTAGACGCTACCGGTGCTCGATTGCCTGGGACGCGCTTTGTGAGGCTCCCGCAGGGGACCCGCACAGCCTGGAATCTAATTTTAAACCTCGTAGGCTTGTAGTAACATTCCTCTTGTTATTCGCAGTGAAATGGAGTGTTTCCCCCCGAAACAATTGCTTGCCGTTTAGTAGTTGTTTATTTGTGAGTAAGATAATTGTCTCACAATTTTGGAATAATATGTATAATACAAATGTACTTTTAGGTTTGACATTCATCACCCGACAACCGGTTTCACTTCGCATATATTTACATACATTAAAACATTCCATTGATTGATGACACGGGTTTGACTGAGGTATTGAGTACGTGGAACTGTATGAAACAATTTTGAAATAATAGGTGTAAAATAATGGTATAGTTGATACAGTATTTGTGTCAGCAATGACTGTTTTATCGCTTGAACGAGTGCTTGAATGAGTCAGACGTGATCATACAGGCCCTGGGTTATATAGTGGTTACTTGAATCACTCTCTGCATCGACAGATAGGATTATTTACACAAATTCTGTGCATGTAGCTGTGTAAAAGTGCAACTACGTCTGGTTTGTAGTGTGTTGGTGTCTGGTCTGTAGTGTGTAGGTATCTGGTCTGTGGGGTGTAGGTATCTGGTGGTAGTGTGTAGGTATCTGGTCTGTGGGGTGTAAGTGTCTGGACTGTAGTGTGTAGGTATCTGGTCTGTAGTGTGTAGGTATCTATCTTGTTGTGTGTTGGTGTCTGGTCTGTGGGGTGTAGGTATCTGGTCTGTGGGGTGTAAGTGTCTGGTCTGTAGTGTGTAGGTGTCTGGTCTGTAGTGTGTAGGTGTCTGGTCTGTGGGGTGTAAGTGTCTGGTCTGTGGGGTGTAGGTGTCTGGTCTGTAGTGTGTAGGTGTCTGGTCTGTAGTGTGTAGGTGTCTGGTCTGTGGGGTGTAGGTGTCTGGCCTGTGGGGTGTAGGTGTCTGGTCTGTAGTGTGTAGGTATCTGGACTGTTGGGTGTAGGTGTCTGGTCTGTGGGGTGTAGGTGTCTGGTCTGTAGTGTGTAGGTGTCTGGTCTGTGGGGTGTAAGTGTCTGGTCTGTAGTGTGTAGGTGTCTGGTCTGTAGTGTGTAGGTGTCTGGTCTGTGGGGTGTAAGTGTCTGGTCTGTAGTGTGTAGGTGTCTGGACTGTGGGGTGTAGGTGTCTGGCCTGTGGGGTGTAGGTGTCTGGTCTGTAGTGTGTAGGTATCTGGACTGTGGGGTGTAGGTGTCTGGCCTGTGGGGTGTAGGTATCTGGTCTGTGGGGTGTAAGTGTCTGGTCTGTAGTGTGTAGGTGTCTGGTCTGTAGTGTGTAGGTGTCTGGCCTGTGGGGTGTAGGTGTCTGGTCTGTAGTGTGTAAGTGTCTGGTCTGTAGTGTGTAGGTGTCTGGTCTGTAGTGTGTAGGTGTCTGGTCTGTGGGGTGTAAGTGTCTGGTCTGTGGGGTGTAAGTGTCTGGTCTGTGGGGTGTAAGTGTCTGGTCTGTGGGGTGTAGGTTGTTGGACTGTAGTGTGTAAGTGTCCGGTCTGTAGTGTGTAGGTACCTGGTCTGCAGTGTGTGTAGGTGTCTGGTCTGTAGTGTGTAGGTGTCTGGTCTGTGGGGTGTAAGTGTCTGGTCTGTAGTGTGTAAGTGTCTGGTCTGTTGTGTGTAGGTGTCTGGTCTGTGGGGTGTAAGTGTCTGGTCTGTGGGGTGTAAGTGTCTGGTCTGTAGTGTGTAGGTGTCTGGTCTGTGGGGTGTAAGTGTCTGGTCTGTGGGGTGTAGGTGTCTGGTCTGTAGTGTGTAGGTGTCTGGTCTGTGGGGTGTAAGTGTCTGGTCTGTAGTGTGTAAGTGTCTGGTCTGTAGTGTGTAGGTGTCTGGTCTGTGGGGTGTAAGTGTCTGGTCTGTGGGGTGTAGGTGTCTGGTCTGTAGTGTGTAGGTGTCTGGTCTGTGGGGTGTAGGTGTCTGGTCTGTAGTGTGTAAGTGTCTGGTCTGTAGTGTGTAGGTGTCTGGTCTGTAGTGTGTAGGTGTCTGGTCTGTGGGGTGTAAGTGTCTGGTCTGTGGGGTGTAAGTGTCTGGTCTGTGGGGTGTAAGTGTCTGGTCTGTGGGGTGTAAGTGTCTGGTCTGTGGGGTGTAGGTGTCTGGTCTGTGGGGTGTAAGTGTCTGGTCTGTGGGGTGTAGGTTGTTGGACTGTAGAGTGTAAGTGTCTGGTCTGTGGGGTGTTGGTGCCTGGTCTGTGGGGTGTAAGTGTCTGGTCTGTGGGGTGTAAGTGTCTGGTCTGTGGGGTGTAAGTGTCTGGTCTGTGGGGTGTAAGTGTCTGGTCTGTGGGGTGTAGGTGTCTGGTCTGTGGGGTGTAAGTGTCTGGTCTGTGGGGTGTAGGTTGTTGGACTGTAGAGTGTAAGTGTCTGGTCTGTGGGGTGTTGGTGTCTGGTCTGTGGGGTGTAGGTGTCTGGACTGTAGTGTGTAGGTGTCTGGTCCGTAGTGTGTAGGTGTCTGGTCTGTAGTGTGTTGGTGTCTGGCCTCTGTAATGTGTAGGTGTCTGGACTGTAGTGTGTAGGTGTCTGGTCTGTAGTGTGTTGGTGTCTGGACTGTAGTGTGTAGGTGTCTGGACTGTAGTGTGTAGGTGTCTGGTCTGTAGTGTGTTGGTGTCTGGACTGTAGAGTGTAAATGTCTGGTTTGTAGTGTGTTGGTGTCTGGTCTGTGGGGTGTAGGTGTCTTGACTGTAGTGTGTAAGTGTCTGATCTGTAGTGTGTGGGTGTCTGGTCTGTGGGGTGTAAGTGTCTGGTCTGTAATGTGTAGGTGTCTGGACTGTAGTGTGTAGGTGTCTGGTCTGTAGTGTGTAAGTGTCTGGACTGTGGTGTGTTTGTGTCCGGCCTGCGGGGTGTAGGTGTCTGGTCTGTGGGGTGTAGGTGTCTGGTCTGTGGGGTATAGGTGTCTGGTCTGTAGTGTGCAGGTGTCTGATCTGTAGTGTGTAGGTGTCTGGTCTGTGGGGTGTAGGTGTCTGGCCTGTGGGATGTAAGTGTCTATCTTGTTGTGTGTAGGTGTCTGGTCTGTAGTGTGTAGGTACCTGGTCTGCAGTGTGTGTAGGTGCCTGGTCTGTAGTGTGTAGGTACCTGGTCTGCAGTGTGTGTTGGTGCCTGGTCTGTAGGGTGTAGGTGTCTGGACTGTGAGGTGTAAGTGTCTGGTCTGTGGGGTGTAGGTGTCTGGACTGTAGTGTGTAGGTGTCTGGACTGTGGGGTGTAGGTGTCTGGACTGTTGGGTGTAGGTGTCTGGACTATAGTGTGTAGGTGTCTGGACTGTGGGGTGTAGGTGTCTGGACTGTAGTGTGTAGGTGTCTGGACTGTGGGGTGTAGGTGTCTGGTCTGCAGGGTGTAGGTGTCTGTAAATTACTACCAAAGACAATAAATAGATCTTAATTGTGCACCCCCCCTTTTAAAAAAAGCTGTATCCGCCCATGCTAAAAGCATTGGCTAGTTTCCTTGAATCCACATTAAAACAGAAAAGAAAAGGGTTTTTTGAAGAAAAAAAATTACAATTATTTTAAAGAAATGTGTTCATAGACTAAATGTAGTCTAATGGACACATTACACGATATAACTACATAAGCCCATGCACGCGGTTCAGACAGTGCAAGAGGCGTGGGACGGGGGTGACGGGAGCGGCCGTAGCGACATGACGGAGTACGACACTAATTGATGGTGCCGGGGACCTTCTTACCTAAAGAGAGTGCAGGGAAATAGACAGTAAACTTACTAAGTAGACCATTTCCCTGTCCTTACACTTACGTCACTCCATAGCATAAAACATTTTTGAAAATACTTTCTAATTTAATGATTCCACCATACATGTCTGTCGAAACGTCTTCGTCCATTACAGCTGCCCTCTCGCATATAGAAAAACTATGTACATCTGTATGTGGGTGCATTGAAGTCGTTCAGTGCTCGGGAAAAAAACAATGGTCACCAACAGCGGCGGCCGTTCACGGTCCCGAGTTGTAGATAATCGATACGAGTCCTGGTGACCTCTTCATGCTTTATTAATACACAAGAGCCAGGGTGAAGGTCAACTGTTGTCAGAACGCGAAAGCCACTTTCGTCTGGAACACAGAACAGATACGTCAGTAGGCCGACCATCCTGACGTGACTCTCGCATATTCATGGGTTACAATTAACTGCCCTGCATTGAAAGGTAACTCTTGGTGTTCGGTGGTAACGGCGTTAACATAGGATTTAAATACACATATCCACATAGCGCCACATACAAGCTACAGTGGAATATTGGCCCATATAGGATAGGCGTGACCGACACATCCCAGTAGAAATCAGAGGCCATATGTCGGTACATGTGTATATGGTAGAAATGCATGTAGGGTGCATATATAACACATTGAATGTCTAACGTCGCTACAAGTTACCTTTATATTTTCTTCAAGGAAATGAAACAATCACGTAATTACTACATAGTTTACTACATACATGCAACTGAACTTTTAAGCTAGGAGCCTTAAAAAGTTGTTTCGTGAACATTCAGAATATAATAACCCAACCTGCTGTTTACATACTCAATCTCTCTGTCCGTCAGTGATCCGAACAGACCATGGGCATCCTTCAGGGACCAAGGCAGGGGGTAAGCAGCAGCAAGTCCAGATATTGAAGTCATACATTGAACTCTGACTATAAGAGTTACGATCGTCTTAACATAGTTCCGTTATATGTTAACTGCCGTAGCCTCAGGTCGTTTTATGGAACCGTATACTCAAAACTATCGTAGCGCTATGATTGTCGTAAATCATTGTTAAACGATGGGAGTTACGCCGATCGTGGCCTTTTGATAGCTTTGTTGAACGGTATACTCAAAGGTGAGATGAGGTGAAATTGGGTGCTTTTCCGGACTAATGCCGATTTAAAGTGCTAGCTCACTGAGATACCATACCGCAGTTTAACATGAATACCCAACTCAGACACAGTATCCTGACTCCGAACCGACCAGTTCTTGTTTTAGACCCTTTATGCCGAGAGGGTAGCAACAAGTACCATCTTTTGGTGTGACGCGACCGGGGATCGAATCCCGGACCTTCCGCTCTCCGGGCGGACGCTCTACCACTAGACCACGGACGCGGTCATACTCAAAGCAACCGTAGCCCTACGACTATCGTAATTCAACGCTACAATAGAGGAGTTACGCCATTCGCATTGATGCGATCGGTTTGAAAAGTCCCCTTACTTATAGAGCGTCCCCTGTGGGTCAAACACCTTTGTGTCACACTGTGAATCACTGTCGCCCAAATCACTCGTCGCTGGATGTCAAGTCGCATACTCTCTCGGGTGTATATTCAGCGCTTGCTGACACTCAAGCTGCTGCTGAAACTGGCCGCTGCCGGCGGGCTGGATGGGCGATGACGAGGCAGCCGTGGACTTGATTACTTCCAGGTATTGACAGAACCGGTTCCATGTGACCTACTTCAAGTAAACTAAGGTTTATGCGCAGTGGCTATCTACCTATCTGGTAGCAACGCGTTACTAGTTGATATGTTTTGATGCCATTATATTCTTTGGCCTATTTTAGAAGGAGAAACGTTCCCAGCATGACAGCAAAAGATCATGACGTAAATAATGACTTTTGGCTGCCCACACGAAACTCACGGACAGGAAACCAATGGCATCCGAAATACTACAATTCTAATCATCAGGTTTTGTGTTTATTTGAATGTTTTCTTAAATATCACTCTTTAATACACGAGATAGAATATATAAACGTTTAGTAAACAAATGACAGTCTCTTTGTTGTAGGACTACACCAGCTGCCACTTTTTGGTCATATTCATTTTTAAATACTCATAATGTTTCAGTGTATTTCTTTCATCCGACAAACAAAAAATCAATGATCACAGGTGTTGTACAACATTCGACGAATGTACGATCGTCAATACTTCATCGGTTTTGTATTCTCGTTCCATCCCGTGAAGATACATGTATGGGGTGTATCGGTACTCGCGTTATATTTCTAACCCTACCGATGCCGGATATTGAATGTGGCTTGATTTCGCGAGTGAGTAGATGCCCGCAAAGTTTGTACCACTTGTTGCATGAGAAATGGCGGAATTTGTCTGAGCCATGGAATCCTTTTCGCTAGATACAGAATTTGGCTTGATTCGTTGGGTTAAAAAACGACTATACTGAAAGGCGGCCGTGAGTATTCACGGGTAGTGTTGTTTGTTGTTTAACGCTGAATGTATTAATATTCCAGCTTTTTGACGTGACGTAGTATATGCAAGTACTTCCGGCGAGAATGTACATTCACTTTATTTTCAGATGTAAAAAACACCCTGCCTCACTTACGGTGTAGGTTATAGTCCTAGATCTTGAGTGAGTGAGTGATTGAGTGAGTGAGTGAGTGAGTGAGTGAGTGAGTGAGTGAGTGAGTGAGTCAGTCAGTCAGTTTCGAACTATACACACAGATAGGTGTGTTGTGTTGAGCAGAACTTTCACACATACGTCTCATTCACAGATTGATGGGGGCACGGGTGGCCCAGTCGTCTGAGGCGCCGCGATTCGCTGTGCAGGGTTGCGTCCCTTGGGCACGCCAGAAACCTATAATTGTGGGTTCGAATCCCGGTTCGCCCCGATTATGTTTCTAGGTTTGTCAGCACCATACCCGTGCTCGTGGGTTTCACCGAAATGGTAAACGTCTTGAGACCTGCATCACTTCGGGCTTTCCTCCCACATTAAGCTGACACGCCGCGATATAACTGGAATACTGTTAAAAGCGGCGTTAAACCCAACTCACTCACTCACAGATTGATTGAGAACGATGAAATCAACAAAATCGTATTTTCCTGTATAACGAATAGAATGGTATTGAATGATTCATGACAAGGGTGACTTCAAGGCAAAGGGGATATTAACCGATGCACACTATCTATATCGGGACAATGGACTAACATCGATCTAAAAGTCCCGTTAATAAATTAGTATGGATTAAATCACGACACGGGACTTTCCTCGGGAGTTCATGACATTGGACCGACCGTTAAATATCCTTGGATATTATTGTTTTGAGTGTGAAATTAGAATTCGTTTGGAACCACAACACAGTTTTATCAAGAACATCCACATGATGAGCAGTTCCGTGATTTTTGCAAAACCTCCGGACAAAAGAATTTTTTCCAGCAATTTGGGAACATATGTATTATTTTGGGAAGGAAAATCCCCCAACCCCCAATATCTACTGGCCAACCCCTCAGTAATGACGACCTAATATATTGTAACAATTAAAAGTAGCAACTGGTCGTTACAAGGCCGAGCCTCTGTCTGATCATCCCTGGTCAAGCCATAACGAGGCAATCAATGGCAGACTCGTTAGCGTTATGGCATCGATCTTCTTCGGGCCTGCACCCTGGTCAACTTTACAGCCCTGATTTATATCCCCCTAAACACCAGGGCCAATATTTATACAGATAGTTCCCGCAAGTAACGCCTCGCCGTGGACACGCTGCACTTGCTGTGATGGTTGTAGGGTGTCAGCATTGCCCCATGGATTACCGTCAAGTATATGAATGCAATATATGGTTAGAGGTCCGGTTCACTGGAGTCTATTTCTACCTCTGATTAGAATTCAAAATACCATTGCCCCATACTCATCAAATAATAAATATTAAACTTCATAATACGTACAAGACATATTCGATTTGATTCGAGACTAGATGTGTTCCAGCTATAACTACAAACCCAAATATTTTGTTTTATTTCAAACTATGAGATTGAATTTAAGAAAAGAAAAACAGCTTGCATCAATGTAAATTTTGTAGCAGGCTCCGGACCCACGATCATAGGTTTCTGACGCGCCTTTGGGACGCAGCGTAGTCTGTCATACAGACCCTGAAACAAATATATCCAATACAGTCCAATTCTGAAAATGAAGAAAGTCTCTTCGCTCCTTTTAATTATATTTAATAACGTTTATTTAACAACTTTTTTTTCTGTAAAATATGTTCATTTCAGAGATAAGTTGTTAGTCTGGAACTCTGCGCAGTGGTTTTCATGGCTTTAGGGGACTGGGCCATCCATGCTCTCCTTATGGAATTTGAATAGATATAATTACCAGTGCGTCATGGAGACTGTAATTGTGTTTACACATGTGAGCTACTCAATGAATGCATTTTCAAATTCGATATAAAAACGAACGATAGTTGCTGAGCAGGTTTCTATAAAATCAACTCGCGTTTCCATGTACACCTATCATAAACAGCACAACAATATGTTTCATGAAATTCACTGTCATGTTGCATATACAATGAGTTCATTCACAAACCACCACTGACTCTTTTCACACAGTCAACGACAAAAAGTTTCTTTCTTTGTGTCGGTGGGACCGGGAGAAGAAAGGGAATATAACCGGTTCTCGCTCAAATATTTATGTCGATGAAACTAATTTTCTCTCCGCTTCAGCGAATCAATCAATCTTTATGCACCAAGCTGTCACTACGGGCTACCAATCAGAAGCTCACCCTGTGAACCTGTTTATCCGGAGCTACATTAGTGCAGACGTCGCTTGTTTCCATGACAAGCCTTGCGGGACAACTGCGTTTCATGAAGTGGGGCATAGACTCTTTCTACAGCATGGGGTTTTGGGGTTGTGTGTTATCACATCTGTGTGTAGTTGTAATGTGTAGCTATGTAACTTTCACCTGTATATTTTGTTTGTATTTGTTTGTATAGCCTGTATATAATTACATTTTCGTGTCAGTATTTGTAACACTTATCATAAAACTCCAGCTGTTGCTTAATGCATCATAGTTGCACCAACGGCTTTTGCATAATGGATCATAAGTGCACCAACGGCTTTTGCATAATGCATCATAAGTGCACCAACGGCTTTTGCATAATGCATCATAAGTGCACCAACGGCTTTTGTATAATGCATCATAAGTGCACCAACAGCGTTTGTATTATGCATCATAAGTGCACCAACGGCTTTTGTATAATGCATCATAGTTGCGCCAACGGATTTTGCATAATGCATCGTAGGTGCACAAACAGATTTTGCATAATGCATCGTAGGTGCACAAACGGCTGTTGTGTAATGCTTGTTTGCTTTTTAATTACGGTTAGTAATTTTTCAACTGTATAATGGTGGCCTGTAAATACGAGAACTTGGGCAAGGCACAATCAGCCCAGTCACAGGGCCAGATTACCCGATCCGTCTGTATTCCGTGTTGTGTTGTATTCCGACCTGACCCGGACTCCCCCATAACGCCGAATACATCATCACGTGTGTGGCAACAGTTGCACAATATTCTTGGATTGTGTCATCCTTTGTGTGTTGCGTCAAAAGTGTGGCAACAGTTGCACAATGTTCTTGGACTGGTCATCCGTTGTGTGTTGCATCAAAAGTGTGAAAATAGTTGCACAATGTTCGTGGACTGTGTCATCCGTTACATGATGCGTATGGCAACATTTGCACAATGTGCTATAACTGTGTCTTTCTTTGTATGATGCATAAATAGTGTGGCAACAACTGCACAAATGTATGACTGTGTCATCCGCTGTGTGTTGCATGAAAAGTGTGCCAATAGTTGTACAATGTACTATGACTCTGTCATCTGTTGTATGTTGCATGGAAAGTGTGCCAACAGACAAGCACAATGTACAATGCATTATTAGTGTACCAGCAGTTGCACACTGTTGCATTACCTCAAAAATCCAAACATCCTCATTCTTCCCCATTCTCCGCGCCTCCGTCCCCCATAACGAAAACTATCACAGGCCGACTGAAAATCGCTCCACCACGCGCAAGTACACCCAGTATTTATCTCAACATTATGTCCACACAAATCAAATGATATATCTATGTCAAGGTATTTAATTTTTAGATCATGGATATATTCGGCAATACATCCAGCAAATATATTTGACCTGTTTAACTCATTTTTTTGCACTTGATTAGGTTTTGATCCCGACATGATACCGGTGTATTGTTAGCCCGGGGGACAATAGGAAGGTTGGTGGAGAACTGAATATTGTACTGCCGCTTCATCCACTACGTGCAGTATCCAGAGCCTTCTCTCAGGTGACAATACCACTATGTTGAGATGTGTACATGGTTACCTTGATGTTTTATTTGTCTTATGTTATGAGGCATTTACATCAAATTGTATGACTTGCATCAAAATAGCTACACCTTTCCACCCAAAGTGACTGTGTGTCACATCGTCAACGGCAACATGAGTAAATTAATTTCAGTCGAGGTTAATCAACAAATATACTCATAGGTTAATTCCAGGATCGGGTTATTTATTTTATGCAGCGATATACAGTTGTAAAGCCCTGTCTCTCCCTGAATATTCCCAGGAATCCAATCTTTTCTATAGTCGGATGGTTGACTGTGTGTGCCCGTGCAGCGATTGTGTGTGACTTGGCTGACTGTTTTATGACCTGGCTGACTGTGTGTCACCGTGACGCGATTGTGTGTCACCTTGCCGACTGTGTGTAACCCGGCTGACTGTGTTTCACCGTACATTGATTGTGTGTAACCCGGCTGACTGTGTGTCACCGTGACGCGATTGTGGGTGACCTTGCCGACTGTTTGTAACCCGGCTGACTGTGTGTCACCGTACATTGATTGTGTGTAACCCGGCTGACTGTGTGTCACCGTGACGCGATTGTGTGTAACCCGGCTGACTGTGTGTCACCGTGACGCGATTGTGTGTGACCTTGCCGACTGTGTGTAACCCGGCTGACTGTGTGTCACCGTGACGCGATTGTGAGTAACCTTGCCGACTGTGTGTAACCCGGCTGACTGTGTGTCACCGTACATTGATTGTGTGTACCCCGGCTGACTGTGTGTCACCGTGACGCGATTGTGAGTAACCTTGCCGACTGTGTGTAACCCGGCTGACTGTGTGTCACCGTGACGCGATTGTGTGTGACCTTGCCGACTGTGTATAACCGCCTGACTGTGTGTCACCGTGACGCGATTGTGTGTAACCTTGCCGACTGTGTGTGACCTGACTGACTGTGTGTCGCCGTGCAGCGATGGTGTGTGACCTGGCTGACTGTGTCACCGTGACGTGATGGTGTGTGACCTGTCTAAGAGTGTTTCGCCGTTACGGGATTGTATGTAACCTGGTTCACTGTGTGTGTAAACTTGCTGACTGTGTGTCACTCTGACACGATTGTGTGTGACCTGGTTCCCTGTCACCGTGCAGCGATTGTGTGTGACCTGGTCCACTGTCGAGGTGGAGCAATGGTGTGTGACCTTGCTGACTGTGTGTAACCTGACTGCCTGTGTGTGATCGTGACGCGATTGTGTGTGACTATGCTGACTGTGTGTAACCTGACTGTGTGTGACCGTGACGCGATTGTGTGTGACCTTGCTGACTGTGTGTAACCTGACTGCCTGTGTCTCACCGTGACGCGATTGTGTGTGACTATGCTGACTGTGTGTAACCTGACTGAGTGTGTGTGGCCGTGACGCGGTTGTGTGTAACCTGACTGAGTGTGTGTGACCGTGACGCAGTTGTGTGTAGCCTGACTGACTGTGTGTGACCGTGACGCAGTTGTGTGTAACCTGACTGAATGTGTGTGGCCGTGACGCGGTTGTGTGTAACCTGACTGAGTGTGTGTGACCGTGACGCGGTTGTGTGTAACCTGACTGAGTGTGTGTGACCGTGACGCGGTTGTGTGTAGCCTGACTGACTGTGTCTCGCCACTTCATTGTTATGTCTTTAAGGGACTAAGGGGCGTAGTCACCTACATAACACAGGTCGCTGTGACACTGAATAATGTCAACTTGTACAATGACCATGAGTCAAACTGCATTTGTTAAGGAAATAGTTAAAGAAATAACGATCTGAACAAATGTTTATTCTGTTATATACAACAATCCATGATTAACACAACAAAAGGAACAATTGAAGAATGTATACAACAAGATGTTTTATGTGGCCATCGACTTTAAAAAAAATTCCAACATAAACATATGCTTAATACTTATGTTTTTAAGTAAATAAAAGAATTGTATTCGTTGGACACTTACATATAGTCTACATGAAAAGGGCACTTTATTATTTTATTTCTACAATGCTTTTTAAGTGGTCCGAGACGTGTAATGCTACTTATTAAAATAACAATTGCTTCATTGAGAGAGCACACGATGAACGTTTTCCTGACATCTCTATAAAACCTCGAAACATAGACTACGTTTCTCATTCAAAAACGCTTGGCTTAGCAATTATACATTCTCATAAACATTTCATCGAATTTTTATGCCTTTTGTCACAGATAGCCTAGAGTTTAACAATTATCTTTCTAAACACGAAACCTCAACAGAACCCGAAGATATGATAATGAAAGACAGTTTTGCGTGTGTGAATACAACAATAACAAAAATCCAATAGACCAGGGAAATACAAGCGAAAAAATGAAAGTTAACCTGTGTGTAACTGATGAATTTATTTAGAAAGTGGGGTGCCTTGTTTTTGAAAATAACTTTATATAAAAAAGGTGGTCGTTTGTTTCAATAATCGTCCATGTTTACCGTGATGAAGGACTGTCACATGGCCCGATGACTTCAACACTGCCACGGTGCAGTTGGATTGTTTCATGCTAAACTTGATGAACCCTGTATGCACCGATACTGATACAGGACCTACACATGTTTTTTTCTGAAACGATTTCCGCACCACATTAAACAGTTTCTGTTTCGTTCTTCGCATCTTCGATCCCAGCGTGAGAATACACAGGAGGAGGTAGTTTTTAATCAACCACAATAAATGTTTTGGAGGACAGATCATGAACAATCTTGCTGCACATATTTATTTCTCTTCAATAAGATTAATATATTAATATAAGCAAATGATGCATTGTCTTTTGAGACGATGCGTACAAGAAATAGTAACCTATTTATGATCAGAATATGAACAAAATGAGGGGGAAAGTTCGCAAAATAACGTATCATTTTCAGTGGATAAAACTGAAAAAAAAATATATACCTCCTTAATGGGATCGGGTACGGGTTATCATGACTGAAAAAGCAACAACTTTCAAGAAAACATATACAAATATAACACATACCAGAATAACGAACGGGAAGTTTGAACTCATATTATAGCTGAGAAGTATTTACAAAGACATCTTTACTATACATCTTGATAGCGATCTATGTACAGTCTAAAATAAAAGTCGATAAAATGGATAAAACTGAAGAAAAAAAATATACCTCGTTAATGGGATCGGGTACGGGTCATCATGACTGAAAAAGCAACAACTTTCAATAAAACATATACAAATATAACACATACCAGAATAACGAACGGGAAGTTTGAACTCATATTATAGCTGAGAAGTATTTACAAAGACATCTTTACTATACATCTTGATAGCGATCTATGTACAGTCTAAAATAAAAGTCGATAAAATGGATAAAAGTGAAGAAAAAAAATATACCTCGTTAATGGGATCGGGTACGGGTTATCATGACTGAAAAAACAACAACTTTCAAGAAAATATATACAAATATAACACATACCAGAATAACGAACGGGAAGTTTGAACTCATATTATAGCTGAGAAGTATTTACAAAGACATCTTTACTATACATCTTGATAGCGATCTATGTACAGTCTAACATAAAAGTCGATAAAATGGATAAAACTGAAAAAAATATATATACCTCGTTAATGGGATCGGGTACGGGTTATCATGACTGAAAAAACAACAACTTTCAAGAAAATATATACAAATATAACACATACCAGAATAACGAACGGGAAGTTTGAACTCATATTATAGCAGTCTAACATAAAAGTCGATTTATCAAGTCGGTTATTGTTAAGAGAATGTATATACATCAAACTTAAAATCCACAAGGTATTGTTAAAAGGTAAGGGACTTTCCAATAATAAACTTTCCCTTTATGTCAAGCAATATTTCAGCAGCTCCACATTTGGCGAGCACCTTTTTGCGCGCACCATGCATTTCCCTTGACACAACCAGAGCGAAAATATTTCCGGGTGCTTCATATGTACATTGAAAATGAAACAATTATCTGATGTTTTTTTCATTTTTCATTCAGACGGACATTAGAGAATTTTTTTCAAAGTTCACATTTTCACTTCACGACATCAGTAGAAACATTTCCCTTGTATTTCAATATTACTAAACTTAGAGGAGTGAAACCAACACTCTCCTAACATAATCCTTAGAAACTCTTGATGTGTGCATGTGATTTGAACGAAACTTTGATTTAAAATAGATTCAGTTTCACTGAAGTCTGACAGGAAATATTTCTACCGACGCTCACCTCAAGTCAGCCCGATAGCCACGACCTGTAACCTCATCACGCTGTGAATATGCGTGAATTTCCGAGACTGACAGATGGTGTGCTTTATGGCATGTTGATTTCACAAGCTAGTTTCTCCCTGTGAAGTTCCGAGCCCTCAGCAACTCATGCTTGTCGTAAGAGGCGACTGACGGGATCGGGTGATCGAGCATGATGACTTGGTTGACACTTGGCATCGTATCCAATTTGTGTAGATCGATGCTCATGATGTCAGCCACTGGATTGTCTAGCCTATACTCGAAAATTTACAGACCCCTTTCATATAGCTGGAATTTTTCTGTTAAATCAGACCGCCTCCGTGGTCTAATGGTAGAGCGTCCGCCCGGAGAGCGGAAGGTCCTGGGTTCGATCCCCGACCGCGTCATACCAAGAGACGTTAAAAGATGGTACTTGTTGTTACCCTGTCTGGCGTTCGGCATTAAGGGGCTAAAACAAGGACTGGTCGGCTCGGAGTCAGTATACTGTGTCTGAGTGGGGTATTCATGTTAAACTGCGGCATGGTATCTCAGTGAGTTAGCACTGTTAAATCCGCATCAGTCCGGACTAGTACAAGCAGCCACACACACACAAACACACACGCATGCACGTCCCTATATAAGTCCAATAATCTTGGACGCGACGCTAAACCCCATTTCACCTCACTTCACCTCACCTGTTAACAACAAACAGAAAACCAAGCGGGGGCAATATGTTACACGTTTTCCAAGTTATGTGCAGTTGTGTACAAAATGGTTGCATTAATGTAACCGAGAAGGATACCATTAACTTAATAATACAATTATTGAAAACTTAGTAAAAAATAATAACAACATCAAAGGAACAACGATATTGATTATTGGATTATATTAAAACAAGACTGGAAGAGAAGAGATTGGCTATGCGTCGAGGCCTCCCGTCTTCAGCGGATGATACCACTGGCAGGGTTATGGGAACGTACACTGGATTGGCTGTCGTCAAGATCAGTTGAATCTGCCCTGTAATGACAACAGAAATATAACACATAAGGTCAACCATATTGCGAGATATACTGATCAAATGCAGGGTCTACTGTTTGCAGTGCTTAATACTGGCTATATATTTCGGTCTTGGCATCTTTGCCACTCATGACAATGTCACTGTTGTCTGAAAAAAGCACTCTATAAAAAAATACTAGGGGTAGTCTTCATATAAAATATAATAACATAACACTAAAAAATCATTAATTTATTGCATGAATATATAGCAATGAACAATTGATATCGTCGCTACATTTCTAAAAATGTGTTCAGAATGTAAACACAGATGTGTTTAGATGTAAATATGTTTATGAATGTGTTTACACATTTCTTGTGTTATATCTAAACACGTTTAGGGTCTAAACACATGAAATGAGCTATCGTCTCATGGAAAGTTGCTCACATTTTTATCGATAACTGGATTGTCTGCTTAAGACTTGAGTATTTACAGGCCGGCTGAGGTGTGGAGTAGCTGGAACGAATGCGGCGGTAAACAACATACCTGCGATAACAACAGTCTGTCATAGGTGCGCAAGGGATCTTCTGGTAGTACGTCGTTGCCATGGTGATTTACGACACCTTGATCCAAAAATGGGTTCTTTGCCGGCTGACGTCTTTTCTATAAAAGTCATAGACATCGTCAAAATTTATATCTATTTTAGTTTTAACACAATTAGAGACAGGGCTGTGTAGTACAAGTCGGATGTAGAATGTATAACTTGTATGACCACTGAATCCTAGGGAAGGAATCGGGATTTGAAGAAAATTATAGATGTATGGTCAGCATAAAACGACAAGATATAATTACCCCCAAGACTTCGTAATCCCCATGACCGTTGTCGACAAGGCTGGGTCTCCTGTCACATGATGGGAGCGCCTCCATTAGGGCCTCATGGAGAAATATGTATTGGTCCTGGTGGAAAAAATATAGTTTTGTGAAGGAATTCACACATATGACTTGGTGTAACAAGTAAAAACTAATAAGTTATATCGAAAGAATTCAATACTCATTGTGTCGTGAGAATTAAAGTAAAGACATGGATGTCTGACTTTATATATGTTTTCAATTGGTGTAGACTGGTGTATAAAACTCCTCTCACCTCAGTCTGTATTACATCCATACGCTGGTGCCGGAGCCTGACAATGCAATCAAAGACATCTACCACACCTTCCGTCTTGGCTTGTCCAATCAAATAGTCCAGAGCGATCCACGTGCCTGTCCGGCCTATACCAGCACTGATAAATACAACTAACTTACTCAGGGAATATAGACTCCAGGAACGCATGCTTTTTTCTAAGTATATAACAAGTACCACATTGGGCAATATTTAGGCTAAGGTCTCAACAAATTCAGTTTAGTATCAAGATTTTACGAAGATGTTGGTGTATTCAAATGGTACCACATGGGTTTAATTCCCAACATGGATACAAAGACACCACAATGTAAAAGTGACACCATGGAACGACAAAGGGTTAACCCCTTACCCGCTGTTTCACACTATATATACATGTGCCTACCACAAAGTTTATCACGGCGATAGTACCTGCAATGGACGACCGCTGGGCCTTTTCCAGTCGACGGTGCGTTCATGACCAGTCTGTGGAAGTCCACCAGCGCCCTGACATCCTCTGGTACTCCTTTGTCTGGCCATGCAGTGAAGTGGTACTGCTTCAGTGTCCTAGGTAACTCCGCCTCCTGTAAAGCACATGGTATTTTTTCAATATATTCTTGCAGTGAAAATCTCCCATCAAATGGAGATTGTGAGATCTGTTCGCTGTTCGCAGTATGCGACCAATATCACAGTGGAGAGACTGTGTGTACATGTATCCGTACCCTGTGTATAGAGAACGTCCTGACTGTGTAGTCCGTCAGCTCCTCCTCGGCCACACACTGTACATGGACATCGTCGTAGTTGGAGCCTGGCTGTCCGAAGTCGGGCCAGTACTTCTCACACTTCGCCTGGAAAACATTAAGGAGTGCGAGGATTAAAATGCAAGTCCTATAAAACTTAAAACAAATTGGAATTGTTTCCATTGAGTTAATTATTATTTTGCAATAGATTTACAACGACTGAATGCGATTGGGGCGCAACTTCAACTGAATTTAACACTAGTTCACTTTTCATCTTCAAACGAAACGAGAGGAGTTTAGTGTTTTGAGCATCTACATGTAAATCAAACTGAGTATAAACATTATCAGAGTTAATAACATCACGTTGTATCCGTATCACAAAATCATCACGCGGAGAAAGGTTTACTTTCCAGAAACAAAACTTTTTATGATAAAACTATAGAACAAGGGCTTCAGAACAGACATGTCATGCTACAAGACTTATACACATGTTCTTTTAAGGAGAATCTACATGAGCAGACTTTGCGAATAAATGAATATGACACTGCTCAATACCTTTCTGTTTTCTACACAGTTTGTGAGCATTATTAGTTTACTGGCATCTATTTCCCACAGCATCCTCCAGAAATCCCGTATAACTTCCCCATAAGGTCCTGGAAAAGTAGAAGGAAAGTTTATTTCTTAAAAATAGTATGTTAGTTCAAAATGTTTAACTGGAACAAGTTCCTCTTTGAACTGATACTCACTGTGTTGACATGAAACAATCAAGCTAGGAATATTACCTTGTGAAGCTACAAATGTGCGTGGCTCTCCGTATCCCTGAAACAAGGAAATACTAGTGTCAATAACAAGGCATTGGGATAACATTTGCAGTGTCTTACATCAGGTAATGTACGATGATGCCTCGGTCGAAGTCACAACATTATCCCGAGCGTTATCTGGTATATAGCAAAACTGAATATGTTTATGCATCATCTGTTTGGTCTCTGATTGTTGCATCACGAGGGCGAAGACTGCAGATTAAACCGTATGATGAAGATGGAAGGTCGCTGTTGATTTGAGCTACGTATGTCACTGTTATTTGAACGGCCCTGTCCTTGCAGAAAGTTGCCAAATTTTGAGAATTTTTGGTGGCTAGTGACAGACATTATTCCATATGTGGTGGTACTGATCCCGCACCAGACCTCGCGGTAGACCGGACTCCGTTATCTGTGTACCGTTGTGACAACTCTGCCGTTGCTCTTACTGAGGGTTGGTTCACGCAACAAATAGGGCATCTGTTGCGTGATAAAGTTTAACACCATCAGGAAAATATGAGGTTCAGTCCAGGTCATTTAATAATCGAGTCTAGACCCGAAAATCTAATGATTGACATCATGAGCGTCGATTTACACAATTGAAACACGATGACGGGTATAAACGAAGTCAGCGAGCCTGACCACCCAAACCCTTTAGTCGCCTCTCACAAGCATGGGCTGCTGGAAAATAATTCTAACCAGAAAGGTGTTACACAATATCATAGCTGAGAGTAGTCTTGGTTTGTTCTATCGTTATCGTATATGTTCCAAATCATCTGTGAACCATTTTGCAGGATAGGTAAAGAAACATGTTCATGTCACCTCCAGAACTTACGTTTATGTAGCTAGCGTTGATGTAGTCGGATCCAGGGATGTTGGGGATAGGGGTTAGTTTGACTCTGCAATGATCATCTGGAAAAGAACGAATACACCCATACGTTATATGACATAAATCGCTTGCCGAAACATATTTCACAAGATGTAAAAGGCCAAAGAGTCATTCCCATTACATGTCTATGAATGGATAACTGAAAATCAGTGATGACAAAGGTGAACAAAGGTATCTGAACTACATACATGACCCTACTGTGTGACTGGTCTCTTTTGGATGCTGGGGAAGAATACATCTCAAGGATCCCATCATTGTGGAAAGATCCGATTAAAGGAGGATATTGATGTCAGACTCGGAAACATGACTCTTTGCACACCATCGTGCTCCATTGCTCATGAGACCCGTGAAGATCCGGGGTAGAATAGGTCTTCAGCAACTCATGCTTGCCGTAAAAGGCGACTATGCTTGTCGTAAAAAGGCGACTAACGGGACCGGGTGGTCAGGCTCGCCGACTTGGTTGATGCATGTCATCGATCCCAATTGCGTGGATCGATGCTCCTGATATTAATCACTGGATTGTCGGGTCCAGACTCGATTATTTACAGACCGCCGTCATATAGCTGGAATATTGCTGAGTGCGGCGTTAAACAACAAACCAAACCATTGCTCATGCATTCTATCACTGGCTTGTCTGGTCCAGACGCGATTACTTGCATGCAACCATGATGCAGTGGAACATTGCTGACAGTGGTGTCAACAACAGACACACTTCCTGACTGCCAGAGTGATGTACATGCACATTTCTGTCAGAACAAACGAACCCAGATCCACTAGACTGTATCAAGGGATCTATAATTGCACATATGCAAATTTCTTGAATTGTACTTTTTTAATAAATTAAAGATTATTCTTTTGCACGCAAGACTGGATGCGTATCAAGGGATCTGTAATTGCACATATACAAATTTCATGAATTGTTCTTGTTTAATAAATTAAAGACTTCACGGATAAGCATGCACTTTAACAGGCGGACATGTACATAAAGCAGTATCTCAAGACTCTATGGTTAATGGTATTACTGTAATAGTAATGGTATTACTGTAATAGTAATGGTATTACTGTAATAGTCATGGTATTACTGTAATAATAATGGTATCACTGTAATAATAATGGTATTACTGTAATAGTCATGGGATTACTGTAATAGTCATGGTATTACTGTAATAGTAATGGGATTACTGTAATAGTCATGGGATTACTGTAATAGTCATGGGATTACTGTAATAGTCATGGTATTACTGTAATAGTAATGGTATTACTGTAATAGTAATGGGATTACTGTAATAGTCATGGGATTACTGTAATAGTAATGGTATTACTGTAATAGTAATGGTATTACTGTAATAGTCATGGTATTACTGTAATAATAATGGTATCACTGTAATAATAATGGTATTACTGTAATAGTCATGGGATTACTGTAATAGTCATGGTATTACTGTAATAGTAATGGGATTACTGTAATAGTCATGGGATTACTGTAATAGTCATGGTATTACTGTAATAGTCATGGTATTACTGTAATAGTAATGGTATTACTGTAATAGTAATGGGATTACTGTAATAGTCATGGGATTACTGTAATAGTAATGGTATTACTGTAATAGTAATGGTATCACTGTAATAATAATGGTATTACTGTAATAGTAATGGGATTACTGTAATAGTAATGGGATTACTGTAATAGTAATGGGATTACTGTAATAGTCATGGGATTACTGTAATAGTCATGGTATTACTGTAATAGTCATGGGATTACTGTAATAGTCATGGTATTACTGTAATAGTAATGGTATTACTGTAATAATAATGGGATTACTGTAATAGTCATGGGATTACTGTAATAGTCATGGTATTACTGTAATAGTAATGGGATTACTGTAATAGTAATGGGATTACTGTAATAGTCATGGGATTACTGTAATAGTCATGGTATTACTGTAATAGTCATGGGATTACTGTAATAGTAATGGGATTACTGTAATAGTCATGGGATTACTGTAATAGTCATGGTATTACTGTAATAGTCATGGGATTACTGTAATAGTAATGGGATTACTGTAATAGTCATGGGATTACTGTAATAGTCATGGTATCACTGTAATAATAATGGTATTACTGTAATAGTAATGGGATTACTGTAATAGTCATGGGATTACTGTAATAGTCATGGGATTACTGTAATAGTCATGGGATTACTGTAATAGTCATGGGATTACTGTAATAGTCATGGTATTACTGTAATAGTCATGGGATTACTGTAATAGTAATGGTATTACTGTAATAGTAATGGTATTACTGTAATAGTAATGGTATCACTGTAATAATAATGGTATTACTGTAATAGTAATGGGATTACTGTAATAGTCATGGGATTACTGTAATAGTCATGGGATTACTGTAATAGTCATGGTATTACTGTAATAGTAATGGGATTACTGTAATAGTCATGGTATTACTGTAATAGTAATGGGATTACTGTAATAGTAATGGTATTACTGTAATAGTAGAAACAAGTCTACTCATACTTACAGGGTAATACGTTTCTGTATCTGTTTTTGGAAGCATTCCCTGGTAACTCGGCTTCGTCACAGGGGCCAAGCTTGCCATAGGGAAGGTTCTAAAACATGTCATGTTCAAGTATCAGAAATAGGAATGACCAGTGAATGTAAGAAAACGTTGAAGGTCATACGTATTCGTGTTTACGAATGATTATCATGGCTATAGATATATATGGTTTTATTAACTGAGTATAATAATATAAAAACAATAACATATGGATATATTATGCTCAAAAGACTAATGTGGAAAAGTCTGAAATTTTAAATTTTAAATCTACCTTTAAACGTAGGGAAGGTATTCGTAAATGATTGATATACCATACCCTGCATGCCTTCAAATAGAATCAAGAACTGACATACATAGCACTGCGTTGTGAAACCACCACTCCTCTTCATCTGTTCGACGTAGAGTCTCAGACCTTGCACCATCACTTCTGTTGACAACATGGTGTCCGGATGTGAATCGTCTGTCACATGACACGGAGGAGGACCAAGGTCAGGTGTAAATCCCCCATCATTACCGGACTCATTGGGGGAGATAAGGTGACTGGCTGTAGACGTAAGTGTGTAAGCATCGTCTGTATCTCTTGGTGTGATGTAATCATCCTCTCTGACTGTATTCGTCAGTGGCTCTAGCTCTTGGTAGTCAGAATCCTCAGGAGTTCTGGAACCTGAAACACATTATAAGGAGTTGGAAGTTTTAGCGATATTTTAAAACAACTAGATGCTGTCTAAGATTCACACATGACACTAATCGGAACAATTGGACCAGTGGAGTACAGTCCCCTTCACAACTATCACAATTGGACACAGATCATAGCAACTGTGAGTACAATGCAATCTATTTTGTTTTTATATATTGTTCAAAGAAAATCATCATTGTGTTAATTTTAATACAAAAATAATGCTGACATTATTTTTAAGTCATCAATTGATTGACCGTGTTTTCACGAATACCCAGTTACCTCTTGGCGTCGACTGATACGAAGGATTGATTAGGGACATTACAGTCGTGCTGCTTGGAGAATGACCGACAGTGTATCTCCATTTCAGGATATTGTGGGGTTTACTCCTGAAAAAACCACAGGATAACAATCAGTACCAGAACCTGAAAAGGTATACGAATGTAAGAATAAACTGCACGTGATGCAAGTCTTTGGTTACTGTGACACTTGGGTTTGGTCAGCTGTGAAATCATGTTTCTATTCGTATAAAAGAGACCATGCTGTTTGTTGTTCTTACCTTCTCACGACAAATAGAGCCATTATAAGAAGAATGATGATGATCACAAACAGAACCACCAGCCAAGGGACAACAGTGTTGGTTTGAGGTGTTTCTGTAATGCATGATATGAAATACACGACAGTATTTATAGAAGTTATTTGTTTCTTTCCACAAAAGACAAACGTAGGTTATGATGCCATTGCGTAATATTTGGTACATATAATTTTTATCCTTTATATTTTATGGCACATTCCATTTAAAAATTGTGTCTGTGGACCAAACGATGCATTGTTGGCGCATATTATTGTAGAGTCCCAGTTCGAAATTGAAACATAAGACACGGCACGAATAGTTGCTGAGAATGTAGAAAGATTATAGCCATGTGTATTCAAATAAATGAAAAAAATTGCAACCTTTTCGTAAAGGAAAGTTTTCGATAATATTTTCTGACCTCATGTTGAACGCCTGGTATCATCACCGAATATTTGATTGTGATTCATAAACTCATACTTATAACATAGTCGGTATCGTACAATGTTAGAAGAAATCTGACACTTGATGATTTTCTTTGGAGATATAAGTGGACATAAATATTTCGTAAAAATATTAAGTTGATTCGCGAACATTGTCTAATTTCACTTCTTTAATTCATTTATGCATATACCATTATGGTTTTATGGCATCTGCTCGTACATACTGCCATGTATGGGAGTATTCTAACGTCATACTGTCAATCTGTCACCCTTCTGTCGCAGTGAAACCGTGAATCATAGACTAAAAGTCCAATTTAAATGATACAGTGTTATATGTGAAACAAAAAGAGAATTATTTCCCATTTTACGCGAGCAGTGCCGCAACGTTCTTTTACTTATCGTCACTGCATTGTTACTTCGTTGCGTGACATGAAACTGTCTGACGTCATCCATGAAGTGTCCCTGAGGGAAATTCATAAATGAGCACGTTCTCATCAATTTGCAGTAAACATAGCACACCAACATGCACATATATTAATGTTTCCTTATGAATTAACTTTTAACCTACATGTGAGGTTAAAGTGTATTAAATATTCTAACCACATTACTTAACCGAAACTGTTAACATGGTCAACGATTTTCCAGTATTAACAATTGCTAGCGCAATAAAATGCACACTAACCCCACGTCATTTTCATTCGTACAGTTACATTATGTAACAAAGATTTTAGAAATACCTATCTGATAAAACGTTAAGTACATGCAGACGTTTATGTATAAATGCTTGTTTTCCATCATCATAATACTTCCTCAGTATATTCCTAAATTAATTAACTCAAATGTACATTATTTTACCTCTAAGCACTATCTGAACTGGAGTTACTTTTGGTCTCTTAATGTTTACAGGTATATGTTATAGTATTCGTCAATATAAAAGTTTCACGCAAAGAAGTGGTACAAAAAATTGAAATAACCATATCTGTTTTCAAATGATATCAAAATATACTTCATTTTATTAGCCTCGTCACTAAAAAGCCAAAACCGTTATAGAGCCTGATGATTGCTGTGACAATGCATGATCTCTCGGCGTACCACTATAGATACAAGAAACTACTGTCTTGATCTACTGTTTTGGTTCCGCTCTCGCTCATTACATCTTGTTTACATAAATCCTAATTAGTTTAAAACAAGCCATACCTGCATTTGGTCAACATTTAAAGTTAACGGGAAAAGTGCAAAATGTGACGTCACAATGTGCAGCATAATACTAATCTTTACTATGACTCACAGTTTATTATAAGTACATGGAGGGTTAACGCTTTCTACTGACTATCGAGCATATTCATACAGATAGGAATATATTATTTTGTATGACTGTCGGCGTGTCGAGCTTTAGTGTGTCAATCCTTCTATCTATCTAAGGTACTCACTATAGTTCTCACGTTTCACACAGGAACCAATGGTTCTGTTGCATTTTGGACAGTGGTCAGGGCAAGTACTGGCACAGTAGTCGCCCCACATGCCATCTTCACATCCAACTGTACAGGAAAGTACAGGCCTCTTAGTGCTATCCATTTGACACCTACTATTGCTGCAGTTGCTGCTACATGTGTGATTACAGTGTGGACCATACAGTGCATCTATGCAACCATTTGAACATCTGCCAGTGAAGTCATCACACGTAGTCCCGCTACACCCTGGTGGACATGGAGTATCACACTCTGCCTTGTACCATCCAGTGTTACAACCGTAAACACAGGTTCCGTTACTTGGAAAACACAACGAGGCACCATTTTGCCTCAAACAATTTCTGCTGCAATTTAACCGACATTCTCGTCCATACAAGCTTGGTTTACAGCCGGCTATGCACAACCCATCTGTGATATTACACCTCCCATCCAGGCAACCGTCGCACTCTCTTTTACACGTGTTTCCAAAATAACCAGGCTCACATGATGTGCAGTGACTGGCATTCTGCTGACATTCAACACAATGTGGAGGACATGACATGTTACAGTGTGTTCCTCTGAATCCCTCCCTACAAGACAGACACGATCCACCGTCTCTGTTGCATGTACCATCAGAACAGTTGTCCGGACATGTGTCACTACACGTGGCTCCATACCAGCCCGATACACAACCATAGTCACATTCCCCAGAGGTCTGACTACAACTTGTATTAAGGCACTTTACACTGCAGGTATTGAGACACTGTTTGCCGAAATTCGTCTTTTTACATTGACAACTACCATCCCTGTTACACTGTCTCGTGGCACATCCAGCAGAACAGCTTTTGTTGCATTGGTCGCCATGAAACCCGACCAAGCACGCCATGCATGTTCCGTTCTGATCACAATTTGCATGTTCACAGTTGTAATTGCAGCGGGTGTTGCATTTCAAACCGTACCATCCACTGTTGCAACCTTTCAAACATGTACCTATTCTTGAACAAGATTGATTTACACATTCTCCACAGTTTTCATCACATTTTGGTCCAAAGTATCCTTCCTTACAACCATGAACACAGATTCCAGAGGAATTACATGTCTTGAATCTACAGTTGGCAATGCAGCGTTGTAGACATTTACCCCCATAGAGGCCTGGTCTACATCCACACAGACAGGCTCCAGTTGTTCGGTGACAGTTTGAGGATGTATCTGTACAGTTATTGCAGTTGGCATCACATGTTTCATCACATAACTTGTTATACTTGTCCCGTTTACAGGTGTCACATTCTCCAGACAGTGAGTGACATGTACCACCCGAACACCCTTTGTTGCACTGATTTTGACAGTTTCGTCCCCATTTACCGTCCAAGCATTGTTTACAAGTGGTGTCATTCCAGTTCATACCAGGTCCACAGTCTACAAAAGAAAAGAATGTTATTTTCGTGGTATTAAGCCAATTAAATCTAAAGTTCATTGATCATGTTGTTAGATTTTATACACGATGTTGAATTTGAGTAAGAGTATGCCAAGTGCAGTTGTGTTAACCTCCGTCCGAACGATTTGGGCTGCAAAAACCAGCCTCCGAACTAGTCACAGAATATTCCCCTCTTCGTACAGTTAGCATATATACCAAATGAAGTATAGTTGGTGGTTAAAAAAGTAAACAATAAACAGTGATGAAATACATTTGATAATTTTTTTAAGAGCTTTGAAATGTCATGGTTGTTAATGTAGTTTAAAGACAACTCGAACGTTGAATTAACTGTTGTTTTCACTTTTCGTAAACAAATAGTATCAAGCATGGTGTTCATCCAAAACATTTAATGGTATTGATAGCTGATGATTATAAACATAATCAACTTTAACAAAAAATATTCTTGAAAACTAGGAGACCGCTGTTGGAAGCGAAAGAATACACGCTTGTCAAGTAATAAAAATGTCCCTTTGCAAAACGAACAGTCTCGATTGACAAGGAAACATTTCCGAGAGAATAACAAACGGCAAGAAGTGACATTAACTCCATAAACGACCGTCTGTCATTATTTTGCCTTGTCAATGTGGACCTCACGTCAAAAAGATTGTCAGTAGTTTGTATACGAGCTAGTCACTTACGACAAAGGGAGACATTTAGGGGGAGGTAACTCTCGTATGACAATGGTTACGTCAAAGTGTTGTGTTCACTGCAATTATAATATCACTTTTCTCAACTTCGGAAAACTCAGTCTTCCACACTGAAGTATATAATAAAAAGTTATATTCGTTAAATACACAACTGCTGATGGATATCTTAGACATCATATCTTAGAAAATCAAAATATTTGCTTTCATCGGCACACATTTATATTTCAAACATGGTACTGGTCATGTGGTTACAAATATATTTCTTACCCGAGTCTTCATTGGAGCAATTTAGGTTTACACAAAAGTACCCAGACAAAGTGTTGCCGGAATGAGTGATTGTTAAATAGACATAATCAAATTAAGCAAAACTTCTTTCATGTTTCGGTTACAAGAGCAAACTCGGTATACTTTCTTTTGCCTCTCAGTTCAGGTTCAATGTACAGTCACATGGCTCCACTACATCAGATAGAAGAAAACATTAAACCTGCGGGGTTGCAGCGTCCACACGTCACCGGGCACTTATCTGCCATACCAGGGTTGTCACAGTTGACGCCTTTACACCCAGCTGATGCATCCTGGCATTTTGAATTGTCTGAAAGATATTTACCATACAAAATCACGTGAAAGATATATTGATGTTGAAGTCAAAAGGACAACATCCAGCGTCTGTATTACTTTAGACCGCCTCCGTAGTCAAGAGGTAAAGCGTCCGCCCGGAGAGCGGAAGGTCCTGGGTTCGATCCCTGCCCGCGTCATACCAAAAGACGCTAAAAGATGGTACTTGTTGTTACCCTGTCTGGCGCTCGGCATTAAGGGTCTAAAACAAGGCCTGGTCGGCTCGGAGTCAGTGCACTATGTCTGAGTGGGGTATTCATGTCAAACTGCGGCATGATATCTCAGTGAGCTAGCTGTGTAAATCGGCATCAGTCCGGACTAGAACAAGTCGCCACACAAACACACACACGTACATGCACGTTGCTATATAAGTGCAATAATCTTGGACGCGTCGTTAAACCCCATTTCACCTCACCTGTATTACTTTAACGTTACTGTTATGACTTTGCTTTTTGCAGTTTCTACAGGACAATAGATCCTGGAGACTATAGATGTATTTTTTGACACAATGACATGCAGAGTGATGTACCTTTAGCAAGACCGGATTCGGCTTCCACCAGCATGCATGCAGACACGAAGAGCACAATACACACCTGAAAGGTAGTTTATTTTACATGATGATTTCAGATGATAATGGCTCATCTCACTACACAGATTGAAGGACGTGACAAGTCACGATAATAAATCACCAGCATTAACTAAATACATTATGCTGGAAATAACAGAGTGAGGTTGTTCAAAGTTGTTCATTTCGCATACTCTGACTACGGACAGTGTATTCATTGCCAGCTTTAACTCATAATGCATTAAGTGAGTGAGTATGGTTTTACGCCGCTCTTAGCAATATTCAACGATATCACGAAGGGCGACACCAGGAATGGGCTTCCCCGGGTCTTCGGGGTGACGATCGAACGCTTTAACCACTAGGCTACCCAACCGCCAACATAATGCATGAAGGAAGCAATACTTCACAATCAAGTAATCAAACGTAAGAAGAAACCATATCTTAAGAAGCATAATGTACAGCACCAACCTTCATGTTTTCTGCATATACAGCGTCCTGAGTGCAATATAAGCAACAGAGAAAGAATAACCAGACGCTGTGTGTGTATACTGATTTAAACGTTTCCCTGCACAGAATGCGGAATAGATTTATCACAGAAACTGAAATTATCAACAAGGAAGAAATATGTATGTAGCTATACACATTTTAAGCATGGCATAAAATTTTTTGAAATTTGCTTTCAATTTTTTTATAACGTTACCGTGTATTTTCACGATGACACGGATGGGCATGTGACCATATATTCTGACAAATTCTTTTTTAAGTGAACTATTGCAATCATCTGTTATCAATTATCACATACCATAAGTATTCTATGAAAGTAGCAACTCCCTCAAGCTTCTATGATACCATAAATTCAATTCAATTATAATACTGTGCTGCCGGAATTGCACAAAATGATGGAGAGCGGAAGTTCATAGTCTCGATCCCCGGCCGCGTCATAGTAAAAGACGTGAGAAGATGGTACTCGTTGTGACCCTGGCTGGAGCAAATACTGGTCGGCTTGGAGTCTGTATACTGTGTTTGAGTGTTGTGTCTATGTGAAACTGCCACACGGTATCTCAATGGGCTAGAATATACACAACACATTAGTCCGGAGTAGTACAAACAGACACACACGCACACGGATGAGATATTTGAGAAGATATGTGAATTTGTAACATTTTGCGAAGAGCTCGTCCCTGGCAGTTCATGTACAATATTCTGTTTTTACTTAGAACTTTGCATAAAGATATAGAGTGACAAAAACTATCCACAAGACTGTATGACAAGAGGCATGACTTTAACGTTCCAATAGTCAACTTTGCCTTTATGTAGTGCACATTTACAGCAGCTCCAGCCTTGTTTGATCATATTTACAACATTCAAGTCCCAAATACAGCTTTCAAAAGGTTTTACAGCAGTTGTAATGGAGGACATTATGCAAATTTGACTCATCAGTGACAAATATTATTTCTATTTTGATGTTCCCGTGTTTTTTTAAAGTGGAGCAGGATAGGTTCTCCATTTCGCGAACACTTGGTCTTATCAATATAAAAAGTTATAAATTTGAAGTTTACATGATATACGGCTTTTCCACATGACTGCGGAATTGACCGTGTTCTTGAAATGACGTAAACACTGACGGACTACTTTCACATTCCTGTGTGAACCCCTTACAATTCCGAAGCATGAATACATACAGAAGCGTTCTTTATGTTAATTGAGATCCTTTCGTCTTGAAACCAGAGTTTGACTGCATGATCGTTCACGAATATCCTCGCTGCGACTCATCCTAGTGAACAAACCGAAGAAATGCACATCCAAACTATCATAGCATTGACTCAATTCGTGTTTAGGCTAACAGTGACAGTCTACAGCAATCTATGAATTTATCTTAGTGTCTATTTGATACATCTTTTGTCCTCTTTCAATGATCAGCCAATTGATCAATGATGACTAAAACATGCAACCGCCACAGGTTCATTAACAACTTCCGAAATCTCCAACGTCACGTTTTCGTGTCGGCCATTTTGGCGTCTTGTAGTTGATGTAAATGTATAATTATGATCCTCTGCCATTGTGACTGACTTACTGAGGTAGTTCTTAACAGTCCTCATCTCATCCTTTCTCATCTAATGGTGATATTATTTGAATACAAGTCTTCTGTCAGGTGTTTCTGAAGAGCAAGATGTGCATACACACGCTCATGTCTCTCTTCTTGAGGAACTATGTTATTCCGCGATACAGCTGTATTTGTATAGCTATCAGTGTAAACATGACGTCACACGTTCTAAATAAAATTGTGTACATATGTTGGTCTACAACAATTGAGGTGAACAATTGTGATAAAAGAATATATATTGATAATTCTTAATTAATAGTGATTCATAAACCCATCTGATAATATAGTCGGCATCGCACAATCGTCTTTGTTTTTGTCAGAGATTTCTTATGAGTATAGAATGAATTTTGTCGCTTATATTTGTCACAGTTAAACTTTGTTGTATATAATCATGACAGGTCATGTTCATGTGGCATAACACAAGACGCCACAATTCGCTATGTAGAGTTGCACCCCTTAGCTGTACGAGAATATGCTAGTCGAGGGTTCGAATCCTTGCTATGCTCCACTTAAAAAGTTATAATCTTTGATGTGTAAGTAGTGTATTCTTTGCCATAGGCTTCTCCAGAAGCAGTAAACGCTAACACGCTAAAACGCTAACACGCAATGATATAACTGAAATAGTATTCAACATGTAATATCCAATTTATTCACATGATAATTCGGTAGTATTTAGACGTCTAACTCTTTGGGTTTCACGTAATGTATGCATGTCACAACCTTTCCATGTCAACTGTCGGACTTGAATATGTTTATATTTGACCCAAACGCATTACAAGCGTTATCAAAACGTTACTAGAGTCGCCGAAATGCTGCAAACCTAAGTTCCAGAACACAAGTGCGTCACCCGTATGAAATACATCATCACCATCGAATAACCATTTCTTGCTTGTTCCAGCCTCTGCCACGATCAAACATGGGTGTATACTTTCTTTTGTCCGTCAGTTTAGTCTTTTAGGAGGTTGGTGATTAAGGACTGACAAAGACAAGAGTTAGATAACTTGACGTGAGAAGACATTAGTGCTAAAAAGTTGACTTTTCACCCTAGCATTGATACATGATATGGATATGCTACGTATAGTCGAGTAAGTGAGTAATTGACTTTCACCGCACCTTTAGCAACTTTCAAATTAAAACGCTTATTTCCAGACAGGTTTATTATCTGCATTTACTCGTAGCCCACGTATTATACACAGCGTAGGTTTGACCACACAAAAAAAGAATGTGAGTTCCACCTAGATGGTGTCAAATGTGAATACATACATACACGTTATTGATATAGTATGCCTTCCTTGTATGTTGATGGTTAACGTGTGTCATCAATATCAACTTCTGTATCTACATTTAAGACGGACTAAGACAACTGAAAACAAATTTCTGTTGCATGCATGCTGGTAATTGAAACAAGAAACAATGTATTGAAAGTTGATTTTATTGAGTTAAAAGCAGTTTCATAAACACAAACAATATATTCATGTAAACTACTATCTGTTGTTACTAATTAAAACAAATAAAATGGAATTGTTACTGCTGGTGAAATGAGAACTCATTGTTTCTGGTTTATGATCTCCAAGGTCAAGCTCAGAAGAACCTATGGCGATAAGCCAAACTACCGCTTAACTTGCAACTGTACAGAGTTTAGGGGATCAGCACATACAGCTTGACTGCCCAACGTTATACCTTACACATATATTAGGAGATGGAAGCAAAGTTTTGCACCTTATAAGCAATGTATAGATATATACAGGCTCGTGGTCCAATACATTCGTGGAGAGAACTAAAGGATGGTGAGTTGAAACTGGGTTTAATGTCGCGTCCAAGATTATTGCACTTATATAGCGACGTGCATACAGGTGTGTGAGTATGGCTGCTTGTACTAGTCCGGACTGATGCCGATTTATTGTGCTAACACAATGAGATACCATGCCGCAGTTTAACATGAATACCCCACTCAGCCACAGTATACTGAGTCCGAGCCGACCAGTCCTTGTTTTAGCCCCTTAAACCCGAGCGCCGAGCCGAGCCGAACAAGTACCATATTCAAACTCCTTTTGGTATGACGCGGCCGGTGATCGAACCCCGGACCTTCCGCTCTCCGGGCGGACGCTCTACCACTAGACCACGGATACGGTCGGAGCGAACTAAAGTGTCATAAGGCTATGATTGAAGTTCTCCGACTTGATAGAACAGGTAAGTGTGTATGTTAAACATCTGCCCTATGCGTTTACTATAGTCAACGCCGGTTTCAATATGTGGTAGGCAAAAGACGGAACGTCAAATAGAAACTCAACACACAACTCAAAGTATGAAACAAATGGAATATTTAGACCCCTGTCACCCGGACATTATCAAGCGACGGCGGCAGAGCTGTGTACCCGGAAGTACGTGAAGTTGAAGGTGTAAGCGCCTCATATCCTCCCTGGGAATCGTCTGGAATAGTTTCATAGTGAGATTGTCCACTTTCACCGTTCTCGCTGAACTCTTGGAGTGAAATGTCATCCGAATCAAGATGGTCAGTTCGGACAGGGGAGAGATAAATGCCCCTTGGAGATCGAGTGCACTTTTTTCTGGAACATCAAATTCATTAATTAGCAATTTAAGTCACGACCAAGTTTCTGAAGTAACAATTAGGATCTACTGTTAATAAAAGACATTTTATTCCCACCAAGCTATGAGATTGACCATGTTGAAACATTAATGTTAATGTTCAGGGATACATTTCAATGCATTCTTCAGTCTATACCTGCAGATACTTACGTTACTTATTCTTCATGCACTGCTGGACATTCTGGTATAAGAACAAAGGATGCATTACCTGATGATAATGAAGGCCACTACAATTCCAACACCAAAGAGGACAACTCCAATGCATGTCGACAAAACACGGACCCGGTGACGAAGTGACTGTACGTATGACACTGAAAAAGTGGAACATTCATGTAGCTAAACAAATTAGTGAGGGTACATAATTCACAACAGTTAATATACATAGAGGTTATCACGCGAGTGTGTTTTGGGATGGTAAATATCCTGCATTAGGAATAAACATTGTATTTAGCAAGCCTTGGCAAGCTAAATACATAGTGTTTATTCCTAATACAGGATATTTACCATCCCCAAACACACAAGCGTGATAACCTCTTTATCATATAATGTCATTCTTTAATTCTGTGCTCTCACAAACATTACCGAAACATTGCGAGTTTTCCTGGAATGCGCGCATTAATATTTATTACGTCATAGGGTAAGTGATGTGTCAGTCAGACAGTGACAGTAGCCAATATAGTTCCAACTGAAATCTGTTTCTTATCCAGTGGCGAAGCAACATATACGCAAAACAACAATTGTTTTTTATGTGCCTTTCGCGGCAATCCATCGGTCTGTCCGCTAGAGTAACTGCCCTGCCAAAGGAAAGCTACTCTAACCCTAGTCTATGAGACGTCACGGCCACGATCAGACGTTGTTGACAGTCGGTCTGTCCTGTCATAACGTTAAGAAGTGTAGTCAGATGTACACACAGCGACAAAACGAAACAAGGTAACAATTCAAATATATTTCGGCCAAGTCCCTACTTGACCTTTGATGTTTGCATCTCTATCCGCATATGACCCCAAGGGATATCGTTTTTATCCGTTGGCTTTATCCTGCCGAGAAACCTACCCATTATATGACAAAGATCAATATGTTTCGGAATAAGGCAGGATACCTCAGCTATGTAATAATGTAATTATGAACAGAAAAGACTTAGTTCAATGTGTCGATATAGGATTGAAGCTGGAGGTGGGAGTAGGAGTTGGATCAGGGATGAAGGGAGGGCGAGGGTGAGTGTTAGGGCGAGGATTAGGGTGAGGGTGAGGGTGAGTGTGAGTATGAGACCGAGGGCGAGACCGAGGGCGAGGGTGAGGGCGAGGGCGAGGATGAGTGTGAAGTGAGGTGAGGGGGTGGGGGGTGGGGGGTGGGGGTGGGGGTGGGGGTGGGGTGTGTGTGTGTGTGTTGAGGGTGAGGGCGAGTGGTGAAGGCGAGGGTGAGGGTGAGGTGAGGGTGAGTGTTGAGGGTGAGGGTGAGTGTTGAGGGCGAGGGCGAGGGTAAGGTGAGGGTTGAGGTTGAAGAGGGAATTGGAGAAGTTATCTAAGGAGTCGCAAACGTGCCAGAAACCTATGAACGTGGATTCGAATAACACTTCACACTACTAATGTTTTGTAGGTTTCGGCAGGTCATGGGTTTCACCACTGTGGAAAACGTCTAAGACCCGCATCACTTCAAGTCTTTCTTCCAACATACTGCTGACATGTCCTTATATGTCTGAGGCGAGGTTGAGCCTGATTTTACTCGCTTAAGGGCCTGTCCCACCTGGACGATTTGGGTCGCCGGAGCTATACCGGAGCACAAATTTGGCGATTTTCGGGGATCGGTACTAGTACGGCAGCGCAACGGTATCACATCGCTGGGACGGTAGTACACCCTCAGGACATCGTCAGAACATCGGCGAAAACGGCAGGCGACGGTAGAAAATTTAAACATGCTCAATATTTCCGCCGTTGCGCTACCAGAGCGAGCAACGGGAGTACACCGGGACTTCAAGGGCAGTACTCCGGTATGGCTTCGTTAATGTCAGTAGAGGAACGGTAGCGCCCCGTAATGGATCGGCGCTCCCCGGTGGCCTCAATGTGTACCGTACTGGTACCGATGTGATACCGTAGTACTACCGAATACCACCGAAGTAGTACCGATGCGCCGCCGATGTGATACCGGAGCTCCACCGTCACACCGTTGTCCTGCCGATGTACATCGGTAGCACATCGGTAGTGCATCGGCAGCGCAACGGTATGACTCCGCTATAGCTGCGGTCAACGGTGGTACATCGGTATAACATCGGCGGCGCATCGGTAACACTAAGGTGACAGAAAAGTGGTATTCTGTAGCACATCGGCTCTTACATCGGTAGGACAAAGGTAGAACAACGGGAACGCCGGTACTACATCGGTATTGCTACTATTAATTTTGATTTTTCAAGTGCTTTCTCGCCGGAGCTCCGCCGATTTTCTCGCCGTTGTTAAATATTTGCTCCGGTTTATTCCCGGCGAGAAACATCGGTAGTGTGTGACAGGCCCTTAAGCTTAAATGACAAAGTACAGACGCAGAGATGACAATATGGGTCCATCTGGGCCTAATTGTCGATGACTTAAAATAAACGGGACAATATCCTGAATGTAAATTTTAAACCTTTTCAGAAATGATCGATCAGTAGCTTGAACAACTAAGTCTTGACTCCAATATCAGCATATCACTCATCTTACCTTTGCACAGGTGGCCGTGCCAGCCTTCCACACAAGTAACACAGTCGCCGGTGTTCTGCTCACAGGTATCACATCTCGATGGACATGTTGTAGAACAGCTCTGGCCATAGTAGCCATTCTGACACCCCGTACATAAGCCCGCCGCGTTACATCGGGACATCAGACAGCGACATGACTGATTACAGTGTGGACCATACAGTGCGTCTGTGCAACCATTTGAACATCTGCCAGTGAAGACATCACACATAGTCCCGCTACACCCTGGTGGACATGGAGTGTCACACTCTGCCTTGTACCATCCAGTGTTACAACCGTAAACACAGGTTCCGTTACTTTGAAAACACAACGAGGCACCATTTTGCCTCAAGCAATTTCTGCTGCAGGTGTAGTGACATTCGCGTCCATACAAGCCTGGTTTACAGCCGGCTATGCACAACCCATCTGAGATCTTACACCTCCCATCCAGGCAACCGTCGCACTCTTTTTTACACGTGTTTCCAAAATAACCAGGTTCACATGATGTGCAGTGACTGGCATTCTGCTGACATTCAACACAATGTGGAGGACATGACATCTTACAGTGTGTTCCTCTGAATCCCTCCCTACAAGATAGACACGATCCACCATCTCTGTTGCATGTACCAGCAGAACAGTTGTCCGGACATGTGTCACTACACGTGGCTCCATACCAGCCCGATACACAACCATAGTCACATTCCCCAGAGGTCTGACTGCAACTTGTATTACGGCACTTTACATTGCTATCTCTGTTACACTGTCTCGTGGCACATCCAGCAGAACAGTTTTTGTTGCATTGGTCGCCATGAACGCCACCCACGCACGCCATGCATGTTCCGTTCTGATGGCAGTTTGAATGTCCACAGCTGTAACTGCAGGGGGTGTTGCATTTCAAATCGTGCCATCCACTGTTGCAACCTTTCAAACATGTACCTATTCTTGAACAAGATTGATTAGCACATTCTCCACAGATTTCATCACATTTTGGTCCGAAGTATCCTTTCTTACAACCATCAACACAGATTCCAGAGGAACTACATGTCTTGAATCTACAGTTGGCATGGCAGCGTTGTTCACATTTACCTCCATAGAGGCCTGGTCTACAACCACACAGACAGGTTCCAGTTGTTCCGTGACAGTTTGAGGATGTATCTGTACAGTTATTACAGTTGGCAGCACATGTGTCATCACAGAACTTGCTATACCTGTCCCGTGTACAGTTTTCACATTCTCCAGACAGTGAGTGACATGTACCACCCAAACACCCTTTGTTGCACTGATGTTCACACTTTGATCCCCATTTACCGTCCAAGCATTCAATTTGTGTACAAGTGGTGCCATTCCAGTACATACCAGGTCCACAGTCTACAAAAGAAAAGAATGTTATTTTCGTGGTATTAAGCCAATTCAATCTAAAGTTCATTGATCATGTTTTCGGAGTTTATACACGATGCTGTTGTATTTGTGTAAGAGTATGCCAAGTGCGGTTGTGTTAACCTCCGTCCGAACGATTTGGGCTGCAAAAACCAGCCTCCGAACTGGTTACAGAATATTCCTCTCCTCGTATTGTTGGCATATATACCAAATGAAGTATAGTTGGTGATTAAAAAGGTAAACAGTAAACAGTGATGAAATACATTTGATAATTCTTCTTAGAGCTTTGGCATGTCATGGTTGTTCATGTAGTTTAAAGACAACTCGAACGTTGAATTAACTGTTTTTTTCACTTTTCGTAAACAAATAGTATCAAGCATGGTGTTCATCCAAAACATTTAATGGTATTGATAGCTGATGATGTGATAAATTTAAATATGATTATATACATAATCAACTTTAACAAAAAAATATTCTTGAAAACTAGGAGACCGCTGTTGGAAGCGAAAGAAAACACGCTTGTCAAGTATTAAAAATGTCCCTTTGCAAAACGAACAGTCTCGATTGACAAGGAAACATTTCCGAGAGAATAACAAACGGCAACAAGTGACATCAACTCCATAAACGACCGTCTGTCATTATTTTGCCAAAAAAGAACGTCAGTAGTTTGTATACGAGCTAGTCATCTACGACAAAGGGAGACATTTCAGGGGGAGGTAACTCTCGTATGACAATGGTTCCGTCAAAGTGTTATGTTCACTGCAGTGAAATATCAAGTGTTGAGTTCACTGCTGTGAAATATCAAGTGTTATGTTCACTGCAATTATAATAACACTTTTCTCAACTTCGGAAAACTCAGTCTTACACACTGGAGTATATATTAACAGTTATATTCGT
Organism: Haliotis rufescens; assembly: GCF_023055435.1. Taxonomy (NCBI): domain Eukaryota; kingdom Metazoa; phylum Mollusca; class Gastropoda; order Lepetellida; family Haliotidae; genus Haliotis; species Haliotis rufescens. The sequence goes on along the minus strand of NW_025963779.1, from coordinate 70,957,834 downwards.
TAAATACACAACTGCTGATGGATATCTTAGACATCATATCTTAGAAAATCAATATATTTGTTTTCATCGGCACACATTTATATTTCAAACATGGTACTGGTCACGTGGTTGCAAATATATTTCTTACCCCAGTCTACATTGAAGCAATTTAGGTTTAAAGCGTTGCAGGAATGAGTGATTGTTAAATAGACATAATCAAATTAAGCAAAGGTTCTTTCATGTTTCAGTTCCAAGAGCAAACTCGGTATACTTTCTTTTGCCTCTCAGTTTAGTTCAGGTTCGATGTACATTCACATGGCTCTACTACATCAGAAAGAAGAAAACATTAAACCTGTTGTTTTGCAGCGTCCACACGTCACCGGGCACGAATCTGCCATACCAGGGTTGTCACAGTTGACGCCTTTACACAAAGCTAATGCATTCTGGCATTTTGAATTGTCTGAAAGATATTAACCAAACAAAATCATGTGCAAGATATATTGATGTTGAAGTCATAAGGAAAACAGTCAGCGTCTGTATTACTTTAGACCGCCTCCGTAGTCAAGAGGTAGAACGTTCGCCCGGAGAGCGGAAGGTCCTGGGTTCGATCCCCGGCCGCGTCATACCAAAAGACGCTAAAAGATGGTACTTGTTGTTACCCTGTCTGGCGCTCGGCATTAAGGGGCTAAAATAAGGACTGGTCGGCTCGGAGTCAGTATACTGTGTCTGAGTGGGGTATTTATGTTAAACCACGGCATGGTATCTCAGTGAGCTAGCACTATAAATCGGCATCAGTCAGGACTAGAACAAGCAGCCACACAAACACACACACGTACATGCACGTCGCTATATAAGTGCAATAATCTTGGACGCGACGTTAAACCCCATTTCACCTCACATGTATTACTTTAACGTTACTGTTATGAATTTGCTTTTTGCAGTTTCTACAGGACAATAGATCCTGGAGACTATAGATGTATTTTTTGACACAATGACATGCAGAGTGATGTACCTTTAGCAAGACCGGATTCGGCTTCCACCAGTATGCATGCAGACAGGAAGAGCACAATACACACCTGAAAGGCAGTTTATTTTACATGATGATTTCGGATGATAATGGCTCATCTCACTGCACAGATTGAAGGACGTGACAAGACACGATAATAAATCACCAGCATCAACTAAACACAATGATGCAATATACTGGAAATAACAGACTGAGGTTGTTCAAAGCTGTTCATTTCGCACACTATGACTACGGGCAGTGTATTCATGGCCAGCTTTAAATAATAATGCATTAAGTGAGTGAGTATGGTTTTACGCCGCTCTTAGCAATATACCAGCAATATCACGGCGGGGGGCACCGGAAATGGGCTTCCCGGGTTTTCGGGGTGACGATCGAACGCTTTAACCACTAGGCTACCCAACCGCCAACATAATGCATGAAGCAAGCAATAGTTCACAATCAAGTAATCAAACGTGAGAAGAAACCACATCTAAATAATCATAATGTAAAGCACCAACCTTCATGTTTTCTGCATATACAGCGTCCTAAGAGTAATAAGCAACAGAGAAAGAATAACCAGACGCTGTGTGTGTATACTGATTTAAACGTTTCCCTGCACAGAATGCGGAATAGATTTATCACAGAAACTGAAATAATCAACAAGGAAGAAATATATATGTAGCTATACACATTTTAAGCATGGCATAAAAAAGCAGGAATTTGCTTTCAAGTTTTTTATAACGTTACCGTATATTTTCATGATGACAGGGATGGGCATGTGACCATATATTCTGACAAATGCTTTTTGTGAACTATTGCAATCCTCTGTCATCAATTATCACATACCATAAGTATTCTATGAAAATAGCAGCTGTCTCAAGCTACCATGATACCATAAATTCAATTCAATTATAATACTGTGCTGCCGGAATTGCACAAAATGATGGAGAGCGGAAGTTCAGTGTCTCGATCCCCGGCCGCGTCAAAGTAAAAGACGTGAGAAGATGGTACTCGCTGTAACTCTGACTGGAGCAACTACTGGTCGGCTTGGAGTCTGTATACTGTGCTTGAGTGTTGTGTCAATGTGAAACTGCCGCAAGGTATCTCAGTGGGCTAGAATATACACAACACATTAGTCCGGAGTAATACAAACAGACACACACGCACACGCACACGCACACGCACACGCACACGCACACGCACACGCACACGCACGCGCACATGCACGGGTGAGATATTTGAGAAGATATTTGAATTTGTAACATTTTGCGAAGAGCTCGTTCCTGGCAGTTCATGTACAATATTCTGTTTTTACTTAGAACTTCAGAGTGACAAAAACTATCCACAAGACTGTATGACAAGAGGCATGACTTCAACGTCCCAATAGTCAGCTTTGCCTTTATGTCATGCAAATTTACAGCAGCTACAGCCTTGTTGAACACATCAGTGACAAATATGATTCTTACCCCAGTCTACATTGAAGCAATTTAGGTTTAAAGCGTTGCAGGAATGAGTGATTGTTAAATAGACATAATCAAATTAAGCAAAGGTTCTTTCATGTTTCAGTTCCAAGAGCAAACTCGGTATACTTTCTTTTGCCTCTCAGTTTAGTTCAGGTTCGATGTACATTCACATGGCTCTACTACATCAGATAGAAGAAAACATTAAACCTGTTGTTTTGCAGCGTCCACACGTCACCGGGCACTTATCTGCCATACCAGGGTTGTCACAGCTGGCGCCTTTACACCAAGCTAATCCACAAGACTGTATGACAAGAGGCATGACTTCAACGTCCCAATAGTCAACTTTGCCTTTATGTCATGCAAATTTACAGCAGCTCCAGCCTTGTTGAACACATCGGTGACAAATATGATTCTTACCCCAGTCTACATTGAAGCAATTTAGGTTTAAAGCGTTGCAGGAATGAGTGATTAAATAGACATAATCAAATTAAGCAAAGGTTCTTTCATGTTTCAGTTCCAAGAGCAAACTCGGTATACTTTCTTTTGCCTCTCAGTTTAGTTCAGGTTCGATGTACATTCACATGGCTCTACTACATCAGATAGAAGAAAACATTAAACCTGTTGTTTTGCAGCGTCCACACGTCACCGGGCACTTATCTGCCATACCAGGGTTGTCACAGTTGGCGCCTTTACACCAAGCTAATCCACAAGACTGTATGACAAGAGGCATGACTTCAACGTCCCAATAGTCAACTTTGCCTTTATGTCATGCAAATTTACAGCAGCTCCAGCCTTGTTGAACACATCAGTGACAAATATGATTCCCGTGTCTTTTCTAAAAATGGAGCAGGATAGGTTCTCCATTTCGCGAACACCTGGTCTTATCAATATAATAAGTTATACATTTGAAGTTTACATGATATACGGCTTTTCCACATGACTGCGGAATTGACTGTGTTCTTGAAATGACGTAAAGACTGACGGACTACTTCCACATTCCTGTTGGAACCCCTTACAATTCCGTAGCATGAATACACACAGAAGCGTTTTTTCTGATTATTGAGACCCTTTCATCTTGAATTCAGAGTTTTAGTATGGATTGAGAAACGTCAGAGAGTTTGATTGCATGATCGTTCACGAATATCCTCGCTCCCACTCATCCTAGTGAACAAACCGAAGAAATGCACATCCAAACTATCATAGCATTGACTCAATCCGTGTCTAGGCTAACAGTGACAGTCTACAGCAATCTATGAATTTATCTTAGTGTCTATTTGACACATCTTTTGTCCTCTTTAAATGATCAGCCAATTGATCAGTGATGACTAAAACATGCAACCGCCACAGGTCCATTAACAACTTCCGAAATCTCCAACGTCACGTTTTCGTGTCGGCCATTTTGGCGTCTTGTAGTTGATGTAAATGTATAATTATGATCCTCTGCCATTGTGACTGACTTACTGAGGTAGTTCTTAACAGTCCTCATCTCATCCTTTCTCATCTAATGGTGATATGATTTGTATACAAGTCTTCTGTCAGGTGTTTCTGAAGGGCAAGATGTGCATACACACGCTCATGTCTCTCTTTTTGAGGAACTATGTTATTCAACGATACAGCTGTTTTTGTATAGCTATCAGTGTAAACATGACGTCACACGTTCTAAATAATATTGTGCACTGATGTAGGCCTACAACCATTGAGGTGAACAATTGTGATAAAATAATATATATTGATAATTCTTAATTAATAGTGATTCATAAACCCATCCGATAATATAGTCGGCATCGCACAATCGTCTTTGTTTTTGGCAGAGATTTCTTATGAGTATAGAATGAATTTTGTCGCTTATATTTGTCACAGTTCAACTTTGTTGTATATAATCATGACAGGTCATGTTCATGTGGCATAACACAAGACGCCACAATCCGCTGTGTAGAGTTGCATCCCTTAGCTGTACGAAAATATGCTAGTCGAGGGTTCGAATCCTTGCTGTGCCCCACTTAAAAAGTTCTTTGATGTGTAAGTAGTGTATTCTTTGCCACAGGCTTCTCCAGAAGCAGTAAACGCTGTCATATTACGCTAACACGCAGTGATATAATTGTAATAGTATTCAACATGTAATATCCAATTTATTCACATGATAATTCGGTAGTATTTAGACGTCTAACTCTTTGGGTTTCACGTAATGTATGCATGTCACAACCTTTCGATGTCAACTGTCGGACTTGAATATGTTTATATTTGACCCAAACGAATTACAAACGTTATCAAAACGTTACTAGAGTCGCCGAAATGCTGCAAACCTAAGTTCCAGAACACAAGTGCGTCACCCGTATGAAATACATCATCACCATCGAATAACCATTTCTTGCTTGTTCCAGCCTCTGCCACGATCAAACATGGGTGTATACTTTCTTTTGCCCGGCAGTTTAGTCTTTTAGGAGGTTGGTGATTAAGGACTGACAATAACAAGAGTTAGATAACTTGACGTGAGAAGACATTAGTGCTTAAAAGTTGACTTTTCACCCTAGCATTGATACCTGATATGGATATGCTGCGTATAGTCGAGTAAGTGAGAAATTGAATTTCACTTCACCTTTAGCAACTTTCAAATTAAAACGCTCATTTCCAGAGGGGTTTATTATCTGCATTTACTCGTAGCCCACGTATTATACACAGCGTAGGTTTGACCATACAAAAAAAGAATGACAGTTCCACCTAGATGGTGTCAAATGTGAATACATACACACACGTTATTGATATAGTATGCCTTCCTTGTATGTTGATGGTTAACGTGTGTCATCTGTATCAACTTCTGTATCTACATTTAAGACGGACAAAGACTATTGAATACAAAATTCTGTTGCATGCATGCTGGTAATTGAAACAAGAAACAATGTATTGAAAGTTGATTTTATTGAGTTAAAAGCAGTTTCATAAACACAAACAATATATTCATGTTAACTACTGTTGTTTCTAATTAAAACAAATAAAATGGAATTGTTACTGCGCTCGGCTGGTGAAATGAGAACTCATTGTTTCTGGTTTATGATCTCCAAGGTCAAGCTCAGAAGAACCTATGGCGATAAGCTAAACTACCGCTTAACTTGCAACTGTACAGTTTAGGGGATCAGCACATACAGCTTGACTGCCCAACGTTATACCTTACACATATATGGGGAGATTGAAGCAAAGTTTTGCACCTTATAAGCAATGTATAGATATATACAGGCTCGTGGTCCAATACATTCGTGGAGAGAACTAAAGGATGGTGAGGTGAAACTGGGTTTAATGCCGCACCTTTATAGCGACGTGCGTCCGGTGATCGGACGTCGGACCTTCCACTCTCCGCTCTGAAAAGGCTATGAGTGAAGTCATCCGACTTGATAGAACAGGTAAGTGAGTATTTTAAACATCGGCCCTATGCGTTTACTATAGTCAACGCCGGTTTCAATATGTGGCAGGCAAAAGACCGAACGACAAATAGAAACTCAACACACAACTCAAAGTATGAAACAGATAGAATAATTAGACCCCTGTCACCCGGACATTATCAAGCGACGGCGGCAGAGCTGTGTACCCGGAAGTACGTGAAGTTGAAGGTGTAAGCGCCTCATATCCTCCCAGGGAATCGTCTGGAATAGTTTCATAGTGAGATTGTCCACTTTCACCGTCCTCGCTGAACTCTTGGAGTGAAATGTCATCCGAATCAAGATGGTCAGTTCGGACAGGGGAGAGATAAATGCCCCTTGGAGATCGAGTGCACTTTTTTCTGGAACATCAAATTCATTAATTAGCAATATAAGTCACGACCAAGTATCTGAAGTACCAATTAGGATCTACTGTTAATAAAAGACATTTTATTCCCACCAAGCTATGAGATTGACCATGTTGAAACATTAATTTTAATGTTCAGGGATACATTTCAATGCATTCTTCAGTCTATACCTGCAGATACTTAGGTTACTTATTCTTCATGCACTGCTGGACATTCTTGTGTATAAGAACAAAGGATGTATTACCTGATGATAATGAAGGCCACTACAATTCCAACACCAAAGAGGAAAACTCCAATGCATGTTGACAAAACACGGACCCGGTGACGAAGTGACTGTACGTATGACACTGAAAAAGTGGAACATTCATGTAGCTAAACAAATTAGTGAGGGTACATAATTCACAACAGTTAATATACATAGAGGTTATCACGCGAGTATGTTTGGGGATGGTAAATATCCTGCATTAGGAATAAACATTGTATTTAGTGAGCCTTGGCGAGCTAAATACATAGTGTCTATTCCTAATACAGGATATTTACCATCCCCAAACACACAAGCGTGATAACCTCTTTATCATATAATGTCATTCTTTAATTCTGTGCTCTCACAAACATTACCGAAACATTGCGAGTTTTCCTGGAATGCGCGCATTAATATTTATTACGTCATAGGGTAAGTGATGTGTCAGTCAGACAGTGACAGTAGCCAATATAGTTCCAACTGAAATCTGTTTCTTATCCAGTGGCGAAGCAACATATACGCAAAACAACAATTGTTTTTAATGTGCCTTTCGCGGCAATCCATCGGTCTGTCCGCTAGAGTAACTGCCCTGCCAAAGGAAAGCTACTCTAACCCTAGTCTATGAGACGTCACGGCCACGATCAGACGTTGTTGACAGTCGGTCTGTCCTGTCATAACGTTAAGAAGTGTAGTCAGATGTACACACAGCGACAAAACGAAACAAGGTAACAATTCAAATATATTTCGGCCAAGTCCCTACTTGACCTTTGATGTTTGCATCTCTATCCGCATATGACCCCAAGGGATATCGTTTTTATCCGTTGGCTTTATCCTGCCGAGAAACCTACCCATTATATGACAAAGATCAATATGTTTCGGAATAAGGCAGGATACCTCAGCTATGTAATAATGTAATTATGAACAGAAAAGACTTAGTTCAATGTGTCGATATAGGATTGAAGCTGGAGGTGGGAGTAGGAGTTGGATCAGGGATGAAGGGAGGGCGAGGGTGAGTGTTAGGGCGAGGATTAGGGTGAGGGTGAGGGTGAGTGTGAGTATGAGACCGAGTGCGAGACCGAGGGCGAGGGTGAGGGCGAGGGCGAGGGTGAGTGTTGAGGGTGAGGGCGAGTGGTGAAGGCGAGGGTGAGTGTGAGGTGAGGGTGAGTGTTGAGGGTGAGGGCGAGTGGTGAAGGCGAGGGTGAGTGTGAGGTGAGGGTGAGTGTTGAGGGTGAGGGTGAGTGTTGAGGGCGAGGGTGAGGGTGAGGTGAGGGTGAGTGTTGAGGGTGAGAGTGAAGGTGAGGGTGAGTGTTGAGGTTGAAGAGGGAATGGGAGAAGTTATCTAAGGAGTCGCAAGCGTGCCAGAAACCTATGAACGTGGATTCGAATAACACTTCACACTACTAATGTTTTGTAGGTTTCGGCAGGTCATGGGTTTCACCACTGTGGAAAACGTCTAAGACCCGCATCACTTCAAGTCTTTCTTCCAACATACTGCTGACATGTCCTTATATGTCTGAGGCGAGGTTGAGCCTGATTTTACTCGCTTAAGGGCCTGTCCCACCTGGACGATTTGGGTCGCCGGAGCTATACCGGAGCACAAATTTGGCGATTTTCGGGGATCGGTACCAGTACGGCAGCGCAACGGTATCACATCGCTGGGACGGTAGTACACCCTCAGGACATCGTCAGAACATCGGCGAAAACGGCAGGCGACGGTAGAAAATTTAAACATGCTCAATATTTCCGCCGTTGCGCTACCAGAGCGAGCAACGGGAGTACACCGGGACTTCAAGGGCAGTACTCCGGTATGGCTTCGTTAATGTCGGTAGAGCACCGGTAGCGCCCCGTAATGGATCGGCGCTCCCCGTTGGCCTCAATGTGTACCGTATTGGTACCGATGTGATACCGTAGTACTACCGAATGCCACCGAAGTAGTACCGATGCGCCGCCGATGTGATACCGGAGCTCCACCGTCACACCGTTGTCCTGCCGATGTACATCGGTAGCACATCGGTAGTGCATCGGCAGCGCAACGGTATGACTCCGCTATAGCTCCGGTCAACGGTGGTACATCGGTATAACATCGGCGGCGCATCGGTAACACTAAGGTGACAGAAAAGTGGTATTCTGTAGCACATCGGCTCTTACATGGGTAGGACAAAGGTAGAACAACGGGAACGCCGGTACTACATCGGTATTGCTACTAATAATTTTGATTTTTCAAGTGCTTTCTCGCCGGAGCTCCGCCGGCAAGGTACATCGGTAGTGTGTGACAGGCCCTTTAGCTTAAATGACAAAGTACAGACGCAGAGATGACAATATGGGTCCATCTGGGCCTTATTGTCGATGACTTAAAATAAACAGGACAATATCCTGAATGTAAATTTTAAACCTTTTCAGAAATGATCAATCAGTAGTTGAACAACTAAGTCTTGACTCCAATATCAGCATATCACTCTTCTTACCTTTGCACAGGTGGCCGTGCCAGCCTTCCACACAAGTAACACAGTCGCCGGTGTTCTGCTCACAGGTATCACATCTCGATGGACATGTTGTAGAACAGCTCTGGCCATAGTAGCCATTCTGACACCCCGTACATAAGCCCGCCGCGTTACATCGGGACATCAGACAGCGACATGACTGATTACAGTGTGGACCATACAGTGCGTCTGTGCAACCATTTGAACATCTGCCAGTGAAGTCATCACACGTAGTCCCGCTACACCCTGGTGGACATGGAGTATCACACTCTGCCTTGTACCATCCCGTGTTACAACCGTAAACACAGGTTCCGTTACTTTGAAAACACAACGAGGCACCATTTTGCCTCAAACAATTTCTGCTGCAGTTGTACTGGCATTCTCGTCCATACAAGCTAGGTTTACAGCCGGCTATGCACAACCCATCTGTGATATTACACCTCCCATCCAGGCAACCGTCGCACTCTTTTACACACGTGTTTCCAAAATAACCAGGTTCACATGATGTGCAGTGACTGGCATTCTGCTGACATTCAACACAATGTGGAGGACATGACATGTTACAGTGTGTTCCTCTGAATCCCTCCCTACAAGATAGGCACGATCCACCATCTCTGTTGCATGTACCAGCAGAACAGTTGTCCGGACATGTAGCACTACACGTGGCTCCATACCAGCCCGATACACAACCATAGTCACATTCCCCAGAGGTCTGACTACAACTTGTATTAAGGCACGTTACACTGCAGGTATTGAGACACTGTTGGCCGAAATTCGTCTTTTTACATTGACAACTACCATCCCTGTTACACTGTCTCGTGGCACATCCAGCAGAACAGTTTTTGTTGCATGAGTCGCCATGAAACCCACCCAAGCACGCCATGCACGTTCCGTTCTGTTGGCAGTTTGAATGTTCACAGTTGTAACTGCAGGGGGTGTTGCATTTCAAACCGTGCCATCCACTGTTGCAACCTTTCAAACATGTGCCTATTCTTGAACAAGATTGATTAACACATTCTCCACAGTTTTTATCACATTTTGGTCCGAAGTATCCTTCCTTACAACCATCAACACAGATTCCAGAGGAATTACATGTCTTGAATCTACAGTTGGCATGGCAGCGTTGTTCACATGTACCTCCATAGAGGCCTGGTCTACAACCACACAGACAGGTTCCAGTTGTTCGGTGACAGTTTGAGGATGTATCTGTACAGTTATTACAGTTGGCAGCACATATGTCATTACAGAACTTGCTATACCTGTCCCGTGTACAGTTTTCACATTCTCCAGACAGTGGGTGACATGTACCACCCGAACACCCTTTGTTGCACTGATGTTCACACTTTGATCCCCATCTGCCTGTTATGGTACATGGACAACTTCCCTTGTTTTCAGCAGGCAGCCCATCCAAGCATTGCGCACAAGTGGTGCCATTCCAGTACATACCAGGTCCACAGTCTACAAAATAGAAGAACGTTATTTTCGTGGCATTAAGCCAACTAAATCTCAAGTTCATTGATAATGTTGTTAGATTTTATACTCGATGATGTATTTGAGTAAGAGTATGCCAAGTGCAGTTGTGTAAACCTCCGTCTGAACGATTTGGGCTGCAAAAACCAGCCTTCGAACTAGTCACAGAATATTCCCCTCTTCGCACAGTTAGCATATATACCAAATGAAGTATAGTTGGTGATTAAAAAAGTAAACAGTAAACAGTGATGAAATACATTTGATAATTTTTTTTAGAGCTTTGACATGTCATGGTTGTTAATGTAGTTTAAAGACAACTCGAACGTTGAATTAACTGTTGTTTTAACTTTTCGTAAACAAATAGTATCAAGCATGATGTTCATCCAAAACATTTAATGGTATTGATAGCTGATGATGTGATCAATTTAAATATGATTATAAACATAATCAACTTTAACAAAAAATATTCTTGAAAACTAGGAGACCGCTGTTGAAAGCGAAAGAAAACATGCTTGTCAAGTAATAAAAATGTCCCTTTGCAAAACGAACAGTCTCGATTGACAAGGAAACATTTCCGAGAGAATAACAAACGGCAACAAGTAACACACAGGGACGGTTTATCACCCTTTGTTTTTGCGACTTAAAAAGTAGTTTCGTGTTTGCAAAATCTTTAAAAATATAAACAATAGTGTTAAATAATATTTAGGGTCACGAAAATTCTGTATAATAAATTTAAATATGATTATTCTTGAACACTAGGAGACCGCTGTTGGAAGCTAAAGAATACACTCTTGTCAAGTAATAAAAATGTCGCTTTGCAAACGAACAGCTCGATTGACAAGTCAAATGAGAAATTTACAGTTTATAAGGAAACATTTTCGAGAGAATAACAAACAGCAAGAAGTGACATTAACTCCATAAACCACCGTCTGTCATTATTTTGCCTTGTCAATGTGGACCTCACGTCAAAAAGAACGTCAGTAGTTTGTATACGAGCTAGTCACTTACGACAAAGGGAGACATTTAGGGGGAGGTAACTCTCGTATGACAATGGTTCCGTCAAAGTGTTATGTTCACTGCAGTGAAATATCAAGTGTTGAGTTCACTGCTGTGAAATATCAAGTGTTATGTTCACTGCAATGAAAATAACACTTTTCTCAACTTCGGAAAACTCAGTCTTTCACACTGAAGTATATATTAAAAAGTTACATTCGTTAAATACACAACTGCTGATGGATATCTTAGACATCATATCTTAGAAAATCAATATATTTGCTTTCGTCGGCACACATTTATATTTCAAACATGGTACTGGTCATGTGGTTGCAAATATATTTCTTACCCCAGCCTACATTGAAGCAATTTAGGTTTAAAGCGTTGCAGGAATGAGTGATTGTTAAATAGACATAATCAAATTAAGCAAAGGTTCTTTCATGTTTCAGTTCCAAGAGCAAACTCGGTATACTTTCTTTTGCCTCTCAGTTTAGTTCAGGTTCGATGTACATTCATATGGCCCCACTACATCAGAAAGAAGAAAACATTAAACCTGTGGGGTTTCAGCGTCCACACGTCACCGGGCACGCATCTGCCATACCAGGGCTGTCACAGTTGACGCCTTTACACAAAGCTAATGCATCCTAACATTTTGAATTGTCTGAAAGATATTAACCATACAAAATCATGTGGAAGATATATTGATGTTGAAGTCAAAAGGACAACAGCCAGAGTCTGTATTACTTTAGACCGCCTCCGTAGTCAAGAGGTAGAGCGTTCGCCCGGAGAGCGGAAGGGCCTGGGTTCGATCCCCGGCCGCGTCATACCAAAAGACGCTAAAAGATGGTACTTGTTGTTACCCTGTCTGGCGCTCGGCATTAAGGGGCTAAAACAAGGACTGGTCGGCTCGGAGTCAGGGTATTCATGTCAAACTGCGGCATGGTATCTTAGTGAGCTAGCACTATAAATCGGCATCAGTCCGGACCAGAACAAGCAGCCACACAAACACACACACGTGCATGCACGTCGTTATATAAGTGCAATAATCTGCGAAGCGTCGTTAAACCCCATTTCACCTCACATGTATTACTTTAACGTTACTGTTATGACTTTGCTTTTTGCAGCCTCTACAGGACAATAGATCCTGGAGACTATGGATGTATTTTTTGACACAATGACATGCAGAGTGATGTACCTTTAGCAAGACCGGACTCGGTTTCCACCAGCATGCATACAGACACGAAGAGCACAACCCACACCTGAAAGGCAGTTTATTTTACATGATGATTTCAGATGATAATGGCTCATCTCACTGCACAGATTGAAGGACGTGACAAGACACAATAATTAATCACCAGCATCAACCAAACACAATGATGCAATAAACTTGAAATAACAGACTGAGGTTGTTCAACGCTGTTCATTTCGCACGCTATGACTACGGGCAGTGTATTCATGGCCAGCTTTAAATCGTAATGCATTAAGTGAGTGAGTATGGTTTTACGCCACTCTTAGCAATATACCAGCAATATCACGGCGGGGGACACCAGAAATGGGCTTCCCCGGGTCTTCGGGGTGACGATCCAACGCTTTAACCACTAGGCTACCCGACCGCCAACACAATGCAAGAAGGAAGCAATACTTCACAATCAAGTAATCAAACGTAAGAAGAAACCATATCTTAAGAAGCATAATGTACAGCACCAACCTTCATGTTTTCTGCATATACAGCGTCCTGAGTGCAATATAAGCAACAGAGAAATAATAACCAGACGCTGTGTGTGTATACTGATTTAACCGTTTCCCTGCACAGAATGCGGAATAGATTTATCACAGAAACTGAAATTATCAACAAGGAAGAAAGATATATGTAGCTATACACATTTTAAGCATGGCATAAAAAGTTTGAAATTTGCTTCCAAGTTTTTAATAACGTTACCGTATATTTTCATGATGACAGGGATGGGCATGTGACCATATATTCTGACAAATTCTTTTTTAAGTGAACTATTGCAATCATCTGTTATCAATTATCACATACCATAAGTATTCTATGAAAGTAGCAACTCCCTCAAGCTACTATGATACCATAAATTCAATTCAATTATAATACTGTGCTGCCGGAATTGCACAAAATGATGGAGAGCGGAAGTTCAGTGTCTCGATCCCCGGCCGGGTCATAGTAAAAGACGTGAGAAGATGGTACTCGCTGTGACCCTGGCTGGAGCAACTACTGGTCGGCTTGGAGTCTGTATACTGTGTTTGTGTGTTGTGTCTATGTGAAACTGCCGCACGGTATCTCAGTGGGCTAGAATATACACACCACATTAGTCCGGAGTAGTACAAACAGACATACACGCACACGCACACGCACACGCACACGCACACGCACACGCACACGCACACGCACACGTACGGATGAGATATTTGAGAAGATATTTGAATTTGTAACATTTTGCAAAGAGCTCGTCCCTGGCAGTCCATGTACAATATTCTGTTTTTACTTAGAACTTTGCATAAAGATATAGAGTGACAAAAACTATCCACAAGACTGTATGACATGGCATGACTTCAACGTTCCAATAGTCAACTTTGCCTTTATGTCGTGCAAATTTACAGCAGCTCCAGCCTTGTTTGATCAGATTTACAACATTCAAGTCCCAAATACAGCTTTCAAAAGGTTTTACAGCTGATGTATTGAGGACATTATGCAAATTTGACTCATCAGTGACACATATGATTTCTATTTTGATGTTCCCGTGTTTTTTCAAAGTGGAGCAGGATAGGATCTCCATTCCGCGAACACCTGGTCTTATCAATATAATAATTTATAAATTTGAAGTTTACATGATATACGGCTTTTCCTCATGACTGCGGAATTGACCATGTTCTTGAAATGACGTAAACGCTGACGGACTACTTCCACATTCCTGTGTGAACCCCTTACAATTCCGAAGCATGAATACATACAGAAGCGTTCTTTATGTTAATTGAGACCCTTTCGTCTTGAATTCATAGTTTGACTGCATGATCGTTCACGAATATCCTCGCTGCGACTCATCCTAGTGAACAAAACGAAGAAATGCACATCCAAACTATCATAGCATTGACTCAATCCATGTCTAGGCTAACAGTGACAGTCTACAACAATCTATGAATTTATCTTAGTGTCTATTTGATACATCTTTTGTCCTCTTTCAATGATCAGCCAATTGATAAATGATGACTAAAACATGCAGCCGCCACAGGTTCATTAACAACTTCCGAGATCTCCAAAGTCACGTTTTCGTGTCGGCCATTTTGGCGTCTTGTAGTTGATGTAAATGTATAATTATGATCCTCTGCCATTTTGACTGACTTACTGAGGTAGTTCTTAAAAGTCCTCATCTCATCCTTTCTCATCTAATGGTGATATTTTTTGAATACAAGTCTTCTGTCAGGTGTTTCTGAAGGGCAAGATGTGCATACACACGCTCATGTCTCTCTTTTTGAGGAACTATGTTATTCCGCGATACAGCTGTTTTTGAAAAGCTATCAGTGTAAACATGACGTCGCACGTTCTCAATAAAATTGTGCACAGATGTAGGCCTACAACCATTGAGGTGAACAATTGTGATAAAAGAATATATATTGATAATTCTTAATTAATAGTGATTCATAAACCCATCCGATAATATAGTCGGCATCGCACAATCGAGTATAGAATGAATTTTGTCGCTTATATTTGTCACAGTTCAACTTTGTTGTATATAATCATGACAGGCACAACACAAGACGCCACAATCCGCTATGTAGAGTTGCACCCCTTAGCTGTACGAGAATATGCTAGTCGAGGGTTCGAATCCTTCCTATGACCCACTTAAAAAAGTTCTTTGATGTGTAAGTAGTGTATTCTTTGCCATAGGCTTCTCCAGAAGCAGTAAACGCTAACACGCTAAAACGCTAACACGCAATGATATAACTGAAATAGTATTCAACATGTAATATCCAATTTATTCACATGATAATTCGGTAGTATTTAGACGTCTAACTCTTTGGGTTTCACGTAATGTATGCATGTCACAACCTTTCGATGTCAACTGTCGGACTTGAATATGTTTATATTTGACCCAAACGAATTACAAACGTTATCAAAACGTTACTAGAGTCGCCGAAATGCTGCAAACCTAAGTTCCAGAACACAAGTGCGTCACCCGTATGAAATACATCATCACCATCGAATAACCATTTCTTGCTTGTTCCAGCCTCTGCCACGATCAAACATGGGTGTATACTTTCTTTTGTCCGTCAGTTTAGTCTTTTAGGAGGTTGGTGATTAAGGACTGACAATAACAAGAGTTAGATAACTTGACGTGAGAAGACATTAGTGCTTAAAAGTTGACTTTTCACCCTAGCATTGATACATGATATGGATATGCTGCGTATAGTCGAGTCAGTGAGAAATCGACTTTCACGTCACCTTTAGCAACTTTCAAATTAAAACGCTTATTTCCAGACAGGTTTATTATCTGCATTTACTCGTAGCCCACGTATCATACACAGCGTAGGTTTGACCATACAAAAAAAGAATGTGAGTTCCACCTAGATGGTGTCAAATGTGAATACATACACACACGTTATTGATATAGTATGCCTTCCTTGTATGTTGATGGTTAACGTCCATATCAACTTCTGTATCTACATTTAAGACGGACTAAGACAACTAACAACAAATTTCTGTTGCAGGCATGCTGGTAATTGAAACGAGAAACAATGAATTGAAAGTGGATTTTATTGAGTTAAAAGCAGTTTCATAAACACAAACAGTATATTCATGTTAACTACTATCTGTTGTTTCTAATTAAAACAAATAAGAGAGATTTGTTACAGCGCTCAGCTGGTGAAATGAGAACTCATTGTTTCTGATGTTATGATCTCCAAGGTCAAGCTCAGAAGAACCTATGGCGATAAGCCAAACTACTGCTTAACTTGCAACTGTACAGAGTTTGAGGGGATCAGCACACACAGCTTGACTGCCCAACGTTATACCTTACACATATATGGGTGTGTATTTAATTTTTAGATCATGGATATATTCGGCAATACATCCAGCAAATATATTTGACCTGTTTAAAACATTTTTTTGCACTTGATTAGGTTTTGATCCTGACATGATACCGGTGTATTGTTAGCCCGGGGGACATAAGGAAGGTTGGTGGAGAACTGTTCATTGTACTGCCGCTTCATCCACTACGTGCAGTATCCAGAGCCTTCTGTCAGGTGACAATACCACTATGTTGAGATGTGTACATGGTTACCTTGATGTTTTATTTGTCTTAAATTATGTGGCACTTACATCAAATTGTATAACTTGCATCAAAATAGCTACACCTTTCGATCCAAAGTGACTGTGTGTCACATCGTCAACGGCAACATGAGTAAATGAATTTCAGTCGAGGTTAATCAACAAATATACTCATAGGTTAATTCCACAATCGGGTTATTTATTTTATGCAGCGATATGCAGTTGTAAAGCCATGTCTCTCCCTGAATATTCCTAGGAATCCAATCTTGTCTATAGTCGGATGGTTGACTGTGTGTGCCCGTGCAGCGATTGTGTGTGACTTGTCTGACTGTTTTATGACCAGGCTGACTGTGCGTCACCGTGACGCGATTGTGTGTAACCTTGCCGACTGTGTGTAACCCGGCTGACTGTGTGTCACCGTGATGCGATTGTGTGTAACCTTGCCGACTGTGTGTGACCTGACTGACTGTGTGTCGCCGTGCAGCGATGGCATGTGACCTGGCTGACTGTGTCACCGTGACGTGAGGGTGTGTGACCTGTCTAAGAGTGTGTCGCCGTTACGGGATTGTATGTGACCTGGTTCACTGTCACCGTGCAGCGATTGTGTGTGACCTGGTCTACTGTCGAGGTGGAGCAATGGTGTGTGACCTTGCTGACTGTGTGTAACCTGACTGAGTGTGTGTGACCGTGACGCGATTGTGTGTGACCGTGCTTACTGTGTGTAACCTGACTGAGTGTGTGTGACCGTGACGCGATTGTGTGTGACCGTGCTAACTGTGTGTAACCTGACTGAGTGTGTGTGGCCGTGACGCGATTGTGTGTGACCTTACTGACTGTGTGTAACATGACTGAGTGTGTGTGGCCGTGACGCGATTGAGTGTGACCTTGCTGACTGTGTGTAACCTGACTGAGTGTGTGTGACCGTGACGCGAGGGTGTGTGACCTTGCTGACTGTGTGTAACATGACTGAGTGTGTGTGACCGTGCCGCGATTGTGTGTGTGACCTTGCTAACTGTGTGTAACATGACTGAGCGTGTGTGACCGTGACGCGATTGTGTGTGACCTTACTGACTGTGTGTAACATGACTGAGTGTGTGTGGCCGTGACGCGATTGTGTGTGACCTTGCTGACTGTGTGTAACCTGACTGAGTGTGTGTGGCCGTGACGCGATTGTGTGTGACCTTGCTGACTGTGTGTAACCTGACTGAGTGTGTGTGGCCGTGACGCGATTGTGTGTGACCTTGCTGACTGTGTGTAACATGACTGAGTGTGTGTGGCCGTGACGCGATTGTGTGTGACCTTGCTGACTGTGTGTAACCTGACTGAGTGTGTTTGGCCGTGACGCGATTGTGTGTTACCTTGCTGACTGTGTGTAACCTGACTGAGTGTGTGTGGCCGTGACGCGATTGTGTGTGACTATGCTGACTGTGTGTAACCTGACTGAGTGTGTGTGGCCGTGACGCGGTTGTGTGTAACCTGACTGAGTGTGTGTGACCGTGACGCGATTGTGTGTGACCTTGCTGACTGTGTCTCGCCGCTTCATTGTTATGTCTTTAAGGGACTAAGGGGCGTAGTCACCTACATAACACAGGTCGCTGTGACACTGAATAATGTCAACTTGTACACTGACCATGAGTCAAACTGCATTTGTTAAGGAATTAGTTAACAAAATAACGATCTGAACAAATGTTTATTCTGTTATATACAACAATCCATGATTAACACAACATAAGGAACAATTAAAGAATGTATACAACAAGATGTTTTATGTGGCCATCGACATTTAAAAAAATTCCAACACAAACATATGCTTAATACTTATGTTTTTAAGTAAATAAAAGAATTCTAATATTTGGACACTTAAATATAGTCTACATGAAAAGGGCACTTTATTATTATATTTCTACAATGCTTTTTAAGTGGTCCGAGACGTGTAATGCTACTTTTTAAAATAACAATTGCTTCATTGAAAGAGCACCCGATGAACGTTTTCCTGACATCTCTGTAAACCTCGAAACATAGACTACGTTTCTCATTCAAAAACGCTTGGCTTAGCAATTATAAATTCTCATAAACATTTCATCGAATTTTTATGCCTTTTGTCACAGATAGACTAGAGTTTAACAATGATCTTTCTAAACACGAAACCTCAACAGAACCCGAAGATTATGATAATGACAGACAGTGTTGCGTGTATGAATACAGCAATAACATAAATCCAATAGACCAGGGAAATACAAGTGAAAAAAGGAAAGTTAACCTGTGTGTAACTGATGAATTTATTTAGAGAGTGGGGTGCCTTGTTTTAGAAAATAACTTTATATAAAAAAGTGGTCGTCCGTTTCAAAAATCGTCCATGTTTACTATGAAGAGCTGTCACATGGCCCGATGACTTCACCACTGCCACGGTGCAGTTGGATTGTTTCTTGCTGAACTTGCTGCACCCTGTATGTACCGATACTGATACAGGACCTACACATATGTTTTTTTTCTGAAACGATGTCCGCACCACATTAAACAGCTTCTGTTTCGTCTTTCGCATCTTCGATCCAAGCGTGAGAATACACAGGAGGAGGTAGTTTTGAGGACTGAACAATCTTGCTACACATATTTATTTCTCTTCAATAAGATTAATATTATATTAATATAAGCAAATGATGCATTGTCTTGGCGCCGCGTCTCTTTTCCAAACCAATTTTGAGACGACGGGTACAAGAAATAGTAACCTATTTATGAGGTTAATGGGATCAGGTACGGGTCATCATGACTGAAATGACAACAACTTTCAAGAAAACATATACAAATATAACACCTACCAGGATAACGAACAGGAAGTTTGAATTCATATTATAGCTGAGAAGTATTTACAAAGACATCTTTACTATACATCTTGATAGCGATCTATGTACAGACTAACATAAAAGTCGATTTATCAAGTCGGTTATTGTTAAGAGAATGTATATACATCAAACTTAAGATCCACAATGTATTGTTAAAAGGTAAGGGTCTTTCCAATAATAAACTTTCCCTTTATGTCAAGCAATATTTCAGCAGCTCCACATTTGGCGCTCATCTTTTTGTGAACACCATGCATTTCCCTTGACACAACCAGAGCGAAAATATTCCCGGGTGCTTCATATGTACATGGAAAATGAAACAATTATCTGATGGTTTTTTTCATTTTTCATTAAGATGGACATTAGAAAATATGTTTTCAAAATTCACATTTGTCACTTCACGACATCAGTAGAAACATTTTCCTTGTATTTCAATATTACTAAACTGAGAGGAGTGAAACCAACACTCTCCTAACATAATCCTTAGAAACTCTTGATATGTGCATGTGATTTGAACGAAACTTTGATTTAAAATAGATTCAGTTTCACTAAAGTCTGACAGGAAATATTTCTACCGACGCTCACCCCAAGTCAGCCCGATAGCCACGACCTGTAACCTCATCACGCTGTGAATATGCGTGAATTTCCTGTGGATAGATAGTGTTCTTTATGTCATGTTGATTTCACAAGCTAGTTTCTCCCTGTGAAGTTCCGAGTCCTCAGCAACTCATGTTTGTCATAAGAGGCGACTGACGGGATCGAGTGATCGGGCATGATGAGTTGGTTGACACTTGGCATCGTATCCCATATGCGTAGATCGATGCTCATGATGTCAGCCGCTGGATTGTCTAGCCCATGCTCGAAAATTTACAGACCCCTTTCATATAGCTGGGATATTTCTGTTAAATCTAGTGGCAACAAACCGAAACCAAGCAGGGGCAATATGTTACACGTTTTCCAAGTTATGTGCAGCTGTGTACAAAATGGTTGCATTAATGTAGCTGAGAAGCACACCATTAACTTCATTAAATAAAACAATTATTAAAAACTTAGTAAAAAATAGTTACAACATCAAAGGAACAACGATAACGATTATTGGATAATATATTATGACAAGACTGGAAGAGAAGAGATTGGATATGCGTCAAGGCCTCTCGTCTTCAGCGGATGATACCACTGGCAGGGTTATGGAAACGTACACTGGATTGGCTGTCGTCAAGATCAGTTGAATCTGCCCTGTAATGACAACAGAATTATAACACATGAGGTCAACCATACTGCGAGATATACTGATCAAATGCAGGGTCTACTGTTTGCAGTGCTTAATACTGGCTAAATATTTCACTCTTGGCATCTTTGCCACTCATGTCATTGTTGTCTGGGAAAAGCACTCTATAAAAATACGAGGGGGAGTCTTCATTTAAATAAAATATAAAATAACACTAAAAAATAATTAATTTATTGCTGAATATAAAGCAATTAACAATTGATATCGTCGCTACATCCTCCATATTTGAACCATCATAGTGGCCTGAGTGATGTACAGCCTTAACAATTTAGTGGACGATAGTCAGAGCATAGATGACTGCCGTCGGGTAAGAGAATATGCTATAGGAGACAGTCATAAAATATTGTCCTCTCTCAACAGCTTATGTAATATGTTCGCAGTATCAGTGATACTTTACCCTAAGGCTAGTGTACAGAGAACAATGTGTACCCTGGCATACATACTCTGTATGCATGTGGAAGTGCACCAGTGTTACGTGTTACATGCAAAGACACCGTGAGGACACCGGGTTAGAATAGGTCCCCAGCAGCCTATGCTGGTCGTATCACGCGGTGAATTCAGGGTTCGAATAGGTCCCTAGCAACCTATGCTGGTCGTACCACGCGGTGGATTCTGGGTTAGAGTGAGTGAGTGAGTATGGTTTTACGCCGCTTTTAGCAATATTCCAGCAACATCACGGCGGGGGACACCAGAAATGGGCTTCACACATTGTACCCATGTCGGGAATCGAACCAGGGTCTTCGGCGTGACGAGCGAACGATTTAACCACCAGGCTACCCACCGCCCCGATTCTGGGTTAGAACAGGTCCCCAGCAGCCTATGCTGGTCGTAACAAGTGGTGGATTCCGGGTTAGGATAGATCCCCAGCAGCCTATGGTGGTCATACCACGCGGTGGATTCCGGGTTAGGATAGATCCCCAGCAGCCTATGCTGGTCGTAACAAGTGGTGGATTCCGGGTTAGGATAGATCCCCAGCAGCCTATGCTGGTCGTATCACGCGGTGAATTCTGGGTTAGAACAGGTCCCCAGCAGCCTATGCTGGTCGTATCACGCGGTGAATTCAGGGTTCGAATAGGTCCCCAACAACCTATGCTGGTCGTACCATGCGACGGATTCCGGGTTAGGATAGATCCCCAGCAGCCTATGCTGGTCGTACCATGCGACGGATTCCAGGTTAGGAAAGATCCCCAGCAGCCTATGCTGGTCGTAACACGTGGTAGATTCCGGGTTAGGATAGATCCCCAGCAGCCTATGCTGGTCGTACCACGCGATGGATTCCGGGTTAGAATAGGTCCCAAGCAGCCTATGCTGGTCGTTCCACGCAGTGGGTTCCGGGTTAGGATAGGTCCCCAGCAGCCTATGCTGGTCGTACCAAGTGGTGGATTCTGCGTCAGGATAGGTCCCCAGCAGCCTATGCTGGTCGTACCACGCGGCGGATTCTGGGTTAGAACAGGTCCCCAGCAGTATATGCTGGTCGTATCACGCGGTGAATTCCAGGTTAGAACAGGTCCCCAGCAGCCTATGCTGGTCGTATCACGCGGTGAATTCAGGGTTCGAATAGAACCCCAACAACCTATGCTGGTCCTACCATGCGACGGATTCCGGGTTAGGATAGATCCTCAGCAGCCTATGCTGGTCGTACCACGCGACGGATTCCGGGTTAGGATAGATCCCCAGCAGCCTATGCTGGTCGTACCACGCGGTGGATTCCGGTTAGAACAAGTCCCCAGCAGCCTATGCTGGTCATATCATGCAGTGGATTCCGGGTTAGAACAGGTCCCCAGCAACCTATGCTGGTCGTATCACGCGGTGGATTCCGGGTTAGAATAGGTCCCCAGCAGCCTATGCTGGTCGTACCACTCGACGGATTCCGGGTCAGGATAGGTCTCCAGCGGCCTATGCTGGTCGTATCACGTGGTGGATTCCGGGTTAGAATAAGTCCCCAGCAGCCTATGCTGGTTGTACCACTCGACGGATTCCGGGTCAGGATAGGTCTCAAGCAGCCTATGCTGGTTGTACCACGTGGTGGATTCCGGTTTAGAATAGGTCCCCAGCAGCCTATTCTGGTCGTACCACGCGGTGGATTCCGGGTTAGAACAGGTCGCCAGCAGCCTATGCTGGTCATATCACGCGGTGGATTCCGGGTTAGAATAGCTCCCCAGCAGCCTATGCTGGTCGTATCACGCGGTGGATTCCGGGATAGAATAGGTCCCCAGCAGCCTATGCTGGTCGTACCACGTGATGGATTCCGGGTTAGGATAGGTCCCCAGCAGCCTATGCTGGTCGTACCACGCGGTGGATTCCGGGTAAGGATAGGTACCCAGCAGCCTATGCTGGTGGTACACCGCGGTGGATTCGGGTTAGAATAGGTCCCAAGCAACCTATGCTTGTCGTATCACGCAGTGGATTCCGGGTTAGTATAGGTCCCCAGCAGCCTATGCTGGTGGGACCACGCGGTGGATTCCAGGTTAGAATAGGTCCCCAGCAACCTATGCTGGTCGTATCACGCGGTGGGTTCCGGGTTAGGATAAGTCCCCAGCAGCCTATGCTGGTAGTACCACGTGGTGGATTCCGCGTCAGGATAGGTCCCCAGCAGCCTTTGCTGGTCGTACCACGCGATGGATTCCGGGTTAGAATAAGTCCCCAGCAACCTATGCTGGTCGTGCACAGCGATGGATTCCGGGTTATCCCTGAGCAACCTTTGCGGGTCATACCACGCGGTGGAATCCGGGTTGGAATATTTTTAAAAATGTTTTCAGAATGTAATCACATTCAAGCTATGTTTAGATGTAAATATGTTTATGAATGTGTTTACACATTTCTTGTGTTATATCTAAACACGTTTAGGGTCTAAACACATGAAATCTCATGGAAAGTTGCTCACATTTTTATTGATAACTGGATTGTCTGCTTAAGACTTGAGTATTTACAGGCCGGCCGAGGTGTGGAATAGCTGGAACTAATGCGGCGGTAAACAACATACCTGCGATAACAACAGTTTGTCATAGGTGCGCAAGGGATCTTCTGGTAGTACGTCGTTGCCATGGTGATTTACGACACCTTGATCCAAAAATGGGTTCTTTGCCGGCTGACGTCTTTTCTATAAAAGTCATAGATATCTTCAAAATTTATATCTATTTTAGTTTTAACACAATTAGAGACAGGGCTGTGTAGTACGAGTTGGATGTAGAATGTATAACTTGTATGACCACTGAATCCTATGGAAGGAATTGGAATTTGAAGAAAATTACAGACGTATGGTCAGCATAAAACGACAAGATATAATTACCCCCAAGACTTCGTAATCCCCATGACCGTTGTCGACAAGGCTGGGTCTCCTGTCACATGATGGAAGCGCCTCCATTAGGGCCTCATGGAGAAATATGTATTGGTCCTGGTGAAAAAAATATAGTTTTGTGAAGGAATCCACACATATGACTTGGTGTAACAAGTAAAAACTAATAAGTTATATCGAAAGAATTCAATATTCATTGTGTCGTGAGAATTAAAGTAAAGACATGGATGTCTGACTGTATATATGTTTTCAATTGGTGTAGACTGGTGCATAAAACTCCTCTTACCTCAGTCTGTATTACATTCATACGCTGGTGCCGGAGCCTGGCAATGCAATCAAAGACATCTACCACACCTTCCACCTTGGCTTGTCCAATCAAATAGTCCAGAGCGATCCACGTCCCTGTCCGGCCTATACCAGCGCTGATAAATACAACTAACTTACTCAAGGAATATATACTCCAGGAACGCATGCTTTTTTTCTAAATATATAACAAGTACCACATTGGGCAATATTAAGGCTAAGGTCACAACAAATTCAGTTTAGTATCAAGATTTTACGAAGATGTTGGTGTATTCAAATGGTACCATATGGGTTTAATTCCCAACATGGATACAAAGACACCACAATGTAAAAGTGACACCATAGAACGACAAAGGGTTAACCCCTTACCCGCTGTTTCACACTATATATACATGTGCCTACCACAAAGTTTATCACGGCGATAGTACCTGCAATGGACG
This sequence comes from Haliotis rufescens, assembly GCF_023055435.1. Taxonomy (NCBI): domain Eukaryota; kingdom Metazoa; phylum Mollusca; class Gastropoda; order Lepetellida; family Haliotidae; genus Haliotis; species Haliotis rufescens. The sequence goes on along the minus strand of NW_025963779.1, from coordinate 70,932,977 downwards.
ACGGTTGGGCCTTTTCCAGTCGACGGTGCGTTCTTGACCAGTCTGTGGAAGTCCACCAGCGCCCTGACATCCTCTGGTACTCCTTTGTCTGGCCATGCAGTGAAGTGGTACTGCTTCAGTGTCCTAGGTAACTCCGCCTCCTGTAAAGCACATGGGTTTTATATTTTATTCTTGCAGTGAAAATCTCCCATCAAATGAAGATTGTGAGATATGTTCGCTATTCACAGTGGAGAGACTGTATGTACATGTATCAGTACCCTGTGTATAGAGAACGTCCTGACTGTGTAGTCCGTCATCTCCTCCTCGGCCACACACTGAACATGGACATCGTCGTAGTTGGAACCTGGCTGTCCAAAGTCAGGCCAGTACTTCTGACACTTCGCCTGGAAAACATGAAGGAGTGCGAGGATTAAATGCCAGTCCTATAAAACGTAACTCAATGGAAACAATTTCAATTTGTTTTAATTATTATTTTGCTATAGATTTACAACGACTGAATGCGATTGGGGCGCAACTTCAACTGAATTTGACACTAGCTCACTTTAAATCTTCAAAAAAAACGAGAGGAGTTTAGTGTTTTGAGCATCCACATGTAAATCAAACTGAGTATAAACATTATCAATGTTAATATTAACATCACGTTGTATCCGTATCACGAAATCATCACGCGGAGAAAGGTTTACTTTCCAGAAACAAAACTATAATGATAAAACTATAGAACAAGGGCTTCAGAACAGACATGTCATGCTACAAGACTTATACACATGTTCTTTTAAGAGAATCTACATGAGCGAATAAATGAATATGACACTGCTCAATACCTTTCTGTTTTCTACACAGTTTGTGAGCATGATTAGTTTACTGGCATCTATTTCCCACAGCATCCTCCAGAAATCCCGTATAACTTCCCCATAAGGTCCTGGAAAAGTAGAAGGAAAGTTTATTTCTTAAAAATAGTATGTTAGTTCAAAATGTTTAACTGGAACAAGTTCCTCTTTGAATTGATACTCACTGTGTAGACATGAAACAATCAAGCTAGGAATATTACCTTGTGTAGCTACAAATGTGCGTGGCTCTCCGTATCCCTGAAACAAGGAAATACTAGTGTCAATAACAAGGCATTGGGATAACATTTCCAGTGCCTTACATCAGGCACTGTACAATGGTGACTCGGTCGAAGTCACAACATTATCCTGAGCGTTATCTGGTATATAGCAAAATTGAATACATTGAATACATCATCTGTTTGGTCTCTCATTGTTGCATCACGAGGGCGAAAACTGCAGATTAAACCGTATGATGAAGATGGAAGGTCGCTGTTGATTTGAGCTACGTATGTCACTGTTATTTGAACGGCCCTGTCCTTGCAGAACGTTGCCAAATTTTGAGAAATTTTGGTGGCTAGTGACAGACATTATTCCATATGTGTTGGTACTGATCCCGCACCAGACCTCGCGGTAGACCGGACACAGTTATCTGTGTACTGTTGTGACAACTCTGCCGTTGCTCTTACTGAGGGTTGGTTCACGCAACAAATAGGGCATCTGTTGCGTGATAAAGTTTAACACCATCAGGAAAATATGAGGTCCAGTCCAGGTCATTTAATAATCGAGTCTAGACCCGAAAATCTAATGATTGACATCATGAGCGTCGATTTACGCAATTGAAACACAATGACGTGTATAAACGAAGTCAGTGAGCCTGGCCACCCAAACCCTTTAGTCGCCTCTCACAAGCATGGGCTGCTGAAAAATAATTCTAACCAGAAAGGTGTTACACAATATATAGCTGAGAGTAGTCTTGGTTTGTTCTATCGTTATCGTACATGATCCAAATCATCTGTGAACCATTTTGCAGGATAGGTAAAGAAACGTGTTCATGTCACCTCCAGAACTTACGTTTATGTAGCTAGCGTTGATGTAGTCGGAACCAGGGATGTTGGAGATAGGGGAAAGCTTTACTCGGCAATGATCATCTGGAAAAGAACGAATACACCAATACGTCATATGACATAAATCGCCTGCCGAAACATATTTCACTAGGTGTAAGAGGCTAAAGAGTCATTCCCATTACATGTCTATGAATGGATAACTGAAAATCAGTGATGACAAAGGTGAACAAAGGTATCTGAACTACATACATGACCCTACTGTGTTACTGGTCTCTTTATGATGCTGGGGAAGAATATATCTCAAGGATCCCATCATTGTGGAAAGATCCGATCAAAGGAGGACAGGGATGTCATGAGTCGGAAACATGATTCTTTGCACACCACCGTGCTCCATTGATCATGGTCGATGATGTGCAAAGAGTCATGTTTCATCGTTCACCATCGCTCATGAGACGCTTGCCGTAAAAGGCGACTATGCTTGTCGTAAAAAGGCGACTAACGGGACCGGGTGGTCAGGCTCCCTGACTTGGTTGATGCATGTCATCGATCCCAATTGCGTGGATCGATGCTCCTGATATTAATCACTGGATTGTCTGGTCCAGACTCGATTATTTACAGACCGCCGTCATATAGCTGGAATATTGCTGAGTGCGGCGTTAAACAACAAACCAAACCATTGCTCATGCATTCTATCACTGGCTTGTCTGGTCCAGACGCGATTACTTGCATGCAACCATGATGCAGTGGAACATTGCTGACAGTGGTGTAAACACCAGACACACTTCCTGACTGCCAAAGTGATGTACATGCACATTTCTGTCAGAACAACTAAAGTTGTTGTATTGCACTGTGTTATGAGTAATCAAAATGTAACAAACGCACCCAGATCCACTAGACTGTATCAAGGGATCTGTAATTGCACATATGCACATTTCTTGAATTGTACTTTATGAATAATTAAAGACTATTCACTTGCACACAAGACTGGATGCGTATCAAGGGATCTGTAATTGCACATATACAAATTTCTTGAATTGTTCTTGTTTAATTAATAAAGACTTCACGGATAAGCATGCACTTTAACAGGCGGAGAGACATGTACATAAAGCAGTATCTCAAAACTCTATGGTTAATGGTATTACTGTAATATTAATGGTATTACTGTAATAGTAATGGTATTACTGTTATAGTAATAGTATTACTGTAATAGTAGAAACAAGTCTACTCATACTTACAGGGTAATACGTTTCTGTATCTGTTTTTGGAAGCATTCTCTGGTAACTCGGCTTCGTCACAGGGGCCAAGCTTGCCACAGGGAAGGTTCTAATACATGTCATGTTCAAATATCAGAAATAGGAATGACCAGTGAATGTGAGAAAACGTTGAAGGTCATACGTATTCGTGTTTACGAATGATTATCATGGCTATAGATATATATGGTTTTATTAACTGAGTATAATAATATAATAACAATAACATATGGATATATTATGCACAAAAGACTAATGTGGATAAGTCTGAAATTGAAAATTTTAAATCTACCTTTAAACGTAGGGAAGGTATTCGTAAATGATTGATATACCATACCCTGCATGCCTTCAAATAGAATCAAGAACTGACATACATAGCACTGCGTTGTGAAACCACCACTCCTCTTCATCTGTTCGACGTAGAGTCTCAGACCTTGCACCATCACTTCTGTTGACAACATGGTGTTCGGATGTGAATCGTCTGTCACATGACACGGAGGAGGACTACGGTCAGGTGTAAATCCCCCATCATTACCGGACTCATTGGGGGAGATAAGGTGACTGGCTCTAGACGTAAGTGTGTAAGCATCGTCTGTATCTTTTGGTGTGATGTAATCATCCTCTCTGACTGTATTCGTCAGTGGCTCTAGCTCTTGGTAGTCAGAATCCTCAGGAGTTCTGGAACCTGAAACACATTATAAGGAGTTGGCAGTTTTAGCGATATTTTAAAACAACTAGATACTGTCTAAGCATCACACATGACACCAATCGGAACAATTGGACCTATACTGGATATGTTTAACCAGTGGAGTACAGTCGCCTTCACAACTATCACAATTGGACACAGATCATAGCAACTGTGAGTACAATGCAATCTATTTTGTTTTTATATATTGTTCAAAGAAGATCATCATTGTGTTATTCTTAATACCAAAAAAATGCTGACATTTTTAAGTCATCTTATGATTGACCGTGTATTCACGAATACCCAGTTACCTCTTGGCGTCGACTGATACGAAGGATTGATTAGGGACATTACAGTCGTGCTGCTTGGAGAATGACTGACAGTGTATCTCCATTTCAGGATATTGTGGGGTTTATTCCTGAAAAAAAACCCAGGATAACAATCAGTACCAGAACCTGAAAAAGTATTAAAATGTAAGAATAAACTGCACATGATGCAAGTCTTCGGTTACTGTGACACTTGGGTTTGGTCAGCTGTGAAATCATGTTTCTATTCGTATTAGAGATAAGATTGACCATGCGGTTTGTTTGTTCTTACCTTCTTACGACAAATAGAGCCATTATAAGAAGAATGATGATGATCACAAACAGAACCACCAGCCAAGGGACAACAGTGTTGGTTTGAGGTGTTTCTGTAATGCATGATATGAAATACACGACAGTATTTATAGAAGTTATTTGTTTCTTTCCACAAAAGACAAACGTAGGTTATGATTGCATTGCGTAATATTTTGTACATATGTTTTTTATCCTTTATATTTTATGGCACATTCCATTAAATAATTATGTCTGTGGACCAAACGTTGCATTGTTGGCGCATATTCATCAAGAGCAAGAATTTATTGTAGATTCCCAGTTCTAAATGGAAACATAAGACACGGCACGAATAGTTGCTGAGAATGTAGAAAGATTAGAGCAATGTGTCTTCAAATAAATGAAAAAATAAGCAACTTTTTCGTAAAGGAAAGTTTTCGATAATAATTTCTGACCTCATGTTGAACACCTGGTATCCTCACTGAATATTTGATTGTGATTCCTAGACACATACTTATAACATAGTCGGTATCGTACAATGTTAGAAGAAATTTTACACTTGATAATTTTCTTTGGAGATATAAGTGGACATAAATATTTCGTAAAAATATTAAGTTGATTCGCGAACATTGTCTAATTTCACTTCTTTAATCTATTTATGCATATACCATTATGATTTTATGGCATCTGCTCGTTCATAATGCCAAGTTTGGGAGTGTTCTAAGGTCATACTGTCAATCTGTCACCCTTCTGTGGCAGTGAAACCGTGAATCATAGACTAAAAGTCCAATTTAAATGATACAGTGTTACATATGAAACAAAAAGAGAAAACACGTCCAATTTTAATTCTGGAAACCCAAAAGTCCAGAAAATCTACGGTCTTTTCCCAGTCTCGGTCAAAGGTATTTACAAAAATAAGCATGCTGTTTTCATGGTAACATACTAAGGGAAAAAAAAAGAAGAAAAAAAAGAGTTTAAAAACTCAATATTTACACCATCTCGCCCATGGGCGAGAATATTTTCCTTTACTCAAAACTCATGTTTTTGTTTCGCAAATACTTAACTTGTATTCCATCAAGTATCATACACAAAATTTAACTCATTTTAACTTAATTCAACGATTTTATAGCGATATTGAAATATTTCGCCCATGCATGGGCGAGAATATTTTCCATTACACAAAACTTATGTGTTTGTTTCGCAAATATATTTTAATGCATTCCTTCAAGTATCATGACACAAAATTTAACTCGTTTTAACTTAATTCAACGATTTTATAGCGATATTGAAATATTTCGCCCATGGGCGAGAAAAAGGCTTGGCCCATGGGCGAGAATATTTTCCTTTACTCAAAACTCATGTTTTTGTTTGGCAAATACGTAGATGTATTCCTTCAAGTATCATGACACAAAATTAACTCATTTTAACTTAATTCAACGATTTTATAGCGATATTGAAATATTTCGCCCATGGGCGAGAAAAAGGCTTGGCCCATGGGCGAGAATATTTTCCTTTACACAAAACTCATGTTTTTGTTTGGCAAATACTTAACTTGTTTTCCTTCAAGTATCATGACACAAAATTTAACTCATTTTAGCTTAATTCAACGATTTTATAGCGATATTGAAATATTTCGCCCATTGGCGAGAAAAAGGTTTGGCCCATGGGCGAGAATATTTTCCTTTACACAAAAATCATGTTATTTCCCATTTTAGGACATGTGCGAATGCTTATGCGAGCAGTGCCTCAACGCTTTTTTAATTATCGTCACTGCATTGTAACTGCGTTGCGTGACATGAAACTCTCTGACGTCATCCATGAAGTGACCCTGAGGGAAATACATAAATGAGCACGTTCTCATCTATTTGCAGTAAACATATCACACCAACATGCACATATTGTATTGTTTCCTAATGAATAAACTATTAACCTAGATGTGTAGCTAAAATGTATTTAATATTCTAACCACATTACTTAACCGAAACTGTTAACATGGTCAACGATTTCCCAATATTAACAAGTGCTAGCGCAATAAAATGCACACGTCATTTTTCATTCGTACAGTTACATTATGTAACAAAGATTTTAGAAATACCTATCTGATAAAACGTTAAGTACATGCAGACGTTATGTATAAATGCTTGTTGCCCATCATCTTAATACTTCCTCAGTATATTCCTAAATAAATTAACTCAAATGTACATTATTTTACCTCTAAACACTATCTGAACTGGAGTTACTTTTGGTCTCTTAATGTTTACGTGTATATGTTATAGTTTTCGTCAATATAAATGTTTCATGCAAAGAAGTGGTGCCAAAATATCAAAAAACCATATCTGTTTTCAAATAATATCAAAATATACTTCATTTTATTAGCCTCGTCACTATAAAGCCAAACCCGTTATAGAGCCTGATGATTGCTGTGACAATGCATGATCTCTCGACGTACCACGATGGATACAGTGAGTGAGTGAGTGAGTATGGTTTTACGCCGCTTTAAGCAATATTCCAGCAATATCACGGCGGGGGATGCCATGAAAGGGCTTCACACATTGTACCCATGTCGGGAATCGAACCCAGGTCTTCGGCGTGACGAGCGAACGCTTTAACCAATGGGCTACCCGACCGCCCCCACGATAGATACAAGAAACTACTGTCTTGATCTACTGTTTTGGTTCCGCTCTCGCTCATTACATCTTGTTTGCATAAATCCTAATTAGTTTAATACAAGCCATACCTGCATTTGGTCAACATTTAAAGTTAAAGGGAAAAGTGGAAAATGTGACGTCACGATGTGCAGATCAATACTAATCTTTACTAACAGTTTATTTTAAGTACATGGAGGGTTAACGCTTTCTACTGACTATCGAGCATATTCATGTACTGAGAACAGATAGGAATATTTTATTATTGGTCGTTTAAACATTTTGTATGACAGTCGGCGTGCCGAGCTCTAGTGTGTCAATCCTTCTATCTATATAAGGTATCTATGGTTCTCACGTTTCACACAGGAACCAAAGGTTCTGTTGCATTTTGGACAGTGGCCAGGGCAGGTACTGGCACAGTAGTCGCCCCACATGCCATCTTCACATCCAACTGTACAGGACAGTACAGTTCTGTTAGCGCTATCCATTTGACAGCTACTATTCCTGCAGTTGCTGCTACATGTGTGATTACAGTGTGGACCATGCAGTGCATCTATGCAACCGTTTGAACATCTGCCAGTGAAGTCATCACACGTAGTCCCGCTACACCCTGGTGGACATGGAGTATCACACTCTGCCTTGTACCATCCAGTGTTACAACCGTAAACACAGGTTCCGTTACTTGGAAAACACGATGAGACATCATTTTGCCACAAACAATTTCTGCTGCAATTGAACCGACATTCTCGTCCATACAAGCTTGGTTTACAACCGGCCATGCAGAACCCATCTGTGATATTACACCTCCCATCCAGGCAACCGTCACACTCTTTCTCACACGTGTTTCCGAAATAACCAGGCTCACATGGTGTGCAGTTACTGGCATTCTGCTGACATTCAACACAATGTGGAGGACATGACATGTTACAGTGTGTCCCTCTGAATCCCTCCCTACAAGATAGACACGATCCACCGTCTCTGTTGCATGTATCATCAGAACAGTTGTCCGGACATGTGTCACTACACGTGGCTCCATACCAGCCCGATACACAACCATAGTCACATTCCCCAGAGGTCTGACTACAACTTGTATTAAGGCACTTTACATTGCTATCTCTGTTACACTGTCTCGTGGCACAGTTTTTGTTGCATTGGTCGCCATGAAACCCACCCAAGCACGCCATGCATGTTCCGTTCTGATGACAATTTAAATGTTCACAGTTGTAACTGCAGGGGGTGTTGCATTTCAAACCGTGCCATCCACTGTTGCAACCTTTCAAACATGTACCTATTCTTGAACAAGATTGATTAACACATTCTCCACATTTTTTATCACATTTTGGTCCGAAGTATCCTTCCTTACAACCATCAACACAGATTCCAGAGGAATTACATGTCTTGAATCTACAGTTGGCAAGGCAGCGTCGTTCACATGCACCTCCACAGAGGCCTGGTCTACAACCACACAGACAGGTTCCAGTTGTTCGGTGACAGTTTGAGGATGTATTTATGCAGTTATTACAGTTGGCACATGTCTCTTCACAGGATCTGGTATACCTGTCCCGTTTACAGTTTTCACATTCTCCAGACAGTGGGTTACAATAATGATTCACTGGCTTAAGGGCCTGTCACACCTAGCCGATTTGGGTCGCCGGAGCTATACCAGAGCACAAATTTGGCGATTTTCGGGGATAGGTACAAGTACGGCAGCGCAACGATATCACGTATAAGAACCGGCTCTCCGGTGGCCTCAATGTGTACAGTACTGGTACCGATGTGATACCGTAGTACTACCGAATACCACCGAAGTAGTACCGATGCGCCGCCGATGTGAAACCGGAGTTCCACCGTCACACCGTTGTCCTTCCGATGTACACATAGTAGCACATCGGTAGTGCGTCGGCAGCGCAACTGTATCACTCCGCTATAGCTCCGGTCAACGATGGTACATCGGTATAACATCAGCGGCGCATCGGTAACACTAAGTTGACAGAAAAGTGGTATTCTGTAGCACATCGGCTCTTACATCGGTAGGACAAAGGTAGAACAACGGGAACGCCGGTACTACATCGGTATTGCTACTATCAATTTTGATTTTTCAAGTGCTTTCTCGCCGGAGCTCCGCCGATTTTCTCGCCATTGTTAAATATTTGCTCCGGTTTAGTCCCGGCGAGGTACATCGGTAGTGTGATACAGGCCCTTTAGCTTAAATGACAAATTACAGACGCAGAGATGACAATATGGGTCCATCTGGGCCTAATTGTCGATGACTTAAAATAAACGGGACAATATCCTGAATGTAAATTTTAAACCTTTTCAGAAATGATCGATCAGTAGCTTGAACAACTAAGACTTGACTCTAATATCAGCACATCAATCTTCTTACCTTTGCACAGGTGACCGTGCCAGCCTTCCACACAAGTAACACAGTCGCCGGTGTTCTGCTCACAGGTATCACATCTCGATGGACATGTTGAAGAACAGCTCTGGCCATAGTAGCCATTCTGACACCCCGTACATAAGCCCGTCGCGTTACATCGGGACATCAGACAGCGACATGACTGATTACAGTGTGGACCATACAGTGCATCTGTGCAACCATTTGAACATCTGCCAGTGAAGTCATCACACGTAGTCCCGCTACACCCTGGTGGACATGGAATATCACACTCTGCCTTGTACCATCCAGTGTTACAACCGTAAACACAGGTTCCGTTGCTTTGAAAACACGATGAGACTTCATTTTGCCTCAAACAATTTCTGCTGCAATTAAACTGGCATTCTCGTCCATACAAGCTTGGTTTACAACCGGCTATGCAGAACCCATCTGTGATGTTACACCTCCCATCCAGGCAACCGTCGCACTCTTTTTCACACGTGTTTCCAAAATAACCAGGTTCACATGATGTGCAGTTACTGGCATTCTGCTGACATTCAACACAATCTGGAGGACATGACATGTTACAGTGTGTCCCTCTGAACCCCTCCCTACAAGATAGACACGATCCACCGTCTCTGTTGCATGTATCATCAGAACAGTTGTCCGGACATGTGTCACTACACGTGGCTCCATACCAGCCCGTTACACAACCATAGTCACATTCCCCAGAGGTCTGACTACAACTTGTATTAAGGCACTTTACATTGCTATCTCTGTTACACTGTCTCGTGGCACATCCAGCAGAACAGTTTTTGTTGCATTGGTCGCCATGAAACCCACCCAAGCACGCCATGCACGTTCCGTTATGATCACAATTTGCAAGTTCACAGTTGTAACTGCAGGGGGTGTTGCATTTCAAACCGTGCCATCCACTGTTGCAACCTTTCAAACATGTGCCTATTCTTGCACAAGATTGATTAACACATTCTCCACATTTTTCATCACATTTTGGTCCGAAGTATCCTTTCTTACAACCATCAACACAGATTCCAGAGGAATTACATGTCTTGAATCTACAGTTGTCAGGGCAGCGTTGTTCACATGTACCTCCACTGAAGCCTTGTCTACAACCACACAGACAGGTTCCAGTTGTTCGGTGACAGTTTGAGGATGTATTTGTACAGTTATTACAGTTGGCACATGTCTCTTCACAGGACTTGGTATACCTGTCCCGTTTACAGTTTTCACATTCTCCAGACAGTGGGTGGCATGTACCACCCGAACACCATTTGTTGCACTGATGTTTACACTTTGATCCCCATCTGCCTGGTATGATACATGGACAACTTCCCTTGTTTTCAGCAGGCAGCCCGTCCAAGCATTGTGCACAAGTGGTGCCATTCCAGTACATACCAGGTCGACAGTCTGCAAAATAGAAGAACGTTATTTTCGTGGCATTAAGCCAATGAATTCTAAAGTTCATTGATCATATTGTTGGAGTTTATACACGATGTTATTGTATTTGAGTAAGAGTTTGTCAAGTGCAGTTGTGTTAACCCCCGTCCGAACGTTTATAAACGATTTGGGCTGCAAAAACCAGCCTCCGAACTAGTTCATACTTACAGAATATTTCATCTGGGATTGTTAGCATATAAATTATATCAATCGGAATGAAGTATAGTTGGTGATTAAAAAAGTAAACAGTAAACAGTGATGAAATAAATTTGATAAAAGCTTTAGAGTTTTGCAATTTCATGGTTGTCAATCTAGTTTAAAGAAAACTCGAACGCTGAATTAACTGTTGTTTTCACTTTACGTAAACAAAGTATCAAGCAAGGTTTTCATCCCACACATTTAATGGTATTGATAGCTGATCATGTGAGCATATTATGAAATGGTATGTCGGGGTCACACAAGTGAATGAGTGAGTATGGTTTTACGCCGCTTTTAGCAATAATCCAGCAATATCATGGCGGGAGACACCAGAAATGGGCTTCACACATTGTACCCGTGTCGGGAATCGAACACAGGACTTCAAAGCACTTAGTTACTTTTGAAAAAGGTAGGTGTGAATTGAAACGAAATGTGATGTAATGAGAATAGGTGCTCCTTTAACACTGTGTTGTCATAATTTACTGTTTTGAAACTCAACAAACAAAAATATCCAATCTAACAGTGTGATGCAAAGGATTCTACGGAATTTTACGAGCTAAATTTAAGTTCCAGCAAAATCCACTGACACATAAAATACGTTAATCATTAGGAGTAAAACAGATGTTTTATTAATCGTGGGAAAAGAGTCAATTGTGAATGAACGACGTTACGTTAAGCTTTATGACGTCATCATGTCTGTCGAAGAGATCCAAATCGAACCCAAGTCGTAGAAGTATACCACTTCGGAGAAACCTATAAGTTCTTGTCTGTGGCCAACAGACCCACGATCATAATCGTGAAGAATACCGGAATGGAACCCAGTGAGACACTAATGAACTCGACAGATATTTACATGAAATGTGGACACTGTCGCAAGTACAAAGAAGTACAGCAATGTTACCTTCCTCATTCTTATACTTATACTGACTTGCTAAATGTCAGTTATCATAATCGAAATCAAACAGTAATTGCATGTAACATCAACCACGTATCAGTGCACTCAAAAATAGAATCAGCCGGCCAAATATATGCATACGTAAATGAATTAAAAATAATCCGTAGTTTTCCGTAATACTCCATCAAAATGCATATTAAGACTTAATGACTTAAAATGAAAATAAACTGATGAGCAAAAGATTACATACCTCAGTTGATTTTATTATATTTTGATTTTCAAGTAAACTTATCTTAAGCTACCAATATTATATTATTCTGGCGATTAGTCTGCACTCACAAAATATTACATGTTTATATTTTGTAAAATATGATTTGATTTAACACTTCTAAATATTCTATACGCCACGAGTGAAAATATCTGTTTTTCTCCCGTCACGAGATGAGAGAAACTGGATATTTTACTCATGGAATATCCCATTTATTTGATACTTTTTATGTGGTTGTCTACCAGAAAATTGGTATTTCTTTACAAATGTAAATCCTTGAAAAGCAAATTTCCCTACCTAACACACAGGGACGGTTTATCACCCCTTGTTTTTGCGACTTAAAAAGAAGTTTCGTGTTTGCAAAATCTTAAAAAAAATTTACATTTAGTACTAACTACTAAATGACTTTATCGCGCGTATCCAAACCATGGGCTAATTACGTCTGTAACCCAATCACCCCTCGTAACTCAATCACCCCGGCCACCACTCGGCACCGTGCCCGGGGAATAATCCCGCGCAAGCATCATCCCGCCCTTTGTTAGTCCGTCATTCGCGAGCAGCCCTTCCCCAAGTACACACGTGTGTCACTGTATCTAATCGCTTTAGGCGCTACTGGCACGATGCCAGGGATCCACGAAAGATCGAGGGGATGCGGAAGAATATCAACCGCCGACTGACCAACCGAGTCAAAGAGCTCGGCGGTACAACAGTGCCACATCCCCAGATCCTGGCATCAGACAAGACATGGTACGCCTGGGAGGGCGTCCACCTCAGTGATAAAGGACTGTGTGTGTTTACGGACAATTTATTGCATGCCCTGGCGCTCGTTTTGCGCCAGTAAGGATATTATCTCCACAGGTTAGTGTTTCCTTTCAGTACATAGGCAAGCCGGGCAACAATGCTATCTCCGCGTATCGCGTGGCCGTGGGTGTGGGGTAGCACTCTGGTGCTTTGTGGCGGGGTTCTTGTGGGCTACACTGCTTGTAACAAATTAACTTGCTTCCAAATTAATACTCGTGCTTAAGGCTACCTGCTTTTCAGCGGGAACCTTTCCGGGGTTACCTGCTTCTCAGTGGGAACCTTGTCTTTCCCGACTTTTCAGCCGGGGAATCGTAGAATAACATACGTTGGGGCAAACAGTTGCCACGTATATGGGCCCGGCGGCGGAAGTCGTCTTGTCAAGCGGTAGCTGACAGTTGGGTCCGCGGCGGGAGCCGCACAATGGTTTTGCTAATGGGGCCGGGCAGTGGGATCTGCTTTGGCCGGCTACCTGGGGCTGGGCAGCGGTAGTCTGACTTAGGCCAGCAGCGTGGAGCTGCTTTTGGCAACGTGGGAGTTGCCAAGCAATGGTAGCGTTTAAATATGCTACCGTGGGGGCCGGACAGCGGGAGCAGTCTCAGGCCAGCAGCGCTAGCTGCAATCGCCGTCGGCCACGCGCGTGGCCATGGCAACGGTAGCATTTGTGGTATATACAATTAGCAGCTAAGTAGCCCACTAGTACCTGCACACCCTCGGCCATTTAACCCAATCTCATCTTCTGTTTTATTACAGGCACGGGCATCCACGGCTCGGTGGCCCGTGCCTCTCCTTGGCATATCGCGGAATAATTACATTTAGTACTAACTACTAAATGACTTTATCGCGCGTATCCAAACCATGGGCTAATTACGTCTGTAACCCAATCACCCCTCGTAACTCCATCACCCCGGGCCACCACTCGGCACCGTGCCCGGGGAATAATCCCGCGCAAGCATCATCCCGCCCTTTGTTAGTCCGTCATTCGCGAGCAGCCCTTCCCCAAGTACACACGTGTGTCACTGTATCTAATCGCTTTCCCACCCACCCACCCACCCAGCTTGCCACTCCTTTTTCTTTCCTTTTTCAGCCTGACGTGTCCTCTTCACCTGGAATGCTAATCACTTCTTTTCTTCAGCGTCTATTCTATTACAGGTACCAGCAGAGCAGATTGTATATATGTAAATAAACCTGTACATATCTAAAATAGGTTTTCAGAGCACTTGTATATATGTACATACTTTTAAACGATTCTGATATATGTAAATAAACATGACTTCTTAATAGCTGTATATCTGTATATATGCAATACCTGTCTCAACAATAAACTATGTCGAGGTGTGCGGGGTTCTTGTGGGCTACACTGCTAGTAACAAATTAACTTGCTTCCAAATTAATACTCGTGCTTAAGGCTACCTGCTTTTCAGCGGGAACCTTTCCGGGGTTACCTGCTTCTCAGTGGGAACCTTGTCTTTCCCGACTTTTCAGCCGGGGAATCGTAGAATAACATACGTTGGGGCAAACAGTTGCCACGTATATGGGCCCGGCGGCGGAAGTCGTCTTGTCAAGCGGTAGCTGACAGTTGGGTCCGCGGCGGGAGCCGCACAATGGTTTTGCTAATGGGGCCGGGCAGTGGGATCTGCTTTGGCCGGCTACCTGGGGCCGGGCAGCGGTAGTCTGACTTAGGCCAGCAGCGTGGAGCTGCTTTTGGAGTTGCCAAGCAATGGTAGCGTTTAAATATGCTACCGTGGGGGCCGGACAGCGGGAGCAGTCTCAGGCATAATCAACTTTAACAAAAAAAATTCTTGAACACTAGGAGAACGCTGTTGGAAGCGAAAGAATACACGCTTGTCAAGTAATAAAAATGTCGCTCTGCAAAACGAACAGTCTCGATTGACGAATCAAATGAGAAATTTACAGTTTATAAGGAAACATTTTCGAGAGAATAACAAACAGCAAGAAGTGATATGAACTTCATAAACGACCGTCTGTATTTTGCCTTGTCAATGTGGACCTAACGTAAAAAAGAACGTCAGAAGTTAGTATACGGGCTAGTCACTTACGACAAAGGGAGACAATTTAGGGGGAGGCAGCTCTCGTATGACAATGGTTCCGTCAAAGTGTTATGTTCACTACAGTGAAATATCAAGTGTTGTGTTCACAGCAATTATAATATCACTTTTCTCAACCTCGGAAAACTCAGTCTTTCACACTGAAGTATATAATAAAAAGTTACATTCGTTAAATACACAACTGCTGATGGATATCTTAGACATCATAACTTAGAAAATCCATATATTTGCTTTCATCGGCACACATTTATATTTCAAACATGGTACTGGTCATGTGGTTGCAAATATATTTCTACTCCAGTCTTCATTGGACCAATTTAGGTTAACACCAAAGTACCCAGACAAAGTGTTGCAGGAATGACTGGTTGTTAAATAGACATAATCAAATTAAGCATAATTTCTTTTATGTTTCAGTTACAAGAGCAATCTCGGTATACTTTCTTTTGCCCCTCAGTTTAGTTCAGGTTCGATGTACATTCATATGGCCCCACTACATCAGATAGAAGAAAACATTAAACCTGTGGGGTTGCAGCGTCCACACGTCACCGGGCACGTATCTGCCATACCAGGGTTGTCACAGTTGACGCCTTTACACAAAGCTAATGCATCCTGGCATTTTGAATTGTCTGAAAGATATTAACCAAACAAAGTCATGTGAAAGATATATTTATGTTGAAGACATAAAGAAAACAGTCAGCGTCTGTATCACTTTAACGTTACTGTTATTACTTTGACTTTTGATGTTTCTTTTGTACAATAGGTCCTGGAGACTATAGATGTAGTTTTTGACACAATGACATGCAGAGTGATGTACCTTTAGCAAGACCCGATTCGGCTTCCATCAGTATGCATGCAGACACGAAGAGCACAATACACACCTGAAAGGTAGACTTAAGTTTATTTTACATGATGATTTCAGATGATAATGGCTCATCTCACTACACAGATTGAAGGACGCGACGAGTCACGATAATAAGTCAGGATTAACTAAATGCATTATGCTGGAAATAACAGAGTGAGGTTGTTCAAAGTTGTTCATTTCGCATACTCTGACTACGGACAGTGTATTCATTGCCAGCTTTAACTCATAATGCATTAAGTGAGTGAGTATGGTTTTACGCCGCTCTTAGCAATATTCCACGATATCACGGAGGGCGACACCAGGAATGGGCTTCCCCGGGTCTTCGGAGTGACGATCGAACGCTTTAACCACTAGGCTACCCGACCGCCAACATAATGCAAGAAGGAAGCAATACTTCGCAATCAAGTAATCAGACGTAAGAAGAAACCATATCTTAAGAAGCATAATGTACAGCACCAACCTTCATGTTTTCTGCATATACAGCGTCCTGAGTGCAATATAAGCAACAGAGAAAGAATAACCAGACGCTGTGTGTGTATACTGATTTAAACGTTTCCCTGCACAGAATGCGGAATAGATTTATCACAGAAACTGAAATTATCAACAAGGAAGAAATATGTATGTAGCTATACACATTTTAAGCATGGCATACAAAAAAATTGAAATTTGCTTTCAAGTTTTCAATAACGTTACCGTGTATTTTCACGATGACAGGGATGGGCATGTGACCATATATTCTGACAAATTCTTTTTTAAGTGAACTATTGCAATCATCTGTTATCAATTATCACATACCATAAGTATTCTATGAAAGTAGCAACTGCCTCAAGCTACTATGATACCATAAATTCAATTCAATTATAATACTGTGCTGCCGGAATTGCACAAAATGATGGAGAGCGGAAGTTCAGTGTCTCGATCCCCGGCCGCGTCATAGTAAAAAACGTGAGAAGATGGTACTCGTTGTGACCCTGGCTGCAGCAACTACTGGTCGGCTTGGAGTCTGTATACTGTGTTTGTGTGTTGTGTCTATGTGAAACTGCCGCACGGTATCTTAGTGGGCTAGAATATACACAACACATTAGTCCAGACACACACGCACACGCACACGCACACGCACGGATGGGATATTTGAGACGATATGTGAATTTGTAACATTATGTGAATTTGTAACATTTTGCAAAGAGCTCGTCCCTGGCAGTTCATGTACAATATTCTGTTTTTACTTAGATCTTTGCATAAAGATTCAGAGTGGCAAAAACTATCCACAAGACTGTATGAAATGGCATGACTTCAACGTTCCACTAGTCAACTTTGCCTTTATGTCGTGCAAATTTACAGCAGCTCCAGCCTTGTTTGGTCATATTTACAACATTCAAGTCCCAAATACAGCTTTCAAAAGGTTTTACAGCATATGTATGGAGGACATTATGCAAATTTAACTCATCAGTGAGAAATATGATTTCCATTTTGATGTTCCCGTGTTTTTTTAAAGTGGAGCAGGATAGGTTCTCCATTTCGCGAACACCTGGTCTTATCAATATAAGAATTTATAAATTTGAAGTTTACATGATATACGTCTTTTCCACATGACTGCGGAATTGACCGTGTTCTTGTAATGACGTAAACACTGACGGACTACTTCCACATTCCTGTGGGAACCCCTTACAATTCCGAAGCATGAATACATACAGAAGCGTTTTTTACGTTAATTGAGACCCTTTCGTCTTGAATTAAGAGTTTGACTGCATGATCGTTCACGAATATCCTCGCTGCGACTCATCCTAGTGAACAAATCGAAGAAATGCACATTCAAACTATCATAGCATTGACTCAATCCGTGTCTAGGCTAACAGTGACAGTCTACAGCAGTCTATGAATTTATCTTAGTGTCTATTTGATACATCTTTTGTCCTCTTTAAATGATCACCCAATTGATCAGTGATGACTAAAACATGCAACCGCCACAGGTTCATTAACAACTTCCGAAATCTCCAACGTCACGTTTTCGTGTCGGCCATTTTCGTGTCTTGTAGTTGCTGTAAATGTATAATTATGACCCTCTGCCATTGTGACTGACTTACTGAGGTAGTTCTTAATTAACAGTCCTCATCTCATCCTTTCTCATCTAATGGTGATATAATTTGAATACAAGTGTTCTGTCAGGTGTTTCTGAAGAGCAAGATGTGCATACACACGCTCATGTCTCTCTTTTTGAGGAACTATGTTATTCCGCGATACAGCTGTTTTTGTATAGCTGTCAGTGTAAACATGACGTCACACGTATTTGACCCAAACAATTACAAACGTTATCAAAGCGTTACTTGTGTCACCTAAACATTGCAAACTAAGTTCCAAAACACAACTATGACACCCGGATCAAATTTATCAACATCCAATAACAATTTCTGGTTTGCTTAATTTTTCGCCACGATCAAACACGGGTGTATTCTTTAGTTTGCCCGGCAGTTTAGTGGGTTAGTAGGTTGGTGATTAAAGACTGACAATAACAATACTTAGAGAATATGTCGTGAGAAGACTTTTGTGCTTAAAAGTTGTCTTTCCACCTTAGCATTGATAGATGCAATGGTTATGCTGCATATAGTCGAGTAAGTGAGTCATTGACTTTTACGACACCTTCAGCAATATTCCAACAATATCACTGCGGGGCAACGAGAAATGGATGTCATCCATTGTACCCAGTGGGAATGGAACCCGGGTCTTTGATGAGACGAGTAAGCGCCATATAAACGACAAAAAAATGATACAACAGTTAAGGGAGGAAAACGTATGTAAGTGATGTACACATACGCTTTTGGTCCATAAATCGAAGAAGCGATTTGAAAATGAACTTAACTTTCAAATTAAAAGGCCTATTTCCAGAGGGGTTTATTATCTGCATTTACTCGTAGACCACGTATCATACACAACGTAGGAATTGGCTAAGAGAAAAAAAGAATGACAGTTCTGAATGATGTTAACTGTGAATACATACATACACGTTATTGATATAGTATGCCTTCCTTGTATGTTGATGGTTAACGTGTGTCATCAATATCAACTTCTGTATCTGCATCTAAGACGGACAAAGACAACTAAAAACAAATTTTTGTTGCAGGCATGCTGTTAATTGAAACAAGAAACAATGTATTGAAAATTGATTTTATTGAATTAAAAGCAGTTTCATAAACACAAACAATATGTTTATGTAAACTACTATATGTTGTTACTAAATAAAAACAAATAAAATGGATTTGTTACAGCGCTCAGATGGTGAAATGAGAACTCATTGTTTCTGGTTTATGATCTCCAAGGTCAAGCTCAGAAGAACCTATGGCGATAAGCCAAACTACTGCTTAACTTGCAACTGTACAGAGTTTAGGGGATCAGCACATACAGCTTGACTGCCCAACGTTATACCTTACACATATATGGGGAGATGGAAGCAAAGTTTTGCACCTTATAAGCAATGTATAGATATATACAGGCTCGTGGTCCAATACATTCGTGGTGAGAACTGAAGGTGGTGAGGTGAAATGGGATTTAATGTCGCGTCCAAGATTATTGCACTTATATAGCGACGTGCATACAGGTGTGTGAGTATGGCTGCTTGTACTAGTCCGGACTGATGCCGGTTTATTGTGCTAGCTCATTGAGATACCATGTTGCAGTTAAACATGATTACCCCACTCAGCCACAGTACATCAGTCCTTGTTTTAACCCATTAAAGCCGAGCGCCGAGCCGAGCCGAGCCGAGCCGAGCCGAGCCGTACAAGTACCATCTTTTAACGTCTTTGGGTATGACGCGGCCGGTGATCGAACCCCGGACCTTCCGCTCTCCGGTCTCATAAGGCTATGATTGAATTCCTCCGACTTGATAGAACAGGTAACAGAGTATGTTAAACATCTGCCCTATGCGTTTACTATAGTCAACGCCGGTTTCATTATGTGGTAGGCAAAAGACGGAACGTCAAATAGAAAGTTTTAACTCAACACAAAACTCAAAGTATGAAACAGATAGAATAATTAGACCCCTGTCACCCGGACATTATCAAGCGACGGCGGCAGAGCTGTGTACCCGGAAGTACGTGAAGTTGAAGGTGTAAGCGCCTCATATACTCCCAGGGAATCGTCTGGAATAGTTTCATAGTGAGATTGTCCACTTTCACCGTCCTCGCTGAACTCTTGGAGTGAAATGTCATCCGAAACAAGATGGTCAGTTCGGACAGGGGAGAGATAAATGCCCCTGAGAGATCCAGTGCACTTTTTTCTGGAACATAAAATTCATTAATTAGCTATTCAAGTCACGATCAAGTATTTGTTAATGAAAACTATGATCTACTGTCAATAAAGGAAGACACTTTATTCCTAACAAGCTATGATATTGACCATGTTGAAACATTAATATTTTTTTTAGCATACATTTCAATGCATTCTAAGTCTATACCTGCAGATACTTAGGTTACTTATTCTTCATGCACTGCTGGACATTCTTGTATATAAGAACAAAGGATGTATTACCTGATGATAATGAAGGCCACTACAATTCCAACACCAAAGAGGACAACTCCAATGCATGTTGACATAACACGGACCCGATGACGAAGTGACTGCACGTATGACACTGCAAAAGTGGAACATTCATGTAGCTAAACAAACTAGTAAGGGTACATAATTCACCAACTGTTAATATATAGATCAACATGTTTCGGAATATGACAATATCATTCAGCTCTGTTAAAATGGAATTATGAACAGAAGAGACTTAAGTTCAATGTGTCGATAAAGGATTGAAGCTGGAGATGGGAGTAGGGGTTGGAGTGGGGATGAGGGTGAAGGTGAGGATGAGGATGAGGGTGAGGTTGCAGATGCGGATGCGGATGCGGATGCGGATGAGGGTGAAGTTGAGGGTGAGAGTGGGGTTGAGGTGAGGGTGGGGTTGAGGGTAAAGGTGAGAGTGGGGTTGAGGTTGAGGTTGAGGGTGGAGTTGAGGGTGAAGGTGAAGGTGAGAACGAAGCGAGGGCGAGGGTGAGGGTGAGGATTAGTGTTTAGGGCGAGGATGAGAGATGGGGTGAGGGTGAGGGTGAGGATTAGTGTTGAGGGCGAGGTCGAGAGATGGGGTGAGGGTGAGGGTGGGAGATGGGTTGAGGGTGAGGGTGAGGATTAGTGTTGAGGGCGAGGGTGAGAGATGGGGTGAGGGTGAGGGTGAGGTTGGGAGAATGGTTTAGGGTGAGGGTGAGGATTAGTGTTGAGGGCGAGGTCGAGAGATGGGGTGAGGGTGAGGGTGAGAGATGGGGTGAGGGTGAGGGTGAGGATTAGTGTTGAGGGCAAGGTCGAGAGATGGGGTGAGGGCGAGGGTAAGAGATGGGGTGAGGGTGAGGGTGAGGATTAGTGTTGAGGGCGAGGGTGAGAGATGGGTTGAGGGTGAGGGTGAGGATTAGTGTTGAGGGCGAGGTCGAGAGATGGGGTGAGGTTGAGGGTGAGGATTAATCTTGAGGGCGAGGGTGAGAGATGGGGTGAGGTTGAGGGTGAGGGTGGGAGGTGGGTTTAGGGTGAGGGTGAGGATTAGTGTTGAGGGCGAGGGTGAGAGATGGGGTGAGGGTGAGGGTTAGTGTTGAGGGCGAGGTCGAGAGATGGGGTGAGGGTGAGGGTGAGAGATGGGGTGAGGGTGAGGGTGAGGGTGAGGATTAGTGTTGAGGGCGAGGTCGAGAGATGGGGTGAGGGCGAGGGTAAGAGATGGGGTGAGGGTGAGGGTGAGGGTGAGGGTGGGAGATGGGTTTAGGGAGAGGGTGAGGGTGGGAGATGGGTTGAGGGTGAGGGTGAGGATTAGTGTTGAGGACGAGGGTGAGAGATGGGGTGAGGGTGAGAGTGAGGGTGGGAGATGGGTTGAGGGTGCGGGTGAGGATTAGTGTTGAGGGCGAGGGTGAGAGATGAGGGTGAGAGTGAGGATTAGTGTTGAGGGCGAGGTCGAGAGATGGGGTGAGGTTGAGGGTGGGATATGGGTTGAGGGTTAGGGTGAGGATTAGTGTTGAGGGCGAGGGTGAGAGATGGGGTGAGGGTGAGGGTGGGAGATGGGTTTAGGGTGAGGGTGAGGATTAGTGTTGAGGGCGAGGGTGAGAGATGGGGTGAGGGTGAGGGTGAGGATTAGTGTTGAGGGCGAGGTCGAGAGATGGGGTGAGGGTGAGGGTGGGAGATTGGTTGAGGGTGAGAGTGAGGATTAGTGTTGAGGGCGAGGGTGAGAGATGGGGAGAGGGTGAGGGTGAGGGTGAGAGATGGGGTGAGGGTGAGGATTAGTGTTGAGGGCGAGGGTGAGAGATGGGGTGAGTGTGAGGGTGAGGGTGGGAGATGGGTTTAAGGTGAGGGTGAGGGTGAGTGTTGAGGTTGAAGAGGGAATGGGAGAAGTTATCTAAGGAGTCGCAAACCTATGAACGTGGATTCGAATAACGGTTCACTCTACTAATGTTTTGTAGGTTTCGGATGTTCATGGGTTTCACCACTGTGGAAAACGTCTAAGACCCGCATCACTTCAGTACTATAAGGACATACTGCTGACATGTCCTTATATGTCTGAAGCGAGGGTGAGCCTGATTCACTGGCTTAAGGGCCTGTCACACCTAGCCGATTTGGGTCGCCGGAGCTATACCAGAGCACAAATTTGCGATTTTCGGGGATCGGTACTAGTACGGCAGCGCAACGATATCACATCGCTAAGAACAGGCTCTCCGGTGGCTTCAATGTGTACCGTACTGGTACCGATGTGATACCGTAGTACTACCGAATATCACCGAAGTAGTACCGATGCGCCGCCGATGTGATACCGGAGCTCCACCGTCACACCGTTGTCCTTCCGATGTACACATAGTAGCACATCGGTAGTGCATCGGCAGCGCAACTGTATCACTCCGCTATAGCTCCGGTCAACGGCGGTACATCGGTATAACATCGGCGGCGCATCGGTAACACTAAGGTGACAGAAACGTGTTATTCTGTACATCCTTACATCGGTAGGACAACTGTAGAACAACGGTATCACAACGGGAACGCCGGTACTACATCGGTATTGCTACTATCAATTTTGATTTTTCAAGTGCTTTCTCGCCGGAGCTCCGCCGATTTTCTCGCCGTTGTTAATTTTTTGCTCCGGTTTAGTCCCGGCGAGGTACATCGGTAGTGTGTGACAGGCCCTTTAGCTTAAATGACAAATTACAGACGCAGAGATGACAATATGGGTCCATCGGGCGGTGACTTAAATAAACGGGACAATATCCTGAATGTAAATTTTAAACCTTTTCAGAAATGATCGATCAGTAGCTTGAACAACTAAGAATTGACTCCAATATCAGCACATCACTCTTCTTACCTTTGCACAGTTGACCGTGCCAGCCTTCCACACAGGTAACACAGTCGCCGGTGTACTGCTCACAGGTATCACATCTCGATTGACATGTTGAAGAACAGCTCTGGCCATAGTAGCCATTCTGACACCCCGTACATGAGCCCGTCGCGTTACATCGGGACATCAGACAGCGACATAACTGATCACAGTGTGGACCATACAGTGCGTCTGTGCAACCATTTGAACATCTGCCAGTGAAGTTATCACACGTAGTCCCGCTACACCCTGGGGGACATGGAGTATCACACTCTGCCTTGTACCATCCAGTGTTACAACCGTAAACACAGGTTCCGTTACTTGGAAAACACAACGAGGCACCATTTTGCCTCAAACAATTTCTGCTGCAGGTGTAGTGACATTCGCGTCCATACAAGCTTGGTTTACAGCCGGCTATGCACAACCCATCTGAGATCTTACACCTCCCATCCAGGCAACCGTCGCACTCTTTTTTACACGTGTTTCCAAAATAACCAGGTTCACATGATGTGCAGTTACTGGCATTCTGCTGACATTCAACACAATCTGGAGGACATGACATGTTACAGTGTGTTCCTCTGAATCCCTCCCTACAAGATAGACACGATCCACCATCTCTGTTGCATGTGCCAGCAGAACAGTTGTCCGGACATGTGTCACTACACGCGGCTCCATACCAGCCCGTTACACAACCATAGTCACATTCCCCAGAGGTCTGACTACAACTTGTATTAAGGCACTTTACATTGCTATCTCTGTTACACTGTCTCGTGGCACATCCAGCAGAACAGTTTTTGTTGCATTGGTCGCCATGAAACCCACCCATGCACGCCATGCACGTTCCGTTCTGATGGCAGTTTGAATGTTCACAGTTGTAACTGCAGCGGGTTTTGCATTTCAAACCGTGCCATCCACTGTTGCAACCTTTCAAACATGTACCTATTCTTGAACAAGATTGATTAACACATTCTCCACAGTTTTCATCACATTTTGGTCCGAAGTATCCTTCCTTACAACCATGAACACAGATTCCAGAGGAATTACATGTCTTGAATCTACAGTTGTCAAGGCACTGTAGTTCACATGTACCTCCATAGAGGCCTGGTCTACATCCACACAGACAGGTTCCAGTTGTTCGGTGACAGTTTGAGGATGTATTTGTACAGTTATTACAGTTGGCATCACATGTGTTATCACAGGACTTGCCATACCTGTCCCGTTTACAGTTTTCACATTCTCCAGACAGTGGGTGGCATGTACCACCCGAACACCCTTTGTTGCACTGATGTTCACACTTTGATCCCCATCTGCCTGGTATGATACATGGACAACTTCCCTTGTTTTCAGCAGGCAGCCCGTCCAAGCATTGTGCACAAGTGGTGCCATTCCAGTACATACCAGGTCCACAGTCTACAAAATAGAAGAATGTTATTTTCGTGGTATTAAGCCAATTAAATCTAAAGTTCATTGATAATGTTGTTAGATTTTATACACGATGTTGTATTTGAGTAAGAGTATGCCAAGTGCAGTTGTGTTAACCTCCGTCCGAACGATTTGGGCTGCAAAAACCACCCTTCGAACAAGTCACAGAATATTCCCCTCTTCGTACCGTTAGCATATATTCCAAATGAAGTATAGTTGGTGATTAAAAAAGTAAACAGTAAACAGTGATGAAATACATTTGATAATTTTTTTTAGAGCTTTGACATGTCATGGTTGTTAATGTAGTTTAAAGACAACTCGAACGTTGAATTAACTGTTGTTTTCACTTTTGGTAAACAAATAGTATCAAGCATGATGTTCATCCAACACATTTAATGGTATTGATAGCTGATGATGTGATCAATTTAAATATGATTATAAACATAATCAACTTTAACAAAAAATATTCTTGAAAACTAGGAGACCGCTGTTGGAAGCGAAAGAATACACTCTTGTCAAGTAATAAAATTGTCCCTTTGCAAAACGAACAGTCTCGATTGACAAGGAAACATTTCCGAGAGAATAACAAACAGCAAGAAGTGACATTAGCTCCATAAACGATCGTCTGTCATTATTTTGCCTTGTCAATGTGGACCTCACGTCAAATAGAACGTCAGTAGTTTGTATACGAGCTAGTCACTTACGACGAAGGGAGACATTTAGGGGGAGGCAGCTCTCGTATGACAATGGTTCCGTCAAAGTGTTATGTTCAATGCAGTGAAATATCAAGTGTTGAGTTCACTGCTGTGAAATATCAAGTGTTATGTTCACTGCAATGAAAAAAAACACTTTTCTCAACTTCGGAAACCTCAGTCTTTCACATTGAAGTATATAGTAAAAGTTACATTCGTTAAATACACAACTGCTGATGGATATCTTAGACATCATATCTTAGAAAATCAATATATTTGCTTTCATCGGCAAACATTTATATTTCAAACATGGTACTGGTCATGTGGTTGCAAATATATTTCTTACCCCAGTCTACATTGAAGCAATTTAGGTTTAAAGCGTTGCAGGAATGAGTGATTGTTAAATAGACATAATCAAATTAAGCATAATTTCTTTCATGTTCCAGTTCCAAGAGCAAACTCAGTATACTTTCTTTTGCCCCTCAGTTTAGTTCAAGGTCGATGTACATTCACATGGCTCTACTACATCAGATAGAAGAAAACATTAAACCTGTGGGGTTGCAGCGTCCACACGTCACCGGGCACGTATCTGCCATTCCAGGGCTGTCACAGTTGACGCCTTTACACCAAGCTAATGCATCCTGGCATTTTGAATTGTCTGAAAGATATTAACCAAACAAAATCATGTGCAAGATATATTGATGTTGAAGTCATAAGGAAAACAGTCAGCGTCTGTATTACTTTAGACCGCCTCCGTAGTCAAGAGGTAGAGCGTCCGCCCGGAGAGCGGAAGGTCCTGGGTTCGATCCCCGGCCACGTCATACCAAAAGACGTTAAAAGATGGTACTTGTTGTTACTCTGTCTGGCGCTCGGCTTTAAGGGCCTAAAACAAGGACTGGTCGGCTCGGAGTCAGTGCACTATGTCTGAGTGGGGTATTCATGTTAAACTACGGCATGGTATCTCAGTGAGCTAGCACTATAAATCGGCATCAGTCAGGACTAGTACAAGCAGCCACACAAACATACACATGTACATGCACGTCGCTATATAAGTGCAATAGTCTTGGACGCGTCGTTAAACCCCATTTCACCTCACCTGTATTACTTTAACGTTACTGTTATGACTTTGCTTTTTGCAGTTTCTACAGGACAATAGATCCTGGAGACTATAGACGTATTTTTTGACACAATGACATGCAGAGTGATGTACCTTTAGCAAGACCGGATTCAGCTTCCACCAGCATGCATGCAGACACGAAGAGCACAACCCACACCTGAAAGGCAGTTTATTTTACATGATTATTTCAGATGATAATGGCTCATCTCACTGCACAGATTGAAGGCCGTGACAAGACACGATAATAAATAACCAGCATCAACCAAACACAATGATGCAATATACTGGAATTAACAGACTAAGGTTGTTCAAAGTTGTTCATTTCGCACACTATGACTACGGGCAGTGTATTCATGGCCAGCTTTAAAGCGTAATGCATTGTGAGTGAATATGGTTTTACGCCGCTCTTAGCAATATACCAGCAATATCACGGCGGGGGACACCAGAAATGGGCTTCCCCGGTCTTCAGGGTGACGATCGAACATTTCAACCACTAGGCTACCCGACCGCCAACATAATGCATGAAGGAAGCAATACTTCGCAATCAAGTAATCAAACGTAAGAAGAAACCATATCTTAAGAATCATAATGTACAGCACCTACCTTCATGTTTTCTGCTTATACAGCGTCCTGAGTGTAATATAAGCAACAGAGAAAGAATCACCATGCGTTGTTTGTGATTTCAAATGTTTCCCTGTACAGAATGCGGAATAGATTTATCACAGAAACAGAAATCATCAACACGGAAGAAATATGGGTTAACCTTTGCTATATTAATTGTCTGTGTTAACCTAATATTTATACATGATACAACCATGTTACTGCTTCTAAAGCATGTATGTATATATACACATTTTAAACATGGCATTAAAAAGTAGATATTTGCTTTCAAGTAATTACAAAAACGCTGACGTATATTGTCACGATGACACGGATGGGCATGTGACCATATATTTCAACTGTTGCAATCATCTGTTATCAATTGTAACATACCACATGTATTCTATGAAAGAGAAAATGTCAAGCATGCATATATACACATTTTAAGCATGCTTTTTAGAAACTGTACAAAATTTACCTCAAATTGTCACTGATGACATGAGTGGGCGTGGTCTACTTACAAATGTAATGATACTCAGAGTCGTGAACTGTTTGCGATCATATTAATTTTACCCCGGGAGCGTTACTGTATTCCACACTGAAAGAAACAAATGCTTTTGTGATAGCATCAAAGTATAATTTTGTCTTAATTTATAAGCAATATTTTTCAAAAACAAAGTGCAAGCTCAAAGGAAACTTTGATTCCTAATTCTGTCAGTAAGTTTCAATCTTTATTGCTGTGCTTGCTGTAAATTACTCTGAAAAAGACCATTTTCATTCATACTAAATACCATCAAACATGCCTCCACTTGCCAAGCCTACTTGTTTTACTACAATAATAACTGCTAGGCTGAACAAAAGAAGCCATGAATATAATTTAAGTTATTTCTCTACA
The DNA here is from genome assembly GCF_023055435.1 of Haliotis rufescens. NCBI lineage: Eukaryota > Metazoa > Mollusca > Gastropoda > Lepetellida > Haliotidae > Haliotis > Haliotis rufescens. The sequence goes on along the minus strand of NW_025963779.1, from coordinate 70,904,890 downwards.
TAATGTTTTAACAGAGATTTCTTATCTTTATGGAAAGGGGTTTGTCGCATTTATTAACGTGATTACAAATATATGTCACTCTCCAACTATCGGAGGAAATAAAGAAAATTCATTCATTCATTTATTCCAGCTGGAATATTGCTGACCTCAGCGTTAAGAACACTCAGTCACTCACTCATACACCTTCGGTTTGTCACTTGTACTAAGCACTCATCCCCAAACAGGAATGCCATCACAGACTTGACGTATTATTTGTCCCCACCCACAGCTCTTTATTTCTGTTAATGATGGAATATGTAATGTTTCAACATTTCAGCATGTATCTTAATCATAATTGATCTAAACCATGTGCACTCCACATAAACTGTGTCCAGAAGAGTGATACTGAAGGTACCTTCATGGATACGAGGGTGGCCGAATTCGTGAGTCCGAGTTGTAGTTTGTGTCACCAACGACAATTTGTTTCAATCTTTTTCGTTTCTCTTTTTACACTTTGTCGCGTATTTGAAAAATGTTGTATTGTTGCTAGTCGATTTTTTTACAAAGTATGACAAGAGTGAATGTGTGTCATCGTACACAACGTTTGGGGTGGATTGTTTTTGTGCTATTATTAACTGTTTTGCCTGGACAAGATTAGAGCATTTACAGTATAATGCTGGAATATCCCCTAGTAAATAATTGATTTACTCGTTTCAGCATGTGTTGCTCCTGGCATACACGGTGTGGTATGTGTGTAACTCTGCCCCCATGGTGGGAAGAGTGTGTAATCACTTGACGGGTCAGTACCCGGATGGCTCTCAGTCAGGATAGGAAGGAGACAAGGTGATGAAGGCATGTTTAAATTAGAAGACATATTACGATGTGTATCAAACTAGAGCCGCCATAGTGAAGTATTACCTAAATGTCCCTCTAACAAACATTGACTATTTCGAGTCATATGACCGAACCTCCACTCCTGAGTAGCTTGCGTGTTTGACCTGCTTAAACTAATTCTTTTGAGTTATTTAAAAGAAAATCCAAATTAAAAAAGTAAAATCTAATTTAACAGTTCAGATTATACGGAATATAATATATGTTTCAGCGAAGTACATGCAATTTTGGGGTGACGTTCAAGTTTAAGTCACGTGATCCAGATATAAACACGAAAGTGCGCTATGTCGCTATAGATTTGTAATTCATTATTCTCTGTTTAAACAAAATCCTACTTATTTGATAAACATACGAACTCATACAAAATAACGATTACACATGTCCTATGGCAAAAATGAATGATGTAGAGACCTTGCCCTAATATTAGGACGACGAGCGGACATATTTCATCCATAGAAAATGTAAGCATTTGTCACAACACAGCTCGGTGATGACGTCATTTGAGCATGACGTCAGTGAATTGACATTTCAGTTTTCCATATCGGCACACACCTATAAGGTGAAATATTCAAAATATGCGGAAAAACTTATTTACTAAATTTATACTGTTAATGTTTTAACAAAAAATACTTTTAATATAGTTAAGTACTATTTATTGTGAATCAATGTTACATAGATTTCTTAACACTCCTTGTTCAGCCAGAAAACAGACTCTAAACTAATGTTACCGACTCACAACAACTGTCGATAACTTGGCCAAACAAGTTCGACTAGCAGGTGTCTGTATATTTAGAGTGTTTCTCATCTCCATGCTCACCCTCGGACAGAGAATAAGAGAAACTTCCTTTGGCTGAGGAAACAGGTGATGAGTTGTCTGTTATATGTCCAGACATATGCAAAATATGTGACTCTTGATTTCCAAAGTACGCGTACATGCGATCATAAACAAACGACTTAGGCCTTGCACTACTCGTATGTTCGTAGAAAGACGGAAGAAAGCTATACGCAGAATTACTTCCCTCTTTCGAAAATCCTTCAAATAAGATACACCAGGGATATTTTTTATGAAACGGGAAATTCGTTTATTTGCTCAGTAGCGGGATATTATACACTACGGTTGGTAAGGTCAGATTATTTAAACATTTTTAAACAGGGAAGTGCTTTAGGACCGTAGAAACAGACACACACAACACAGTCGTCCTCAGGCTTAAAGCTACTCCTATCACCCCAGTAGAGTGAGTGAGTGAGTTTGATTTTACGCCGCTTTTAGCAATATTCCAGCAATATCACGTCGGGGGACACCACAAATGGGCTCCACACATAGTACCCATGTCGGGTGTAACATATAGTTACGTGACGTCATAACATTTCATGTCCGTTATTCAGTTATCGCCTGATGAGACTCGTACGTGATACATGTTGAAAGCGCTAGCCAATTAAAACTGTGTTCATTCTTGCTCCACTTATTTAATTATTACTATATTGTGGCTGAGAGTTAGAATATACCGTGTACGTATCCGCCTGCTTCTTAACTATTTCAAATATTTCAGGATACTTGTGCATTTACGTAAAGAAAGAGAATCACGCGACCCCACAAATACCTTACATTAATTTATGTTCGCTATTTTGTCATTTCGAGGAACTTACTGTGAACCCTGCCATCGTGGTGTAGTGTGCTGATCATACATAGGGGGTTCAGGGCACGAAAGGAAAAGGTGGGCCGGTATTTACTCGTATTGTGCCAACGATAAATTCTCGTGGGTGTTTCGTTTTATTTTGTCCGAGTAATCTGTCCACACAGAGCGTAAGAGCTACATCAGTATAACTTGGTATTGTTACTGGTCAGATCTATACCAATGCTATCTGGTACCATCAAAGCGATGCGGGGCGGTCGGGTAGCCTATCTAGTGGTTAAAGCGTTCGCTCGTCACGCCGAAGACCCGGGTTCGATTCCCGACATGGGTACAATGTGTGAAGCCAATTTCTGGTGCCCCCCGCCGTGATATTGCTAAAAGCGGCGTAAAACCATAGTCACTCACTCACACCATCAAAGCGATAATTTTCTTAGACCTGTGCCACTTTCCAAATATAACTTGATATGATATAACCGTCGGCATAAAGCCCGGTCACTGCCCATCACGTATATAATACCTTCATCAGGGAGGATTTATGTATTATGAACCGGTCGTATTTATCTTCTGCCAATGTGGTGCAAAACCAAACACTAGCCTTTTGAGACAAGGCAGGAATGATATCGGGGTGAGACTTTGAATATTCTCACAATATATTTATTTTATGATATGAAATATTTCCTGGGAGAGACATTATTACATCATCCACGTGGACTTTTAATGGTTAACTTATGATGTCAAATACGTGATGTCTCATGTACTTGTGCATAGGGGAAAATGTACAAATCAATAAAACTATGACAGTCCCCAACCATCAAGGACGTTCAGAGGCCAAAAGTACAAGTATTTAACCTTTTCTAAGATATGTAACTGTCCAAATTAAAAAGGGAGTCGCTGTTCATTGCAATATCGCGCCACATTTACACTTTGCTATAGAGACATATACTGTTGTTGTCATGGTGTACATGTGTTTGAATTAAAGTGTCAAAATAATATTGTCATGATTTCATGGACATCATAACTACAATTTGTTAGTGTGCATCTAATTTAGCAAACGGATTAAAACGAATTTATAGGGCAATTCCTGACGGGTACCAAAGCTCTGTTGATTACGCCACAACGCACTTAATATGTATACATGTAAAACATCCTATGTTCAACGAATGGATTTTTAATCTATAATTCTCGGGTGCACCTTTTCATATTTCCGTATGTCAGCTTTCACCTTGATGGACTCAAAATAGCTGCTACAATGAGTAAACCCCGTATAGAACAATGGGATGACGTTCCAGATGGTTTATACATACTGAACAAGGATGTACATCAACCAAAGCACACTTACATACTTCAGGGCAAAATGGTTGGGAGATATTCTCGTTTGTGTGGATATATCTGTCTTCTTATCCAGGTTTACGCGAAAGGTAAGTTATATATCAACTGTACGGGATATCAGACTACAAATACCGAATATGTTTGTTTGCAGTTATACGACTAACCCTGTGGACATTCTGGGTCAGTAGAGATCCCTAGTACCTCATGTTTGCTGTAAGAGCCGATGACTTGGACAGCTATCAGCTTCTGTGATTTGGGTTAATACGTATTGTCACGTGTCGATTCCCATATTGAAACAAAAAGTTAACCCAGAATACTGTGTGTAAAAGAACTTAGTGTCAACCCTCAAACAACCAACAAAAGGTATACAATTAACAAATTATTGTATTACAAAACAACGTTTACAAATCGACACAAATTACAGCACAGCAATTACAATGGCAGTACACAACAGAGTTGTTGTACAATATTCAATAGCAATAAATAATATAATGGTAGTGGTCAGTATCAAATACAAAGATACACTGGTGATAGCAACAACCAGTGACAATAGCATATTCACCCAGCGGCGACGGTGGTCAAGCTTGCGAGTTGGTTTAGGCAGGCAATCAGGGATGATGAGTGATCCTCACACGAAAACTGGTCTTGCTGTGATGTATTGTGTGAGAGATGCGTAACATGCTCTTATACCAATAGATAAACAGTCCAGCTAGCTTCTGGAAACTTCTAAACAGTGCCCTCACCAGTGGTACTAGAGCATTCCACATGTTTCTTCAACACACTATCACCGTCGGCGGTATACCGAACCGGAAGTTTACACACCACACTAGCATCTAAATATAGTAACTTTCTAACGACTACTTACGTTAAATAGTACTACATTCCTGACGACTTAACACTGTCCAAACAATGCAATTAGCGTCTACCAAATCTCAACAGAAAAAATGTAACACAACTACAATTATTGTTCAACAATAAAATACACTGCCATAAAACAGTATCAAGGTGCCCCGAAGTCCTCCATTTTAGCTCATGAGGTGAAATAGGGTTTAACGTCGCGTCCAAGATCACTTGCACTTATATAGCGACTTGCATGCACGTGTGTGTGTGTGTGTGTGTGTGTGTGTGTGTGTGTGTGTGTGTGTGTGTGTGTGTGTGTGTGTGTGTGTGTGTGTGTGTGTGTGTGTGTGTGTGTGTAGCCCATTAAAGCCGAGCGTACCATCTTTTAACGTCTTTAGGTATGACACGGCCGGGGATCGAACTCCTGACCTTCAGCTTTCCGGGCGGACGCTCTACCACAAGACCTTGGAGGCGGTTCGCTATTAAATGAATACTTTGACATGCATTTCAGTTTTCTCAACAGGATGAATTAAGAAGCTAACACTTTTATACTCGCGATAAGTGGCCTGATGTCATGGCCTGCAAGATTACACAGTAAACCACATACAGACCATTACTTCCGCATACAGTTTGTACAATATGACCGCCACAGAAATTAGCAAAATAAAATTAAAGTTTACCTGATTATAATATGCTCTCTTGAACATTGTTAAAGACTTTGTTTAACAGATGTATTGGTAGGTGATAACAGGGCCTCGCAATTTTATAGCACATGGGAGTTCCCGACTATTTTTGAGAATTGTTTCAAACTAGCGCGAGGTCACGGGGAATCCCCTTTGAGGAAGCAGTTCCGGGTCGCTAGTCTTTGCTGCGGTTGTCGAAGTGTAACATTCATTTGTCATTCCACGTCATTTACCCTCACTAGCCATGCTCTTGACATACATGGCATCCATTCAGTGTTATATATATAGCACGGGTCTCCCCACAAATATTGAAACGATCGCGTATTATCTGTACCCGGCTGGTGGTTAAACCACGGTCGCGCTCTTAAGATTAGTTTTTGTTGTTACTAATACAGACCTCAAAATAGATACGTTTAATTATGGGCAACACTGCTAACTTTACGCTTTCACATTTTTTCTCGGCCATTGTATTGTACATCATACTGGCTACATAATGATGTAAAACAAATCCATTACTATTTTTCATGATACTTTAAATTTGCCATAAATTCAACCCTGACCAAAGTAAGCAGTAGCATTATGTGTCGAAATTAAATTAAATACGATGTTCTAAATTCTCACGAATAACCAGGGAAAGCACAATAAGTTGAGTGAATGTTTGACAGAAACTTGAGAAACTATTTCACGGAGCCGCATGAGACATGAGGTGAATGCCAAATCCCACATGCTCTCGTACGCAATAATATGCAGTAAACGACGTGCATACACGAGAGGATTACAGACAACACAGTACATTATCATATAGCAGACTTCATGCAGGCCTCTTTATGTTTTTCGGTCGTATTTAACAATGGTTACAGTGGTGTCCCGTTGGTTGTAAAATTGAACACTTCCGGAAGGTTATTGCACTTATATTGCGACGTGCATGCACGTGTGTGTGTGTGTGTGTGTGTGTGTGTGGCTGATTGTACTAGTCCGGACCGATGCCGATTTAGAGTGCTGGCACACTGAGATACCATGCCGCAGTTTAACATGAATACCCCCTGCAGACACAGTATACTGACTCCGAGCCGACCAGTCCTTGTTTTAGCCCCTTAATGCCGGGCGCCAGACAGAGTAACAACAAGTACCATCTTTTAACGTCTTTTGGTATGCCGCGGCCGGGGATCGAACCCCGGACCTTCCGCTCTCCGGGCGGACGCTCAACCACTAGACCACGGAGGCGGTTCAAGTGATGTGATGAAAGCTAGGCAGATGGCGAGACAAGGCAATTTCTTTCCAGGTTACATTGCTTTGGCCACTGTTTGACTACAACAGCAGGAAAACGCCTATGCTCACAGGTTCAATGTTCTATTTTGCTGGAAATTGCTGTGTGTCGTGTAAAGCAAAATTAACACTCTGACGATAGATCTAAAATGTATTGAACATCATTTCAGCTAAAAGGAATATTATGGTTACAGTACATGATAACGTTACCAGTGGCCCTTAATTAATATCTACTGATTGAGTTTGGTTTAACACCGCTTTTAACAGTATTGCAGTTATATCCCGGCGTGTCAGCTTAATCTGGAAGGAAAGCCCGAAGTGATGCAAATCTCAGACGTTTACCAGTTCGGTTAAACCCACGAGCACGGGTATGGTGCTGACAAACCTCGAAACATAATCGGGTCAAACCCGGATTGGAACCCACAATCATAGGTTTCTGGCGTGCCCAAGGGACTCAACTCTGCACAGAGAATCGCGGTACTAGACGACTGGGCCACCCGAACCCCCTTAATGAATTTCTAAATACCATAGAAGTATATACAGTGAGATGATAGGGAACAATATTAATTTTTATCCATTATTCATATTTATGCAGTCAATTTTCAATACGGGTGGCGCCGTGACCCTGTCCTGGTTAAGGGCCAGTGCAGGACCTATTCAAAACTATCGTTAAAATAACTGGTCCAGGACGAGGATGTTCAATTGTATGTCTTTTTACATTATTGATAAGAACTGGCTGTATAACCAGCACATATTCCAGTATAACCAGTATAACCTCTCCTTGAACTCGACGTGAAATCCCATTTCATCTCACCTCACCATTGTAACCGAGGCCATAAATAATGGAGTCTGGACAGACAAACCAGTGGTTGATATTATGAACAGCATACCACGCCGTTGGGGCATTGTGACACGCAATCAAGCCGGTCACAGAGCCTGACCATCTGCCCCACTTGCCTCTTAAACAAGCGATAGTGTTGGGTGCCCTATTCTCACCGTGGTGTAAAATAAAACAATTTGGAAATATGTAAACGGTATAATAATCCTTTGATATATGAAATTGTCAAACTATGAATTCAGTGATTATATCACAATACCTTTAGTAGATAGTTATGAAATATTTCGTTACAGTGGACAACCCAACATCAACTATACTATTCAGTAAACCAGGGGGAATTGACAAGTTATCTGTCAGTCCACCACAGTCATCAGTAGCCCCTGTAGCTGCAGGCACGGTTCCTGTATCTATTGACTACGACCCCGTGGAGCAGAAACTGTATCGGACAAATGCTGCTCCTGAGAAGATCAAAGCAAGAAACATGAAAAAGAACACCGAGGAACTCATCATGTCCTTCAATGCAAGTATGTGATCGTAAAACAGTGTAAGCGTGAGGTACAAACGAAATCTTATTGTTTATACTGATATACCGCCCTATAAAACTTAAACACTTTCCATATTCATAAGATATCCCTGCCTGAGTCGATTGTCCGTTTCCGACCTCATCATGAGCATGTGTTTATGAATCACCATTAAACAAAGGAAGGTCAATTGCTTACATATAATAAAAAAGACGGAAACAAATGGTAAAGTCAAAATAGGGAATTGCATCGGACATCATTCTTGTCACTGATGCGTCACATTTCCGAAATGTCCTCTTTTAACCATAAAACATTTTGAAAGCTTTACTGAGGCCTTGAACGTTGTAAACTTGACCAAACAACTTCTTACTGATGACGTTATATTTTATCATTCACTGCATCAACGCATATACATGTATATGGTCTTTTGCAGGACATCCACTATGTCTAATCGATTAAATTATATTTGTGTGTAAAATCTGAGGTAGAATTATATCTAGTATTCACGATCGCCTCAAGATATTAAATAGCCGGTCTCTCATGCCCCGGGACCCAATGAAAAAGTCATGAATACCAAGTTAAGGTAATTACGACCACACGGTCATCTATTATATCAGATTGTGCTTTGACCACCAACACAAGCCACTAGACATATAAACAGGTAGGCGCCGTATGAAATATGCAATATTTGTATGTCTAGTGTTTACAAAACAGAGAAGACACACATTCAATATATTCGGCATATTTCACGTCTACATAGGGCAATGACTTGCATTTACATCTTGTTACAGGTGCTGATTTATATGGAATAGCTGTTGATTCTATCGCCAGGAAGATATTTTACACAGACCAGGGAAATAGGGTCATTGCTGCCCTCAACATAAGGGAGCGACCATTTGATTTCTATGGGGGGCTCCTGAGAAGATCAAAGCAAGAAACATGAAAAAGAACACCGAGGAACTCATCATGTCCTTCAATGCAAGTATGTGATCGTAAAACAGTGTAAGCGTGAGGTACAAACGAAATCTTATTGTTTATACTGATATACCTCCCTATAAAACTTAAACACTTTCCATATTCATAAGATATCCCTGCCTGAGTCGATTGTCCGTTTCCGACCTCATCATGAGCATGTGTTTATGAATCACCATTAAACAAAGGAAGGTCAATTGCTTACATATAATAAAAAAGACGGAAACAAATGGTAAAGTCAAAATAGGGAATTGCATCGGACATCATTCTTGTCACTGATGCGTCACATTTCCGAAATGTCCTCTTTTAACCATAAAACATTTTGAAAGCTTTACTGAGGCCTTGAACGTTGTAAACTTGACCAAACAACTTCTTACTGATGACGTTATATTTTATCATTCACTGCATCAACGCATATACATGTATATGGTCTTTTGCAGGACATCCACTATGTCTAATCGATTAAATTATATTTGTGTGTAAAATCTGAGGTAGAATTATATCTAGTATTCACGATCGCCTCAAGATATTAAATAGCCGGTCTCTCATGCCCCGGGACCCAATGAAAAAGTCATGAATACCAAGTTAAGGTAATTACGACCACACGGTCATCTATTATATCAGATTGTGCTTTGACCACCAACACAAGCCACTAGACATATAAACAGGTAGGCGCCGTATGAAATATGCAATATTTGTATGTCTAGTGTTTACAAAACAGAGAAGACACACATTCAATATATTCGGCATATTTCACGTCTACATAGGGCAATGACTTGCATTTACATCTTGTTACAGGTGCTGATTTATATGGAATAGCTGTTGATTCTATCGCCAGGAAGATATTTTACACAGACCAGGGAAATAGGGTCATTGCTGCCCTCAACATAAGGGAGCGACCATTTGATTTCTATGGGGGGGGGGGGGGGGGGGGGGGGGTTGTTTTCTCAGCAAACTTTTTTTCTGAAGCCATTTCTAACAAACTATTTTTTTGTAACATACAGCTGAACAAACTATTCATTTCAGATGGTAATTTTGCAATTTTATTACAGAGTAAAATATGCAATCATATTTCAGCAAATGCAGCCTGTGGTGTATTATAACATGAACAGCTATAGAACACCCGTTATAATAGTCTTTTTCATTCCCTGACATAAATACAGTAGTCCTGTTTGTAGCCTGGTGGAGGACGCGGTAATAGCTGTTTCTTTAGTCCCGGCCCGTATCGGTGGTATACTTCCAAGCCATCGTAACTGTACCAACCTTTGCCTGGCACACACACACATCCCAAGAAATGACCCCCATTGCCATACACTAAAGCAAATAGTGTATATACTCGTTCATTCATCTGAATAACATTGGGGTATCTGGTGAGAGGACAATTGTCTATCTCTATGTACACTACTGGTGGGGAATCAATGGTGAACAGTCTTGAAGAGAATGTTCGGACACCAGAACAATTCTCATTGGAGTCTTTACCCTGAAACAGGCATGGTCGAGGATCATGTTCATTGGCAATCCATGAATATAACTTCTCCTGAAGAGTAGTGTGTTGACCTTCCTCCCACGACAAAGAGATGTCAGTACTTGTTCTGTGAATGACTGGATTCTTCTCACAGTCATCTTTTGCACTACATTCTGATGAAAATTCAGTGGTGACGAGAGGTTTCATCTTAGAAAATACTCTCTCCTGTTGTCCACCATAGCAGTTCCAATGTCGTGAGTCTTCGGAAAATTCATCAAACTGTTGTAGCCAGCATATTTTTCCATCAGCGTAGTGTTTCTCTTTAAACAGTGTGTGAACTTCCAGCAATTTAAGCGCAAATGGTTCTATAATTCTCTGAAAATTTCTCAAGATGTCTCTTCTGAATGTGAACAAAATGTGGAAAAAATATAAAAGTTGTCAATAAGACAGGTGTTCGTCAGTCGGATGTCATCTTCTATAATATGACCAGGTCATATCCAAAGATCATATAATATCGTTTTATTTAAAGGATTTTGGTGAAAATTGTTCATACCGATACCTTTTCATTTAATACATATGGTTTATTTGTATTTCAAACCATTCCTCAAACAAACCACAATATAAATATGTTCAACATTTATCAGTGAATAAATGTGTTCTTTTACAACATTGTAGCTTGGTTATTTCTTTTTGGAAATTGTTAAATTGGACGCCTGAATATTTGTACATGCATTTAAATAGCAAAATGTGCTGAACTGAAGCCATTAACTTCATATACAGAAATAGCAACAAATAAGATTAAAGTAATAGTGATGTTGCGCCGAATGCGGCGGAAAATTTTTACGTTTATAATGCTGGAATAATTCTTTAATTTAATAGATAAATGTTGCAATGACATGCAAAATTATATCTGGAAACAAACTATTCATTTTTCTCACAGTAGTAAACATTCTATTTATTTTACTGATTATCTCCAACAAACTATTCATTTGTAAATACTTCCGCCGCCCCCCCCCCCCCCATAGGTATCAAATGGTCGCTCCCTAAATGGGACCAATTGTGTGACTGTCATAAACAATGGGCTTGACAAACCCAGAGCCATTGTTCTACACGAGGAAAACAGGTGTGCATTATTGACGTTAACCATTTGAATGTTTGTATTCTTACAATGCATAGAGTGTGCAAGAACAAAGATCATTTCCACACATAACTCAATTAACCACAATTATTTGGACCAACAGGGGAGTATCCCATTACGAAATAGCACCAGGATCAGTTATGAAAATCTTTGAAAACACAATTTTTACAAGGTTATAAAACTTCTTTTCAGGAAGATGTACTGGACTGACGGGGGGCTTTACCCCTATATAGCATCAGCTGATTATGACGGTACAAACATTAAAAAGATCGTCATTACAGGCCTTGGATGGCCGAACGCTGACAATTGATAAAAAGGGTGAGATCATGTGACCAATCATGGGTTATGTCAATATAGAGCGTCATCACCAGAGAATAACCAGTCTCGATTAACCGCCGAAACAGATTCTGTTGGGCGTAAAAGGCAAAATTGCGCTGATAAGTATATGAGTGGATGACTGAAAATCAGTGATGACACCAGGTGTTCGCGAAAAGACAGACCGTGGCTATAATAAGGGGACTAAATAAGATAGATATTTGAAATAATGTTAATGTAACTACTTCTATAGCAGCTATATAATTGTCCGGACATGTGGTCAAACACCTTATTCTGGAAGTTTCCTACCATATACTGAACCGTTATTCATTTTTTCGCTCACTAATTTGAATTCAGGGGAACATCTATATTATTCAAAAGCTTTGAATTTAAAAAAAATGTGGAGTCGTCTCGTGATTTTGGTGCGCAGTGGGAGTGGTTGCAAGGTTAGAGCGTTTACTTGTCACGCCGAAAACCCGGTTTCGACAATGTGTGAAGCTTATTCTATGTGTCCACTACAGTTATATTGAAGGAGTATTACAAGAACCGATGTAAATCTAAACTAGAGAATACCCACAGCAATTTTGCATACCATTTATCAACATAAATTAAAGTTGTTTTGATTTACATTATTAAGTTACACACAATTTATGTTATTCTGTACACCTGAAGATGGAATCCTCTTTTGGTGTGACGGCAGGACAGACAGAGTAGAATCAATGGTTCACAGAGAAAACCTCTGCTGCATGATCCTGGAAAAACCTACCTAAATATTTTCTTTCGAGAAAGAGTGCTCTACTTCACCTACTTGAATGGAAGGTAACTTTACATTTACTTCAACGTCCCGGGTCCGCTTAATGCTGTTGTTTTTTGCCTTGGTCAGCAATACCACTGCGCCCTGTAACTATATCCAATCGAGTCTTGGTCAGTGTCAAACCATGGCTTATTGGGTCATGATGATACATAATCAGCTTAGTCACGGAATCTGACCACCGATCCTCTTTAGTCGCCTCTTAGAAGCATACAGTGTACGATACAGAGCTTGAGGAACCTATTCCTCCTTGCAAATCCTCACCATGTAATGTATGACAATTGGAGTATGATCTAGGGGATCAATGTTATTGTTCGTGTATTATTAAATGAAACCGGAGAAACGTCAATTAAGACTTCAATCATCAATAAATAATTAATTAATATGGTCATCTTTTCAGGGGTATTATCATCTTGCCGTCAACGGGAGGTAGCACAAGCGTATTGGCGTCGAAAGGTATCACGCATGCTATAGACATCTATGTCTTCTCAAACAGGAACTATTCCGGTAATATATGACAGCTTGCGCAAGCATATTTATCTTTTCTCTAGTTTCAAATGAGTTAAAGGAGAGCCATATTAGTCCTTGGAAAAGCTTGTGTGAACAGTTGGACATATACATCAGCTTATTGTCTTGTCTGACTGGTACTTGTACGGTACAAAAATAGGGTAGATCTACATAGAAACTCGACTAATCCGGACGGTACCATTCCAGAAAAATCGTTCACAGTCACAAAAAAATTCCGGATAAAGGAGTTATGGTTAGATGGTAATGTCACATAATGATATATTATATTAAAACATTATTCGCCCTGGACGCGATGTTTCACTAAAGTTCTGAACTTTCTACAAAGGTACGGTCTTTTTTCACTGTGTATGCGTTTATTTACCAAATTTCTGTTTACGAATAGCGGATGCTAAAACTCATAGTTTTACACTGTATAGCGAAGTAGTTGCGCTATCTTTAAAGTTAATCTGTTCCCTGGAAGGTTTTTCCTCACAGTTTGGAAGATATTGGATATTATAATTTACCTTTTATGGGTACATTTCTCGGCAGAATAAACGGATGAAAAAATTCTTAGGACACGTGGTAACCCTGGACATGTCACTGTGCTTCTTTAATTAATGAAAAAGTAGTTGTTTACCGCAACACTAAGCTGTATTCCAGCAATATGACGGCAACCTGTTAATAATCGTGTTTGACCAGAAAATGCAGTGACTGATAACAAGAACAACGACCCATGCCGTTGGGTCACGATTAAATCTAACCAACCACGTCACCGAGGCTGACCACTCGATCCACTAAGTCGCTTCTTACGATCAGCATATGTTGATTAGGTTGATAACTATTCTAAACCGGAATCACCATGCAATGGCTTAAAAAATGAAAATAATAACGACATAACTAGAACTACAAAAAATATACAGAACTCTAAACTGTCGATCTGTGTGTGTTAGTGTTAGTGTGTGTTAGTGTTAGTGTTAGTGTGTGTTAGTGTTAGTGTGTGTGTGTGTGTGTGTGTGTGTGTGTGTGTGTGTGTGTGTGTGTGTGTGTGTGTGTGTGTGTGTGTGTGTGTGTGTGTGTGTGTGTGTGTGTGTGTGTGTGTGTGTGTGCTAGTTTGTGTTTGTGTGTATGTGTGTGAACCTTTGTATTTTGGGATATATTCCAGTGCCTACTGAATAATTAGGAACAGGTACACGTATGTGCTTCTGACAGCTGGACTAACTAATTGGCCAAAGGGAAGTTGTCCTTATGGTGGCGATTCAAGGTCACTAGTACCTGATGCTTGTCAATCCGAAATTAGAATTGGAACAGTTGGAACCGATTGGCCAGGATCTTAGACTTGGCTGCGAAGGTGTCCTTGTACCAAGGTAGCATTGAAGGGTGACACCGCGATAAACCTGGAATATTGCGGACTGCGGTGTTGATATATCAACTATTAAAGTGGTTTTGATACGTTCTGTATGTTCTCTGTACAATATTAACTAATACTACGAGTGTTGTAGCGTGTCCTGCGGGTCGGTTTGGGGCAGACTGTAGACCATGCGGGAACTGTAGGGAAAGATCCGTCTGTGAGAAGACCACTGGACTGTGTATGAGTGGATGTAGCCCTGGTTACCTGGGAGCCTACTGCAGAGATGGTACGATACAACTAGTAACGTTTTTGCATCCACATTTCTAAAATAATTCCCTGGAAACTTTTCATACCGCCATTTACTTCCGGTGTGCTACCATTACCTAATGATATCACTTCCGGTTTGGTAATACACATGTTTAATGCAAAACAACTTAAAAACAGAAAGTATCATGTCGGTAACAACATTATCAACAAAGTTACATGCACCCCCGGGATATATACGTTTTGCAAAGTGCCACTTTAAAACAGAACGTCCTATGCCGCGAACACAACGTTAAAGAGAAAGTTATATGTTCTTCCGGTTTAAGGACAGGGCTTTTCGGAAAATACAATACAATCAATTCTCATGCCTATTGCTGCATTATTAAGAAGGTTCAATGCATATCCGATGAAAGTATATATAAGTGCGACTTTAAAACAGAAATACCCTATGCTTCTAACAACGTTAATGAGAAAGTTACATGCTCTTCGGGTTTCGTGACAGGCTTCCAGTTTCCGAAAATACAAATCAATCTTAAAACATGAAGTCTTATTCCTGTAGCTACAATGGGGCATAAGCCATGGTGTTTTTGTTATGAAAATAGAACACTTGGTAAATGTGAAAAATATAAATCGTTTTAATGCAAAACATAAGTTAATTAATTGTGATATTTTTATATTTTTGTCTATGACACTACTAGGTTAACACTTTTAATGTGGAAAAAGTACAAGAAAAATAGGTTCATTTCCGTGTGAACTTGCCCTTTAATGTATAATAATCAAATTTATTATTTATAACATTATTTCTTCACATTTTATCTTTTAGGACTGCTCGGGAAAAGGTGCACTGCACAAACTAAGTATATGCAACTTTCACATTATGATCAATCATCTGAAAGTATTTATGTATGTCAATTCAGCATGTCTCCCAAATACTCACAGCTCTTGTGAACCATGCGGTCAGTGTGCTGGTGGTGTTCCTTGTGACAAGATCTCAGGGCTCTGCTCAGTTGGATGCCAAGAAGGCTGGAGTGGGTCTCTGTGTAAAACACGTAGGTAAACAAAATATTTGAGTGATTTGTATTTTCGTTTAGTTAAAGTCTTCAAATAAATAAAAAATGTGTTCAATTTCAAATTCAAATAACTAAATTCTACCATGTCATAATGTAACATGCATTTATAAACAGTGGACTTGGGAATGACCATATGAAACATCAAATTTAAAAAGAACAAAGATTTGACATATCCTTGTTAAGTATAGAACGTGTTGATGATATCAAAAGTAAATGTAAGGGTTCTTCACGCTATGCTTTTGATAAATAATGTATCTATTTGTAGCGTGCACACCTGGAACACACGGCGCAGGATGTCTATCACTTTGCTCCCACTGCAAAACAGGAAGTGTGTGTCATCGGGTGACTGGTCGATGCCCGGAAGGTTGTCAACAGGGATGGAGGGGAGCTAAATGTGACGAGGGTACGTTCACTCAAAACAGTCATTGGTATTACTGAGGGAAGGTAAAATAGAAGACGACTATGGAACCCGTTAATCCACACGCTTCTTTTTTTGTTCCAGAAGAATAACTGACACTGTTTTTCAAATGGAAAAGAATCCTCATGATCGGAATGCTTCTGCATGTTTTCTTAGTGAAAACACATTTTTACTTTGCAAATAAAATTGTAAAATACAATATTCCATAATTTCTGAAGCATCACAAATTATCCTGTTAATCCGTACTCTGTACGTAACTTTCTCTGGGTGGTAAGCGATGATGTCTGAGAAGATTGAGCAGTTAAGTGATTAGAACTTGACCGTGGCCGCTTCTGCATTTTGCTTTTTAAACAATCTTGACTTTGACAACCCAAGAAAGAAATATTAGGCCTTTATAGCCCTTTAAGGGATGCTGGTAACTCGTGTCAATGTAATACTGATGGTCATGCCCTTGAAAGAATAGCTTTGAAAATTATATGAGCGTAAACACGTCAGAGAAATAGATATTTAGGCGATCAATGTTTCACACTTTCGTCAAAATCTTCAAAATGAATTTTTTTTTAGATCTTTGCCATTACAAATTGGATTCACTGAATTCCTACATTTTCATCATGTAAAATGCATTTATAAACACTTTTGAAACTTGGGAATACACATTTGAAACAAATCAAATTGTAGAAAGTAAAGTATAGAACTTATTGCAAATGTATGTTATTGACAAATGCCTTTTCAATTTCTAGCTTGTATTCCTGGCACACACGGAGCAGGATGTCTATCACTTTGCTCCCACTGCAAAACAGGAAGTGTGTGTCATCAGGTGACTGGTCAATGTCCGGAAGGTTGTCAACAGGGATGGAGGGGAGCTAAATGTGACGAGGGTACGTTCACTCATTGGTATTACTGAGGGAAGGTAAAATAGAAGACGACTATGGAACCCGTTAATCCACACTGTTTTTTTCAGAAGAATAAATGTAAAACGTAAAAGAATCCCATGATCGGAATGCTTCTGCATGTTTTCTTAGTGACAACACATTTGTACTTTGCAAATAAAATTGTAAAATACAAAATTCCATAATTTCTGAAGCATCACAAATTATCCTGTTAACCCGTACTCTGTACGTAAGTTTCTCTGGGTGGTAAGCGATGATGTCTGAGAAGATTGAGCAGTTAAGTGATTAGAACTTGACCGTGGCCGCTTCTGCATTTTGCTTTTTAAACAATCTTGACTTTGACAACCCAAGAAAGAAATATTAGGCCTTTATAGCCCTTTAAGGGATGCTGGTAACTCGTGTCAATGTAATACTGAAGGTCATGCCCTTGAAAGAATGGCTTTGAAAATTATATGAACGTAAATACGTCAGAGAAATAGATATTTAGGCGATCAATGTTTCACACTTTCGTCAAAATCTTCAAATTTTTTTAGATCTTTGCCATTACAAATTGGATTCACTGAATTCCTACATTTTCATAATGTAACATGCATTTATAAACACTTTTGAAACTTGGGAATACACATTTGAAACAAATCAAATTGTAGAAAGTAAAGTATAGAACTTATTGCAAATGTATGTTATTGACAAATGCCTTTTCAATTTCTAGCTTGTATTCCTGGCACACACGGAGCAGGATGTCTATCACTTTGCTCCAACTGCAAAACAGGAAGTGTGTGTCATCAGGTGACTGGTCAATGTCCGGAAGGTTGTCAACAGGGATGGAGGGGAGCTAAATGTGACGAGGGTACGTTCACTCATTGGTATTACTGAGGGAAGGTAAAATAGAAGACGACTATGGAACCCGTTAATCCACACTGTTTTGTTCCAGAAGAATAAATGTAAAACGTAAAAGAATCCTCATGATCGGAATGCTTCTGCATGTTTTCTTAGTGACAACACATTTGTACTTTGCAAATAAAATTGTAAAATACAAAATTCCATAATTTCTGAAGCATCACAAATTATCCTGTTAACCCGTACTCTGTACGTAAGTTTCTCTGGGTAGTAAGCGATGATGTCTGAGAAGATTGAGCAGTTAAGTGATTAGAACTTGACCGTGGCCGCTTCTGCATTTTGCTTTTTAAACAATCTTGACTTTGACAACCCAAGAAAGAAATATTAGGCCTTTATAGCCCTTTAAGGGATGCTGGTAACTCGTGTCAATGTAATACTGAAGGTCATGCCCTTGAAAGAATGGCTTTGAAAATTATATGAACGTAAATACGTCAGAGAAATAGATATTTAGGCGATCAATGTTTCACACTTTCGTCAAAATCTTCAAATTTTTTTAGATCTTTGCCATTACAAATTGGATTCACTGAATTCCTACATTTTCATAATGTAACATGCATTTATAAACACTTTTGAAACTTGGGAATACACATTTGAAACAAATCAAATTGTAGAAAGTAAAGTATAGAACTTATTGCAAATGTATGTTATTGACAAATGCCTTTTCAATTTCTAGCTTGTATTCCTGGCACACACGGAGCAGGATGTCTATCACTTTGCTCCCACTGCAAAACAGGAAGTGTGTGTCATCAGGTGACTGGTCAATGTCCGGAAGGTTGTCAACAGGGATGGAGGGGAGCTAAATGTGACGAGGGTACGTTCACTCATTGGTATTACTGAGGGAAGGTAAAATAGAAGACGACTATGGAACCCGTTAATCCACACTGTTTTGTTCCAGAAGAATAAATGTAAAACGTAAAAGAATCCCATGATCGGAATGCTTCTGCATGTTTTCTTAGTGACAACACATTTGTACTTTGCAAATAAAATTGTAAAATACAAAATTCCATAATTTCTGAAGCATCACAAATTATCCTGTTAACCCGTACTCTGTACGTAAGTTTCTCTGGGTAGTAAGCGATGATGTCTGAGAAGATTGAGCAGTTAAGTGATTAGAACTTGACCGTGGCCGCTTCTGCATTTTGCTTTTTAAACAATCTTGACTTTGACAACCCAAGAAAGAAATATTAGGCCTTTATAGCCCTTTAAGGGATGCTGGTAACTCGTGTCAATGTAATACTGAAGGTCATGCCCTTGAAAGAATGGCTTTGAAAATTATATGAACGTAAATACGTCAGAGAAATAGATATTTAGGCGATCAATGTTTCACACTTTCGTCAAAATCTTCAATTTTTTTTAGATCTTTGCCATTACAAATTGGATTCACTGAATTCCTACATTTTCATCATGTAAAATGCATTTATAAACACTTTTGAAACTTGGGAATACACATTTGAAACAAATCAAATTGTAGAAAGTAAAGTATAGAACTTATTGCAAATGTATGTTATTGACAAATGCCTTTTCAATTTCTAGCTTGTATTCCTGGCACACACGGAGCAGGATGTCTATCACTTTGCTCCCACTGCAAAACAGGAAGTGTGTGTCATCAGTTGACTGGTCAATGTCCGGAAGGTTGTCAACAGGGATGGAGATGCGCTAAATGTGACGAGGGTACGATGATTCAAAACAGTCATTGGTATTACTAAAGGAAGGTAAAATAGAAGGCGACTATGGAAGCCGTTATTCCACCCGCCTCCATATTGTTCCGGAAATATAACACTGTTCGTCGTAAGTAAAGGAATGCTCTTGATCAGAATACCTCGTGTGAATATATAATTGTATAATATATGTTGTGTCTTTAATCATCCTGTCAATTCGTATTTCTATTTTGAGAAGCAATCAAATATTTGTGAACAGGAAAGGATATTGAATAGCAGTTCAGTAGTTAACAGTTCCACCTATATGATTATTCTTTAGGGTTCACCTACAACTTGACCACTGACCATTTTGTTTTTTAAACCATCTGAACATAAACTAAAGGAAAACATATAAAATATATACCCTCCTTGAAGAGGCGACTGACGGGATCGGGTGGTCAGGCTCGCTGACTTGATTGATGCATGCCATGGATCCTAGTCGATGCTCATGAAATCAATGACTGGATTGTCTTGTCCAGACCGTCGTCATATAGCTGGAATATTACTGGGTGCGGTGTTAAACAACAAACCAAACAAACAAAACCAACTACAAAATATTCGGAAAATACATTTAAGAATCAAGCAGTTGCCGCCAAATACATCTTTATGAGGAAGTTGATAAAAGACGTATTCAGAATCAATTTCTTATACTTTTGATAGGTAATAAATGATATGTTATCTCTCAGGTTAATAGCTTCACGGATAATTACGTTTTTGTGTGATCTTGCCCTTACAGTAATAGAGAATGCAGATTTTAATACGTTCTTTCATGGATAGGAATTTAGGATGTATCAATTTCCTTCTTGCTCTTGGCATTCCAGATGAAGGTGAAACCGGGGCTGAGACAAACAACACATCTCTTCTAAGTAAGAGATGTATAAACACTTATGTTTACATCGTCCGAGTTCATCCAACCTTTAAATGTAACCAGTCTTCAAATAAAAACATGTTTTCTCGGGGGAAATGCAACGAATGTATTACTAAGTAAATGACATTGTGTGGTTATAAGCAGATAAGATTAAGTGACAGAGACATAATTGAACGTCACAATTTATTGGCCATTTCATTCAAAAAAGTATCACCAATGAGCATATTTGTATCTCATTACAAGTAAAGATGTGAAGGTATTCATATCAATCCCACGAGCTTCCAGCGAACCATGCATTAACCAAAACACGACCATTATTTCAGTTGGAGTTATTGGAGCGTCAGCTGGGGTTGTTGTCCTACTTGTCATCATCGCCATAATTGTTGCCGCAGTCGTACTTTCCAGGTAATGTCATGTGACCTTCTCATCTTATGTACATTAACAGCACTTGTTCAAAGTTCAACATGAAATACCTTTGAATGTGATTAACACGTGTTTTGTCAAAAATGAAAGCAAATGTCATCTCAGTCCAGTAGAAATTGCATTGGACTTGGACATTTCTGATAACTGGTCAATTTTTTGTTTAAACTCACCAGAAGGGTGTTACTTACTGGTCACCATAGAATAAACCCAAAGAAAATAAAGATTGGACAAATATATTTCTTTTGCACAATTTTGGGGGTGGGGTCTGTTGTCTTTTTTTACACAAACGACAGCAGGCTGTTGTCATGGCGAGAAAGTACATGTTAAAATATGCTTTTGTCTTCATTCTTATCAGTATTTTCATGTCTCAAAAAGCCTTATTTGATTAAATACAAATTATTTTTGAACATTTAGTTGTTGTCGGCCATCTTGAATTCAAGATGGCCGCCATCTTGAATAGTCAGCTGGACTGTCGTTCCCACTTTTCCTGTATACCTACAACCTTTTCTATTTCATAAAGGAGGTAACTGTACACACCTTTCATTGGGGGGTGAGCTTGCAAGTGTGTGCATTGATTTTCAGGGGGTCAAAATTGCATAAACTGAAGGGACAATGTATAACTTGGCAAAATTGGCTGTAACATATTTGTTGTTAAGTCATCAAACTATCCAAACTATGTTTTCGATAACAGGCAATATGTTAGGTTATTTGAATTTGGCAAACATTTTGTTTCATTTTAAAAGTTATTCTAGTTCACAGTCAAAACATTGATAAAAATGATGTTTTTTTTAACTTCATTTTCAAAACTTGTGAGAAGGTAAAACACTAATACCATTGAATTATGACAATAAAACCACTATAACTGTATATCACAGAGTGCCTGTTCTATTCCATACAGAAAACGAAATACCCCCACACCCAAAAGAACAATTTTGACGAAAACTGCTTATTGAGAAATGGTAGTCGATTATGTTAATGTTTTTGAAGGTGATGATAATTGTAGCAATGCTTAAAAACATCAAAATAGTAGGTCATAAGGGCACCCAATCGCCGACACACGAAGTCAGCGATCTAACCCACAAAAATGAAAGTCTGTAAACTGGGAGTCTAGATCACGTACTTTGTGTACCCCTCTGACAAGTGTTAAACGGCACGGCTCCAATGGCAGAAAGCTATGAACACACAATGTCATTTAGAAAGTGGTCAAATGTAACAAATGTTATATTTGGGATAAACCTTTCTTATTAAAGTACAGATTCTCGATTCCGGGATTCGAACCGACACTGCCAGACTGAGGCAACTAATCGCCAGCACACAAAGTCAGCGATCAAGCCCACACAGCCACCGAGGCTTTCACAAAAATGAAAATCCGACAACTGGTAGTCCAGATCACGTATTTTGTGTACCCCTCTGACAAGTGTAAATTGGCACAGCTCCCATGGCCGAAAGCATTTTTGTGAAAGCCTCGGTGGCTGTGTGGGTAGGATCGCTGATTTACTTCATGACAAATCTGTTATTTTATGGACAGCGTCAACAAAAAGTTCACAAATTGTATATGAATTAATAACAATAACACTAAGAAGGGATATCATGTACACCGTGTCTCGTGTTGATTGCGTACCATCGCACCTCGACCGTGTGGATCGTTGCTGACAATATCAATCTCTGATTTACCTGGTAATGGCCTGATTATGTACGAGCAGCCGTCATACACGTGCAACATTGTTTAGTGCGGCGTTGAACAACAAACAAGCTATAATATTCAAATTTAAGGTGTAACGATAAAAGGTAAAATTACACTCTTATCAACTAATGTAAGGGGATATAGCGGAGTACAAACTATGTGCTGGATATTACATTGATAGAGCTTTGGTATAGTTCGTATTTAGCTGATTACATTGTGGTTTGATGTAGGGTTTAATAAACCAGCATGTATGTACGTTACCCATTCATTAACATTTTCTGATAGTATTTGATGCTGATCGTCGTTTGAATCTTATATATCTTTGTGTTTATGATTTGTGGTATACCAACCAATAAGCGCTTGGGAATGTTCATTGAGGAATCGATCGGAATCGGATCTGATATAACACAGAGGTGTGTGTGTAGGGGTATCTTTTAGAACCAGATAATCACCAAATATATATTTATAGCATTTATAGCATCCGTTTTAAATATATTACCACTTCCCTAATTTTGATATTTATAATCCATCTACACAAATCCACCTGATAATATGCTAACTGAGCAAAGATAAACATAATTGTTTAAGCACTAGTTTTGGAAGTGTATTGTCTCTATATATGTCAGTGCAAGCTGGTGTCCATTAGATTTATACATACACAATCGAGCATGCTCTTTCTTCCAAAATTTCAAAGAGCGTCATACGACTCTTGCTCAGAGGTTATTTCATCAAGGGTACACCATTCAAAGCCATTGTAAGGCTTTAAGGAGTGTCATATGGAGGACATTTCCAAATTTGACGCATTCCCCTTTTTATTTTTTGACTTGTACCATAAATATATTTCCGTGTTTGTTCTGTTGAACATTTCACTTGTCTTTGCATTTTTATCTTTTTATGTTATCGCGAATATCTAGAATCATTACCAATCGATAGTGATTCATAAAGACAGAATCGATTATGATGTAGTCGGAATAGTACGACGGAGTCTGCCTTTAACAGATATGTATTATGTTTATGGAAATGTTTTATTTTGGTTTTATCTTTAACAGACGAAAGCGACGTACTCGACAGCAGAGCATCGATCAATACGACACAGTCGATATGGCCAGGCGACCCAAGATCTTCCGCGCGGCCACAGACCATTGCCCCGCCTACTTAATATAAGCACTATGGGACAAACCCCTGCTCCACCCTCCCGTGCTTATCCTTCCCAAGCTGATGAGTGCATTCAAATGTGGTACATGAGTAACCCCACTGAACAGTCAACTGAGGAGCACGATGACCATTTGTATGAATTGCCAGTTTTTTAGTTCCTCGCAACACAGAGACAACGCATTAAAGTTACTCAATCTGTAGATGTAAAGGTATTGTTTTATACATGTGATTGTGTAAGTATTTGTCTTTATGAAAGCTTGTACTGAGTGAACGGAGTGAATGGTATGTTAAACTACGGGCTATATCACGTAGACCTGTAAATAGATGAATGTCACTGAGTCAACGGCTGGATGATAGCGTGTGTCACGACCCGAGGCGACGGGTACGATGCTACACAATCAGTCAGGTCACACCTTGCATGGCAGACATGAGGAACTGGGAACAGGTTTCCTCCAGAACTCACCATCGGGTGACACATACTGATTTTAAGGTCCTCATTTTTTATTACACTTATCACATTTCTTGTACATTTCCTGATCTTATAACAGACTTAAGGGAACCTCTGCACGGACTGATGAGTTTTTACAACTACGTTGTAGATCATTAGCATTGTGAATGTTACTGACATTATTAGAAACAATGGGGAAATTCAGTAATGGGGACATATTCCGAGGTATTAGAATCGTTTCCTCTTGGCACACGATCTTCACATGACTACTGACTTGAGTCAAAGGAGGTTCATACAGAAATCCTTATCCTTATAATCGGATAATCGCGAAATAGTAGTTGGAACGTTATGTTAAAACTAGTCATGGAAATATATTGCCCTATGTCAATTTCGTTCTTATATGTGTATATATAATATTGTTTCTATCATTAACGTGTACATTATTACAGTGCCTTATTTCACCTTTCAAAACAACACGCCTTTGTGTGATTTCTTCAAATCCTCAGTAAAGCTTTCAAAATGTTTTGTGGTAGTTATATGGAGTACATTTCCAAATTTGACGCATCAGTGTCAAATATGATGTCCAGTGCAATTTCTGATTTTGATTTGTACCATATGTTCGTTCGCTTTTCTCAGGTTGACTTCCCTTTGAACGTATTTGTAAATGGTGCAACCGGTGGGGCAGAATACGCCCACCTTTTCGCGAACACCTAGTATCATCACTATTTGATAGTAATTAATACTCACGTGCTCATGATGCAGTCGGAATCGTACAATCGACTCTTGGCAGAGATTTCTTTTGAATATGGAAAGGGTTTTGTCGCTTTGATTTATTGCAAATTCGATTGTGGTCAATGTTCATTGAGAAATACATGCTGATAATTCAGATTTGTAATATACCATATTTGGATCTGAGTGTAAATATTATGATAAAAAACTATGAAAATAAGGCAGTTGTTATTTGAGTAGGCTTTGCTATCAATGAGTACAATGACTCCTATGTATTTGGAAAATGGACATGTTTATGTTTCATTCTGTATTTTCGTTTTTCATAGAATGACTACAGAGAAATAAATTAATAAATGGTTTAACATTCCATCTATCATAACCATTTTTTTAAAATAACTGGCAAGTTGTCTTGCCAACTCAATTTGTGTTCCTACACGTGGACAACAGGGTTTGAAAAGATCTTCAGCAATCATTTTGAAGAATGTGTTGTTTTTTTCCAGAAAGCGCTCCTTCAAACGTATATAGGGAAGCCTAGTGGTTAAAGCGTTCGCTCGTCACGCAGTAGACCCGGGTTAGATTCCCGACATGGGTACAATGTGTGAAGCCTAATTCTGGTGTCCCCCGCCGTTATATTGCTGGAATATTGCTAAAAGCGGCGTACAACCATAATCACTCACTCACTCAGGCGTATATAAAGGCAAATACTATTCCGTAACCTGATCATTTTCTTGTGACTCTACTTCGAGCACTGAATTGACATTAAAACGTTGATATTGTGAGCAGATTGTATTACACGTAAGGGATTAAATGTTCTGTTTGACGCCGCTTTACACAGTATTTTAGTTATGTTGGGGGTATCAGGTTGATGTTGTAGGAAACCTAAAGTGATGCAGGTCCTAGAAGTTTACCACTTTGGTGAATAACCAAGTAACATATTAGTCATTGTTTCTTGTTTAAAATAACTACCATGCATGCAACTGGAAATGGTTTTCAGTTTTCTTTGTCCGATATAACGGTTGATATGGATGACACAAGTTTACCATCAACATACCACGTAGGCAGTTTTGTTGAAGGTAAACTTCTTTTGAATATATCAATAACGTATGACCATATATTCACATTTGACACCTTTTGGGTGGAAGTCAAAATGTTATTTTCATTAGCTCATGACGCTGTGCATAAGACCTCGGCTACGAGTAATTGTAGATAATGAATCCCTTTTGAAAAAAACCGTTTTATTTTGAAAGTTAAATTCATTGTCGAGTCCGTTGATACTTTTTAAGAATCTGAGACGTATGTGTACTTAATTTACGTACGCTTCCATATCTTAAAAGTCACATCAATCTCAATCGCTTGTAAGGTGGTGGCGTAGCCTACTGGTTAAGGCGTTCGCTCCTCACGCCGAGGACCCGGTTCCAAGTCCACACATGGGTACAATATGAGAAGTCCACTTCTGTTGGCCCCGTCGTCATATAGCTAAAATATTGCAAACAGGCGACGTAAAATTCACTTACTCACCTCGACAGCAAAAAGCCGCATAGACCCACGTCGCGGTCCCTAGTTCTTTTATTGTTTGTACAGAATATTAAAATTGTCATGAATCGCTAACCTCACTACGTCGAAAGGTCTGAGGTCTGCACTTGGGACAGGTTGTGACTTGCGTACATTGTCTAAGCACTTTGTCAACACTACTTTTCATGTCAACATACACATAGGATTTTACGCAATTGTGAATACTATCTAAATAATACCATTGCGTGTCAGTGGGACAGAGATCGCAGTGGGAGAGTTTATTATTCAAATGATTGACTGAAGGCGGTCTGACGACTGACTGTACATGAACCAATACGCTCCAGTGAGTTGAACTGGGTGATATACACATTTGTATATTTATTAAAACAGGAATAATATACAATTTAAAGGATATGCAAATGACGGAAAATAAAACATCTCAACACACAACTCAACATATGAAACAAAGTTATGTGGCTTTAAACAAATAGCCTCCTGCCCCCCGGACATTTGTCAACCGACGGCGGCAGAGCTGTGTACCCGTGTGTGAATCTTCTGGAACTGTTTCGGTGTAAGATTGTCCACCGTTCTTACTGAACTTATAGTGAAATCTCAGCCGAAATAAGGTGGTCAGTTCGGACAGGGGAGAGAGATATGCCCCTTTGCGGTCCAGTTCACCTTTTTCTGGAACATAAAATTAATTAATTAACAATTTAATTAAAGCGACAAAACCCTTTCCATATCCAATAGAAATCTCTACACAAAGCAGGGTCGATTGTGCAGGGTCGATTGTTGGCAGTTATGCAATGTATGCTGGCAATAAAAATGTATCAACGTTCATCAAAATACGTTTCTATACACGGAAATGTGCAATTGCTCTCAATGAAGTATAATTCCAGCAGGGGGCACGGGTGGCCCAGTCGTCTATGGCGCCGCGATTCGCTGTGCAGAGTTGCGTCCCTTTGGCATGCCAGAGACCTATGATTGTGGGTTCGAATCCCGGTTCGCCCCGATTATGTTTCTAGGTTTGTCAGCACCATACCCGTGCTCGTGGGTTTCACCGAAGTGGTAAACGTCTAAGACCTTCGGGCTGTCCTCCCACATAAAGCTGACACGCCGCGATATAACTGGAATACTGTTAAAAGCGGCGTTAAACCCAACTCACTCATTCCCTATTTCCGGCAATACTTTTTTTAAACTGTTACGAACCCATTACTTCCGTGTGGGAAATGAAGAAAAGTACAGACGGAACATATTACCTTATGAAAATTTACAATTGTCAAAAAACATCACAATTTAATGGGATTGACACTGACACAATTCAAACACTAATTCGAATAACCACACACAAGTCTTAAATTTGCAAGATAATATATGGGCATCGTGTCTTTAGTTTAATGTCTTTGTTTGAGAGTAAAGCGACTTTAGAGAAGACCATGTAATGCAGACTTTTGTATGGTTGGACGTGCTTTCCCCTTGGACACCAATTGCTCCCCCCCCCCCCCCCCCTTGCGCATCTGTTTCTTTATGCGAGTGTTAATATGAATTTCTGCTCGGATTGGCATAGTCAAAACAAGGTAATTTGGCCAAGAAGTTTAACTTAAGCTTTAGGTATATCGATGATCTGATATTGTGCAATATCCATCAAATGACCAAATTCCCTTCCATTATCTTGCCCACCTGAACGAGAAATAAAGGAGACCGCCTCATGCGTTTCATATTTAGATGTATGCAGAAAGATTCAGAGTGACAAAACACTCTCCACCAGACTGTATGACAAGAGGGATTACTTCAACTTTCCCTTGATGTCAAGGAATACTCCTGCAGGTAAAATCGAGCGTGCTCTTTCTTCCAAAATTTCAAGGAGCGTCTTACAACTCTTGTTCATATTGAGTTTGATCAAGGTTACAACATTCAAGGCCAAATTTGACGCATCAGTGACATTCATGATGTCCGATGCAATTCCCCATATTGACTTGAACGATATGTGCCCGTGCCTCTTTGAGGTGAACAATTGACTGTGCTATGTTTTGATATGTTTTGCTGTGACGGGTTGCCCGGTTGGGCAGGAAACGCTCAACATTTCGCGAACACCTAGTATCATTACTATTTGATAGTGATTTATAAACACATGCTCATGATGTAGTCGGAATCGTACAATCGACTGTTTTGGGCAGAAATTTTAGTCGCTTTTATATATTTGCATCTCCTTTTCGACATGCATTGTTGGGTTAGTTTCTTGATTTTTTTCTAAGGGATCTGTTTCAGGATTGTTACGTGTAGACTTCAAAATTGATATAATAAGTTAACCCAGAAATCTATACGTAAATAAAATCAGTATAAAACAAACAAACAAACAAACAACAAAGAAATAGTATACAATTAAAAATTGTATTGTAATATTAATTAGGTGTACAAATCAATACAAAGTACTGCACAGCAATTACATTGGTAGTACACAGTAGAGTGGCAGTACAAAATCCAGTGGCAGTAGAACTACAACGGCAGTATAAAATATAATAGCAGTCATGTGGTTATAATATTCACCTAGCAGTAACAGTGGTCAAGGTTTCAAAATAGGCTGGATATCCAGGGTGAAATCAAATATCTTCACACAACCGCTGGTGTTGATGTAAATTGATATCAGATAGGCACGCTCTTGACCACAGTATATAGTCTAAATACCGTCCAAAATGTTAAATACAGTGCGAGATGAGTCTACCTGTTTCAAGATTCAAGATTATACTTGATTCCAAAAGCATATAAATATATATAACTACCACACCACTGCTATCATTAGCTAGCACTATGTCAAAACACAATGCCATGAACTTCAACAGAAACAATGTAATTCAGTTACAACATTCTTTAAAAAATTGAACACTGCAAAATTATAGAATAAAATATAAACCAACAAGGCCAAAGAATAAGCAGTCTCGTTTATACAGAGAAAACCCGATTATATTAGGAATAAAGGGCTAAACAGTTGTAACAAATATATACACGGATCACTGAAAATCAGTGATGGCACCAGATGCTCGCAAAAAGGGTAAGCCCTACCCATATGTGGAACACGTTTGTTTCCTACGCCCTCTCCTTCAATGTATAAAGTGACAAAGTTTTGAATTTTGAACAGCGATAATGACATGATGTTACCCTGAAATCTTACATGTACAAGCATGGTACTCATTACCAATGCGGCTTTAAACAACGAACAAATCCTTCACTACAATCCTTCAAGCCCTGTCGTGGGAGGTCGCGAGGGGAGATTTTTGAGACTCTCGTGCGCTATTTACATTGCATCCTCTGCTTTTTTTATTCTGCCTGGTTTCGGTCGCGTGTTCCGGTTCGTAATTTTACATTAACACTAAAAGTACTATATTGGACTAAAATGTATTTTTACGAGGTAAGGAGACATGAGTTTCACATCTATTTTGCTCTTTACTGTTTCCGTAATTTCTCCATACTTTATCTTTCACATCAACTTTTAATCAATACATTTGCTAATTTTTGTAAAATTCATTTGCGCACTATGATTATGTTGTATAACTACAAATTAAGTTAAACGAAATATAATAGGGCGCTTTATAGCTAAGGGAATTTGGGAGTATAAACATGTCCATGACATTAGCGTCGGCGTTTGTTAAAGGTCGGTGCTAAATTAGAACCGGGTCTTATAAGAACCTTACTGTTTGATGGATGCTGCGTCATGTACAGTGAAAAATGCCCTGAGTAGTAGGTATACTGGCTATCGCCCGTACAACCATCTAAATGTCACATTTTACACTATCGCATACCAACAGCAAGTCCCATGTTACTGAAACTTTATCATAAATGACCCTGGTATTGGTGTCTCTAAAACGTGTCTTAATATTAAACATACCCCCTGACTTTTTGGAACAGTCATATTGAATGTCATGTCGTGGAGTGTTGTCACTCGCCGTAAGTCGTCGTCATCTGTTTTGAACTAAAGGCCTAAGGCTCCAAGGTATAACATCTCAGCAAAGGTGTCTAAAACTTCATTTGTGAATTCTGATCTGAATTCTGGCACAATAAAAGCTGTATTAATTATTTTCTCTCTCCATTTCTCTGCTATTTTGCATATACATATATTTTATATACGGCAAATTCAAGGTATATGTAATATGATAAATTTATGATATTGTTTGAGCGTATTTCGCTTTTTGACCTCATCGTGGTATTTTACTTTAACATACACCCTTGAATACACTTCACCAAAGTCATATATTGTGTCCATCACTGACAGCACTGATATTATTCCAGTATATTATATTATTAGCCATTGTGGTACAGGTTATTTCCCTTTTATGTAATTTTCTAAAGAAGGTTTGACCCCGTGGTATTATCATAACATTTACATACAGTTTAGGATATATGAAATGTGGAAGTGACAAATATCTTACACATTGTTCAATTGTTAGCAGCTTCGTTATGATCAGTCGTGATTTAGTGCACCAACACTATCAAGTTAGATAAATTAATTTCATATATCTAATTCCATTGGGGTTGACAAAGCATGACTTATTAACAGGGCCAATCTATGATCCGTACTAACGATTATAGGTTTCTGGCCCACCGATCGAAGGGAAGCAACTCAGCACAGCGAATTGCAGCGCCTTAGATGACTGGGCCACTTGTGCTCCCTCATAATGATGATTATACCTTCTACACCGGCAGTTGTTGGATGTTTTACTTGCGATTCTAGACAACTTTCTACACAAAAGTAAAAGTAAAATTATATACATTAGTACAGAGAGCAAAAAAGAAGGAAGCACATTCTGTATACAAAACTGTAGGGTAAACTACAGAGAACACAGAGAATCCATTGGATGAACCCAATGGTTATACCATAGAAATGTTTATAAATGATAACAAATGGGGAGGTTGTGTGACATTTCAATTTCGTTAAGAAAGGATGTCTTTATATTGCATGTATATGCGTAGTAACTTGGTTACTCTGCTCCTGATCTGAGGTTAGTTGATTCCAGGTATGCGTAGAACAGTCAGTTTCAGGTATCAAGGATGTTAGTCGGTCGAAGGTGTGACGGATGTATCATTAATAGGGATGCAAATTAGCAAATCTAGGATGTGTCCAAGAAGATAAGATCTACTATTTGTCGAATTTGATCGCAATAAGGTCATTTAGCTGAAATATATATCATGATCTTACAGTTTTGTACTCGGTAAACGTGGAAAAGGTTTGAATGCTTGGTGTCACGTAAAGGACACATCAAGTAGCCTAGGGTGGGAACTCGTTTACAATTTACCCTTTTGGTATATCGGTGTCCGGAGTTTATGTATATTTTATACATATATATATGAAATCAAAACAACCTCTCGAAAAGCATATGTGGTTTGGAAGCATGCCAAGCCGGAAATAGAAAATGATTTTTTATCAAGGGCATGCAACAATACCGTGTATGTTTCACAGCATCAACCAAGACTTGTTCTTGCATTTAATTTTCAACAAAACATAGTCCATACACAAAACGCAATTATGATATCTATCTCAGCTGACAACATCCTGGTTTGGTGAAAAGAGCATCTGCCCGGAGAGCGGAAAGTCGGTGGCTCGATCTCCCGGTCTAACTGCATTGAATAATTGTCCTTGTGGTTACTTTGACTGGTGTTCGACATTACGGATATTAAACCACGACTGGTCTGCTTAGAAGCAGTGTGTGGGTAGGGTCTCTATGTTAAACTGCGGCATGGTATCTCATTGTACGAGCACTATGAAACCGACATACATGTAAGTCCGGACGGCCGATTTATAGTGCTAGCACACTGAGATACTATGCCGCAGTTTAACATGAATACCCCACTCAGACACAGTATATTGACTCCGAGCCGACCAGTCCTTGTTTTAGCCCCTTAATGCCGAGCGCCAGACAGGGTAACAACAAGTACCATGTTTTAACGTCTTTTGGTATACTTATTCTAAGAAACCGACATACATGTAAGTCCGGACGGGTACGATCAGTCACACACAAGCACGTCGTTAAATAAGTTCAAATATCCTGAACTTGTCATTTACCCGGAAGACGCCTCCTCACATCAATAAACTGCTGGCTGAACAAAAGAATTTCTTCTTCTTTTGATAACTTTAAACGGGTCTGTTATTATGTGTACAATAGGATCAGTTTCAAAGCCGTCTAAGCAGGACATATTTCCACTGACACACTCCCGTCACCCTGCTGAGGGTCACATTGACATGTTGGTAACCGAGGTGAAGATCCACGATATGAAACTAGGGCAGAATACCCACAGTCGAGCACACATACAAATGACCCTTGTTCAAACCGAAACTAACACATAATTTTTTTGTCGTATCCATATTTTGTCACAAGGTGGTTTATGAATAAGAATAATTTTCTTGTGAACTTTTTTTTCCAGATATATGTGCGTATTTACGTTTAATATTTTCGAATGCTTGCATAAAACGTCACGTAATCTATTCACTGTTGAAATCTGGGTTTAAATGTCATCATGGTAAAGCGGTTGAATTAATCTAAAATATTAAGTTTGCCTTAAGCCTCTTTCTTCTCAACTCCCCTTGCCATATGACTCCCGTATACAAATGTCTATGACAACAGGCTAGTCACGTCCTCAGTGGGCGTTAGCTGTATTATACGAGAGTAATCGAGGATACGATTTAGAATAAAGTCATATAGTGTTCTCTCTCGATATTCACATTTTTTTTTTATCGAAGCTGAACATCAAGCTGTTGCTGACGTATAGGATAAACATTCGGACAACACAATTTGTCTTGACCACTGAAAGTTAGGGAGGTGGTCAATAAAGCAACCGTGGGGTAACTGGGAAACAAATGTACAGTGGAGTGATTGGGAATATATTCCATCCTTTTGTTTGAAAAATACTATGAAAATAAAGACCAGCAAAACGACTAATATTATGATTTGCTTCAAGGAATCACATCATACAACATATATAGACTATTGATTGCTATTAACATTGATGTAACATTCTTTAGTAAAGCAAGGATTAAACATAACTCTGTCGCTCTTGAAGCTTGTGTCCAGATATCCATGACAGGGTTATGCAGATTGGTGGGATTTCGTCATTGTCAACTGCGTTTGTCCTGAAATGAAACACAAAACATTAGAATCATGGAATACCCTTTTGTAGGACAAATCAAACTAATCAGATGTCTCTCATGAGTCATGCATCTGTGGTCCGGATGGAGCGTCTGCCCGGATAGCGGAGGTTCGACCCCCGTCCGCCTTATACCAAAACGCGTCAAATGATACCCTGCCTCGGGCTCGACATACAGGGAATAGAAGAGGGACTTGTCAGCTCAGAGTCAGTTCTATGTGTCTGAGTGTGGAATCCATGTTAAACTGCGGCATGCATATGGTATCTCAGTGGACTTGCACTGTGACGCTGGCATTAGTCTGGGTGAGTACAAGCAGTAGCGTGTGGTTCGAGCAAGCCACATGCTTCGTACTTAGAAAGCAGTGTCTTACTTAAAATTGAAGGAGTCATATGGTGACCCCCCTAGGCACGCCTGCATGTATATGGTGGATCCACCCACCGTCACCTGGTGCCTGTGCTGATAAAAACGGTTATCCTAATAGCTTCGCAGGGGAATGTCTGCAGTAGGTTGTTGCCATGGTGATGTACAGCTGTTTCTTGATACAAAAATGGATTCCTTGCAGCGTTATGTAGTCTCAAAGAAATATAAATAATAATTCCATCGATCCATCCATTAAACCATCCACCCATCCACCCAGTCATCCATTCATTCATTTACACACTGATGCATATCATTTTATATCATATCAATTCACCTCCAAGACTTCGCAATCCCCATTACCGATGTCGACACAGCTGGACCTCATTCTGTCGTATTGTCCCTCCTTGTCACTTGACTGGAGAGCCTCCATCAGGGCCTCATGGAGAAATATGTATTGATCCTGGTGAAAAATAAATATGTAGAAAATAAAACGGGGTGTAACATATGAGCATTGTGATCTGAAATATCAAACTTCAGCCAAGAAACACCCAGGAACAGATGATCTATCGAAAGAAAGGGAAATTCAAAATTTCATAATAAACTTCATTTAGGTCTGAGGGTACGGGTAGCTATAGGTCCTGTAGTACGCAGCTGAATTCGCTTTGCAAGAGCTGCTTCCTCGGGAGTACAAGACCTATGTGATCTTATGCTCGATTTTTTTTTATGTTTCTTCACTCTCTACATCAAGTATATATCCATATGACATCAGAATGCTCAGTTTTTAAATTAGATTGTGACACACGAGTAATAATTGTATGTATCAGTAGAAGGTTTATCTCCTTGACCTCTCACCTGTGTCTGTATTACATTCATTCGCTGATGTCGGAGCTGAACAATGCACGCAAAGACATCCACCGCACCTTCCGCCTTGGCTTGTTCAATCAAATAGTCCAGAGCGATCCACGTCCCAGTCCGGCCCACGCCAGCACTGAATTATACAACTTACTTACTCAGGGAATATAAACTCCACGAGCTCATGTTCTTTTCCTAGTAACCATATAATCAACAACAAGTGCTACATTGGTCAATATTAAGTTGAAGGCCACAGGTACTACATGTTCAGTTTTGTATCAAGTGAGTGAGTGAGTGAGTATGGTTTTACGCCGCTTTTAGCAATATTCCAGCAATATAACGGCGGGGAACACCAGAAATGGGCTTCACACATTGTACCCATGTCGGGAATCGAACCCGGGTCTTCGGCATGACGAGCGAACGCTTTAACCACTAGGCTACCCGACCGCCCCAGTTTTGTATCAAGACATACGAAGAGGTAGGGGTAGTCAGTTGGTTTGACCCTTTGGTTAACCCGGTTTCCATTCCCTGCATTGGTATCAACACATGAAAATAGAAAAACATTACAACAAAATCCCAAAGGATGTCATCCCTACCCACCATCAAGTTTACTACGACCTACATCGGCACTGCAGAATGCCACTCCCGTTGAGACACATGCTACGTATTTCACTGAATGCAATACATGTGGAACTCATCTGATAAAATATCCACTTATTGTCGTCAGTACCATCGGTAATTCATCAGGTATATCTGCTGGATAGAAGGAATGGAGTATATGTGATATTAAACACGTCACTGTGATAACAAGGACGACACCGAGTTAGTGTTCTCGAAATAAATGACACACGTTTTCCTGTCAGTATCATTCGACATCAGGGATTCACAAGGTCGGGACATAATGGCCCCAGATGTATGTAAAAAATTCAAGACTATGCACGACAGACCTGCAATGGACGACCGTTGGGCCTTTTCCAATCGACGGTGCGTTCTTGGCCAGTCTGTAGACGTCCACCAGCGCCCTGACATCCTCTGGTACTCCTTTGTCTGGCCATGCAGTGAAGTGGTACTGCTTCAGTGTCCTAGGTAACTCCGCCTCCTGAAAAGCACATGGGTTTTTTCATTTTATTCTTTCAGTGAAAATCTCCCATCAAATGAAGATTGTGAGATATGTTCGCTGTTCACAGTATGCGAGAGTATCACAGTGGAGAGACTGTATGTACATGTATCAGTACCCTGTGTATAGAGAACGTCCTGACTGTGTAGTCCGTCATCTCCTCCTCGGCCACACACTGAACATGGACATCGTCGTAGTTGGAACATGGCTGGCCGAAGTCGGGCCAGTACTTCTCACACTTAGCCTGAAAAGGAAGGGGATATGTTCATGTCAGTATGTTGTTTAAATACTACATCAACACTCACATAGTTTGTCTGTAAATAATCACCAGCTTTGATGGATTTTATTGGTTGGTTGTTTAACGTCGCACTCAGCAATATTCAAGCTCTATGACGGCGGTCTGTAAATAATCGAGTCTGGACCAGACAATTCAGTGATTAATACCATGAGCATCGATCCACGCAATTGGGATCGAAGACGTGTATCAACCAAGTCAGCGGTCCTGACCACCCGCCTTTTACGACAAGCATAGTCGCCTTTTACGGCAAGCATGGGTTACTGAAGACCTTTTCTACCCCGGATCTTCGCGGGTCATCAGCAAATAATGGCATCTAATAGTGAACACATTCATACATGTTTTATTGATATCTATAATAGTATCGTGATAATCCGTGAAACGAAAGCAACATATAATTATAACTTTTTTATTTGCAATTGATAAAATAGCGATAATTGCATTGTTTATTAATACCTTTCTGTTTTCTACGCAATTTGTCAGCATAATTATTTTACTCGCATCTATTTCCCACGTCATTCTCCAGAAGTCTCGTATGACGTCTCCATAAGGTCCTGGGAATATAAAATAATATTTCGAGAAATAAATTGTAGGTTAATAAATAGTTCATGTACTACAAGTGTCAACTGAAACAAACGCGCCATGTAAACCGGAAACAATCAAACAAGAAATATTACCTTGTGTAGCTACAAACTCCTGTGACGCCCCATATCCCTGAAATAAAGAGAAACGGGTAAACCGAAACAGATGTGTGACTCTCTGTTATATATAACCCTCTTCCGTCCTTAAAAACAATCATTGTTAGAGACAACTCACATTAATATTCTCCAAACTTAAAATATTTACATAAAAGAATGTTTCATGTGCAATGCAACTAAATCTCAATTTTTCAAAATACAGCATCCTCAAATTAATAAAAGTATGAACTATAAAGGGAAACTGCTTAAAGAATGAAAACTAACAGGGACAGTTAGACGTTATAATGTATGTTACAAAAGATAGTCTATTGCCTTGAAATTACCACAAATTGCTGCAGAATATCTGATGCCTTAAGGAAGAGAATATATGGATGCAAACTTCTTTATTATGAAGAACACAAGGTTTTGGAGTATATGCTTACTCCTTTATCAGGAGAAATGCCTTTCAAAGACCTGATCTGATGCCTTAAGTATCAACTCATTCGCGATGGACTTACGTTTATGTAGCTAGCGTTGATGTAGTCGGATCCAGGGATGTTGGGGATAGGGGTTAGTTTGACTCTGCAATGATCATCTGAAACAATTATAGCAACATGTATTGTTTAATTATGTCGACATATATCATAAGCATAAATCAAATTATGTTTTCATACTATTTTGGGGGCGGTGGGGGTAGTCTAGTGGTTAAAGTGTTGGCTCGTCACGCTGAAGACCCGGGTTCGATTTCCGGCATGGGTACAATGTGTGAAGCCCATTTCTGGTGTCCCCGCCGTGAATTTGCCGGAATATTGCTTAAAGCGGCGTAAAACCATACTGACTCACTGACTATTTTGTCGTGGAAGGTACGTGGGGTTTAATGTTCTTGGTCATTCCACTTTACACGTATATTCCTTAACTGTTCGGAGGACAAAGCTAAAACGTCTCACACACAAAGATCCAATGTGAAAGGAAAGCATTCGGTTTAGTCTACGTGTTAATGTTCTGTAATAGCATGATAATTTACAACATAGTTACTTTACAGCAAGCAAACCTCCATCAGAGTACCGAATGGCAATTTGGAGCTGTCACTAAGGAAATTATATGCACTGCAACATCTTTCTAGAAAATATATATTTCTTCTTCGATTTTTCTTTAACTGGCTGGAAGTGAACAGAAATGTCTAAATAAAATGTTACTGATACTTACAGGGTAATATATTGCTATATCTGTTTTTGAAAGCATTTTCTGGTAATTCGGCTTCATGACAGGACCCAAGCTTGCCACGGGGAAGGTCCTTAGGCAGGCCCGGAAACATGAAAGTGTTATGTTCATTGTGTTTAAATACCAGATTAATGCAAGTGGTAAAACTATGTCAGTATTAGAAACGATGCCTATAATCAGTTTGATAAAAGTTTAAAGTCATCAGTTCTTTGTTTTCTGTCTATTTACTGTACAATACGAAAAAGAAATCACTCACAGCACAGTGTGCAGAGAAACCACCAGTCCTCCTCATAATTTCAACATAGGTGCTCAGATTTAGGACGGACACTTCCGTTGACCACGCACTGTCTGGGTGTGACGTGTCAGTCACGTGACATGGGTGAGGGTCAAAACCAAATACAGATCTGCTATCATCCCGCGACAGTGCCGAATGACTTGGCGCTCGAGCTCGTAAAAGGGAAGTTCTATTGCTCTCTTTTATGATATCAGTGGATAACGAGGCATCTTTCCCATTGTTGTTCAGTTGGTCAACGGGGGTCGTATTACCTTGAACATATGACATACTAGTAGACAGGACTATCCAAAATTAATATATATAGATGTCATATGTCATATAATGCTCATTTGCTCATGTATGTTCCCTGCCTTACTGGTACTGCCATCTGTAACCTGCCTTACTGGTAGCACCATCTGTGTGGCCTGCCTTACTGGTACCGCCATCTGTGTAGCCTGCCCTTACTGGTACTGCCCATCTGTATACCCTGCCCTACCTGTACTGCCCATCTGTGTACCCTGCCTTACTGGTACTGCCAATCTGTATACCCTGCCCTACTTGTACTGCCCATCTGTGTAGCCTCCTCTACGTGTACTGCCCATCTGTGTACCCTGCCTTACTGGTACTGCTCATCTGTGTACCCCGCCCTACTTGTACTGCCCATCTGTATACCCTGCCTTACTGGTACTGCCCATCTGTATACCCTGCCCTACGTGTACTGCCCATCTGTGTACCCTGCCTTACTGGTACTGCTCATCTGTGTACCCCGCCCTACTTGTACTGTCCATCTGTGTAGCCTGCCTTACCGGTAGCACCATCTGTGTAGCCTGCCTTACTGGTACTGCCCATCTGTATACCCTGCCTTACTGGTACTGCCCATCTGTATACCCTACCCTACGTGTACTGCCCATCTGTGTACCCTGCCTTACTGGTACTGCCCATCTGTATACCCTGCCTTACTGGTACTGCCCATCTGTATACCCTACCCTACGTGTACTGCCCATCTGTGTAGCCTGCCCTACTTGTACTGCCCATCTGTGTACCCCGCCCTACGCGTACTGCCAATCTGTGTACCCCGCCCTACTTGTACTGCCCATCTGTGTAGCCTGCCTTACTGGTACTGCCCATCTGTGTAGCCTGCCTTACCGGTAGCACCATCTGTGTAGCCTGCCTCACTGGTACGACCTGTTACAAGTCGGTTATCAATAACATTTCAGATATGTTTTTGAGTGTCACCAAAAAGCATTCCTTGGTTCTTCATGTCGAGTAGAATATTTACTTATCTACGCCTCCTAAACGTTACACAATGAAAGAGTTACAATTATTGTTACAATATCTTGCGAAATTGGCTGTAAGTATATGTCATACTACCTCCAGAAGTAGGCTGATTGGATGGGTAGATCAATGGCATTTTTGTTGTATTGTTTGCAGAATCGTTTAGGAATCCTTGTCTTCCTCTCAGGGAATGTTGTACTGTTCGTCTGAATCAATGCAAACTATGGGACATTAATACATACATAATATATACATATATACATATAACATGTTTCTCGACAGTATGTACCCATTACGGTACAACAAGTTTGTTACCTTCTATAACTATTCATATAATCAAACAAATAAAAAAAAGCGACAAAACCCTTTCCATATTCAATAGAAATCTCTGTCGATAGTACGATTCCGACTATATCATGAGCATGTGTTTACGAATCACTATCAAATACTATCTAAAAAATCAACATGACAAAAATGACATGTTTCAAAATAAACATTGCCCACCTTTTGCGGACAAATAACGTGAGAACCAGCAGCAGAATGGCGATGAGAATACAAGGAATCGCTGACCAAACAGCATGGGTGGTATTGTTGCTGTCGCCAGGCGGGGCTGTGAATACAGGACATGAAGTGTAAAACGGGTTTATACCCTCAATATAGTCGACACTGATATGAGATTTAAATGTAACTCATGAAAGCTTGAAAGTTTGAAGCTTGAAGACTCATTGCGATTACGTTTTCCCAAGGTGCTACAACAAGGGCAAACGATTAATCTCATCACAAGCTTCAATTCTTTACAAACGAGGATGCATAACCCCGTCATGTTACTTTGGGAAACCAGACAGTCAGCACTCACATGTCAGACCCGTTCTACAGCGGTTAGGACACTTACTTTCACACTGGCCTCCCACCATTCCATCTTTACACCCCAAAGTACAGGCAGGATTACTTATACCTTGTTCGTTAGTGGTACATTCCATGTCTGTGCAATTGCTACTGCATGTGAGGTTACAGTGATGACCATAGGAACCATCTATGCATCCATCTGCACACGAACCGTTGTCTCTGCTACATTTGTCAGTAGCGCAGTTCTCAGGACATTTAACATCACATGTGTCTCCATGCCAGTCGGAAACACAACCATAATAACATGTCCCATTGTTCTGACTGCATGTTCTTTTCAGACAATTGTCGCTGCATTTCTCCTGGCACTGCGTTTTGAAGTACCCTGGTTTACAGGGACTGCAACTCCCATCTCTACTACATGTCTCACTACCACAGTTCCTCGAACACTTCTCCTTGCATTGTTTACCATAATGTCCCTTCACACACGCAATACATGATCCATTCTGGTAGCATGTACCATGTAGGCATTTGTCACTGCAGTATGTATTGCATTTCTTCCCAAACATTCCCTGATTGCATCCATGAGTACATGCTCCAGTTGTGCTATTGCATGATGTATTAAGACAATTGTTATCGCATTGTTTGTCACATTTCACTCCGAATAAGTTCCCCCTACATCCACAGATACAAGAACCATCTCCACGGGCACAGTTTGAGACTCCGTCTCCACAGAGACCACAGTGGTCACAGTTGAGGTCACACTGTCTTCCATATCTACCCTCGGTGCAACCAGGAACACACTCCCCTGACCACTGATAGCAACTCAGACTCTGACATGAATCCCCACATTGTTTGTCACATGCTTCTCCCCATCTTCCAGTTACCGGACATGTTCTTGTACATTCATCATGGTCATCTTTAGTGTGTCTCTGGCATGCTGTGCAAGAGTCGCCATTCCTGTACATACCAACTGCACAATCTGGAGAAAATAGAAACCATCTTTTTCTATAACAAACATAAGTTATAGATTAATATCTTCATTTCCTAACGCTGTTCATGCAACAGCAAAACAGTTTAAAGCTAAAGATAATATGGATTTTAAATATTTTAGATGTGACCCCGCCTCTTTGAACCGTATTTCAGTTATATCTGAATCGGTACTAGGGTGTTGATAAAGAAAGGATAATAATTGGACAGCAGCTGGGATTCGAAACCACGAACAAATGGACTAAAGGACGGACTTCTGCATAGCGAATTGCAGCTTCAAAGACGACTAAGGCACCCGTGCCTCTGTACTTGCAGATAGGGGCAAAGTACGACATGGTAAATGCTACATGCGTGCAGATATAATACTGTATGCAAACTGGTGTTGTTTAAACATAAAAATCATGTGGGATTTGTACGTTGATCCCAAAGAAATACTTGACTGATTGCCTACGCATGATATCTATCCAAAGGATAGGACATGTTGTGGTGAATACAACATACAATCTCTATATGATAGTGTGGTGTGTCTGGAATAGCATTATATCAGTGGAACACAAATCTCACTGTAAATAGAATTGTATGACAATATATAATTGGTTATTGTTGGTGGGGCGATATATATATCGTTCAATCAAATCGTACTAGTTTAAACATCTTTATACGGGCTATGTTGTCTTTCATATTTTAATACATTCTATTCAGAAGGATAGATATATAAAGAAAGTTACACAAACCCGTTAAGTTGCAGCGACCGCACGTCCTCCGGCAATTTTTATCGATACCTGGTTGTCCACAATACGTCTTCTGACAGGACGCACTTGTATCTCGGCATGTTACGCTATCTGTAAAGTCATAACATGGCTAAGACAATACACATCTACCTTTATTTATATATAATTCCTTGCTTTTAAGTAGTTATTCTATCATGGAGAGGGAGGATATCAATGGCCCCACCCTTCATATACTACACAAGCGATGATGCCGGTTCGATAATTTGTGCACAGTATCTCTCCATTAAATGAGGTCAAAATGTATCGATAGAAAGTGATAAGTTAACTCATTCTGATAAACATTCTAACAACAACTAGCTGTTCAGTCATGTCAACATCACTGTGCCCGGACTACCGCGGCGACCAACTATTCTGTTCATTATCGATACACTGGGAATAATGCCCGCCATGGGAAGATTGACCTGTGACGTAAAACAAAACCACTGATCACTCAAAGGCATGGCATTTCCGCAGGCCAATGCCATTCATTGCCGGCTATATGTGTTCATATACCGCAAAGGTTACAATCGCCCTTCAATTATCGGTTTCTGTCTATGATCAAGAAGCGTAACGCTTCTTTTTTGTTTACACATATCTAAAAGTAGCTTCATTTTTTGTGAAGACACTTTATCAATAACATTTAAAGTCTGATAAACTTGATTATCAATAAGGGGAATAATAACGGTAAACTGTCTTGGCATCATCTGATGTCTCTTGGGTGATGGTAAGTCCCAGAATAGGATAACGTTAGACAACAGATGATATCTAGAGTGTTTGCTACATACATATACTTCACCACGTACGTCTTTCATAAGCGTGGAAACCGATCTGTCCATCTCTCCATTTACTGACATACCTGTCTGATCTCCAGCTGTGGCTGCTACTAGTATGTACAAGCAGATGATACATCTCAAATCAGTCGTGCTGTCAATCAAACGTGGTGCCTGTAACAAGGACAACAATATGGTTTCGATTGCAAGGATACACATACGTAGTTATAACCATGCTTTGGACGAACATGGAATTCTGTGAATCTTTATCAGATATGCATGGAAAAAAGAATAATAAAAAACAATAAACAAGTGAGATCTACACATCATTTACCTTCATGATTTGCGTGTGAGCGGTCGTTCCGATGTACATGAACTGACATCGCTTTAGTGAACCATACTTTCTATTTCCTAAATCCTATTACAATGGTGTATGGAGAATTTGCGTCACACTGCTTCACCCACTTGGTCAACATCCGAAACACTGAATGCATTTGAATGTACAAGGATTTGATATTTAGTCGCGAAATATGTGTTGGGCAATGTAACTTACCATAGCTTCAATTATCGTTTAGGAAACGTATAGTAATCATTATTTGATATTTTTTATATATGTGTTGTTCTTTTATGGCATGGACATGCATATGTATATCTTTTATTATCCTCATTTTTTATCTATTGTTAAGATATATATCAAACCAGAAATAAAACCATGCACAGCTTTAGGAAATAGAATATGTATTTTGTGACCATGTGCTTGGTGGACTTCGATTATTATGTTTAGTGTTTAGTGTTTCGTACTCATGCTACCTCGGCAGACTGAAGGTATATCTAGAAAATATGTGATGATAGTATTACACGTGAGTGTGTGTCTTGTAATGAAGGTAATTTAAAAAGGTGTTTTGATGACACAAAACTGGCTTCGAAGGCTTCCCTTGGATGACTGGAATATATCTGA
This sequence comes from Haliotis rufescens, assembly GCF_023055435.1. Lineage (NCBI taxonomy): Eukaryota > Metazoa > Mollusca > Gastropoda > Lepetellida > Haliotidae > Haliotis > Haliotis rufescens. The sequence continues at coordinate 70,860,761 of NW_025963779.1, read as the reverse complement.
TGATGGTATCACACGTGTGTGTCTTGTAATGAAGTTAATTTTAAAAAGGTGTACTTATCACCCAAAACTGGCTTCCATACCTTGTGTGAACTTTGCACATCATTATGACGTCATCGGTTATATTCATGTGACAAACAAATGACATTACTAATATTTCTGCCACTGATCATGAAGCTGGTAAGCTGTTTTTCTCACTACAAGCTGTTCATATGATGACACATTATTATATATAACATTTGTGTACTTGCATTTTAGATTTTCTCTTACAGAAAAGGGCGATCGGGTAGCCTAGTGGTTAAAGCGTTTGATCGTCACGCCGAAGACCCGGGTTCGATTCCCGACATGGGTACAATGTGTGAAGCCCATTTCTGGTGTCCCCCGCCGTGATATTGCTGGAATATTGCTAAAAGTGGCGTAAAACCATATTCACTCACTCACTCACTCACTCTTACAGAAAAAGTCTTGTCAGGAAACTGCATAGAAGACCCTTCTTATATGTTCTTTTACAGGTATGACAACGTGAGTCGCCATATTTTGATACAAAGAGAAAATTGTGATTAGACGAAGGTTAATAGCGTTCTGAGATTGTTTGGGATATGATGACATGCATCAACCAATCCTGACCACCCGATCCCGTTTGTAGCGTCTCACGACAAGCATAGTTGTCTCTTTCAGCAAACACGGGTTGCTGAAGACCTATTCTAACCAGGAAATTCACGGGTGAGATTGATTTTGATGCAACAAGGAAGCAGTTGTAAATGATGTCCAACATTAAACCATTAAACTTTCACTGTCTCAGTTCATTTAAACGTTCTCTTCTCTCGATGTAATCAGATACAATGGTACAAACTCTTATGGCGAGACAATAAGGAATATTTGTTTTGTGTAATACCGTTGGCAAGATCGGAAGTTCAAATAATGATGTGTTAAAGTAAGTCGTTATACAGGTCAGTGTCCAATGCGGCCGTGTTATAGATATTGTTTTCGATTTCCTCATCTATATTTATAAATCAATGGATATGTTGTATTACATTTGCTCTGGTTCAATAAAATAAGGATATTTCTCGAAATATGTTGGTTTACACTGTTTTCACACTGAGTGAGTGAGTGAGTTTGGTTTGACGCCGCTTTTAGCAATATTCCAGCAATATCACGGCGGGGGACACCAGAAATGGGCTTCACACATTGTACCCATGTCGGGAATCGAACCCGGGTCTTCGGCGTGACGAGCGAACGCTTTAACCACTATGCTACCCGACCGCCCCGTATTCACACTGCCTTGTGTAAAGTAATGGAAAGCATGAGTTTGAAATGTTAACACGCAGCATGTTACTGATACAGATAAAGGTCCATTGTACGTTTCCGACTATATCATTAGCATGCGTTTATAAATCAGTTAGTAATGACACCATGTGATGACATATGATAGTATACTGACCCATCAGTGGCAACCGTTACAAGCAAGGGCAAGTCAAGTGTCCACCTTAACAGACATAGGAACATATGGTACAAATCAAAATAGGGAATTGCCTCGTTAGCGCATAGCGCAACCTTAGCAGTTAATTATATTTGCGTGTGTGGTGATGGGTTAATCGTAATCTGAACATTTCTTCTATTTATTATTTATTACGTCATAATATCACTTAAAATATAATGTCTTTGTTTATGAGACAAATGTTGTTTCAAATATGTGATATGTCTGTAGCTTACGGATGCCTTTTAGGGCCATTTGTTTTTTATATTTTTTTCTTGAAATTTCAAGTACTAAGTTAAAATTTTAACATACTAAGTTACAATTTCAAGATACTAATTGGAAATTTCAAGATACATTGGTTGAAATTTCAAGTTAATATCTTAATATTTTAACTTAGTATCTTGAAATTTCAACTTACTCAGTTGAAATTTCAAGATACTTACTTGAAATTTTAATGTTATGTTTTCGCCGAGACATATGACAACTGCCCCTGCTGCAAAACAATAAGTTGAACGTTTTTCTTTACCTTGTACACTGCAGACATTATTCAGAATTAACATATCGATTTTAGTTTTGACAAAATCGGTAAATGTGTCACTGGGTTTTCTGGTCCATCACTTGATTGTCTGGTCTGTTTACAGACCGCCGTCGCATGGCAGGGGGGTACTACCGTGCAGTGTATGGCAACAAACACTTACTCCTTTTATGCAAGTTGTGTGAGTGGCGGTGGTACCGGTAGATCAGGTCTTGCTTACACTTTTCGCGAACATCTGGTGTTCCAACTGATTTTCAGGGATCCTTTCATAATTTTTTTACGGCTTATTTTGCCTTTTACGCACAATGGAATTTGTTTCGATGGATACTCGAAACAGTTTATTCTCTGGCGTTGGTGGTGTATATTGTGGAGGTTGTACATGCATATGTAATTCGAGTAATTTCCAACTTATTCATTTACTTCCTCGTATGTGTCTCATTTTACCGTCGAGGCGTAATGTGCATACCGTTGTGTTTAATTTCCGATGTGTGTGCATTAGTTGTATGTAAATTCCTTTTGGTTACATGAGCGGTATAACGTTTCATCGGTTAAAACAGATGAATAGTACAATCCCATTTCATGGATGTATTTACTGATTGAATTAATCAATCTATCAATTCACCATTTCTTTTGATGGTTGTTGTTTAACTCCAACCATTGAATGAAAAAAACATACAAAGGTTAAAAATATAACTATAACCTTTTTCCTGATTTGTCTCTGAGTGACTTGGCCTTTTTGGATACGCCTTGTACGTGTTGAGTAAAGGTGAAAATTTCCTTTCATATATTTGTTTAGAACTTATTAACATGATATCCTTATAACATAACTATAAGCACATGTAATAAGACCGAAGGAAAAGGATGTATTATAAATAATGTTAATATGCTTTATTAACATTAATCAGTGTGCAACCAAATACAAAGAGAAAGTTGGAGTGCATATTGAATCAAATATGTATTTGTTTCTTTCATCAAAACAAAATCTTCGACATTTACATTCGAATTACACAAGCACGACTCTGGGAAAATAGTTACCATATGAGATATCACACATAAATCCGAAAAAATAGGTTGGTTCAGGTGTTTTTTCTTTTCAATCCCACTTGATCAAATAAATTGTCATTTTGACAACTCTCTACATATAAAGGAAAGCAAACGAAGGCCATATACACCATATATATACACACAAGATTAACAATAAACATAATTATTGTTGAAGGTGACAACGACACAACATTTGTAGATGATATAGTAAAATTGCAGTCACACGGGTCAGGGGATTTTCACTGACAGACAAGTTTATCTCATTGACAAGTATGTGATAACGGCGTGTAGCCAGTGTCTGGTGGGGGTGGATTCAGTTGTTCGTAGCCTCTCTCTTCCACAGAGGAGTCGTTATTCATATCCGGAATTACGGCATACCGAGACCCTTCACTGTCACGTGATCCATTGAACTCTTGCAGTGAGATTTCGTCTGGTCTGCTGTCAGGGCTGCTTGGTGATAAATATATACCTCTTTGGAAGACTGGGCACCATGCACACACTCTCTTCCTGAAATACATTTATTCAAGTTAAAATGGTTGGTTGGTTGGTTTGTTGTTTAACGCCGCACTCAGCAATATTCCAGCTATATGACGGCGGTCTGTAAATAATCGAGTCTGGACCAGACAATCCAGTGATTAATATCATGAGCATCGATCCACGCAATTGGGATCGATGAGATGCATCAAACAAGTCAGCGAGCCTGACCACCCGATCCCGTTAGTCGCCTTTTACGACAAGCATAGTCACCTTTTACGGACAGCATGGGTTGCTGAAGACCTATTCTATCCCGGAATCTTCACCGGTAAAAGTGTACCATAATACATATGCAAGGCTTCAGATATATAGAAATCAAGAAGAAAGGATTCCTGTAAATAGTGTAGGGTTTGGAGATTTGATAATGCCAACTACCTTGGACACAAAAGTTTACAACGGCTTTATTATGGATTGTTCCGTTCAGTTTAATTGAATGTGTTATTGTATTGACGTGACTTGGCGTCAGTTCCTTCGTCTGTTTGATAAAGCGTTTACAAAGGCCTCACCTCGCGATTATGACTGCAATGACAAGCAGGAGAAAACCGAGACATGCTGACAAGACGACGATCACCCTGTGAAAGGACTGGACGTAGGACACTGAAAGTATGATTAGATCAACAATAACATTCTAATATTAAATAAACCCACGTGGTCAAGATATCATGACTAAAATCTTTTTTTCTTGAGATGAATTCAGAGCTCAATCTCTCACTCACTCAATATATGTCAATATAAAAAAGTAGCTTTTGCTGGCAGCTTTCGCTTGTCACGCCGAAGACACGGGTTCGATTCCCGACATGGGTACAATGTGTGAAGCCCATTTCTGGTGTCCCTCCCTGGAATACTGCTAAAAGCGGCGTAAAATCATACTCACTCACGCACTCACTCAGTGTGTTTCTTTGTAGAGATTTGCTTACTGATCTAATGAAACGTTTGTTTCCATTTATATCATTTTGAAGCATGCAACGTCATAACTTCACAAGGAAGCATTAACAGAGAATATGAAAACAGTTTTTGTCGAATGTCCTATTCTTGTCGGACGGGAAAACATCTAACAGCCAATAAACAAACCCACTCACTCACCCTCAGACTGTTTTGATATTTTGATTGAAATATCGTGTTTATACAATGAAAATGGCCTAGCTTCTTATTGGATTCTTAAAATTTTCTGTTTGACAATAATTGTTCATGATTGCATTTCTTTACAACACTCTTTAGATTTCCTACACGTTTTATGTAATATGGACTTTACCCTAATTTAATAATCGAAAGTAACTATTTTGCCAACTGTACTATTTACTTTGTCAAGTGTTACACAGTTCCGATAATAACTTAAATGAGCCTGATATCAGGTATATACTGTATCCTGTGCCTTTCTGATCTGTAATGTGTGTGGAGAAATAGTGAAAATAAACAAATACAATTAAATGGACAAGTAACAAAGTTTTGACCAAAGTAGCCACCTTGACAACCAAGGGTACATAACCTCGTCATGTTACTACTGCAGGACTTGTTACAGGAGTTTAAGTGATGCTCACATTTCAGACAGGTACCCGTTCTTCTGTTGCACGTTGTACAGTGGTCAGGACACTCACTGTCACGGTAGTCTCCCCACGCTCCATCCTTACATCCCAAAGTACAGGCAGGTTTACTTCCACCTGGGTAGGTAGTGGAACATTTCATGTCTGCGCAAATGCTACTGCATGTGAGGTTACAGTGATGACCATAGGAACCATCTATGCATCCATCTGTACACGAACCGTTGTCTCTGCTACATTTGTCAGTAGCGCAGTTCTCAGGACATTTAACATCACATGTGTCTCCATGCCAGTCGGAAACACAACCATAATAACATGTCCCATTGTCCTGACTGCATGTTCTATTCAGACAATTGTCGCTGCATTTCTCCTGACACTGCGTTTTGAAGTACCCTGGTTTACAGGGACTGCAACTCCCATCTCTACTACATATCTCACTATCACAGTTCCTGGAACACTTCTCCCGGCATTGTTTACCATAATGTCCCTTTACACACGCAATACATGATCCATTCTGGTAGCATGTACCATTTAGGCATTTGTTACTGCAGTATGTATTGCATTTATTTCCAAACATTCCCTGATTGCATCCATGTGTACATGCTCCTGTTGTGCTATTGCATGATGTATTAAGACAATTATTATTGCATTGATCGTCACATTTTACTCCATAGAAGTTCCCCCTACATCCACAGATACAAGAACCATCTTTACGGGCACACTTAGAGGCTCCGTCCTCACAGAGACCACAGTGGTCACAGTTGAGGTCACACCGTCTTCCATATCTACCCTCAGTGCAACCATGAACACACTCCCCTGACCACTGATAGCAAACCTGACTCTGACATGAATCCTCGCATAGTGTGTCACATGCTTCTCCCCATCTTCCAGTTACCCGACATGTTCTTGTACATTCATCATGGTCATCTTCACTTTGTCTCTGGCATTCAGTACAAGAGTCGCCATTCCTGTACATACCAACTGCACAATCTGGAGAAAATAGAAACCATCTTTTTGTATAACAAACATAAGTTATAGATTAATATCTTCATTTCGTAACGTTGTTCATGCAACAACGAAACAGTACTATTCACTTAAAGCTAAAGATAATATGGATTTTAAATATTTTAGATGTGACCCCGCCTCTTTGAAACGTATTTCAGTTATATCATAATCGGTAGGGTATTGATAGAGAAATGATAATAATTGGACATCATCAGGGACTCGAAACCACGAACAAATGGTCTTGTCGCGACTAAAGGACGGAACTCTGCATAGCGAACTGCAACTTCAAAACCATTGAGCCACCCGTGCCTCCTTACTTGCAGATAGGGGCGAAGTACGATATGGTAAATGCTATATGCGTGCAGATGTAATACTATATGCAAACTTGTGTTGAGAAAGTGACAATTTTTAAAAATTAAATTGCATGGGGGATTTGTATGTGGATCTCATAGAAATACTTAACTATTTGCCTACGCTTGATATATATCCAAAGGATAGAACATGTTGTGGTGAATACAACATACAATCTCTATATATCTCATTATATCACAGGATCACAAATCTCACTGTAAAAAGAATTTTATGACAATATATTATTGGTTATTGTTTGTAGAGCGATAGATATCGTTTAATCAAATCGTACATCTTCATACTGGATATTTTGTCTAACATCTTTTAATACATTCTATTCAGAAGGATAGATATATAAAGAAAGTTACACAAACCCGTAAAGTTGCAGCGACCGCACGTCCTCCGGCAAATTTCATCGATACCTGGTTGTCCACAATACGTCTTCCGACAGGACGCTCTTGTATCCCGGCATGTTACGCTATCTGTAAAGTCATAACATGGCTAAGACAATACACATCTACCTTAATTTATTTATAATTCCTTGCTTTTAAGTAGTTATTCTATCATTGTTGGGGAGGATATCAATGGCCAAACCCTTCATATACTACACATGCCGTTTAGGGATGATGCCGGTTCGATAATTTGTGCACAGTATCTCTCCATGAAATGAGGTCAAAATGTATCGATAGAAAGTGATAAGTTAACTCATTCTGATAAACAATCTAACAACATGTAGCTGTTCAGTCATGTAAAACACAACGGCAGACACACATCACTGTGCCCGGACTACCGCGGCGACCATCTATTCTGTTCAATATCGATACACTGGGAATAATGTCCGCCATGGGAAGATTGACCTGTGACGTAAAACAAAACCACTGATCACTCAAAGGCATGGTATTTCTGCACGGCCAATGCCATTCCTAGCCGGCTATTTGTGTTCATTTACCGCAAAGGTTACAATCGCCCTTCAATTATCGGTTTCTGACTATGATCAAGAAGTGTAACGCTTCTTTTTTGTTTACACATTTCTAAAAGTAGCTATTTTTGTGAAGACACTTTATCAATAACATTTAAAGTCTGATAAACTTGATTATCAATAAGGACAATAATAACAGTAAACTGTCTTGGCATCATCTATTGTCAATTAGGTGATGGTTAGTCAAAGAATATTATAACGTTAGACAACAGATGATACCCAGAGTGTGTGCTATATACATATACTTTACCATGTACGTTTTTTCATAAATGCGGAATCTGTCCATCGCTCCATTTACTGACATACCTGTCTGATCCCCAGTTGTGGTTGCTACTAATATGTACAAGCAGACGATACATCTCAAATCAGTCGTGCTGTCAATCCAACGTGGTGCCTGTAACACAGACAACAATATGGCTTCGATTGCAAGGATACACATACGTAGTTATAACCATGCATGGGACGAACATGGAATTCTATGAATCTTTATCAGATATGCATGGAAAAAAGAATAACAAGTGACATCTATACATCATTTACCTTCATGATTTGCGTGTGAGCGGTCGTTCAGATGTAAATGAACTGACATCGCTTCAGTGAACCATACTTTCTATTTCCTAAATCCTATAACAATGGTGTATGGAGAATTTGCGTCGCACTGCTTCACCCACTTGGTTAACGTTCGAAACCCTGAATGCATTTGAATGTACAAGGAATTGATATTTCGTCGCGAAATATGTGTTGGGCAATGTAACTTACCATAGCTTCAATTATCGTTTAGGAAACGTATAGTAATCATTGTTTGATATTTTTGATATATGTGTTGTTCTTTTATGGCATGGACATGCATATGTATATCTTTAATTATCCTCATTTTTTATCTTTTGTTAAGATATATATCAAACCAGAAATAAAACCATGAACAGCTTTAGGAAATAGATGGTGGACTTCGATTAAAGGATGTTATGTTTGGTGTTTCGTACTCGTACTACCTCGGCAGACTGAAGGTATATCTAGAAAATATGTGATGATAGTATTACACGTGAGTGTGTGTGTCTTGTAATGAAGTTAATTTAAAAAGGTGTTTTGATGACACAAAACTGGCTTCGAAGGCTTCCCTTGGATGATTGGAATATATCTGATGATAGTATCACAAGTGTGTGTCTTGAAATGAAGTTAATTTTAAAAAGGTGTACTTATCACCCCAAACTGGCTTCCATACCTTGTGGGAGCTTTGCACATCATTATGACGTCATCGGTTATATTTCATGTGACAAACAAATGACATTACTAATCTTTCTGCCACTGATCATGAAGCGGGTAAGCTATTTTTCTCACTACAACCTGTTCATATGATGACACATTATTATATATAACATTTGTGTACTTGCATTTTAGATTTTCTCTTACAGAAAGGGGCGGTCGGGTAGCCTAGTGGTTAAAGCGTTTGATCGTCACGCCGAAGACCCGGGTTCGATTCCCGACATGGGTACACTTTATGTGTGAAGCCCATTTCTGGTGTCCCCCGCCGTGATATTGCTGGAATATTGCTAAAAGTGGCGTAAAACCATACTCACTCACTCACTCACTCACTCTTACAGAAAAATCTTGTAAGGAAACTGCATAGAAGACCCTTCTTATATGTTTTTTACAGGTATGACAACATGAGTCGCCATATGTTGATACAAAGAGAAAATTGTGATTAGACGAAGGTTAATAGCGTTCTGAGATTGTTTGGATATGATGACATGCATCAACCAATCCTGACCACCCGATCCCGTTTGTAGCGTCTTACGACAAACATAGTTGTCTCTTTCAGCAAACATGGGTTGCTGAAGACCTATTCTAACCAGGTTGTTTACGGGTGGGATTGATTTTGATGCAACAAGGAAGCAGTTGTAAATGATGTCCAACATTAAACCATTAAACTTTCACTGTCTCAGTTCATTTAAACGTTCTCTTCTCTCGATGTAATCAGATACAATGGTACAAACTCTTTTGGCGAGACAATAAGGAATATTTGTTTTGTGTAATACCGTTGGCAAGATCGGAAGTTCAAATAATGATGTGTAAAAGTAAGTGGTTATACAGGTCGGTGTCCAATGCGGCCGTGTTATTGATATTGTTTTCGATTTCCTCATCTGTATTTATAAATCAATGGATATGTTGTATTACATTTGCTCTGGTTAAATAAAATAAGGATATTTCTCGAAATATGTTGGTTTACACTGTTTTCACACTGCCTTGTGTAAAGTAATGGAAAGCATGAGTTTGAAATGTTAACACGCAGCATGTTACTGATACAGATAAAGGTCCATTGTACGTTTCCGACTATATCATTAGCATGCGTTTATAAATCAGTTAGTAATGACACCATGTGATGATATATGATAGTATACTGACCCATCAGTGGCAACCGTTACAAGCAAGGGCAAGTCAAGTGTCCACCTTAACAGACATAGGAACATATGGTACAAATCAAAATAGGGAATTGCCTCGTTATCTCTTACCCCAACCTTAGCAATTAATTATATTTGCGTGTGTGGTGATGGGTTAATCGTAATCTGAACATTTCTTCTATTTATTATCTATTACGTCATAATATCACTTAAAATATAATATATTTGTTTATGAGACAAATGTTGTTTCAAATATGTGATATGTCTGTAGCTTACGGAAGCCTTTTAGGGCCATTTGTTTTTTATATTTTCTTCTTGAAATTTCAAGATACTAAGTTAAAATTTCAAGATACTAAGTTAAAGTTTCAAGATACTAATTTGAAGTTTCAAGATACTAATTTGAAATTTCAAGATACATTGGTTGAAATTTCAAGTTAATATCTTAATATTTCAACTTAGTATCTTGAAATTTCAACTTACTATCCTCAAATTTCAACATAGCATCTTGACATTTCAACTGAGTATCTTGAAATTTCAAGATACTTACTTGAAATGTCAATGTTATGTTTTCGCCGAGACATATGACAACTGCCCCTGCTGCAAAACAATACGTTGAACGCTTTTCTTTACCTATGAGCAGCAGAATCTCTGCAGACATAATTCAGAATTAACATATCGATTTTAGTTTTGACAAAATCGGTAAATGTATCACTGGGTTTTCTGGTCCATCACTTGATTGTCTGGTCTGTTTACAGACCGCCGTCGCATTGCAGGGGTACTACCGTGCAGTGTATGGCAACAAACACTTACTCTTTTCATGCAAGTTGTGTGAGTGGCGGTGGTACCGGTAGATCAGGTCATGCTTACCCTCTTCGCGAACATCTGGTGTTCCCGCTGATTTTCAGGGATCCTTTCATATTTTTGTTACGGCTTATTTTGCCTTTTACGCACAATGGAATTTGTTTCGATGGATAATCGAAACAGTTTATTCTCTGGCGTTGATGGTGTATATTGTGGAGGTTGTACATGCATATGTAATTCGAGTAATTTCCAACTTATTCATTTACTTCCTTGTATGTGTCTGATGTTACCGTCGAGGCGTAATGTGCATACCGTTGTGTTTAATTTCCGATGTGTGTGCATTAGTTGTATGTAAATTCCTTTTGGTTACATGAGCGGTATAACGTTTCATCGGTTAAAACAGATGAATAGTACAATCCCATTTCATGGATGTATTTACTGATTGAATCAATCAATCTATCAATTCACCATTTCTTTTGATGGTTGTTGTTTAACTCCAACCATTGAATGAAAAAAACATACAGAGGTTAAAAATATAACTATAACCTTTTTCCTGATTTGTCTCTGAGTGACTTGGCCTTTTGGGATACGCCATGTACGTGGTGTTGAGTAAAGGTGAAAATTTCCTTTCATATATTTGTTTAGAACTAATTTCCATTATATCCTTATAACATAACTATAAGCACATGTAATAAGACCGTAGGAAAAGGATGTATTATAAATAATGTTAATATGCTTTATTAACATAAATGAGTGTGCAACCAAATACAAAGAGAAAGTTGGAGTGCATATTGAAACAAATATGTATTTGTTTCTTTCATCAAAACAAAATCTTCGACATTTACATTCGAATTACACAAGCACGACTCTGGGAAAATAGTTACCATATGAGATATCACACATAAATCCGAAAAAATAGGTTGGTTCAGGTGTTTTTTCTTTTCAATCCCACTTGATCAAATAAATTGTCATTTTGACAACTCTCTACATATAAAGGAAAGCAAACGAAGGCCATATACACCATATATATATATACACACAAGATTGACAATAAACATAATTATTGTTGAAGGTGACAACGACACAACATTTGTAGATGATATAGTAAAATTGCAGTCACACGGGTCAGGGGATTTTCACTGACAGACAAGTTTATCTCATTGACAAGTATGTGATAACGGCGTGTAGCCAGTGTCTGGTGGGGGTGGATTCAGTTGTTCGTAGCCCCTCTCTTCCACAGAGGAATCGTTATTCATATCCGGAATTACGGCATACCGAGACCCTTCACTGTCACGTGATCCATTGAACTCTTGCAGTGAGATTTCGTCTGGTCTGCTGTCAGGGTTGCTTGGTGATAAATATATACCTCTTTGGAAGACTTGGCACCATGCACACACTCTCTTCCTGAAATACATTTATTCAAGTTAAAATGGTTGGTTGGTTGGTTGTTTTGTTGTTTAACGCCGCACTCAGCAATATTCCAGCTATATGACGGCGGTCTGTAAATAATCGAGTCTGGACCAGACAATCCAGTGATTAATATCATGAGCATCGATCCACGCAATTGGGATAGATGACATGCATCAACCAAGTCAGCGAGCCTGACCACCCGATCCCGTTAGTCGCCTTTTACGACAAGCAGAGTCACCTTTTACGGACAGCATGGGTTGCTGAAGACCTATTCTATCCCGGAATCTTCACCGGTAAAAGTGTACAATAATACATATGCAAGGCTTCAGATATACAGAAATCAAGAAGAAAGGATTTATGTAAATATTGTAGGGTTTGGAGATATGATAATGCCAACTACCTTGGACACAAAAGTTTACAACGGCTTTATTATGGATTGTTCCGTTCAGTTTAATTGAATGTGTTATTGTATTGGCGTGACTTGGCGTCAGTTCCTTCGTCTGTTTGATAAAGCGTTTACAAGGTCTCACCTCGCGATCATGACTGCAATGACAAAGAGGAGAACTCCAAGACATGCTGACAAGACGACGATCACCCTGTGAAAGGACTGGACGTAGGACACTGAAAGTATGATTAGATCAACAATAACATTCTAATATAAAATAAACCCTCGTGGTCAAAATATCATGACTAAAATCTTTTTTTCTTGAGATGAATTCAGAACTCAATCTCTCACTCAATCAATATATGTCAATATAAAAAAGTAGCTTTTGCTGGCAGCTTTCGCTTGTCACGCCGTAGACACGGGTTCGATTCCCGACATGGGTACAATGTTTGAAGCCCATTTCTGGTGTCCCTCCCTGGAATACTGCTAAAGCGGCGAAAAATCATACTCACTCACTCACTCACTCAGTGTATTTCTTTGTAGAGATTTGCTTACTGATCTAATGAAACGTTTGTTTCCATTTATATCATTTTGAAGCATGCAACGTCACAGGGAAGCATTAACAGGGAATATGAAAACAGTCTTTGTCGAATATCCTATTCTTGTCGGACGGGAAAACATCTAACAGCAAATAAACAAACCCACTCACTAACCCCCAGACCGTTTTGATATTTTGATTGAAATATCTTGTTTATACAATGAAAATGGCCTAGCTTCTAAATGGATTCTTATAATTTTCTGTTTGACAATAAATGTTCATGATTCCATTTCTGTACAACACTCTTTAGATTTCCTACACGTTTTACACGAAAATTTTACACGAAAGTAACTATTTTGCCAACTGTACTATTTACTTTGTAAAGTGTTACACAGTTCCGATAATAACTTAAATGAGCCTGATATCAGTTATATACTGTATCCTGTGCCTTTCTGATCTGTAATGTGTGTGGAGAAATAGTGAAAATAAACAAATACAATTAAATGGACAAGTAACAAATGTTTGACCAAAGTAGCCACCTTGACCACCAGGGGTACATAACCCCGTAATGTTACTACTGCAGGACTTGTTACAGGAGTATAAGTGATGCTCACATTTCAGACAGGTACCCGTTCTTCTGTTACAGGTTGTACAGTGGGCAGGACACTCACTGTCACAGTAGTCTCCCCACACTCCATCTTTACATCCCAAAGTACAGGCAGGTTTACTTCCACCTGGGTAGGTAGTGGAACATTTCATGTCTGCGCAAATGCTACTGCATGTGAGGTTACAGTATTGACCATAGGAACCATCTATGCATCCATCTGCACACGAACCGTTGTCTCTGCTACATATGTCAGTAGCGCAGTTCTCAGGACATTTAACATCACATGTGTCTCCATGCCAGTCGGAAACACAACCATAATAACATGTCCCGATGTTCTGACTGCATGTTCTATTCAGACAATTGTCGCTGCATTTCTCCTGACCCTGCGTTTTGAAGTATCCTGGTTTACAGGGACTGCAACTCCCATCTCTACTACATGTCTCACTACCACAGTTCCTGGAACACTTCTCCCGGCATTCTTTACCATAATGTCCCTTTACACACGCCATGCATGACCCATTCTGGTAGCATGTATCGTGTAGACATTGGTCACTGCACGCTGTATTGCAATCCCTACCAAACATGCCCTTTATGCATCCAAGTGTACATGCTCCTATTGTGCTATTGCATGATGCATTAAGACAATTTGTAGCGCATTGATTGTCACATTTCACTCCATATAAGTTCCCCCTACATCCACAGATACAAGAACCATCTCCACGGGCACAGTTTGAGGCTCCATCCCCACAGAGGCCACAGTGGTCACAGTTGATTTCACACCGTCTTCCATATCTACCCTCAGTGCAACCAGGAACACACTCCCCTGACCACTGATAGCAACTCAGACTCTAACATGAATCCCCACATTGTTTGTCACATGCTTCTCCCCATCTTCCAGTTACCGGACATGTTCTTGTACATTCATCATGGTCATCTTGAGTTTGTCTCTGGCATTCAGTACAAGAGTCGCCATTCCTGTACATACCAACTGCACAATCTGGAGAAAATAGAAACCATCTTTTTGTATAACAAACGTAAGTTATAGATTAATATCTTCATTTCGTAACGCTGTTCATGCAAAAGCAAAATAGTACTTACAGCTAAAGATAATATGGATTTTAAATATTTTAGATGTGACCCCGCTACTTTGAAACGTATTTCAGTTATATCTGAATCGGTATTAGGGTGTTGATAAAGAAAGGATATAATGTGACAGCATCTGGGATTCGAAACCACGAACAAATGGACTAAAGGACGGAACTCTGTAGCGAATTGTATCACGCAGGCTATAGACATCTATGTCTTCTCAAACAGGAACTATTCCGGTAATATATGACAGCTTGCGCAAGCATATTTATCTTTTCTCTAGTTTCAAATGAGTTAAAGGAGAGCCATATTAGTCCTTGGAAAAGCTTGTGTGAACAGTTGGACATATACATCAGCTTAATGTCTTGTCTGACTGGTACTTGTACGGTACAAAAATAGGGTAGATCTACAGTGAAACTCGACTAATCCGGACGGTACCATTCCAGAAAAATCGTTCACAGTCACAAAAAAATTCCGGATAAAGGAGTTATGGTTAGATGGTAATGTCACATAATGATATATTATATTAAAACATTATTCGCCCTGGGCGCGATGTTTCACTAAAGTTCTGAACTTTCTACAAAGGTACGGTCTTTTTTCACTGTGTATGCGTTTATTAACCAAATTTCTGTTTACGAATAGCGGATGCTAAAACTCATAGTTTTACACTGTATAGCGAAGTAGTTGCGCTATCTTTAAAGTTAATCTGTTCCCTGGAAGGTTTTTCCTCACAGTTTGGAAGATATTGGATATTATAATTTACCTTTTATGGGTACATTTCTCGGCAGAATAAACGGATGAAAAAATTCTTAGGACACGTGGTAACCCTGGACATGTCACTGTGCTTCTTTAATTAATGAAAAAGTAGTTGTTTACCGCAACACTAAGCTGTATTCCAGCAATATGACGGCAACCTGTTAATAATCGTGTTTGACCAGAAAATGCAGTGACTGATAACAAGAACAACGACCCATGCCGTTGGGTCACGATTAAACCTAACCAACCACGTCACCGAGGCTGACCACTCGATCCACTAAGTCGCTTCTTATGATCAGCATATGTTGATTAGGTTGATAACTATTCTAAACCGGAATCACCATGCAATGGCTTAAAAAATGAAAATAATAACGACATAACTAGAACTACAAATAATATACAGAACTCTAAACTGTCGATCTGTGTGTGTTAGTGTGTGTTAGTGTTAGTGTTAGTGTTAGTGTTAGTGTTAGTGTGTGTGTGTGTGTGTGTGTGTGTGTGTGTGTGTGTGTGTGCTAGTTTGTGTTTGTGTGTATGTGTGTGAACCTTTGTATTTTGGGATATATTCCAGTGCCTACTGAATAATTAGGAACAGGTACACGTATGTGCTTCTGACAGCTGGACTAACTAATTGGCCAAAGGGAAGTTGTCCTTATGGTGGCGATTCAAGGTCACTAGTACCTGATGCTTGTCAGTCCGAAATTAGAATTGGAACAGTTGGAACCGATTGGCCAGGATCTTAGACTTGGCTGCGAAGGTGTCCTTGTACCAAGGTAGCATTGAAGGGTGACACCGCGTTAAACCTGGAATATTGCGGACTGCGGTGTTGATATATCAACTATTAAAGGGGTTTTGATACGTTCTGTATGTTCTCTGTACAATATTAACTAATACTACGAGTGTTGTAGCGTGTCCTGCGGGTCGGTTTGGGGCAGACTGTAGACCATGCGGGAACTGTAGGGAAAGATCCGTCTGTGAGAAGACCACTGGACTGTGTATGAGTGGATGTAGCCCTGGTTACCTGGGAGCATACTGCAGAGATGGTAAGATACAAATAGAAACGTTTTTGCATCCACATTTCTAAAATAATTCCCTAGAAACTTTTCATACCGCCTTTTACTTCCAGTGTGCTACCATTACCCTGACTCCAGTAAACATAATGAGTCTAATAATCTAATAATATCACTTCCGGTTTGGTAATACACATGTTTAATGCAAAACAACTTAAAAACAGAAAGTATCATGTCGGTAACAACATTATCAACAAAGTTACATGCACACCCGGGAAATATACTTTTTGCAAAGTGCCACTTTAAAACAGAACATCCTATGCCTCGAACACAACGTTAAAGAGAAAGCTATATGTTCTTCCGGTTTAAGGACAGCGCTTTTGGGAAAATACAATGCAATCAAAGTTCATGCCTATTGCTGCTTTATTAAGAAGGTTCAATGCATATCCGATGAAAGTATATAAAAGTGCGACTTTAAAACAGAAATACCCTATGCTTCTAACAACGTTAATGAGAAAGTTACATGCTCTTCGGGTTTCGGGACAGGCTTCCAGTTTCCGAAAATACAAATCAATCTTAAAACATGAAGTCTTATTCCTGTAGCTACAATATCAAGAACGTTACATGCTCTTCACGGGATCTACCTGAAACAAACTGTTGATTGCTTTCCCGCCTGTTGTGCTTGTTTGATACCAGCTGTTTAACAGATTAGTATTAAGATCATTTCCAACAATTTCATCCTTGGTTTTGTCAGCATGTACGCCCGGCACACATGGAGAGAACTGTGAGTCCAAGTGTGGGAACTGTGCTGGAGTGGCCTGTGATCCTATCAGTGGAAGCTGCCCACAAGGATGTGAAGGTGGTTGGCATGGAACAGATTGTAAAGCAGGTGCGGTTTGTTTGGTTTCCATTCAGAATGTTAAAGAATGAAAGTATTTCATGGGCAATAATGTGCTTGTAAAAAAATAAATTCTTCTAAATTAATGGCATTTCTAGGCGCTCCGAATGTATCGTATCCTCTAACAGCTCTGGACAATAATGGCCCCTTCTGTGTCCGTATTTACTTTCTAATTAATGAAAACAGTCAAGCTTCGGAACATTTAAAACTTGTAGGTAAATAGGAATATGCATTTTAAAACTATCCTGCCTGACTGAAGAAATATGTTACGTGAACATACTTTTAGAGTCAGAAGTATTTATATACATTTAATTTGTTAAGTGTAGCTATTGCCAATCAGAAATTGTACCTATTAATCAATGAAACGTCGTAAGGGAGGTAACCTGATGGGGTAGACCCTGTATGTTACCATTGTTGGCAGCGTGTCCTGCGTACACCTATGGAACTGGATGTACTGCCTGTGGTATGTGTGCTGCGAGAATGGCCTATGACAAAGGTTCAGGAGCCTGTCCAGCTGGATGTCGCGCAGGGTGGACTGGAAACAAATGTAACAGTCGTGAGTAACATGCAACTGTATCCCAATAGTTATATCGTAGCAATAAAATTAAAGTCCATTAATCCAGAATTCCCAGTCAGAGCTCTTTGTCTGCCTAAAGAGTCGAATAAAATAAAGATGTTTCACTTTGCTATTTGTGTTTGGTGGTCGTGATATAGCTGTAATGCTGCTAGCGTATAAGATACTTACACACTAACTCACTTACTTAATGCATAATAATCAAATTTATTATTTATAACATTATTTGTTCACATTTTATCTTTAAGGACTGCTCGGGAAAAGGTGCACTGCACAAACTAAGTATATGCAACTTTCACATTATGATCAATCATCTGAATCAGTATTTATGTATGTCAATTCAGCATGTCTCCCAAATACTCACAGCGCTTGTGAACCATGCGGTCAGTGTGCTGGTGGTGTTCCTTGTGACAAGATCTCAGGGCTCTGCTCAGTTGGATGCCAAGAAGGCTGGAGTGGGTCTCTGTGTAAAACACGTAAGTAAACTAAATATTTAAGTGATTTGTATTTTCGTTTAGTTAAAGTCTTCAAATAAAAAAAATGTATTCAATTTCAAATTCAAATAACTAAATTCTACCATGTCATAATGTAACATGCATTTATAAACAGTGGACTTGGGAATGACCATTTGAAACATCAAATTTAAAAAGAACAGAGATTTGACATATCCTTGTTAAAAGTATAGAACGTGTTGATGATATCAAAAGAAAATGTAAGGGTTCTTTACGCTATGCTTTTGATAAATAATCTATCTATTTGAAGCGTGCACACCTGGAACACACGGAGCAGGATGTCTATCACTTTGCTCCCACTGCAAAACAGGAAGTGTGTGTCATCAGGTGACTGGTCAATGCCCGGAAGGTTGTCAACAGGGATGGAGAGGCGCTAAATGCGACGAGGGTACGTTCACTCAAAACAGTCATTGGTATTACTGAGGGAAGGGGAAACAGAAGACGACCATGGGACCCGTTATTCCACCCGCCTCCATATTCTTCCGGAAATATAACACTGTTCGTCGAAATGTAAAAGAATGCTCTTGATCAGGATACCTCGAGTGAAAATAAAATTGTATAATATATGTTGTGTCTGAAATCATCCTGTCAATTCGTATTTCTATTTTGAGAAGCAATCAAATATTTGTGAACAGGAAAGGATATTGAATAGCAGTTCAGTAATTAACAGTTCCACGTATATGATTATTCTTTAGGGTTCACCTACAACTTGACCACTGACCATTTTGTTTTTAAAACCATCTGAACATAAACTATAGGAAAACATATCAAATTTATACCCTCCATGTCCCTTAAAAGACTTGAAGAGGCGACTGACGGGATCGGGTGGTCAGGCTCGCTGACTTGATCGATGCATGTCATGGATCCCAGTTGCGTGGATCGATGCTCATGAAATGACTGGATTGTCTAGTCCAGACCGTCGTCATATAGCTGAAATATTACTGGGTGCGGTGTTAAACAACAAAACCACTACAAAATATTCGGAAAATACATTTAAGAATCAAGCAGTTGCCGCCAAATACATCTTTATGAGGAAGTTGATAAAAGACGTATTCAGAATCAATTTCTTATACTTTTGATAGGTAATAAATGATATGTTATCTCTCAGGTTAATAGCTTCACGGATAATTACGTTTTTGTGTGATCTTGCCCTTACAGTAATAGAGAATGCAGATTTTAATACGTTCTTTCATGGCAAGGAATTTAGGATGTATCAATTTCCTTCTTGCTCTTGGCATTCCAGGTGTTGGTGAAACCGGGGATGAGACAAACAACACATCTCTTCTAAGTAAGAGATTTATAAACACTTATGTTTACATCGTCCGAGTTCATCCAACCTTTAAATGTAACCAGTCTTCAAATAAAAACATGTTTTCTCGGGGGAAATGTAACGAATGTATTACAAAGTAAATGACATTGTGTGGTTATAAGCAGATAAGATTAAGTGACAGAGACATAATTGAACGTCACAATTTATTGGCCATTTCATTCAAAAAAGTATCACCAATGAGCATATTTGTATCTCATTACAAGTAAAGATGTGAAGGTATTCATATCAATCCCACGAGCTTCCAACGAACCATGCATTAACCAAAACACGACCATTATTTCAGTTGGAGTTATTGGAGCGTCAGCTGGGGTTGTTGTCCTACTTGTAATCATCGCCATAATTGTTGCCACAGTCGTATTTGCCAGGTAATGTCATGTGACCTTCTCATCGTATGTACATTAACAGCACTTGTTTAAAGTTCAACATGAAATACCTTTGAATGTGATTAACACGTGTTTTGTCAAAAATGAAAGCAAATGTCATCTTAGTCTAGTAGAAATTGCATTGGACTTGAACATTTCTGATAACTGGCCAATTTTTTGTTTAAACTCACCAGAAAGGGTGTTACTTACTGGTCACCATAGAATAAACCCAAAGAAAATAAAGATTGGACAAGTATATTTCTTTTGCACAATTTTGGAGGTGGGGTCTGTTGTCTTTTCACACAAACGACAGCAGGCTGTTGTCATGGCGAGAAAGTACATGTTAAAATATG
This sequence comes from Haliotis rufescens, assembly GCF_023055435.1. Lineage (NCBI taxonomy): Eukaryota > Metazoa > Mollusca > Gastropoda > Lepetellida > Haliotidae > Haliotis > Haliotis rufescens. The sequence continues at coordinate 70,840,280 of NW_025963779.1, read as the reverse complement.
CTTTTGTCTTCATTCTTATCAGTATTTTCATGTCTCAAAAAGCCTTATTTGATTAAATACAAATTATTTTTGATCATTTAGTCGTTGTCGGCCATCTTGAATTCAAGATGGCCGCCATCTTGAATATTGAGCTGGACTGTCGTTCCCACTTTTCCTGTATACCTACAACCTTTTCTATTGCATAAAGGAGGTAACTGTACACATCTTTCATTGGGTGGTGAGCTTGCAAGCGTGTGCATTGATTTTCAGGGGGTCAAAATTGCATTAATTAAAGGGACAATGCATAACTTGGCAAAATTGGCTGTAACATATTTGTTATTAAGTTATCAAACTATCCAAACTATGTTTTCGATAACAGGCAATATGTTAGGTTATTTGAATTTGGCAAATATTTTGTTTCATTTTAAATGTTATTCTAATTCACAGTCAAAACATTGATAAAAATGATGTTTTTTTTACTTCATTTTCAAAACCTTGTGAGAAGGTAAAACACTGATACGATTGAATTGTGATAATAAAACCACTATAACTGTATATCACAGAGTGCCTGCTCTATTCCATACAGAAAACAAAATAAAAATATATCATATTGCGGCTGAGATATTGTACAAAATGTCACCCCACACCCCAAAGAACAATTTTGATGAAAACTGCTTATTGAGAAGGTGATGATAATTGTAGCAATGCTTAAAAACATCAAAATAGTAGGTCATAAAGGCACCCAATCGCCGGCACACAAAGTCAGCGATCTAACCCACAACAATTAAAGTCTGACAACTGGTAGTCTAGATCACGTACCTTGTGTACCCCTCTGACAAGTGTTAATTGGCAGGGCTCAAATGGCAGAAAGCTATGAACACACAATGTCATTTAGAAAGTGGTCAAATGTAACAAATGTTATATTTGGGATATACCTTTCTCAGTAAAGTACAGATTCTCGAACATTTTAGGGTTGAGTCCCGTCCGGGATTCGGTCCGACACTGCCAGAGTGAGGCACCTAATCGCCAGCACACAAAGTCAACGATCTAACCCACTCAGCCACCGAGTCTTCCTCAAAAATGAAAGTCTGACTTCTGGTAGTCTAGATCACGTACTTTGTGTACCCCTCTGACAAGTGTAAATTGGCACGGCTCCAATGGCCGAAAGCATTTTTGTGGAAACCTCGTTGGCTGAGTGTGGCTGAGTGGGTTAGATTGCTGATTTACTTCATGACAAATCTGTTCTTTTATGCACAGCGTCAACAAAAAGTTCACAAATTGTATATGAATTAATTACAATAACATTAAGAAGGGATATCATGTACACCGTGTCTCGTGTTGATTGCGTATTATCGCACCTCGATCGTGTGGATCGTTGCTGACAATATCAATCACTGATTTGCCTGGTAATGGCCTGATTATGTACGCGCAGCCGTCATACACGTGCAATATTGTTTAGTGTGGCGTTGAACAACAAACAAGCTTTAATATTCAAATTTAAGGTGTTACGATAAAAGGAAGAATTACACTCTTATCAACTAATGTAAGGGGATATAGCGGAGTACAAACTATGTGCTGGATATTACATTGATAGAGCTTTGGTATAGTTCGTATTTAGCTGATTACATTGTGGTTTGATGTAGGGTTTAATAAACCAGCATGTATGTACGTTACCCATTCATTAACATTTTCTGATAGTATTTGATGCTGATCGTCGTTTGAATCTTATATATCTTTGTGTTTATTATTTGTGGTATACCAACCAATAAACGCTTGGGAATGTTCATTGAAGAATCGATCGGAATCGGATCTGACATAACACAGAGGTGTGTGTGTAGGGGTATCTTATAGAACCATATAAACACCAAATATATATTATTTATAGCACCTAAATCCGTTTTAAATATATTACCACTTCCCTAATTTTTATATTTATAATCCATCTACACAAATCCACCTGTTAATATGCTAATTGAGCAAAGATAAACATTATTGTTTAAGCACTAGTTTTGGAAGTGTATTGTCTCTATATATGTCAATGCAAGCTGGTGTCCATTAGATTTATACATACAGAATCGAGCATGCTCTTTCTTCCAAAATTTCAAAGAGCGTCATACGAGTCTTGCTCAGAGGTTATTTCATCAAGGGTACACCATTCAAAGCCATTTTAAGGCTTTAAGGAGTGTCATATGGAGGACATTTCCAAATTTGACGCATTCCCTATTTTTATTTTTTGACTTGTACCATAAATATAGTTCCGTGTTTGTTCTGTTGAACATTTCACTTGTCTTTGCATTTTTATCTTTTTATGTTATCGCGAATATCTAGACTCATTACCAATTGATAGTGATTCATAAAAACAGAGTCGATTATGATGTAGTCGGAATAGTACGACGGCGTCTACCTTTAACAGATATGTCTTATGTTTATGGAAATGTTTTATCTTGGTTTTATCTTTAACAGGCGAAAGCGACGTACTCGACAGCAGAGCATCGATCAATACGACACAGCCGATATGGCCAGGCGGCCGAAGATCTTCCGCGCGGCCACAGACCATTGCCCTGCCTACTAAAGCACTATGGGACAAATCCCTGCTCCACCCTCCCGTGCTTATCCTTCCCAAGCTGATGAGTGCATTCAAATGCGGTACATGAGTAACCCCACTGAACAGTCAACTGAGGAGCACGATGACCATTTGTATGAATCGCCAGTTTTTTAGGCAGACATGAGGAACTGGGAACAGGTTTCCTCAAGAACTCACCATTGGGTGACACATACTGATTTTAAGGTCCTTATTTTTTATTACACTTATCACATTTCTTGTACATTTCCTGATCTTATAACAGACTTAAGGGAACCTCTGCACGGACTGATGAGTTTTTACAACTACGTTGTAGATCATTAGCATTGTGAATGTTACTGACATTATTAGCAACAATGGGGAAATTCAGTAATGGGGACATATTCAGAGGTATTCGAATTGTTTCCTCTTGGCACACGATCTTCACATGACTACTGACTTGAGTCAAAGGAGGTTCATACAGAAATCCTTCTCCTTATAATCGGATAATCGCGAAATAGTAGTTGGAACGTTATGTTAAAACTAGTCATGGAAATATATTGCCCTATGTCAATTTTGTTCTTATATGTGTATATATAATATTGTTTCTATCATTAACGTGTACATTATTACATACAGTGCCTTATTTCACCTTTCAAAACAACACGCCTTTGTGTGATTTCTTCAAAGCCTCAGGGAAAGCTTTCAAAATGTTTTGTGGTAGTTATGTGGAGTACATTTCCAAATTTGACGCATCAGTGTCAAATATGATATCCAGTGCAATTTCTGATTTTGATTTGTACAATATGTTCGTTCGCTTTTCTCAGGTTGACTTCCCTTTGAACGTATTTGTAAATGGTGCCACCGGTGGGCCAGAATACGCCCACCTTTTCGCGAACACCTAGTATCATCACTATTTGATAGTTATTAATATTCACATGCTCATGATGCAGTCGGAATCGTACAATCGACTCTTGGCAGAGATTTCTTTTGAATATGGAAAGGGTTTTGTCGCTTTGATTTATTGCAAATTCGATTGTGGTCAATGTTCATTGAGAAATACATGCTGATAATTCAGAATTGTAATATACCATATTTGAATTTGAATGTAAATATTATAATAAAAAAACTATGAAAATAGGACAGTTGTTATTTGAGTAGGCTTTGCTATCATTTTCAAGTACAATGACTCCTATGTATTTGGAAAATGGAAAATGTTTCATTCTGTATTTTCGTTTTTCATAGAATGACTACAGCGAAATAAATTCATAAATTTTTTAACATTCCATATACATTCCATATGTTCCATAACATATCATAACCATTTTTTAAAAATAACTGGCAAGTTGTCTTGCCGACTCAATTTGTGTTCCTACCCGTGGAGAACAGGGTTTGAAAAGGTCTTCAGCAACCCATGCTTGCCGTAAAAGGCGCCTGTGCCTGTGGTAAGAGGCTACTAACGGGATCGGGTGGTCAGGCTCGCTGACTTGGTTGATGCATGTCATCGTATCCCAATTGCGCAGATCGATGCTCATGATGTCAATCACTGGGTCGTCTGGTCCAGACTAGACTATTTACAGACCGCCGTCGTATAGCTGGAATATTGCTGATTGCAGCGTTCAGTGTTCCAGTTACTGGAGGAAGTGTGGGTACTAGCATGTCTTAAGTAGACTTCAGAAACATGACATATATGCACTGATTGCTAGTCTGTTACCATTAGGTTATTGTTTATCATTTAGTGTCACCTTATTTTGGGAACAAACAGACTCAGACATGTACAGTATACCGTTTTAAAAATAAGTATGTAATACAATATTATAGATATCAAATTTCATCAACAAATATTCGGAAGCCATGAATGAATAAAGGAAACTTGAAATGATATAAAATAATTACACATGTTATAGTTAGTTGTCTGCATTGAGGCTGTAAGGGCCGATGGCCTACATCCAAGCTGAAGTAAATTTAAAGAAGATGAATTATACATAAACGACACGGATGTAGTGATGAGGAACCGTTGTCACCATATATTACATGAGCTATCATTTTGAAGAATGTGTTTTTTCCATAAAGCGCTCCTTCAAGGGTATATAGGGGCGGTCGGGTAGCACAGTGGTTAAAGCGTTCGCTCGTCACGCAGTAGACCCGGGTTCGATTTCCGACATGGGTACAATGTGTGATGCCCAATTCTGGTGTCCCCCGCCGTGATATTGCTGGAATATTGCTAAAAGCGGCGTACAACCATAATTTTGGGCAATTATGCAATGTATGCTGGCAATAAAAATTACAGTATCAACGTTCAACAAAATACGTTTCTATACACGGAAAAGTGCAATTGCTCTCAATGAAGTATAATTCCAGCAGGGGGCACGGGTGGCCCAGTCGTCTAAGGCGCCGCGATTCGCTGTGCAAAGTTGCGTCCCTTGGGCCAGAAACCTATGATTGTGGTTTCGAATCCCGGTTCGCCCCGATTATGTTTCTAGGTTTGTCAGCACCATACCCGTGCTCATGGGTTTCACCGAAGTGGTAAACGTCTAACACCTGTATCACTTTGGGCTTTCCTCTCACATAAAGCTGACACGCCGTGATATAACTGGAATACTGTTAAAAGCGGCGTTAAACCCAACTCACTCACTCACTCACTAATTCCCGCAATACTTTTTTAAAACTGTTACGATCCCATTACTTCCGTGTGGGAAATGAAGATAAGTACAGACGGAACATATTACCTAATGAAAATTTACAATTGTCAAAAAAACATCACAATTTAATGGGATTGACACTGACACAATTCAAACACTAATTCGAATAACCACACACACGTCTTAAATTTGCAAGATAATATATGGGCATCGTGTCTTTAGTTTAATGGCTTTGTTTGCGAGTAAAGTGACTTTAGAGAAGACCATGTAATGCAGACTTTTGTATGGTTGGACGTGCTTTCCCCTTGGACACCAATTGTGCATTCATGATGTCCGATGCAATTCCCAATATTGACTTGAACCATATGTGCCCGTGCCTCTTTTAGGTGAACAATTGACGGTGCTATGTTTTGATATGTTTTGTTGTGACGGGTTGACCGGTTGGGCAGGCTACGCTCAACTTTTCGCAACTTTCCTAGTATCATCACTTTTTGATAGTGATTTATAAACACATGCTCATGATGTAGTCGGAATCGTACAATCGACTGTTTTTTGGCAGAAATTTTAGTCGCTTTTATACATTTGCATCTCCTTTTCAACATGCATTGTTGAATTAGTTTCTTGATTTTTCTTCTAAGGGATCTGTTTCAGGATTGTTACGTGTAGACTTCCAAATTTATATAATAAGTTAACCCAGAATATACGTAAATAAAATCAGTATAAAACAAACAACAAAGAAATGGTATACCATTAAAAATTGTATTGTAATATTAATTAGGTGTACAAATCAATACAAAGTACTGCACAGCAATTACATTGGTAGTACACAGTAGAGTGGCAGTACAAAATCCAATGGCAGAAGAACTACAGCGGCAGTATAAAATATAATAGCAGTCATATGGTTATAATATTCACCTAGCAGTAACAGTGGTCAAGCTTTCAAAATAGGCTGGATATCCAGGGTGAAATCAAATATCTTCACACAACCGCTGGTGTTGATGTAAACTGATATCAGATAGGCACGCTCTTGACCACAGTATATAGTCAAAATACCGTCCAAAATGTTAAATACAGTGCTAGATGAGTCTACCTGTTTCAAGATTCAAGATTATACTTGATTCCAAAAGCATATAAATATATATAACTTCCACACCACTGCTAACATTAGCTAGCACTATGTCAAAACACAATGCCATGAACTTCAACAGAATCTAAACAGAAACAATGTAATTCAGTTACAACATTCTTTAAAAAATTAAAACACTGCAAAATTATAGAATAAAATATAAACCAACAAGGCCAAAGAATAAGCAGTCTCGTTTATACAGAAAAAAACCCCGATTATATTAGGCATAAAGGGCTAAACAGTTGTAACAAATATATACACGGATCAGTGAAAATCAGTGATCGCACCAGATGCTCGCAAAAAGGGTAAGCCCTACCCATATGTGGAATACGTTTGTTTCCTACGCCCTCTCCTTCAATGTATAAAGTGACAAAGTTTTGAATTTTGAACAGCGATAATGACATGATGTTACCCTGAAATCTTATATGTACAAGCATGGTACTCATTACCAATGCGGCTTTAAACAACGAACAAATCCTTCACTACAATCCTTCAAGCCCTGTCGGGGGAGGTCGCGAGGGGAGATTTTTGTCGAGGCCTTCAACTCTCGCGCGCTATTTACATTGTATCCTCTGCTTTTCTAATTCTGCCTGGTTTCGGTCGCATGTTCCGGTTCGCAATTTTACATTAACACTAAAAGTACTATATTGGACTAAAATGTATTTTTACGAGGTAAGGAGACATGAGTTTCACATCTATTTTGCTCTTTACTGTTTCCGTAATTTCTCCATACTTTATCTTTCACATCAACTTTTAATCAATACATTTGCTAATTTTTGTAAAATTCATTTGCGCACTATGATTATGTTGTATAACTACAAATTAAGTTAAACGAAATATAATAGGGCGCTTTATAGCTAAGGGAATTTGGGAGTATAAACATGTCCATGGCATTAGCGTCGGCGTTTGGTAAAGGTCGGTGCTAAATTAGAACCGGGTCTTGTAAGAACCTTACTGTTTGATGGATGCTGCGTCATGTACAGTGAAATATGTCCTGAGTAGTAGGTATACTGGCTATCGCCCGTACAACCGTCTAAATATCACATTTTACACTATCGCATAGCAACAGCAAGTCCCATGTTACTGAAACTTTATCATAAATGACCCTTGTATTGGTGTCTCTAAAACGTGTCATAATATTAAACATACCCCCTGACTTTTTGGAACAGTCATATTGAATGTCATGTCGTGGAGCGTTGTCAGTCGCCGTAAGTCGTCGTCATCTGTTCTGAACTAAAGGCCTAAGGCTCCAAGGTATAACATCTCAGCAAAGGTGTCTAAAACTTCATTTGTGAATTCTGATCTGAACACTGGCACAATAAAAGCTGTATTAATTATTTTCTCTCTCCATTTCTCTGCTATTTTGCATATACATATATTTTATATACGGCAAATTCAAGGTATATGTAATATGATAAATTTATGATATTGTTTGAGCGTATTTCGCTTTTTGACCTCATCGTGGTATTTTACTTTAACATACACCCTTGAATACACTTCACCAAAGTCATATATTGTGTCCATCACTGACAGCACTGATATATTTCCAGTATATTATATTATTAGCCATTGTGGTCCAGGTTATTTCCCTTTTATGTAATTTTCTAAAGAAGGTTTGACCCCGTGGTATTATCATAACATTTACATACAGTTTAGGATATATGAAATGTGGAAGTGACAAATATCTTACACATTGTTCAATTGTTAGCAGCTTCGTTATGATCAGTCGTGATTTAGTGCACCAACACTATCAAGTTAGATATCATATATCTAATTCTATTGGGGTTGACAAAGCATGACTTATTAACAGGGCAAATCTATGATCCGTCCTAACGATTATAGGTTTCTGGCCCACCGATCGAAGGGAAGCAACTCAGCACAGCGAATTGCAGCGCCTTAGATGACTGGGCCACTTGTGCTCCCTCATAATGATGATAATACCTGCTACACAGGCAGTTGTTGGATGTTTTACTTGCGATTCTAGACAACTTTCTACACAAAAGTAAATGTAAAATTATATACATTAGTACAGAGAGCAAAGAAGAAAGAAGCACATTCTGTATACAAAACTGTAGGGTAAACTACAGAGAACACAGAGAATCCATTGGATGAACCGAATGATTATACGATAGAAATGTTTATAAATGATAACAAATGGGGAGGTTGTGTGACATTTCAATTTCGTTAAGAAAGGATGTCTTTATATTGCATGTATATGCGTAGTAACTTGGTTACGCTGCTCCTGATCTGAGGTTAGTTGATTCCTGGTATGCGTAGAACAGTCAGTTTCAGGTATCAAGGATGTTAGTCGGTCGAAGGTGTGACGGATGTATCATTAATAGGGATGCAAATTAGCAAATCTAGGATGTGTCCAAGAAGATAAGATCTACTATTTGTCGAATTTGATCGCAATAAGGTCATTTAGCTGAAATATATATCATGATCTTACAGTTTTGTACTCGGTAAACGTGGAAAAGGTTTGAATGCTTGGTGTCACGTAAAGGACACATCAAGTAGCCTAGGGTGGGAACTCGTTTACAATTTACCCTTTTGGTATATCGGTGTCCGGAATTTATGTATATTTTATACATATATATATGAAATCAAAACAACCTCTCGAAAAGCATATGTGGTTTGGAAGCATGCCAAGCCGGAAATAGAAAATGATTTTTTATCAAGGGCATGCAACAATACCGTGTATGTTTCACAGCATCAACCAAGACTTGTTCTTGCATTTAATTTTCAACAAAACATAGTCCATACACAAAACGCAATTATGATATCTATCTCAGCTGACAACATCCTGGTTTGGTGAAAAGAGCATCAGCCCGGAGAGCGGAAAGTCGGTGGCTCGATCTCCCGGTCTAACTGCATTGAATAATTGTCCTTGTGGTTACTTTGACTGGTGTTCGACATTACGGATATTAAACCACGACTGGTCTGCTTAGAAGCAGTGTGTGGGTAGGGTCTCTATGTTAAACTGCGGCATGGTATCTCAGTGTACGAGCACTATGAAACCGACATACATGTAAGTCCGGACGGCCGATTTATAGTGCTAGCACACTGAGATACTATGCCGCAGTTTAACATGAATACCCCACTCAGACACAGTATATTGACTCCGAGCCGACCAGTCCTTGTTTTAGCCCCTTAATGCCGAGCGCCAGACAGGGTAACAACAAGTACCATCTTTTAACGTCTTTTGGTATACTTATTCTAAGAAACCGACATACATGTAAGTCCGGACGGGTACGATCAGTCACACACAAGCACGTCGTTAAATAAGTGCAAATATCCTGAACTTGTCATTTACCCGGAAGACGCCTCCTCACATCAATAAACTGCTGGTTGAACAAAAGAATTTCTTCTTCTTTTGATGACTTTAAACGGGTCTGTTATTATGTGTACAATATGATCAGTTTCCACTGACACACTCCCGTCACCCTGCTGAGGGTCACATTGACATGTTGGTGACCGAGGTGAAGATCCACGATATGAAACTAGGGCAGAATACCCTCAGTCGAGCACACATACAAATGACCCTTGTTCAAACCGAAACTCACACATAATTTTTTTGTCGTATCCATATTTTGTCACAAGGTGGTTTATGAATAAGAATAATTTTCTTGTGAACTTTTTTTTCCAGATATATGTGCGTATTTACGTTTAATATTTTCGAATGCTTGCATAAAACGTCACGTAATCTATTCACTGTTGAAATCTGGGTTTAAATGTCATCATGGTAAAGTGGTTGAATTAATCTAAAATATTAAGTTTGCCTTAAGCCTCTTTCTTCTCAACTCCCCTTGCCATATGACTCCCGTATACAAATGTCTATGACAACAGGCTAGTCACGTCCTCAGTGGGCGTTAGCTGTATTATACGAGAGTAATCGAGGATACGATTTAGAATAAAGTCATATAGTGTTCTCTCTCGATATTCACATTTTTTTTTTATCGAAGCTGAACATCAAGCTGTTGCTGACGTATAGGATAAACATTCGGACAACACAATTGGTCTTGACCACTGAAAGTTAGGGAGGTGGTCAATAAAGCAACCGTGGGGTAACTGGGAAACAAATGTACAGTGGAGTGATTGGGAATATATTCCATCCTTTTGTTTGAAAAATACTATGAAAATAAAGACCAGCAAAACGACTAATATTATGATTTGCTTCAAGGAATCACATCATACAACATATATAGACTATTGATTGCTATTAACATTGATGTAACATTCTTTAGTAAAGCAAGGATTAAACATAACTCTGTCCCTCTTGAAGCTTGTGTCCCGATATCCATGACAGGGTTATGCAGATTGGTGGGATTTCGTCATTGTCAACTGCGTTTGTCCTGAAATGAAACACAAAACATTAGAATCATGGAATACCCTTTTGTAGGACAAATCAAACTAATCAGATGTCTCTCATGAGTCATGCATCCGTGGTCCGGATGGAGCGTCTGCCCGGATAGCGGAGGTTCGACCCCCGTCCGCCTTATACCAAAACGCGTCAAATGATACCCTGCCTCGGGCTCGACATACAGGGAATAGAAGAGGGACTTGTCAGCTCAGAGTCAGTACTATGTGGCTGAGTGTGGAATCCATGTTAAACTGCGGCATGCATATGGTATCTCAGTGGACTTGCACTGTGACGCTGGCATTAGTCTGGGTGAGTACAAGCAGTAGCGTGTGGTTCGAGCAAGCCACATGCTTCGTACTTAGAAAGCAGTGTCTTACTTAAAATTGAACGAGTCATATGGTGACCCCCCTAGGCACGCCTGCATGTATATGGTGGATCCACCCACCGTCACCTGGTGCCTGTGCTGATAAAAACGGTTATCCTAATAGCTTCGCAGGGGAATGCCTGCAGTAGGTTGTTGCCATGGTGATGTACAGCTGTTTCTTGATACAAAAATGGATTCCTTGCAGCGTTATGTAGTCTCAAAGAAATATAAATAATAGCTCCATCCATCCATCCATTAAACCATCCACCCATCCACCCAGTCATCCATTCATTCATTTACACACTGATGCATATCATTTTATATCATATCAATTCACCTCCAAGACTTCGCAATCCCCATTACCGATGTCGACACAGCTGGACCTCATTCTGTCGTATTGTCCCTCCTTGTCACTTGACTGGAGAGCCTCCATCAGGGCCTCATGGAGAAATATGTATTGATCCTGGTGAAAAATAAATATGTAGAAAATAAAACGGGGTGTAACATATGAGCATTGTGATCTGAAATATCAAACTTCAGCCAAGAAACACTCAGGAACAGATGATCTATCGAAAGAAAGGGAAATTCAAAATTTCATAATAAACTTCATTTAGGTCTGAGGGTACGGGTAGCTATAGGTCCTGTAGTACGCAGCTGAATTCGCTTTGCAAGAGCTGCTTCCTCGGGAGTACAAGACCTATGTGATCTTATGCTCGATTTTTTTTTATGTTTCTTCACTCTCTATATCAAGTATATATCCATATGACATCAGAATGCTCAGTTTTTAAATTAGATTGTGACACACGAGTAATAATTGTATGTATCAGTAGAAGGTTAATCTCCTTGACCTCTCACCTGTGTCTGTATTACATTCATTCGCTGATGTCGGAGCTGAACAATGCACGCAAAGACATCCACCGCACCTTCCGCCTTGGCTTGTTCAATCAAATAGTCCAGAGCGATCCACGTCCCAGTCCGGCCCACGCCAGCACTGAATTATACAACTTACTTACTCAGGGAATATAAACTCCACGAGCTCATGTTCTTTTCCTAGTAACCATATAATCAACAACAAGTGCTACATTGGTCAATATTAAGTTGAAGGCCACAGGTACTACATGTTCAGTTTTGTATCAAGTGAGTGAGTGAGTGAGTATGGTTTTACGCCGCTTTTAGCAATATTCCAGCAATATAACGGCGGGGAACACCAGAAATGGGCTTCACACATTGTACCCATGTCGGGAATCGAACCCGGGTCTTCGGCATGACGAGCGAACGCTTTAACCACTAGGCTACCCGACCGCCCCAGTTTTGTATCAAGACATACGAAGAGGTAGGGGTAGTCAGTTGGTTTGACCCTTTGGTTAACCCGGTTTCCATTGCCTGCATTGGTATCAACACATGAAAATAGAAAAACATTACAACAAAATCCCAAAGGATGTCATCCCTACCCACCATCAAGTTTACTACGACCTACATCGGCACTGCAGAATGCCACTCCCGTTGAGACACATGCTACGTATTTCACTGAATGCAATACATGTGGAACTCATCTGATAAAATATCCACTTATTGTCGTCAGTACCATCGGTAATTCATAAGGTATATCTGCTGGATAGAAGGAATGGAGTATATGTGATATTAAACACGTCACTGTGATAACAAGGACGACACCGAGTTAGTGTTCTCGAAATAAATGACACACGTTTTCCTGTCAGTATCATTCGACATCAGGGATTCACAAGGTAGGGACATAATGCCCCCAGATGTATGTAAAAAATTCAAGACTATGCATGACAGACCTGCAATGGACGACCGTTGGGCCTTTTCCAATCGACGGTGCGTTCTTGGCCAGTCTGTAGACGTCCACCAGCGCCCTGACATCCTCTGGTACTCCTTTGTCTGGCCATGCAGTGAAGTGGTACTGCTTCAGTGTCCTAGGTAACTCCGCCTCCTGTAAAGCACATGGGTTTTTTCATTTTATTCTTTCAGTGAAAATCTCCCATCAAATGAAGATTGTGAGATATGTTCGCTGTTCACAGTATGCGAGAGTATCACAGTGGAGAGACTGTATGTACATGTATCAGTACCCTGTGTATAGAGAACGTCCTGACTGTGTAGTCCGTCATCTCCTCCTCGGCCACACACTGAACATGGACATCGTCGTAGTTGGAACATGGCTGGCCGAAGTCGGGCCAGTACTTCTCACACTTAGCCTGAAAAGGAAGGGGATATGTTCATGTCAGTATGTTGTTTAAATACTACATCAACACTCACATAGTTTGTCTGTAAATAATCACCAGCTTTGATGGATTTTATTGGTTGGTTGTTTAACGTCGCACTCAGCAATATTCAAGCTCTATGACGGCGGTCTGTAAATAATCGAGTCTGGACCAGACAATTCAGTGATTAATATCATGAGCATCGATCCACGCAATTGGGATCGAAGACGTGTATCAACCAAGTCAGCGGTCCTGACCACCCGCCTTTTACGACAAGCATAGTCGCCTTTTACGGCAAGCATGGGTTACTGAAGACCTTTTCTACCCCGGATCTTCGCGGGTCATCAGCAAATAATGGCATCTAATAGTGAACACATTCATACATGTTTTATTGATATCTATAATAGTATCGTGATAATCCGTGAAACGAAAGCAACATATGATTATAACTTTTTTATTTGCAATTGATAAAATAGCGATAATTGCATTGTTTATTAATACCTTTCTGTTTTCTACGCAATTTGTCAGCATAATTATTTTACTCGCATCTATTTCCCACGTCATTCTCCAGAAGTCTCGTATGACGTCTCCATAAGGTCCTGGGAATATAAAATAATATTTCGAGAAATAAATTGTAGGTTAATAAATAGTTCATGTACTACAAGTGTCAACTGAAACAAACGCGCCATGTAATGTAACAATCAAACAAGAAATATTACCTTGTGTAGCTACAAACTCCTGTGACGCCCCATATCCCTGAAATAAAGAGAAACGGGTAAACCGAAACAGATGTGTGACTCTCTGTTATATATAACCCTCTTCCGTCCTTAAAAACAATCATTGTTAGAGACAACTCACATTAATATTCTCCAAACTTAAAAAATTTACGTAAAGGAAGGTTTCATGTGCAATGCAACTAAATCTCAAGTTTTCAAAATACAGCTTCCTCAAAATAATAAAAGTATGAACGATAAAGGGAAACTGCTTGAAGAATGAAAACTAGCAGCGACAGTTAGACGTTATAATGTATATTACAAAAGATAGTCTATTGCCTTGAAATTACTACAAATTGCTGCAAAATATGTGATGCCTTAAGGAAGAGAATATATGGATGCAAACTTATTTATTATGAAGAACACAAGGTTTTGGAGTATATGCTTACTCCTTCATCAAGAGTAACACCTTTCAAAGACCTGATCTGATGCTTTAAGTATCAACTCATTCGCGATGGACATACGTTTATGTAGCTAGCGTTGATGTAGTCGGATCCAGGGGCGTTGGGGATAGGGGTTAGTTTGACTCTGCAATGATCATCTGAAACAATTATAGCAACATTAATTGTTTAATTATGTCGACATATATCATAAGCATAAATCAAATTATGTTTTCATACTATTTTGGGGGCGGTGGGGGTAGTCTAGTGGTTAAAGTGTTGGCTCGTCACGCTGAAGACCCGGGTTCGATTCCCCGCATGGGCACAATGTGTGAAGCCCATTTTTGGTGTCCCCCGCCGTGAATTTGCAGGAATATTGCTAAAAGCGGCGTAAAACCATACTGACTCACTGACTATTTTGTCGTGGAAGGTACGTGGGGTTTAATGTTCTTGGTCATTCCACTTTACACGTATATTCCTTAACTGTTCGGAGGACAAAGCTAAAACGTCTCACACACAAAGATCCAATGTGAAAGGAAAGCATTCGGTTTAGTCTACGTGTTAATGTTCTGTAATAGCATGATAATTTACAACATAGGTACTTTACAGCAAGCAAACCTCCATCAGAGTACCGAATGGGAATTTGGAGCTGTCACTAAGAAAATTATATGCACTGCAACATTTTTCTAGAAAATATATATTTCTTCTTCGATTTTTCTTTAACTGGCTGGAAGTGAACAGAAATGTCTAAATAAAATGTTACTGATACTTACAGGGTAATATATTGCTATATCTGTTTTTGAAAGCATTTTCTGGTAATTCGGCTTCATGACAGGACCCAAGCTTGCCACGGGGAAGGTCCTTAGGCAGGAAACATGAAAGTGTTATGTTCATTGTGTTTAAATACCAGATTAATGCAAGTGGTAAAACTATGTCAGTATTAGAAACGATGCCTATAATCAGTTTGATAAAAGTTTAAAGTCATCAGTTATTTGTTTTCTGTCTATTTACTGTACAATACGAAAAAGAAATCACTCACAGCACAGTGTGCAGAGAAACCACCAGTCCTCCTCATAATTTCAACATAGGTGCTCAGATTTAGGACGGACACTTCCGTTGACCACGCACTGTCTGGGTGTAACGTGTCAGTCACGTGACATGGGTGAGGGTCAAAACCAAATACAGATCTGCTATCATCCCGCGACAGTGCCGAATGACTTGGCGCTTGAGCTAGTAGAAGGGAAGTTCCATTGCTCTCTTTTATGATATCCGTGGATAACGAGGCATCTTTCCCATTGTTGTTCAGTTGGTCAACGGGGGTCGTATTACCTTGAACATATGACATACTAGTAGACAGGACTATCCAAAATTAATATATATAGATGTCATATGTCATATTATGCCCATTTGCTCATGTATGTTCCCTGCCTTACTGGTACCACCATTTATAACCTGCCTTACTGGTAGCACCATCTGTGTAACCTGCCTTACTGGTACCGCCCATCTGTGTACCCTGCCTTACTGGTACCGCCATCTGTAACCTGCCTTACTGGTACTGCCCATCTGTGTACCCTGCCTTACTGGTACTGCCCATCTGTGTATCCTGCCTTACTGGTACTGCCATCTGTGTAGCCTGCTTTACTTGTACTGCCCATCTGTGTACCCCGCCCTACGTGTACTGCCCATCTGTGTACCCTGCCTTACTGGTAGCACCATAGGTGTACCCCGCCCTACGTGTACTGCCCATCTGTGTACCCTGCCTTACTGGTACTGCCCATCTGTGTAGCCTGCCTTACTGGTACTGCCCATCTGTATACCCTGCCCTACGTGTACTGCCAATCTGTGTACCCTGCCTTACTGGTACTGCCCATCAGTGTAGCCTGCCTTACTGGTACTGCCCATCTGTATACCCTGCCCTACTTGTACTGCCCATCTGTGTAGCCTGCCTTACTGGTACTGCTCATCTGTGTACCCTGCCTTACTGGTACTGCCCACCTGTATACCCTGCTCTACGTGTACTGTCCATCTGTGTAACCTGCCTTACTGGTACTGCTCATCTGTGTACCCTGCCTTACTGGTACTGCCCGTCTGTGTACCCTGCCCTACGTGTACTGCCCATCTGTGTACCCTGCCTTACTGGTACTACCCATCTGTGTACCCTGCCTTACTGGTACTGCCCACCTGTATACCCTGCTCTACGTGTACTGTCCATCTGTGTAACCTGCCTTACTGGTACTGCTCATCTGTGTACCCTGCCTTACTGGTACTGCCCATCTGTGTACTCCGCCCTACGTGTACTGCCCATCTGTGTACCCTGCCTTACTGGTACTGCCCATCTGTATACCCTGCCCTACTTGTACTGCCCATCTGTGTAGCCTGCCTTACTGGTACTGCCCATCTGTGTACCCCGCCCTACGTGTACTGCCCATCTGTGTACCCTGCCTTACTGGTACTGCCCATCTGTATACCCTGCCCTACGTGTACTGCCCATATGTGTACCCTGCCTTACTGGTACTGCCCATCTGTATACCCTGCCCTACGTGTGCTGCCCATATGTGTACCCTGCCTTACTGGTACTGCCCATCTGTATACCCTGCCCTACGTGTACTGCCCATCTGTGTACCCTGCCTTACTGGTACTGCCCATCTGTATACCCTGCCCTACGTATACTGCCCATCTGTGTAGCCTGCCTTACCGGTAGCACCATCTGTGTAGCTTGCCTCACTGGTACGACCTGTTACAAGTCGGTTATCAATAACATTTCAGATATGTTTTTGAGTGTCACCAAAAAGCATTCCTTGGTTCTTCATGTCGAGTAGAATATTTACTTATCTACGCCTCCTAAACGTTACACAATGAAAGTTACAATTATTGTTACAATATCTTGCGAAATTGGCTGTAAGTATATGTCATACTACCTCCAGAAGTAGGGGGCGGTCGGGTAGCCTAGTGGTTAAAGCGTTCGCTCGTCATGCTGAAGACCCGGGTTCGATTCCCGACAAGGGTACAATATGTGAAGCCCATTTCTGGTGTCCCCCGCCGTGATATTGCTGGAATATTGCTAAAAGCGTCGTAAAACCATACTCACTCACTCATGTCGAGTAGAATAATTACTTATCTACGCCTCCTAAACGTTACACAATGAAAGAATTATAATTATTGTTACAATATCTTGCCAAATTGGCTGTAAGTATTTGTCATACTACCTCCAGAAGTAGGCTGATTGGATGGGTAGATCAATTGCATTTTTGTTGTATTGTTTGCAGAATCGTTAAGTAATCCTTGTCTTCCTCTCAAGCAATGCTGTACTGTTCGTCTGAATCAATGCAAACTATGGAACATTAATACATACATTATATATACATATATACATATAACATGTTTCCCGACAGTATGTACCCATTACGGTACAGCAAGTTTGTTACCTTCTATAAATATTCATATAATCAAACAAATAAGTAAAAGCGACAAAACCCTTTCCATATTCAATAGAAATCTCTGTCGATTGTACGATTCCGACTATATCATGAGCATGTGTTTACGAATCACTATCAAATACTATCAAAAACACCAACATGACAAAAATGACATGTTTCGAAATGAACATTGCCCACCTTTTGCGGACAAATAACGTGAGAACCAGCAGCAGAATGGCGATGAGAATACAAGGAATCGCTGACCAAACAACATGGGTGGTATTTTTGCTGTCAACAGTCGGGGCTGTGAATATAGGACATGAAGAGATAAACGGGTGTATACCCTCAATATAGTCGACACTGATATCAGATTTAAATGTAACTCATGAAAGCTTGAAAGTTAGACTCATTGCGATTACGTTTTCCCAAGGTGCTACAACAAGGGCAAACTATTAATCTCAACACAAGCTTCAATTCTTTACAAACGAGGATGCATAACCCCGTCATGTTACTTTGGGAAACCAGACAGTCAGCACTCACATGTCAGACAAAGGCCCGTTCTACAGCGGTTGGGACACTTACTTTCACACTGGTCTCCCACCACTCCATCTTTACACCCCAAAGTACAGGCAGGATTACTTATACCTTGTTCGTTAGTGGTACATTCCATGTCTGTGCAATTGCTACTGCATGTGAGGTTACAGTGTTGACCATAGGAACCATCTATACATCCATCTGCACACGAACCGTTGTCTCTGCTACATTTGTCAGTAGCGCAGTTCGCAGGACATTTAACAGCACATGTGTCTCCATGCCAGTCGGAAACACAACCATAATAACATGTCCCGTTGTTCTGACTGCATGTTCTATTCAGACAATTGTCGCTGCATTTCTCCTGACACTGCGTTTTGAAGTACCCTGGTTTACAGGGACTGCAACTCCCATCTCTACTACATATCTCACTACCACAGTTCCTGGAACACTTCTCCCGGCATTGTTTACCATAATGTCCCTTTACACACGCAATACATGATCCATTCTGGTAGCATGTACCATTTAGGCATTTGTTACTGCAGGATGATTTGCATTTCTTTCCAAACATTCCCTGATTGCATCCATGTGTACATGCTCCTGTTGTGCTGTTGCATGATGTATTAAGACAATTGTTATCACATTGATTGTCACATATTACTCCATAGAAGTGCTCCCTACATCCACAGATACAAGAACCATCTCCACGGGCACAGTTTGAGGCTCCGTCTCCACAGAGAACACAGTGCTCACAGTTGAGGTCACACAGTCTTCCATATCTACCCTCAGTGCAACCATGAACACACTCCCCTGACCACTGATAGCAACTCAGACTCTGGCATGAATCCCCACATTGTTTGTCACATGCTTCTCCCCATCTTCCAGTTACCGGACATGTTCTTGTACATTCATCATGGTCATCTTGACTTTGTCTCTGGCATGCTGTGCAAGAGTCGCCATTCCTGTACATACCTACTGCACAATCTGGAGAAAATAGAAACCATCTTTTTCTATAACAAACATAAGTTATAGATTTATATCTTCATTTCGTAACGCTGTTCATGCAACAGCAAAACAGTTTAAAGCTAAAGATAATATGCATTTTAAATATTTTAGATGTGACCCCGTCTCTTTGAACCGCATTTCAGTTATATCTGAATCGGTACTAGGGTGCTAATAAAGAAAGGATAATAATTGGACAGCATCTGGGATTCGAAACCACGAACAAATGGACTAAAGGACGGACTTCTGCATAGCGAATTGCAGCTTCAAAGACCATTGAGGCACCAGTGCCTCTGTACTTGCAGATAGGGGCAAAGTACGACATGGTAAATGCTACATGCGTGCAGATATAATACTGTGTGCAAACTGGTGTTGTTTAAACATAAAAATCATGTGGGATTTGTACGTTGATCCCAAAGAAATACTTGACTGATTGCCTACGCATGATATCTATCCAAAGGATAGGACATGTTGTGGTGAATACAACATACAATCTCTATATGATAGCGTGGTGTGTCTTGAATAGCATTATATCACAGGAACACAAATCTCACTGTAAATAGAATTGTATGACAATATATAATTGGTTATTGTTGGTGGGGCGATATATATCGTTTAATCAAATCGTACTAGTTTAAACACCTTTATACTGGCTATGTTGTCTTTCATATTTTAATACATTCTATTCAGAAGGATAGATATATAAAGAAAGTTACACAAACCCGTTAAGTTGCAGCGACCGCACGTCCTCCTGCAATTTTCATCGATACCTGGTTGACCACAATTCATCTTCCGACAGGACGCACTTGTATCCCGGCATGTTACGCTATCTGTAAGTCATAACATGGCTAAGACAATACACATCTACCTTAATTTATATATAATTCCTTGCTTTTAAGTAGTTATTCTATCATTGTTGGGGAGGATATCAATGGCCCCATCCTTCATATACTACACAAGGGATGATGCATTTCGATAATTTGTGCACAGTATCTCTCCATTATGTGAGGTCAGAATGTATCGATAGAAAGTGATTAGTTAACTCATTCTGATAAACATTCTAACAACAAGTAGCTGTTCAGTCATGTCAAACATCACTGTGCCCGGACTACCGCGGCGACCAACTATTCTGTTCAATATCGATACGCTGGGAATAATGTCCGCCATGGGAAGATTGACCTGTGACGTAAAACAAAACCACTGATCACTCAAAGGCATGGTATTTCTGCAGGCCAGTGCCATTCATTGCCGGCTATATGTGTTCATATACCGCAAAGGTTACAATCGCCCTTCAATTATCGGTTTCTGTCTATGATCAAGAAGCGTAACGCTTCTTTTTTGTTCGCACATTTCTAAAAGTAGCTTCATTTTTTGTGAAGACACTTTATCAATAACATTTAAAGTCTGATAAATTTGATTATCAATAAGGGGAATAATAACAGTAAACTGTCTTGGCATCATCTGATGTCCTTTGGGTGATGGTAAGTCCCAGAATATTATAACGTAACACAACAGATGATACCTTGAGTGTTTGCTATATACATATACTTCACCACGTACGTCTTTCATAAGTGTGGAAACCGATCTGTCCATCACTCCATTTACTGACTCACCTGTCTGATCTCCAGTTGTGGCTGCTACTAGTATGTACAAGCAGATGATACATCTCAAATCAGTCGTGCTGTCAATCAAACGTGGTGCCTGTAACAAAGACAACAATATGGTTTCGATTGCAAGGATACACATACGTAGTTATAACCATGCATGGGACGAACATGGAATTCTGTGAATCTTTATCAGATATGCATGGAAAAAAGAATAATAAAAAACAATAAACAAGTGAGATCTACACATCATTTACCTTCATGATTTGCGTGTGAGCGGTCGTTCCGATGTACATGAACTGACTTCGCTTTAGTGAACCATACTTTCTATTTCCTAAATCCTATTACAATGGTGTATGGAGAATTTGCGTCACACTGCTTCACCCACTTGGTCAACATCCGAAACACTGAATGCATTTGAATGTACAAGGATTTGATATTTAGTCGCGAAATATGTGTTGGGCAATGTAACTTACCATAGCTTCAATTATCGTTTAGGAAACGTATAGTAATCATTATTTGATATTTTTTATATATGTGTTGTTCTTTTATGGCATGGACATGCATATGTATATCTTTTATTATCCTCATTTTTTATCTATTGTTAAGATATATATCAAACCAGAAATAAAACCATGCACAGCTTTAGGAAATAGAATATGTATTTTGTGACCATGTGCTTGGTGGACTTCGATTATTATGTTTAGTGTTTAGTGTTTCGTACTCATGCTACCTCGGCAGACTGAAGGTATATCTAGAAAATATGTGATGATAGTATTACACGTGAGTGTGTGTCTTGTAATGAAGGTAATTTAAAAAGGTGTTTTGATGACACAAAACTGGCTTCGAAGGCTTCCCTTGGATGACTGGAATATATCTGATGATAGTATCACACGTGTGTGTCTTGTAATGAAGTTAATTTTAAAAAGGTGTACTTATCACCCAAAACTGGCTTCCATACCTTGTGTGAACTTTGCACATCATTATGACGTCATCGGTTATATTCATGTGACAAACAAATGACATTACTAATATTTCTGCCACTGATCATGAAGCTGGTAAGCTGTTTTTCTCACTACAAGCTGTTCATATGATGACACATTATTATATATAACATTTGTGTACTTGCATTTTAGATTTTCTCTTACAGAAAAGGGCGATCGGGTAGCCTAGTGGTTAAAGCGTTTGATCGTCACGCCGAAGACCCGGGTTCGATTCCCGACATGGGTACAATGTGTGAAGCCCATTTCTGGTGTCCCCCGCCGTGATATTGCTGGAATATTGCTAAAAGTGGCGTAAAACCATATTCACTCACTCACTCACTCACTCTTACAGAAAAAGTCTTGTCAGGAAACTGCATAGAAGACCCTTCTTATATGTTCTTTTACAGGTATGACAACGTGAGTCGCCATATTTTGATACAAAGAGAAAATTGTGATTAGACGAAGGTTAATAGCGTTCTGAGATTGTTTGGGATATGATGACATGCATCAACCAATCCTGACCACCCGATCCCGTTTGTAGCGTCTCACGACAAGCATAGTTGTCTCTTTCAGCAAACACGGGTTGCTGAAGACCTATTCTAACCAGGAAATTCACGGGTGAGATTGATTTTGATGCAACAAGGAAGCAGTTGTAAATGATGTCCAACATTAAACCATTAAACTTTCACTGTCTCAGTTCATTTAAACGTTCTCTTCTCTCGATGTAATCAGATACAATGGTACAAACTCTTATGGCGAGACAATAAGGAATATTTGTTTTGTGTAATACCGTTGGCAAGATCGGAAGTTCAAATAATGATGTGTTAAAGTAAGTCGTTATACAGGTCAGTGTCCAATGCGGCCGTGTTATAGATATTGTTTTCGATTTCCTCATCTATATTTATAAATCAATGGATATGTTGTATTACATTTGCTCTGGTTCAATAAAATAAGGATATTTCTCGAAATATGTTGGTTTACACTGTTTTCACACTGAGTGAGTGAGTGAGTTTGGTTTGACGCCGCTTTTAGCAATATTCCAGCAATATCACGGCGGGGGACACCAGAAATGGGCTTCACACATTGTACCCATGTCGGGAATCGAACCCGGGTCTTCGGCGTGACGAGCGAACGCTTTAACCACTATGCTACCCGACCGCCCCGTATTCACACTGCCTTGTGTAAAGTAATGGAAAGCATGAGTTTGAAATGTTAACACGCAGCATGTTACTGATACAGATAAAGGTCCATTGTACGTTTCCGACTATATCATTAGCATGCGTTTATAAATCAGTTAGTAATGACACCATGTGATGACATATGATAGTATACTGACCCATCAGTGGCAACCGTTACAAGCAAGGGCAAGTCAAGTGTCCACCTTAACAGACATAGGAACATATGGTACAAATCAAAATAGGGAATTGCCTCGTTAGCGCATAGCGCAACCTTAGCAGTTAATTATATTTGCGTGTGTGGTGATGGGTTAATCGTAATCTGAACATTTCTTCTATTTATTATTTATTACGTCATAATATCACTTAAAATATAATGTCTTTGTTTATGAGACAAATGTTGTTTCAAATATGTGATATGTCTGTAGCTTACGGATGCCTTTTAGGGCCATTTGTTTTTTATATTTTTTTCTTGAAATTTCAAGTACTAAGTTAAAATTTTAACATACTAAGTTACAATTTCAAGATACTAATTGGAAATTTCAAGATACATTGGTTGAAATTTCAAGTTAATATCTTAATATTTTAACTTAGTATCTTGAAATTTCAACTTACTCAGTTGAAATTTCAAGATACTTACTTGAAATTTTAATGTTATGTTTTCGCCGAGACATATGACAACTGCCCCTGCTGCAAAACAATAAGTTGAACGTTTTTCTTTACCTTGTACACTGCAGACATTATTCAGAATTAACATATCGATTTTAGTTTTGACAAAATCGGTAAATGTGTCACTGGGTTTTCTGGTCCATCACTTGATTGTCTGGTCTGTTTACAGACCGCCGTCGCATGGCAGGGGGGTACTACCGTGCAGTGTATGGCAACAAACACTTACTCCTTTTATGCAAGTTGTGTGAGTGGCGGTGGTACCGGTAGATCAGGTCTTGCTTACACTTTTCGCGAACATCTGGTGTTCCAACTGATTTTCAGGGATCCTTTCATAATTTTTTTACGGCTTATTTTGCCTTTTACGCACAATGGAATTTGTTTCGATGGATACTCGAAACAGTTTATTCTCTGGCGTTGGTGGTGTATATTGTGGAGGTTGTACATGCATATGTAATTCGAGTAATTTCCAACTTATTCATTTACTTCCTCGTATGTGTCTCATTTTACCGTCGAGGCGTAATGTGCATACCGTTGTGTTTAATTTCCGATGTGTGTGCATTAGTTGTATGTAAATTCCTTTTGGTTACATGAGCGGTATAACGTTTCATCGGTTAAAACAGATGAATAGTACAATCCCATTTCATGGATGTATTTACTGATTGAATTAATCAATCTATCAATTCACCATTTCTTTTGATGGTTGTTGTTTAACTCCAACCATTGAATGAAAAAAACATACAAAGGTTAAAAATATAACTATAACCTTTTTCCTGATTTGTCTCTGAGTGACTTGGCCTTTTTGGATACGCCTTGTACGTGTTGAGTAAAGGTGAAAATTTCCTTTCATATATTTGTTTAGAACTTATTAACATGATATCCTTATAACATAACTATAAGCACATGTAATAAGACCGAAGGAAAAGGATGTATTATAAATAATGTTAATATGCTTTATTAACATTAATCAGTGTGCAACCAAATACAAAGAGAAAGTTGGAGTGCATATTGAATCAAATATGTATTTGTTTCTTTCATCAAAACAAAATCTTCGACATTTACATTCGAATTACACAAGCACGACTCTGGGAAAATAGTTACCATATGAGATATCACACATAAATCCGAAAAAATAGGTTGGTTCAGGTGTTTTTTCTTTTCAATCCCACTTGATCAAATAAATTGTCATTTTGACAACTCTCTACATATAAAGGAAAGCAAACGAAGGCCATATACACCATATATATACACACAAGATTAACAATAAACATAATTATTGTTGAAGGTGACAACGACACAACATTTGTAGATGATATAGTAAAATTGCAGTCACACGGGTCAGGGGATTTTCACTGACAGACAAGTTTATCTCATTGACAAGTATGTGATAACGGCGTGTAGCCAGTGTCTGGTGGGGGTGGATTCAGTTGTTCGTAGCCTCTCTCTTCCACAGAGGAGTCGTTATTCATATCCGGAATTACGGCATACCGAGACCCTTCACTGTCACGTGATCCATTGAACTCTTGCAGTGAGATTTCGTCTGGTCTGCTGTCAGGGCTGCTTGGTGATAAATATATACCTCTTTGGAAGACTGGGCACCATGCACACACTCTCTTCCTGAAATACATTTATTCAAGTTAAAATGGTTGGTTGGTTGGTTTGTTGTTTAACGCCGCACTCAGCAATATTCCAGCTATATGACGGCGGTCTGTAAATAATCGAGTCTGGACCAGACAATCCAGTGATTAATATCATGAGCATCGATCCACGCAATTGGGATCGATGAGATGCATCAAACAAGTCAGCGAGCCTGACCACCCGATCCCGTTAGTCGCCTTTTACGACAAGCATAGTCACCTTTTACGGACAGCATGGGTTGCTGAAGACCTATTCTATCCCGGAATCTTCACCGGTAAAAGTGTACCATAATACATATGCAAGGCTTCAGATATATAGAAATCAAGAAGAAAGGATTCCTGTAAATAGTGTAGGGTTTGGAGATTTGATAATGCCAACTACCTTGGACACAAAAGTTTACAACGGCTTTATTATGGATTGTTCCGTTCAGTTTAATTGAATGTGTTATTGTATTGACGTGACTTGGCGTCAGTTCCTTCGTCTGTTTGATAAAGCGTTTACAAAGGCCTCACCTCGCGATTATGACTGCAATGACAAGCAGGAGAAAACCGAGACATGCTGACAAGACGACGATCACCCTGTGAAAGGACTGGACGTAGGACACTGAAAGTATGATTAGATCAACAATAACATTCTAATATTAAATAAACCCACGTGGTCAAGATATCATGACTAAAATCTTTTTTTCTTGAGATGAATTCAGAGCTCAATCTCTCACTCACTCAATATATGTCAATATAAAAAAGTAGCTTTTGCTGGCAGCTTTCGCTTGTCACGCCGAAGACACGGGTTCGATTCCCGACATGGGTACAATGTGTGAAGCCCATTTCTGGTGTCCCTCCCTGGAATACTGCTAAAAGCGGCGTAAAATCATACTCACTCACGCACTCACTCAGTGTGTTTCTTTGTAGAGATTTGCTTACTGATCTAATGAAACGTTTGTTTCCATTTATATCATTTTGAAGCATGCAACGTCATAACTTCACAAGGAAGCATTAACAGAGAATATGAAAACAGTTTTTGTCGAATGTCCTATTCTTGTCGGACGGGAAAACATCTAACAGCCAATAAACAAACCCACTCACTCACCCTCAGACTGTTTTGATATTTTGATTGAAATATCGTGTTTATACAATGAAAATGGCCTAGCTTCTTATTGGATTCTTAAAATTTTCTGTTTGACAATAATTGTTCATGATTGCATTTCTTTACAACACTCTTTAGATTTCCTACACGTTTTATGTAATATGGACTTTACCCTAATTTAATAATCGAAAGTAACTATTTTGCCAACTGTACTATTTACTTTGTCAAGTGTTACACAGTTCCGATAATAACTTAAATGAGCCTGATATCAGGTATATACTGTATCCTGTGCCTTTCTGATCTGTAATGTGTGTGGAGAAATAGTGAAAATAAACAAATACAATTAAATGGACAAGTAACAAAGTTTTGACCAAAGTAGCCACCTTGACAACCAAGGGTACATAACCTCGTCATGTTACTACTGCAGGACTTGTTACAGGAGTTTAAGTGATGCTCACATTTCAGACAGGTACCCGTTCTTCTGTTGCAGGTTGTACAGTGGTCAGGACACTCACTGTCACGGTAGTCTCCCCACGCTCCATCCTTACATCCCAAAGTACAGGCAGGTTTACTTCCACCTGGGTAGGTAGTGGAACATTTCATGTCTGCGCAAATGCTACTGCATGTGAGGTTACAGTGATGACCATAGGAACCATCTATGCATCCATCTGTACACGAACCGTTGTCTCTGCTACATTTGTCAGTAGCGCAGTTCTCAGGACATTTAACATCACATGTGTCTCCATGCCAGTCGGAAACACAACCATAATAACATGTCCCATTGTCCTGACTGCATGTTCTATTCAGACAATTGTCGCTGCATTTCTCCTGACACTGCGTTTTGAAGTACCCTGGTTTACAGGGACTGCAACTCCCATCTCTACTACATATCTCACTATCACAGTTCCTGGAACACTTCTCCCGGCATTGTTTACCATAATGTCCCTTTACACACGCAATACATGATCCATTCTGGTAGCATGTACCATTTAGGCATTTGTTACTGCAGTATGTATTGCATTTATTTCCAAACATTCCCTGATTGCATCCATGTGTACATGCTCCTGTTGTGCTATTGCATGATGTATTAAGACAATTATTATTGCATTGATCGTCACATTTTACTCCATAGAAGTTCCCCCTACATCCACAGATACAAGAACCATCTTTACGGGCACACTTAGAGGCTCCGTCCTCACAGAGACCACAGTGGTCACAGTTGAGGTCACACCGTCTTCCATATCTACCCTCAGTGCAACCATGAACACACTCCCCTGACCACTGATAGCAAACCTGACTCTGACATGAATCCTCGCATAGTGTGTCACATGCTTCTCCCCATCTTCCAGTTACCCGACATGTTCTTGTACATTCATCATGGTCATCTTCACTTTGTCTCTGGCATTCAGTACAAGAGTCGCCATTCCTGTACATACCAACTGCACAATCTGGAGAAAATAGAAACCATCTTTTTGTATAACAAACATAAGTTATAGATTAATATCTTCATTTCGTAACGTTGTTCATGCAACAACGAAACAGTACTATTCACTTAAAGCTAAAGATAATATGGATTTTAAATATTTTAGATGTGACCCCGCCTCTTTGAAACGTATTTCAGTTATATCATAATCGGTAGGGTATTGATAGAGAAATGATAATAATTGGACATCATCAGGGACTCGAAACCACGAACAAATGGTCTTGTCGCGACTAAAGGACGGAACTCTGCATAGCGAACTGCAACTTCAAAACCATTGAGCCACCCGTGCCTCCTTACTTGCAGATAGGGGCGAAGTACGATATGGTAAATGCTATATGCGTGCAGATGTAATACTATATGCAAACTTGTGTTGAGAAAGTGACAATTTTTAAAAATTAAATTGCATGGGGGATTTGTATGTGGATCTCATAGAAATACTTAACTATTTGCCTACGCTTGATATATATCCAAAGGATAGAACATGTTGTGGTGAATACAACATACAATCTCTATATATCTCATTATATCACAGGATCACAAATCTCACTGTAAAAAGAATTTTATGACAATATATTATTGGTTATTGTTTGTAGAGCGATAGATATCGTTTAATCAAATCGTACATCTTCATACTGGATATTTTGTCTAACATCTTTTAATACATTCTATTCAGAAGGATAGATATATAAAGAAAGTTACACAAACCCGTAAAGTTGCAGCGACCGCACGTCCTCCGGCAAATTTCATCGATACCTGGTTGTCCACAATACGTCTTCCGACAGGACGCTCTTGTATCCCGGCATGTTACGCTATCTGTAAAGTCATAACATGGCTAAGACAATACACATCTACCTTAATTTATTTATAATTCCTTGCTTTTAAGTAGTTATTCTATCATTGTTGGGGAGGATATCAATGGCCAAACCCTTCATATACTACACATGCCGTTTAGGGATGATGCCGGTTCGATAATTTGTGCACAGTATCTCTCCATGAAATGAGGTCAAAATGTATCGATAGAAAGTGATAAGTTAACTCATTCTGATAAACAATCTAACAACATGTAGCTGTTCAGTCATGTAAAACACAACGGCAGACACACATCACTGTGCCCGGACTACCGCGGCGACCATCTATTCTGTTCAATATCGATACACTGGGAATAATGTCCGCCATGGGAAGATTGACCTGTGACGTAAAACAAAACCACTGATCACTCAAAGGCATGGTATTTCTGCACGGCCAATGCCATTCCTAGCCGGCTATTTGTGTTCATTTACCGCAAAGGTTACAATCGCCCTTCAATTATCGGTTTCTGACTATGATCAAGAAGTGTAACGCTTCTTTTTTGTTTACACATTTCTAAAAGTAGCTATTTTTGTGAAGACACTTTATCAATAACATTTAAAGTCTGATAAACTTGATTATCAATAAGGACAATAATAACAGTAAACTGTCTTGGCATCATCTATTGTCAATTAGGTGATGGTTAGTCAAAGAATATTATAACGTTAGACAACAGATGATACCCAGAGTGTGTGCTATATACATATACTTTACCATGTACGTTTTTTCATAAATGCGGAATCTGTCCATCGCTCCATTTACTGACATACCTGTCTGATCCCCAGTTGTGGTTGCTACTAATATGTACAAGCAGATGATACATCTCAAATCAGTCGTGCTGTCAATCCAACGTGGTGCCTGTAACACAGACAACAATATGGCTTCGATTGCAAGGATACACATACGTAGTTATAACCATGCATGGGACGAACATGGAATTCTATGAATCTTTATCAGATATGCATGGAAAAAAGAATAACAAGTGACATCTATACATCATTTACCTTCATGATTTGCGTGTGAGCGGTCGTTCAGATGTAAATGAACTGACATCGCTTCAGTGAACCATACTTTCTATTTCCTAAATCCTATAACAATGGTGTATGGAGAATTTGCGTCGCACTGCTTCACCCACTTGGTTAACGTTCGAAACCCTGAATGCATTTGAATGTACAAGGAATTGATATTTCGTCGCGAAATATGTGTTGGGCAATGTAACTTACCATAGCTTCAATTATCGTTTAGGAAACGTATAGTAATCATTGTTTGATATTTTTGATATATGTGTTGTTCTTTTATGGCATGGACATGCATATGTATATCTTTAATTATCCTCATTTTTTATCTTTTGTTAAGATATATATCAAACCAGAAATAAAACCATGAACAGCTTTAGGAAATAGATGGTGGACTTCGATTAAAGGATGTTATGTTTGGTGTTTCGTACTCGTACTACCTCGGCAGACTGAAGGTATATCTAGAAAATATGTGATGATAGTATTACACGTGAGTGTGTGTGTCTTGTAATGAAGTTAATTTAAAAAGGTGTTTTGATGACACAAAACTGGCTTCGAAGGCTTCCCTTGGATGATTGGAATATATCTGATGATAGTATCACAAGTGTGTGTCTTGAAATGAAGTTAATTTTAAAAAGGTGTACTTATCACCCCAAACTGGCTTCCATACCTTGTGGGAGCTTTGCACATCATTATGACGTCATCGGTTATATTTCATGTGACAAACAAATGACATTACTAATCTTTCTGCCACTGATCATGAAGCGGGTAAGCTATTTTTCTCACTACAACCTGTTCATATGATGACACATTATTATATATAACATTTGTGTACTTGCATTTTAGATTTTCTCTTACAGAAAGGGGCGGTCGGGTAGCCTAGTGGTTAAAGCGTTTGATCGTCACGCCGAAGACCCGGGTTCGATTCCCGACATGGGTACACTTTATGTGTGAAGCCCATTTCTGGTGTCCCCCGCCGTGATATTGCTGGAATATTGCTAAAAGTGGCGTAAAACCATACTCACTCACTCACTCACTCACTCTTACAGAAAAATCTTGTAAGGAAACTGCATAGAAGACCCTTCTTATATGTTTTTTACAGGTATGACAACATGAGTCGCCATATGTTGATACAAAGAGAAAATTGTGATTAGACGAAGGTTAATAGCGTTCTGAGATTGTTTGGATATGATGACATGCATCAACCAATCCTGACCACCCGATCCCGTTTGTAGCGTCTTACGACAAACATAGTTGTCTCTTTCAGCAAACATGGGTTGCTGAAGACCTATTCTAACCAGGTTGTTTACGGGTGGGATTGATTTTGATGCAACAAGGAAGCAGTTGTAAATGATGTCCAACATTAAACCATTAAACTTTCACTGTCTCAGTTCATTTAAACGTTCTCTTCTCTCGATGTAATCAGATACAATGGTACAAACTCTTTTGGCGAGACAATAAGGAATATTTGTTTTGTGTAATACCGTTGGCAAGATCGGAAGTTCAAATAATGATGTGTAAAAGTAAGTGGTTATACAGGTCGGTGTCCAATGCGGCCGTGTTATTGATATTGTTTTCGATTTCCTCATCTGTATTTATAAATCAATGGATATGTTGTATTACATTTGCTCTGGTTAAATAAAATAAGGATATTTCTCGAAATATGTTGGTTTACACTGTTTTCACACTGCCTTGTGTAAAGTAATGGAAAGCATGAGTTTGAAATGTTAACACGCAGCATGTTACTGATACAGATAAAGGTCCATTGTACGTTTCCGACTATATCATTAGCATGCGTTTATAAATCAGTTAGTAATGACACCATGTGATGATATATGATAGTATACTGACCCATCAGTGGCAACCGTTACAAGCAAGGGCAAGTCAAGTGTCCACCTTAACAGACATAGGAACATATGGTACAAATCAAAATAGGGAATTGCCTCGTTATCTCTTACCCCAACCTTAGCAATTAATTATATTTGCGTGTGTGGTGATGGGTTAATCGTAATCTGAACATTTCTTCTATTTATTATCTATTACGTCATAATATCACTTAAAATATAATATATTTGTTTATGAGACAAATGTTGTTTCAAATATGTGATATGTCTGTAGCTTACGGAAGCCTTTTAGGGCCATTTGTTTTTTATATTTTCTTCTTGAAATTTCAAGATACTAAGTTAAAATTTCAAGATACTAAGTTAAAGTTTCAAGATACTAATTTGAAGTTTCAAGATACTAATTTGAAATTTCAAGATACATTGGTTGAAATTTCAAGTTAATATCTTAATATTTCAACTTAGTATCTTGAAATTTCAACTTACTATCCTCAAATTTCAACATAGCATCTTGACATTTCAACTGAGTATCTTGAAATTTCAAGATACTTACTTGAAATGTCAATGTTATGTTTTCGCCGAGACATATGACAACTGCCCCTGCTGCAAAACAATACGTTGAACGCTTTTCTTTACCTATGAGCAGCAGAATCTCTGCAGACATAATTCAGAATTAACATATCGATTTTAGTTTTGACAAAATCGGTAAATGTATCACTGGGTTTTCTGGTCCATCACTTGATTGTCTGGTCTGTTTACAGACCGCCGTCGCATTGCAGGGGTACTACCGTGCAGTGTATGGCAACAAACACTTAC
Organism: Haliotis rufescens; assembly: GCF_023055435.1. NCBI lineage: Eukaryota > Metazoa > Mollusca > Gastropoda > Lepetellida > Haliotidae > Haliotis > Haliotis rufescens. Next base: position 70,807,771 of record NW_025963779.1, on the reverse strand, counting down.
TCTTTTCATGCAAGTTGTGTGAGTGGCGGTGGTACCGGTAGATCAGGTCATGCTTACCCTCTTCGCGAACATCTGGTGTTCCCGCTGATTTTCAGGGATCCTTTCATATTTTTGTTACGGCTTATTTTGCCTTTTACGCACAATGGAATTTGTTTCGATGGATAATCGAAACAGTTTATTCTCTGGCGTTGATGGTGTATATTGTGGAGGTTGTACATGCATATGTAATTCGAGTAATTTCCAACTTATTCATTTACTTCCTTGTATGTGTCTGATGTTACCGTCGAGGCGTAATGTGCATACCGTTGTGTTTAATTTCCGATGTGTGTGCATTAGTTGTATGTAAATTCCTTTTGGTTACATGAGCGGTATAACGTTTCATCGGTTAAAACAGATGAATAGTACAATCCCATTTCATGGATGTATTTACTGATTGAATCAATCAATCTATCAATTCACCATTTCTTTTGATGGTTGTTGTTTAACTCCAACCATTGAATGAAAAAAACATACAGAGGTTAAAAATATAACTATAACCTTTTTCCTGATTTGTCTCTGAGTGACTTGGCCTTTTGGGATACGCCATGTACGTGGTGTTGAGTAAAGGTGAAAATTTCCTTTCATATATTTGTTTAGAACTAATTTCCATTATATCCTTATAACATAACTATAAGCACATGTAATAAGACCGTAGGAAAAGGATGTATTATAAATAATGTTAATATGCTTTATTAACATAAATGAGTGTGCAACCAAATACAAAGAGAAAGTTGGAGTGCATATTGAAACAAATATGTATTTGTTTCTTTCATCAAAACAAAATCTTCGACATTTACATTCGAATTACACAAGCACGACTCTGGGAAAATAGTTACCATATGAGATATCACACATAAATCCGAAAAAATAGGTTGGTTCAGGTGTTTTTTCTTTTCAATCCCACTTGATCAAATAAATTGTCATTTTGACAACTCTCTACATATAAAGGAAAGCAAACGAAGGCCATATACACCATATATATATATACACACAAGATTGACAATAAACATAATTATTGTTGAAGGTGACAACGACACAACATTTGTAGATGATATAGTAAAATTGCAGTCACACGGGTCAGGGGATTTTCACTGACAGACAAGTTTATCTCATTGACAAGTATGTGATAACGGCGTGTAGCCAGTGTCTGGTGGGGGTGGATTCAGTTGTTCGTAGCCCCTCTCTTCCACAGAGGAATCGTTATTCATATCCGGAATTACGGCATACCGAGACCCTTCACTGTCACGTGATCCATTGAACTCTTGCAGTGAGATTTCGTCTGGTCTGCTGTCAGGGTTGCTTGGTGATAAATATATACCTCTTTGGAAGACTTGGCACCATGCACACACTCTCTTCCTGAAATACATTTATTCAAGTTAAAATGGTTGGTTGGTTGGTTGTTTTGTTGTTTAACGCCGCACTCAGCAATATTCCAGCTATATGACGGCGGTCTGTAAATAATCGAGTCTGGACCAGACAATCCAGTGATTAATATCATGAGCATCGATCCACGCAATTGGGATAGATGACATGCATCAACCAAGTCAGCGAGCCTGACCACCCGATCCCGTTAGTCGCCTTTTACGACAAGCAGAGTCACCTTTTACGGACAGCATGGGTTGCTGAAGACCTATTCTATCCCGGAATCTTCACCGGTAAAAGTGTACAATAATACATATGCAAGGCTTCAGATATACAGAAATCAAGAAGAAAGGATTTATGTAAATATTGTAGGGTTTGGAGATATGATAATGCCAACTACCTTGGACACAAAAGTTTACAACGGCTTTATTATGGATTGTTCCGTTCAGTTTAATTGAATGTGTTATTGTATTGGCGTGACTTGGCGTCAGTTCCTTCGTCTGTTTGATAAAGCGTTTACAAGGTCTCACCTCGCGATCATGACTGCAATGACAAAGAGGAGAACTCCAAGACATGCTGACAAGACGACGATCACCCTGTGAAAGGACTGGACGTAGGACACTGAAAGTATGATTAGATCAACAATAACATTCTAATATAAAATAAACCCTCGTGGTCAAAATATCATGACTAAAATCTTTTTTTCTTGAGATGAATTCAGAACTCAATCTCTCACTCAATCAATATATGTCAATATAAAAAAGTAGCTTTTGCTGGCAGCTTTCGCTTGTCACGCCGTAGACACGGGTTCGATTCCCGACATGGGTACAATGTTTGAAGCCCATTTCTGGTGTCCCTCCCTGGAATACTGCTAAAGCGGCGAAAAATCATACTCACTCACTCACTCACTCAGTGTATTTCTTTGTAGAGATTTGCTTACTGATCTAATGAAACGTTTGTTTCCATTTATATCATTTTGAAGCATGCAACGTCACAGGGAAGCATTAACAGGGAATATGAAAACAGTCTTTGTCGAATATCCTATTCTTGTCGGACGGGAAAACATCTAACAGCAAATAAACAAACCCACTCACTAACCCCCAGACCGTTTTGATATTTTGATTGAAATATCTTGTTTATACAATGAAAATGGCCTAGCTTCTAAATGGATTCTTATAATTTTCTGTTTGACAATAAATGTTCATGATTGCATTTCTGTACAACACTCTTTAGATTTCCTACACGTTTTACACGAAAATTTTACACGAAAGTAACTATTTTGCCAACTGTACTATTTACTTTGTAAAGTGTTACACAGTTCCGATAATAACTTAAATGAGCCTGATATCAGTTATATACTGTATCCTGTGCCTTTCTGATCTGTAATGTGTGTGGAGAAATAGTGAAAATAAACAAATACAATTAAATGGACAAGTAACAAATGTTTGACCAAAGTAGCCACCTTGACCACCAGGGGTACATAACCCCGTAATGTTACTACTGCAGGACTTGTTACAGGAGTATAAGTGATGCTCACATTTCAGACAGGTACCCGTTCTTCTGTTACAGGTTGTACAGTGGGCAGGACACTCACTGTCACAGTAGTCTCCCCACACTCCATCTTTACATCCCAAAGTACAGGCAGGTTTACTTCCACCTGGGTAGGTAGTGGAACATTTCATGTCTGCGCAAATGCTACTGCATGTGAGGTTACAGTATTGACCATAGGAACCATCTATGCATCCATCTGCACACGAACCGTTGTCTCTGCTACATATGTCAGTAGCGCAGTTCTCAGGACATTTAACATCACATGTGTCTCCATGCCAGTCGGAAACACAACCATAATAACATGTCCCGATGTTCTGACTGCATGTTCTATTCAGACAATTGTCGCTGCATTTCTCCTGACCCTGCGTTTTGAAGTATCCTGGTTTACAGGGACTGCAACTCCCATCTCTACTACATGTCTCACTACCACAGTTCCTGGAACACTTCTCCCGGCATTCTTTACCATAATGTCCCTTTACACACGCCATGCATGACCCATTCTGGTAGCATGTATCGTGTAGACATTGGTCACTGCACGCTGTATTGCAATCCCTACCAAACATGCCCTTTATGCATCCAAGTGTACATGCTCCTATTGTGCTATTGCATGATGCATTAAGACAATTTGTAGCGCATTGATTGTCACATTTCACTCCATATAAGTTCCCCCTACATCCACAGATACAAGAACCATCTCCACGGGCACAGTTTGAGGCTCCATCCCCACAGAGGCCACAGTGGTCACAGTTGATTTCACACCGTCTTCCATATCTACCCTCAGTGCAACCAGGAACACACTCCCCTGACCACTGATAGCAACTCAGACTCTAACATGAATCCCCACATTGTTTGTCACATGCTTCTCCCCATCTTCCAGTTACCGGACATGTTCTTGTACATTCATCATGGTCATCTTGAGTTTGTCTCTGGCATTCAGTACAAGAGTCGCCATTCCTGTACATACCAACTGCACAATCTGGAGAAAATAGAAACCATCTTTTTGTATAACAAACGTAAGTTATAGATTAATATCTTCATTTCGTAACGCTGTTCATGCAAAAGCAAAATAGTACTTACAGCTAAAGATAATATGGATTTTAAATATTTTAGATGTGACCCCGCTACTTTGAAACGTATTTCAGTTATATCTGAATCGGTATTAGGGTGTTGATAAAGAAAGGATATAATGTGACAGCATCTGGGATTCGAAACCACGAACAAATGGACTAAAGGACGGAACTCTGTAGCGAATTGTATCACGCAGGCTATAGACATCTATGTCTTCTCAAACAGGAACTATTCCGGTAATATATGACAGCTTGCGCAAGCATATTTATCTTTTCTCTAGTTTCAAATGAGTTAAAGGAGAGCCATATTAGTCCTTGGAAAAGCTTGTGTGAACAGTTGGACATATACATCAGCTTAATGTCTTGTCTGACTGGTACTTGTACGGTACAAAAATAGGGTAGATCTACAGTGAAACTCGACTAATCCGGACGGTACCATTCCAGAAAAATCGTTCACAGTCACAAAAAAATTCCGGATAAAGGAGTTATGGTTAGATGGTAATGTCACATAATGATATATTATATTAAAACATTATTCGCCCTGGGCGCGATGTTTCACTAAAGTTCTGAACTTTCTACAAAGGTACGGTCTTTTTTCACTGTGTATGCGTTTATTAACCAAATTTCTGTTTACGAATAGCGGATGCTAAAACTCATAGTTTTACACTGTATAGCGAAGTAGTTGCGCTATCTTTAAAGTTAATCTGTTCCCTGGAAGGTTTTTCCTCACAGTTTGGAAGATATTGGATATTATAATTTACCTTTTATGGGTACATTTCTCGGCAGAATAAACGGATGAAAAAATTCTTAGGACACGTGGTAACCCTGGACATGTCACTGTGCTTCTTTAATTAATGAAAAAGTAGTTGTTTACCGCAACACTAAGCTGTATTCCAGCAATATGACGGCAACCTGTTAATAATCGTGTTTGACCAGAAAATGCAGTGACTGATAACAAGAACAACGACCCATGCCGTTGGGTCACGATTAAACCTAACCAACCACGTCACCGAGGCTGACCACTCGATCCACTAAGTCGCTTCTTATGATCAGCATATGTTGATTAGGTTGATAACTATTCTAAACCGGAATCACCATGCAATGGCTTAAAAAATGAAAATAATAACGACATAACTAGAACTACAAATAATATACAGAACTCTAAACTGTCGATCTGTGTGTGTTAGTGTGTGTTAGTGTTAGTGTTAGTGTTAGTGTTAGTGTTAGTGTTAGTGTTAGTGTGTGTGTGTGTGTGTGTGTGTGTGTGTGTGTGCTAGTTTGTGTTTGTGTGTATGTGTGTGAACCTTTGTATTTTGGGATATATTCCAGTGCCTACTGAATAATTAGGAACAGGTACACGTATGTGCTTCTGACAGCTGGACTAACTAATTGGCCAAAGGGAAGTTGTCCTTATGGTGGCGATTCAAGGTCACTAGTACCTGATGCTTGTCAGTCCGAAATTAGAATTGGAACAGTTGGAACCGATTGGCCAGGATCTTAGACTTGGCTGCGAAGGTGTCCTTGTACCAAGGTAGCATTGAAGGGTGACACCGCGTTAAACCTGGAATATTGCGGACTGCGGTGTTGATATATCAACTATTAAAGGGGTTTTGATACGTTCTGTATGTTCTCTGTACAATATTAACTAATACTACGAGTGTTGTAGCGTGTCCTGCGGGTCGGTTTGGGGCAGACTGTAGACCATGCGGGAACTGTAGGGAAAGATCCGTCTGTGAGAAGACCACTGGACTGTGTATGAGTGGATGTAGCCCTGGTTACCTGGGAGCATACTGCAGAGATGGTAAGATACAAATAGAAACGTTTTTGCATCCACATTTCTAAAATAATTCCCTAGAAACTTTTCATACCGCCTTTTACTTCCAGTGTGCTACCATTACCCTGACTCCAGTAAACATAATGAGTCTAATAATCTAATAATATCACTTCCGGTTTGGTAATACACATGTTTAATGCAAAACAACTTAAAAACAGAAAGTATCATGTCGGTAACAACATTATCAACAAAGTTACATGCACACCCGGGAAATATACTTTTTGCAAAGTGCCACTTTAAAACAGAACATCCTATGCCTCGAACACAACGTTAAAGAGAAAGCTATATGTTCTTCCGGTTTAAGGACAGCGCTTTTGGGAAAATACAATGCAATCAAAGTTCATGCCTATTGCTGCTTTATTAAGAAGGTTCAATGCATATCCGATGAAAGTATATAAAAGTGCGACTTTAAAACAGAAATACCCTATGCTTCTAACAACGTTAATGAGAAAGTTACATGCTCTTCGGGTTTCGGGACAGGCTTCCAGTTTCCGAAAATACAAATCAATCTTAAAACATGAAGTCTTATTCCTGTAGCTACAATATCAAGAACGTTACATGCTCTTCACGGGATCTACCTGAAACAAACTGTTGATTGCTTTCCCGCCTGTTGTGCTTGTTTGATACCAGCTGTTTAACAGATTAGTATTAAGATCATTTCCAACAATTTCATCCTTGGTTTTGTCAGCATGTACGCCCGGCACACATGGAGAGAACTGTGAGTCCAAGTGTGGGAACTGTGCTGGAGTGGCCTGTGATCCTATCAGTGGAAGCTGCCCACAAGGATGTGAAGGTGGTTGGCATGGAACAGATTGTAAAGCAGGTGCGGTTTGTTTGGTTTCCATTCAGAATGTTAAAGAATGAAAGTATTTCATGGGCAATAATGTGCTTGTAAAAAAATAAATTCTTCTAAATTAATGGCATTTCTAGGCGCTCCGAATGTATCGTATCCTCTAACAGCTCTGGACAATAATGGCCCCTTCTGTGTCCGTATTTACTTTCTAATTAATGAAAACAGTCAAGCTTCGGAACATTTAAAACTTGTAGGTAAATAGGAATATGCATTTTAAAACTATCCTGCCTGACTGAAGAAATATGTTACGTGAACATACTTTTAGAGTCAGAAGTATTTATATACATTTAATTTGTTAAGTGTAGCTATTGCCAATCAGAAATTGTACCTATTAATCAATGAAACGTCGTAAGGGAGGTAACCTGATGGGGTAGACCCTGTATGTTACCATTGTTGGCAGCGTGTCCTGCGTACACCTATGGAACTGGATGTACTGCCTGTGGTATGTGTGCTGCGAGAATGGCCTATGACAAAGGTTCAGGAGCCTGTCCAGCTGGATGTCGCGCAGGGTGGACTGGAAACAAATGTAACAGTCGTGAGTAACATGCAACTGTATCCCAATAGTTATATCGTAGCAATAAAATTAAAGTCCATTAATCCAGAATTCCCAGTCAGAGCTCTTTGTCTGCCTAAAGAGTCGAATAAAATAAAGATGTTTCACTTTGCTATTTGTGTTTGGTGGTCGTGATATAGCTGTAATGCTGCTAGCGTATAAGATACTTACACACTAACTCACTTACTTAATGCATAATAATCAAATTTATTATTTATAACATTATTTGTTCACATTTTATCTTTAAGGACTGCTCGGGAAAAGGTGCACTGCACAAACTAAGTATATGCAACTTTCACATTATGATCAATCATCTGAATCAGTATTTATGTATGTCAATTCAGCATGTCTCCCAAATACTCACAGCGCTTGTGAACCATGCGGTCAGTGTGCTGGTGGTGTTCCTTGTGACAAGATCTCAGGGCTCTGCTCAGTTGGATGCCAAGAAGGCTGGAGTGGGTCTCTGTGTAAAACACGTAAGTAAACTAAATATTTAAGTGATTTGTATTTTCGTTTAGTTAAAGTCTTCAAATAAAAAAAATGTATTCAATTTCAAATTCAAATAACTAAATTCTACCATGTCATAATGTAACATGCATTTATAAACAGTGGACTTGGGAATGACCATTTGAAACATCAAATTTAAAAAGAACAGAGATTTGACATATCCTTGTTAAAAGTATAGAACGTGTTGATGATATCAAAAGAAAATGTAAGGGTTCTTTACGCTATGCTTTTGATAAATAATCTATCTATTTGAAGCGTGCACACCTGGAACACACGGAGCAGGATGTCTATCACTTTGCTCCCACTGCAAAACAGGAAGTGTGTGTCATCAGGTGACTGGTCAATGCCCGGAAGGTTGTCAACAGGGATGGAGAGGCGCTAAATGCGACGAGGGTACGTTCACTCAAAACAGTCATTGGTATTACTGAGGGAAGGGGAAACAGAAGACGACCATGGGACCCGTTATTCCACCCGCCTCCATATTCTTCCGGAAATATAACACTGTTCGTCGAAATGTAAAAGAATGCTCTTGATCAGGATACCTCGAGTGAAAATAAAATTGTATAATATATGTTGTGTCTGAAATCATCCTGTCAATTCGTATTTCTATTTTGAGAAGCAATCAAATATTTGTGAACAGGAAAGGATATTGAATAGCAGTTCAGTAATTAACAGTTCCACGTATATGATTATTCTTTAGGGTTCACCTACAACTTGACCACTGACCATTTTGTTTTTAAAACCATCTGAACATAAACTATAGGAAAACATATCAAATTTATACCCTCCATGTCCCTTAAAAGACTTGAAGAGGCGACTGACGGGATCGGGTGGTCAGGCTCGCTGACTTGATCGATGCATGTCATGGATCCCAGTTGCGTGGATCGATGCTCATGAAATGACTGGATTGTCTAGTCCAGACCGTCGTCATATAGCTGAAATATTACTGGGTGCGGTGTTAAACAACAAAACCACTACAAAATATTCGGAAAATACATTTAAGAATCAAGCAGTTGCCGCCAAATACATCTTTATGAGGAAGTTGATAAAAGACGTATTCAGAATCAATTTCTTATACTTTTGATAGGTAATAAATGATATGTTATCTCTCAGGTTAATAGCTTCACGGATAATTACGTTTTTGTGTGATCTTGCCCTTACAGTAATAGAGAATGCAGATTTTAATACGTTCTTTCATGGCAAGGAATTTAGGATGTATCAATTTCCTTCTTGCTCTTGGCATTCCAGGTGTTGGTGAAACCGGGGATGAGACAAACAACACATCTCTTCTAAGTAAGAGATTTATAAACACTTATGTTTACATCGTCCGAGTTCATCCAACCTTTAAATGTAACCAGTCTTCAAATAAAAACATGTTTTCTCGGGGGAAATGTAACGAATGTATTACAAAGTAAATGACATTGTGTGGTTATAAGCAGATAAGATTAAGTGACAGAGACATAATTGAACGTCACAATTTATTGGCCATTTCATTCAAAAAAGTATCACCAATGAGCATATTTGTATCTCATTACAAGTAAAGATGTGAAGGTATTCATATCAATCCCACGAGCTTCCAACGAACCATGCATTAACCAAAACACGACCATTATTTCAGTTGGAGTTATTGGAGCGTCAGCTGGGGTTGTTGTCCTACTTGTAATCATCGCCATAATTGTTGCCACAGTCGTATTTGCCAGGTAATGTCATGTGACCTTCTCATCGTATGTACATTAACAGCACTTGTTTAAAGTTCAACATGAAATACCTTTGAATGTGATTAACACGTGTTTTGTCAAAAATGAAAGCAAATGTCATCTTAGTCTAGTAGAAATTGCATTGGACTTGAACATTTCTGATAACTGGCCAATTTTTTGTTTAAACTCACCAGAAAGGGTGTTACTTACTGGTCACCATAGAATAAACCCAAAGAAAATAAAGATTGGACAAGTATATTTCTTTTGCACAATTTTGGAGGTGGGGTCTGTTGTCTTTTCACACAAACGACAGCAGGCTGTTGTCATGGCGAGAAAGTACATGTTAAAATATGCTTTTGTCTTCATTCTTATCAGTATTTTCATGTCTCAAAAAGCCTTATTTGATTAAATACAAATTATTTTTGATCATTTAGTCGTTGTCGGCCATCTTGAATTCAAGATGGCCGCCATCTTGAATATTGAGCTGGACTGTCGTTCCCACTTTTCCTGTATACCTACAACCTTTTCTATTGCATAAAGGAGGTAACTGTACACATCTTTCATTGGGTGGTGAGCTTGCAAGCGTGTGCATTGATTTTCAGGGGGTCAAAATTGCATTAATTAAAGGGACAATGCATAACTTGGCAAAATTGGCTGTAACATATTTGTTATTAAGTTATCAAACTATCCAAACTATGTTTTCGATAACAGGCAATATGTTAGGTTATTTGAATTTGGCAAATATTTTGTTTCATTTTAAATGTTATTCTAATTCACAGTCAAAACATTGATAAAAATGATGTTTTTTTTACTTCATTTTCAAAACCTTGTGAGAAGGTAAAACACTGATACGATTGAATTGTGATAATAAAACCACTATAACTGTATATCACAGAGTGCCTGCTCTATTCCATACAGAAAACAAAATAAAAATATATCATATTGCGGCTGAGATATTGTACAAAATGTCACCCCACACCCCAAAGAACAATTTTGATGAAAACTGCTTATTGAGAAGGTGATGATAATTGTAGCAATGCTTAAAAACATCAAAATAGTAGGTCATAAAGGCACCCAATCGCCGGCACACAAAGTCAGCGATCTAACCCACAACAATTAAAGTCTGACAACTGGTAGTCTAGATCACGTACCTTGTGTACCCCTCTGACAAGTGTTAATTGGCAGGGCTCAAATGGCAGAAAGCTATGAACACACAATGTCATTTAGAAAGTGGTCAAATGTAACAAATGTTATATTTGGGATATACCTTTCTCAGTAAAGTACAGATTCTCGAACATTTTAGGGTTGAGTCCCGTCCGGGATTCGGTCCGACACTGCCAGAGTGAGGCACCTAATCGCCAGCACACAAAGTCAACGATCTAACCCACTCAGCCACCGAGTCTTCCTCAAAAATGAAAGTCTGACTTCTGGTAGTCTAGATCACGTACTTTGTGTACCCCTCTGACAAGTGTAAATTGGCACGGCTCCAATGGCCGAAAGCATTTTTGTGGAAACCTCGTTGGCTGAGTGTGGCTGAGTGGGTTAGATTGCTGATTTACTTCATGACAAATCTGTTCTTTTATGCACAGCGTCAACAAAAAGTTCACAAATTGTATATGAATTAATTACAATAACATTAAGAAGGGATATCATGTACACCGTGTCTCGTGTTGATTGCGTATTATCGCACCTCGATCGTGTGGATCGTTGCTGACAATATCAATCACTGATTTGCCTGGTAATGGCCTGATTATGTACGCGCAGCCGTCATACACGTGCAATATTGTTTAGTGTGGCGTTGAACAACAAACAAGCTTTAATATTCAAATTTAAGGTGTTACGATAAAAGGAAGAATTACACTCTTATCAACTAATGTAAGGGGATATAGCGGAGTACAAACTATGTGCTGGATATTACATTGATAGAGCTTTGGTATAGTTCGTATTTAGCTGATTACATTGTGGTTTGATGTAGGGTTTAATAAACCAGCATGTATGTACGTTACCCATTCATTAACATTTTCTGATAGTATTTGATGCTGATCGTCGTTTGAATCTTATATATCTTTGTGTTTATTATTTGTGGTATACCAACCAATAAACGCTTGGGAATGTTCATTGAAGAATCGATCGGAATCGGATCTGACATAACACAGAGGTGTGTGTGTAGGGGTATCTTATAGAACCATATAAACACCAAATATATATTATTTATAGCACCTAAATCCGTTTTAAATATATTACCACTTCCCTAATTTTTATATTTATAATCCATCTACACAAATCCACCTGTTAATATGCTAATTGAGCAAAGATAAACATTATTGTTTAAGCACTAGTTTTGGAAGTGTATTGTCTCTATATATGTCAATGCAAGCTGGTGTCCATTAGATTTATACATACAGAATCGAGCATGCTCTTTCTTCCAAAATTTCAAAGAGCGTCATACGAGTCTTGCTCAGAGGTTATTTCATCAAGGGTACACCATTCAAAGCCATTTTAAGGCTTTAAGGAGTGTCATATGGAGGACATTTCCAAATTTGACGCATTCCCTATTTTTATTTTTTGACTTGTACCATAAATATAGTTCCGTGTTTGTTCTGTTGAACATTTCACTTGTCTTTGCATTTTTATCTTTTTATGTTATCGCGAATATCTAGACTCATTACCAATTGATAGTGATTCATAAAAACAGAGTCGATTATGATGTAGTCGGAATAGTACGACGGCGTCTACCTTTAACAGATATGTCTTATGTTTATGGAAATGTTTTATCTTGGTTTTATCTTTAACAGGCGAAAGCGACGTACTCGACAGCAGAGCATCGATCAATACGACACAGCCGATATGGCCAGGCGGCCGAAGATCTTCCGCGCGGCCACAGACCATTGCCCTGCCTACTAAAGCACTATGGGACAAATCCCTGCTCCACCCTCCCGTGCTTATCCTTCCCAAGCTGATGAGTGCATTCAAATGCGGTACATGAGTAACCCCACTGAACAGTCAACTGAGGAGCACGATGACCATTTGTATGAATCGCCAGTTTTTTAGGCAGACATGAGGAACTGGGAACAGGTTTCCTCAAGAACTCACCATTGGGTGACACATACTGATTTTAAGGTCCTTATTTTTTATTACACTTATCACATTTCTTGTACATTTCCTGATCTTATAACAGACTTAAGGGAACCTCTGCACGGACTGATGAGTTTTTACAACTACGTTGTAGATCATTAGCATTGTGAATGTTACTGACATTATTAGCAACAATGGGGAAATTCAGTAATGGGGACATATTCAGAGGTATTCGAATTGTTTCCTCTTGGCACACGATCTTCACATGACTACTGACTTGAGTCAAAGGAGGTTCATACAGAAATCCTTCTCCTTATAATCGGATAATCGCGAAATAGTAGTTGGAACGTTATGTTAAAACTAGTCATGGAAATATATTGCCCTATGTCAATTTTGTTCTTATATGTGTATATATAATATTGTTTCTATCATTAACGTGTACATTATTACATACAGTGCCTTATTTCACCTTTCAAAACAACACGCCTTTGTGTGATTTCTTCAAAGCCTCAGGGAAAGCTTTCAAAATGTTTTGTGGTAGTTATGTGGAGTACATTTCCAAATTTGACGCATCAGTGTCAAATATGATATCCAGTGCAATTTCTGATTTTGATTTGTACCATATGTTCGTTCGCTTTTCTCAGGTTGACTTCCCTTTGAACGTATTTGTAAATGGTGCCACCGGTGGGCCAGAATACGCCCACCTTTTCGCGAACACCTAGTATCATCACTATTTGATAGTTATTAATATTCACATGCTCATGATGCAGTCGGAATCGTACAATCGACTCTTGGCAGAGATTTCTTTTGAATATGGAAAGGGTTTTGTCGCTTTGATTTATTGCAAATTCGATTGTGGTCAATGTTCATTGAGAAATACATGCTGATAATTCAGAATTGTAATATACCATATTTGAATTTGAATGTAAATATTATAATAAAAAAACTATGAAAATAGGACAGTTGTTATTTGAGTAGGCTTTGCTATCATTTTCAAGTACAATGACTCCTATGTATTTGGAAAATGGAAAATGTTTCATTCTGTATTTTCGTTTTTCATAGAATGACTACAGCGAAATAAATTCATAAATTTTTTAACATTCCATATACATTCCATATGTTCCATAACATATCATAACCATTTTTTAAAAATAACTGGCAAGTTGTCTTGCCGACTCAATTTGTGTTCCTACCCGTGGAGAACAGGGTTTGAAAAGGTCTTCAGCAACCCATGCTTGCCGTAAAAGGCGCCTGTGCCTGTGGTAAGAGGCTACTAACGGGATCGGGTGGTCAGGCTCGCTGACTTGGTTGATGCATGTCATCGTATCCCAATTGCGCAGATCGATGCTCATGATGTCAATCACTGGGTCGTCTGGTCCAGACTAGACTATTTACAGACCGCCGTCGTATAGCTGGAATATTGCTGATTGCAGCGTTCAGTGTTCCAGTTACTGGAGGAAGTGTGGGTACTAGCATGTCTTAAGTAGACTTCAGAAACATGACATATATGCACTGATTGCTAGTCTGTTACCATTAGGTTATTGTTTATCATTTAGTGTCACCTTATTTTGGGAACAAACAGACTCAGACATGTACAGTATACCGTTTTAAAAATAAGTATGTAATACAATATTATAGATATCAAATTTCATCAACAAATATTCGGAAGCCATGAATGAATAAAGGAAACTTGAAATGATATAAAATAATTACACATGTTATAGTTAGTTGTCTGCATTGAGGCTGTAAGGGCCGATGGCCTACATCCAAGCTGAAGTAAATTTAAAGAAGATGAATTATACATAAACGACACGGATGTAGTGATGAGGAACCGTTGTCACCATATATTACATGAGCTATCATTTTGAAGAATGTGTTTTTTCCATAAAGCGCTCCTTCAAGGGTATATAGGGGCGGTCGGGTAGCACAGTGGTTAAAGCGTTCGCTCGTCACGCAGTAGACCCGGGTTCGATTTCCGACATGGGTACAATGTGTGATGCCCAATTCTGGTGTCCCCCGCCGTGATATTGCTGGAATATTGCTAAAAGCGGCGTACAACCATAATTTTGGGCAATTATGCAATGTATGCTGGCAATAAAAATTACAGTATCAACGTTCAACAAAATACGTTTCTATACACGGAAAAGTGCAATTGCTCTCAATGAAGTATAATTCCAGCAGGGGGCACGGGTGGCCCAGTCGTCTAAGGCGCCGCGATTCGCTGTGCAAAGTTGCGTCCCTTGGGCCAGAAACCTATGATTGTGGTTTCGAATCCCGGTTCGCCCCGATTATGTTTCTAGGTTTGTCAGCACCATACCCGTGCTCATGGGTTTCACCGAAGTGGTAAACGTCTAACACCTGTATCACTTTGGGCTTTCCTCTCACATAAAGCTGACACGCCGTGATATAACTGGAATACTGTTAAAAGCGGCGTTAAACCCAACTCACTCACTCACTCACTAATTCCCGCAATACTTTTTTAAAACTGTTACGATCCCATTACTTCCGTGTGGGAAATGAAGATAAGTACAGACGGAACATATTACCTAATGAAAATTTACAATTGTCAAAAAAACATCACAATTTAATGGGATTGACACTGACACAATTCAAACACTAATTCGAATAACCACACACACGTCTTAAATTTGCAAGATAATATATGGGCATCGTGTCTTTAGTTTAATGGCTTTGTTTGCGAGTAAAGTGACTTTAGAGAAGACCATGTAATGCAGACTTTTGTATGGTTGGACGTGCTTTCCCCTTGGACACCAATTGTGCATTCATGATGTCCGATGCAATTCCCAATATTGACTTGAACCATATGTGCCCGTGCCTCTTTTAGGTGAACAATTGACGGTGCTATGTTTTGATATGTTTTGTTGTGACGGGTTGACCGGTTGGGCAGGCTACGCTCAACTTTTCGCAACTTTCCTAGTATCATCACTTTTTGATAGTGATTTATAAACACATGCTCATGATGTAGTCGGAATCGTACAATCGACTGTTTTTTGGCAGAAATTTTAGTCGCTTTTATACATTTGCATCTCCTTTTCAACATGCATTGTTGAATTAGTTTCTTGATTTTTCTTCTAAGGGATCTGTTTCAGGATTGTTACGTGTAGACTTCCAAATTTATATAATAAGTTAACCCAGAATATACGTAAATAAAATCAGTATAAAACAAACAACAAAGAAATGGTATACCATTAAAAATTGTATTGTAATATTAATTAGGTGTACAAATCAATACAAAGTACTGCACAGCAATTACATTGGTAGTACACAGTAGAGTGGCAGTACAAAATCCAATGGCAGAAGAACTACAGCGGCAGTATAAAATATAATAGCAGTCATATGGTTATAATATTCACCTAGCAGTAACAGTGGTCAAGCTTTCAAAATAGGCTGGATATCCAGGGTGAAATCAAATATCTTCACACAACCGCTGGTGTTGATGTAAACTGATATCAGATAGGCACGCTCTTGACCACAGTATATAGTCAAAATACCGTCCAAAATGTTAAATACAGTGCTAGATGAGTCTACCTGTTTCAAGATTCAAGATTATACTTGATTCCAAAAGCATATAAATATATATAACTTCCACACCACTGCTAACATTAGCTAGCACTATGTCAAAACACAATGCCATGAACTTCAACAGAATCTAAACAGAAACAATGTAATTCAGTTACAACATTCTTTAAAAAATTAAAACACTGCAAAATTATAGAATAAAATATAAACCAACAAGGCCAAAGAATAAGCAGTCTCGTTTATACAGAAAAAAACCCCGATTATATTAGGCATAAAGGGCTAAACAGTTGTAACAAATATATACACGGATCAGTGAAAATCAGTGATCGCACCAGATGCTCGCAAAAAGGGTAAGCCCTACCCATATGTGGAATACGTTTGTTTCCTACGCCCTCTCCTTCAATGTATAAAGTGACAAAGTTTTGAATTTTGAACAGCGATAATGACATGATGTTACCCTGAAATCTTATATGTACAAGCATGGTACTCATTACCAATGCGGCTTTAAACAACGAACAAATCCTTCACTACAATCCTTCAAGCCCTGTCGGGGGAGGTCGCGAGGGGAGATTTTTGTCGAGGCCTTCAACTCTCGCGCGCTATTTACATTGTATCCTCTGCTTTTCTAATTCTGCCTGGTTTCGGTCGCATGTTCCGGTTCGCAATTTTACATTAACACTAAAAGTACTATATTGGACTAAAATGTATTTTTACGAGGTAAGGAGACATGAGTTTCACATCTATTTTGCTCTTTACTGTTTCCGTAATTTCTCCATACTTTATCTTTCACATCAACTTTTAATCAATACATTTGCTAATTTTTGTAAAATTCATTTGCGCACTATGATTATGTTGTATAACTACAAATTAAGTTAAACGAAATATAATAGGGCGCTTTATAGCTAAGGGAATTTGGGAGTATAAACATGTCCATGGCATTAGCGTCGGCGTTTGGTAAAGGTCGGTGCTAAATTAGAACCGGGTCTTGTAAGAACCTTACTGTTTGATGGATGCTGCGTCATGTACAGTGAAATATGTCCTGAGTAGTAGGTATTATGGCTATCGCCCGTACAACCGTCTAAATATCACATTTTACACTATCGCATAGCAACAGCAAGTCCCATGTTACTGAAACTTTATCATAAATGACCCTTGTATTGGTGTCTCTAAAACGTGTCATAATATTAAACATACCCCCTGACTTTTTGGAACAGTCATATTGAATGTCATGTCGTGGAGCGTTGTCAGTCGCCGTAAGTCGTCGTCATCTGTTCTGAACTAAAGGCCTAAGGCTCCAAGGTATAACATCTCAGCAAAGGTGTCTAAAACTTCATTTGTGAATTCTGATCTGAACACTGGCACAATAAAAGCTGTATTAATTATTTTCTCTCTCCATTTCTCTGCTATTTTGCATATACATATATTTTATATACGGCAAATTCAAGGTATATGTAATATGATAAATTTATGATATTGTTTGAGCGTATTTCGCTTTTTGACCTCATCGTGGTATTTTACTTTAACATACACCCTTGAATACACTTCACCAAAGTCATATATTGTGTCCATCACTGACAGCACTGATATATTTCCAGTATATTATATTATTAGCCATTGTGGTCCAGGTTATTTCCCTTTTATGTAATTTTCTAAAGAAGGTTTGACCCCGTGGTATTATCATAACATTTACATACAGTTTAGGATATATGAAATGTGGAAGTGACAAATATCTTACACATTGTTCAATTGTTAGCAGCTTCGTTATGATCAGTCGTGATTTAGTGCACCAACACTATCAAGTTAGATATCATATATCTAATTCTATTGGGGTTGACAAAGCATGACTTATTAACAGGGCAAATCTATGATCCGTCCTAACGATTATAGGTTTCTGGCCCACCGATCGAAGGGAAGCAACTCAGCACAGCGAATTGCAGCGCCTTAGATGACTGGGCCACTTGTGCTCCCTCATAATGATGATAATACCTGCTACACAGGCAGTTGTTGGATGTTTTACTTGCGATTCTAGACAACTTTCTACACAAAAGTAAATGTAAAATTATATACATTAGTACAGAGAGCAAAGAAGAAAGAAGCACATTCTGTATACAAAACTGTAGGGTAAACTACAGAGAACACAGAGAATCCATTGGATGAACCGAATGATTATACGATAGAAATGTTTATAAATGATAACAAATGGGGAGGTTGTGTGACATTTCAATTTCGTTAAGAAAGGATGTCTTTATATTGCATGTATATGCGTAGTAACTTGGTTACGCTGCTCCTGATCTGAGGTTAGTTGATTCCTGGTATGCGTAGAACAGTCAGTTTCAGGTATCAAGGATGTTAGTCGGTCGAAGGTGTGACGGATGTATCATTAATAGGGATGCAAATTAGCAAATCTAGGATGTGTCCAAGAAGATAAGATCTACTATTTGTCGAATTTGATCGCAATAAGGTCATTTAGCTGAAATATATATCATGATCTTACAGTTTTGTACTCGGTAAACGTGGAAAAGGTTTGAATGCTTGGTGTCACGTAAAGGACACATCAAGTAGCCTAGGGTGGGAACTCGTTTACAATTTACCCTTTTGGTATATCGGTGTCCGGAATTTATGTATATTTTATACATATATATATGAAATCAAAACAACCTCTCGAAAAGCATATGTGGTTTGGAAGCATGCCAAGCCGGAAATAGAAAATGATTTTTTATCAAGGGCATGCAACAATACCGTGTATGTTTCACAGCATCAACCAAGACTTGTTCTTGCATTTAATTTTCAACAAAACATAGTCCATACACAAAACGCAATTATGATATCTATCTCAGCTGACAACATCCTGGTTTGGTGAAAAGAGCATCAGCCCGGAGAGCGGAAAGTCGGTGGCTCGATCTCCCGGTCTAACTGCATTGAATAATTGTCCTTGTGGTTACTTTGACTGGTGTTCGACATTACGGATATTAAACCACGACTGGTCTGCTTAGAAGCAGTGTGTGGGTAGGGTCTCTATGTTAAACTGCGGCATGGTATCTCAGTGTACGAGCACTATGAAACCGACATACATGTAAGTCCGGACGGCCGATTTATAGTGCTAGCACACTGAGATACTATGCCGCAGTTTAACATGAATACCCCACTCAGACACAGTATATTGACTCCGAGCCGACCAGTCCTTGTTTTAGCCCCTTAATGCCGAGCGCCAGACAGGGTAACAACAAGTACCATCTTTTAACGTCTTTTGGTATACTTATTCTAAGAAACCGACATACATGTAAGTCCGGACGGGTACGATCAGTCACACACAAGCACGTCGTTAAATAAGTGCAAATATCCTGAACTTGTCATTTACCCGGAAGACGCCTCCTCACATCAATAAACTGCTGGTTGAACAAAAGAATTTCTTCTTCTTTTGATGACTTTAAACGGGTCTGTTATTATGTGTACAATATGATCAGTTTCCACTGACACACTCCCGTCACCCTGCTGAGGGTCACATTGACATGTTGGTGACCGAGGTGAAGATCCACGATATGAAACTAGGGCAGAATACCCTCAGTCGAGCACACATACAAATGACCCTTGTTCAAACCGAAACTCACACATAATTTTTTTGTCGTATCCATATTTTGTCACAAGGTGGTTTATGAATAAGAATAATTTTCTTGTGAACTTTTTTTTCCAGATATATGTGCGTATTTACGTTTAATATTTTCGAATGCTTGCATAAAACGTCACGTAATCTATTCACTGTTGAAATCTGGGTTTAAATGTCATCATGGTAAAGTGGTTGAATTAATCTAAAATATTAAGTTTGCCTTAAGCCTCTTTCTTCTCAACTCCCCTTGCCATATGACTCCCGTATACAAATGTCTATGACAACAGGCTAGTCACGTCCTCAGTGGGCGTTAGCTGTATTATACGAGAGTAATCGAGGATACGATTTAGAATAAAGTCATATAGTGTTCTCTCTCGATATTCACATTTTTTTTTTATCGAAGCTGAACATCAAGCTGTTGCTGACGTATAGGATAAACATTCGGACAACACAATTGGTCTTGACCACTGAAAGTTAGGGAGGTGGTCAATAAAGCAACCGTGGGGTAACTGGGAAACAAATGTACAGTGGAGTGATTGGGAATATATTCCATCCTTTTGTTTGAAAAATACTATGAAAATAAAGACCAGCAAAACGACTAATATTATGATTTGCTTCAAGGAATCACATCATACAACATATATAGACTATTGATTGCTATTAACATTGATGTAACATTCTTTAGTAAAGCAAGGATTAAACATAACTCTGTCCCTCTTGAAGCTTGTGTCCCGATATCCATGACAGGGTTATGCAGATTGGTGGGATTTCGTCATTGTCAACTGCGTTTGTCCTGAAATGAAACACAAAACATTAGAATCATGGAATACCCTTTTGTAGGACAAATCAAACTAATCAGATGTCTCTCATGAGTCATGCATCCGTGGTCCGGATGGAGCGTCTGCCCGGATAGCGGAGGTTCGACCCCCGTCCGCCTTATACCAAAACGCGTCAAATGATACCCTGCCTCGGGCTCGACATACAGGGAATAGAAGAGGGACTTGTCAGCTCAGAGTCAGTACTATGTGGCTGAGTGTGGAATCCATGTTAAACTGCGGCATGCATATGGTATCTCAGTGGACTTGCACTGTGACGCTGGCATTAGTCTGGGTGAGTACAAGCAGTAGCGTGTGGTTCGAGCAAGCCACATGCTTCGTACTTAGAAAGCAGTGTCTTACTTAAAATTGAACGAGTCATATGGTGACCCCCCTAGGCACGCCTGCATGTATATGGTGGATCCACCCACCGTCACCTGGTGCCTGTGCTGATAAAAACGGTTATCCTAATAGCTTCGCAGGGGAATGCCTGCAGTAGGTTGTTGCCATGGTGATGTACAGCTGTTTCTTGATACAAAAATGGATTCCTTGCAGCGTTATGTAGTCTCAAAGAAATATAAATAATAGCTCCATCCATCCATCCATTAAACCATCCACCCATCCACCCAGTCATCCATTCATTCATTTACACACTGATGCATATCATTTTATATCATATCAATTCACCTCCAAGACTTCGCAATCCCCATTACCGATGTCGACACAGCTGGACCTCATTCTGTCGTATTGTCCCTCCTTGTCACTTGACTGGAGAGCCTCCATCAGGGCCTCATGGAGAAATATGTATTGATCCTGGTGAAAAATAAATATGTAGAAAATAAAACGGGGTGTAACATATGAGCATTGTGATCTGAAATATCAAACTTCAGCCAAGAAACACTCAGGAACAGATGATCTATCGAAAGAAAGGGAAATTCAAAATTTCATAATAAACTTCATTTAGGTCTGAGGGTACGGGTAGCTATAGGTCCTGTAGTACGCAGCTGAATTCGCTTTGCAAGAGCTGCTTCCTCGGGAGTACAAGACCTATGTGATCTTATGCTCGATTTTTTTTTATGTTTCTTCACTCTCTATATCAAGTATATATCCATATGACATCAGAATGCTCAGTTTTTAAATTAGATTGTGACACACGAGTAATAATTGTATGTATCAGTAGAAGGTTAATCTCCTTGACCTCTCACCTGTGTCTGTATTACATTCATTCGCTGATGTCGGAGCTGAACAATGCACGCAAAGACATCCACCGCACCTTCCGCCTTGGCTTGTTCAATCAAATAGTCCAGAGCGATCCACGTCCCAGTCCGGCCCACGCCAGCACTGAATTATACAACTTACTTACTCAGGGAATATAAACTCCACGAGCTCATGTTCTTTTCCTAGTAACCATATAATCAACAACAAGTGCTACATTGGTCAATATTAAGTTGAAGGCCACAGGTACTACATGTTCAGTTTTGTATCAAGTGAGTGAGTGAGTGAGTATGGTTTTACGCCGCTTTTAGCAATATTCCAGCAATATAACGGCGGGGAACACCAGAAATGGGCTTCACACATTGTACCCATGTCGGGAATCGAACCCGGGTCTTCGGCATGACGAGCGAACGCTTTAACCACTAGGCTACCCGACCGCCCCAGTTTTGTATCAAGACATACGAAGAGGTAGGGGTAGTCAGTTGGTTTGACCCTTTGGTTAACCCGGTTTCCATTGCCTGCATTGGTATCAACACATGAAAATAGAAAAACATTACAACAAAATCCCAAAGGATGTCATCCCTACCCACCATCAAGTTTACTACGACCTACATCGGCACTGCAGAATGCCACTCCCGTTGAGACACATGCTACGTATTTCACTGAATGCAATACATGTGGAACTCATCTGATAAAATATCCACTTATTGTCGTCAGTACCATCGGTAATTCATAAGGTATATCTGCTGGATAGAAGGAATGGAGTATATGTGATATTAAACACGTCACTGTGATAACAAGGACGACACCGAGTTAGTGTTCTCGAAATAAATGACACACGTTTTCCTGTCAGTATCATTCGACATCAGGGATTCACAAGGTAGGGACATAATGCCCCCAGATGTATGTAAAAAATTCAAGACTATGCATGACAGACCTGCAATGGACGACCGTTGGGCCTTTTCCAATCGACGGTGCGTTCTTGGCCAGTCTGTAGACGTCCACCAGCGCCCTGACATCCTCTGGTACTCCTTTGTCTGGCCATGCAGTGAAGTGGTACTGCTTCAGTGTCCTAGGTAACTCCGCCTCCTGTAAAGCACATGGGTTTTTTCATTTTATTCTTTCAGTGAAAATCTCCCATCAAATGAAGATTGTGAGATATGTTCGCTGTTCACAGTATGCGAGAGTATCACAGTGGAGAGACTGTATGTACATGTATCAGTACCCTGTGTATAGAGAACGTCCTGACTGTGTAGTCCGTCATCTCCTCCTCGGCCACACACTGAACATGGACATCGTCGTAGTTGGAACATGGCTGGCCGAAGTCGGGCCAGTACTTCTCACACTTAGCCTGAAAAGGAAGGGGATATGTTCATGTCAGTATGTTGTTTAAATACTACATCAACACTCACATAGTTTGTCTGTAAATAATCACCAGCTTTGATGGATTTTATTGGTTGGTTGTTTAACGTCGCACTCAGCAATATTCAAGCTCTATGACGGCGGTCTGTAAATAATCGAGTCTGGACCAGACAATTCAGTGATTAATATCATGAGCATCGATCCACGCAATTGGGATCGAAGACGTGTATCAACCAAGTCAGCGGTCCTGACCACCCGCCTTTTACGACAAGCATAGTCGCCTTTTACGGCAAGCATGGGTTACTGAAGACCTTTTCTACCCCGGATCTTCGCGGGTCATCAGCAAATAATGGCATCTAATAGTGAACACATTCATACATGTTTTATTGATATCTATAATAGTATCGTGATAATCCGTGAAACGAAAGCAACATATGATTATAACTTTTTTATTTGCAATTGATAAAATAGCGATAATTGCATTGTTTATTAATACCTTTCTGTTTTCTACGCAATTTGTCAGCATAATTATTTTACTCGCATCTATTTCCCACGTCATTCTCCAGAAGTCTCGTATGACGTCTCCATAAGGTCCTGGGAATATAAAATAATATTTCGAGAAATAAATTGTAGGTTAATAAATAGTTCATGTACTACAAGTGTCAACTGAAACAAACGCGCCATGTAATGTAACAATCAAACAAGAAATATTACCTTGTGTAGCTACAAACTCCTGTGACGCCCCATATCCCTGAAATAAAGAGAAACGGGTAAACCGAAACAGATGTGTGACTCTCTGTTATATATAACCCTCTTCCGTCCTTAAAAACAATCATTGTTAGAGACAACTCACATTAATATTCTCCAAACTTAAAAAATTTACGTAAAGGAAGGTTTCATGTGCAATGCAACTAAATCTCAAGTTTTCAAAATACAGCTTCCTCAAAATAATAAAAGTATGAACGATAAAGGGAAACTGCTTGAAGAATGAAAACTAGCAGCGACAGTTAGACGTTATAATGTATATTACAAAAGATAGTCTATTGCCTTGAAATTACTACAAATTGCTGCAAAATATGTGATGCCTTAAGGAAGAGAATATATGGATGCAAACTTATTTATTATGAAGAACACAAGGTTTTGGAGTATATGCTTACTCCTTCATCAAGAGTAACACCTTTCAAAGACCTGATCTGATGCTTTAAGTATCAACTCATTCGCGATGGACATACGTTTATGTAGCTAGCGTTGATGTAGTCGGATCCAGGGGCGTTGGGGATAGGGGTTAGTTTGACTCTGCAATGATCATCTGAAACAATTATAGCAACATTAATTGTTTAATTATGTCGACATATATCATAAGCATAAATCAAATTATGTTTTCATACTATTTTGGGGGCGGTGGGGGTAGTCTAGTGGTTAAAGTGTTGGCTCGTCACGCTGAAGACCCGGGTTCGATTCCCCGCATGGGCACAATGTGTGAAGCCCATTTTTGGTGTCCCCCGCCGTGAATTTGCAGGAATATTGCTAAAAGCGGCGTAAAACCATACTGACTCACTGACTATTTTGTCGTGGAAGGTACGTGGGGTTTAATGTTCTTGGTCATTCCACTTTACACGTATATTCCTTAACTGTTCGGAGGACAAAGCTAAAACGTCTCACACACAAAGATCCAATGTGAAAGGAAAGCATTCGGTTTAGTCTACGTGTTAATGTTCTGTAATAGCATGATAATTTACAACATAGGTACTTTACAGCAAGCAAACCTCCATCAGAGTACCGAATGGGAATTTGGAGCTGTCACTAAGAAAATTATATGCACTGCAACATTTTTCTAGAAAATATATATTTCTTCTTCGATTTTTCTTTAACTGGCTGGAAGTGAACAGAAATGTCTAAATAAAATGTTACTGATACTTACAGGGTAATATATTGCTATATCTGTTTTTGAAAGCATTTTCTGGTAATTCGGCTTCATGACAGGACCCAAGCTTGCCACGGGGAAGGTCCTTAGGCAGGAAACATGAAAGTGTTATGTTCATTGTGTTTAAATACCAGATTAATGCAAGTGGTAAAACTATGTCAGTATTAGAAACGATGCCTATAATCAGTTTGATAAAAGTTTAAAGTCATCAGTTATTTGTTTTCTGTCTATTTACTGTACAATACGAAAAAGAAATCACTCACAGCACAGTGTGCAGAGAAACCACCAGTCCTCCTCATAATTTCAACATAGGTGCTCAGATTTAGGACGGACACTTCCGTTGACCACGCACTGTCTGGGTGTAACGTGTCAGTCACGTGACATGGGTGAGGGTCAAAACCAAATACAGATCTGCTATCATCCCGCGACAGTGCCGAATGACTTGGCGCTTGAGCTAGTAGAAGGGAAGTTCCATTGCTCTCTTTTATGATATCCGTGGATAACGAGGCATCTTTCCCATTGTTGTTCAGTTGGTCAACGGGGGTCGTATTACCTTGAACATATGACATACTAGTAGACAGGACTATCCAAAATTAATATATATAGATGTCATATGTCATATTATGCCCATTTGCTCATGTATGTTCCCTGCCTTACTGGTACCACCATTTGTAACCTGCCTTACTGGTAGCACCATCTGTGTAACCTGCCTTACTGGTACCGCCCATCTGTGTACCCTGCCTTACTGGTACCGCCATCTGTAACCTGCCTTACTGGTACTGCCCATCTGTGTACCCTGCCTTACTGGTACTGCCCATCTGTGTATCCTGCCTTACTGGTACTGCCATCTGTGTAGCCTGCTTTACTTGTACTGCCCATCTGTGTACCCCGCCCTACGTGTACTGCCCATCTGTGTACCCTGCCTTACTGGTAGCACCATAGGTGTACCCCGCCCTACGTGTACTGCCCATCTGTGTACCCTGCCTTACTGGTACTGCCCATCTGTGTAGCCTGCCTTACTGGTACTGCCCATCTGTATACCCTGCCCTACGTGTACTGCCAATCTGTGTACCCTGCCTTACTGGTACTGCCCATCAGTGTAGCCTGCCTTACTGGTACTGCCCATCTGTGTACCCTGCCCTACTTGTACTGCCCATCTGTGTAGCCTGCCTTACTGGTACTGCTCATCTGTGTACCCTGCCTTACTGGTACTGCCCACCTGTATACCCTGCTCTACGTGTACTGTCCATCTGTGTAACCTGCCTTACTGGTACTGCTCATCTGTGTACCCTGCCTTACTGGTACTGCCCGTCTGTGTACCCTGCCCTACGTGTACTGCCCATCTGTGTACCCTGCCTTACTGGTACTACCCATCTGTGTACCCTGCCTTACTGGTACTGCCCACCTGTATACCCTGCTCTACGTGTACTGTCCATCTGTGTAACCTGCCTTACTGGTACTGCTCATCTGTGTACCCTGCCTTACTGGTACTGCCCATCTGTGTACTCCGCCCTACGTGTACTGCCCATCTGTGTACCCTGCCTTACTGGTACTGCCCATCTGTATACCCTGCCCTACTTGTACTGCCCATCTGTGTAGCCTGCCTTACTGGTACTGCCCATCTGTGTACCCCGCCCTACGTGTACTGCCCATCTGTGTACCCTGCCTTACTGGTACTGCCCATCTGTATACCCTGCCCTACGTGTACTGCCCATATGTGTACCCTGCCTTACTGGTACTGCCCATCTGTATACCCTGCCCTACGTGTGCTGCCCATATGTGTACCCTGCCTTACTGGTACTGCCCATCTGTATACCCTGCCCTACGTGTACTGCCCATCTGTGTACCCTGCCCTACTTGTACTGCCCATCTGTGTAGCCTGCCCTACTTATACTGCCCATCTGTGTAGCCTGCCCTACTTATACTGCCCATCTGTGTAGCCTGCCTTACTGGTACTGCCCATCTGTATACCCTGCTCTACGTGTACTGCCCATCTGTATACCCTGCCCTACGTGTACTGCCCATCTGTGTACCCTGCCCTACTTGTACTGCCCATCTGTGTAGCCTGCCCTACTTATACTGCCCATCTGTGTAGCCTGCCTTACTGGTACTGCCCATCTGTATACCCTACCCTACGTGTACTGCCCATCTGTGTAGCCTGCCTTACCGGTAGCACCATCTGTGTAGCTTGCCTCACTGGTACGACCTGTTACAAGTCGGTTATCAATAACATTTCAGATATGTTTTTGAGTGTCACCAAAAAGCATTCCTTGGTTCTTCATGTCGAGTAGAATATTTACTTATCTACGCCTCCTAAACGTTACACAATGAAAGTTACAATTATTGTTACAATATCTTGCGAAATTGGCTGTAAGTATATGTCATACTACCTCCAGAAGTAGGGGGCGGTCGGGTAGCCTAGTGGTTAAAGCGTTCGCTCGTCATGCTGAAGACCCGGGTTCGATTCCCGACAAGGGTACAATATGTGAAGCCCATTTCTGGTGTCCCCCGCCGTGATATTGCTGGAATATTGCTAAAAGCGTCGTAAAACCATACTCACTCACTCACTCATGTCGAGTAGAATAATTACTTATCTACGCCTCCTAAACGTTACACAATGAAAGAATTATAATTATTGTTACAATATCTTGCCAAATTGGCTGTAAGTATTTGTCATACTACCTCCAGAAGTAGGCTGATTGGATGGGTAGATCAATTGCATTTTTGTTGTATTGTTTGCAGAATCGTTAAGTAATCCTTGTCTTCCTCTCAAGCAATGCTGTACTGTTCGTCTGAATCAATGCAAACTATGGAACATTAATACATACATTATATATACATATATACATATAACATGTTTCCCGACAGTATGTACCCATTACGGTACAGCAAGTTTGTTACCTTCTATAAATATTCATATAATCAAACAAATAAGTAAAAGCGACAAAACCCTTTCCATATTCAATAGAAATCTCTGTCGATTGTACGATTCCGACTATATCATGAGCATGTGTTTACGAATCACTATCAAATACTATCAAAAACACCAACATGACAAAAATGACATGTTTCGAAATGAACATTGCCCACCTTTTGCGGACAAATAACGTGAGAACCAGCAGCAGAATGGCGATGAGAATACAAGGAATCGCTGACCAAACAACATGGGTGGTATTTTTGCTGTCAACAGTCGGGGCTGTGAATATAGGACATGAAGAGATAAACGGGTGTATACCCTCAATATAGTCGACACTGATATCAGATTTAAATGTAACTCATGAAAGCTTGAAAGTTAGACTCATTGCGATTACGTTTTCCCAAGGTGCTACAACAAGGGCAAACTATTAATCTCAACACAAGCTTCAATTCTTTACAAACGAGGATGCATAACCCCGTCATGTTACTTTGGGAAACCAGACAGTCAGCACTCACATGTCAGACAAAGGCCCGTTCTACAGCGGTTGGGACACTTACTTTCACACTGGTCTCCCACCACTCCATCTTTACACCCCAAAGTACAGGCAGGATTACTTATACCTTGTTCGTTAGTGGTACATTCCATGTCTGTGCAATTGCTACTGCATGTGAGGTTACAGTGTTGACCATAGGAACCATCTATACATCCATCTGCACACGAACCGTTGTCTCTGCTACATTTGTCAGTAGCGCAGTTCGCAGGACATTTAACAGCACATGTGTCTCCATGCCAGTCGGAAACACAACCATAATAACATGTCCCGTTGTTCTGACTGCATGTTCTATTCAGACAATTGTCGCTGCATTTCTCCTGACACTGCGTTTTGAAGTACCCTGGTTTACAGGGACTGCAACTCCCATCTCTACTACATATCTCACTACCACAGTTCCTGGAACACTTCTCCCGGCATTGTTTACCATAATGTCCCTTTACACACGCAATACATGATCCATTCTGGTAGCATGTACCATTTAGGCATTTGTTACTGCAGGATGATTTGCATTTCTTTCCAAACATTCCCTGATTGCATCCATGTGTACATGCTCCTGTTGTGCTGTTGCATGATGTATTAAGACAATTGTTATCACATTGATTGTCACATATTACTCCATAGAAGTGCTCCCTACATCCACAGATACAAGAACCATCTCCACGGGCACAGTTTGAGGCTCCGTCTCCACAGAGAACACAGTGCTCACAGTTGAGGTCACACAGTCTTCCATATCTACCCTCAGTGCAACCATGAACACACTCCCCTGACCACTGATAGCAACTCAGACTCTGGCATGAATCCCCACATTGTTTGTCACATGCTTCTCCCCATCTTCCAGTTACCGGACATGTTCTTGTACATTCATCATGGTCATCTTGACTTTGTCTCTGGCATGCTGTGCAAGAGTCGCCATTCCTGTACATACCTACTGCACAATCTGGAGAAAATAGAAACCATCTTTTTCTATAACAAACATAAGTTATAGATTTATATCTTCATTTCGTAACGCTGTTCATGCAACAGCAAAACAGTTTAAAGCTAAAGATAATATGCATTTTAAATATTTTAGATGTGACCCCGTCTCTTTGAACCGCATTTCAGTTATATCTGAATCGGTACTAGGGTGCTAATAAAGAAAGGATAATAATTGGACAGCATCTGGGATTCGAAACCACGAACAAATGGACTAAAGGACGGACTTCTGCATAGCGAATTGCAGCTTCAAAGACCATTGAGGCACCAGTGCCTCTGTACTTGCAGATAGGGGCAAAGTACGACATGGTAAATGCTACATGCGTGCAGATATAATACTGTGTGCAAACTGGTGTTGTTTAAACATAAAAATCATGTGGGATTTGTACGTTGATCCCAAAGAAATACTTGACTGATTGCCTACGCATGATATCTATCCAAAGGATAGGACATGTTGTGGTGAATACAACATACAATCTCTATATGATAGCGTGGTGTGTCTTGAATAGCATTATATCACAGGAACACAAATCTCACTGTAAATAGAATTGTATGACAATATATAATTGGTTATTGTTGGTGGGGCGATATATATCGTTTAATCAAATCGTACTAGTTTAAACACCTTTATACTGGCTATGTTGTCTTTCATATTTTAATACATTCTATTCAGAAGGATAGATATATAAAGAAAGTTACACAAACCCGTTAAGTTGCAGCGACCGCACGTCCTCCTGCAATTTTCATCGATACCTGGTTGACCACAATTCATCTTCCGACAGGACGCACTTGTATCCCGGCATGTTACGCTATCTGTAAGTCATAACATGGCTAAGACAATACACATCTACCTTAATTTATATATAATTCCTTGCTTTTAAGTAGTTATTCTATCATTGTTGGGGAGGATATCAATGGCCCCATCCTTCATATACTACACAAGGGATGATGCATTTCGATAATTTGTGCACAGTATCTCTCCATTATGTGAGGTCAGAATGTATCGATAGAAAGTGATTAGTTAACTCATTCTGATAAACATTCTAACAACAAGTAGCTGTTCAGTCATGTCAAACATCACTGTGCCCGGACTACCGCGGCGACCAACTATTCTGTTCAATATCGATACGCTGGGAATAATGTCCGCCATGGGAAGATTGACCTGTGACGTAAAACAAAACCACTGATCACTCAAAGGCATGGTATTTCTGCAGGCCAGTGCCATTCATTGCCGGCTATATGTGTTCATATACCGCAAAGGTTACAATCGCCCTTCAATTATCGGTTTCTGTCTATGATCAAGAAGCGTAACGCTTCTTTTTTGTTCGCACATTTCTAAAAGTAGCTTCATTTTTTGTGAAGACACTTTATCAATAACATTTAAAGTCTGATAAATTTGATTATCAATAAGGGGAATAATAACAGTAAACTGTCTTGGCATCATCTGATGTCCTTTGGGTGATGGTAAGTCCCAGAATATTATAACGTAACACAACAGATGATACCTTGAGTGTTTGCTATATACATATACTTCACCACGTACGTCTTTCATAAGTGTGGAAACCGATCTGTCCATCACTCCATTTACTGACTTACCTGTCTGATCTCCAGTTGTGGCTGCTACTAGTATGTACAAGCAGATGATACATCTCAAATCAGTCGTGCTGTCAATCAAACGTGGTGCCTGTAACAAAGACAACAATATGGTTTCGATTGCAAGGATACACATACGTAGTTATAACCATGCATGGGACGAACATGGAATTCTGTGAATCTTTATCAGATATGCATGGAAAAAAGAATAATAAAAAACAATAAACAAGTGAGATCTACACATCATTTACCTTCATGATTTGCGTGTGAGCGGTCGTTCCGATGTACATGAACTGACTTCGCTTTAGTGAGCCATACTTTCTATTTCCTAAATCCTATAACAATGGTGTCGGAGAATTTGCGTCACACTGCTCACCCACTTGGTTAACATTCGAAACACTGAGTGCATTTGAATGTACAAGGATTGATATTTCGTCGCGAAATATGTGTTGGGCAATGTAACTAACCATAGCTTCAATTATCGTTTAGGAAACGTATAGTAATCATTGTTTGATATTTTTGATATATGTGTTGTTCTTTTATGGCATGGACATGCATATGTATATCTTTAATTATCCTCATTTTTGATCTATTGTTAAAATATATATCAAACCAGAAATAAAACCATGCACAGCTTTAGGAAATAGATGGTGGACTTCGATTAAAGGATGTTATGTTTGGTGTTTCGTACTCGTACTACCTCGGCAGACTAAAGGTATATCTAGAAATATGTGATGATAGTATTACACGTGAGTGTGTGTGTCTTGTAATGAAGTTAATTTAAAAAGGTGTTTTGATGACACAAAACTGGCTTCGAAGGCTTCCCTTGGATGACTGGAATACATCTGATGATGGTATCACAAGTGTGTGTCTTGTAATGAAGTTAATTTAAAAAAAGTGTACTTATCACCCAAAACTGGCTTCCATACCTTGTGTGAGCTTTGCACATCATTATGACGTCATCGGTTATATTCATGTGACAAACAAATGACATCACTAATCTTTCTGCCACTGATCATAAAGCTGGTAAGCTGGTGTTCTCACTGCAATCTGTTCATATGATGACACATTATTATATATAACATTTGTGTACTTGCATTTTAGATTTTCTCTTACAGAAAAAGTCTTGTCAGGAAACTGCATAGAAGACCCTTCTTATATGTTTTTTTACAGGTATGACAACGTGAGTCGCCATATTTTGATACAAAGAGAAAATTGTGATAAGACGAAGGTTAATAGCGTTCTGAGATTGTTTGGGATATGATGACATGCATCAACCAAGTCAGCGAGCCTGACCACCCGATCCCGTTTGAAGCGTCTTACGACAAGCATAGTTGTCTCTTTCAGCAAACATGGTTTGCTGAAGACCTATTCTAACCAGGATATTCACGGGTGGGATTGATTTTGATGCAACACGGAAGCAGTTGTAAATGATGTCCAACATTAAACCGACATTTGAAATGACAAACCTTCACTGCCTCAGTTCATTTAAACGTTCTCTTCTCTCGATGTAATCAGATACAATGGTACAAACTCTTATGGCGAGACAATAAGGAATATTTGTTTTGTGTAATACCGTTGGCAAGATCGTAAGTTCAAATGATGATGTGTAAAAGTAAGTCGTTATACAGGTCAGTGTCCAATGCGGCCGTGTTATAGATATTGTTTTCGATTTCCTCATCTGTATTTATAAATCAATGGATATGTTGTATTACATTTGCTCTGGTTCAATAAAATAATGATATTTCTCGAAATATGTTGGTTTACACTGTTTTCAAACTGCCTTGTGTAAAGTAATGGAAAGCATGAATTTGAAATGTTAACACGCAGCATGTTACTGATACAGATAAAGGTCCATTGTACGTTTCCGACTATATCATTAGCATGCGTTTATAAATCAGTTAGTAATGACACCATGTGAAGCTCACGGAAGCCTTTTAGGGCCATTTGTTTTTCATATTTTTTTCTTGAAATTTCAAGATACTAATTTGAAATTTCAAGATACATTGGTTGAAATTTCAAGTTAATATCTTGAAATTTCAAGATACTAAGGTGAAATATTAACTTACTATCCTCAAATTTCAACATAGCATCTTGACATTTCAACTGAGTATCTTGAAATTTCAAGATACTTACTTGAAATTTCAATGTTATGTTTTCGCCGAGACATATGACAACTGCCGTCGTGTGGCAGGGGTACCACTGTGCAGTGTATGGCAACAAACACTTACTCTTTTCATGCAAGTTGTGTGAGTGGCGGTGGTACCGGTAGATCAGGTCATGCTAACCCTGGTGTTCCCACTGATTTTCAGTGATCCTTTCATAATTTTTGTTACGGCTTATTTTGCCTTTTACGCACAATGGAATTTGTTTCGATGGATAAACAGTTTATTCTCTGGCTTTGATGGTGTATATTGTGGCGGTTGTACATTTCCAACTTATTCTTTTACTTTCTCGTATGTGTCTGATGTTATCGTTGAGATGTAATGTGCATACCGTTGTGTTTAATTTCCGATGTGTGTGCATTAGTTGTATGTAAATTCCTGTTGGTTACATGAGCGGTATAACGTTTCACCGGTTAAAACAGATGAATAGTACAATCCCATTTCATGGATATTTTTACCGATTGAATCAATCAATCTATCAATTCACCATTTCTTTTGATGGTTGTTTAACTCCAACCATTGAATGAAAAAATCATACAAAGGTTAAAAATATAACTATAACTTTTTTCCTGATTTGTCTCTGAGTGACCAGGCCTTTTGGGATACGCCATGTACGTGGTGTTGAGTCAAGGTGAAAATTTCCTTTCATATATTTGTTTAGATACTGAATTAAGTTCCATGATATCCTTATAACATAACTATAAGCACATGTAATAAGACCGAAGGAAAAGGACGTTTTATAAAAAACGTTAATATGCTTTATTAACATAAATGAGTGTGCAACCGAATACAAAGAGAAAGTTGGAGTGCACATTGAATCAAATATGTATTTGTTGCTTTCATCAAAACAAAATCTTTAAATTTACATTCGAATTACACAAGCACGAGTCTGGGAAAATTTTACCTTATGAGATATCACACATAAATCCGAAAACAATAGGTTGGTTTAGGGAATAAAGGGGAGCAAACGAAGGCCACATACACCATATATATACACACAAGATTGACAATAAACATAATTATTGTTGAAGGTGACAACGACACAACATTTGTTGATGATATAGTAAAATTGCAGTTACACGGGTAAGGGGATTTTCATTGACAGACAAGTTCATCTCATTGACAAGTATGTGATAACGGCGTGTAGCCAGTGTCTGGTGGGGGTAGATTCAGTTGTTCGTAGCCTCTCTCTTCCACAGAGGAATCGTTATTCATATCCGGAATTACGGCATACCGAGACCCTTCACTGTCACGTGATCCATTGAACTCTTGCAGTGAGATTTCGCCTGGTCTGCTGTCAGGGCTGCTTGGTGATAGATATATACCTCTTTGGAAGACTTTGCACCATGCACACTCTCTCTTCCTGAAATACATTTATTCAAGATAAAAAGGTAAAAGTGTACAATAATACATGCGCAAGGCTTCAGATGTATAGAAATCAAGAAGAAGGGATTTCTGTAAATATTGTAGGGTTGGGAGATTTGATAATGCCAACTACTTTGGACACAAAAGTATACAACGGCTATATAATAGATTGTTCAGTTCAGTTTAATTGAATGTGTTATTGTATTGACGTGACTTGGCGTCTGTATGATAAAGCGTTTACAAAGGCCTCACCTCGCGATTATGACTGCAATGACAAGCAGGAGAACACCGAGACATGCTGACAAGACGACGATCACCCTGTGAAGGGACTGCACGTAGGAAACTGAAAGTATGATTAGATCAACAATAACATTCTAATATTAAATAAACCCACGTGGTCAAGATATCATGACTAAACTCATTTTTTCTTGAGATGAATTCAGAGCTCAATCTCTCACTCACTCAATATATGTCAATATAAAAAAGTAGCTTTTGCTGGCAGCTTTCGCTTGTCACGACGAAGACACGGGTTCGATTCCCGACATGGGTACTATGTTTGAAGCCCATTTCTGATGTCCCTCCCTGGAATACTGCTAAGAGCGGCGTAAAATCATACTCACTCACTCACTCAGTTTATTTCTTTGAAGTGATTTGCTTACTGATCTAATGAACGTTTGTTTCCATTTATATCATTTTGAAGCATGCAACGTCACAACTTCACAAGGAAGCATTAACAGGGAATATGAAAACAGTTTTTGTCGAATATCCTATTCTTGTCGGACGGGAAAACATCTAACAGCCAATAAACAAACCAACTCACTCACCCTCAGACTGTTTTGATATTTTGATTGAAATATCTTGACATGTTTATACAATGAAAATGGTCTAGCTTCTTATTGGATTCTTCAAATTTTCTGTTTGACAATAAATGTTCATGATTGCATTTCTTTACAACATTCTTTAGATTTCCTACACGTTTTATGTAATATGGACTTTACCCGAATTTAATAATCGAAAGTAACTATTTGGCCAACTGTACTATTTACTTTGTAATGTGTTACACAGTTCCGATAATAACTTAAATGAGCCTGAGAAAAATGATAGCAGTAAAATACTGTATCCTCTGCCTTTCCGATCTGTAATGTGTGTCGAGAAATAGTGAAAATAAACAAATACAATTAAATGGACAAGTAACAAATGTTTGACCAAAGTAGCCACCTTGACAACCAGGGGTACATAACCTCGCCATGTTACTACTGCAGGACTTGTTACAGGAGTATAAGTGATGCTCACATTTCAGACAGGTACCCGTTCTTCTGTTGCAGGTTGTACAGTGGTCAGGACACTCACTGTCACAGTAGTCTCCCCACACTCCATCTTTACACCCCAAAGTACAGGCAGGTTTACTTCCACCTGGGTAGGTAGTGGAACATTTCATGTCTGTGCAATTACTACTGCATGTGAGGTTACAGTGTTGACCATAGGAACCATCTATGCATCCATCCGCACACGAACCGTTGTCTCTGCTACATTTGTCAGTAGCGCAGTTCTCAGGACATTTAACAGCACATGTGTCTCCATGCCAGTCGGAAACACAACCATAATAACATGTCCCGTTGTTCTGACTGCATGTTCTATTCAGACAAGTGTCGCTGCATTTCTCCTGACACTGCGTTTTGAAGTACCCTGGGTTACAGGGACTGCAACTCCCATCTCTACTACATGTCTCACTACCACAGTTCCTGGAACACTTCTCCCGGCATTCTTTACCATAATGTCCCTTCACACACGCAATACATGATCCATTCTGGTAGCATGTACCATGTAGGCATTTGTCACTGCAGTATGTATTGCATTTCTTTCCAAACAGTCCCTGTTTGCATCCATGTGTACATGCTCCTGTTGTGCTATTGCATGATGTATTAAGACAATTGTTATCGCATTGTTTGTCACATTTCACTCCGAATACGTTCCCCCTACATCCACAGATACAAGAACCATCTCCACGGGCACAGTTTGAGACTCCGTCCCCACAGAGGCCACAGTGGTCACAGTTGAGGTCACACAGTCTTCCATATCTACCCTCAGTGCAACCATGAACACACTCCCCTGACCACTGATAGCAACTCAGACTCTGACATGAATCCCCACATTGTCTGTCACATGCTTCTCCCCATCTTCCAGTTACCAGACATGTTCTTGTACATTCATCATGGTCATCTTGACTTTGTCTCTGGCATGCTGTACAAGAGTCGCCATTTCTGTACATACCTACTGCACAATCTGGAGAAAAAACACACCATATTTTTGTATAACAAACATAAGTTATAGATTAATATCTTCATTTCGCAACGTTGTTCATGCAACAGCAAAACAGTACTTAAAGCTAAAGATAATATGCATTTTAAATATTTTAGATGTGACCCCGCCTCTTTGAAACGTATTTCAGTTATATCTGAATCGGTACTAGGGTGTTGATAAAGAAAGGATAATAATTGGACAGCATCTGGGATTCGAAACCACGAACAAATGGACTAAAGGACAGAATTCTGCATAGCGATATGCAGCTTCAAAGATCATTGAGGCACCCGTGCCTCCGTACTTGCAGATAGGGGCAAAGTACGATATGGTAAATGCTACATGCGTGCAGATATAATACTGTATGCAAACTGGTGTTGTTTACATATACATTGCATGTGGGATTTGTATGTTGATCCCAAAGAAAAACTTGACTGAATGCCTACGCATGATATCTATCCAAAGGATAGAACATGTTGTGGTGAATACAACATACAATCTCTATATGATAGCGTGGTGTGTCTGGAATAGCATTATATCACAGGAACACAAATCTCACTGTAAATAGAATTTTATGACAATATATAATTGGATATTGTTGGTAGAGCGATATATATCGTTTAATCAAATCGTACTACTTTAAACATCTTTATACTGGCTGTGTTGTCTTTCATATTTTAATACATTCTATTCAGAAGGATAGATATATAAAGAAAGTTACACAAACCCGTTAAGTTGCAGCGACCGCACGTCCTCCGGCAATTTTCATCGATACCTGGTTGTCCACAATTCATCTTCCGACAGGACGCACTTGTATCCCGGCATGTTACGCTATCTGTAAAGTCATAACATGGCTAAGACAATACACATCTACCTTAATATATTTATAATTCCTTGCTTTTAAGTAGTTATTCTATCACGGATGGGGAGGATATCAATGGCCCCACCCTTCATATACTACACAAGGGATGATGCCGGTTAGATCATTTGTGCACAGTATCTCTCCATTGAACGAGGTCAAAATGTATCGATAGAAAGTGATTAATTTACTCATTCTGATAAACATTCTAACAACAAGTAGCTGTTCAGTCATGTAAAACACAACGGTACACACATCACTGTGCCCGGACTACCGCGGCGACCAACTATTCTGTTCAATATCGATACACTGGGAATAATGTCCGCCATGGGAAGATTGACCTGTTACGTAAAACCACTGATCACTCAAAGGCATGGCATTTCTGCAGGCCAGTGCCATTCATTGCCGGCTATTTGTGTTCATATACCGCAAAGGTTACAATCGCCCTTCAATTATCGGTTTTCTGACTAATGTCATGTAATGTCTCTTGGGTGATGGTAAGTCAGGAATAGTATAACGTTAGACAAGTGATGGTATCTAGAGTGTGTGCTTTATACACGTACTTCACCACGTACGTCTTTCATAAGTGTGGAAACCGATCTGTCCATCACTCCATTTACTGACTTACCTGTCTGATCTCCAGTCGTGGCTGCTACTAGTATGTACAAGCAGATGATACATCTCAAATCAGTCGTGTTGTCAATCAAACGTGGTGCCTGAAAAAAATGATGTCGATTGCAAGGATACACATACGTAGCTGTGAGCATGCATGCAACAAACATACAAATCTATGAATCTTTATCAGATGTGAATGGGAAAAAGTACAATAATATAATATAAACTAGAAAGATAGTTTACACATCTTTACTTCATTTACCTTCATGGTTTGCGTGTGAGCGATCGTTCCGATGTACATATACTGACGTCGCTTTTGAAAACCATACTTTCTATTTCCTTAACACTAACCCTAATTAAAATTATTCAGAGAAAGTTTGTTTCGCACTGCTTCCTCAAATTATTTGAAATTGACATCAGAAACCCTGCATGACTTTGAATTTGCATGGTAGTATATTTCTTCCTGAAATATATGTTGGGCGGTATATCACGGCATAGCTTCAATTAGCGTTATTTATTTAAATAAAAATCATTGTTTCAAGTAGATCTTTTTATCAGGTCTATTGTTCTCTTAATGAGTGTACATGTACATATGAACTTTTTATTATCATCCATTTGTATTCATTGTATATCAATCCAGTAATCAAAACATGCACAGCATCGGGAAATAGAAGTTGTGTTGTGATCTTCGATTAAACGGACGTTTCCTACTGCCTCGCCTGGCTGAAGGTTTAGGTTGAATATAGGTGATGGTAGCCTCATACCTGTGTGTGTCTTGTACTGAAGTTAATTCAACAAAAGCGTTTTTTATCACCCCATACTGGCTTCAGCTGGAGCTGTCGAGATTTGCAGGCCAGTATTAGGTCATGGGGTACCATCACGTGACAATCAAATGACGTCTCTAATATTACCGCCGCTGATCAAGAAGCTGGTTAGATGGTTTTCCTTTGTTCTACTCACTACATATTATTTTATAGGATAACATATATGCTGTTCCAATTCAGATTTTCATACAGAGGGAACATTATCATTAGACTATCACGCAGGTTAATATAGTGTTCGGAGATTGTTTGGTTGCTTAAGGATTTTAATTATCTGATATATAGATGTCACTCCTTCATCTTTTAGCTCTGATGTAGGTAAACACTGATGTACAATAGACATTAACTCTACATTCTACATTCAATCCCATTCATGAAAGTGTTATAACTTTGTACATTTGCTCTGTGTGCATAAAATAATGACATTGGTTTACACTATTTTCAGACTACATTTATTATAGTAATGGAAGCCACTGACTTTGAAGACCGCCTCCGTGGTCTAGTGGTAGAGGTAGCACCGGGGTTCTCTCCCCGGCCGCGTCATACCAGGTGTTCGCACACATTGTATTGTCTCAAAAGTACATGATTAAGATTTTTCCGTACTAGCATACCCTGTAACCTGTGATTTAACGAGTTTTCATTAAAGTCAAAGGTACCGTCTTTGCAATTTCAACAAGTTCCACGCCGGTCAAATGTCTGGTTACTACAGCGAGTGCTGCATGTGATCCATAGAATCCTAAGTTTCATCTTTCACAGGTTTCGTTACTCTAACACAGTTTGTTCTCGCAGTTGACACAGCAGACTCAATCACACTAATCACTAGACAATCTGCTATTGCATCCGGATGTACCTGTCCCGTGTAATAAGCATTCGTCTCTGACACAGTTTTTACACTTAATGTACACGGGTAGAATTGTGTGGACGTTCGTGTGACATTCTCCTTCCGAGGTGGATTTCAAACAGTTCTATTTTGAAAAATATGTCGAATACGTATACCTAATTATGATGACATTAACATGTTTGAAGGACGTCTGTCCACCCAATTTGTTTTGTTACATTCTGCCAATGTTTAGACTAGCATACATATTACTTAAAATCCATTCCAAAGTATTGTCAATGATTCTCATTTGATCATGTTCATGTATAAACCTGTGTACTTGTAGTTCACCATGCTTAATATTTCCAGATTTTAAACTATCGCCATAGCTAATGTAATATGTTAAAAAAAAAAATGTTACATGGACAACAAAATATGTAACATATTATCAATGTGATTCTTTGGATATGCCGAAAGCATGTGTGAAGGTCATTGTCAGAGGATGATTACATTCTTTTTTTCCATGGGACTATCAACTGAGTCCAGTATTATATAATGTAACCCCCTGAAGTCTCTAGATGAAAAGTCCTCACTATCATGCATGTCGTAAGAGCAGACTGAAGTGGGGATAGTCGTGCTTAAACCGTGTCCTTTGGGGAGCGACGAGGATCGATCATCACACTATTGACCACTGATTCGTCTGGTCGACTTTCGATATTATATAAGCCATCGTGATACAGGTGTCGTCGTAACACAACAATCCCGAACATGTATTCTCTCATAACAATGTTAACCTAATTGCTGGTACATAAAATAACAGAGACATGGAAACCAGCGATTGATAATAAATTGATGCCTTTGAAACGGAATTTGTATATGATTAAACTCCGTCTCCATGACCACGCTTGCCTACAAAACTAGAAGCGTTGATAGACATGGTAGTCAAGCGTGAGACATGTGGAAGACGCAGCAGTGACCAAAATCATGTCTGATTCTATTCCCTACTTTTACTTGAACCGTATGTTTCCGGGTTTCGTGGGAACAATTGTTTTGCAGTAAGTACGTATTAAGTAATTTCGATTAGAACCCAAATGCAAAATAAATTTGTTACTTTCATTTATTCCAACGTCTCAACAGTAACAAGGCACCAGGAACTCCGTCGTTTATCCTGAATATGTCTTTAGCAGGTGTATATGTGTCCTGTGCTTGTTAGTCATAAAGTCTCTAGGGGCGGTGGGGTCGCCTAGTGGTTAAAGCGTTTGCTCGTCACGCCGAAGACTCGTGTTCGAATCCCCACATGCGTACAATGTGTGAAGCCCATTTCTGGTGTCCCTCGCCTTGATATTGCTTGAATATTGGTAAAAGCGGCGTAAAACCCAGCTCACTCATCTCACCCATAAAGTCTCTGTCAATGAAGTAAAGCGCTCACCTGTTTCTTAGTGAATACCGGAAACGTTTGATACACATGACGTCCATAACATCTGTCAAGATTCAAGGGGTTATTAAATACCTTGGTACCGAGCATACCACGTCCTTTGAGATGAGTGAGTTCCTACCAGAGCCTTATCTATATCTCATCGTCCAAAAAGAGACAGGATCCAGGACACTAGGTTTACTTTGACAAAACAGTATTTCCTGGTAAAAGGTTTCGATATTTAGTGTGGTAATTGAATGAAGATGCAGAAAAATGTATCAAGTAGCTCAAACTGCAAAAAGGGTATTCCAAAAACTGATTGAAATAAATCAGATTAATGTAGTGAATGTGTATAAAATCAAATGTTTATAAGCAACTTGATATCTTGATAACTCAAATACAATATTTTCATAATTTCATAAATGAAGGTACAATTTGAAATGATTGTTTTAACACTGTTTGTTTACCGGTGTTTATGTAGATACACTTTTGACGTCATTTCAAGCAATTAAGCTTGTTTTCAATCCGCAGTTTTTCAACAATAAATTCGCTAAATTGAATTCGAAACCGAAAGCGGGTCTTTGCGTTCAAAGTTTCGATATATTTATAGCACACGTCCTTCATGTAGGCCGTTGTCGCTATAACATTGTTATCATTGTAAATTTGTATTTTTAACATTTGTTTTCGTTGCTTATTTAGCTTTACAAACTAAATGTTATATTTCAATGGGTTTGTCTTTCATTTCGATGATCCGGGTTACACTATGCCCCACTACACTATACCTTGTCATGAGTGGCGACATCATTGGATGGTCGAGCCCGGTGACTTGGTAAGTTGCATGTGACTTTGCTCAATATACCAACCACTGGTTTGTCTGGCCTACACAAGGACATTTACAGGCCGCCGTCATAGAGCTGGATTATTACTGACTTGGGGGAGGAATTAGATTATATTCACGCGAAACCGACCCATATCAACGATGGTTTATCGTAACATATACTCAACAACAAAAGTTCCTGTGACACCAATATTTTAGTGTATTTTTCAAATAAGTAAAGTTTGGTTTTCAATTTTGTAGTACATGTATGGAATCAAGTCACAAAACGCAACTGCTACAGAAAAGCATGCATTCCATGCAAAAGTTGCATTTCACTACCCAAGAATGGGTATAAAAACATGTGCGTTAACGGGATTCCATATGCATTGTTTAGCATCGTGCTGATAACAACCACTCAGAAAAACAACAAAATTACGCAATTATTCAACATTACGAGATGCCACGCCTGTCCGAAAATGAGCGTCTGCGAGCCATTGGTATGCTTGAAGCAGGATCGAGTCAACGTGATGTTGCAAGACAATTTAACGTCCACAGAAAACACCATTTGGTGTTTATGGCAACGTTGGCAACAGACGAATGCAGTCGAGACCATCCTCGGAGTGGCAGGCCACGCGTAACCAATAATCGACAAGACATCAGGATTTGAACAACACACCTACGAAATCGATTCCAGCCAGCAACAGTGACTGCAAGAAGCATCCCTGGCCTACGACGAATATCTTCACAAACCGTACGTCGCCGCCTCAGATGTGCAGGGATTGTCGCCAGAAGACCCGCCAGACATCCCATTTTGACAGGAAACCACCGTCAAGCACGTCTACAGTGGTGCAGACAGCGTCTACGCTGGACGGCCATGCAGTGGGGACAAGTTCTATTCAATGACGAGTCTCGTTTTCACCTCAGCCACAGCGATGGACGGATTCGAGTGTACCGACGTCGAGGTGAACGTTACGTCAATCATTGTGTCATGGAAGAAGATCGGTTCGGGGCGGCAGCGTTATGGTATGGGGTGGGGTTACAGAGGACCCGTTTGATAGTGGTAGAGGGAAATCTCAATGGACAGCGCTACCGCGACGAGATCATCCGCCCTCTTGTTCTACC
Organism: Haliotis rufescens; assembly: GCF_023055435.1. Classification (NCBI taxonomy): domain Eukaryota; kingdom Metazoa; phylum Mollusca; class Gastropoda; order Lepetellida; family Haliotidae; genus Haliotis; species Haliotis rufescens. The sequence goes on along the minus strand of NW_025963779.1, from coordinate 70,764,445 downwards.
GTTTTTGCGTCGTCATGGCCCAGGCATTACCTTTCAACATGACAACGCCCGGCCTCATACTGCTCGACTTGTTATGTTGAAAAAGAGAATCCTGAACAACGTGAATGTCATCCCCTGGCCGGCTCGCTCCCTTGATCTCTTACCAATCGAGCACATGTGGGATGAGATGGATCGGCGCCTTCGACGTCAACCACGTGTTCCACAGACACTCCACGAACTTCGAAACATGCCCCAGCAGATATAGACAGATATCCCACAGGACTTTGGGACGCCTGGTCCATTCCATGAGACGAAGATGTGTTGCTTGCATCGCAACCAGAGGTGGACACACACGCTATTGATTTGTAAATTGACATTTTGGCATGTTCATGTTTTTTTAATTAAATCACGCATTTTCTAAAGTCAGCATGGCAAATTAAACCATTTGAACACTTACAGGAGTCTAGCAAATCTGTTGCAAACCGAAATTGTTTCAGATTTCGTAAAAAACATAACTTTGCATTAAATCTTATTCAATGTTACAGGAACTTTTGTTGTTCAGTATAGTTAGATTAAATAGACGCACTGGTTCACGCATTACTTTAATATGAGATCATCTTCTGCTTCTAATCTTTCAATCTTCTCATTAGAATACACGTATATACAAAATCAGATTATAAGGCTTTAGAGAGATATATACCCCCAGCTTTTACTGTTGTATTCAGTATTCTTAAAATAGGCGTTATGATGTTGTTCTAATTCTTGAAACCAGAAAGGAAATGTACCCTAGATCAAATCAAAGTATCGAAAATGTTAATTGAAGATATGCATTCGAACAAAATTCATTGAGACAATTTATTGAAGTAGAAGATAAAAATGTATAACAGATAAGATAATTGTGAACATCACAATATATACACAAACTACGCAAACACATCTGTAAATAGACTTCATTGTACAAGCCAGGTATCGACAATAAACAATAGTCAGACAATAAGCAATAAAACAGTTTGGAACAGTTCAGTTCTTTTGGGGCAAACCACTGTCATTTTGCACAGAATAGTGTTCTGTTCACACTTCATGCAACATTGATTTTGTAAACAGTAATGATGCTTTTTTTCAATTTGACCTCGTAGTACATTTGATGAAAAAGAAGCCTGAAGAATACGAATTTCATCGTCACTATGGTCACTATTTCATGGTCACAATAAAACAAAAATGATTGATTATTCATTTGCCAACAAAAATACCATTTCTGTCATTGTGCATGGAAATTCAGTGTAAGGGAGATAACTGAATAAAACAATAATGATAACGTTGTTTGGCAAATCCTGACATTTCTATTGCGCATTCTTTCTCATTTTACACAAACATTATCTGCTCGATAAATGTGTAAAACGAAATAGAGAAATCCAACAAAATAATAGACTAAACATAAAGCAATATACTATTCATGACAATGTTTATTATGCATGTAAGAGTTCAGTATAAAAGAAACATAGTATAAGGTAATATATATTCATAAGTTCAACGTCGATCACATAGTTCGGAATTCGAGACCGCCTCCTACAAGTTGAGGCCTGATTCAGGTTATTTCAGTCGCCAATTCAAGTATGACACATCATTGGATTGTCCTAGGTAACAAAATAGATGTCATTGGTCAAGATATATATTCATACAAAATTATTTCCATGTGACAAAAGAATGAAATGACAATATAATACTAAAAAGGATCAGTTACAGAGTGGTGACAAAACAAATGTGGATTAAACAGTTCGTGATTTTGGACAAGCCAGTGTAATTATGTACAGCATAACGTTTTATGTACAGATCATACACTAATTAGAACAGCTGTAATGAAGGATAAAAATATTTCCAAAATAAGTTCAATTTGATATCACAAAATATATGATAAAAAAGCCTGTGGAAAAGGAAGTCGATACTCTAAAAACGGCCGCGCCGAAACATTTATTTATGATAAACTTATTAAATATTAATATGACGGCTGTATTTCCAGTCAATGCAAATGCAGAGCAAGGGAGACAACTGCACAAATACCATGTACTGAAACATTCAACGGTGGGTATTTCTAAATGCTGAGTGCTTCACATTTTTAACCAACCTAATCTGCCCCACAGAGTTGCAAAAAGAAAAAAACAAACCCGAATGATATATAAAACGGAAATTAAAACATAATTATAAGCATAAAAAGTTTAAAAAATCCCAACTCCTCCACCCTTGCTCCTACAGTTAGTATTATACATTTCCCCATCCTTGCCCCTATTAGCCCCTACAGTTAGTATTATACATCTCCTCCACCCTCAACGCTATTAGCCCCTACAGTTAGTATTATACATCTCCTCCACCCTTGCCCCTATTAGCGCCTACATTTAGTATTATACATCTCCTCCATCCTTGTCCCTATTAGCCACTACAGTTAGTATTATACATCTCCCCCACCCTTGCCCCTATTAGCGCCAACAGTTAGTATTATATATCTCCTCCACCCTCACCCCTATTAGGCCCTACAGTTAGTATTATACATCTCCCGCACCCTTGCCCCTACAGTTAGTATTATACATCTCCTCCACCCTTGCCCCTATTAGCGCCTACAGTTAGTATTATACATCTCCTCCACCCTTGCCCCTATTAGCGCCTACAGTTAGTATTATACATCTCCTCGACCCTCAACGCTATTATACCCTACAGATAGTATTATACATCTCCCCAACCCTTGCCCCTACAGTTAGTATTATACATCTCCCCCACCCTTGCCCCTATTAGGCCCTACAGTTAGTATTATATATCTCCTCCATCCTCACCCCTATTAGCCCCTACAGTTTGTATTATACATCTCCCCCACCCTTGCCCCTACAGTTAGTATTATACATCTCCCCCACCCTTGTCCCTATTAGCGCCTACAGTTAGTATTATACATCTCCTCCACCCTTGCCCCTATTAGCGCCTACAGTTAGTATTATACATCTCCTCCACCCTTGCCCCTATTAGCCCCTACAGTTAGTATTATATATCTCCTCCATCCTCACCCCTATTAGCCCCTACAGTTAGTATTATACATCTCCCCCACCCTTGCCCCTACAGTTAGTATTATACATCTCCCCCACCCTTGCCCCTATTAGGCCCTACAGTTAGTATCATATATCTCCTCCATCCTCAACCCTATTAGCCCCTACAGTTAGTATTATACATCTCCCCCACCCTTGCCCCTGAAGTTAGTATTATACATCTCCCCCACCCTTGCCCCTATTAGCCCCTACAGTTACTATTATACATCTCCTCCCCCCTTGTCCCCTTTAGCCCCTACAGTTAGTATTATACATCTCTTCCCCCCTTGCCCCTATTAGCCCCTACAGTTAATATTATACATCTCCTCCATCCTCACCCCTATTAGCCCCTACAGTTAGTATTATACATCTCCCCCACCCTTGCCCCTACAGTTAGTATTATACATCTCCCCCACCCTTGCCCCTGTTAGCACCTACAGTTAGTATTATACATCTCCTCGACCCTCAACGCTATTATACCCTACAGTTAGTATTATACATCTCCTCCCCCCTTGTCCCTTTAAGGCCCTGCAGTTAATATTATACATCTCTTCCCCCCTTGTCCCTTTTAGCCCCTACAGTTAGTATTATACATCCTCTTCCCCCCTTGTCCCTTTTAGCCCCTACAGTTAGTATTATACATCCTCTTCCCCCCTTGTCCCTATTAGCCCCTACAGTTAGTATTATACATCCTCTTCCCCCCTTGTCCCTATTAGCCCCTACAGTTAGTATTATACATCTCCTCGACCCTCAACGCTATTATACCCTACAGTTAGTATTATACATCTCCTCCCCCCCTTGTCCCTTTTAGCCCCTACAGCTAGTATTATACATCCTCTTCCCCCCTTGTCCCTTTTAGCCCCTACAGTTAGTATTATACATCCTCTTCCCCCCTTGTCCCTATTAGCCCCTACAGTTAGTATTATACATCTCCTCCCCCCTTGTCCCTTTTAGCCCCTACAGTTAGTATTATACATCCTCTTCCCCCCTTGCCCCTATTAGACGCTACAGTTAGTAATATATATCTCCTCCATCCTCACCCCTATTAGCCCCTACAGTCTGTATTATATATCTCCCCCACCCTTGCCCCTACAGTTAGTATTATACATCTCCACCACCCTTGCCCCTATTAGCCCCTAAAGTTAGTATTATACATCTCCCCCACCCTTGCCCCTATTAGCGCCTACAGTTAGTATTATATATCTCCTCCATCCTCACCCCTATTAGCCCCTACAGTTAGTATTATACATCTCCCCCAACCTTGCCCGTACAGTTAGTATTATACATCTCCCCCACCCTTGCCCCTATTAGCCCCTACAGTTAGTATTATACATCTCCCCCACCCTTGCCCCTATTAGCGCCTAAAGTAAGTATTATACATCTCCCCCACCCTTGCCCCTATTAGCGCCTACAGTTAGTATTATATATCTCCTCCACCCTCACCCTATTAGGCCGTACAGTTAGTATTATTCATCTCCCCCCATCCTTGTCCCTATTAGCGCCTACAGTTAGTATTAGACCGCCTCCGTGGTCTTGTGGTAGAGCGTCCGCCCGGAAAGCGGAAGGTCCAGGGTTCGATCCCGGGCCGCGTCATATAAAAAGACGTTAAAAGATTGTACTTGTTGTTACCCTGTCTGGCGCTCGGCATTAAGGGGCTAAAACAAGGACTGGTCGGCTCGGAGTCAGTATACTGTGTCTGAGTGGGGTATTCGTGTTAAACTGCGGCATGGTATCTCAGTGAGCTAGCACTATAAATCAGCATCAGTCCGGACTAGTACAAGCAGCCACACACACACATACACGTGCATGCACGTCGCTATATAAGTGCAATAATCTTGGACGCGACGTTAAACTCAATTTCACCTCACCTCACCTACAGTTAGTATTATACATCTCCTCCACCCTTGCCCCTATTAGCGCCTACAGTTAGTATTATACATCTCCCCAATCCTTGTCCCTATTAGCCCCTACAGTTAGTATTATACATCTCCTCCACCCTTGCCCCTATTAGGCCCTACAGTTAGTATTATACATCTCCCCCATCCTTGTCCCTATTAGCCCCTACAGTTAGTATTATACATCTCCTCAACCCTTGCCCCTATTAGGCCCTACAGTTGGTATTATACATCTCCCCCATCCTTGCCCCTATTAGCGCCTACAGTTAGTATTATACATCTCCCCCATCCTTGTCCCTATTAGCGCCCACAGTTAGTATTATACATCTCCTCGACCCTCAGGGCGGTCGGGTAGCCTAGTGGTTAAAGCGTTCGCTCGTCACGCTGAAGACCCGGGTTCGATTCCCGACATGGGTACAATGTGTGAAGCCCATTTCTGGTGTCCCCGCCATGATATTGCTGGAATATTGCTAAAAGCGGCGTAAAACCATATTCACTCACTCACTCCTCGACCCTCAACGCTATTATACCCTACAGTTAGTATTATACATCTCCTCCCCCCTTGTCCCTTTAAGCCCCTACAGTCATGTGAGTTGAGTGCCTGATTACTTTCACCCCCGGTTTCTATGAATTTTCTCTTCCTTTTTAGTTGCATGTAGATGCTATCCAGAAGGGTTTAGGAGCAGTTTTGACCAAACTCGAGATGGAGAGAAGCGAGTAATCAGTTATGCAAGTCGTGGGAATTAAAACAAGACTACCTCGCACAAAAACTGGAACTCTTGGCTATCACTTGGAAAGTTCGAACTGTTTGTTTTTTGTTTAACGCCGCACTCACCAATATTTGAGCTTTATGGCGGTGGTCTGTAAATAATCGAGTCTGGACCAGACAATCCAGTGATTGACATCATGAGCATCGACCCACGCATTTGGGATTCGATGGCATATTAACTACGTTAACGAACCTGACCACCCGATCCTGTTAGTCGCCTCTTACGACAAGCATAGTCATTTACGGCAAGCATGGGTTGCTGAAGACCCATTCTAACCCGGATCTTCATCGGGTAGAAAGTTTGAACTGTCAATATTGTCTTGATATTGTATTTTATGATGTTTTAGCGTGTATATGATTTATCACGAATTTTTGTATATATCTTACACTCGATATTGTCTAGTGTATTGAGTAATGTTTTAAAGGAATGAAGATTGACCCCACAGGCATCATAAATAATAGTAATGTTTTATTGGGATGAAGATTGACCCCACAGGCATCATAAATAATAGTAATGTTTTATTGGGATGAAGATTGACCCCACAGGCATCATAAATAATAGTAATGTTTTATTGGGATGAAGATTGACCCCACAGGCATCATAAATAATAGTTATGTTTTATTGGGATGGTGGTGTGTAAATGAGTGAATGAGTGCCAGTCACCCTTCCCCAACTCCCAATGTGTATCAATGAGTATTTATTGAACCAACCAATCCCCATTCCCCCAAAAACGCAGACAGGCAGGCACGCAGACAGGCAGGCACGCAGACAGGCAGGCACGCAGACAGGCAGGCAGACAGGCACGCAGGCAGGCAGGCAGGCACGCAGACACACAGACAGGCAGGCACGCAGACAGGCAGGCAGGCACGCACGCAGACAGGCACGCAGACAGGCAGGCAGGCAGGCACGCAGACAGGCACGCAGACAGGCACGCAGGCAGGCACGCACGCAGACACGCAGACACGCAGACAGGCACGCAGACAGGCAGGCACGCAGACAGGCAGGCACGCAGACAGGCACGCAGACAGGCAGGCACGCAGGCAGGCAGACACGCAGACAGGCAGGCACGCAGACAGGCAGGCACGCAGACAGGCAGGCACGCAGACAGGCAGGCAGGCAGACAGGCAGGCAGGCAGGCAGGCACGCAGACAGGCAGGCACGCAGACAGGCACGCAGACAGGCAGGCAGGCACGCAGACAGGCAGGCACGCAGACAGGCAGGCAGGCTGGCAGGCAGGCAGGCAGGCAGGCAGACAGGCAGGCAGGCAGACACGCAGACACGCAGACAGGCACGCAGACAGGCAGGCACGCAGACACGCAGACAGGCAGGCACGCAGACAGGCAGGCAGGCTGGCAGGCAGGCAGGCAAGCAGACAGGCAGGCAGGCAGGCAGGCAGGCAGGCACGCAGACACGCAGACAGGCAGGCACGCAGACAGGCAGGCATGCAGACAGGCAGGCACGCAGACAGGCAGGCACGCAGACAGGCAGGCAGGCAGGCAGACAGGCAGAAAGACAGGCACGCACGCAGACAGGCAGGCACGCAGACAGGCAGGCATGCAGACAGGCAGGCACGCAGACAGGCACGCACGCAGACAGGCAGGCAGGCAGGCACGCAGACACGCAGACAGGCACGCAGACAGGCAGGCACGCAGACAGGCAGGCAGGCTGGCAGGCAGGCAGGCAAGCAGACAGGCAGGCAGGCAGGCACGCAGACACGCAGACAGGCACGCAGACAGGCAGGCACGCAGACAGGCAGGCAGGCTGGCAGGCAGGCAGGCAAGCAGACAGGCAGGCAGGCAGGCAGGCACGCAGACACGCAGACAGGCAGGCAGGCAGGCACGCAGACAGGCAGGCAGACAGGCACGCACGCAGACAGGCACGCACGCAGACAGGCAGGCAGGCAGGCACGCAGACAGGCAGGCATGCAGACAGGCAGGCACGCAGACAGGCAGGCAGGCAGGCAGGCACGCAGACAGGCAGACAGACAGGCACGCAGACAGGCAGGCACGCAGACAGGCAGGCATGCAGACAGGCAGGCACGCAGACAGGCAGGCACGCAGACAGGCACGCAGACAGGCAGGCACGCAGACAGGCAGGCAGGCAGGCAGGCCGCAGACAGGCAGACACACACGCAGACAGGCAGGCACACACGCAGACAGGCAGGGAGGCACGCAAGCAGGCAGGCAGGCAGGCACGCAGGCAGGCAGGCACACACGCAGACAGGCAGGCAGGCACGCAAGCAGGCAGGCAGGCAGGCACGCAGGCAGGCAGGCACGCAGACACGCAGACAGGCACGCAGACAGGCAGGCACGCAGACAGGCAGGCAGGCAGGCAGGCACGCAGACAGGCAGACAGACAGGCACGCAGACAGGCAAGCAGGCAGGCACGCAGACAGGCAGACAGACAGGCACGCAGACAGGCAGGCAGGCAGGCAGGCAGACAGGCAGACAGGCAGGCAGGCAGGCACGCAGACAGGCAGGCACACAGACAGGCACGCAGACAGGCAGGCACGCAGACAGGCAGGCAGGCAGACAGGCACGCAGGCAGGCAGGCAGGCAGACAGGCAGGCAGGCAGGCAGGCACGCAGACAGGCAGACACACACGCAGACAGGCAGGCACACACGCAGACAGGCAGGCAGGCACGCAAGCAGGCAGGCAGGCAGGCAGGCACACACGCAGGCAGGCAGGCAGGCACGCAGACAGGCAGGCACACACGCAGGCAGGCAGGCAGGCACGCAAGCAGGCAGGCACGCAGGCAGGCAGGCACGCAGGCAGGCAGGCACGCAGACAGGCAGGCACGCAGACAGGCAGGCACACACGCAGGCAGGCAGGCAGGCCCGCAAGCAAGCAGGCAGGCAGGCAGGCAGGCACGCAGACAGGCAGGCAGGCAGACAGGCAGGCAGGCAGGCACGCAGACAGGCAGGCACGCAGACACGCAGACAGGCAGGCACGCAGACAGGCAGGCAGACAGGCAGGCAGGCACGCAGACAGGCAGGCAGGCACACACGCAGGCAGGCAGACTACTCTCTTATGTTTCTGTTTCTGGTATGCATGGGGCGTTTTGTTATACATGATACCTTTTGTACAGTTTAAGCTAATGTAGTATGTGTCCCTTGAAACATAAGTAGATGATGCAAATGTTTCGGTTATTCCATCAAAATATAGAAAAATGAAGTGCTGCAGCTGTTAAATGAGTAATAACAGGTTTTAATGCCAAATTTAATATTGATATTAATTTTATACCAGTCAAATCACTGCAAGAATGGGCTGCACATATTGTTTCCATATGCAATGGATGGAACTTGGGTCCTTGGAAGCACCTACATGCCCAACACTACAGCATCTGTGTAAATTAGTACAGGACAGTAAAGGGACATGTCTCAATATTGTCTGGGACATAAAATGAAGATGTTATTAACACTAGAATTTACGTTCATGATGCTTGCATGTTCAAGTGTGAAGAAAGAAAACAATGCCCTGCTCTTGTTCGTATGGAGGAACTAAATACTTTTATGAAATTATTGATGATAAAAAACTTAACACTCACTTGGAGTTTTGTAGACCAAAGATGATCAATTGGACATTTATGCAGTGTTTAGGTAACTGCCCATAAATATACATGATCATGGTCAAGATGAAAACTGACTGTGAAGCCAGATTGTAGACATCCATTGACTCAAGGTGTAAGTTGTTCCTGTATTCAGATAAGTTGTTGAGCAGAAAATGGCACCATACAACAAAGAGAAACTATGCTGATATTTGAGTTATAAATGACACAAAAAATTATTTTCAGTTAGGACATTTTATTCCTTGAACACAAAGAAACCTTTCATCAATTTTGTATAAGAAATTATCATACAGGCTGTTAAAAAAATATTGAACGGTTTTCGATTAAGGCTCCGGAAACAAAATGATTACAGACGGACAGACGTGCAGACAGACAGACAAGGCATTATATGCCAGGGGGATAAAAAGGGAAACAAGGCTTTGTAGAATCTACCACAAGACACAGAAGACATTCTCACTACATGATTAATTACACAAAGATGTTTCAGAGTTGTGAGACAAAGCAACAGCACCCACAGATTTGGTGTGCAATTCTGTGCAGTGATAATGATTCACTTACTGTGAACACAAACACAAAATTCATGTGGTTAATGTTATAGAGGAAATGTAAGACAATGAGGCATTGCTATATACACTCAATGGTCATAATATCGTAAAATATACACATGTACAAATATATACCATCTCAACACACATATGCCATGTGCCAAATAGGACATTATGGTTGAGAAGGCAAAGCAAATTGGAATGACGTCATTGATTCATAGGCGTCAAATTACAAATATATGGACAGATATGGTGCAAACACAGTCCTCCTTTGAGGAGGTAGACAAAAGTTACAACCACAACAATAGTGCAAAGAGATCAAAGTAAGTAATCGGTTTCAATGACATCTCCCTTAAGACACGATTTCAGCATAAGAAACAAAATGCAAAATTTAGTAAACAAATGATGACATTTGTATTTCAAATACGAAATTTGTTTGGGGAGAACATGTGGAAAACATGTGCCCTGCACACTGTTTGATCTCTTTGAAAAGTTTTGCAAAGACTACTCCTGCAATTGTATGTGAAAGGCATAACTGCCAGGTCACAAGGGCTCGTGAACATTACACTATCTTATACACAATATACTAAGTGTGACAAGTTGGTTGTCATTAAACTTTCATAACATAATCAACAACCAGGAAATGTCTCATCATGAAGACAAAATCCTATACCTATAAATAGCCAAGTTGACACAAATGTCCTGGCGCTGTATAACACTATGAAACAAAGTTCCACATAGATCCTTGTTATTCATCAGAATCCATAGCAATGTGAACACCCATTCCCGGACATCCATATTTGACTTCTTCATAGATATTGTGTTCAGCATATCCATCAGAATGTATGCAATAGCTTCCTTCACGTCCACACATGGTAATGTGTGACCACTCTGAAGTGTAAGAAAAGATACATGGGATAAGACTGGGTACAATGACACACAGACAGTCAGGCAAAACATTTGCACTCATTAAAGTCATTTCGTCCTGAAAGTCATGGGTGATAAGGACTTCTTCTACCCGATAAGCCAGAAAAGGTTCTTGAAGAAAGCTACAAGATTAACAATATGCGAATTAACCTCACAATTTCAAATCTATACCTTAGTAAAGGTAATGAGCAATAAGAAGGTTTGTAGTATTTGCCCTGGTTGTCAGGGACCAAATCATTTGACAATACTGACCAGAAATCTGTTTTAGTTTTGTCCAGAACTGTGGCTAAGTGTGTGTCTTCATGCCCCCTCAGGGGGCACGGGAGGGCCAGTTATCAAAGGCGCCCCAATAAGCTGTGCAGTTGTAAACATCTAAGACCTGCATCAATTCATGTTTTTCTCCCACATTAAGCTGACACGCCATGATATAACTGGAATACTGTTAAAAGTGGCGTCAAACCAAACTAATTCACATGCTCACTCTCTCACTCTTACCACCTTAGTACTCTTTATTAAGTTGACCATTTAATACTATACATGTCTCCACTAGATGAGTAACTCAAACCCATCATAATATTGCAGACCATAAGCTAACATAGACATATATATATAAAATATTCTTACATGTACTTTTGTGTTAAACTTTCCAGCTTATTTTCAACTTGGCACTTGAACAGGTTTTATCTTCCCCGAGCACAACCTGTATCAACAGAGAGACAGTTATAAGATATATTTTAGCTTGTTGGCAACATATGTTAAGTTAAGAGGACTTCATAATAAATAGTGAGATAACACTGTATGGTCCTGGGATCCCCCGGTCACACGCTTGGTCGATTCCTACCAGTGTCTGTGTGATAAAGGCTCTACATACAATAAGACTTATATGTCTTATGTTCGATCCAATATGGTCAGTCTGACCTCGCTACGCCATCACTTCCTCAACTATACTTGGGATACGTACGTAGCATAGTGAGTGAGTAAGTTATAATTTTACATCGCCGTACGTGGCATAGTGAGTGAGTTATAATTTTACATCACCGTACGTGGCGTAGTGAGTGAGTTATATTTTTACATCGCCCTACGTGGCATAATGAGTAAGTGAGTTACAATTTTACATCGGCATACGTGGCGTAGTGAGTGAGTGAGTTATATTTTTACATCGCCGTACGTGGCGTAGTGAGTGAGTTACAATTTACATCGCCGTACGTGGCATAATTAGTGAGTGAGTTACACTTTTACATGGCCGTACGTGGCATAGTGAGTGCGTTATATTTTTACATCACCGTACATGCATAGTGAGTGAGTTATAATTTTACATCACCGAAAGTGGCATAGTACGTGAGTTATAATTTTACATCGCCGTACGTGGCATAGTGAGTGAGTTATAATTTTACATCTCCGTACGTGGCATAGTGAGTGAGTGAGTTATAATTTTACATCGCCATACGTGGCATAGTGAGTGAGTGAGTTCTAATTTTACATCACCGTACGTGGCATAGTGAGTGAGTTACAATTTTACATCACCGTATGTGGCATAAGTAACATTACTATTTTGCTGTATGAAGGAAAGGAATTTGGTGTATTGAGCTTTACATTTGTTTTTAAAAGTGAAAACCACTCTCCATTGCAGTCAAGGACCACACTGAGGAAGTTGACGCCGTTTTGAACATTTCAGTTAAATCACGGGGTATCAACTTAATGTGGAAGGAAAGGAAAGTGATGCAGGTACAGGTTCATCACTGGTGAAACCAGTCAGCACGGCCGTGGTTCCTACAAGCCAGGTGACAAGTTGACAACATGATAAAGCTAATTATTATAATACTTTATTCAAAACAAATTTACAAACGTCACGAGGGAAAGCACCAAGTAATCGTTTTAACAACTATTATTCTCAAGTGCTCTGATGATAAGGGGTGTCATTAAACAAGAAAAAGTAATAATGAAAATACAGTAATAGGTTCACAGGTACATTACTAACAACTAATTCTACCAATAGACGACAATAAAAATGATCAAATGAGCCAAATCTGCGCTGACAAAGATCTGATAATTTAAATCAGAGCAAATGCACAAGCGGCTGAGCTAAGCAACTGTATTACAGTAATAAAATGAGAGCAGCTAAAACAACACTTAGGAAATACAGGATTCATCAAAAATAGTTTTGATAAAAGACAACCGTTTATATCATCCTCCTGGTTGAAATCATCGTATGTCTCTAAAACTCTCTCCGATACATACTGGCCATCTTGGAAAGTGGATATTTCAAATTCAAGTAAATGCTCCTCAAATCATATTTTTAAAATCGCCTATAAACTTGAAACATATTTAATAAACATCCCTCCCCAAATATATAATTCAAATTGCTATTCTGTAGGACATCTTGTCTGCCAATAGAAACCGGAAGATGGAAAAACACTCCAGTGAATAAACATTTATGCAAGCTGTGTGATTGTGTTGACATTGGAGATGAATTCCAGTATATCTTCAAATGTAAATATTCCAATGAACAAAGGGACAAGTACATCCCAAAACACTATTCGAAAAGACCAATAATCTTATAACTCCAACAATTATTTAACTGCCATAAGATATCTGTCCAAAAGAAACAATGTAAATGTGTTAACATAAAATTAAAATTGTAAAAAGTTCCGGTTTACCTCTGTCCACCACATTGTAAAATACTGTTTGTACCTCATATGCCGAGGGAAACAAACTGCTGTTCTGTTCTAACAAGATACCGACCAGATGCATAGACAGCCATTCAAGTCAGCTGCAACCAGTTAACACCTGAGTTAATTAACTCAACACTCTGATGAGTGAATAACCTCTGCCAGGTTAAATACAGGGAAATAAACACAGAGGGCCTACCCTAAAATAAGTCCCTTAGACAATAAAATAGACGAGAACGTCATAATATCAAACTAGTCTAAGAGACTAAAGATTCAGTCACTTTGACCGAGCAAGGAAATACTAAAATTCCCCAAAAGCTAGACAATCTCGGGAAGGTTGGTTATCCACGGATTACTAGAAAAAATTGAGTATTTGAAACGCTAGTTACATGTACTAAGTTTAGCTCAATACAACCAGAGTAAGTCAGTCCTCATACGAGATCCCGTAGCAAACCGACCCTTAAAACTGCCTAACGAATCCTGGGGGATAAAGATACAAGATCTTGAAAATGTTTACCGGGGTATATATACAGGGCGCAGACCTCAGAGAGGTCAGTCTCTCCTGGACTGCTGGGGAATACAATAGTCTGAGGCGCTTAACCAACGTGTGTGTCTAAACATGGGGAAAACACAAATAACAAACTACTATATCCATACTGATGATGAAATCATAAAAATAAAACACTGAACATAAGCTATCCAACGGTATCATCAAAGATTACAAGAAGCTATGTACAATTATTGGGGAGGCAAAAACGTATCATAAATATCTGAATGTACATATACGTGTAGTTTGTTTATTGTTGAACGCCGCACTCAGCAATATTCCAGCTATATGACGGTGGTCTGTAAATTATCGAGTCTAGACCAGACAATCCAGTGATTGATATCATGAGCATCGATACACACAATTGGGATCAATGACATGCATCAACCAAGTCAGCAAGCCTGACCACCCGATCCCATTAGTCGCCTCTTACAACAAGCATAGTCGCCTTTTACGGCAAGTATGGGTTTCTGAAGACCTATTCTGCCCCAGATCTTCACAGGGAGTGTACATATAAATTCCCCTAATGTTTGAAAATCATAGTTACAAAAACATTTGCAAAATATGAATAAGGTAACAAACCAACTTGATGTTTGTTATCTCCTATATGTTTGTTTGTTTGTTGTTTTACACCACACTCAGCAATGTTACAGCTATATGACGGCGGTCTGTAAATAATCGAGTCTGGACCAGACAATCCAGTGATTGATATCATGAGCATCAATCCATGCAACTGGGATCGATGACATGCCTCAACCAAGTCAGCGAGCCTGACCACCCGATCCCGTTAGTCTCCCCTTACGACAAGCATAGTCGCCTTTCACGGCAAGCATGGGTTGCTGAAGAGCTATTCTACCCCGGGTCTGGTATGAGTGTGCCATTAGTTTGTTTGTTCGTTGCACTCAGCAATATTCCAGCAAAATGACGATGGTCTGTAAATAATCGAGTCTGGACCAGACAATCCAGTGATTGACATCATGATCATCAATTCACACAGCAAGCCTGATCAACCGATCCTGTTAGCCGCTCTTATGACAAGCATAGTCACCTTTTACGGCAAACATGGGTGCTGAAGACCTATTCTACCCCGGAGAGTGTGCCATAAGATCACTAGAGAATGAAATAGTTGGGTCCCTAACACAGAATGCAATGAACATTTCTGAGCGGTGTCTGAAATATAGCCGGGGAGCGGTGCAGTCACCAGACCTTGACAAGGATCGATTTAAGGACCCGGTGACAAATGATAGTATACAATCACTCAGACAAAGAAGGCAATATATGACACATGACAAGAACTATTAGATATTTATCATGGGCTTGTGGATTTTGACTGCTTTCAGCACTATTCAAGAATATCAGGTCAGACATTGTGACATGTGAGAAGGTGAGGTGGAATGGGGTTTAATGTCGTTCAAGATTATTGCACTTATACAGCGACGTGCATGTACGTGTTTGTGAGCTTGTACTCATCTGGACTAATGCCGATTTTATAGTGCTCACCCACTTAAAGGGCAAGTTTACACGGAAATGAACCAATTTTTCTTGTACTTTTTCCACATTAAAAGTGTTAACATAGAAGTGTCAGACAAAAATATAAAAACATCAAATTTAATTAACATATTTTTTGCATTAAAACGATTTATATTTTTCACATTTACCAAGTGTTCTATTTCCATAACAAAAACACCATGGCTTATGCCCCTTGCAATATGACGTCATTGGTGCCAATTGATAAACATTATGACGTCATCATGCTTTGTTAGAGCCGCTTCACGTGGTGTAGGTACAGTTTTGTGATTCTAGCGTCTCAGATGCCAGCCAGGATTGTGTTATGCTGAGTCACCACTGCGCCGGAGTGTGTCGTAGACCATGTTGTTTTACCGCAAACTGGTCCTTGATATCTTTTGCGTTGAGAATAGACAGGGACCCAGTTGAATTGGCACCAATTACGTCATAATCTAAGGGGGATAACTCAGGCCTATTTCGCTCGTAAAACGAAGGCTTCATAACGGCATATCATTTTAACACTATTGTGAGCTTCCTACTTTCACTGTGAAAAAAAATGAGTGTATATTTTCAAACACAGATACTAACTAATTCTAAAATTGCGTTTTGTTTAGAAAAAGAAAGAAAGTGATTTTTGCATGTACACTTCCCCTTTAAGATACCATACCGCAGTTTAACATGAAAATCTCACTCAGACACAGTATACCTACTCCGAGCCAAACAGTCCTCGTTTTAGCCCCTTTTTGGTCTTTTGGTGTGTCGCAACCAGGGATCGAACCCCGACCATCCGCTCTGCAGAGAGAGACACTCTATCCACTAAACCACAGAGGCAGGCACAACCCAACCCAGCAAACCCAGGTTGGTTGGTTGGTTTGTTGTTTAACGCCGCACTCAGCAATATTCCCGCTAAATGATGGCGGTCTGTAAATAATCGAGTCTAGACCAGACAGTCCAGTGATTGATATCATGAGCACCGATCCACGCAATTGGGGTTACCTCAAGGTAAAAACTGTTATACTTATTGAATACTTAGTGCATGTGTGAATGTATGGCTATCGATATGAAATACATTGGTATTGTCATTACTGTCACTGGAATTTGCAATGACAGAGGCAAAATGTGACCCAGATATGTCGAACGATTTAAACTCCGTGACTCATACTTTGAAGAATGCTAGGCTTGTTTTAGAAGTATCAAATGAATACATCCAGAGCAGCATGGCTCAACCACATCTGTATATATCCATTCTCGTGACAGGCCGAAATAGATTTTCAAATTTAATATGACAAATGCAGACTGAATTTGAAACATGGCAGAAACCTTTGTGTACCCTCACAGCTAGAAACACTACACTTTTATCATTGTGGCTTTGAATTCCCAAATTATACTAAAATTCCAAACCATTAACACTTGATCTAAATTGGCATAAGAAATTTATTTAAATATATATAAAGCGTACATAGAAGTAGAAAGTGAGTTGTATTTTACGCCTCTTTTTAGCAATTTTCAGCAATATCACCAACCACCAAGCTATCCCACCAGCCCCTAGGTTTTGGAGTAGACAGTAACACAGCATGGAAGATACATTTTCTTAAGCGGAGTTAACACTTGATCTATGTACGCTTTATAAAAACAGTTGAGAAGTAGTAAGTGAGTTGTATCTTACGCCGCTTTTTAGCAATTTTCAGCAATATCACGGCGGGGGACACCAGAAATGGGCTTCACACATTGTACCCATGTCGGGAATCGAACCAGCGTCTTCGGCGTGACAAGCGAATGCTTTAACGTCCAGGCTATCCCACAGGCACCTCGGTCTTGGAGTATACCGTAACACAACATGGGAGATGCATTTTCCAAAGCAGAGTTTTGTTGCTATGTGGTGATGGTGATTGGAGGCCCATTTAACCCACTCATGTAGAGGTCAGTCTCTCCTGGACTGCCGGCAACAGGGAATACAATAGTCTGAGGCACTTTACCAATGGACCCGTGAAGATTCCGGGGTAGAATAGGTCGTCAGCAACCCATACTTGCCGTAAAAAGCGACTATGCTTGTCGTAAAAGGCGACTAATAGGATCAGGTGGTCAGGCTCGCTGACTTGGTTGATACATGTCATCGATCCCAATTGCGTGGATCGATGCTCATGATGTCAATCACTGGATTGTCTGGTCCAGACTCGATTATTTTACAGACTACCGTCATATAGCTGGAATATTGCTGAGTGCGGCGTTAAACAACAAACCAAAACCAAAACCAAAAACTTAACCAACGCGTGTTTCAAAACCTGGGGAAAACACAAATAACAAACTACCATATCTATACTGATGATGAAAGTATCAAAATAAAGCACTGAGCATAAGCTATTCAGCGGTATCATTAAAGATTACAACAAGCTGTGTACAATTATTGGGGAGGCAACAATGATCATAAATACATAAGAAATATCAGAGTGTACATATAAATTCCCCTAATGTTTGAAAATGATAGTTACAAAAACATTTTCAATATATGGATAAGGTAGCGAACATACAGGAGCCGACTTTGCAAGAACATTACAAATGATCAAGGAAGAGGGATTTGAATTGAAGACTTAGTAACCAAGGATAATGACGACATTGATATGAAGTGATACAGTTAACTACAACGTGCTGACTATAATTATACTGATTGTCATTATGTCTTCGGTGTGACAATCACACACAGGTGGGAGCAGCATGGCTATTGGGACACTTCAGTCCATCGTGGATGAAAGAATCGGAGTCCAAAACTAGTCCATTGATATTCGGAGGAAATGCCTGTTGGAGAGAAAGATACATTTGTTCTATATTAATCCAGAGATGGGACTGTTGAACATGCATTTAACAGATTATTGGAGCAGAATTGAATACACGTTTTTCAATATTTTCTGTGAAAAATGATGAAGAAAATTTTGGAGAACCTACTTGTCATAAACAATGGATGACGTCATTAATTATATGCAAACAATACGTTGATAGGACGTGGCATTGATATGGGACGCTTCAGAAATAATAAAAACAATGGGATAATGGAATTACAAAACATCATAATTGCTAATCCATGCTGACTGGCTCAGTGAGAATTAATGTAAATGTTTGTACCAATATCCTTGCCCCAATGGATAATTTGCTATATTACTATGTTGATATAATTACTTGCCTACTGTTATATGATGGTGCAGTGCACCATAGCGGCATCCTAGATGTCTGTAATCTTCATCGTGTATGCTGCTGCAGTGGCCGAGCGTGCAGACTCACCCTGACAAGCGCGGAGACAGGTACAGTGTGCAGCCGTGGCAAAGGTACCTGTAAACATACAGATTGTGATCAGATGGCATTGCATGTACACTGGAACAATGGATTAGGTGAGGTGAAATGGGGTTTAACGTCGCGTTCAAGACTTTTGCACTTATATATCAAAATCATTCAATCAATTCCTGACAAGAGACGTTCTCCAAACACAAGTAACCTAGAACAACAGCCTAAACGTGTCAGACTTGGTTATCAAAGTAGTCCGATTTCATCAAGACGGCACAAGTCTCAGTAGCCAGTCGCCACACAGTCAACAGGCTATTGGTCTCACAGTCAACAGGCCATTGGTCTCACAGTCAACAGGCTATTGGTCTCACAGTCAACAGGCCATTGGTCTCACAGTCAACAGTCCAGCAGAGAAAGAGAACTTCCTGCTTCATCGTTGGGGACCACGTCAACCTGGTGTTACCTCATCAACACTATAGGAATAAATTTTTATGTAGAATATGTATAGTTTCTACTCCATATCTCACTTGAACAGCTCTCATGTTGCCGCCAGCCTCAGTTGTTGCCAGCCTCAGTTGTCAGCAGCCACCAGCCTCAGTTGCCACCAGCCTCAGTTGCTGCCAGCCTCAGTTGTACCAGCCTCAGTTGTCACTTGCCTTAGTTGCCGCCAGCCTCAGTGGTAGCCTGCCTCAGTTGCCACCAGCTTTGGTTGCTATCCTGTCTCTGTTGCCACCAGTCTCCGTTGCAACCAGACTCTGTCGTCACCAGCGTCAGTTAACACTAGCCTCAGAACCCAGCCACTGCCTCAGCCATCGTCAGGGACCACGTCAACCTGGTGTTACCTCTCCACATGCAGTAAGTAAAACTGAAGATATAAACTAATAATTTGTTCTATAGGTATGATTTTTTAACGCATAATATGTATAGTTTCTAGTCTATATCTCACTTGAACAGCTGTCATGTTGGTGCCTACATTTCATTGTTATTCGTCCGTCTACTACCCAACAAAACTTCAAAGAGGGTTGCACACACATGTGAATTGATCGGCATGTTATGGAAGTTATTGAATAAATTCTTAAATTAACAAAATACTGTCTGTACTCCTACTTTGAAGAATCCTAGGCTTGTTTAGAAGGTATCAAATGAATACATCCAGAGCAGCATGGCTCAACCACATCTGTATATATCCATTCTCGTGACAGGCCGAAATATATTTTCAAAATTAATATGACAAATGCAGACTGAATTTGGAACATGGCAGAAACCTATGTGTACCCTCACAGCTAGAAACACTAAACTTTTATCAGTGTGGCTTTGAATTCCCAAAATATACTAAAATTCCAAACCATTAACACTTGATCTATGTACGCTTTATATATATTTAAATAAATTTCTTATGCCAATTTAGAAGTAGTAAGTGAGTTGTATTTTACGCCTCTTTTTAGCAATTTTCAGCAATATCACGGCTGGGGACACCAGAAATGGGATTCACACATTGTACCCATTTCAGGAATCGAAACCCGGTGTGACAGGCCAACACTTTAACCACCAAGCTATCCCACCAGCCCCTAGGTTTTGGAGTAGACAGTAACACAGCATGGAAGATTCATTTTCTTAAGCGGAATTTGGTTGCTATGTGGTGATGGTGATTGGAGTCCCATTTAACCCACTCATGTAGAGGTCAGTCTCTCCTGGACTGCCGGGGAATATACAATAGTCTGAGGCGCTTAACCAACGTGTGTTTCTAAACACCGGGAAACACGAATAACAAACTACCATGTCCATACTGATGATGTAAGTATCAAAATATAGCACTGAACATTAGCTATCACAATGGTAGTGAACATATAGGAGATAACAAACATCAAGTCAATACACGGTATGAGTGTGCCATTAGTTTGTTTGTTGCACACAGATGATGGTCTGTAAATAATCGAGTCTAGACCAGACAATCCAGTGATTGACATCATGATCATCGATCCACATAGCAAGCCTGATCACCCGATCCCGTCAGTCCCTCTTACGACAAGCATAGTCACCTTTCAAGGCAAGCATGGGTTGCTGAAGACCTATTCTACCCTGGAGAGTGTGCCATTAGATCACTAGAGAATGAAATAGTTGGGTCACTAATTCTCTAACACATAATGCAATGACACTGAAAGACGACTGCTGGACTTTGCCCAGCGGTGTCGGAAATAAAGCAGGGAAGCTGACTTTGCAAGGACATTACAACTGTTTAAGGAAGAGGGATTTGAATTGAAGACTTAGTTACGAAGGACAATGACGACATTGATATGAAGTGACTTATCAGTTACGAAGATGTTCAGATGTTCTTCAAAACTAAGCGCATATGATGAAAAACTCCAAATTAATACCCTTGTGTATACGATGGGATCTAAAGCAGAGGAAATACTTACATCATTTCGTTTGTCAAATGATGATGCCAAAAAGTATGATGTGGTTTGGGGCAAGTTTGATCGATTCTTCATTGTGAAACGGAACGTTATTTTTGAAAGAGCCAAATTTAACAGTGGCAAACAAGACGAGGGGGAATCAGCTGATTCTTTTATCACTGCACTTTATGGACTTGCTGAACATTGCAATTACCAGAATTTGAAAGAAGAGATGATCAGAGACAGGATAGTTGTTGGACTACGTGATACTAAACTTTCAACCAAGTTGCAGTTAGATTCCACATTAACCCTGGATTTAGCGATCACACAGGCTCGCCAGTCAGAAACTGTATACAAACAACAGGAGGCCATGAGAAACTTTCAAAATCCTAACGCAGAAGGGAAAGTTAATTCCGTTATCCGAAAGGGCAAGTTCTCCAACCAGAGACCAACCTATTCATCACGTTTCCAGAAAGGTGAGGTGTGGTGAAATTGGGTTTAACGTCGCGTCCAAGATTATTGCACTTATATAGCGACGTGCATGGACGTGTGTGGCTGCTTGTACTAGTCCGGACTGATGCCGATTTATAGTGCTAGCTCACTGAGATACCATGCCGCAGTTTAACACGAATACCCCACTCACACACAGTATACTGACTCCGAGCCGACCAGTCCTTTTTTTAGCCCCTTAATGCCGAGCGCCAGACAGATTAACAACAAGTACAATCTTTTAACATCTTTTTGTATGACGCGGCCCGGGATCGAACCCTGGACCTTCCGCTCTCGGGCGGACGCTCTACCACAAGACCACGGAGGCGGTCGTTTCCAGAAAGGAAACCAAAGACCTAGCTATGGAAGCGGAGGAAAACCACACAACCAGCACACACCTAAACAGACCTCAGAAAACTGTCCACACTGTGGAGGCAACATGCACTTCAAGTCAAGATGCCCTGCTAGAGATTCAAATTGCAACTTATGCAAAAAAAAAGGACATTTGACAAAAGTGTGTAGGTCTTCAAGCAGAAACGTGCATGAGGTATTTAGTGATAATGAACCTGAAGAGGAAACATTCTTAGGTTCAGTCATCGTGGATCCAGTTACTAAGGCAACGTTAGAATCAGTCCGTGATGAGACCAGCAAACCATGGATGATCAAGGTGAAGGTTGAAAATCATTATGTGAAGTTCAAGATTGACACAGGCACTGATGTGACTTTGATTCCAGAGAAAAACTTTGCAGAAATTGCAAGTAATTCTGACATTGAGTATGAATCGCCTGATAGAAAGCTCTCAGGAGTTGGCGAGTACAAACTCAAGGTTTGTGGACAGTTTATGACCACATTAAAATGGCAGGACAAACAGGTCACACAAAAGGTTTACGTAGTCAAGGACTCGGAACTACATGTACCTGCAATAGAAGCCATGGAAATCACCACTAAGGATGCTATACTTGATGCAGTCTCCTTGAAGAAACAGAATGTTTACAAGGAACAGTATTCAAAACTTTTCAGTGGATTGGGAAATACTCAGCGTACGTATAAGATCCAGTTGAAACCAGATGCAAAACCATTTGCTTTGTCTACTCCAAGGAAAGTTGCACTGCCTCTCAGGAAGTAGATCCAAGAGGAGCTTGCCAGAATGGAACGTCTTGGTGTTATATCACCAGTTACAGAGCCTACAGAGTGGTGCGCAGGAATGGTTGTCATACCTAAGCCTGGAAATAAGGTTAGTATTTGTGTAGACCTTACAAAACTGAACGAGAATGTTCGCCGAGAGAATCACCCCTTGCCGTCAATCAAGCAGACACTGGAATAACTTGCAGGAGCAAAGTATTTTACAAAGCTTGACGCAAACTCAGGATTCTACCAGATACCTCTCGCTGAAGAATCTTCTCACCTAACCATCTTTATTACACCCTTCGGGCGCTATTGTTTCAACAGGCTTCTATTTGGAATATCATCGGCTCCAGAGGTATTTCAAAGACAAATGACCCAAATCCTAGATGGAATTCAATGGTGAGCCATGTCAGATGGATGACATATTAGTTGCTGGCAATACAATTGAGGAGCATGATGCTCGACTCAAAGAAGTACTGGAAAAGGTACAGGAAGCAGGAGTGACATTAAACTTTGACAAATGTGTATTTGCACAGACATGCATCAAGTTCCTAGGTTTCATCATTGATGAATCAGGAATCAGAGCCGACCCAGAAAAGGTCCAAGCCATACAGAACATGCCAGAACCAACCTCTATCTCAGAAGTCCGACGCTTCTTCGGAACGGTCAATTTCCTCCAAATTAAGCAGAGAAATCCAAGCCAATCAGAGATCTTCTCAGAGTAGACTCGGCATGGTGTTGGGATAAACCCCAACAGGACGCATTCAGAGATATGAAGAAAGAGATAAGCTCTACACAGGTGCTAGCTCACTACGATACATCCAAAGCTACTACAGTTTCAGCGGATGCATCTTCTTTCGGGCTGGGGGCAGTTCTCCTTCAACTACATGGAAAAGACTGGAGACCAGTTGCTTATGCATCTAGATCACTGACCACAACAGAACAGAGGTATGCACAGGTCGAGAAGGAAGCCTTAGCGACGACATGGGCATGTGAGAAGTTCTCAACATATCTGTTTGGACTACAGTTCACCATAGAGACTGACCATAAGCCATTAGTGAGTGAGTGAGTGAGTATGGTTTTACGCCGCTTTTAGCAATATTCCAGCAATATCACGGCGGGGGACACCAGAAATGGGCTTCACACATTGTACCCATGTCGGGACTTGAACCCGGGTCTTCGGCGTGACGAGCGAACGCTTAAACCACTAGGCTACCCGACTGCCCCATAAGCCATTAGTGTCTTTGCTTGGATCCAAAGAACTTGACTTGCTCCCTCCCAGAGTTCAGAGATTTCGCATGAGATTAATGAGATACCACTACTCCGTCAACTATGTTCCAGGAAAGAATCTTGTAGTCGCAGACACCCTCTCCCGTGCACCTATCACGTCTAAAGTCTTGCAGTCAGAACAGGAACTGGGACAAGAGACAGATATGTATGTCGACAGTGTCATACAAAATATGCCAGCATCAGAAAAACGTCTGGATGAACTTCGCACTGAAATCGAACATGACGAAGTATGCAAAGAACTTAAAAGACTTTGCCAAGAAGTCACTACTACACTTTCAGGGATGAACTAAGCAAAGAGAATGGACTTTTGCTCAGAGGGAATAGACTAGTCATTCCCATGTCAATGCGACTGGAGATGCTTGACAGACTGCATGAAGGACATCAGGGTATTGTGAAATGCCGTGAACAAGCTAAACAATCAGTTTGGTGGCCAGGATTGTCAAAACAGTTGAGTACACTTGTAGAGAACTGTACAGAGTGCATTAAGGAAAGAGTGAATCCTGCTGAGCCTCTTATCCCTTCCATTCTACCTGACCGTCAATGGCAAAAAGTAGGAATGGATCTGTTCATGTTACAGAGTACCAACTATCTGCTAGTCATAGACTACTTTTCCAGATACATTAAATAGCGAAGCTATCACAAACCACAAGCGTGGATGTCATCAACCACTTAAAGTCCATCTTCTCCAGACACGGTATCCCTGAGACAGTGATGTCAGACAATGGACCACAATTCTCCAGCTCCACATTCCAAGACTTTTCAAGAGAGTTTGGTTTCGACCATGTCACAAGTAGCCCTACATTTCCTCAAAGCAACGGGGAAGCTGAGAGAGCAGTTTTTAAAACTGTCAAATTATTGCTCAAGAAGGAGAAAGATCCTTACCTGGCTCTCTAATCGTATCGTACTACACCACTGCACATTCAGTTCACTTGCCTGATGGTCAGTCAGTATTCACGGCTGAATTGGAGGCAATTCATCATGCACTCAAACTCATACCGGAACTCCCAGAAGCAAAGGCAGTCGTCCTATCAGACTCGCTAAGTGCACTTCAGGCCATCAGTGGCAGAAACTCAAACTCCAGGCCAAACACAGTCAACAATATTCTATACGAATATACACAATTATCGGACCAAGGGCAACAGGTGGAGCTGTGTTGGATCCCCTCTCACATAGATATTCATGGAAATGAAAAAGCAGACTCACTGGCGAAGCTAGCTCTAGACAAAGCAGATATACAGCCTATTCCCTTTAGTAAACTAGGGATAAAAAGCAAAAGCAAAGCCTCCATAGCAGAAAGATGGCAAGCCCTATGGGACGCAAGTAAGAAATCGGCAGATGGCTATACAAAATTCATCCAAAGGTCCAACAAAAGCCAAACTCATACTCAAATGAAAGGAAAATTGAAATTGCTATCTCACGCCTCAGACTTGGTCACAGAAAGCACTATGACAAGGTTTGTTCATCTTGCAATCAGGCTGAAACCATTGACCACATGTTACTAGAATGTCAAGACCATGCCCCAGCCCGGGCTAGGTTAAAACAAGAATTGCAGTTAGATCTCCTAAAGCCAAGAGATGCAATAGCGAAGGCCAAACTAACTCTATTTCTGAAAAAACAATAAACAGAGCAGCCAAGGATAAAAACGAAATCATATCAATATAAGAAAATAGAAATCATATCAATGCAAAAACAGGAATTATGTGAACACTGAACTCACAATAGATATGCGAACCCTTCTCACACACAAGTAACCAAGAACAACAGCCTAAACATGTCAGACTCGGTTATCAAAGTAGTCCGATTTCATCAAGACGGCACAAGTTGATATGGATGAAACAAATTCCGATCAGAGCCTTAGACATTTGAGTAAGGTAGGTTAAACAAACAATTCTGATTCCAATCGCTCAGTGTCATGTCATTCTGATGCACATAATTTGGATAGAAAATCGAAGAGACATTCAGTGCATTCTCATAAAGTCACACATCTAGATCAGAAAATAGATGACCAGGTGAACACTCAGGTGAACACAGCAGACGTTCTGATGAAGATTCCAATCAGTCACATCTCAGTCATAAAAGCCGCCATTCGGTACGTAGTCACATATCAGCTGCCAGTAAGCCGTCGGATCACCAGGCTGCCAAAACTGCATGTATGAAGGAGCAAGCCCATTTTAATGAACTTTGCCATAGGCGCCATGAGGAACAGGAGGCAGATGAAGTCTTAAGCATACTAGAAGATGAGGTGATTGAAGCCCAACATAAAGCCGAAGAAGAAATACGCACAGCCCATATTCGGGCGCAGATGGTTGAACGAAAGGCAACCCAAAGGCGAGAGAGAGAATGCATGCTGAATTACAAGAAGTAAGGAAGATTAGGAATTTGGAAGGAGAACTACATGAAGCCAACTACTTGAATCTATGCTGACCGAGAATGATGAACCGCCTGAATCCCAGTCACCAAAGAAACTGAATCCTCATGCCTCAGAATTTGAGCCTCTATCCAATGACTTCACTGCAAATGTTACAAATAGTGGCAGCGGCCCCAGCAGCTTGTACAGTCTGAAATGGCTACAATTATGCACATGGCTCCAGTCAGGAAAGTGACACATTTGAGAACTTTACCTTGTCTGTTCATTCTATAGTGGGAATGCTGAAATCCCTTGAAGGAGAAAATGGGTATGAACTGTGATGTGGCTCTCATGTTCATTGCCTTTTGGGAAAGTTACCACCTTTAACTCGTGATAGTTTCGTTGAGTACTGCATCAACAAGAACATCCTCAGTACTGATAAAGATCAGACATACACCCTTGTTCACTTCTCCGACTGGTTGAGAATGAACCAAGCTGTTGCTGTGTACAGACCTGAAACTCAAACAGATTAATAAAGGAAAATTCTCACCCTCCACAGAAGCGAAATCCTCCAACTGCAGTATTCTCAACCAAGATTGAACAGTCCAAACCTTAACACAGGCTGCTAAACCTAAGACATTTGCAGGTACCACAGGGTTTTGTGCATACTGCAACAGTGGTGAACATCATGTCAGCAACTGTGTCGACTTCAAGAAACTGTCAACAGAAGAAGTTATCGCCTGGATAAAGGATAAGAGGCGATGTTGGCAATGTGGTCGTGCACACAAGATGGCACAGTGTAACCTGAAGAAGACCTGTCTATCTTGTTGGAAACTAAATTTGACAATCCTGCATGATGCCACCAAGAAAGGGGAGCTCAGATCCATTCAATTGTCCTTAAGGAACAGTCACTATACCTTGATCAGCCTACATGCCCTGACAGTATAATGTTGAAGGTTATTCCTGTACTACTTCATGGCCCTGAAGGAGCCATTGAAAGCTATGCTGTTTTAGATGTTGGTTCGATGAGGACAATGATACTGACCTCTGTGGTAAAGCAGTTGAACCTTCCGAAGACGCTAGATAATATCATGCTCACGACAATTCATGAAGGACCTGCCTAGAGTCTTATGCCCAGAAGGCGGTGGCTCATGGGCCAATCTAGTATGTTACACTACTGGAGTATATCTATCCTGTAACCTCTTGGTGTTAGTCTGATGGAGATCCACTGACATTTAACATCGCCAGTATAGGCGCTCCGTGGTGGGTGGGGAACAGGATTGATGAAACTTATTCTCTCAACCATGGCACCCAAAATAAATTCTAAAAAGGCGAAAAGAACACATTCTGATTCAGAAAGTGAACTTGACACCTCGGATGATGAAAAAGTCGGTCGATTGTGTTATTCAGAGAGAGACACTTGGCCCAAGTTCATTGTGCTTGAGGCCACTGAAGAACGCAAATTAACATCTTACTCACCCTTTCTACTTGAAAAAGCAATAAAAGGTATAGTTGGTGTAAAGAAACTGAAATTTGTCTCTCTTCTAGTGGAATGCAAATCTTGTAAACAAGCTGCTACCCTTCTTGAATCCACTAAACTGGCAGATATTAGGATCAAAAGTTACGCTCATAAATCGCTCAACTTCAGCAAAGGGATCATCCACGACCGTGATCAAAGTTTAAATGACCTATCGGTTGTTTCTGGCAGACACCACTTTGCAAGTATGTGCAAAGCAAGACAGCCTATGTCAGATAGACGAGACCGCCCTGACAACAAAAACAGACATGTACATGTTGTGGAGAATTCAGAGTCTGAAATTGAGGATTTTGACCAACTATTCATAGAAATGCTGGAGTCAGATTGTGATAATGAGGACTGGAAAGAAACTCTGACAATAAACAAGAAACAGGTAGAGTTCAAGCTTGATACAGGGGCACAGTGTAATGTCATCTCCAAACGAGTGTATGACAGTTTGAAACTAGTAGATGAACAGTTGTCAGAATCTCAAACAAGACTAGTTTCGTATTTTGGATATAAGACGGCCCCACTTGGACAATCAAAGCTAGAGTGCACACACAAGGGAATGGGTTACAAGATACTGTTCCAAGTTGTCAAAGACGACAGACCAGATCTTCTGGGAAAGAAAACATGTACAGAAATGAACGCATACATGCAGTTGAGAGACCTGTGTTACCAAGTCCAGAGGAGAATAAAGATATTCTGGGAGAATTTCCAGAACTATTCAATGGACTGGGTTGTATGCCTGGAGAACATCACATTGAACTTTTGGATGATGTTACACCTGTTGTACATCCACCAAGAAAAGTGCCAGCAGTAATAATGGGTAAAGTAAAAACTGAGCTCAACCGAATGGAGAAGCTTGGTGATGTTGTCAAACAGACAGAACCAACCAGCTGGGTAAACAGCATGGTTACTGTAGTCAAACCACACAAGACGCGCATATAAATAGATCCTAAAGATCTAAACAGGGCTGTGAAAAGAGAACACTATCCCATGAGAGCTGCGTAAAAAATCATGTCACGCTTACCTGGTGCTAAAGTATTCACTGTTCTGGATGCTGTTTCCGGGTTCTGGCAGATCAAATTGGATCAAGAAAGCTCCAAACTGTGCACCTTCAACACACCATATGGTAGGTATCGCTTCACAAGACTACCTTTCGGAGTTAAATCAGCTCCAGAGGTGTTCCAGCGAACAATGTCTCAGCTACTAGAGGGCCTTACTGGTGCAGAATGCATCGTTGATGATGTGCTAGTGTGGGGTATAGATGTACCGCAACATAATGAGAGACTGTATGCAGTCCTGAATAGGATACAGTCAAGTGGTCTGAAACTTAACAGATCAAAGTGCAAGTTAAGAATGACAGAAGTGTCATATGTTGGACATCTTCTGACAAAGGATGGACTAAAACCGAACCCTGAAAAGGTGAAGGCTATTAGAGAAATGCCAGAGCCGGAAAACAAACATGACTTGGTGAGATTCCTGGGCATGATTCAGTACCTAGGAAAATTCATAGCAAATCTCTCCAGTGAAACTGCGCCTCCGAGGGAGTTGATGTCAAAAGACATTGCATGGCACTGGGAAGAACCCCAGAGAAAATGCTTCAAGAATTTGAAGAAACAAGTGACAGACGCTCCGGTACTTCAGTACTTCGATGTCACTCAGCCAGTAACATTGTCAGTTGATGCCAGTTCTGAAGGACTAAGAGCAATGCTCATACAAGCTGAAAAGCCAGTTGCGTTTGCATCACGATCACTAACAAGTGCACAGAAGAGATATGCACAGATCGAGAAGGAGATGCTGGGAATCCTGCATGGGTGTGAGAAATTCCATTAATATATATATGGAAAACCTGTCCTTGTAGAAACAGACCACAAGCCCCTTGAAGCAATCTTTCGAAAACCATTGTGTCAGCCTTCACAAAGATTGCAGAGAATGTTGCTCCGTCTGCAGAAATATGATCTACAGGTTACTTACCGTCCAGGTAAAGAACTTATCGTTGCTGATGCTCTAAGCAGAGCATACCTCCCAGCTGATGACAATTGGTTTGATGAGACAGAGTTTGATGTGAACTTTATATCACAGCTACCGTTGACTTCATCTAGAGTGGAGACATTCAAGTTGGCCACAGCAGATGACCCACAACTACAGCAATTGAAATCTGTCATTCTCATTGGTTGGTCGTCGGACAGGAAAGATGTTCCAGCTTGTGTACAAGACTTCTGGAATATTCGTGATGAACTGACTGTAGTTGGGGATCTGGTCTTCAAGGGAAACAAACTAGTTGTTCCAAGGGCA
The DNA here is from genome assembly GCF_023055435.1 of Haliotis rufescens. NCBI lineage: Eukaryota > Metazoa > Mollusca > Gastropoda > Lepetellida > Haliotidae > Haliotis > Haliotis rufescens. The sequence continues at coordinate 70,734,240 of NW_025963779.1, read as the reverse complement.
CTGCAAGCAGAAATGCTACAGAAAATTCATGAAGCACACCTGGGAATAACAAAATGCAAGCAACGAGCAAGATATGTACTCTTCTGGATTGGAATGAACAAACATATCGAAGATTTTGTATCACAGTGTACAATCTGCAATGAAAACAAAAAGAGCAACACAAAAGAGCCATTGAAAAGCCATGACATACCAGAAAGACCATTGTCTGATGTTGGTGCAGACTTGTTTGTATACAAAAACAGTGACTACCTGTTGTATGTGGACTACTTTTCAAAGTACCCAGAAATTGTGAAACTAACTGACTTGTCAAGCAAAACTACTATCACAGCACTGAAGTCAGTCTTTGCTAGACACGGAATACCAGATGAAATCATGACAGACAATGGTCCACAATTGTACTGAGTTTCGCAGATTTTCACAGGCATGAGAATTCACCCACATGACATCAAGCCCAACATATCCACAATCGAATGGTCAAGCTGAAAGGTCAGTACAGACAGTCAAGATGATGTTGTAAAAGGCAGAGGCAAGTGGAAGAGATGTTTACTTGTCCCTGCTTGAGTACAGAAATACACCTGTGGACAAAGTGAACTTGTCGCCAGCACAGATGCTGATGGGCCGGCGCCTGAAGAGCCGCTTGCCTTTGTCAAAAGCACCCCTCCAACCACAAGCACAAGATCACTCCCTGCTTCAAAGACAACTCGAATACAGGCAAGATCCACAAAAGTACTACTATGACAAAGGGAGCAGAGAGTTGTCTCCCCAGAATCTGGGACAATATGTCAGAGTACAGGAGAAGAGCGGGTGGAATCCTGCTGTTGTGACAGCAGTCGACCCTTCACCAAGATCATACAAAGTGACAACTAACAGTGGCAAAGCACACAGACGAAATAGACGTCACATCAGAACAACAGCGGAAGACTTTGGCAACATGAAGGACAAGCGAGAAATCACTCCAGAGTTAGATGACACTAAAACAGTAAAGTCTGAAACCCAAGACAGTCCAAAAGAAAATGCCATGGAAAACACAAAGCCAGTAACGACCAGTTCTGGTATCAAGATTGAACTGTTTATGTTCTCAGTTACCAGTTCAACATTCTATGTTCATGGACTTTAAAGTGTTAAAATTTAGTTCGTTTCACTTTCTGAAGAGGGGATATGTATGATAAAGGGTTAACCCTATCGTCAACAGTGATGTCATGTTTATGGACTCGTTTGTTTTCCCTTTCAGAGGAAGGGAGATGTAAGATAAAGGGTTAACTGTGATGTCATACACATGTACGTAATTGATGACGTAACACGCATGTACCACACCGGATGACGTAGTAAACTTTTCTATGAACCCGCCATGCTTGTTGTTCAATATATATCATGGTGTCAGAAGTGAACACAGAAAACTGGGCCGAATGGAGCAGTTACGAGCACCAAATGAGTGAGTGAGTGAGTTGGGTTTAACACGGCTTTTAACAGTACTGCAGTCATATCGCAGCGTGTCAGCTTGATGTGGGAGGAAAGCCTGAAGTGATGCAGGTTTTAGACGTTTACCACTTCGGTGAAACCCACGAGCACGGGAATGGTGCTGACAAACCTAGAAACATAATTGGGGCGAACCGGGATTCGAACCCACAATCATAGGTTTCTGGCGTGCCCAAGGGATGCAACTCTGCACAGCGAATCACGGCGCCTAAGACGACTGGGCCACCCGTGCCCCCAGCACCAAATGAACTGAGTTTTGAAGGCAATCTAGCCGAGGACTGGAAACGATGGCTTCAAAGGTTTGAGTTTTATCTAACTGCCAGCGGAATCCCTGCGAAGTCAGAGGCCGTGAAGTGTGCGACCTTGCTACACGTGGCGGGAGAATCAGCCGTGCAGGTATTCAATTCGTTTGAATGGGCGAATGAAGGTGATGATAAAACGTTTGACAGAGTTAAACAGAAGTTTCAACAATATTGTCAACCGAAGAAAAACTTGACTATAGAAAGACATGCATTCTTCACGAGATCACAGAAAATCGGGGAAACTATAGACCAGTATGTGACAGATTTGAAAAACAAAGCTAAAAACTGTGAGTTTGCTGACTTAACTGAAGGGTTAATTAAAGACAGAATTGTCTGTGGTGTACAAAGTGACAGTATGAGGATGCGCTTATTGAGAGAACCTGACCTAACTTTGACTCATACAGTTGACCTGTGCAGGGCGACTGAGGCAAGTGCACAACAATTAAAAGTTCTGAGTAAAGAACAAACAGGGAGTCAAAACGTTCATGCCATTTATGCACGAGGCCGCACACGTGAGACATGGAAGGACAAAAGGCAAAGAGGACATTATGAAGACAGGCGAAATGCACAGTATCCAAGATGTAGGGCATGTGGCTATAATCACATGAAGGATAAATGCCCAGCTGCAGGAAGAATTTGTGACAAGTGCGGTGGCAGACACCACTTTGCAAGTATGTGCAAAGCAAGACAGCCTATGTCAGATAGACGAGACCGCCCTGACAACAAAAACAGACATGTACATGTTGTGGAGAATTCAGAGTCTGAAATTGAGGATTTTGACCAACTATTCATAGAAATGCTAGAGTCAGATTGTGATAATGAGGACTGGAAAGAAACTCTGACAATAAACAAGAAACAAGTAGAGTTCAAGCTTGATACAGGGGCACAGTGTAATGTCATCTCCAAACAAGTGTATGACAGTTTGAAACTAGTAGATGAACAGTTGTCAGAATCTCAAACAAGACTAGTGTTCTGAAGACATGTCTGTTCATTAAAAATGTGCTCCAAAACGCAACCGGAGCCTATAGATCGCGCTTCATGTGCACTCGTGTTAGTGTTAAATAAAGAATCTGTTCTCCAAATCGCACCCGATGCATAACGATCGCATCGCCTGAACGCACCAACGTATGGCTGTGACTGCACGTGAATTGTGAGGGTTGTGAGCAAATATAAGGCGGTAGCGCCCATCAGTTAGTTAGTTGGTCATAGTTCGCTAGAATGTTCGTTAGAACATTCGTTAGATGGTTAGAAAGTTGGCCAGAGTTCGTTGGTTAGATGGTTAGACAGATGGAGTTAGACAGATGGCGTTAGACAGTGTTAGACAGTGTTAAGACTCCCTTAGGAGTAACTGTTAGAATTAGTTTCTTTCATTTGAGGTTGATTCATCTTTCCTTCATATAATAACAGGTAATCACGTTTAGTTCCTTATAGATCTTCATAGTTTTATAATAGGTTATCATGTTTAGTTCCTGGTTTCATTCAAAAAAGGTAAGTCATACAAATTTTAGATTAGTTTTCATTTTAAGTTAAACCACGCTCAAATATTCAGTTCCACTGCGCAACAACTAGTTTCGTATTTTGGATATAAGCCTGTAAATCGTACATTAAAGAGCTTAACACCATTCACCATCAAAGTCTGAGATTGTGTCTGGGGGCATTTAGAACTTCCCCTGCTGAAAGTTTATATGTTGAAGCTAATGAACCTTGTCTTGCTATCAGAAGGATAAAAGAGAAGGCGTCAGCTGCAGCTGTCACGCATGATGGTATTCTATCAGTACGATTAACTGATGGAAGTTCAATTTTTACAGCAGAGGCTAAGGCTATACTGTTAGCCTTGCAAGTTATTGAATGTTCGAAAGAGACCAGCTTTATCATTTTTTCTGATAGTTTATCCTGTTTACAGGCAATCAACAACCGTAAAACTGACCATCCCTTTTTAGTTGAAATTTTGAAATGTCACTTGAATTTGTCCGTGGCTAATAATGTCATCGTCTTTTGTTGGCTCCCAAGTCATGTTGGCATCAGTGGAAATACCAAAGCAGATTCTGTAGCTAAAGCTGCTCTTGGGAAATCGTTCTCGACGGGTATTTTCCCATACAGACCTAAAACCTGCTATTTGCCAATATGTTGGAAATATGTGGCAACAAAACTGGAATAAGCAAATATTGAATAAGCTTCATGCAATACAGCCCTTGATTGGAAATCATGCACCTACTGGATTAAGTCGTCAAGATGAAGTTGTTATTCGACGATGTCGCATTGGACACAGTCATTTGACTCATGCTTTTTAATATAAGGGAGAGGCCCCCCCTTAATATATTCCTTGCAATAGTCCTTTGACTATCAAGCACCTTTTGTTGGAATGTGTGGATTTTGCACTTATTTGGCAACGATCTTATACTGTTCAAACTGTTTCTGAACTTTTCAATACCATTTCTAACCACTTAGTTTTACCATATTTGAAAGAAATTAAACTCAAGGTAATTTTGTTTTTCTAGCCGTGAATAGCTGGAACATTGCTGGTGCGGCTTAAAGCACCACCTACTCACTCATGAAGGACCTTTCAACTGCAAAGGTCACAGCGTGAACCTTCTGATCTCATCCAGAGACAGACGATATGTTAGCTGCTCTGAGGCGAAGGCGTTGGAAATCAGAGAATCTATCTCTGTCAGAGTACTCGTATCCAGTGGAAGCCCTTAAGATGCACTACCTTCATTTGAGAAATACACCTTTGCCAATGATCGACAAAGCTATCCCTACTATCCTCATCGGTTCTGATCATGCAGATCTCATATTGCCAACCCAACCAATTGTGTTTGATCCAGAACGAGCTCTGTGGCAGTACATACCCAGCTGGACTGGGCCCTCCAGGGACCAAGTCAGCTATTCATGAATCCCAAAGACATGCAATGCCATTTCACAGCAGTTTCCAGTCCAGATCAGGTGATGAACAATGGTGAAAGACTATGGCAAGTTGACATTTTGCCTTTCAATTAGCGAAAAATAACTCGTTCCAAACAGGATCAAGAGGCTATATCCAAACTTGAAGCTAAAACAGTGTGAGTGAAAGTTAGCGATGGTAAGCACTAAGCAACACCACACCTCCGAAAAATCGGACCATATTAAGTTACAGGCAGGAAAGGAAGCTGTGATGTCGAACCTGAGACGAACTGAGAAACACCATCAGAATCACCAAGAGCTTGCAAAGATCCACAATGATCAAATTCAGAGACTAGTTGATGCAGGTTTTGTGCTAAGCATAAGTGACGAACAGGGAAGGTTAACCAATGTATCATGATTTATCCCCCATCACCTTGTTGAACACAATGGGTAACATCGTTTTGTCTTCAATTGCTCTTACGAGTACAAGGGCCAAGATCCCAATAGCCAGTTCTAGTGGGTCCCACCCTTGGGTCCTCCCTCCAAGGCGTGTTCTTGAGAGTTCGACAATACCCAGTTGGAATATCAGGTGATATATAGGGTATGTCTCACCAGATTCAACTCCTACCTGAAGACAAACCCATTCTCAGATTCCTGTGGTGCAATTTGAACAATAATGTGGATCCAGATGTCTAGAATGACAGGTACTGACCTTCAGGACTACTTGCAGTCAATGTTGTGTGACCATTGCCCTACTGAAGCAATTGACGATCAGCGGCGGAACCCTGAAGTTATGAAGTGTGTTGGTGAGGCTTTCTAAGAAGACAACTGCCTGGATAGTCTGATGAATCCTGGCCAAGCAAAGAAACAAGTTACAAATCAGAAAGGTGCTTGCTGAAGGTAGTTTGACATCTGTCAGTGGGCTTGCAATGTACCTGAGATACTTGAAGACTTGCCTGCAGAGGCCAAGTCAGATACCTTCTAGCTGTGGGAAAGTCTTGGACATGATGATAAGCAAGAACCTGCTCTTGTATTGCGCTGGAAATGTAACACTGTTGAACTTAGCTACCACTATCTACCAGTTATGATGATAAGCTGACAATGAAAGTTGTGTATAAGATCCTTGCCACATAGTATGATCCTATCGGCTACTTGACACTGTTCACGTCAAGAGCCAGAATCTTGGTGCAGGACCTAAGGAGATCGAAACATGAATGGGATGCTGTGATAGAAACTGGAAAACTTGATGATCATTGGTGTAAGTGGGAATCTGAACGGTGTGATATCCCTCTAGTGTGTCTACCAAGAGGCTACACATCTAGAAAACATGATCCTTCTCAGTCATAGAAACAACTGCACATATTCTGTGATGCTTCGGAGCATGCCTATGGTTCAGGTGCCTATTTGAGAAGTGAAGATAGTAACGGTGACATAGCTGTCAGTTTTGTGGCTGCGAGAAGTAGAGTGGCTCCTGAGAAGCTGCTCTCAATGTCCAGACTAGAACTCTCTGCTGCCCTTACTGGTACACAGTTAGCCGCTATACTTCATAAAGAATTGAGCTTGACGATCCAAGATACCATATTGTGGAATCACTCAACAACTGTCTAGACATGGCTTCAGTCAGAGTCCTGTCGGTACAAGGTGTTTGTTGGGACTCAGGTCTCTGAGATACAATCCCTGACTCCTGCAGTCAACGGGCGTTATGTGAACACAAAGGATTACCCAGCCGATGTTGTCACAGGAGGTTTAACCTTGCAGGAACTCTGTGTTGCCTCCCAATGAAGGAAAGGTCCTCTTTTCCTTTTAGAATCCTCTGAGAAATGGCCGACACTCACAGACATATGTGATATACCTGATGCTGCTGAGGTAGCAGATGAACTGAAGAAAAGTGTCTGTGACAATATCTAAGCTGTGAACCTTCCTGATTGTTCTCAGTACAACAACTGGGAATCACTAGTCAAGGCTACCATGGAGTTCCTTGATGGGGCGGCCATAAGTGATCAATTTGATGAAGTTGAACTCATAGAGAAAGCGGAAACACTGTTGTTTCAACAAATTCAGCTGGAATGCTTTCCTGATGGAATTGCATCATTACGAGAAGGCAAATTCCTGTACAAGCAATAACCCGTACAAGCATGTCCTAAGATACCCCAGATGGCAGATCTCCCCCCTCCCCCCAGAAGATATGCTTCAAGTATAATCCACCTTATGCACCTCACTTTGGTGGCTGCTGGGAGAGTGAAATAAAGTCTATTAAACATGGCCTTAGAGTTGTCCTCAGAGATCAGTCAGTGGCAGAGCCAGTCCTGCAAACTGTTCTATAAGAAGTGGAAGCCATAATGAACTCAAAACCTCTAGGTTATGTCCCGACCGATGTGGCTGACCTTGATCATGTGACACCAAACTCCCTGCTTGTTGGGAGGCTTGACCCCGCACTGCCACAGGAAGTGTACCCAGAAGAGGGGCTTTTGGATAGGAAGTGCTGGCGGCACAGTCAGGTGATTGCTGATCAGTTCTAGAAGAGATATGTGAGGTACTATTTGCCCCCTCTTCAAATTCGACAAAAATGGAGAACCAGAAGAAGTGACTTGTGTGATGATGGTATGGTGAAAATCGAAGAGACATTCAGTGCATTCTCATAAAGTCACACATCTAGATCAGAAAATAGATGACCAGGTGAACACTCAGGTGAACACAGCAGACGTCCTGATGAAGATTCCAATCAGTCACGCCCCAGTCATAAAAGCCGCCATTCGGTTCATAGTCACATATCAGCTGCCAGTAAGCTGTCAGATCATCAGGCTGCCAAACTTGCATGTATAAAGCCGAAGAAGAAATACGCAGAGCACATACTCAAGCGCAGATGGTAGAACGAAAGGCAACCGAAAGGCGAGAGAGAATGCATGCTGAATTACAACAAGTAAGGAAGATTCAGAATTTGGAAAGAGAACTACATGAAGCCAAGCTACTTGAACCTTCAGCTGGTGATAGTTTCGTTGAGTACTGCATCAACAAGAACATCCTCAGTACTGATAAAGATCAGACATACACCCTTGTTCACGACTGGTTGAGAATGAAAGCACTGGCGACAAGGATCGCACACCAAGCTGTTGCTGTGTACAGACCTGAAACTCAAACTGATCAACAAAGGATAATTCTCACCCTTCACATAAGTGAAATCCTCCACTTGCAGTATTCTCAACCAAGATTGAACAGTCCAAACCTTAACACAGGCTGCTAAACCTAAGACATTTGCAGGTACCACAGGGTTTTGTGCATACTGCAACAGTGGTGAACATCATGTCAGCAACTGTGTCGACTTCAAGACACTGTCAACAGAAGAAGTTATCGGCTGGATAAAGGATAAGAGGTGATGTTGGCAATGTGGTCGTGCACACAAGATGGCACAGTGTAACCTGAAGAAGACCTGTCTATCTTGTCGGAAACTACATTTGACAATCCTGCATGATGCCACCAAGAAAGGGGAGCTCAGATCCATTCAATAGTCCTTAAGGAACAGTCACTATACCTTGATCTGCTTACATGCCCTGACAGTATAATGTTGAAGGTTATTCCTGTACTACTTCATGGACCTGAAGGAGCCATTGAAAACTATGCTGTTTTAGATGATGGTTAGATGAGGACAATGATACTGACCTCCTCGGTGAAGCAGTTGAACCTTCCGAAGACGCCAGATAATATCATGCTCACGACAATTCATGAAGGACCTTTCAACTGCCAAGGTCACAGCGTGAACCTTCTGATTAGAGAATTATGTACATTTGCATTATAGAATCATGTGTTGCATTAAGTTATGTTTCCTGTTCTGTGTTCCAGATCTCCATCATTTGTGATGTCGAATAAAGATATCTCAAAACAGTATAACGCCTACTCATTTATGATGGACAGTACAGTGTCCGGTCCCATTATGGGACTTCGTCACAGAAGACCTTGACTCTGTGGTGATTGCCGCACTCCTGAATGCACATACAACGGTCCACACTATGACCACACATGCTAGTAGCTCAGCCAAAGTCGAGAAAGTAAAGCGACCAACTATATCCTCCGCCGGTTCAAGCGAGGACTGGTCATACTTCATCTCTAGGTGGAAAGACTATTTGGAGGCTACCAAGGTCACAGGGAAGGATCTCGTTGTGCAGCTACTGGAATGCTGTGATGAGACATTACGCAGAGATCTAACACGTTCTGCAGGTGGGTCCCTGACAAACCTGAAGCAGCAGTATTGGAAGCCATTCGAGTCCTTGCCGTAAGAGAGGAGAACACCATGGTGGCTCGTGTTACTCTTCACAGTATGACCCAGGACCGTGATGAGACTGTTCGTTCCTTTTGTGCTAGGCTTCGGGGTCAAGCTGGAGTGTGCAAGTCATTCCATGCCCAGGCTGTCAAGATGAGGTAAACTACACTGAAGCTATTTTGCGGGATGTGCTTACACGTGGCCTGAATGACCCCGAAATCCAGTTAGGCCTCCTTGGTGACAAAAACCAAGACATGACTCTTGAGCAGGCCTTTCAGTTTGTAGAAGCCAAAGAAGCTGGTAAGCGGTCCGCATCACGACTTCGTGACACTCAAGGTGCTGAAGCAGTCGGGAGCACTTACAGACGGAGCAGGAATGCAGCTCACAGCGAAACTAAAAAGTTTGATAAATCTGAGGTATGCCACTACTGTGGCAGGAAGGGGCATGGAAAGTCTGCAGCCCCCAAAATCAGAAAGAAAGAATGCCCAGCCTATGGTCATACTTGCACGCTGTGCAGCAAAAATTGGAGGAACCCAGTAAAATACCAGAGGAATATGAAGGTGCAATCTTTGATACACTGTGTAGTCACAAACCTTGGCTGGCATCGTGGTAAAAGAGCCATCACCCTTGCCCACCACCTGTAGGACCAACTGTCTGACACATGGATAAGACAAGCCTCTCGACCCCAGCCTCTTACTCATCTCACTGCAAAAGTTCTTGGGGAAGACTATGAGAAACTGGACTTTGGACACATCTTCACATTTAAACCAAAATCAGCTTCCCTTGCTGTCATGGCTGATACTGGCTGTCAGAGTTGTCTTGCTGGTATCAAGGTTATGTATCAACTTGGGCTCAGAAAGCATGACCTCATTCCTGTGACAATGAAGATGCATGCTGCGAACAACAAGGGCATCACTATTCTCTGTGCAATCATCATACGACTATCAGGCAAAGACCCTGATGGTACTTCAGTTGAGACTCGCGGGCTTGTTTACATTACAGACAATGCTGACAAATTCTTCCTTAGCAGAGAGGCTTGCATTGCACTCGGCATGATTACCAGAAACTTCCCCATGATCGGTGAAGTTAGAGGAAGCATGAGTGAAGCAGTTGACTCCACTGAGGGGATTACGACTAAGGCACACATTGAGAACTGCATTAGTGTAGAATGTGAGTGTCCCAGACGCAAGATACCACCCCCCCATTCCTACTAAACTGCCCTATCCTGCAACCGAAGCAAACAGAGACAAATTAGAGCAGCACCTTCTTGACCTTTACAAGTCAAGCACATTCAACACTTGTGAACACCAACCACTCCCCCTCATGGAGGGCCCTCCCATGAAGCTTATGGCTGACCCCGATACTGCACCAGTTGCTTACCACACACCTGTACCAGTCCCTCTCCACTGGCAAGATGATGTCAAAGCTGGCTTGGATTAAGACGTCCGACAAGGTGTGATCGAGCCAGTACCAATAGGTGAACCTGTCACATGGTGCCATAGAATGGTTGTTTGTCCCAAGAAGAATGGTTGTTTGTCCCAAGAAGAATGGTAAACCAAGAAGCACTGTTGACTTTCATGCTCTTAACGCACATGCAATCAGAGAAACACACCACATACAGTCCCCATTCCACCAAGCCAGATCTGTACCGCATGACAATAAGAAGACTGTATTTGATGCTTGGAATGGTTACCATAGCGTACCCAGTCCGGATAAGACAAACATCTGACGACATTCATCACACCCTGGGGAAGATACAGATACCTCACTGCCCCCCAAGGATACATTGCATCAGGAGATGGTAACACCCAGCGTTTCGATGAGATTGTTGCTGATGTACCTAACAAAACCAAGTGCGTAGATGATGCACTCCTCTGGGCTGATGACATTACAGAGTGGTAGAAATGGCATCACACTGAACACTGAGAAGTTTGTCTTTGCTCAGGATACGGTTGAATTTGCAGGCTTTGAGATATCACATGACTCTCCGCCCCTGTAAAAAGTAAATCCAAGCCATCTTAGACTTTCCCATACCGAGAAATATTACAGACATGCGGTCATGGTTTGGCCTAATCAACCAGGTATCTTATGCCTTCAGTATGGCAGAAAGGATGCAACCATACCGTCAGCTATTGAAGCCTGGGACACAAATATTTGACAAACGCAAGCCGACATGCCTTGCTACTGACTGGTCAAAAGGTGGAATTGGATTTTGGCTATTCCAAAAACATTGCAAATGCCCCAAGACAGTGCCTTTCTGTTGTCACGATGGTCGGAAAATCACTCTGGTTGGCAGTCGATTCACCCATGCAGCTGAATCCCGCTACGCCCCTGTGGAAGGAGAGGCATTGGCAGTTGCTGATGCACTGGACAAAGCCAGGTACTTCGCTCTTGGCTGTAACGATCTCATCATTGCGGTCGACCACAAACCACTCCTCAAGCTGTTGGGTGACCGATCCCTCGAACATATCTCCAATGCTCGACTCCGAAACCTAAAGGAAAAAACACTGCGCTACAAATTCCAGATGGTTCATGTACCAGGTGCAAAACACCACGCTGCTGATGCTGTGTCCCGCCATCCAACTGGCCACCCTCAGAAAATGGTGTTAATAGATGATGTCGCAGCCATCTGCCATGATGACTACATGCTTGACCTCCCAGCTTTCTCAAATGTCAGTCACATTATCCTAGCCTCAATAAGATGCAGCGAGAAGCCTGATGACAGACAGATGAAGCCGTGTCGTCGATCAGCTCCCTCCAGTCCATCACCTGGGACAAGGTTTGGGTAGCAACAAGTAGTGACAAGGATATGGTGAAGCTGGGGGAGATGATTGAATCAGGGATGCCAGAATTCCGCCATAAATTACCAGCATCACTTCATGAATACCATCAATCGCGTGAACATCTTCATAGGGTCGAATCGTTATTCCCCCTTTACTACGACATGATGTCCTGACTGCACTCCACTCCGCTCACCAAGGCATGTCATCGATGATGTCAAGAGCTGAAGCATCTGTCTTCTGGCCTGGAATCACTCCAGCTATCACAGCTCTCAGAAACGATTGCAATCACTGCAACCGTATTGCGCCCTCCCAACCTTGTGGCCCACCCACGCCACCTGTCTACCCAGTCTACCCATTTCAATGTGTGTGTGCTGACTTTTTCCATTACAAAGGGATCAACTACTTAGTGGTTGTCGACAGATACTCCAACTGGCCTATAGTTGAAAGAACCTCCAGTGGTGCACCTGGCCTGATTGATTATCTACGCCGAACATTTGACCTCTTTGGCATTCCGGATGAGCTATCCTCTGATGGTGGCCCTGAATTCACAGCCTCAGCTACCAGAGAGTTCCTTCGAACATGGGGTGTGCATCATCGCCTATCATCTGTTGCCTTCCCACATAGCAATTGTCGAGCAGAGGTCGGTGTCAAGACTGTCAAAAGATTGATTACGAACAACACTGCACCTAATGGGGAACTTGACACTGAGGCCTTCCAACATGCAATGCTACAATACAGGAACATTCCAGAGAGAGACACCAAGTTATCCCCTGCGATGTGTGTCTTCGGTAGACCGGTAAAGGACTTTATACCCATACTACCTGGTCGCTATAAACCACATGACACTAGCGCGATACCCTTTCCATGAGAGAGGATGCTTTGAGAAACCGACATATGAGGTCGACTGAACGGCTTACTGAGCACACCAAACAGCTACCACCCCTTGTTGTTGGGAATCTCGTCTGAATCCAAAATCAAACAGGCCCTCACCCACTGAAATGGGACAAAACTGGATGTGTGATTGAAGTTCGCCAATTCGACCAGTATGTTGTACGTGTAGATGGCTCAGGCAGAGTGACTCTACGCAACAGGAAATTCCTCCGCAAATACACTCCTGTATATCCACCCACACCAACAGTCACAGTTGCTGATCATTTGCCAGGCCATATCCATTCAACATCACCAGCTGGTCTCAATGGTACACAATACCGTCCTTTCTTGCAGAAGGCCTCATCCAGGCCCAGCAATGCCATCAGTAATCAGCCTGTTGCCCCCTCGCAGAAGGAATTAAACTTGATGGAACCATCATCCTCAGCTGTGCCAGCAACGACTACTATGAGTCCTTCAGATGTGTCATCGGAACTGCCAAGCTTTCAACACCAGGCTGTTGCTCCTCATCAACCTGCCATACCGTCGTTGACAACAACACCAAATACAAGAACGCTCCAGTGGAGGTTGAACCCAGACGTTCCACTCGGAGAAAGATTGCACCCTCGTGGCATAATGACAATATTCATGCTATTTGGGTGGAATAACCCCTGGACTGTAGGGCTGTAAATCTGAAAAAGATTATCAGACATGCATGTGTTACATGACATTCCTGTCTTCCTTCCCTTCCACAGATATGGAACATTCATAATATATGACATCAACACACTTGAAGACATTTCAGTTCATTTAAAATTCAGTCAAGACTTGACTACCTTATTTAGTCCTTGTCATACCTTTTGCAAGATCTACCAATGACTTGGGTAGGGATAGAGAATTATGTACATTTGCATTATAGAATTAAGTTATGTTTCCTGTTCTGTGTTCCAGATCTCCATCATTTATAACGCCTACTCATTTACTGATCTCATCCAGAGACAGACGATATGTTAGATTCCTTCGCATCGGAGCAGCTTGTCAAAGTACTCGTATCCAGTGGAAGCCCTCAAGACGCACTACCTTCATTTGAGAAATACACCTTTGCCAATGATCGACAAAGCTATCCCTACTATCCTCATCGGTTCTGATCATGCACATCTCATATTGCCAACCCAACCAATTGTGTTTGATCCAGAACGAGTTCCAGTCTCAGTGCATACCCAGCTGGACTGGGCCTTCCAGGGACCAAGTCAGCTATTCATGAATCCCAAAGACATCCAATGCCATTTCACAGCAGTTTCCAGTCCAGATCAGGTGATGAACAATGGTGAAAGACTATGGCAAGTTGAGATTTTGCCTTTCAATGAGAGAAAAGTAACTCGTTCCAAACAGGATCAAGAAGCTATATTCAAACTTAAAGCTAAAACAGTGCGAGTGAAAGTTAGCGATGGTAAGCACTAAGCAACACCACTCCTGCGAAAAATCGGACCATATTAAGTTACAGGCAGGAAAAGAAGCTGTGATGTGTATAAGATCCTTGCCACATACTATGATCCTATCGGCTACTTGACACTGTTCACGTCATGAGCCAGAATCTTGGTGCAGGACCTAAGGAGATCGAAACATGAATGGGACGCTGTGATAGAAACTGGAAAACTTGATGATCATTGGTGTAAGTGGGAATCTGAACGGTGTGATATCCCTCAAGTGTTTCTACCAAGATGCTACACATCTAGAAACCATGATCCTTCTCAGTCACAGAAACAACGGCACATATTCTGTGATGTTTCGGAGAGTGCCTATGGTTCAGGTGCCTATTTGAGAAGTGAAGATAGTAACGGTGACATAGCTGTCAGTTTTGTGGCTGCAAGAAGTAGAGTGGCTATTGAGAAGCTGCTCTCAATGCCCAGACTAGAACTCTCTGCTGCCCTTACTGGTACACAGTTAGCCGCTATACTTCATAAAGAATTGAGCTTGACGATCCATGATACCATATTGTGGAATCACTCAACAACTGTCTAGACATGGCTTCAGTCAGAGTCCTGTTGGTACAAGGTGTTTGTTGGGACTCGGGTCTCTGAGATACAATCCCTAACTCCTGCAGACAGCGGGCGTTATGTGAACACAAAGGATAACCGTGCCGATGTTGTCACAGGAGGTTTAACCTTGCAGGAACTCTGTGTTGCCTCCCAATGAAGGAACGGTCCTCTTTTCCTTTTAGAATCCTCTGAGAAATGGCCGACACTCACAGACATTTGTGATATACCTGATGCTGCTGAGGTAGCAGATGAACTGAAGAAAAGTGTCTGTGACAATATCTCAGCTGTGAACCTTCCTGATTGTTCTAAGTACAATAACTGGGAATCACTAGTCAAAGCTACCATGGAGTGCCTTGACGGGGTGGCCATAAGTGATCAATTTGATGAAGTTGAACTCATAGAGAAAGCGGAAACACTGTTGTTTCAACAAATTAAGCTGGAATGCTTTCCTGATGGAATTGCATCATTACGAGAAGGCAAAGCAATAACCCGTACAAGCAGACTTATAGTACTCGATCCAGAATATGACCCATCTGATGGCATGGTAGGAGTTGGTGGTAGACTCAGACAGGCTGAGGGACTCCCAGACAATGTCAAACACCCTTAAATCCTCGACCCTAAACATCCCATAACAAGACTCATCATCAAGGACTTTGCAGAACGCAGAAGTTCGATGAAAGTTATGGATACTGAGGGGACGGAAAGCAATCAAGACGTCATCAGAGACTTTGTACAGCATGTCAGAGATACCCCAGATGGCAGTAATTGTCGATAAGTTCTGGAAGAGATATTTGAGGTACTATTTGCCCACTCTTTAAATTCGACAAAAATGGAGAACCAGAAGAAGTGACTTTTATGATGATGGTATGGTGCAAATCGTTGACCCTCAGCAGATTCGGGCTCAACGGTCGGTTGGTCGTGTAGTTGAGACTTGTGTGAGCGCGGATGGTAGAGTTCGAACAGCAAAATTTCAGGTTGATGATAAGGAATACACCAGACCCGTGTCAAGACTCGTCAAACTTCCAAACCTTGACAACAATTCACTGTTTATGTTTACTGATGTATCACACAATAGATAAAGTCAAATGACTTTGCACCTCAAATGTGTAACAAAATTTGGGGGCGGCTGTTAGAAAGTGTTTAAAGTGCCTTGATATCCGATTCCGTTTCGTGATTACCTGATTCCTGTTGATTCTAAGTTTTTGTAAATCCTATTTTTAGACAACAAATGGCAACTTCCATGAGGCGTGTGATTCCTTTTGATATCTATTTGAACCTACTTTAGAGAAGGTATAAACGAATCATTAACACTATAGAAACCAATTTTTATTTCTACTCTATATCTCTCTATATCTGTGAATTGATCGGCATGTTATGGAAGTTATTGAATACATTCTTAAATGAACAAAAAACTGTTCCTTCTTCAGGTGTGATGACAGGTTACCTTCTCCATCACCTCTGCCAGTTACACTGCTTCATGTGCAGGAATTGACATCGTCTGATATACTCACCATATCCGTGATCAAGTAATCCGAGTAAGTGTAGATATAAACAGTTTCATGTTAACTTGGACCAGATACATTGCATTTTCCATGCCGAACTAGGCTGGAAATTCGTGCCTCGAACATGGTGCCACCAACTCCATAATTCCAGCATAGTTCAGCAAAGGTGGAAACTGGAGATTTCCCATTTAAAAAAAAATTCACTTAACTCCCTTGCTTCAGGAAGATGCCGAGAAGATGCTTGTGAACACAACTGAGTCATCCTTCAACTAGAAGGTGTTAGCGGGTGTTTATAGTTGGAATATGAGCCATGAAACATAAAACACCCCTCAACACCTCAAAGCTGCCGAGTTATCAGGAGGTACACATGGACACCATCAGGTTTGTTCAGTTTGGTGATAGGACAATGTATCCATCTTCCCAAAATAAAGTCCAGTTTCCACCCTTGCCAAACTAGGCTGGAATTATGGACTTGTATTTCGGCTGGACTAACGAGACTAAGTATAGTCCAATCAAAATTGTGGAACGAAATCAACATTTTGTTCATAAACAACATGGTGACGACCTTGCAGATTTCAGTTGATTGCAGGATTTGCAGAGCTTGTATACTTTCAACTGGCCATCAATAGATGTTTTCCATGTCTCATGTTTTTTAATCAAGGTGCTCAAGTGATTTGATGTACTCTGCAAGGTAAGACCCATTTTATTGCAATAAAGATCGTGATTAGCGGTCAGATTGTCTGGACTGGGCGCAGTCATTTTGTTTGAAGAAAATGGAAGTGAAAGGAGAGGTGAAATCTGATTGGTCAATATGAGAGACATAGAAGGGACATAACTCGTAACTGCAACCGGTGGTCCACAATCAAGCCACGAATTTCCAGCCTAGTTTGGCAAGGGTGGAAACTTTACTTTTATAGTAAGTTAACTCACTTTCCTCAGGAAGATATAATGTATCTTGTCCAAGTTAAAATGAAACTGTTTACAGCTACACTTACTCAGATAACTTGATCATGGATATGGTGAGTATATCAGAGGGTGTCAAATCCTGCACATGAAGCAGTGTAACTGGCAGAGATGATGGAGAAGGTAACTTGTCATCACACCTGACGAGGAAACAGTATTTTGTCAAATTAAGAATATATTCAATAACTTCCATAACATGCCGATCAATTCATATGTGTGTGTAACCCTCTTTGAAGTTTTGTTGGATAGTTGACGGACGAATACCAATGAAATGTAGGCACCAACATGACATTTGTTCAATTAAAATATAGAGTAGAAACTATAATGTTATACACTAAAGGATATAACATGACTATATATGACTTTAGAACAAATTATTTGTTTATGTCTTCAGTTTTACTTACTACAAGTGGAGAGGTAACACCAGGTTGACGTGGTTCCCGATGGTGGTGGCTGAGGCGGTGGCTGGGATCTGAGGCTAGTGGTAACTGATGCTGGTGACAACAGAGTCTGGTTGCAACTGAGGCCAGTGGCAACAGAAACAGGATGGCAACCAAGGCAGATGGGAACTGAGGCGGTGGCTGGCTGCAACTGAGGATGGCAGCTGGTAGAAACTGAGGCAAAAGTTACTTGTGACAACAAGCTGGTGGCAACTTAGGCAAGTGGCAACTGAGGCCGGCGGCAACTTAGGCTGTGGAAACTGAGGCTGGTGGCAACTGAGACAAATGGCAACTGAGGCTGGTGGCAATTAAGGCAGCTGGCAGGCGGCAACTGAGACTGTGGCAACTGAAGCTGGTGGCAACTGAGACAGGTGGCAACTGAGGCCGATGGCAACTTAGGCAAGTGGCAACTGAGGCCAGTGGCAATTGAGGCAGCTGACAGGCGGCAACTGAGACTGTGGCAACTGAGGCTGGTGGCAACTTAGGCAAGTGGCAACTGAGGCAGGTGGCAACTGAGACCGATGGCAACTGAGGCCGGTGGCAATTGAGGCAGCTGGCAGGCGGCAACTGAGACTGTGGCAACTGAGGCTGGTGGCAACTGAGGCTGGTGGCAACTGAGGCAAGTCACAACTGAGGTCGACAGCAACTAAGGCCGTGGAAACTAAGGCTGTTGCAACTGAAGCTGGTGGCAACTGAGGCCGGTGGCAACTTAGGCAAGTGACAACTGAGGCAGGTGGCAACTGAGGCCGGTGGCAACTGAGGCGGATGGGAACTGAGGCGGTGGCTGGTTGCAACTGAGGAAGGCAGCTGGTAGAAACTGAGACAGGTGGGAAGAGACTCACTACGCCATTGAAATTACATTGTGGAGGAGACCTGGATCATTCAAGTTGTTGTCAACACCCCTTTATGGGACTCCCTCCACGGTCGAAATTACAACGTGGAGGGACCCCTGAGGTGATGTCAAGTCATCAACACACCTTCATGGAACTCCCTCCACTGTCGAAATTACAATGTGGAGGGACCCTGATGTGTTGATGACTTGAATGTAAATAACAGCCACAAAATCAATTCCATAATCATAAGAAATCTCTACTAAAAGAAGAGTCCATTTCATATTTCGGACCATATCAAAAGCATGTGTTTATGAATCAATAATACATACAATCAATTCTGCTTTTAGTAAAGATTTTGTGTGATTATGAAATGGTTTTTGTGGCTTTTATTTACATACAGACCAGGTTGTAGCGAAACGAAAACAAAACAACCAATTCCACTATGGATTGGATGTGTGAAATATCATCGTCGTCAACTTGTTGGTTGCAATAGATGCTGGCTGCAACTGAGGTTGGAAGCTAATGAGGCTAGAGGCAACTGAAGCTGGTGGGAACTGAGGCAAGTGACAACTGAGGCCAGTGGCAACTGAGGCCAGTGACAACTGAGGCGGATGGGAACTGAGGCGGTGGCTGGTTGCAACTGAGGAAGGCAGCTGGTAGAAACTGAGACAGGTGGGAAGAGACTCACTACGCCATTGAAATTACATTGTGGAGGAGACCTGGATCATTCAAGTTGTTGTCAACACCCCTTTATGGGACTCCCTCCACGGTCGAAATTACAACGTGGAGGGACCCCTGAGGTGATGTCAAGTCATCAACACACCTTCATGGAACTCCCTCCACTGTCAAATTACAATGTGAAGGGACCCTGATGTGTTGATGACTTGAATGTAAATAACAGCCACAAAATCAATTCCATAATCATAAGAAATCTCTACTAAAAGAAGAGTCCATTTCATATTTCGGACCATATCAAAAGCATGTGTTTATGAATCACTAAATACATACAATCAATTCTGCTTTTAGTAAAGATTTTGAGTGATTATGAAATGGTTTTGTGGCTTTCATTTACATACAGACCAGGTTGTAGCGAAACGAAAACAAAACAACCAATTCCACTATGGATTGGATGTGTGAAATATCATCGTCATCAACTTATTGGTTGCAATAGATGCTGGCTGCAACTGAGGTTGGAAGCTAATGAGGCTAGCGGCAACTGAAGCTGGTGGCAACTGAGGCAAGTGACAACTGAGGTCAACGGCAACTTAGGCCGTGGAAACTAAGGCTGTTGCAACTGAAGCTGGTGGCAACTGAGACAAATTGCAACTGAGGCCGGTGGCAATTTAGGCAAGTGGCAACTGAGGCCGGTGGCAATTTAGGCAAGTGGCAACTGAGGCTGGTGGCAACTGAGGCAAGTGACAACTGAGGCCAGTGGCAACTGAGGCGGATGGGAACTGAGGCGGTGGCTGGTTGCAACTGAGGAAGGCAGCTGGTAGAAACTGAGACAGGTGGGAAGAGACTCACTACGCCATTGAAATTACATTGTGGAGGAGACCTGGATCATTCAAGTTGTTGTCAACACCCCTTTATGGGACTCCCTCCACGGTCGAAATTACAACGTGGAGGGACCCCTGAGGTGATGTCAAGTCATCAACACACCTTCATGGAACTCCCTCCACTGTCGAAATTACAATGTGGAGGGACCCTGATGTGTTGATGACTTGAATGTAAATAACAGCCACAAAATCAATTCCATAATCATAAGAAATCTCTACTAAAAGAAGAGTCCATTTCATATTTCGGACCATATCAAAAGCATGTGTTTATGAATCACTAAATACATACAATCAATTCTGCTTTTAGTAAAGATTTTGTGTGATTATGAAATGGTTTTTGTGGCTTTTATTTACATACAGACCAGGTTGTAGCGAAACGAAAACAAAACAACCAATTCCACTATGGATTGGATGTGTGAAATATCATCGTCGTCAACTTGTTGGTTGCAATAGATGCTGGCTGCAACTGAGGTTGGAAGCTAATGAGGCTAGCGGCAACTGAAGCTGGTGGGAACTGAGGCAAGTGACAACTGAGGCCGGTGGCAACTGAGGCGAATTGGAACTGAGGCGGTGGCTGGTTGCAACTGAGGAAGGCAGCTGGTAGAAACTGAGACAGGTGGGAAGAGACTCACTACGCCATTGAAATTACATTGTGGAGGAGACCTGGATCATTCAAGTTGTTGTCAACACCCCTTTATGGGACTCCCTCCACGGTCAAAATTACAACGTGGAGGGACCCCTGAGGTGATGTCAAGTCATCAACACACCTTCATGGAACTCCCTCCACTGTCGAAATTACAATGTGGAGGGACCCTGATGTGTTGATGACTTGAATGTAAATAACAGCCACAAAATCAATTCCATAATCATAAGAAATCTCTACTAAAAGAAGAGTCCATTTCATATTTCGGACCATATCAAAAGCATGTGTTTATGAATCACTAAATACATACAATCAATTCTGCTTTTAGTAAAGATTTTGTGTGATTATGAAATGGTTTTTGTGGCTTTTATTTACATACAGACCAGGTTGTAGCGAAACGAAAACAAAACAACCAATTCCACTATGGATTGGATGTGTGAAATATCATCGTCGTCAACTTGTTGGTTGCAATAGATGCTGGCTGCAACTGAGGTTGGAAGCTAATGAGGCTAGAGGCAACTGAAGCTGGTGGCAACTGAGGCAAGTGACAACTGAGGCAAGTGACAACTGAGGCCAGTGGCAACTGAGGCGGATGGGAACTGAGGCGGTGGCTGGTTGCAACTGAGGAAGGCAGCTGGTAGAAACTGAGACAGGTGGGAAGAGACTCACTACGCCATTGAAATTACATTGTGGAGGAGACCTGGATCATTCAAGTTGTTGTCAACACCCCTTTATGGGACTCCCTCCACGGTCGAAATTACAACGTGGAGGGACCCCTGAGGTGATGTCAAGTCATCAACACACCTTCATGGAACTCCCTCCACTGTCGAAATTACAATGTGGAGGGACCCTGATGTGTTGATGACTTGAATGTAAATAACAGCCACAAAATCAATTCCATAATCATAAGAAATCTCTACTAAAAGAAGAGTCCATTTCATATTTCGGACCATATCAAAAGCATGTGTTTATGAATCACTAAATACATACAATCAATTCTGCTTTTAGTAAAGATTTTGTGTGATTATGAAATGGTTTTTGTGGCTTTTATTTACATACAGACCAGGTTGTAGCGAAACGAAAACAAAACAACCAATTCCACTATGGATTGGATGTGTGAAATATCATCGTCGTCAACTTGTTGGTTGCAATAGATGCTGGCTGCAACTGAGGTTGGAAGCTAATGAGGCTAGCGGCAACTGAAGCTGGTGGCAACTGAGGCAAGTGACAACTGAGGCCGGTGGCAACTGAGGCGGATGGGAACTGAGGCGGTGGCTGGTTGCAACTGAGGAAGGCAGCTAATGAGGCTAGAGGCAACTGAAGCTGGTGGCAACTGAGGCAAGTGACAACTGAGGCCAGTGGCAACTGAGGCGGATGGGAACTGAGGCGGTGGCTGGTTGCAACTGAGGAAGGCAGTTGGTAGAAACTGAGACAGGTGGGAAGAGACTCACTACGCCATTGAAATTACATTGTGGAGGAGACCTGGATCATTCAAGTTGTTGTCAACACCCCTTTATGGGACTCCCTCCACGGTCGAAATTACAACGTGGAGGGACCCCTGAGGTGATCTCAAGTCATCAACACACCTTCATGGAACTCCCTCCACTGTCAAAATTACAATGTGGAGGGACCCTGATGTGTTGATGACTTGAATGTAAATAACAGCCACAAAATCAGTTCCATAATCATAAGAAATCTCTACTAAAAGAAGAGTCCATTTCATATTTCGGACCATATCAAAAGCATGTGTTTATGAATCACTAAATACATACAATCAATTCTGCTTTTAGTAAAGATTTTGTGTGATTATGAAATGGTTTTTGTGGCTTTTATTTACATACAGACCAGGTTGTAGCGAAACGAAAACAAAACAACCAATTCCACTATGGATTGGATGTGTGAAATATCATCGTCGTCAACTTGTTGGTTGCAATAGATGCTGGCTGCAACTGAGGTTGGAAGCTAATGAGGCTAGAGGCAACTGAAGCTGGTGGCAACTGAGGCAAGTGACAACTGAGGCCAGTGGCAACTGAGGCGGATGGGAACTGAGGCGGTGGCTGGTTGCAACTGAGGAAGGCAGTTGGTAGAAACTGAGACAGGTGGGAAGAGACTCACTACGCCATTGAAATTACATTGTGGAGGAGACCTGGATCATTCAAGTTGTTGTCAACACCCCTTTATGGGACTCCCTCCACGATCGAAATTACAACGTGGAGGGACCCCTGAGGTGATGTCAAGTCATCAACACACCTTCATGGAACTCCCTCCACCGTCAAAATTACAATGTGAAGGGACCCTGATGTGTGGATGACTTGAATGTAAATAACAGCCACAAAATCAATTCCATAATCATAAGAAATCTCTACTAAAAGAAGAGTCCATTTCATATTTCGGACCATATCAAAAGCATGTGTTTATGAATCACTAAATACATACAATCAATTCTGCTTTTAGTAAAGATTTTGTGTGATTATGAAATGGTTTTTGTGGCTTTTATTTACATACAGACCAGGTTGTAGCGAAACGAAAACAAAACAACCAATTCCACTGTGGATTGGATGTGTGAAATATCATCGTCGTCAACTTGTTGGTTGCAATAGATGCTGGCTGCAACTGAAGCTGGTGGGAACTGAGGCAAGTGGGAACTGAGGCAAGTGACAACTGAGGCAGGTGGCAACTGAGGCCGGTGGCAACTGAGGCGGATGGGAACTGAGGCGGTGGCTGGTTGCAACTGAGGAAGGCAGCTGGTAGAAACTGAGACAGGTGGGAAGAGACTCACTACGCCATTGAAATTACATTGTGGAGGAGACCTGGATCATTCAAGTTGTTGTCAACACCCCTTTATGGGACTCCCTCCACGGTCGAAATTACAACGTGGAGGGACCCCTGAGGTGATGTCAAGTCATCAACACACCTTCATGGAACTCCCTCCACTGTCGAAATTACAATGTGGAGGGACCCTGATGTGTTGATGACTTGAATGTAAATAACAGCCACAAAATCAATTCCATAATCATAAGAAATCTCTACTAAAAGAAGAGTCCATTTCATATTTCGGACCATATCAAAAGCATGTGTTTATGAATCAATAAATACATACAATCAATTCTGCTTTTAGTAAAGATTTTGTGTGATTATGAAATGGTTTTTGTGGCTTTTATTTACATACAGACCAGGTTGTAGCGAAACGAAAACAAAACAACCAATTCCACTATGGATTGGATGTGTGAAATATCATCGTCGTCAACTTGTTGGTTGCAATAGATGCTGGCTGCAACTGAGGTTGGAAGCTAATGAGGCTAGCGGCAACTGAAGCTGGTGGCAACTGAGGCAAGTGACAACTGAGGCCGGTGGCAACTGAGGCGGATGGGAACTGAGGCGGTGGCTGGTTGCAACTGAGGAAGGCAGCTGGTAGAAACTGAGACAGGTGGGAAGAGACTCACTACGCCATTGAAATTACATTGTGGAGGAGACCTGGATCATTCAAGTTGTTGTCAACACCCCTTTATGGGACTCCCTCCACGGTCGAAATTACACGAGGAGGGACCCCTGAGGTGATGTCAAGTCATCAACACACCTTCATGGAACTCCCTCCACTGTCGAAATTACAATGTGGAGGGACCCTGATGTGTTGATGACTTGAATGTAAATAACAGCCACAAAATCAATTCCATAATCATAAGAAATCTCTACTAAAAGAAGAGTCCATTTCATATTTCGGACCATATCAAAAGCATGTGTTTATGAATCACTAAATACATACAATCAATTCTGCTTTTAGTAAAGATTTTGTGTGATTATGAAATGGTTTTTGTGGCTTTTATTTACATACAGACCAGGTTGTAGCGAAACAAAAACGAAACAACCAATTCCACTATGGATTGGATGTGTGAAATATCATCGTCGTCAACTTATTGGTTGCAATAGATGCTGGCTGCAACTGAGGTTGGAAGCTAATGAGGCTAGCGGCAACTGAAGCTGGTGGCAACTGAGGCAAGTGACAACTGAGGTCGGCGGCAACTTAGGCTATGGAAACTAAGGCTGTTGCAACTGAAGCTGGTGGCAACTGAGACAAATGGCAACTGAGGCCAGTGGCAATTTAGGCAAGTGGCAACTGAGGCTGGTGGCAACTTAGGCAAGTGGCAACTGAGGTGGTGGCTGGTTGCAACTGAGGAAGGCAGCTGGTAGAAACTGAGACAGGTGGGAAGAGACTCACTACGCCATTGAAATTACATTGTGGAGGAGACCTGGATCATTCAAGTTGTTGTCAACACCCCTTTATGGGACTCCCTCCACGGTCGAAATTACAACGTGGAGGGACCCCTGAGGTGATGTCAAGTCATCAACACACCTTCATGGAACTCCCTCCACTGTCGAAATTACAATGTGGAGGGACCCTGATGTGTTGATGACTTGAATGTAAATAACAGCCACAAAATCAATTCCATAATCATAAGAAATCTCTACAAAAAGAAGAGTCCATTTCATATTTCGGACCATATCAAAAGCATGTTTTTATGAATCAATAAATACATACAATCAATTCTGCTTTTAGTAAAGATTTTGTGTGATTATGAAATGGTTTTTGTGGCTTTTATTTACATACAGACCAGGTTGTAGCGAAACGAAAACAAAACAACCAATTCCAATATGGATTGGATGTGTGAAATATCATCGTCGTCAACTTGTTGGTTGCAATAGATGCTGGCTGCAACTGAGGTTGGAAGCTAATGAGGCTAGCGGCAACTGAAGCTGGTGGCAACTGAGGCAAGTGACAACTGAGGCCGGTGGCAACTGAGGCCGGTGGCAACTGAGGCGGATGGGAACTGAGGCGGTGGCTGGTTGCAACTGAGGAAGGCAGCTGGTAGAAACTGAGACAGGTGGGAAGAGACTCACTACGCCATTGAAATTACATTGTGGAGGAGACCTGGATCATTCAAGTTGTTGTCAACACCCCTTTATGGGACTCCCTCCACGGTCGAAATTACACGAGGAGGGACCCCTGAGGTGATGTCAAGTCATCAACACACCTTCATGGAACTCCCTCCACTGTCGAAATTACAATGTGGAGGGACCCTGATGTGTTGATGACTTGAATGTAAATAACAGCCACAAAATCAATTCCATAATCATAAGAAATCTCTACAAAAAGAAGAGTCCATTTCATATTTCGGACCATATCAAAAGCATGTGTTTATGAATCACTAAATACATACAATCAATTCTGCTTTTAGTAAAGATTTTGTGTGATTATGAAATGGTTTTTGTGGCTTTTATTTACATACAGACCAGGTTGTAGCGAAACAAAAACGAAACAACCAATTCCACTATGGATTGGATGTGTGAAATATCATCGTCGTCAACTTATTGGTTGCAATAGATGCTGGCTGCAACTGAGGTTGGAAGCTAATGAGGCTAGCGGCAACTGAAGCTGGTGGCAACTGAGGCAAGTGACAACTGAGGCCGGTGGCAACTGAGGCGGATGGGAACTGAGACGGTGGCTGGTTGCAACTGAGGAAGGCAGCTGGTAGAAACTGAGACAGGTGGGAAGAGACTCACTACGCCATTGAAATTACATTGTGGAGGAGACCTGGATCATTCAAGTTGTTGTCAACACCCCTATATGGGACTCCCTCCACGGTCGAAATTACAACGTGGAGGGACCCCTGAGGTGATGTCAAGTCATCAACACACCTTCATGGAACTCCCTCCACCGTCGAAATTACAATGTGGAGGGACCCTGATGTGTTGATGACTTGAATGTAAATAACAGCCACAAAATCAATTCCATAATCATAAGAAATCTCTACAAAAAGAAGAGTCCATTTCATATTTCGGACCATATCAAAAGCATGTGTTTATGAATCAATAAATACATACAATCAATTCTGTTTTTAGTAAAGATTTTGTGTGATTATGAAATGGTTTTTGTGGCTTTTATTTACATACAGACCAGGTTGTAGCGAAACGAAAACAAAACAACCAATTCCAATATGGATTGGATGTGTGAAATTTCATCGTCGTCAACTTGTTGGTTGCAATAGATGCTGGCTGCAACTGAGGTTGGAAGCTAATGAGGCTAGCGGCAACTGAAGCTGGTGGCAACTGAGGCAAGTGATAAATGAGGCCGGTGGCAACTTAGGCAAGTGGCAACTGAGACAAATGGCAACTGAGGAAGGTGGCAAAAGAGGCAGGTGGCAACTAAGGAGGGTGGCAGCAATTGAGGAGGGTGGCAGCTGAGGCTGGCGGCAACTTAGGCTGTGGCAACTGTGGCTGTGGGAACTGAAGCTGGTGGCAAAAGAGGACGTTGGCAACTGAGGCCGATGGCAACTTAGGCTGGCAGCAACTGAGGTTGGTGGCAACATAGGCTGGCAGCAACTGAGGAGGGTGGCAACTAAGGCTGGTGGCAACTTAGGCTGGCAGCAACTGAGGCCGGTGGCAACATAGGCTGGCAGCAACTGAGGAGGGTGGCAACTAAGGCCTGTGGCAACTGAGGCCAGTGGCAACTGAGGCAAGTGGCAACTTGAGGACCAGAAAAAAGATTCTGTGGAAAGGGGTCGCCTTATCCACGGGATACACTTTCATGATAGTATTTTTCAGATCATGATCTGTCAGAAACATCGCCTGAATGACAGTCCGATCGAATACAAAAAGTTTGGAAGTTGACAGGACCAGAGCCATTATTGTTATAAATTATCAATAAAGTTATTATTCTACACCGATGTTGTCAATATTAAAAAAATGTTATGCATGTTACTACTTCCAATGATAAGTTTTCAATTACATGTAACATGAACGTAACTCACAGCTATAATATTTAATCCCCAGATGAAATCGCCAATAGCTATTATGTACGTTTTGCAAAGTTCATAAATTGATAGTTAACAAGTGTCTGCCTTATTGAAAGAGGCAAATAAACAACTGTAACGGCGAGTTATTCCGTTCGCCATTTGCAAAAACATGTGATCAGCTTTTTCCTGTGACGTCACAAACGGTGACCACTGTGATTGCTTCCTGTTGTTTAAAAAGCAACACGGTACACAAGGAAATGAGCACTGATAATAACGGGCCGATTGGTATTGTCATGTTGTTTACACAAACATTTTCAAGTTGTAGGTGCTTAGCGATCGTGTTGGGAGTAGGGGCTTAATTCCTTTGTTTTCGAGAGATTAGTTTAATAAACTGGAGAAGCCTGTGAGTAAGTGATGGTCATTCAATGTGTTCATAGTTTATTTAATTCAATTGGATTAACATACAATAGTGGTATAAAGGGGGGTATAAAAGTTGGTATATTTTTACTGACATTCTCAAAACTAGCACAAAATGGAGTAGAAGGGAACATGGCAAAATTCATAGCGTCCTGCAAGACAGGTCGCTATCAGTAAAAATAGGGAACAATCGATCTGATCCTATGGCACTGGACAATGGCACGCCACAAGGCAGCATTATAAGCCCAACCCTGTTTAATATCATGTTCAATGATCTTTTTGACCATGTCAGCTCTCCTACCCAAACTTCTAAATTCGCTGATGACGGAGCAGTATGGGTAAAGCACAGAGATATTTCACAAATCAGAAAAAAACTCCAGTCAGCCCTGGACGGAGTTCATCAATGGTGCAATAGATGGGGATTAACCCTTTCAAGTGAAAAAACTGTTGGAGTTCTATTCAAACACCGGGGGAAAGATGCTATGATACCCCGTGTCTCCATAAAAGGCAAACCTATCAAATTCGAAAAATCTGCAATATTTCTTGGGGTGATCCTTGATCAACACCTCACTTGGCGCAAACATATAGAATATGTGGAAAACAGATGTCAAAAAGACCTGAACGTATTACGGGCAATTTCAGGCACATCTTGGGGCACATTGAGAGACACTCAGCTGGACCTCTACAAATCTCTTATCAGATCAAAAATTGACTATGGTTGCGAGGCTTTTCATTCAGCATCAAATACTGTCTTGAGGCGCCTAGACAGAATACAGTACAAAGCCCTAATGCTAGCCACAGGCGCAGCAACAGGCACCTCTCTAGAAGCACTACAAGTAGAAAGGGGAGAACTCCCATTGAAACTAAGAAGAGAGCAGGCAATATTATCGTTCTGGGAACAAACATCAAACCCTTTGGTTAAAAAGATATGGCAAGACAAAAACACTCGAGATGAAGCCCTAGCTCGAAAAAATCCCTCACTAAAGCCATCTGGGATATTAGTACGTGAACTCATTTGAAGTCACAATTGCGATGACATTCAGCCTCAAGAAAGTCACTACAAAGGGTTACACCCTCCCTGGACTTTAAAAACTCCAAAAGTTGACACTGCTTTAACATCAGAAGTCACTAAAAGAGAAAACCCAACCCTACTACGATCAGTAGCTATCACCAAAATTCGCACTACCTGGGACAGCTGGGCCCATATATACGCTGATGGATCCAAGAATCCTAACAACAGTGCTGGTTACGGGATCCATATCCACAGCTCCAAACCCCAAGCACATTCAGTTAGCTTGCCTGATGGTCAGTCAGTATTCACGGCTGAATTGGAGGCAATTCATCATGCACTCAAACTCATACCGGAACTCCCGGAAGCAAAGGCAGTCATCCTATCAGACTCGCTAAGTGCACTTCAGGCCATCAGTGGCAGAAACTCAAACTCCAGGCCAAACACAGTCAACAATATTCTATACGAATATACACAATTATCGGACCAAGGGCAACAGGTGGAGCTGTGTTGGATCCCCTCTCACATAGATATTCATGGAAATGAAAAAGCAGACTCACTGGCGAAGCTAGCTCTAGACAAAGCGGATATACAGCCTATTCCCTTTAGTAAACTAGAGATATAAAAGCAAAATCAAAGCCTCCATAGCAGAAAGATGGCAAGCCCAATGGGACGCAAGTAAGATCGGCAGATGGCTATACAAAATTCAACCCAAGGTCCAACAAAAGCCAAACTCATACTCAAATGAAAGGAAAATTGAAATTGCTATCTCACGCCTCAGACTTGATCACAGAAAGCACTATGACAAGGTTTGTTCAACTTGCAATCAGGCTGAAACCATTGACCACGTGTTACTAGAATGTCAAGACCATGCCCCAGCCCGGGCTAGGTTAAAACAAGAATTGCAGTTAGATCCGCTATCTGTCATAGATCTCCTAAAGCCAAGAGATGCAATAGCGAAGGCCAAACTAACTCTATTTCTGAGAGATGGACAGCTACTCGATCGTATATAAACAGAGCAGCCAAGGATAAAAATGAAATCATATCAATATAAGAAAATAGAAATCATATCAAATCGAAAACAGAAATTATGTGAACACTGAACTCACAATAGATATGTGTACGCTTCTCACACACAGGAGTCCCAAAGAGGGACAGGTCAGCCGAAATTGCCTAGGCAGAAGGCGACCTCTTAAACACTTAATGCAACAACAACACTGACATTCTCGTCGTCATTCAATTATCAGAGTCTGGTCATTCAATTATCAGAGTTGGAGATGAGAGCACGTATCTTCTTTCCGGCAAGGTAACAACACCCCCTGAGGCATACAACCTGATGAGCTGATTTCATAAACCACCAACAAACTCCTCGATCGTCACCATCCACCAGCACTCAACCACATTGGGATTCGGACATTTGAACACAAGCCGGCCGTCTGGCCGCCATTGTTCACCCCCCAATTTTGGCCTCGATCTTGAAATTATCAGCCCCTCACGCCCCATCAGCCAAGCCCAACCCACCCCACAGCCTTACCCTGCCAAAAACAACAAAAGAACTTACAACTCTCCAGCAGAACACCAACAAAGTCCCCCCCAAAAAAATGCGACAAGCCAACACCTACACAAAACCCTCCACCCAACCCACCACCCACCACCCAAACATCTTCTCCTAGCTATTCATGCCAACTCTACTAACCCTCTCAACGAAACCTTCTCATCCAACAAATTTGCAGTCTGCCTCAAAAAATCAAATATCAATTTCAAATTCATAAACTCTTGCGGCCGAGGTTTCAAAATCACCTTTCCGGACCAAACAACACTAAATAACGCACTCCGTACCCCCATCATTGACGGGCTAAATATAAACTGGCAAATCCCCATGTGGCAGTCAGAAATACAAGGAGTAATCTACTTAGAATCAAGAGACACAACAGAAGACATCCAAGTATACATCACCCTCTCAAACCAGACACCTACACAACCACAAATAACCAACTACAAAACAGTAAACAACCAAAAACACTCACAAGGCAAACCAACAAAACAAACAGTCTTCCTCACATTCAAAGCTACCACACTCCCGACGAACATAACCTTCGGCGCCCTCAACTTTAAAGTCCACCCCATCAGAAAAAACTCTCCCCAATGCATCTACTGCCACTCATTTCAACATAAGTCCTCAGACTGTAAAAAAAACATCCTCTGCCCCAGGTGTGGCTCAGAAAACCACACCATCCAAGAATGCTCCTGGTCACCTTACTGTGTCAACTGCAATGCAGGTCACACATCAAACCAGAACACTTGCCTCACCAAACAAAAACATATTCTTAAATTCAACAAAAATCTTAAACAATCAGACCTCCCCAAACCCGCCATCATCCCCCTACTTCAATACTACTCAGATGACCAGGAGGACTCGCCCTACCCATACTCAGACCACTCACTAAACTCATCCCTCAACTCAGTCGCCCCTCCCCCCGCACCCCCACCCTCTAAACAAAGACCAACCAGAAACAAACCACAAGCACCACAAATCAACAATCCCCAAACCCAAACAACTACCAAAACAACAACCACAGCCGACATCCACCCTCCCCCCCACCACCACACATGCCGCACCCCCCTTCCCCCCCAGCTGCACCCAGACATAAAACACTCCTACCCACCCCCCAACATTCAACACAGCACCTACAAACACCCAAACAAATCCCAAGCAAACCACCCCCCTACCAAACCCAGCAACTCTGAACAATAACCAACAAGGCCCGCCACCCCCAACCACACCCTCCACAACAAACACCAGGCCAGTCCCCCACTACATCATCAAACATAGAAAACACTTCTTGGCTAACAAAATACAACAACTCAAAACCGCCCCCTCTACTAACATCACACCCCAAAAACTCCACTCCCACACTAGCAAACTCGTCGAATTCATCATAGCTGCCATTATGCTTAAACAACCCACCATCAAAAAACTTCACACACTCGCTACCAAACACAAAATCTACCAAAAATCATTCGCCACACTACAAACCAACTATCTCAAACACAAAAACTAACCAAATAAGTAACCACCACTAACCCCCCATCACAACCATACTAACAATAACACCACCAACACTAACCTTCAAACTCTATCATGACCATAATCCAGTGGAACTGCAACGGACTCAGACCCAATGGGCATGAACTAAAAGCACTAAATTCTACACGTAAAATTCAACCCCAAATCATAGCCCTCCAAGAAACTCGTCTATCTCCCAAAAAAACCTTCACAATCCCCGGGTTTCAGTTTCTCCGTAAAGACAGGCCAAAATAGCCCAACCAACCTGGCCCCCGGCATGGAGAACTGGGCATCTACATCGCCGACTCCCTCCACTATACCACTATTTCTATACCCACTCTCAATCTTGAAACACTAGCCATTGATACCAGCATTAACAATATTAACCTCAGAATCATAAACGCTTACCACACCAAAACTAATCCCTTCAATATTGAAGATCTAAACGTCATAACTAAATACATCACTACTAATACCCTACTATTAGGGGATTTCGACGCACATCAACCACTCTGGGGTACTAAAAAATACACTGATAAATATGGAAACTTACTTACAGAATGGATTAACCAAACTAACCTTATTTCCCTTAACAATAACCAACCCACCCGATACCCCAACACTCATCTACAAAACCCCACCGCAATAGACATCACCTTAGCCACAGACAAACTTTCCAGTAAGGTCGACTGGGAAGTACACCAAGACACATGGGGAAGTGACCATGCCCCAATAAAAATCACATTCAATCACACAACTAACCCACCTCCAACCCAACATCACAATGACACCAACAACTCACAACACAACAACTTCAACTACCACAAAGCAGACTGGCAGCTATTCACTAAATTATGCAAACAAACCAACACCAACACAATACACAATACCAATAGACATCTTCAACACCAACTTCACTAACACCCTCTACAACATTGCTATTAAATGCATCCCCACAACCAGACAATCCCCACACCATACCCCCACACCCTGGTGGAGTGCTGAAATCCAAAATTTAAGAAATAAAAGAAAAAGAGCTCTCAATAAAAGCAAACGAGATAAAACTAAACTTCAAGAATTTCTGGACCTCCACCACCAAACCCAACAAGCTATTAAATCCGCTAGGAAAGATCACTGGGAAACATTCTGTTGCACCCTCAAAATTAATAAAAACAACTCCCGAAACATTTGGAACAAGCTCAAAGCCATAAAAGGCACCAGGAAAAAACTTTCTAATCCCAACTTTAAAAACCAAACCACTAATAAGGATAAAGCAAACCATATGGCCTCCCATTTCGCCCAAACCAGCAGCTCCACCAACTACCCAGCCCCCTTCCAAGCAATCGCCCAACAACACCCCACCTTCCAAAAACAGCCCGACATGACCCACCTCCCCATCAACAAGACCATCAACATACACAAACTTATCCATGCACTAAAAAACAAAAACACAGCCTCAGCCACTGGACTAGACAACATAAGCTATATCATCCTAAATAAATTACCACCAAACATGCTAAACATCCTACTACAGCTATACAACAACATATGGTCATCAGGCACAACACCCCAAACTTGGAAACACGCCAAAGTCACACCAGTCCTGAAGCCAGGCAAACCCCAAAACGACCCCGACTCCTTCAGACCTATCTCCCTCACATCTCATATCTGCAAAATTATGGAATCTATTATCACAAACAGACTTAAACATCACATTTCGGAAAACCAACTACTAAGTCCTGACCAGGGCGGCTTCACAAACAATAGACAAACTTTAGACCATATTCTAAATTTGGAAAATGACATTAGGACAGCACAAACCACAAAACAATACACCATGGCCGTTTTCATAGACTTCAGCAAAGCTTTCGACATGGTTTGGCATGACGGCCTACTTCAAAAACTTGAAAATTCAAATATCAGTGGTAGAATGTTAAATTTCATACACTCTTTTCTTAAGGACAGAAAAATTACAGTCAAATCCCACCACACGCTATCGGATTCATTCCCCATTCAAAACGGAACCCCCCAAGGAGCATACTATCGCCCATTCTTTTTAATTTCATGATCGATGATATATTCCCAAACTACACTAAAAAAGACAAAATCACTACAGCCAAATTCGCAGATGACATCTCCTTCTGGGCCTCATCATATTCAATAACGCTACTTAAATCTAAATTACAATCTGCACTAAATAATATTCAAAACTGGGCATCCAAATGGGGGTTCCAAATAAACACCCAAAAAACAATCGGAATATTTTTTAAAAAACCACACATGCAAAACTACTCCCCCAGACTCTATCTTAACAACGAAATAATCACTTACCAAAAAAAAGCCAAATTTCTAGGGATAACATTTGACCAACATCTAACATGGGGTCCCCATATTTCAAATCTGGTCTTAAATTTAATTAATGAGATCAATTAAAGGTAACGACTGGGGATTGGACAAGCAAACCCTACTAAATATCTACAAAACACTTATACAATCTAAAATTGACTATCCCGCTCCGGTCTTAAGAGGAATTTCAACCACTAACTATAATAAAATAAAATCCATACAGTATAAAGCACTCAAAATAGCAACTGGCACCAGGACTGGTACATCATACAACACACTTCTACTCATGACGAACACTCTCTCCATCACACACAGAATTCACCAAACCATTCTCAATTATTGGGCTGGGGCCCAACATAACCCCGTCTTCAAATCAATCAAACAAAAATACTCCGACATTAGCAAACAAACAGCTCACAAATTTAAACACCATCCCAACCAAGCACCCTACATGACCCACCTACTCCACCTAATTAAAACCCACAACTTAGCCACAATAACCCACACACCGCAACCCACCCACTACATAACTGACCTCCCAGCCCCCCACGTTGACATAACACTACATAACATATTCTTATCACACTCCAAAATAACAACAGCCGAGATGACACGACTAACAATCAATCACCTACATACGGCCTGGCCAACAACCACCCACATATACACAGACGCCTCCCAAAACATTAACCACAAAACAGGGATAGGAATACACATAGACAACACCCCACCCATCACAACCAACCTCCACTACAAAAACCACACTAATAACAACACAGCCGAACTCCTAGCAATACTCACAGCAATACACGCTACTAAAACTATAAACAAACAGAACTTCCTCATCATATCCGATTCACTTAGCACACTCACAAAAATAAAGAACAAACGCTCCAAAACTAGACCGGATTTAATAAATAACATAATATACCTAACCAACCAACTAAAAATCAACAACAAACATATACAACTACTATGGTCCCCGGGACACTCAAACATTCCAGGCAACCAAACAGCGCAAACATCAGCCAAGGCAGCCACCTCACAACCATCACTGGAAATATACTTCCATACATCCAAAACCTATTTAAAAAATCTATTAAAACCCATAACCACAACCACACTATGCAACATATAAACTCTCACAGGATCAAGACA
This sequence comes from Haliotis rufescens, assembly GCF_023055435.1. NCBI lineage: Eukaryota > Metazoa > Mollusca > Gastropoda > Lepetellida > Haliotidae > Haliotis > Haliotis rufescens. The sequence continues at coordinate 70,698,913 of NW_025963779.1, read as the reverse complement.
CTCTACATCAAACCCAACAACAAATGTCGCAACTACAGCCAACACCCACACATGGACCAAATCAAGACACTCTACATCAAACCCAACAACAAATGTCGCAACTACAGCCAACACCCACACATGGACCAAATCATAACAAGGATCATTAGCGGTAACACAAATCTAAACTACAATCTCTTCAAACTAAACAGACACCCAAACGGCCACACACCCAAGGACCTAGACCATATTTTTAATATCTGTCCTGTCTACAGCACACAGCGCTCTCAACTATTCACGTCTATCCCTACTTCCTATCAATACAACATTTCCAAACTTTTCTCCCCAAACAACCCCCCCAAAACATCTTCAACGCGATAGCCTCATTCATCTCAAAGTCAGATCTCGCCAAACGCTTTTAGAACCCCCACGTACCCAAACTTCAATCACTCTCTAAGTACTACATGTATAAACATTTTTAGGATCGGGATCCAAATTCTCAAACCAAAACTCACTTCTCCGACGTCCGCGCCTCTTAACCCGGTAAACCATACAACTCTATCGTAGTTCATTTACCCAGCCACCAGCCACCAGCCACCAGCCACCAGCCACCAGCACCCCACGCTCACAAACCACGTGACAACACACGGCTAACCAAAACGGCTCTCTCCCCACCCCCAACACCCCTCAACTTACCACAAACAACCCAGTAATGCTGTAACCTTCTATTTTCTAATCTCCTTTATTTATTTATTATTTTATTTTTATTTTTTCAGTAACTAGGCCCCTTTAAAAATAGCAGACAAACTGCTACATTAAAGTTCCATGCCCACCCCACCCAATCTCCGCCACTTACAATAGTTTTCACACCCACTCCCCTCCCCAACTTACAGTTTTTTGGGTATGGTGTTTATCTATTTATAACTTATCGATCTTTATTAAGGCCACCTACCCCGTCCGTGAAATACAATCAATGTGAAGCAGACGTTAAACCACTAAACACGAACGAACGAACTGACATTCTCATCATGAGTTTGAAACGAAAACGCCATGCTTACGATGCTGAATTCAGACTGCGAGTCTTCGCTCTAGCTGATATATTTTCTCACGTGTTCATAATTCTATATACACCGATTCACAAAATGGCGCTTCGTTGTTGATGGCAACATATAACGATCATTATGAGATTAAAAAAAGACAAGAGAAACAGCTTCCCACATTATGAAAGTGGATGACTGGTTTGTTAAATCTTTATTAGAAATAATAATGACTTTTTCAATATAATTACAACTTTTTTCATCTTATATTTTTGAATATCTGCAAGTACCGGCACATGTCTTGCAGTCCGACTTTGCAAGGTTTTTTGCCTTTCACTTCCTGGTTTGGCTTATCTGCGGGTCATATCATTTTCTTTCATATTTCAATGGTCAAGTTAACACCTCGGCTTATCTATGGGGTCGGCTTATCCGTGGTCATATACGGTACCCCACAAAACTATTCAAAACCAAATTACTTTCAATTAACTTGCGTACAAAAATGCATGCCCAATAAAGCTTTTTCAGCATGCATACAACAGAGCTAATTTCCAAAACACAATTACGAGCTTATTTACTTTCTGAGTCAAGCCTATACTTAGAGCTGTTACATACATCTAAAATATTATATCATTTTTTTTCAAATCTTAAAATGCTTACTCATTTTGGTAAAAAACCAATAGAGTGATGAATAGATGAGTGAAAAAATATTGGTAACCCAATGAAAAATGTAATAACCCAATTAAAATAGAAACCTTTGAGTAAAACCACAATTGCTCAAAAAGTTATCGGGAGCTCTGCCACTGACAAATTAGTAGCACGGTAGAGATGATGAGACAATTGTTGCAAATCCCACAAATCCCAGCCACTTGATGTGTAGCAAGAGATGCACCTACTTTTCAAAAGGTACAATATATCCAACAATTCATCAGTATGAACATCAAAGCCATTGAATATGTAACCCACAATATCAGTTTGTAAACACAGATACACAGAAAAAAGTGAAAGCCTAAAATTTATCGTATTACGTCCATTTTTGTCTCGCACTACAAGAAGCTGAATATGGCTGTCCAATGGGGTGGGAAATGGGAGCGCCACCTAACTCATCACATGGGTCAAATAGAGTAACCTGCCCTAGCAATGACCAGTTAACAGGTTGTGTGAAGCTGGAAGCACAGGTCTAATGTGCATCTTCCTTTAGGGTGCTTATCAAAGGGGACCAGCACCCAAACGAGCGTATTTAGTCGTTGAAAAGACAAAACAAACCCGTGAATTATCACATTGTTAAAAAATAGCATGGTTTAATCATTCGCAAAGTATTCATCAAATGGATACAAATTAGATCAGTAAATTTATATTTTCATTTGTCATGGCATTTGCTTAACATACACTTTTAACCTCCTGACAGCTAAATGGATAGAAATCTGACGTTAAATATAAATATGTGAGGTGTTTCTTTGACACCTTTTTTTTCATAATGCCATGATCTTCTTGGAACGGATTTCCACACTAACAAGTTAGCTTTTTATAATGCCAACCTGGTTTAAATACCAATTCCAATGTTGTTGTTTTTCAGAACAAATGTCCCAATTCCCTATCTGTAATGCCAAGTGTTGGAAGTAACATTCATCAATATGTATCATGATCGTTCTTCTCTTAGGTGCATTGATCTCAGTTGTGTTCACAGTTAACCTCTTTTAATCTTTGTTAACAAAATACAGCTAAGATGACTGGAGCTTTCTTTGCTAATTGCTTCAATTCCTTTGACAAGAAGTGACTGACATGCTGTTATTGTTAGGCAATGCCCAAAGCCACATTATCCCTGAAGACGTGCCAAATGTCAACATCCATTGTCTCCTACCTACAACAACAAATCACCTTCAAGTCGTATTGACGCCAGCTCCAGCTCGGTCACTTGATAGATTCTATTGACAAGAAAGTGTCCCCAATGATCCTCCTGAGATGTGTTTGATGTTGATGAAAATGACATCAGCATTCTATCAACAATTTCGTCAAAACGGACCAGTGAAATAGCAAATTATTAATTACACTATATCATACTCATGTGCACTGTATAACGTGGATTCAAGTCGGCTGGAACTAGATGCCATATTCATATGAGAAATCATAGAGCCCGACATTGCTGCTCGCATCTATATTTACAATGTTGATATTATTATTTGCAAACTAATGTCTAAGGCTGTAGATAAAATATAGTGGCATTTCTAGATGTTTCTAGTCTTCATTGTGCATATAAAGTAACCAGCTTACTACAGCGACCGAGCATTCATATACTCACCATGGACTAGAGATGAGACAGGTGTGGTAGATGGGTGTGGTAGACGGGTGTGGCAGACAGGTGAGGCAGGTGGGTGTGGTAGACAGGTGCAGTCTGCAGCTGAGGCGAGACCACCTGTGCACGTCCAGATGTCATCAGATGTCATTTCATATACACCAGGAACAAACATTTTGAACTGAATTTATCACAGGGGTGTTCCATAAAGGGAAAGAAAGGCTGGGAGTCCTGAATATCTGGAGAAAGTTGTTTGGAACAGTCTGTCATAAGTGAACCTCATACTTTCAAAACCATCAAATAAGTGCAGTTTGAAACTTACCTTGTCACTTAGCTCTGTTCAACATCCATCCTAGTGGTAGACTGATACTGCCAACATCCTACCACAGCACCGTACATGATTAGGAATATCCACCTTTAACTCCAAGTATCAAGAATACTAACTGAAATATTTTGTTGAGTGTAACCAACCAAATGTAATGTTGATACTTCTTCAGACATACCAGTGAGATCTGACACACTCAACGAGAAAGGATTTCCTGTTTCAAAGTCATTTAAACAATTCCCTGACAAAAGACACTCTCCAAAAACTACCTGATAAGATGCTTTTGAATACAACCGAGTCATCGTTCAACTAGAAGGTGTTAGTGGGTGTTTCAAGTCGGAGTATGAGCCATGAAACATAAAACACCCCTCAACACCTCGGAGCTGCCGAGTCATCAGGAGGTACACATGGACACCATCAGGGACTTGGAAGTGGACAATCGACACACCCAAAACAAGATCCTGATAACACCAGCACGTAAAGTTGTAATATTTGTATCATGCTTGATATGAGTTGATTTCAGAACCACTTTGTATATATCAGTGATAGGATACATGGCTATGGAGTATGTGTTAATTCCTGCCCATGATGCGGTGTAATTGGCAGGTGTTGGAGAAGGTAGGCACACCTGTAGAAGAAACAGTATTTTGTTAATTTCAATGACTTATAAACAAACACAACGATCAATGCACATGTGTAAGGCCCTTTTTGAAGTTGTTGATAGTCGACAAACGAGTTTCGGGAATGCATGCACCAGTATGACAGCTGTTGAAGTGAGATATAGAGCAGAAATTAAATCTTGATTCCATATGACGGGGAACATGTTTGCCCTAAACAAATAATTCTTATAATATAAATGATTTGTTTATCTTCAGTTTTACTTACAGCATCTGGACAGGTACCAGGTTGACGTGGACGCTGACGGTGAAGGTCCAGGAATTTCAGTTTCACTGCTTGACTACTGATGGTGAGACCAATGGAAGCTGGAGGCTGAGGCTGAGGCTAGTGGAAGCTGAGGATGGATGGCAACCGAGGCTGGTGAGTGAGGCTGGTGACATATTGCTGCTTTTTCAGATGAATGCATCCTGGTCCCTCGTTATGACACCTGAAGTGGTAAGCAGATATTCATTAACACACGTAGAACCAGGAAGGAAACATCTATTCCTTGACCAACATATACTTATCTACTTCAAGAATCTACCAACAACAACTTCAGAAACATATTACTCTTGTCTGTACATCTTAAAAATGTCATAACTTAAAGAAAAATTAAAAACGACTGCTTAATAAATTAAGGGCATATTTCAGTACTGTTTAAATAAATAAGCTCTTCAATGAATTACCGTATTACACTCGTGCTTAGAGTTTACTATTTGTTAGGTTTTAAAATCTTGCAGAAATCCACAGATTCACTGTTCCCAGCAGTATATATCATCAACAGGTTAATACCAGTAGTTTGAAAATGTCTATATTGAGAAATATACTCTTCAAACACAATTCTCAAGTCAAATCAAACCTTTTCTTTCGAGGAAAATCCATGTTAAACCGTTTCCATGTATTTTGCTTGTGACCAGAGAGTGAGTTGGGTTTAACGCCGTTTTTAACAGTATTCCAGTTATATCGTGGCGTGTCAGCTTGATGTGGGAGCCCGAAGTGATGCAGGTCTCAGACGTTTACCACTTTGGTGACACCCACGGGCACGGGCATGGTGCTGACAAACCTGGAAACATAATCGGGGCGAACCGGGATTTGAACCTAAGGGACGCAACTCTGCACAGCGAATCACGGCGCCTTAGACGACTGTGCCACACATGTCCCTTGTGACCAGAGAACTTCTGGAACTCTGTAAACTATGTGGAGTGAGTGAGTTTGCTTCAGTGCCAAACAGTATTAAAATTAATTCATGATAAAATATGTCATGGCATTTTCTTTGTGGACATAGAACAGCTTGATGCTGGAGGAAAGCCAGCTGTGATGCAGGTCTCAGACTTTACCACTTTGGTGAGCAAAGGGTATGGCGCTGATAAATCTGGAAAGATAATCGGGACGTACCAGAATTCGAACACAAGCTCAAAGGTATCTGGGACGTCTGAAGGTGGCAGATTTACCATTGCATGTAGACATGTGAGGGATTGAATACTGCAGAATGCCGCAGTTAGCCATATTACTATACTATATCGACACTGGTCGATAGGATGTTAGAATGATCAATGCGGGCACATTCACACATGGTGACTGGTTCAGACTTTACTCAACAACTATAATAAGGTACTGGGTTAAAAATTTTGCTATGGGTCACTGAGATCATATATAAGAGGGTAAGTGGCTAAAGCATTGGTTTGTCACGCAAAGGCCCGGGTTTGATTCCCCACATGGGTACAATGAGTGAAGCCTATTTTCCAGTGTCCACCGCCATATTATTGCTGGAATATTGCTAAAAGCAGCGTAAAACCAAACTCACTCGCTCACTCATATAGAAGATGTAGTAGTGGTGGCAGTAGTAGCGATTTAGGGCAAACGCAAGAGTTTTTTCTCTCTGTTGTTGAAAGCCATATTAAGCAATATTCCAGCTATTTGGCAGTGATCTGTAAATAATCAGGTCTGGAGCAGACAATCCAGTTATTGACATCCTTACTATTGATCTACAGAATTGGGATGCAATGACATATATCAACCAATCAGTGAGACTGACCATCCAATCCCCTTAGCTGCCTCTTACAATAGACATGGGTTGGTGAAGACCAATTCTGACCCGGATCTTCACTGGGCAAAATGTGGGTGAGTGAGTTCGATGTTGTGGCTGTTTAGCATTGCTCTACCAATAACAGCAGGGGAAAATCACTAGGCTTAACAGGTGTATGTGTTGATTACCTCCCTTTTTAAATGTTAGAACTAGAACTGTGACAACAAGCAAAAAGAAAAGCAGCGTTATCACTGTCCCCCAATATGGAGCATATTACAGATTATTTTGTTCATTTAATAGTGAATAATATGGAAGTTCATGTTAAAACTCATGCAGCAAGTAGGGGTGACTATTGAGGCATTTTTTACTATTGCGATACTATTGCGATACTATTGCGATAGTTAAAACAACTATTGCAATACTATTGCGATAGTGGCCCTACTATTGCGATAGTTTTCACTTGCAATTATAGAAGGCTTTAGCAGCATATATTTCAGCATTTTGACTGACACGATCAAAATAATTATAACTTTCTGATTCTATTTGTACAGAAAACAAGAAATGAGAAGAAAACAAGTTCAAATTGACCTCTCAAAAACATTTTAATACAAAATTTCACTTCATGTAACTTGTAAAGTCTTAGGTTACTGCAGTGTTTTAGCACCAATGTGAATGAATGAAATTGAATGACTAGTATTTGACTATACAAACTGTCAAACTAATTGTCACATTGGCATTCACTGAATGACTAAATGCAATTCAACATATCAATTAGGAAACAAAGTTGACAAAAACTGACATGTGGCGTCCGCCATCTTGTCAATGTTGCCTAGTGACGAGAAGCTAGGGGATGTAATTCTAAATCAAGCAGACAAAGTAGTGCAATCCAAAGGATAGCACAACAGAGGTTAAATGTACCAAACAAATTAACTATCGAAACTATCGATAGTTAGACAAACTATTGCCAATAGAATCGATTGTTTCAAGTTGCAATCGATAGTGTACTATCGTGAGACAAGCAATCGCAATCAATCGATAGTTCCATGTATCGTTACACCACTAGCAGCAAGTGCCTTAACTTTGCAAAGATACATGTAGCAAGGGACATAAGTCTTGGGGAAATAGCTCATGGCACCAATTTTCGAACAGGCTTGCAAATTTTTTTATTTATTTAACTTCAGTCATTTATGAGACATTGCAGACATTATGACTAAAGAAAACAAGCAAACACACAAACAATGTTTTTTTAGAAACACCAAAACATTAAAAGGCACCAGTTCAGCATATGTTTGATAAATATACAAAGCTTTGCAAAAAAATTAAACAGTTTCTGACACTGAGACAAAAGTCTGGTGAATTCAACTAACTTAATTAGTAACAGCGGCCAGAAGTTAGTGAACAGCAAATTTACTATCCTGCCTATATTAACAATATATCCATGTTGTTCCTATTGTGGAGAGTGAGCGAGTTGGGCCAAATATGTCCAAGTATATCAGTACAACATCCTATTCTAGATTTAAATGTTGCAATCTTAAATGTGCTGTTGTAACTGGTAGATATGAAAATGTCATTTATAATGAGTGAGGTGAAATGGGGTTTAATGTAGCATTCAACATTATGGCACTTATATAGCAACGTGCATGCACGTGTGTGTGTGTGTGTGGCTGCTTGTACTAGTCTGGACTGATGCTGATTTAACAGTGCTAGTTCACTGAGAAACCATGCCCCAGTTTAACACCACTCAAGACAGTTCACTGACTGAGCCGACCTTGTTTCATCCCCTTAATGCCGAACGCCAGCCAAGGTAACAACAAGTACCACATCTTAACATCTTTTGGTATGTCGCAGCAAGGGATGGATAACCCGACCTTCCGCTCATGTCGCAGACGCTCTACCACTAGACCACTGAGGCGGTCCTCATTTACAATGAAAGATATGCTATGTCATGCAAGCTTTAAAGCTATTTTGCTGTTGCACATCTTCTGTGAGGAACAAGTTCAACAAAATATTTTAGAGGTAAAAGTATTAATTGAATGATATTTACTGTCATTCAGAGTAAGAGTGAGTGAGTATGGTTTTACGCCGCTTTTAGCAATATTCCAGTAATATCACTGCGGGGGACACCAGAAATGGGCTTCACACATTGTACCCCTGTCGGGAATCGAACCCGGGTCGTCGGCATGACGAGCAAACGCTTTAACCACTAGGCTGCCCGACCGCCCCATTCAGTGTAAGAGCACTGATAATACAAGAAGAGATTGCACAGTAAACTATGGTTATAATGCACTCAAAGGGACCACTAAGTTTAGTTTGTTATAACCGCAATTCGTTATAAGCATTGATTAGGTCAACTGACAAGATTGTATTTGAGAATGAGTGTGTGAGTTGGTTTTAACGCAGCTGTGAACAGTATTCCACTTATATCACGGCATGGCAGCTTAGTGTGGGAGGAAAGCCTGAAGTGATGTAGGTCTTGTTGGGTGAAACCCCCAAGCATTGCACTGAGAAATCTAGAAACATGGCAAAACCGCATTATCAGTGTTTCATATTGGGAAAGGGATGTCAGTCTAATTTCAATCGGGAGCTATCTCTGTTGTTTTCGTATTTACGAAAAACGGCGTCAAGTCACACTGAACGTTGTCTTTGGTCCAATTATAAACTGGCCATCTAATCCCAAAGGTAAACCATATTCTTAATTAAATGTTTGAATACAATATATATTTTTCTTCCCATTCATATCTTGCAGAAAATTAAAAACGGTGCTTGCCAATGGAATTAATAACCCAGAAAAATATTTCTTCTCAACAAATGTGGGCCCACTTTATTTTCTTAATAGAGATGACTGCAAGTGGGACCACATTTTAGAAAGTCGATAATTGTCATATGTTGAGTGTGATATGTACATCTTCTTTGGTTGGTTTAGTGCTGGTAGCAATTTTCTGAAATGTGGGCCATATTTTCCCCCGTCATATATGGTGATCCAAACAAGTGGGCCAACATTTGAATAGGACTACAGAAAAGCTTTATTAGGTTTGCATGGTGCTGATGATCTATTTCTAAATGTAGTGGGGCATTTTTCCGTCATAGAGATTGCAACTGGAAGGACCACATTTATAAATTGCGAAGTTCCATTAACTTAAAGACAACCTTTTTCTATGATGTGGGCCCATATTGTTCCTGTAATTTATGGTGATCGAAACAAGTGGGCCCACATTTGTATATCGCCTAGCTTCATTAGGTTGCTTAATTAGATCTGATAATCAATTTCTAATTGTGTGCCCACATTTTCCGTCATAAAGATTGCAACAGGAGGGACCGTATTTATAAATCGCTAAGCTTCATTAGGTTGGCTCACTTATAACCATTTTCTAAGATGTGGGTCCGCTCCTTCCGTGATATATATAGTGATCGACACAGGTGGGCCCACAGTGGTAAATCTCTAGGCTTCATTGGGTAGACTAAGTCATGAAGTGTGCTCACATCTGTAATTATTTTGTATGGATATCATGTTGCAATATATATTGTTCTCATTTTGTTATATTGATGGGATGTCTTAATAAATTATTTAGTGTAACGTTGCCTCCACGATAGGTACAAAACGTCTATGAAGTTTCAATAACATCATCAGCTGATCATTCTCGTTCCAAAACAAAATTTTGCAAAATTAGTTTCAACGCAAGAAACGTACTTCAAATTACATTTGAGAGGCCATACCATACAATCCACATTTTCCAGTACATATAACACATCAATCATAAATGTCGGTGGTGGTATAAACCTGTAAATTATGTCTATACTTGAATCAAACTCGGTCATGTTACAAGCCTATATGACTTCAAAAAAATTCCGGGAACTTGTTCCATAAAAGGGATAACTCATGAATATTAATGACCTCATGACCTAGTTTTGCGATGTTTGTACAAGTGAGTTCTGCTGTAGTTTCTACGCATTTGTATATTCTTATCCAATTAAAAGTCACAATACTCATTTTAAATAGACAAAATAGTAGTTCATGATATAGATTTTTGACGTAGTACATACAGTATTCTCTACAACAAGTACGTTTAGTTTCGAATGTGGGCCCACCTCAAACTTTCAATTAGGCAAGCAGAGTTAGCTCCCTTCTCAAACCACCGGTAATGAGGTTTCGCCAGAAACATAATCATTGCGAACCGGGATTCGAACACTCGTTTATAGGTTTCTGGCGTGCCAAAGACACTCTGCACAGCAAATTGCGGTGCCTTGGACAACAGGGCCACCCACGTCCCCATATGTGACAATGGAGCAGTCTAACGTACTATTGTCCGATTATTTCATGAACTGATGACAGCGCATTAGGAGTGACTATTGTAGTTGCATCAAGGCTAAATGCAAGTCAGTACTGGACAAACCAGTACTTCTACAATTGTTGGGGATGGAAGTCTGTATTAACATGAAATCTCAATAAATAACAAATGATAAATAAAAAAATCTCACCGAAGTCCTTTGCGCTTTGTCTAAAATATGTATCAGCTCCTGGTTAGGCTGTAGCTGCTGCTGTTGTAGCTGCCTCTGAGCGAGTCTCTGGTGTTCTGCTGCCATTGTGGGTGCTGCTGCTGTTGCTGTTATTGACAGCCTGCATCTGAGAGAAAAGATATCCATTGGAAAAATAGAATAGAATAACATCGTCTTATAACAAAGAAATAATTGATATATGTGAGTGTTTGTTTGCTTGTTTGTTCGTTTGTTGTTTAATGTCACACTCAGCAACATTACAACAATATGAAAATAATCGAGTCTGGACCAGACAATCTAGTGAAAGATATACCGAGCATCTATCCACCCAAAGGGGAATAGATGACATGCATCAACCAAGTCAGTGAGTCTGACCACCGGTCAGTCACCTCTTATGATAAGCATAGTCGCCTAATTGACAAGTGTGTGTGCGTGTGTGCGTGCGTGTGTGCGTGCGTTCGTGCGTTCGTGCGTTCGTGCGTGCGTACATGCGTCTGAATGAAGATTTGATTCTCAGTCTTCTTGTGTGGTGATTATCCTGATATTTCACAAAAGAATAATTATACTTTATTATTATATCAGGTTACGGGTTGATACCCAAAATGAAACAATATGTTAACCCTGAAATCTGTACATCAAAGAATTTAGTGTGAAACTAACAAAAACCAACAATAGGTAGAAAATCAACAATTTGCATTACACAATTAACTAGGTTTACATATCAATACAAATTACTGCACAGCAATGACAATGACAGTACACAATAGAATGGTAGTACAATATTCAATGGCAGTATAAAATACAAAATATGATGGCAGCGTTGATAGCAAAACGTTCAGCGATAATATTCACCTCTCCGCAACAGTGATCAAGCTTCCAAGAGAGGCCAAGGCTGGGAATTCTTGCTGATCAGTGATCATCACTCAAAGCTGGTTTTGATGTTACATCAGATGAAACGTGAGATGCGAGAGTGATAGGCCCCCTCCACTTATATAGTCTAACCAGCTCCCAGCACTTTCCACACCATGCTTGACCAGTCCAGTGTCACTAGAACATCACAAATAATTCCACGTTACTATAATGCTTGACAGCCATCCATGCTTTTCTGGAATAATTCGAGCATCTTAATATAAGAACTTCCTCATCACTGCTGACATTATAAGTAGTACTACATTCCAGACAACTAGTCATTGTCCAAATGCAATGAACTTCTACTGAATCTCAACAGAAACAATTTAATAATTGTCCCCCAAAAGTCTTTAAATCAAAATAATGCTTCAGGCTGTTGATAAAAACACAAATTTGCATGACACAAATATTACATTGTTGCAAGGCATATTCCTGCCTTCAAAAATCAGGCTTATGGTCATAAATATAAAATTATCTAGTTTTGTGGCTGTGGACCTATCGTGAGCAGATCCCCACTGTTGATGTTTTTGTGGATTTGTTGGTTGTTTATTGCCGAACCCAGCAATATTCCAGCAATATGACAGCAGTTTGTAAATAATCGAATCTGGACAAGACAGTCCTGTGATTGATATTATGAGCAACGTTCCAAGCTGGCTGAGTACACTGACACACAATCAACCAAATCACAGAGCCTGAAGACCAAACCAATTAAGTCGCCTCTTACGTCCATCACAGCTAGGTTTCTGGGGAACAATAATTCTAACCCACCATCAAGACGGAGCCTTTTTGCAGATCATTTATTTTTATTGTTATGCACACTAGTCTTGAAAACTAGGTTTAATAGAAATGCCATTAAGACTTCCCCCGCAAAAGAAACGGAAAGTCAATGTCTATTATATTTTTTAAAAATTGCATGAAGTTGATTAAATGATTGAAATGAATGATAATTACTTTATTTTGTTAATTATCTGACATCCATTTCGGATTAAAAGTCCTCTTCTTTTGATGATGTTGACATACTAACCTATGTTAAAGTTTGTTTGTTCTGTTTTATTAACCATGTATACAAACTCCCATTCGTTATTTTAACTGATGAGATTTCAGTATTTGCTACAAGTTTATTTTGTGGTGTCTTCAGTTTAAAAACAATATTTTTATTTCTTAACTATCTCCAACACTGATAATACAGGTTAAAGATCTCTAATAATGTTAACATGGTACCAACTAAAATCCAGATTGTTTGATGCTACAGAAAACCAAAGGAGCAGTTCACAGTCTTTTATCATGACACTTTCTAACTTAAATGTGTCTAAATAACTATTTCATAATGTTGACAATATTGACATGGTACATCATTCATGATGTTTAATTAACTGTTTCTGTCTTCTTGCACGTTTGCTGAGTGTTAATTTGGATTTGAAATGGATGAACTGGTTTTCTGGTGTGCGAAGAAGACGTATTCCAAACCAACATGTTTCCTTTCTGTAAAGCAATGTACTCATCTTACAGACTGTATATACGTTTGTGGTTCAAACATATTTGTTTAATAAAGTTTCATATTTGAGATAAAGAAGTGTGATGGGGTTTATTCAAAAATGGAAATGTGGTCAATTCATGGAGTTGACGGTAGGCGACTAGTACAGCTTGTTGTGCAAGAACGAATCGACAGAATTTGGAAGAGGTGAGGTGAGGTGAAATTGGATTTAATGTCGCGTCCAAGATTATTGCACTTATATAGCGATGTGCATGCACGCGTGTGTGTGTGTGGCTGCTTGTACTAGTCCGGACTAATGCCGATTTATAGTGCTAGCTCACTGAGATACCATGCCGCAGTTTAACATGAATACCCCACTCGGACACAGGATACTGACTCCGAGCCAACCAGTCCTTGTTTTAGCCCCTTAATGCCAAGCGCCAGACAGGGTAACAACAAATACCATCTTTTAACGCCTTTTGGTATGACGCGGCCGTGGATCGAACCCCGGACCTTCCGCTCTCTGGGCAGACGCTCTACCACTAGACCACGGAGGCTGTCGAATTTGGAAGAGTAAAGGTTGTTGCAAGACTGGGTTTCAACAAACGTTGGAAAAATAGTTTTAGTGGTGAAGTGGAATCTAACCCCGGCCTACAAACTCGGCAGTCTACTCTACTGGCTGCAAATGTGGATAATGTGACTCCGATTCAAAGTAAATTCACTAACGATGACATTATGAATACTCCCATGGACATAAAATCAGATTTGAAGAAGGTAAATGATAGATTTGAAAGTCTCAACATGAAGGTAGACAACATGGCGTCGCGGGTAAACGAAAATCATCAGACAATCACGGAACTCCGGGCACATAATGCAAAATTGTGTGAATGTATGCTCGGTATGGAAGATAAAATGGACGATTATGAATCTACATCAAGAAGAAATAACCTGATTTTCCATGGTATTGCTGAAGACAAAAGGTGAGACTTGGGATCTTTCAGAAATGAAAGTGCGTCAGATCATGATTGAGACACTGAATATTACTGATAGCATATTAATAACAAGAGCGCACAGACTACGAAACGTCAAATCACGCACCCTGATAATTGCAAACTTCGTATCCACAGGAGACAGAAACAAGATACTTAAGTCGGTGAAAGATAAACAACAAGGGAATAACAACTTTAACCAAGGTGTGAGAGTGTCAGAGGACCTTACAAAGCGAGTTAGAGACGCCCGACGTTCACTCAGTGGTCTATTCTCGGAGGCTTTAAAAGAGGGTAAAAACCCGAAGATCCGTCATGATAAACTCATAATAGGTGGAGAAGTTTATGCCTACGACAGAATCAGTGGTACAAACGTCTGTGTATCTAATCAACGTAAAGGATCACACGACAACAGACAAGGAAATGTGACATGAGATGCCCACGTAGGTTTATTTACATCTCGTGGGCCTGGAAGTACAGCTCTGCCAAGGGAGAGCACTCTAAATAGTGATCGTGATTGAGGAGAAGGCCGAAACAAAACACTCCGTATCCTATTGTGGAACATTGAAGGATTGTATAAATATGTAAGTCTTCCTGATGATTCTGAATTTAAGGTTTTTTGTGCGTCATTTGACATAATAGGTTTTTGTGAATCTTTTGTGAGAAAGTCCAACGATTTCGTAAATTTCTTGACTGGTTACCGATCTTCCAGCTGTGCTAGACCCAAAGCTAAAGTATTAGGGAGATATAGTGGTGGTGTGACAGTGTTCAACAAAGGGTCATTAGTGAAAAATAAGATCATCAGAAGAATATATGAATCCTTTAAAGACTGCGTGGTGTTCCAGTTTCAGACAACAGCTTTTGAATTTAGAAAAGACACTGTCATCTTTTTTGTTTACATTTCTCCCGAGAGTTCTCCTATCTATCACACAATGGATATGGATGGTATTGATCGCCTTATACACTATGTTGAAACTACTTTTACTACTCATGATAATCATCATTTAGTTCTGTCTGGTGATTTTAATGCAAGGATGAGAGATTTTCTTGATTCATCCCATCAGATACACTTGAATTTATCCATGATGATAGTGAAGACTATCCATCAGACAATCTTGATATGCTTCGGAAGTCTAAAGACAACATGCGACATAATAACTATGGGCTACAGCTTGCTGAAATGTGTGCTACCTATGGTATTCATGCCCTAAATGGGCGTTTATTTGGAGGTAAAGTTGGTAACTTCAACTGTATTACCCATAATGGAGCAAGTGTAGTAGACTATGTGTTAGCTTCGTCTGACCTCTTTCCATATTTGACTTTAAAGTACTTGACAGAGATGAATCCTGTCACTTTCCTCTTTCATGTGAGATTAACCTTAACCAAACAAACCCTCAATATATGGAAGAAAATGTGAATGATGACTGTCAGCACAATATCAATAGCCAAAATGATCTTACATATGATGACTCACAAGAGTGGATGTAATACACATGGAATGAAGAAAGACATTTCGACTTTTTAACAAAGTTTCAGAGTATTTTTCTTGAAAATTATGATGAATTTTCAGCATTGATTAATGTCAGTGTTAATCAAGCCATTCATGCAATTGTGAATATGTACCATAAGGCAGGAGAAGGTTTTGGAAAAGTTTACAAAAAAACATTTCACAGTATTAAGAATAAACAACCGCCATGGTGGGATGATGAACTGGAATGTGTGAAACAAAAGAAATACTGTGCACTTAGAAATCATAGGGACTTTGACCAAGCTTTAAATGTGTATCGGAAGGAAAGAAGGTATTTTAAGAAGTTATTTTCACATAAAAAGAGCATATATCTGAGTAAGCAAAGAGATTTATTATCTTCTTCCTGTTCAGACCCTAAGCAATTTTGGAAGCTATTGAAGAATCAGAGACAAAAAGGTAGTTCATCAACAACATCACCACTGGCACATGGTATAACTATTTTAAGAACTTACTTAATCCTACAGTTTATAATTTTTCATCTTTCCCTAATCAAGAGCTGCAATTAGAATGTGACACTGGAGAAGATATACTATGTTTGGAATTAAACAAACCTATTCCAGAAGAAGAAGTTTATCACTGCATTAGAAGTCTGAAAAATAATAAAACTCCTGGGCCCACTTGCACAAAACAATCTTAGCACTAAGACTATTGTAAGCCTATGTTAAAGTATGGGAATTACGATCATCTTAGCGCTAAGATCGCTTTGTGCAAGTGGGTCCTGGACCAGGTGGGATTGCAAATGAATTTGTGAAGTCAACCAGAGACTATATCACTCCACTACTTCCAAAACTCTTTAATCAGATGTTTTTTACTAACACATTCCCAGATCTTTGGGGTCAGGGCATTATATGTCCGCTTCATAAAAGTGGATCGGTGCAGGAGCCTGGAAACTATAGAGGCATATCTCTCATTGACTCCTTTTGTAAGGTATTAATAGCAGTGTTAAACAATAGACTCAAAGACTGGTGTGACTGTCACAACATACTATCAGAAACGCAAGCCGGCTTTAGATCTACATATTCAACAGCGGACAATATTTTCACTTTGCAAGCAATGATAACAAAATATCTTTTGAAGAAAGGGGGGAGATTTTACTGCATCTTCATAGATTTTAGTAAAGCGTTTGACTGTATAAATCATGATGTTCTTTTTCAAAGTCTTCATGATGTAGGGCTCAGAGGAAACTTCTTAAATTTTATTACATCTATGTACACCAAACTTTCTGCTTGTGTGAGGACAGATTCTGGTTTGTTGGATTATTTCAAATGCAGCACTGGTACCCATCAAGGCTGTATAGTGAGACCTCAAATCTTTTTTGATTTCCATTAACCAACTTGTGATAAAATTGGAGGAAAAGAGTGGAAGAGGAAGTTTTATAACTAGTGATATTCAAGATATATTTGCATTGATGTATGCAGATGATGTGTCAGCTGTATCAGACTCGACAAATCAACTTCAACAGAAAATTAATGTACTAGAAGAATTTTGTAATTCAACAGGAATGAAGATAAATCTCAATAAGCGGTGTGTAGGAATGGTGGCCCACTGAGAAAATGTAAGAAATGGTATTTTAAAGGTGAACAAATAGAAACAGTGAGTTGTTATAAATATCTGGGAACTCTCTTCACAACGAAACTTTCATGGACTAAAACACAGATATGTCTAGCCACTCATGCCACTAAAGCTTTATTCTCACTTCAACAATTTCAACAAAAGTTTGGATATATTCCTGTTGGAGAAGTTTTTAAATTTTTTGACTCAATGATAACTCCCATTTTATGCTATGGATCTGAAGTATGGGGAATTAACTACTGTAATACTATTGAGCAAGTGCATCACAGATTTTGCAAAAGATATTTGAAACTTAATAAATATAGTAATAACGACATGGCTCTAGGAGAATGTGGGAGAGTGCCGCTTCAATATCATTATATGTCCAGAGCAGTGAGTTACTGGTGCAGAGTGATCCATATGGAGCCTCAAAGATTACCATATCAGTCCTATTGTATGCTCAAGTCTCTTGATGACTCTTGGTAAAACCACATGGGCATCACACATCAGGAATATCCTGTTTCAACATGGATTTGGTTTTATTTGGATAAATCTGGAATGCGGTGATAGCAAATTATTGATGATGAAATTTGAACAGAGGCTGTATGACTGTCTTTCTCAAAACTGGCATCTTTCCATAGAGCTCTCATCTAAATGCAAATATTACTCACAGTACAAATCTCTCCTTAATGTAGAAAAATACTTATTATCATGTGAAATCTCTGCTTATTATAAAAGATTAATATGTATGTTCAGGTGTAACAACTTTAAACTTGCAGTTGAAACTGGAAGACATTCTAAAATCCCATATGAAGAAGGTGTGTGCGTGTATTGCCACTCCAAAGGTTTAACTCTAATTAAGGATGAGTATCATGTATTGTCAATCTGTGACAGATACTGTGCTGCCTTATGTCAACAAACTCCACAAGAACTTTAAAACACATTGGACTTTTTCTATCTAAAGTTATGAATATACGTAACTCATGACTGTTCTAACGTATTCTGAAACTATTTGTCTTAACATAACGCCAAAGTATATAAGCATGTATGATCTACATTATGTTAACATGTATTATGGGCTGGAGGCCTGATTACTGAATAAATCTGTCTGTCTGTCTGCCTGTTTAATAAAGTTTCATATTTGAGATAAAGAAGTGTGATGGGTCTTTAAAAAAAATGGAAATGTGGTCAATTCGTGGAGTTGACGGTAGGCGACTAGTACCGCTTGTTGTGCAAGAACGAATCAACAGAATTTGGAAGAGGTGAGGTGAGGTGAAATTGGGTTTAACGTCGCGTCCAAGATTATTGCACTTATATAGCGATGTGTGTGTGTGTGTGGCTGCTTGTACTAGTCCGGAATAATACCGAGTTTATAGTGCAAGCCCACTGAGATACCATACCGCAGTTTAACATGAATACCCCACTCAGACACAGTATACTGACTCCGAGCCGACCAGGCCTTGTTTTAGCCCCTTAATGCCGAGCGCCAGACAGGGTAACAACAAGTACCATCTTTTAACGTCTTTTGGTATGACGCGGCCGGGGATCGAACCCCGGACCTTCCGCTCTCCGGGCGGACGCTCTACCACTAGACCACGGAGGCGGTCGAATTTGGAAGAGTAAAGGTTGTTGCAAGACTGGGTTTCAACAAACGATGGTAAAATAGTTTTAAACATCCAAACCGTTTATCTAAACATGGTATGGACTTGCTACATATATAAATCGTGGTCGGGATACGGGCGGAAGTATTTAGCAATATTTCATCAATATCACGGCAGGGACACCATAAATGGGCTTCCCACATTGTAACCATGTCGGGAATCGAACCCGGGTCTTCGGCGTGACGAGCGAATACTTTAAACACTCGGCTACCCGACCGCCCCTTCCGGCATGTATAGAACAAGTTGGCATGTAAATCTATAGAGCTAGAATCTATAGTAGAAAGTGATGAATGGGTTGAAGCAGAAATGTTAAATACAAACTACTGTGTTTACTCACATTCATTAGCGTCGCCCCCCGATCGATGACGTGCCACTGCTGTCCGACTAGTTGCTGTTTGTGTGGTCGTCATCGGGGTGGCAAAAGATGTTGACGACGTGGACGATATCCTCGATGACGATGAGGGAGTCTAGGTCCTGTCTGTGGTCCCTTGGGTGCTGGGGGTATCTGAGATGCCTCTGGTCCCTGGGATCCGACCTGCAGGTCAAACCAAGTGAAAGATGGAGAACATAATTGCTACTGGAAAATGATAGATCTAGAATGCGAATTTACCATTGACCAGAGCGATAAACGACGACGATGCAGGTGTGCATGGATATGTTTCAACGTACCCGCCATTAGGGGAGCAACCATCTGATATCAAGTGAAGGAGGAGGGTGGTGTGGGGGGAGTGGAAGCTTGATTTTGGTTCGAGATATGCATTTTTTAATGTTTAGGAGCTAAATAACCTTTTCCAACACACACATTAACATACAATTTGACACCCAGACCTTTCAACAATACCGTCTGCAAGATAAGGGCACATTTTGTTTTAATAAAACAGAGGCTAGATTATAATTTTTAGAAAATATCCCCACACCCCTCCCAAAACAAATGGTTGCTGCCTTAACCTGTAGCCTGAGGCGAGTTCAGGAGAGCGCGCTGTTCAAAACGACGGACCCCACGATCGCACGTACGCGTTTAATTGCCTTTGACGGGAATGAAACCGATGTCAAAAGAATAATCTTTGCGACTAGATCTACCATTAAAAAGGTTCTTTTTTGCACTTTGACCCGTGATGATCCGGTTAGAGAATAGGTCTTCCGCAACCCATGTGTTTGCCGTAAGGATCGGGTGGACAGGCTCGCTGACTTGGTTGATGCATGTCATGGGATCCCAATTGCAAAGATCGAAGCTAATGATGTCAATATTGCTGGATTGTCTGGTCCAGACTCGATTATTTACAGACTCCCGTCATATAGATGGGATTTTAGGCGTTAATTCTAAACAACAAACAAACAAATATTTTCAATAATAAAAATAAACACTTTGTTATCATGAACATCCAAGTATAAACCCATCATACTTGCGATTAAATTAAATGTGTGAACCTATGACACTTGTGGACAGGGCAAATGTTTTAACACTTCTTAGCCCTGCTTGCTGGATTGATTTTAGCATATGGCGCTGTAGAGAGGGTTGGTGATTTCAAACGGTCGGTGCATGCCTAGTTAAACAAGGGACATTTGAACCAATATTTTGCATATTAATACCTGTTGTTAAGACAAAGGCGAACATAGAATGTGTAAAAATACGTTATGGAAGGCTAGATGCGTTTCATATTAGTAACCTGTCTAAATAGTTAAACTTGTGAAAATTAATTGTAATAATCATATCTCCGATATATTAATTTTAACTGATTATAAATTCGTATTGTTTTATCGACAAAAGAAAATAACAACGCAATGGTATATTATCAACCATTTCAGTAAAGTTATTATCCAAACGTTAGACAGAATAAAATTTAAATTATCGAGGTCATCATGTCTGTTGCGGAAATGAGAATATCAGGGTTAATCTAACGTGTCATGTTATAGAATTTGGGGGATACAATGATCGACCTATAAATATTTACCAATCCTAATTTCAAGTGTTTCGTATAAACATTGTTTTTATATTCAAACATACAAATGCTGGGTTATGCCAGCTGACGTACGAAAATGAAACATTGCGCGCTTTGCCCGACCTCAGCATAAAATATTGCTATTTTAAAATAATCATAATTTGAATGGACTTCATATATAAATGTACCTTGGCGAAAGTGGACGATCTTCTAATTCGACGAGTGTTTCATTTGTCATTTTCAGTAAAAAATGACGAGATAAAAACGAAACTAAAGATCGCGAAATCTGACTGCAATTGCAAGCACGTGCCGGGGGAGTATTTGTGTGTTCAGTAACAAGCAGCTGAAAGTGTGCACTGATCACCTGAAGCTCCAGCACATCGTCAAGTCAGAAGCGTCTTGAAACAATGGGGTCCCGCGTGTGACGTCACCAAACCCCAACCCCGACCGGACAGTGTTATGCAACAAGGCTCCTGCTGGACATGTCTGACGTGCACTATACGAGTGACAACCATTCCCAGACAATGGAAATCAACATGTAAAACCATTGCCCACACAATGTTTCAGTTTATCTTGAAGGTGTTTTTTTTATAGATTGCTCCATGTTTCAACGTCCATAATCCACGCGCGGTTGCTACACTAATGAGTCAGTGCTGTCAGAGAAGCTATGCTTTTTATGATTTTCCGAACTGGCTGGCATGTCACATTAGTCAATGTATTTAACTGTATAATGTGTTATGGCATTCTATAGAAGCAGGGCTGTTGGGTAGCCTAGCGATTAAAGCGTTCGATCGTCACGCCAAAGGCCCGTGTTCGTTTCCCCACATGGGTACAATCTGTGCAGACTATTTCTTGTGTCCCCAGCCGTGACATGGCGGGAGTATTGCTAAAAACGCCACAAATCCATATTCAATGAAACAGAAACACACCACCATCTTCTTGTAAAGATTGATAATTTGTTCAAGAAAAGTGATTACATGGGTCGTACATATATTCCAACTTGTGAAAGGGTTGCATTTAGCAAAAGGTGGTATGATGTTCCCTTTGAGAAAATATTTTCAAAGACGTTTTCCACTGTCATTCTCGACTGTGAGTAATCGGAACAGTTAAACCAGTGGCTGGTTGTTTCCTTGATGTATAACGCAGCACTCAGCAATACTCCAGCCATGAATAATCGAGTCTGGACCAGACAACCCAGTGACTTACCTCATGATCATCGATCTACGTAATTGGGAAAATATAACATGCATCAACCTAGTCACCGAGTCTGACACCGAGCCAACTACTACTACTACTACTACTACTACTACTACTACTACTACTACTACTACTACTACTACTACTACTGTAACCGAGATTGTGTTGGTGTACAGGAAGACCAGACGCAGGCTACCATTTCAATTACAAAAGGAGTCAGGCTAATATCATTCCTTAGAAAACATACGCAATAAATGATACTGTACAGAAATAATGACATTTCTTAAACACATTTTGATTCAGGCAACCACCCAAGAACGATAACTCCTTGATAATACAAACACAAGACAAATACTTCACACTCACGCCGCACACGTTGCAATGAACGTCAAACACATTGGATACTAAAGATAGAGAACTATATGCTAAGACTTCCACCCGTATCCCCCTTCCCCCTCCCCCCCAAAAAATAAATAAATAAAAAAAATAAAAAAATAAAATGAAATGTTTTACTACGAGGATTGAGGGACAATATGCGTATACAAATATATTACTTTCGGGAGGGGGATACGGTTATTTCACGTCCTCGGGAGCAATATAGCCCTGCTACAAAACTAAACAAACCACACTCAGAATATTCTAAATGCGCACATATATATACATATAGTTGACTGTGGTATTGTATACATTACTAATGAACTTCATGACGATAATCTTATGAACTGTCAGGTCATACTTCTATCATTCGTCCATTCTTTCATTCAACCATATATACACCGTAACTAGCGCTTTAAAGCACAATGCGTTATGAATAATAATGCTGAACAGTATTAAACTTATGCATAAACGTCATTGCACAAAAAACTACACAATGATACATTCTAGCAAACATGATGCACTAGAATAATTAATTTACGTCAACACCATTACTACTCAGTACTTAATTTATATACAACACTAAAAACATTATATTTACCTTTAGATCTCTTGTTTATTCCTACATGTGCTCTGAGATGTGATCGGTGACATGCTCTGATTGTTGCGATGAGCAATGGCTGACGTGCAAGTATCTTTTAGCATTTTAAAACAAGCCAATCAACACAAGGGGCCGCGCAAGACAAAGAACACAACACAGGCAATGACACAACACCACAACCTGTCACCCATTACACCCGTAATAGACGTGACAAAGATCTAAAAATAACTATAGGCTGACGCTCACAGATGATGGCATAAAAGATAAGCTATAAACAATCACATTTCTTACAACCTGAAATGACAAGAACCTATATACTTGGTGATTCATATCTGCCACACTACTACTACTACTACTATCACCACCACAACCACCACCACCACCTACTACTACTACTACTACTGCTACTACTACTACTACTACTACTACTACTACTACTACTACTACTACTGCTACTACTACTACTTCTACTACTACTACTACTACTACTGCTACTACTACTACTACTACTACTACTACTACTACTACTACTGCTACTACTACTACTTCTACTACTACTACTACTACTACTACTACTACTACTACTACTACTTCTACTACTACCACTACTACTACTACTACTACTACTACTACTACGTAAGCACCTTCTACTTCTACTACTACTACTATTACATAAGTACCTGCTACTACTACTACCACTACTACTACTACGTAAGCACCTTCTTCTACTACTACTACATAAGTATCTGCTACTACTACTACTGCTACTTCTACTACTACTACTACTACTACAACTACTTCGACTACTACTACTAGTACTATTACTTCTACTACTACTACCACTACTACTACTACGTAAGCACCTTCTACTACTACTACTACTACATAAGCATCTGCTACTACTACTACTACTGCTACTACTACTATTACTACAACTTATACTACTACTACTACAACTAGTACCACCACCACTTCTTCTACATGAACACCTACTTCTATTACTGCTACTGCAACTACTACTACAATAACATTACCACCTGCTACTACTACTGCCAC
Source organism: Haliotis rufescens (assembly GCF_023055435.1). Classification (NCBI taxonomy): domain Eukaryota; kingdom Metazoa; phylum Mollusca; class Gastropoda; order Lepetellida; family Haliotidae; genus Haliotis; species Haliotis rufescens. The sequence goes on along the minus strand of NW_025963779.1, from coordinate 70,674,827 downwards.
TACTACTACTACTACTGCCCTCTTACCACCGCTGCCACTACTATTTCTTCTACTTCATAAACACCTACTACTACTACTACCACTACTACTACTACTACTACTACTACTGCTACTTCTTCTACTTCTACTACTACTACTACAACTACTACGACTACTACTACTACTACTACTACTACTACTACTACTACTACTACTACTACTACTACTACTACTACGTAAGCACCTTCTACTTCTACCACTACTACTATTACATAAGCACCTGCTACTACTACTACTACGTAAGCACCTCCTACTACTACTACTACATAAGCATCTGCTACTACTACTACTTCTACTACTACTACTACTACTACTACTGCTACTACTACTATTACTACAACTTATACTACTACTACTACTACTTCTACAACTAGTACCACCACCACTTCTTCTACATGACCACCTACTACTATTACTGCTACTGCAAATACTACTACAATTACCTAACCACCTGCTACTACTACTACAGCCACTACTACTACTACTACTACTACTACTACTACTACTACTACTACTATTACTACTACTATTACTACTACTACTACAACTACTACTACTACTACTACTACTACTACATAAGCATCTTTTACTACTACTACTACTACTAATACATAAGCAACTTCTTCTACTACTACTACTACTACTACTACGTAAGCACCTTCTACTACTACTACTACTACTACTACATAAGCACCTTCTTCTACTACTACTGCTACTACTTCTACTATTACTACTACTGCAACTACTACTTCTACTACTACAAAAGCACCTTTTACTACTACTACTGCTACTACTACTTCTACTACTACTACTACTATTACTAGGGGCGGTCGGGTAGCCGAGTGGTTAAAGCGTTCGCTCGTCACGCCATAGACCCGGGTTCGATTCCCGACATGGGTACAATGTGTGAAGCCCATTCCTGGTGTCCCCCGCCGTGATATTGCTGAAATATTGCTAAAAGCGGCGTAAAACCATACTCGGTCACTCACTCACTACTATTACTACTACTACTACTACTACTACTACTATTACTACTACTACTACATAATCAACTTCCTCTACTACTACTACTACTACTACTACTACTACGTAAGCACCTTCTACTACTACTACTACTACTACTTCTACTACTATAACATACGCACCTGCTACTACTACTAACACTACTACTACGTAAGCACCTTCTACTACTACTTCTACTATTATATAAGCACCTGCTACTACTACTACTACTACTACTACTACTACTACTACTACTACTACTACTTCTACTACTACTACATAAGCACCTGCTACTACTACTACTGCTACTACTACTATTACTACTACTTCTACTACTACAACTAAAAAAACACCTTTTACTACTACTACTACTACTACTACTACTACTACTACATAAGCACCTTCTACTACTACTACTACTACTACTACTACTACATAAGCACTTTCTACTACTACTACTACTACCACTACTACTACGTAAGCACCTTCTACTACTACTACTACTACATAAGCACATGCTACTACTACTACCGCTACTACTACTACTACTACTACAACTAGTACCACCACCACTTCTTCTACATGAACACCTACTTCTATTGCTGCTACTGCAACTACTACTACAATTACCTAACCACCTGCTGCTACTACTGCCACTACTACTACTACTACTACTACTACTGCTACTACCTCTACTACTACTACCACTACTTATGTTCGATCCCCGGTCGCAGGCGGAGAAATGTACTGTTTACTAACGAGTCCCGACGTCTACAGACGTTGGGGTGAATGTTACGCCCCATACTGTGTGCAGCAGGTTGTCCCATGTATGTGAGTGAGTGAGTGAGTGAGTGAGTGAGTGAGTCAGAGGTCAAGTAAATCAAACGTAATAGTTAATTATATATATACAGACTCCGTTGCTACACTCATAAATAAAAGCGACAGCACCTTTTCCCTAATCAGAAGAAATATCTGCTAAAACATTTGTACGATCGACAATATCAATTGTTGTTATAGCAAAAGTTGTTTCATCAAGGTCATCAAGGTTTCATCAAGGGCCTCAGCAAAGCTTTAAAACAGATTCATGGAAGACATCAGCAAACAAATAACGTCAAAACCACACCTTGAATTGAATTCGTCATTGTTGAAACACTCTGTGATGTTCAAGTGCTACAGCTGATTTGCTTGTCTCAACCTATGGTCTTTATGCAGCACAGGTTTTCCCTGTCGATGTGTCAAAGCATAATGGTTAAGTCATCCGCTCGTGGTATAATGTTTAATTACAAGGTGATCTCATGACCATTTGAGTTCAGAGTTCCCTTATGGCGATTCCATTACATCGTGTGTCACGTGCAATCGTCACGTATGCTCCAACATAAGATAGCTTTAGTTAATGAATCCACGCACCGCTTTAAAAATGGTTCAGCAGTGACTAATATCCTTCCTTAACATCCGGTGTTCCCGTCTCATCAAAGGTGGAATGTGTGCATAGGCGTTACCACCAGAGGGAGTGTTTCTCCCTCTACAATAACATGATGTATCAACAGTCTCCAGTTTCGATCGGAAACACAGTCACATGATCACCGATCCCATTCCTACATATAGTCACATGTCTCCCAATTCCCTTCCTACACTCAGTCACTTGTCTCCCATCACCAACCTACACAAATTCATATGTTGTTTTATGCAAGTCTAGGTAGGGTGTATACTATCAGAGCTAGATGTTGTATACAAGTCTAGGTTGCGTATTTGCCATCATAGCTACATGTTGTTGTATACAAGTCTAGGTAGGGTGTATGCCATCAGTGCTACATGTTGTTGTATATAAGTCTAGGGAGAGTGTATGTATACCATCCGTGCTACATGTTGTTGTATAGAAGTCTAGGTAGGGTGTATACCATTAGTGCTACATGTTGTTGTATACAAGTCTAGGTAGGGTGTATGCCATCAGGGCTACATGTTGTATACAAGTTCAGGTTGGGTATATGCCATCATAGCTAATTGTTGGTGTATACAAGTCTAGGTAGGGTGTATGCCATCAGGGCTACATGTTGTATACAAGTTCAGGTAGGGTATATGCCATCATAGCTAATTGTTGGTGTCTACAAGTCTAGGTAGGGTGTATGCCATCATAGCTACATGTTGTTGTATACAAGTCTTGGTAGGGTGTATGCCATCATAGCTACATGTTGTTGTATACAAGTCTAGGTAGGGTGTATGCCATCATAGCTACATGTTGTTGTATACAAGTCTAGGTAGGGTGTATGCCATTAGTGCTACATGTTGTTGTATACCAGTCTAGGTAGGGTGTATGCCATCAGTGCTACATGTTGTTGTATAGAAGTCTAGGTAGGGTGTATACCATCATAGCTACATGTTGTTGTATATAAGTCTAGGGAGAGTGTATGTATACCATCAGTGCTAAATGTTGTTGTATAGAAGTCTAGGTAGGGCGTATACCATCAGTGCTACATGTTGTTGTATAGAAGTCTAGGTAGGGTGTATACCATCATAGCTACATGTTGTTGTATAGAAGTCTAGGTAGGGTGTATGCCATCATAGCTACATGTTGTTGTATAGAAGTCTAGGTAGGGTGCATGCCATCATAGCTACATGTTGTTGTATAGAAGTCTAGGTAGGGTGTATACCATCATAGCTACATGTTGTTGTATACCAGTCTAGGTAGGGTGTATGCCATCAGTGCTACATGTTGTTGTATAGAAGTCTAGGGAGAGTGTATGTATACCATCCGTGCTACATGTTGTTGTATACAAGTCTAGGTAGGGTGTATACCATTAGTGCTACATGTTGTTGTATACAAGTCTAGGTAGGGTGTATGCCATCAGGGCTACATGTTGTATACAAGTTCAGGTAGGGTATATGCCATCATAGCTAATTGTTGGTGTCTACAAGTCTAGGTAGGGTGTATGCCATCATAGCTACATGTTGTTGTATACAAGTCTTGGTAGGGTGTATGCCATCATAGCTACATGTTGTTGTATACCAGTCTAGGTAGGGTGTATACCATCATAGCTACATGTTGTTGTATAGAAGTCTAGGTAGGATGTATACCATCATAGCTACATGTTGTTGTATAGAAGTCTAGGTTGGGTATATGCCATCATAGCTAATTGTTGGTGTATACAAGTCTAGGTAGGGTGTATGCCATCAGGGCTACATGTTGTATACAAGTTCAGGTAGGGTATATGCCATCATAGCTAATTGTTGGTGTCTACAAGTCTAGGTAGGGTGTATGCCATCATAGCTACATGTTGTTGTATACAAGTCTTGGTAGGGTGTATGCCATCATAGCTACATGTTGTTGTATAGAAGTCTAGGTAGGGTGTATGCCATCAGTGCTACATGTTGTTGTATACAAGTCTAGGTAGGGTATATGCCAACATAGCTACATGTTGTTGTATAGAAGTCTAGGTAGGGTGTATACCATCATAGCTACATGTTGTTGTATAGAAGTCTAGGTAGGGTGTATACCATCATAGCTACATGTTGTTGTATAGAAGTCTAGGTAGGGTGTATACCATCATAGCTAAATGTTGTTGTATAGAAGTTTAGGTAGGGTGTATACCATCATAGCTACATGTTGTTGTATAGAAGTCTAGGTAGGGTGTATACCATCATAGCTACATGTTGTTGTATAGAAGTCTAGGTAGGGTGTATGCCATTAGTGCTACATGTTGTTGTATACAAGTCTAGGTAGGGTGTATGCCATTAGTGCTACATGTTGTTGTATAGAAGTCTAGGTAGGGTGTATACCATCATAGCTACATGTTGTTGTATAGAAGTCTAGGTAGGGTGTATACCATCATAGCTACATGTTGTTGTATACAAGTCTAGGTAGGGTGTATACCATCATAGCTACATGTTGTTGTATATAAGTCTAGGTAGGGTGTATGCCATCATAGCTACATGTTGTTGTATACCAGTCTAGGTAGGGTGTATACCATCATAGCTACATGTTGTTGTATAGAAGTCTAGGTAGGGTGTATGCCATCATAGCTACATGTTGTTGTATACAAGTCTAGGTAGGGTGTATACCATCATAGCTACATGTTGTTGTATATAAGTCTAGGTAGGGTGTATACCATCATAGCTACATGTTGTTGTATAGAAGTCTAGGTAGGGTGTATGCCATCATAGCTACATGTTGTTGTATATAAGTCTAGGGAGAGTGTATGTATACCATCAGTGCTACATGTTGTTGTATACAAGTCTAGGTAGGGTGTATGCCATCATAGCTACATGTTGTTGTATATAAGTCTAGGGAGAGTGTATGTATACCATCAGTGCTACATGTTGTTGTATAGAAGTCTAGGTAGGGCGTATACCATCAGTGCTACATGTTGTTGTATACAAGTCTAGGTAGGGTGTATACCATTAGTGCTACATGTTGTTGTATACCAGTCTAGGTAGGGTGTATACCATTAGTGCTACATGTTGTTGTATACCAGTCTAGGTAGGGTGTATACCATCATAGCTACATGTTGTTGTATAGAAGTCTAGGTAGGGTGTATGCCATCATAGCTACATGTTGTTGTATACAAGTCTAGGTAGGGTGTATACCATTAGTGCTACATGTTGTTGTATACAAGTCTAGGTAGGGTGTATACCATTAGTGCTACATGTTGTTGTATACCAGTCTAGGTAGGGTGTATACCATCATAGCTACATGTTGTTGTATAGAAGTCTAGGTAGGGTGTATGCCATCATAGCTACATGTTGTTGTATACAAGTCTAGGTAGGGTGTATACCATTAGTGCTACATGTTGTTGTATACAAGTCTAGGTAGGGTGTATACCATTAGTGCTACATGTTGTTGTATACCAGTCTAGGTAGGGTGTATACCATCATAGCTACATGTTGCTGTATAGAAGTCTAGGTAGGGTGTATGCCATCATAGCTACATGTTGTTGTATACAAGTCTAGGTAGGGTGTATACCATCATAGCTACATGTTGTTGTATACCAGTCTAGGTAGGGTGTATACCATCATAGCTACATGTTGTTGTATAGAAGTCTAGGTAGGGTGTATGCCATCATAGCTACATGTTGTTGTATATAAGTCTAGGGAGAGTGTATGTATACCATCAGTGCTACATGTTGTTGTATACAAGTCTAGGTAGGGTGTATGCCATCATAGCTACATGTTGTTGTATATAAGTCTAGGGAGAGTGTATGTATACCATCAGTGCTACATGTTGTTGTATACAAGTCTAGGTAGGGCGTATACCATCAGTGCTACATGTTGTTGTATACAAGTCTAGGTAGGGTGTATACCATTAGTGCTACATGTTGTTGTATACAAGTCTAGGTAGGGTGTATGCCATCAGAGCTACATGTTGTTGTATATAAGTCTAGGGAGAGTGTATGTATACCATCAGTGCTACATGTTGTTGTATAGAAGTCTAGGTAGGGTGTATGCCATCAGTGCTACATGTTGTTGTATAGAAGTCTAGGTAGGGTGTATACCATTAGTGCTACATGTTGCTGTATACAAGTCTAGGTAGGGTGTATACCATCATAGCTACATGTTGTTGTATACAAGTCTAGGTAGGGTGTATGCCATCATAGCTACATGTTGTTGTATACAAGTCTAGGTAGGGTGTATACCATCATAGCTACATGTTGTTGTATACAAGTCTAGGTAGGGTGTATACCATCATAGCTACATGTTGTTGTATACAAGTCTAGGTAGGGTGTATGCCATCATAGCTACATGTTGTTGTATATAAGTCTAGGGAGAGTGTATGTATACCATCAGTGCTACATGTTGTTGTATACAAGTCTAGGTAGGGTGTATGCCATCAGTGCTACATGTTGTTGTATACAAGTCTAGGTAGGGTGAATGCCATCATAGCTACATGTTGTTGTATACAAGTCTAGGTAGGTCGTATGCCATCATAGCTACATGTTGTTGTATACAAGTCTAGGTAGGGTGTATATCATCAGTGCTACATGTTGTATACAAGTCTAGGTAGGGTGTATGCCATCATAGCTACATGTTGCTGTATACTAGTCTTTGTTGGGTGTATGCCATCAGAGCCAGATGTTGTTGTATAGAAGTCTAGGTAGGGTATGTACCATCAGTGCTACATGTTGTTGTATATAAGTCTAGGTAGGGTGTATACCATCATAGCTACATGTTGTTGTATACACGTCTTGGTAGGGTGTATACCATCAGAGCTACATGTTGTTGTATATATACACGTGGTCTCCGCACGGTGTATCTCATCAAGGTAATAATTGTTTATGCGTATCTAGGTCATCAAGGTAACATGTAGTTGTCTTTGTCGACTCGGGTTGTGGAATGCAAGTTCTTGGGTCTTGAGACAATTCATATAAAACAAAATCGAACACATTATCGATCATAATACACTTAATGTCTATGTTGACGGCTATTCATGAACAAACATCGCCCTGGTCAAGAACAAAAGTACTTTTAGTTCTATACGTATTTTTTAACGAAAAGCTACCAAATCACTCGTCTATAAATACAACAATTTTCTTCTTATCAAAGTTGTGTCCATGTCACCGTTGCAGTAGAACATATTCGTGAGCCTTTTGAACCTTCTGCGCAGGATCGGACCCTGCTTGTGCCTGACGTTTTTCGTCATTTTTGTTTTGTCTGTAGATTATATGATAAAACAAATGTTCCATCAACACCAAGTCGGATTTAACTGACTTTGTAGTTAAGTTGTCAACATTGAATAATGTACCATAATGTACGTCAAGTAAGAGGAATCATTGCACACCAACAGTGAGATGTAAAATTTAAGACCAACATGGCTTTTGTTAATATTGAAGAATCACCGTGTTGACAATGAACGTTTATAGAAAATGAGAAGATATACACACATTGAGGAAAATATATTCGTTATAGTTATGCGCTGGAGGTTTAGTTTGGTTTCCAGTGTGTAGAAATGTGTCCCGATGTGTTCTATATCAAGAGCATGGCGTGTTTCACGAGAAGTCCGTGCTCGACATGTCCATCTACAGATTCCATTGTTTTGAGGGTTGCGATTTGACAAAAGGATAGCCCATGTATTCTCTATCAGTTGATTGATACTGAATACCCATAAGGCCGCGGGCACGGGCTTGTTGGCTTAATTGGTGTAAATCGGCCAGTGTATAACACGGATACTTCCCAGGATGCATCACGGTTGTCGTTTCACTTCGCTACATTTACTCGCTTTCCATCATGTTGAACGTTCTGCGGACTTTTGTACAGCCTTCAGCCAAGGCCACTCCACAAGCAACTCTTCAGGTCCAACAGGACACTACTCCGGCATCCTCTAGGGTAACATCATCATCGTCGTCAACGCCTTTTGCCATCCCAATGGTGACCACGCCCTTCGTCACACCATCCGAGAGTAGGCAGGCAGCTGGGGCACGGCATCGGGGGCGACTCCAGTGGATGTAAATAAACACATTAACTTCATAGAGTTCATCCTCTTCAACCAACGTCTCGATACCCGTTCTACTTGACATGCTTACTGTCATTGATGCTATCGTTCATGTCTGAATCTATTTATTTTTATTACGCTTCTGAGTGAGCGGATTCCAGCAATATCACGGCGGGGAAGGATCTAACCTAAGTCGTTTTGCGTGTCAGGCGAACACTCTACTCGTTACGCTACCCCAGCGTTCCAAAGTCTGTGATTCAGTTTTCTTGTACCATCAATGGTATGGTGTATGACATCAGATCTACTGGGCAATATTTTGTTACGGTCACCATGTGTTATCCTATATATTGATTTGGTTTAACTCTTTGTTTTTGTAGCAATATATACATGACCATGTCCTATCCAGTTATTGTTTAACTTGCTTGTAAAATGTACCAACATATACACCAAAACGTCGCGTTGAAAGTGAAATGGAAGTTTGATGTACTGTCATAGCACGGGGTTTTCTACAGTTCTGGTCATGAACACAACTGTGATACCTGTATCAAAAACATCACCATGGAATAAACCGTCCCTTGATTGTTTCATTGTTAGCCACCATCACGCATGGTTGTCTACTTTCCTTTCCCCGGCAGTATGTGTAAGTTCATTGTTTTGGCAATATTTGACATTTGTTTATGTTTGACAGGTTTCTCCATCCGCGGAATTGTTGAAACTCCGAGAGGAAAACCGAAAATTACAAGAGGATATCAGGGACTAAAAGAAGAAAACCGGCGTCTGAAAGGAAATGTAAGTCAACCACAATGAATATGTTTAGGTTTAACATTATTACCTTCATGTAGGCGTTGTGTTGTCTTCTGGAGTTATAGGTATGGATGTGTGTGGGAAGGGGGATATGCTGTTTTTTAGTATGGTAAAGATTGATCTTCAGTTCATTACTTCCTAGGCGTTGTGTAGTTACCTAGAGCTATAGGTGTTATGTGTGGGAAAGGGGATATGCTGTTTTTATAATATGGTAAAGATCAATCTCCATGACAATAAAACATGTCCCATGGGTTCATAACAGCTGTGATTGCCGTCAATCTGATCCCTTGTGCATACATATATAACGCAATATAAGACGCATTCCCTTTGTTTAGGTTGCCGCTGATGACATCGACGATGGCATCGTCTTCCGCCTCGGCATCGGCATCGGCATCGGCATCGGCATCGACATCGACATCGGCATCGGCATCCGCATCGCATCCACAACCGCACCTGCATCAACATCGGCAACAGCATGAACCACGATTACATTGGCGACCCAGACGGTGCCATCAGTAAGTATGCTATTCAACTACTTAAACACAACTGGCAGTCATTAAAGATTCACTCATGTTGAAACTAAATCTCGCCATAAACCTGAGTTGTTGGCTTTTAGCTCAAGTCAATGTTTTAAGGCTTCTTCACATATAATAATACTTTTTCTAAAATAGTTCCCCTTGTGAGTTATCTGCTACCTCATGCTGGTTGCTCGTTTGTCACTGGTCCGGATGAAAGGCAGCCGGGATAGAGCTAGAATATTGTTGTCTGCGGCGTTAAACAACATTCACCCACTCACACAAGAACATTTATATATATGAATATATATAATAATGTAATAATAATAAATAAGATAAGAAAGTTGCATTTACATTTCAAAATAGATAAAAAAATTGTCATTGCCAGAGAAAGTTGAATACAATATAATAATTTAAAGTTCAAGATAACTTCTTATAAATACTTAAGGGGAAAACGGATCTGACAGGTTGAACTTGAAACTGAAAATAGTTTTTTTATTGTATAACTTGCCACACACTATCCCTTATCACAACTATTAAGTAATCTTATGTCATTAGCAGCTATTAATACAACATATAATTATACACAGTCATGAATGTTGTTCATTTATATTTTTAATGACTTTTCTCACTCAGAACCATACACCTGACGAGGCCAGGCAAAGAACAGAACGCCAGGTCAGGCGGAAAAGGCAACGACAACAGCGCCAACAGCAACGAGGGCAACAAACAGTCATACGAGGAGTTGCTACGTCTTCTGGACGAAGCACAGAGGACTTCCGTGAGTTTCATATAGTCTATCTTTTTTCAAAACAAATAATATACCGAATTTGATTGAAACCCAGTACCCATTTATTGTGGGTCGTTGCTAATGTTGTAAGCCACAAGTAACATAGTTGACCTGAAGGTGTAAGGTGCCTTTAACTGACACACGTTACAACTGCAACAGTCCAGCACTCACTTCAGGGAGAACATCACTATTGCTTTGTGTCTGTAGATTGTGTCTTGGACAGGAGAAGAAGGTCTATGCATTGTGTTTTCTTTCATTGTAGAGGGGCCGAGTGCGAAAACCAGCTGGAGTTCTCAAGATGGCGCTGGGAGGAGTGGAGAGTAAGTTGACCGTCATGTGTGTATGTCATCTTTGATCCAGTTCTCGCATTTAGAAAGGGAGGTAATCCATCACATCACCAACTCCCCCACTCAACTTACTGCTGGAATATACTTAATACATATAAGTTACATTGTTCCCGGTTCAGTTTGCCCTAAATGTCAACTACTGCTACCACTTATATATTACCCCAGGAGATTCTAGGGAAGAAAAGGCACTCCCAATATATCATGCTTTGAGTGCGGTTTAAAGCATATGAAATGGTACACAATGAATGCATGTTGATTCTAACAATTGAATGCTTTGAATAGCTTGTTAGCAGGACACGTGTTAATCTGCAGTCGTTTCACGTAGAATTGTCGAAGTATTAACTAGACAGATGATATTTTTCTAAAATTAGTATTTATAAATAACTGCAACAGCTGTTATTTTATGAATGTTAACGAAACACTTTTCTGTTCACTCCAGGTGTCGTCACAAAGTATCAAGATGATTTCATCACACAGGCGTCCTGTTCAGCTTAAGGAATAATCCTCAGTCGCCCTTCTGTTGCCAGACATCCTCAGTCATTCTACTCTGTTGCCAGACATCCTTAGTCGTTCTACTCTGCTGCCAGCCATCCAACCAGCCTCGGTTACCCTACTGTTACTCTAGACAGCCTCAGTCGCACTGCTCTGTTGTCAGCCAACCAGCCCGAGTCGCCCTACTCTGTTGTCAGCCAGCTAGCCTGAGTTGCCCTACTCTGTTGCCAGACATCCTTAGTCGTTCTACTCTGCTGCCAGCCATCCAACCAGCCTCGGTTACCCTACTGTTACTCTAGACAGCCTCAGTCGCACTGCTCTGTTGTCAGCCAACCAGCCCGAGTCGCCCTACTCTGTTGTCAGCCAGCTAGCCTGAGTTGCCCTACTCTGTTGTCAGCCAACCAGCCTGAGTCGCCCTACTCTGTTGTCAGCCAGCTAGCCAGCCTCAGCAACCACGTCAACTAGGCGTTTCTCCGCTACATACGGTAAGTAGAACTTCATTTAATTTTAGTTCAAGATATAAATGACGTTATTTCTATGTATATATTTGTTGAACAAGTGTCGATAGTATCCGTTCGTCCATTATCGAAACTATTTTGCAACTCAAATTGAATTATCTACGTTTTAAAAAGCCACTGAATTATTCTGTTCAACAAAATACTCTTTCTTCTTCAGGTTTGGTACAGTCAATGTTACCTTCCCTAACACCTGCCAATTACATCGCTTCATGTGCAGGAATTATACTTCATTTCTATACCCATGTTCCGACTAAGGGCAGCCTACAGAGGTTATTTTTCTGTTGAAATGTTTGAACCAAGTGGACATGTACATGTTCATTGCTTCCTATAATGTACCAGATAACGAAGGTATCCCAGCACCGTATTTTGGCCGTATGAACATATCTTCATGTTTAATTCAGTTTCACCTCAACATGTTGGTGCCTCAGTGTCCAACGTAAACGTTCTACCTACACAGCAATACCTTGGAATCAATAGTTTACTGTTAATAACAGCTATTGTACTCGTGCTCGTCTTATGTCACTACTGCCAACTGGGGCAACGCACAGTGTTTATTTCGTGTGCCACTATTGCTCACTGACCAGATACATCGCCCATAAGCGTTACATACAGTCTTGATTTTCTGGACGATCGTCCACTTACAACACCTGGAGGGTCATGTGTACTTCCTGGTGACTCGGCGGCTTTAAGGTGTTGAGGGGTGTTTTATGTTTCATGGCTCGTTCTCCTACCTGAAACACCCGCTAACACCTTCTAGTTGAACGGTTACTCGGTTGTATTCACAAGCATCTTCTCGGGTAGTGGTATTTAGTTAGCGTCTAGACCGCCTCCGTGGTCTAATGGTAGAGCGTCCGCCCGGAGAGCGGAAGGTCCGGGGTTCGATCACCGGCCGCGTCATACCAAAAGACGTTAAAAGATGGTACTTGTTGTTACCCTGTCTGGCGCTCGGCATTAAGGGCCTAAAACAAGGACTGGTCGGCTCGGAGTCAGTATACTGTGTCTGAGTGGGGTATTCATGTTAAGCTGCGGCATGGTATCTGTGTGCTAGCACTAAAAATCGACATTAGTCCAGACTAGTACAAGCAGCAACACACACATACACGTGCATGCACGTCGCTATATAAGTGCAATAATCTTGGACCAGACGTTAAACCCCATTTCACCTCACCTCACCTAGTTAGCGTCTTTTGACAGTGACGTTTTCGAAGGATTATAAAGCAGAAAGGTTGTACTTACTTTAAAATGAGTAGCTCTTATCACACGAGTATTTCTTGTATAGTATTATTTACCCTTGGCTATGGCATCAATTTATTTCAAATAGTATTCTTGACACTTGAAATTAAAGACGGAGTATATTCCTAACCATGTTCGATGCCATTGGCATTATGAGGGGTAGCGTCGTTTGCCCGTCTGTGAATAACGTCATGATGTGCTATATGAGCAATACTACCCCAGTGGACCTACTGCTGGATACATTGTATGTCTGAACTGGAGGACGGTCCTCGCCTGATGTCACCACATACCACGTGATCTCACCACATACCACGTGATCTCACCACATACCACGTGATCTCACCACATACCACGTGATCTCACCACATACCACGTGATCTCACCACATACCACGTGATCTCAAGTCAACCACAAAGATGGATGCATCTTCAGCACAACATATTCACAGGGTGAGTTTCAAACTATATACTTTATTTGATGTTTGAAAGGCATTATCTTAATTATATCTTAAATTTATTCGTAGATACAGGGCATGGCATCTGTATTTTCTTTTCCAGAACATTCCTCTGGTCTACGCTATTCTAAATGAATGTTCCTGGTGTATAGGAAATTAGATCTCATCACAATGTCTTCATGTACAGGTCGCATTACCACTGCCATTTGATTGCATCAGATACCACGTGATGGGTACACAGATTCCAAGTCCATTAAGATGGATGTATTTTCAACACAACAAATTCATAAGGTGAGCTTCAAATTATATACATTATTTTCTTATGAGATATCAACATTATGAACAGCCTTTTGAAGGACGTTAATACGATGTACAAGCTTTACAAATATTTACCCGTATTTGAATAATGACTCCCTGAATACAATCCGACCTCAGCCATGTCTAACAAATTTATTTATGAAAAGGGGGGTTATTTTTTTGTTTTTCGCGGATATTCTCACAATTCTCGATTATATCAACCTTTCTCAGTGTCGATTGTCATATCTCGCCCACTTTTAGATGCGATCCTTCGGCCATCGCGCTTACCGACTTTGCCCAGATTATTGGAAACAACTAACGGGATACTTCCCTATAAAAAATAACGTCGTCCAATTTACGACGTCATCATGTTGCGAGGCCATGTTCGAATCTCCAGAAATGACGTCATGATAGAACAATAATTTATTGTGAAATAAATCACGCTTCGTTCTTCATTGTTCATATCGTGTAGCTATCTTATTTTTGATGTTTGAAAATTATGCATCTTTATTGTATCTCTGTAGGCTATTCGAAGAAAAAAAGACATCTTACCTGTAGTTTCCATTCCATTCCATATGACTCAACATCTAATCACAATTTGTATGTGAACAGGTCCCATTACCGCAGCTGTAACCTACTCATGACTCCCACACCTGACTCTCCTGTCAACTACACAAATGCTTATGGACAATGGTGAGTATCTGAATGCTGAGTTATGCAAACAATGAATCGATACAAACATCTGTAGAATATACATTGTCAAGATTCTGTTGAAAATTGGAAAAGAACATCACTTGTCAAAAACGTATATAGGCATAGCAGGATAGTATAACACACAAATTAATCTTCGCCTTTATACTGTCTTGCGCAAATAATGTGCAAAATGTCCCCATGTATATAACAGAAACGTGCCTGTATACAAGTATGTTCAAACATCCATCCTCTGAATTGATATCAAGCAAACGTTGTCCAACAGGCTTTTCCTCCAAGTCTCAAGGTCAAGCTTCCTACCTCCCTATATGTATACGAACCCTCAACGACCAGATTGGACTTGTCGTAATGGACTTCTTACTCCGCGATGTATCGGAACTCAAGGACTGGAGTGGACTAGTCTTTATCCCTTTCCTTACTCCGCGTAATCTCAAGGACTAACCCGTGAAGATACGGAGTAAAACAGCTCTTCAGCAACCCATGCCTGCCTTATAAGGCGGCTATGCTTGTCATAAGAGGCGAGTAACGGGTGGTCAGGCTCGCTGACTTGGTTGCTCATTATGTCAATCACTGGATTATCTGGTCTAGACTCGATTATTTACAGACCGTCGTCATATAGCTGGAATATTGCTGAGTGCGGCGTTAAACATCAAACAAAAATGTTTAATTACTAGCGTTGGGCCTCTATTTTGACTGCATCAAGTCAGAATGTTGTACATATTGCATTGTATACATTCTCAAAGACTGAAGTGGACTAAGGACCAGGTTGCATCACACCTGTGTTGGGTTGTGACGGTGAACACAGCACATCTTTCAGTATTATCATTGTCAGTGCTGTTGTATAACTGTGGTATAATAGTACTGACACCCATCCTTGGTAACTGAATTTATTCTACAACCAGGTAGTGGGCCTTCTCTTTCGTCAATTCAAAACTTATGTTGGGTGGTATAAGGATGGACAGTATCACATAACGCCATTACCACATCATAACTGCTAGGAAAATAATCATTGGATTCTGAAACATGTTTATGTGACATTTTCTTTCGGTCTCTGTCAGGAGGGTGGCTATATACAGGCGTAGTTGAGCCATGCTACACTGGATATGTTCAGCCAAGTGACTTTCTAAATAATGCATATTTAAAAATTAAAGCAAACGTAAATATTTGAATTTCACTAATTGTTTTGAATTTCAACGCTCAGTTTTTTGTTGCTGTGGGTCAACGTTGGGTTCCGCCATGTTAGTGGTGTTTACAGTTCAAGAGAATGGATATATACAGATGTGGTTGAGCCATGCTGCTCTGGATGTATTCATTTGACAACCTTTCTAACAAGCCAGGGGTTCTCCATAGTATCGGTACACCCTGGGATACCCAGCCTAAGCCAACTTTGTAGACAAGCGGTCTTTTACAGTTCCGGGTCATATTCTACCGCTGTCAGTGTAAATACCAAAACAAGTGATACTAATATTGATTATAGTGGTGATTGTATTTCATATATCATAGCAATTCACACATGTTTTGTGTATTCACAGTGTACTTTACAATATTACGTTTAGCCTCACAAAATCGCGAGGTTGTATGGTTGCCTAGTGGTGAAAGTGTTTTCTCCTCCAAGCCTAAGAGACCCGTGAAGATCCGGGGTAGAATAGATCTTTAAACCCATGCTTGTCGTAAGAGGCGACTAACGGGATCGGGTGGTCAGGCTCGCTGACTTGGTTGATGCATGTCATCGATCCCAATTGCGTGGATCGATGTTCAGGATGTCAATCACTGGATTGTCTGGTCCAGACTCGATTATTTACAGACCGCCGTCATATAGCTGGAATATTGCTGACTGTGGCGTTAAACAACAAACCAACCAACCAAGCCTAAGAACACGGTTCGATCCCCACATTCATGACGTCTTCCATGGTGTTCAGATGGATTTATATACTGCTAAAAGCGGCCTTACCCTCTCAGATGTATATTTTCTGTACAGTGCCGTAATCTCAACTTGATGATTGTATACTCACCCTGTACAAACCTGATTGAGAGCAACGTTTAAGAAAACACGACTGTGTAAATATGTGTATTCATTGTCATTGTTCATACTTATTGGAAAATAATTTTAATAAAATTTTAAAATGAACAATATTGTGTTATGTTGTCACCGTAACAAGGGCAATTAGGTATATTGGTTTGAGGCACCGCAATTTGCTGAGGCGTCCATTAGCCGTGTCAGGATGTGATCGTGGGTTCGAATCCCTGATTCACCCTGATGACTATTTATGGTTTGTCGACACCATTCTATCGTAGCACTGCACAATGCGGTACTATGATCGACACAAGTCACGTTAACACGGTCCACAGCCATATTTGCAGCAACTAATCAAGCAAGTAAATCATTTACATAGGCCCTTTCTCCATATAATGGCAAAACTTCTCAACATAGAAACAAAATATTTCTTCATACTTTCATTCTAAAAGGTTCCACCGACTCCGTGGTCTAGTGGTAGAGCGTCCGCCCGGAGAGCGGAAGGTCCGGGGTTCGATCACCGGCCGCGTCATACCAAAAGACGTTAAAAGATGGTACTTGTTGTTACCCTGTCTGGCGCACGGCATTAAAGGACTAAAACAAGGACTGGTCGGCTCGGAATCAGTATACTGTGTCTGAGTGGGGTATTCATGTTAAACTGCGGCATGGTATCTCAGTGTGCTAGCACTATAAATCGGCATCTCACTCACTCACACACACACACACACACACACACACACACACACACACACTCGATTATTTACTGACCACCGTCACATAGCTTGAATATTGCTGAGTGCGGCGTTCAACAACAAACAAACAAGAGTAAATCTTTCAAACGTTTTAAGCGCCAGGCAAATAACGAAGGAGTTGGGCCTCACATTATTAGATTATTGTAATTATTTTTAAAAAGGTGTCGTTTGACCATATGTAGAATAAACAGTTTGAATCTTAAACAAATACAAAATATACTCAGCAACAAAAGTTTCTGTGACACGATATAAAACAAGAACCTGATCAAAGTAGACGCACACATATGAAAGAATTCATATTTTCTAAAAGACAATTGACCAGTTAAACAACTTTACATATTTAATGACACATGTCTTGCACAGAAATTAAGTTATGACAAGAGAAAGATGCAAGAACAGAATTGTCAATTCACGCGCTAGTAGCGTGTGTCTCCCTCTCGCTTGGGTGCATGCAATGCATCTCGTTCGCATTTAACGGATGAAACGTCTAACACAGTATTGTGGGATGACATCCCATATCTCCACCAGCCTGTCTCTCAGTTCCTGTACTGTAGTCCATTTCATGTGCTCAGTTGGAGAAAGATCTGGAGAGCGAGAAGGCCATGGGATCACATTCACGTTGTTCTGTCCGAGTGCTTGTTGAACAACCCGGGCGACATGGGTCGGGTGTTGTCATGCTATAAAATGTTGATTCAAAAACGGCACAACGATAGGCTGATTGACCTCGTCACAGTAATACTGCCCGTTCAAATTGCCATTGAGCACTTGCAAACGAGTCATATGTCTCTCGATGATTCCTCCCCACACCATAACACTGATTCTCCGAAACGGCTCCACAACACACTTCTGAGCGTAACGTTCATCGCGACGCCGGCATACTCGTATTCGGCTATCGCCGTGGGAGAGGTGAAAACGAGATCGTGTATGTACATGTAGCGCGCGCGCGCACACACACACACACACACACACACACACACACACACACACATTGTTGAAGATATTCCGTGACAGAACTGAAGCACCGTTAAACCAAACTCATGCACTCACTCAAGCCAACCAGCTACTTTAGCACAATCTCATAATCCCCACTTTATATTAAAGGGCGAGTAAAGTTGGGAAAATATGATTGTGATTTGTTGCGAATGTAAATTTCCGAAGAGAAAAATTCATAATATTTATAGAAAGTATTGAATTTTCGTAGTAAAAGTGCTGAAATCACACGCTCCGCAATCGCCTTCAATGGCCACAATGTTTTACGTTTCTAAGCTTCAACCACTTTACAATGTTACAGACTTAAATCAAATGCATCATGAAGTTGCGAGAGAGCTTATATACTAACAGCTCAATGCATTTGAAATCACTTTCTCTATTTAACAGAAAGTGAGATAATGTAGATGTAGTTTCTTATCATATGTCGTCATATTTAAGTGCACGGTTTGTACCCACTTAGAATGCAGTTTCCTTTCTGACTATCGACATGTAGATATCAACATGGTGAATACCGTTTCTTCTACCCTATAGAATCAAAACTCAAATGAAAGGCAACACAACTAGTGAGTGATTCAGTAGGGTTTTACGCCGCTTTTAGCAGTATTCCAGGAATATCACCACGGGGAATACCAAAGTGTGGAGAATAGAACCCGGGTCCTCGGTGTGATGCGCGAACGTTAACAACTAGGGTACTCCGCCGCCCTGAAACAACTAAGTGTACGAGTGCATCACCTACAATGATTTAGATGATACACCTTGGTGTAAAGCAGGCTTAATTATTGAGGAGCATTTCTCCGTAACCGATTATAAGAATAATCCACCTATGGAACAATGTATCAAATCGTATAATGAACCTGTAACCTATGCTTCTTAACATGGAAATATGTGTTTATATTTTCGGTTTCAGTTAAATAATTATCTGGAGGACACTTGTAATAATGTGAGAGTAACGTATGAAACTTAATTAAATGTGTGACAAGTTTCCGGGGCGCGTTGATGATTGTCCAAACCCATATACTATTGCCACACATAACTCTAAGGCACAACTTTGGAACTATCAATTTACAACATGAGTGTTTGAAATAGCGCTCCGGGCTTGTTTCAAGAAGAAGGCATATTCCCTTTCCAGTGATGCTGTTCCATCGATCGGTAGTGATGCAGGTTTTAGAAGATAACTCGAAACATAACTAGGGCGAATCTTGGATTCGAACCCACGATCGTAGTTTTATGGAAAGCCCCAAGTACGCAAATGTGTACAACAAACTGCGGTGCCCTCGACAACTGGGCCACCCGTGCCCCCAGGTGAAGCAACAGCCATATTCAAACGATAGAAAATTCTGTGAAGATTCGTAAAATATTTATCTCTTGATTTCAATGATCTTTTAAACCAAAACAATTTATTTTTAGGAGAATAATACAATTTGTTACACTATATATAAGTATAAAGAACACGGTTTCTTGCGATTTAAAAAATTGATAATATACAATTATTTATTTCTCAATAACATACGTATACGCCTATCGTGTCATCTTGTTGGACTATACATGTGGATCATTTAGATCAGATCAGCATCTTGCTAATTCTGCTATTTTAGAACACAAACATCGAGGCTTAATGTGATGTTACCTACACTATGAATTTATCAAGACGTCAAAACACAATGACTCGCTTGCTCGTGGCATTCACCAAGTATTTGCAAACACCTGGCCGCCTGCATCTTTGGGGACGGTGCAAGGGAGATAATTTGTATTTGCTTTTGAGTTGTTAATTTAAAAACTGTTACACTCTACAGTGAAAAGATACGTACTTGAGACGCGGAAATATTGAGTAAAGGGTAAATAAAAGCGAATCTCTGCCAAAAGCAAAGTCGAATGTACTATTTTGACTATATCATGTGCATGTGTTTATGAATCACAGTCAAATAGTGACACCAGGTGTTCGCGACAAGTTTAGCGTATCCTGCCCTAAAGGTAGCACTCGTTCCAAATACATGCACAGGCAAGGGTATGCTGTAAATTGAGAGTGTGAATATTCTTAATTCTGAATAACATGCTATGAGAAACAAAGCTTCTCGTACTGAGTCATACATCGTTTCACAACCACTTCGGGTTGAAAAACATGGTTTGGACATGTCGTGAGGCACACATTAAACTGTATACAAGGAAGTGAACGTGTTGTGCCAGCGGTGTATTTGCCTTTCATCAGACGAATCAAACATTCGTCAGCGTGAGTCATAAAGCAAGTGCACATACACCCGGCTGTCTCACAGTATAATACGAATGCATCATGCATCAAAGTTCAACATCAATATTCATTACTAAACCAGTGTACCTCATTTCCGCCTGCATCGTCACGAGGGTACATTAAATGCACGTTTCAATGACATTCAATTACTCCTGTTGTCAGTCTAATTATACCGGGGCGGTCGGGAAGCCTAGTGGTTTAAGCGTTCGCACGCCGCGCCCAAGACCCGGGTTCGATTCCCGACATGGGTACAATGTGTGAAGCCCATTTCTGGTGTCCCCCGCCGTGATATTGCTGGAATATTGCTAAAAGTGGCGTAAAACCATACTCACTCAATCACTCTAATTATACCAGACACCTCAATCATCCACGGAAATAGAAAGTGGAAATTAGTGAAAAGCGAAAACATTTCGACAACATTCTGGTATCTTTATTCAATGTACATGATTGTAATTTTAGAAATATGTTACAGGTTAAAAAGTCTTAATACAGTGAAACCTCGATGGTCCGGAAACCCTTTCTTCCAGACGATGTTATTGGGAACACAATGCATGATAAAGGGACATTGATTTCAATCATGATTGGTTAAACCGAAATTTAATTATCCGGATCATTTGCATTAACGGGTTTCAATCTGCTTTTAACATGTTTGTTTAATGGACTGTTTATTTTTTATGTTCAGATACATGACTTTATGATTTACATTTGAAGGCTTTTTACTGTAATAGATATTCTATGAAAGCTGTCAAGATTACTTAGCTTTAACAGAGAAGGAGTGATTAAACAGAATGTATGGGACTACTATTTACACACAAGAATATCGCATAATATCAAAAGTTTCATAATATCCAAAGGTACATAATATGAAAAGTTTCAAATATAAAAATTATATAATATCAAAAATTACATAATATACAAAATACATGAATCTGGCATGCGTTTACATATATTTACAATTTAAACACATATGATGATAAAATAAGTTAATTATTTAAATTGCTTGTAAATCACCAACAAATATATACAACCGGTGAAGATACAGGGTTAGAATCGATACCCAGCAACCTACATGTATGAGAACAAATGGATCAGGTGGTCAGGCACAGTGACTGGGTTTAGAGCATGGCATCGTATCACAAAGGCGTGGGTGGTAGATCATACTATTTAGTAAAAAACGATGTCATCTAATACGTTTTCTTATATTGTATATAACATGTTATTATCAGATTATGAATCTGAACACTATACACATTAATGGATTAACTTTGTGAAGCATAATCTGAATGATTTGGGTGTCAGTGACACATGGCAATCCCCAAATGGTCTTACTACCTTCTCGCCAAATAATGTTATTTCTACAAGATTACATGATCAATATCTACAAGTATAATTGAGAAACGAAATAGAAAATACTTCAAATGTACCACATATAAGTTATTTAAATCTTAAAATATTTTGAACCCTATATTAAAATTTTGGATAATGTATATAGAACACCAATATGTCTTTTTCGAACTTCAAATAATTGACTTCATTGAAAAAGGCAGATGGAACAAAGTACGAATAACAAATAGACTACGTCCACTATGTGATACGAGTGACATGGGGGATGAATTTCATTATCTAATAGTATTAATCTGCCCGTTGTTTTAAGAACAGAGACATACTTGTATCCCATTATATTATCGTAAATATCCCAACAATCTGAAGTTTGTCTGTCTATACCACTACAAAAATAGGACTGTTAAAAAAATGATGCCAAGTTGTTATGCAAAAAGTTAAATAACATATTGTATGAACTATGTTGCTACACTGCATGTCCTTTGAATGTTATACTTTCATATTGTATATGCATATGCTCTTCTAATACCGTATGTATGTCATATGAAAACAATGAATACGTGTGAACTGTTGACTCGCGTCCACACAGATGATCAGCTGTTATTTACCGGTGCACCCTAACTACCCAGTCTGGAGTATACATAACGCTGTAACAAGGTCACACTGACACGGCCCAGTTACCGCGACACACGGGTTTGTTGACTTTCTGTTTCACTGTCGCCTAACAAGGAAATATTTCCAGTGTAGCGCTCCACGCACATTCCTGTAGTTCGGGTAAACGTTAACGGGTCAGTAGAAACGTCATTGTTGATAGATACAGCCATAGAAACCATAGGCGCTTCATAGGTCGGGTACAATCGATGAAACATTATCTCTACTGATCAGTGTAACTGTTGACTTTAATTGATACACCCCACGTCTTTACAATTCATCAATATCGAGGTTTAATCAATCATTACCCTATTCCGAAATACGAAACCGCCTCCTTGGTGTAGTGGATAGGGCGTCTGCCGGGGGAGCAGAAGTTCGCTGATTCGAACCCCCTCCAATCACACCCCACAGCGTTTACTCGTCACGCCTAAGACTTGGGTTCGATTCCAATGTGTGAAGCCAACGTGTCCACGGCGTGGATATTGCTGTAATATTGACTAAAACCCTACTTACTCACTCACTCACTATGTAGAAGTAATTTGTATGCGGTGAACCTCTATTTACACAGTTAATGAATGTAATGTACACATGATATTAACACCTCCGGACAATGCACATGGGTAAGTATGATTACATTTTACTGTTGACAACAACTTTGAGACATAATATCCGTATTCAGGAACCTCAACAGCCCTCATCACGCGGTCGTCAGCTGCGCCTGTCCTGCAATTAAAATATGTATAAATTTCCGTCACAAATTTAAGTTTCCCAAAACCTGAAGTTAATCCATCTGCGTATATATGTACAAACTGTCAGTGTGCACCGCTGAAGGCAGTTACTCTTGTCCTAAACCATGTTCTTGTTATTTTCTTATTGCATGTCATGAGAGTCATTTCCGTATGTTTGCTGGTGAAATGATAATAAACAATATTTTACAATTGAAACTATCGTATGAGAGTTGAACCCTGCCCATGTTCCTACCCGTGGTTGATCTTGAAAGCTGTCGACAGCGAGGGAGGGGATCTCTGGCAAAGGTAACTGAATGCGATGCCTATACTTGTCGTTTTCTTGTTCCAAAATTGGATTCCGTTTCCGTTTCTGGAGCAGGATACAAGATAATAAACATCTCACAATTCTATCATTCTTGACATTCGCACATGATACAACCGGTACAAAATAATATATATATCAAGTCTTCCGATAGCTGGAAGGGGTTCCTCGCAGGAGTAGGCAACGTAAGGTTTAAAGCGTGAGCGGATAGTAGAATCAATATCAGGCAATTTTGAGACAAGTAAGAATTTACAAGAAAGTGAACGAGTAAATATTTCTTCGCGAACCCCGGGTATCACATTTTGCATAGTGATTCATAAAAACATGTTCTAGATATAATCGGAATCGTATAATCGACTCTGCGTTTATGGAAAGTATTTGGTCGCTTTTACTTGTGGTTTCGAACAATCCCAGGCCAACACTGACGAGTGCATTTGTCACACAATTAGTCAAAAAGTCAAATTTGCCGAATAGTGAGTCCTGAGTAAAAGCTAATATGCTATTTCCTCCTTGACGACATTCCATTACTTTCGAAGGTACAATAATGACACTCACCTGCACGACTGCGTAGTCATCGCTAACCTTGTCTTTACCCTTACACATCGGCTTCTTCTTATCACATGATAGGAGAACCTCTACAAGGACATCGTGTAGAAATATGTACTGCGCCTGTAAGAAAAATCGCTACTATGTACACATTTGTTAAAAGTTTTGATAATAATGATGATGATGGTGATGATGATAATAATAATAATAATAATAATAATAATAATAATAATAATAATGTATTCACACCTTAAAGCATGCTCAAATCCCATCTCTCATCCTACCGGGTACCCAATCACGGCATGGGCTAAACCCTCGGGAGTCACAATGCCGGGCGCGGACACCCATCCAGTTACTCTACGCAAACAATGTTGATTAACTTCACCTTGTTTGTGACCTGTGTGTTGTACACAGGATCACGTGCCACCACAATGACGTGTCATGTAATGTATATGTCAGGTTTTATATGAAGAAAATACCTCACCTCAGTCTGTATCAAATCCATACGCTGGTGTCGGAGCCTGACAATGCACTCATAGACATCTACCACACCTTCCGCCTTGGCTTGTCCAATCAAATAGTCCAGAGCGATCCACGTCCCAGTCCGTCCTATCCCAGCGCTGAAAACAACATTCACTGCTGTGTAATATCAACATCTGATCATATTGGTTTAATGCCTCTTTGAAAAGTATTTCAGCTATACCACGGCGTATTAACTCATTGTGGAAGGGAAACCCGTAAGTCTCAGTCATTTATGTGGAGAAACCCACGTGAATGGGCTTATGCTGACAAACCAAGAATCATAACCAGAGCGATTCTGGGATACGAACCTGTGATTCTGGCGCGCTAGCGGGTCGCAACTCCACAAAGCCAATACCTACGCTTTTAGACGTCTGGTCCATGTGATTATGAGTGAGTGAATGCGGGGGACACCAGAAATGGGCTTCAAACACCGTACCCATGTGGGGAATCGAACCTGGGTCTTCATCTTGACGAGCGAATGCTTTAACCACTGGGCTACCCCATCGCCCCTGTGATTATGAAATCACACACACACACGCGCGCGCGAGCACGCACGCACGCACACGCACACACGTGCTATATAAGTGCAATATTCTTGAAAGCGACGTTAAGCCCCATTTCACCTCTACTGATTTGGTATGGACGTTCCAAACAGTAATACGTCCCACGTGTACACTACGGCTTTGACGTACCTGCAGTGGACAACTACTGGGCCTTTACTTCTTGAAGGTGCGTTCTTGACCAGTCTGTGGAACTCCACCAGCATCCCGACATCCTCTGGTACTCCTTTGTCAGGCCATGCAGTGAAGTGGTAGTGCTTCAGCGTTCTAGTCGGTTCTTCATCCTGAGAATCGTAACGTCAGATATCCGTAAAATGAACACGGTTAAACAGGGATGGATTGGTGTACCAGGAATATCCAAATTACCAAAGGAATACAAACAAATGTGCATGTTATTTCACGTATGGATATGTGTCTAATGTATGTAATCATAACCTAAAACTACAAATGGTGTCAGTAAGTTTGGAATCACTTCGCTTTGGACTTTTTAGTTATGTCACGGCCTATCAGCTTAGTAAGGGAGGAAAGCCCAAACTCAGGCCACGTAGTACTACTTTAGCATAGTCGTTCGTCCTGTGAATAGTACTGGTAGTGATAACGTTGACATGACATAATGACGTTGGCCTATGTAATTGTAACATTTCGTTTAGGTTATTGAGGCGAGGAAATGAGTGCACTCAATGACAATCACTAACAAATACACGCACACGGTCACAAGGTTATGCAGAGTTATGACCAGGAATATGAAACATTCACTGTCACAATCGACTCTGCTTTTAGTTGAGATTTAGCATGACTATTGAAAGTTTTATTATTATTATATACAGATTAAAATAAATAAATGCAACAAAGAGGGTTTGGGAGATCCTGGCACAGTCAGGCTGGTTAGGCTCATCATCAGCTCAGGGCCCTTGCCCCCTCTACTCGCAGCCCAGACAACGAATGGGACTGCGTTGTCGAAACCACCAAGAACTTTTCGGAGAATGTAAAGACTCCCCAATACTGCAGCCTTCTGCATTACCAAGATTGTCAGAATGACTGTATTCCTGGTAGCAAACCCGGGTACTCTCCCAATGTCAGTCAACAGATTGGGAGGTAACAAACCTACGGCACCAAGGACAATGGGAATTCGGACAACTTTGTACTTGGGATGCAAGCATGATATTTCAATGACGAGGCTCACATATTTGCTATGTTTTTGCTGAATCTTGTCAATCACATTAGTGTCAAAAGGAAAAAAGAATTCAATGATATAAATGATTTCATGCAAAATCACACATTGACGGTTTCGAGTGGGAAGTGACTGGTCCTGAGCAGCAAACAAAAAGCCTTCGGTTTCAGAGCTCGGGCCGGACGACTTCATCCAACTCTGCAGAGCTGCTACTCAACACACTGCGGATGACATTTTTGTATACTTTTGCATTTTGCCATTCTCAATTGAAACAGACCTTACCCTGTGTATTGAGAACGTCCTGACTGTGTAGTCCATCATCTCCTCCTCGGCCACACACTGAACATGGACATCGTCGTAGTTGGAACCTGGGTGGCCGAAGTCGGGCCAGTACTTCTCACACTTAGCCTGGAAAACATGGAGGGGTGCGTGATAAAAGGGCGACGTAATCATGCAGGAACTAAGTTAAAAGAATGACAGATTGGATTCTCTACAAACAAAACATTAGTAATACAAAGCAATATGTTTTTCTGACAAAGGATTTAGTGTGTGTTTTCTCGGACACCCGGTGTCTGATTTTCAGTGATCCCTACACAGCTTTTTTGCCTTTTACAATCGATTCTGCTTTGAGCAAAGATGTCTTATGAATATCGAAAGGGTTTTGTCGCTTTCATTATATTTACAGCACGAAGGATCAACTACATCTGTCCCAAAGCTACCGCTAATTAGAAATAGGGGGATACACAAGTAGATGGACTTTCGATTCATAACCTAGTAGACTCTATGCATACCGATTTTTTAAGAGTATCATATACGCATATACGCAAAAGTGATGTTTCTAGTTTTACTATTGACCCAAAGTAAAATACTTTAAACAGTCCATTCCACTATTGTTACAGTATCACATCATTTCAGCTATTTTTTATTAAAGCTTTGTGTTGGTATAATCTTACCTTTCTGTTTTCAACAAAGTTTGTCAACATGACTATTTTACTCGTTTCTGTTTCCCATATCATTCTCCAGAAATCCCATACGACATCACCGTATGGACCTGAAAGTACACGTGCATAGACTTACGTCATGAACATATTCAAAAGTGTCCTTGAGGTGACTAAATTTCATGATAACAGAACGTATGAAACAGAAACTACGGTTTAACAAACACACTTTATATGACCCTGCAGTAATGTCAGAAGAAATGTGGCCAGGATGGCTACGAGATAGATATGCAGAGAAACTTCGGAAAGGAAATGCTAACCGAAAGTAAGGAAATAGGTAGCATAAACACACAGTTACCTTGTGTAGCAACGAATGCTCTCGGGCGGCCGTATCCCTGAAATAACGGGATCGTGTTCGAGGTTAAATTACATTGCAATTTATCAAAACCGGACTATGAATTAGGTACTATTTAGCTCAATATGCCACTGTGTATATGTGGATTAACATACAGAACATTGTCAGACAGTCTGAAAAACATTTTTAATCTCTATTTAGAAATTGATTGGGAGGTTGAATGCAAATGATGGACGTTAACTTGAATACGAAACGAAAACCTTTTTGGACCTTGATCAAATCAACTGAAGATCTCATTTGTAACCATACGAATGCTGGATTCAACTCTTTCTATTATATCAACGGAAATGTTTTTAACCGAAGCCAAGTTGTTCCACCATTTATATATTTGCCACAAAGTACTTATATATTGTAGTCATTGATTATACATGTCCTTGTAAATTCATTACCTTTCCCCTGAAGGAAGTGAAGGTATATGATGGAATATATACACAAGAACTACAAGGTTTATATTCACCTCCTATTCGGATCCATCCTGAATTCCTCAGAGTAAAAGTACTTGAAATTACCAAATTAAAGAAAGCAACATAATAAAGATTTCATGAAAAGCATGCTTTTTCGAAAAAATACTCGTTGATGTTTATGTTAACAAAACCTTTAAACATTTGCCCCACTCCACGTCGTACATAGAAGAATATATATTGTTGCTGTTTACATTGAATAATATAAACTTACGTGTATATAGTTAGCGTTGATGTAGTCGGAACCAGGAATGTTGTGGACAGGCCCCAGTTTGACTCGACAGTGATCGTCTGAAACAATAAAAGAAAGCAATTTATATTCTAATGTATACCGATTCCTCCTGAAACTGTTAAATGTTCTGCACCCGTGGAGCGTCTGGGTAAGAACTGTCGTAACTGTATCGGGTGTCAGGTTCGGTGATTTGGTAGATTGAATGTCTTCGTATCCCAAATGTTGGCTGAAATGTTCCTTTATGCACATTTAGCTGAATTTCTGCTGGGATCGGGAAAGTCAAAACAAGGGAATTTTGCCATGGCCTTCAGGTTTGTGTGTTTGTGTTAGTGTGTGTGTGTGTGTGTGCGTGTTAGTTAGTGAGTGAGTGAGTGAGTGAGTGAGTGAGTGAGTGAGTGAGTGAGTGAGTGAGTGAGTGAGTGAGTGAGTGAGTGAGTGAGTGAGTGAGTGAGTGAGTGAGTGAGTGAGTGAGTGTGTGTGTGTGTGTGTGTGTGTGTGTGTGTGTGTGTGTGTGTGTGTGTGTGTGTGTGTGTGTTGTTTAACGCCGCAACCAGCAATATTCCGGCTTTTATGATGGCAATCTGTAAATTGACCAGACAATCCAGTGATTGACATCATCGGCGTCGATCTACGCAATTGGGATGCGATGACATGCATCACCCATATAAGCAAGCCTGACCACCCGATCCCGTTAGTCGCACCTTACGCCAGGCACAGTCGTCACCTACGGCAAGCATTGGTTGCTGAAGACTTATTCTAACTCGGATCTTCGCGAGTGTATCCCACATGCGTGGATCGATGCTCATGGCATCGATCCTTGGATTATCTGGTCTGGAGTCGATTATTTACAGACCGCCGTCATATAGTTGTAATATTGCTGAGAGTGAAGTTAGACAACAAACAAATCGAATATATGTAATAAAAAAATTCATATGACAACCCTTTCAACTTTCAAAAAACAATCAATAAAAACAATCTAAATGTTCTAAAAATAATCTTCTGGTACAATTAGCATATTCCAAATGTGTGAGTCTGAAATGACTGATGCAGTATATCAAAATTATTTCAATCCATGCTAACACACAGTGTTCCCAGTGTTAAAGGATCATTACTTCGTTATTTTAATGATCTGAGAGAACATTTTCTGGATTATCATTATATCGTTCTTTGCTAATAATTAATGTTTTGTTTCAAAGTAGTTCACCATTCTGTGATACACATGGTCAAACCATTAGAATGAAATCAGTGCTATTATACTTACATGGTAATATGTTTCGGTATCTATTCTTGAAAGCATTTCCTGGCATTTCAGCTTCGTCACAAGAACCAAGTTTACCATACGGAAGATCCTTGAAATATAAAGTTAATGACAAGTATTATGTATTAACATATAAGGTACCATGAAATTGCAGCATCATATAATTATTACGATACCAAAAAACATATGTTATCTGATACACAATATGATAAACGGTTTGTCTGAACGTGTGATGTTGAAGACAATACTGCTGACCAAACAAACCATTGTGCTTCTTCAATCTCAAATAATTGTGTAAAATACTCACAAAAAACTGTTTAGTTAAACCTTCATCGATTTTCATCTTTGCAACGTAGGAGTTGAGGTGTTGAACTGGGACTTCCGTTGACCACACACATTCCGGATACGACGTGTCGGCTGGGCGGTGTGGAGTCGGAACAAGACCGGATGTACAATTTGTTCGAGGCCGCGAAACATCAGATTTTAAGGTATAACTGGATGTTAGAGAGTGTGAGAGGGAAGACCTTGTCCTCTGTCTCTCGTTCATTCTGATTTCAGTAGAGGCGGCACTGTGCTCTCTCCCGCCGCTCATCAGGGGTTGTATCTCAGGTGCGACCGCATCAACAGGCGTTTGGCATCCTGGGCGATGAAATTGAAATTGTTAGATGGTTGTACTACTGTGTTCAATAAGTACCGGTTCCTCAGCAATAAAATAATAATTATTTAATGAGAGCTCTCTTATTAAGCAAGAACGGTTTTAACATTTAACTCTTTCATTGTGATCAGAGAGGATCATAAGAACTATGTGTCTGCAGGTTACCCTTAGGAGTGGTTTCAAACGTTGGATTGTCTATAGCTAAAACGGTTGATTGTTTTGAAGAATATGCGAAACATCGACTTCTGATTTTGCCCTGGACTTTCATATTACTTCTGAAACATAAGAAATGAATTCAAACGGATGAGAAAAAATCACTTGCGAAAATTGATAGAAATTATTCTAAACACATCATCTTTTGTATCTCAGAAACGATAAAAACGGAATCGGCGTGTATCAAATATCATAATAGAGCCAACACTGTTGTCACCAGAGTGACACGAGAGTCCAACTTACCGTCTCAAAACAAAGAAGGCCAAAACGAAAAGAATCGCAATCAGAAGACAAGGAATGACAATCCAGAGCATCTGCATCCGAGTTGATCCTGATAAAGAAATCACATTATTTTTTTTTTCTTAAAAACAAAGAATATCGTGCTATCAATATGTGACCAGGACACTGAAACTGACAGTGATCAAACACACAATAACATTTTACTTTTAAAATACTTTTTTAAAAGTATATTATATCATACATGATGTTAGCATGATTCTTGACGTTCAGTGTGGTTAGGATTAACATAACTACCCTGACAGTCGTGTCCCTCCAAGCCTTCAGCACAGGTAAGACAATGTCCTGTTCCGTCACAGCTGCCGCACCTGGGGGAACACCTGCTGCTACAGTTCTCTCCATAGTAGTTCTCCTCACATTCCAGACATGCAGCATCAACTCTGTCACACCTGGCACAGTGTGACGGACATCTGCTGTTACACTGAGGCCCCCACCAGCTGTCCTTACATCCATGTGTACAGTTTCCCGAGTCACGGAAACATTCTCTCCTTAAGCAGTTTGCATTACAGGTTCGATTACAGCGGTGTCCATAGCTACCAGGTTTACATCCATATAGGCAGGCTCCATCATTTATGTTGCACGTACCATTCAGACATGTGTTGCAAGATTTGCCACATGTTCCCCCGTACCAGTTAGCATTGCATGAGATACATGTATTTTCAGATTGGTGACAACTCGAACATTTATCTGGACACCGGGTGTCGCAGTGTGGACCTTTATAGCCAGGTTTGCATCCTGTACAGGAAGCTCCATGTTGTTCACAGGCATCGGTGACACAATGGTCTGGACAAGGTGTGTCACAGTGAGATCCTCTGTAGCCAACTGTACACTTGGCACACGTACCATCCTTTTGTTTGCATGTCTTCGTAGCACAATTGCCTGGACAAGGTGTGTCACAGTGAGATCCGCTGTAGCCAACTTTACACTTGACACACGTACCATCAGTTCTGTCACACAATTCTGAAGCACAGTTTCCTGGACATCTGATGTCACATCGGCCACCATACCACCCAGCAGTACATCCCTCGTCACACTCGCCTGTGTTCCCTCTACATGTGATATTGTGACATTGTTTGTTACATGCGACCTGACACAAGTTACCATAGAAACCAGCCTTGCAAGTCTGTGTACAGGTTCCATTAGCCATGCACTTGCTCAGTAAACAGTTTGTACAGGACTTATCACACATCTTGCCAGACCAACCTTTTTTGCATCCCCTCGAACACGTACCTTTGGTATCGCATACACCACCTTCACAATTAGGTGAGCACTTTGAGACACACGTTTCTCCATAATGTCCTTCTTTACACATACATCCCCCGCCGGTTTGGTCACAGATACACCTTTCATATGTTTGATTACAGTTAGCACCGAAGTAGCAGCGTTTACATCCACCATGGCATGTACCAGTCCACCTGCGACAAGTAGACGTACACCCAATGCCGCAGTTTATATTACAGTCAAGTCCCCACTTGCCATCGGGACACTCTTCCAGACAGGAACTGTTGTATGAGTCAGTATGATGTGATGCCGGCGGATTGGCACAGGATTCACAGTTTCTCTCAGCTGTGTTGTAGTAACCTTTCGCACAACCTGCACAATTAATGTCGTGTATCATTAGAAAAGTATTAGGAAGCCACTGTAATTGACATTTGAATTTTGATAAACTGTTTGTGTATACTTATTAAACTTCGTTTTGGGCAGATAGTGTATAACAGTGTTTAAAAGTTAACATTATATAGAAATAAGAAACCATAACAGCAATCAAGGTCTTATCCGAACTGTGTACTCTGTATACATAACATTTGGTTAAGTTGTGCATGTTAACAAAAGTTAAGGTTAGCTTTAGGAACGAGAAACAGATAAAGGAATAATAGTTCTATAACAAACCTTTTTCTCGGCAAATGGCACACGTCTTCGCACAGCTGACTGTAATTCCTGGTTGTGAACAATCCACTGTCTTGCAGTGATCCCCCAATGTGTCCACACAAGATTCTAGCCAAAGGCAAAATATAAGAAGATACTAGTGCGGTGTACACATGTACTGTTACAAAGAAATGTTATCTGTATTAACTGTATCACCAGAGGTGTCCTGGGTTACAATTTTGTGGAACATTCTCTGGTTTACAATGACGACGCCGTTAATGGCAAACTTTGGCCCTTGATTAAGTATTAACTTTTTGGTACCATTCATTCCGATTAATTGCAATATTAGTTTACATTAAGGTGGGTAGACAAGTGAGTCGGATACGATTAAATGCAGACGTACCAGATCCTGCTCTGAATGTTGCAATGATCACGATCCAGCAATATGCAAACAGCCGTGTCTGGAACAGAGAGACAATGCGGGAAATAAGGTCACATGACAGTTACCACACTGCTGAATTGAATAACCGCTCCCTTCTAGTACAGCTGAAAATGTTCTCGTCTATATGAAAACGTGATGATTGTGATGATGGAAGCTTGTGTTCCTATATTTTTCAATTTATATAAAATGCTGGTAACATGACCAAGGAGCTGTGTTAAAAATAAATGGATACAAAGCTAGTTTGGATTTATAATGTAATTCATTAGGAATAGAACTGTCATAGTTTGTTCCATCACCAAGTTTTGTCTCTACTTTGTATACACAAATCGCACGAGGAATTTGTCCATTTAGATTGGCAAATGATGAAAAAAAGCCAGCCTTCATACAACTTCCTTTCAACATATTGATTTGTACTCTAGAGCGTGGGGGCACGGGTGGCCCAGTCGTCTAAGGCGCCGCGATTCGCTGTGCAGAGTTGCGTCCTTTGGGCACGCCAGAAACCTATGATTGTGGGTTCGAATCCCGGTTCGCCCCGATTATGTTTCTAGGTTTGTCAGCACCATACCCGTGCTCGTGGGTTTCACCGAAGTGGTAAACGTCTGAGACCTGCATCATTACGGGCTTTCCTCCCACATTAAGCTGACACGCCGTGATATAACTGGAATACTGTTAAAAGCGGCGTTAAACCCAACTCACTCACTCACTCACTCTAGAGCGTATATCTCATACGACAATTACCCCTATTACATTCCACCGACCTTCCCCTTCTCAGCTCTATCATCCTTAACTCATCTCATTCTCAACTCCTGAAATTTGGAGATATGAAGGCTCTGAGGTTTCTGTTACAGAGTTGTTTTATTTAATCTTTGATACATATATGTCAAATGCAATTCCCCTCGGTGGGGTTGGATACGCTTGCCCTTTCGCAAACACCTTGTATCTTCACTATATTTGACAGTGATTCATAAATCATCCTTATGATATCGTCGGAATCGTACAATTAACTCTTTTCCCCTTATTATAACAATGGTTTTGTCGCGTATATTTATTTTTATGTTAATCTAACTGACATGCTACTGTTTCTCAATGTTCGAAACACCAAACAGTGTGAGGGTTCCTTTTGTTGTGAATCGTAGATTTCAACACTGTTTCTATACATTCAAATTGCTATTGTTTGCATATATATAATTCATATCTATATGATTATGTTATATACGTGACTATATATTACCTCCATGCTCCCTCTCCGTCCGAGATCACGTGTATCCCCTCCCTCTCTTGTGAGTTTAGTCGTCACTGTGACTAGGTCGGTTTAGAAACAGTCTCCCCTCATGGTGTGTACATCACACTGCACTACAGACGTTAGAATGAATCATAATTTCTATTTCCTGTTCACTCAGATTCGGAAATAGAACCACATCTGTACCCGGACATAATATGGGTTTACCCCAACTATTTATAGCTACGCATGCGTTATAATTCCGTTTAACATATTACCTCTGTAATACATGTTTTATATGCACCTGTTAGTAATTTACATGAAACAATGACATCG
Source organism: Haliotis rufescens (assembly GCF_023055435.1). Classification (NCBI taxonomy): domain Eukaryota; kingdom Metazoa; phylum Mollusca; class Gastropoda; order Lepetellida; family Haliotidae; genus Haliotis; species Haliotis rufescens. The sequence goes on along the minus strand of NW_025963779.1, from coordinate 70,640,031 downwards.
AACTTTGATGCTTTGCTATATACAATATTTATATCACACATCTCGTACGTTACACTGTCTGTATAAACAGTCAAGGCCCAACAATCCTTAAACTTCATACTGCAGTATTAGCAGGTACAACAAATTAACATTTTGCCTTTTCTACGTACACACTAACGCGCGCACGCACGCGCATATACCTACATACCATACACCAAATAGGGTAACGAGTACCATTTTTACGTCTTTTGGTATGATCAAACCACCGACCTTACGTCCTCCGGGAAAACGTTCTGTCCGCAAAACCGTCCACGGATGCGGTCGAATGCCGCCGAAAGTTAGAGCGTGACACTATTCGCAGTAGAAAGAATCTAAATACTTCGCTATCAGACAACTGAGGCAAACTCAACAGACATTTGATGGCGCAAAACTATAGGCCACGGAGGCGGTCTCACAAACAAATGTATGTATATTCTGGGGTATTAAAGAAAACCGATAACGTACAACACTGTCAGAAATGCTATCATGATACAATATGTTTCGATATTCTTGCCAAATTTATATTTGGACAAATTGTCGTCATATTTAAGCTTACGAGTCCACACAATTTGATTGAATTTAGTCACCAATACAATTAATATTATTAGAAACAAAAACAAATAACAACAATAGCAAACAAATAAAAGCATTAAACACTTTACAAAGATACAGCAAGATAGATTTTTTTGAGCAGCAGTAGATAATTGAACTGTTTGTTTATCTAACGATACGTGCAGGTGCGATTAACCTATGAGACACGAATAACTACAAATTACTTATGACTTAAGTTTGTAGATCTTGGTGAGGTGTTTTCAAAAATATTTCACAAGGTACAGATAAGCTTTAAGATTTCAGTTTTTTATATTACCCATTAGTTTTTGTCTCAGGAAATGTAAAAACATGTGGATGTCTGTCTCAGATGTAGAAATCAGCTCAATGAATCTGTTCCTGGAGCGACATCACATGAACTAGTATCGAATTTGTATATACCATTCAGCGCCATTTTTCAATGTCGGCTTCTCGTTCTTACACCGGATTCAACATGTCCTCGACACGCATGCCAGCCTTACACTCCAATAGAGCCTTTATTAATTCTGAACTTGCTACAAGGAATGCAATGTGTTGAGTACATAATTCAGCGATGTTAACTTTTACATTTCTTCTATTGATAACAGTTTCCGTGATTACATGTGAGAAAGTAAACGGTTAGAAATAGTAAAGAAAGTAAGAAATAAGAGACATGGTTGGGACTCGGGGAATTGTCTGAGTGGAATAAGTACATAGTGAATGTTAAGACCTTGTTATTTCCGTGTCTTGTATATGTAGTGAAATATCACATCCGTGAAGAGCGCATCGTATCATATCGGGTAACTAAACTCGAGCATGCAGATCAAGGCAATCGCGCGTAATCCATGTGTACTTAGTTTCAGTACGAAAACCGTTTGACTCTGGCGACAGTGATACATCCCGACGTTTTCTCCTGTTCTTATTTTTAAAAAACGCTTCCAATTTACTATTTTAGACTGCAATTCATGTTCACGATGTTGGTTGGGTTTTTATAAGAGTTTTAAGGCGACTTCGACCATGAAAGGTCTATTTGCCCCCGACATGTCAAATGGCTTTCAAGAAGAGCAAAGTGAGTTATGTAAATGTGATCAACCAACCTGCATGAAGCTTTTAACGAGGTACGGAGAAGCGTTACATGATCAAAGAATTAGGAAGAAGCCACATACAAAGCCAGTAAGTTGACTGGGGAAGAATCTGCCAAAACCATACATCAGCAATTTTTTACTTGACCCTAAAACCTGAAGACGTGTCCATTTATATCTTGTACGGGATTCCAAAGCTCCTACAAATCCGTAAACAGATATACATTGAAGGATCCAGCATCGCCAAATCCCAGTTTGAAAGATTAAGCATAATCCATATTCCAATCGAGGAATGATTTTCTACATTTTCACAGGAAGTATTTGACCCATACTGTTATACCAATGTTTATCATGTATATATATATGCCACTTCAATATCGTCACTGAGTGTGAGGTACATTTACACATAACTTTAAGTCGATTGCTTCGCCTGAGTAACACGGAAGTCGAGACTGCCTCCTTCATCTGATAAAGAATTTAAAGCTGACACATTATTCCTGGATGGATGGATGTCATTGGTCAGAATAGATATTCATGTAATAGTATTTACATGTGAGTAACAACTAACAAATAACAGAAAGTGACATATAGTCATGGATCAGTTATGGTGTGCTGACAACAAATGGGGTTTGAACAGTTCTCGGTAAAAACTAGGATCTATTCAACCCCCTGTTCAAACCACTGTCATTTTGTACAAAATATCGTTTTGTTTACAGCTTAGACAACCTTTAGAATTGAGGACAGTTGGTATGAAGGTTTTTTCTAAAGTATTTCCATTTGATATCACGTGTAAAAATAGATCACGGTGAAAAGGAAGTCAACACCACAGACACAGCCATGCTGAATGGAAATACAATGTAAGGGAGATAACTGTATACATACTACGTAATGAAGCATACAATGCTGTCTTTTACATTTGACACAACACATTAAGAAGAAAGAAAAACATATTCTAATTCAATGCAATCAAATATGTTTTAGAATTTTACAAATTCAAAGTTTACATACAGCAGTGCTGAAACATATTTAATCAAACCCGAATATAAACATCAGATATAAGATACAGATGTAGATATTAGCTGTGTATACCATACGGCCTCCCCGGCTGGCCCCGGTGTCTCATAGCGTCTCTGGTCTGTAACATCAACTTATCATACCACCCGTCACCTTCATCTGCACCAGCCGTTGGGTCAGCTTCGTCCTGAATCATTTCATAATATCGGTAATCACAATCACGTGACCCACCAAGCTCTTCCAGAGAGACATTATAGCATCTTGATTCCACGGCCAGATCGTTTTGTACAGGTGGTAGGCATACCCCACCTGAACAGAACACTACCTATGTACGTGATTCAGATGACAATGAAATAATATGTTTCAGAAGCGCAATGTCACACATAAACATAGTGTTCATTTGATGATCTGGTTAACAAGATATTAAATTATACAGAAACATTAAAAAAAACTCGGTCAAATAATGAACATGCAATTGAGTTTTAACGCGATTCTGCGGCAGATAATCTATAATGATTATTCTTTTGCATTGACAATTTATATGTATATTTGAATCAACGGATTAACAAATGTTGAATGAATAAGGCCAGTTTCTTTTCTTCTCGCTGGGCACCTTAAACAGAATCGATATGTGAAATCAAGGTAAAGTAACTCCATGATTAGTAATTTCATAGAAACTCTCTAGCAATATTGTTCTCAAATTCTTCTCCCAAAAATAAAAGAGATCAATTTGTTTTAAAATATATGATTTCGTTATTCTAGTGTCTTCTTATTTGGCTTAATATTAAAGTAAGTTATATAACAAGAAAATGCCTATGACATTTTGCATTGAGACCTCAAGGCACCTGAATGTCATGACTCCAATAGTTAGCGTCGACATTACTATGATATCGTGTATCATGGTGAAGATGTATTTGCCTTTTAGTAACCGAGAGGACATCCCCTCAACATAGGTAGATTACTGAGCTGACTTCAACCAAACCAAACGGTTCGAATACAGGGCACAGCACATGTATGAATCATAGTTAAACTTTAATGGAATATCTGAATGAAATAGTCACTCAAGCATTATTTCTTATCGTTAAGTCATAAACGGCATCCGTTACTTGTCCCAACTGGAGAGTATGACGTCATCCCATCCTTTCCTGAAGAATCCACACATTAAGATTGGCTAAAGCTTCTATATTTCACGTTGAAAACGCACTATACATATACTCAGGGTGGACTTTATGGACCTGGAAACTGGCAATAATCGTGTCTCTTAATTTTGAATATTATGTTATTCCCTTCCAACGTGAACCTCTTGTCCGATGTACATTTAGTTATGGAGGAGTACGGAAATATACTTAACTAAACTTTATATAGGTATTTAAATACCCATCATCACTTAATGAAGTAATCGATTATAACGCATTACTTCTTCAAGTCAACTGGCAAGGTGACCACGGGCACATTTGTAACATGATAGATGTTTGATATGACAAATCTTCCTCGACACTGCACAAAAGGATGTGCAAGTGTGTGTTTAACAGTGAAGTAGTAATGTTGATTGTTAATATTTTTGGAACGTGTTTTTATTTATATCAACAATAATCGTTTGTTCCACGTTTGTAAATCCATGGATGTGGTCAAATCACGCCACGACACTCTTAACAAATTGCCATGCTCGCCTGTATAGATGTTAATTTGTTTAACCATTCGAAATTATAATGAAGTTTGACAAAGTAAAATGAAGACGAAGCAAAATGTTTATTCTCTTGAATCACTCAAACAATAACACAGAAAGCTATAAGTGAGTAAATAAACTACATATTTTATATACAGATATTCACATTAACAGCGCTCCTTTAATTTACTGTAAATGTTTATGAGTGACTGAGTAAGCGAAGCTGGGTTTAACGCTGTTTTGATACGTCTTTCAATTATATCATGATGTCAGCTTCATGTGGGAGAAAAGATCGAAGTGATGCAGGTCTACGACGTTTATCACATTGGTGAAACCCATGAACACTGATATGTTGCTGACAAATTTAGAAACATAATTTCAAAGAACAGTGTCATCCTTTCATGTATCCACCAGAATTGGAAATATAATAAACAACTTGAGTCTAGCTCGTCAGTTTCTTACTCCGGGCGTTGCACAGATTGTCCCATGTAGGGAATTAAACTCAGGCATTTGCAGGGACGGGCGAAACCTTTTACTACTAGGCTACACAGATGGAGGATTAAATGTATTAATCATGACTTCTAACAGTCAATTACGCTTCTTTCCATAATAAGCGTATGTAACTGCACTGAAATGGTAAGATTTTCCAGAAGAACATGATGTAATTGATCTGACTGTCTCTTCTCAGTACAGAGACGTGTAACCCGTGCAAGGGGAAGCCTGTCTCAGCTGCTCGTAGCCTCTGTCTTCCAACGATACTGCAGCATCTGGAATTGTTGCATACTGAGATCCAGTACTGTCTCGTGGTTCAGCCAACTCATACAGTGACACGTCATCAACTGATGAGTAAACATTGTCCTCAAAACGGGGGGAGAGGTACACCGCTTTTCTCCTTTTAGAAACGCTGAAAAAAATATCGAAATTTTAAAACTTATTTTGGCATTTCACCAAATATTGTCTAAATTGAAATGTTTGAAACATTTGGAAAAGGGTTCAACCTTAATCATGTCGACCATGAATTACCCTAAGATACAGGCGCGATAAACACTTTATTATGCAAATATTGGCGTAATAATTTTTTCAACAGTCGTATCAGGATATATTAATTGGATGATGTTCATTAAATTGGATATGGCAAACTATTGCCCTGAAACAGTAACGCGAATATAAGCAGTTAATCATTTTCAGGGGAAACAGTAATAGTTTAAAAACAAGATTCCTTGTAATGAACAAACATGATTAAATCATATGTGTGTCTTGAATGAGAAAACGTTTTATAGAGCAACGTTAATGATAGAGCACACGAGGGGATACAATTAAGAACTGACAAACATAACAATTACAGCATAATAAACAACATAAAAATTACTAAGTCGGTAGGGAATCGTTTAAGAGAAGTCAAAATAGTATATATGTGTGTGACGTCCGAGGGGTACCCACACCGCAACACAGCGATATTGGTGTAATGAACGAACACAAATATAGTTCATCTGTTTCGTTGAGGATATATTTAACATTAACCCAATCGCCGTTGCCTTTGGATGCCTTAACTGTTATCATTCACATGCTTTCAGTTTCTTTTTCCCAACAGCATCCTCAAGTATCCACTGTATTATATCTATGATAAATCCCTTGGGCCCTTTCGCCAGCAGGGGCGGTCGGGTAGCCTTGTGGTTAAAGCGTTTGTTCGTCACGCCAAAGACCCGGATTCGATTCCCGACATGGGTACAATGTGTGAAGCCCATTTCTGGTGTCCCCCGCCGTGATATTGCTGGAATATTGCTAAAAGCGGCGTAAAACCATACTCACTCACTTTCGCCAACATGGCTTCGTTTTGAAGGGCATTCGAGAGACACGCTGCTAATAATAGCCGTCCAATCAGATTTTAGAAACAGCCATGGAATATCTCATATATATTGTGGTCGTTGTATATTTCTTAAATTGGACAATAGAGGATGTTAATTCAGATATTAATCCTATATTGTCACTGTAAGGATCCGGACTTACATCTTAATGGTCATGGCCACAATGATAAGCAGCAGAATTGCAACTACAGAGGTCCATATTAGTGTTGATGGCTGCAGACTCTTCGACGCTGAAATATGATACAAAAGAGATAGATCAATGGCACGGAACTTACAAAAGTTCTATTCATGTTCATATATTAAGATGTATTTGAAACTATGATTTTTCACTGGGAAATGTTGTCAAAATGTCTAACTGTTTGTCTTTGCCTATTATGTCGAAGATCTACGTTTAGTGAGTTATTCTATGCTTTTTGAGATTTATTCCGCCGGTAAATAATAATTCATTTCACATGTCATAATTCTAACGTCATTTATTGACTTGTACAATCCATATGTCCACCTTGTGTGTATTGTAATCGATCAGAATAAATGTGTTTCATATAACGTTTAATGAAAATATATTTATTCTGAAATTAGATAATGCTTCTCTTAATACATAGACTAAGTCGTGAAGACATCTCCTCGACTTTAAGGTCGCGATTCCTAATTTGCACGTACATGTTCATGCACGGCGCACCATTCCGATGTTTGCGTATTTGTTGGGAGCAAGATACTCTCACACGTGGATTTTTAATGTGAACAGCATACAGTGATGGTTTAGCTGTCAGGTGCTAAAAAACAACAACTTTTGTTTACCGTAAATAACGTTTACGCAATGCCAATGTTTGTTGAAAATTAACGTCTACGCGGCGTGGGTTTGCTGCCAGGCATTTTAACATCGAAACACAATATATTCTCTTTGGAGACGTAATCTACTGCGGGGCAACTTGCCACAGGCCGGTCCGACCACGTATGACGTCACGTCACAAAGATAACCATATTCGATTGGTGCGTTTTCGGAATCGATACCAAACTGCCACTTTAACAACTCCGACAATTCCTGGATTGAGACCAATTTGAGGCAGAACTGTACGCAACCCGTTGAGGGAGCACAACATCCTGCTCCGGCGTCCCAGTAATAGCCAAATCTTGGTTTCACGTCACCGTCAGGCACGTCTTGCTTGGTGTAGACAGCCTCAAAAGCTTCATAAGACAGGACTGGGACATCATACTGTTCACAGCGGAGTCCATGTTTCATCTGGACAGCTATGATGGTCGTGCAAGGGTCTGCAGGCGTCCAAGAGAACGTTTTAGCAACGCTTGCGTTACTCAACGTCGTCAGTTTTGGAATTGTAATGGTATGGAGTGGCATCACAACTCATGGGAGAACACAAGTCAACTCTGAATGGCGTAAGGACCTTTGTGCAATGCATGTTGCAGGACGATAATGCCCGCCAACATAAAGCAACAGACGCTGAGGCAATATAACACTGCTGTACTGCCATGGTCGACTGTTTCCCCTGACCTCTTCCACACAGAACACCTCTCGGGTGAGGTGAAACGACGACAACGAAGGGATCAAAACCAGCCGGTTAAGCTTGCTCATTTGGGAAAATCTTTTGGTTGACATTTAGAACAACATCCCAAAGGCTTTTTTCAATCACCTGGTGTCTTTTATGCGCCGCCGCTGACTCCCCTGTATCAAGGGAAATGGTTGTCACACCCGATAACTGACTTTGTTAATTGAGTTGTTACACAACCCCTCTCGTTGGGCGTGGCGCTCTGTCTCCTGTTACCATGTATGAGTTTTGTCAATGAATTTGTTATGACAAAACATTGATCAGACGAATGACCAATTTATTTAATAGCATGACATTTACACTGCTTTATGTGAAGCACAGTTACTTTTTCCGTTAGTATATGTCATGGGCCTATGGCGTGAGTGAGTGAGTGAGTGAGTGCGTGAGGGAGTGAGTGAGTGAGTGAGTGAGAGTGATTTATACACAGATATATTCTTTTCTAGAAACTCTATCATCTTATCAATAATCATATTTTCTGACAGTCATAGAAATAGCTGGTGGTGATGTGAAACAGGAAGTAACTTCGCTTTCAAGATTATGCAACGAGCATGCAAGTGTGTGTGTTGCTGCTAACTACCCACTGAGATACTATACCGCGGTTTTAACATGAATATCCCACTCAGACACAGTATACTGGCACCATGCCTACCAGTTTTTGTTTTATCCCGAGAAGAGCTCCATGCAAGGTAACAACAAGTGTATTATCTTTTGGTATGACGCACCCGGGGATCGAATCTATACCTAGTGATGCTTATCCTCTTATCCCGAGAAGGCTTTGAATGTTGTAACCTTGATCAAGCAAGATTTTAAAGGGCCTCATACGACTCTAGCTCAAAAGTTGTTTGATCAAGGTTACATCATTTAAGGAAAATTATAACAATGGATCACTGAAAATTTCACTAGGGGTTAGTTAAAAGGTTAAGTATGTAGCAGCCACAACTTACACAACATTAATATATATGTGTTTGTTGTTAACGCCGCACAACAATACTAATGCTATGCGACGGTTGAATCTTTACTGGCAATCCAGTAACACAGGAGCTCGTTTATGATTTTGTTGAAACTATAAATGATAGGTTACCTTTGAATTACTTCCTCAGCTTACATACTTAAGAAATACGTTAGTTTCGCAACACAGTGGAGGGAAATGGTGTCTCGGCCAAAACGCCGTTTCTTTCTGTCAGGTGAGCTAACAAAAGGAACGTTACCATGACAGTTGTCTCCCTCCCAGCCTTCAGCACAGGTAAGACAGTGTCCTGTTCCGTCACAGCTGCCGCACCTGGGGGAACACCTGCTGCTACAGTTCTCTCCATAGTAGTTCTCCTCACATTCCAGACATGCAGCATCAACTCTATCACACCTGGCACAGTGTGACGGACATCTGCTGTTACACTGAGGCCCCCACCAGCCGTCCTTACATCCGTGTGTACAGTTTCCCGAGTCACGGAAACATTCTGTCTTTAAGCAGTTTTCATTACAGGTTCGATTACAGCGGTGTCCATAGCTACCCGGTTTACATCCATATAGGCAGGCTCCATCAGTTATGTTGCATGTACCATTCAGACATGTGTTGCAAGATTTGCCACATGTTCCCCCGTACCAGTTAGCATTGCATGAGATACATGTATTTTCAGATTGGTGACAACTCGAACATTTATCTGGACACCGGGTGTCGCAGTGTGGACCTTTATAGCCAGGTTTGCATCCTGTACAGTTAGCTCCATGTTGTTCACAGGCATCTGTGGCACAATGGTGTGGACATGGTGTGTCACAGTTAGATCCGCTGTAGCCAACTGTACACTTGACACATCTACCATCATTTTGTTCGCATGTCTTCGAATCACAATTACGTGGACATGGTGTGGTACAGTTAGAACCCATGGAACTATTCTGACAGTGTGAACATGCACCATTAGTTCTGTCACACAATTCTGAAGCACAGTTTCCGGGACATCTGATGTCACATCTGCCACCATACCACCCACCAGTACATCCCTCGTCACACTCGCCTGTGTTCCATCTACATGTACTATTGTGACATTGTTTGTTACATGCGACCTGACACAAGTTACCATAGAAACCAGCCTTGCAACCTTCTGTACAGGTTCCATTAGCCATGCACTTGCTCAGTAAACAGTTTATACAGGAGTGATCGCACATCTTGCCAGACCAACCTTCCTTGCATCCCCTCGAACACGTACCCGTGGTATCGCATACACCACCTTCACATTTAGGTGAGCACTTTGTGTCACACGTTTCTCCATAATGTCCTTCTTTACACATACATTCCCCGGCGGTTTGGTTACAAATACACCCGTCATGTATATGATTACATTTAGGACCCCAGTAGCAGCGTTTACATCCACCATGGCATAGACCAGTCCACCTGCGACAAGTAGACTTACACCCAATGCCGCAGTTCGTATTACAGTCAAGTCCCCACTTGCCATCGGGACACTCTTGCACACAGGAACTGTTGTATGAGTCAGTACGATGTGATACCGGCGGTTTGGCACAGGATTCACAGATTCTCTCAGCTGTGCTGTAGTAACCGTTTGCACAACCTGCACAATTAATGTCGTATTATTAGGAAAGTATTATGAAGCCACTGTAATTGACATTTGCATTTCGAGAGACTGTTTGTGTATACTTATCAAACTCTGTTTTGGGCAGATATTTTATATCAACGAATATCATCAATATATTGTGTTTAGAAGTTAACATAATAGAAATACGAAACAACAACAGCAATCAAGATCTTATCCAAATTATGTACTCTGTATACATAACATTTGATTAAGTTTTGCATGTTAACAAAAGTTAAGGTTAGCTTTAGGAACGAGAAACAGATAAAGGAATAATAGTTCTATGACAAACCTTCTTCTCTGCAAGTGGCACACGTCTTCTCACAGACGACATCAATTCCTGGTTGTGAACAATCCAATTTCTTGCACTGATCCCCAAATGTGTCCACACAAGATTCTAACCAAAGGCAATATATAAGAAGATACTAGTGCGGTGTACACATGTACTGTTACAAAGAAATATTATCTGTATCAACTGTATCACCAGAGGTGTCCTGGGTTACAATTTTGTGGAACATTCTCTGGTTTACAATAACGCCGCCGTTAATGGCAAATTATGGCCCTTGATTAAGTTTTAACTTTTTGGTATCAATGATTCTAATTAATTGCAATATTAGTGTACATCAGGGTGGGCAGAGATCATAAACAAGTGACTCGGATACGATAAAATGCAGACGTACCATATCCTGCTCTGAATGTTGCAATGATCATTAGAAAAGTATTATGAAGAAACCGTAATTGACATTTGCATTGAATACTTATTAAACTCTGTTCCGGGCAGATATTGTATATCAACGAATATCATCAATATATTGTGTTTAGAAGTTAAAATATATAGAAATAAGAAACAACAACAGCATTCAAGATCTTATCCGAATTGTGTTCTCTGTATACATAACATTTGGTTAAGTTGTGCATGTTAACCAAAGTTAAGGTTAACTTAAGGAACGAGAAACAGATAAAGGAATAATAGTTCTATGACAAACCTTCTTCTCGGCAAGTGGCACACGTCTTCGCACAGACGACATCAATTCCTGGTTGTGAACAATCCACTGTCTTGCAGTGATCCCCCAACGTGTCCACACAAGATTCTAGCCAAAGGCAATATATATAGAGGTTATCACGCGAGTGTGTTTGGGGATGGTAAATATCCTGCATTAGGAATAAACATTGTATTTAGCGAGCCTTGGCGAGCTAAATACATAGTGTTTATTCCTAATACAGGATATTTACCATCCCCAAACACACAAGCGTGATAACCTCTTTATCATATAATGTCATTCTTTAATTCTGTGCTTTAAAATCGCTTTCCCTCTCTCACAAACATTACCGAAACATTGCGAGTTTTCCTGGAATGGGCGCATTAATATTTATTACGTCACAGGGTAAGTGATGTGTCAGTAGGTCTGTGATAGTAGCCAATATAGTTCCAACTGAAATCTGTTTCATATACAGTGGCGAAGCAACTTATACGCAAAACAACAGTTGTTTTTAATTGCCTTTCGTGGCAATCCATCGGTCTGTCCGCTAGAGTAACTGCCCTTTGTCAAAGGGAAGCTACTCTAACCCTAGTCTATGAGTCACGGCCACGGTCAGACGTTGTTGACAGTCGGTCTGTCCTTTCATAACGTTTAGAAGTGTAGTCGGATGTACACACAGCGACAAATCGAAACAAGGTAACAGTTCAAACATATTTCGGCCGAATCCAACCATTTTGATTTGTGGAGAAGGTTTCAAGCCACAGAGGTCTACAAGCACAGATTTGGCTACTGATCCCGCTTGGCTAGGCCTCGTGCCCTCGCAAAATTGTTTCGAAATTTATATCTCGAAAGTTGCCAAAACTTATAAAATGCCTTAGCTACGTCACGGTTAGACACTGATTTATTATATTAGACTGTTCGTTGGATAATGAAAGCAATTATCCCTGTAGTTTATCCAGATTCACGATGGTTAATTCTGACTCGATCGCCGAATGACGAGGGCGACGCCATGTTTGTTTATAAACAGTGAAAGTAGTCCTACTTGACCTTTGATATTTGCATCTCTATCCGCATATGACCCCAACGGATATCGTTTTTATCCGTTGGCTTTATCCTGCCGAGAAACCTACCCATTATATGATAAAAGAAGATACTAGTGCGGTGTACACGTGTACTGTTACAAAGAAATATCATCTGTATCAACTGTATCACCAGAGGTGTCCTGGGTTACATTTTTGTGGAACATTCTCTGGTTTACAATAACGCCGCCGTTAATGGCAAATTATGGCCCTTGATTAAGTTTTAACTTTTTGGTATCATTCATTCCGATTAATTGCTATGTTGGTTTACATTAAGGTGGGTAGACAAGTGACTCGGATACGATAAAATGCAGACGTACCAGATCCTGCTCTGAGTGTTGGAATGATCACGATCCAGCAATATGCAAGCAGCCGTGTCTGGAACAGAGAGACAATGCGGGAAATAAGGTCACATGACAGTAACCACACTGCTGAATTGAATAACCGCTCCCTTCTAGTACAGCTGAAAATGTTCTCGTCTATATGAAAACGTGATGATTGTGATGATGGAAGCTTGTTTTCCTATATTTTTAATTTTTAATTTATATAAAATGCTGGTAACATGACCAAGGAGCTGTGTTAAAAATAAATGGATACAAAGCTAGTTTGGATTTATAATGTTATTCATTAGGAATAGAACTGTCATAGTTTGTTCCATCACCAAGTTTTGTCTCTGCTTTGTATACACAAATCGCATGAGGAATATGTCAATTTAGAATGGCAAATGATGAAAAACAGCCAGCCTTCATACAACTTCCTTTCAACATATTGATTTGTACTCTAGAGCGTGGGGGCACGGGTGGCCCAGTCGTCTAAGGCGCCGCGATTCGCTGTGCAGAGTTGCGTCCTTTGGGCACACCAGAAACCTATGATTATGTTTCTAGGTTTGTCAGCACCATACCCGTGCTCGTGGGTTTCACCGAAGTGGTAAACGTCTGAGACCTGCATCACTTCGGGCTTTCCTCCCACATTAAGCTGACACGCCGTGATATAACTGGATTACTGTTAAAAGCCGCGTTAAACCCAACTCACTCACTCACTCACTCACTCACTCACTCACTCTAGAGCGTATATCTCATACGACAATTACCCCTATTACATTCCACAGACCTTCCCCTTCTCAGCTCTATCATCCTTAACTCATCTCATTCTCAACTCAAAATTAGGAGATATGAAGGCTCTGAGGTTTCTGTTACAGAGTTGTTTTATTTAATCTTTGGTACATATATGTCAAATGCAATCCCCTTCGGTGTGGTTGGATAGTTACCCTTTCGCAAACACCTTGTATCTTCACTATATTTCACAGTGATTCATAAATCATGCTTATGATATCGTCGGAATCGTACAATTAACTCTTTTCCCCTTATTATAACAATGGTTTTGTCGCGTATATTTATTTATATGTTAATCTAACTGACATTCTACTGTTTCTCAATGTACGAAACACCAAACAGTGTGAGGGTTCCTTTTGTTGTGAAACGTAGATTTCAACACTGTTTCTATACATTCAAATTGCTATTGTTTGCATTTATATAATTCATATCTATATGATTATGTTATATACGTGACTATATATTACCTCCATGGTCCCTCTCCGTCCGAGATCACGTGTATCCTCTCCCTCTCTTGTGAGTTTAGTCGTCACTGTGACTAGGTCGGTTTAGAAACAGTCTCCCCTCATGGTGTGTACATCACACTGCACTACAGTCGTTAGAATGAATCATAATTTCTATTTCCTGTTCACTCAGATTCGGTAATAGAACCACATCTGTACCCGGACATAATATGGGTTTACCCCAACTATTTATAGCTACGCATGCGTTATAATTCCGTTTAACATATTACCTCTGAAATACATGTTTATATGCACCTGTTAGTAATTTACATGAAACAATGAGATCGAACTTTAATGCTTTGCTATATACAATAATTATAACACACATGTCGTACGTTACACTGTCTGTATAAACAGTCAAGGCCCCAACAATCCTTAAACTTCATACTGCAGTATTAGCAGGTACAACAAATTAACATTTTGCCTTTTCTACGTACACACTAACGCGCGCACGCACGCGCATATACCTACATACCATACACCATAGAGGGTAACAAGTACCATTTTTACGTCTTTTGGCATGATCAAACCACCGACCTTACGTCCTCCGGGAAAACGTTCTGTCCGCAAAATCGTCCACGGATGCGGTCGAATGCCGCCGAAAGTTAGAGAGTGACACTATTCGCAGTCGAAGGAATCTAAATACTTCGCTATCAGACTACTGGGGCAAACTCAACAGACATTTGGTGGCTCAAAACTATAGGCCACGGAGGCGGTCTCACAAACAAATGTATGTATATTCTAGGGTATTAAAGAAAACGGATAACGTACAACACTGTCAGAAATGCTATGATACAATATGTTTCGATATTCTTGCCAAATTTATATTTGGACAAATTGTCGTCATATTTTATAATAAACTTACGAGTCCACACAATTTGATGGAATTTAGTCACCAATTCAATTAATATTATTAGAAACAACATAAAATAACAACAATAGTAAACAAATAAAAGCATTAAACACTTTACAAAGATACAGCAAGATAGATGTTTTTGAGCAGCAGTAGATAATAGAACTGTTTGTTTATCCAACGATACGTGCAGGTGACTGAGTGCTCAGCGATTAACCTATGAGACACGAATAACTACAAATTACTTATGACTTAAGTTTGTAGATCTTGGTGAGGTGTTTTCAAAAATATTTCACAATGTACAGATAAGCTTTAAGATTTCAGTTTTTTATATTACCCATTAGTTTTTGTCTCAGGAAATGTAAAAACATGTGGATGTCTGTCTCAGATGTAGAAATCAGCTCAATGAATCTGTTCCTGGAGCGACATCACATGAACTAGTATCGAATTTGTATATACCATTCAGCGCCATTTTTCAATGTCGGCTTCTCGTTCTTACACCGGATTCAACATGTCCTCGACACGCATGCCAACCTTATACTCCAATAGAGTCTGCATATTCACGGGAAGTATTTGAGGCAAATATCATGTAGCATTTGATGAAAAAGAAGACCCCCACCCCCACCTCCCCTCCCAAAACAATAATAATAGTTGATAATATACAAACAGCCTCGCTGAGACCCATATAAAGCCAGACCGAATTATTCCGTGGTCTGTTTGTAATAGTTATCTAAACTGGCTATGGGACTTATGGGTTAACATGTAACATTTGGCCCACTTGTTATCAAAATATCTTGTTGGTTGTTCAGTTTGTGTTTTATTTACACCGTGTAATGCATGACATTTGTTTGGAAGTTTACAGCAATAATAAGAGGGAGACAGTACCGCTCATTGTTAATGCACAAGCAGTGTAAGGGAGAGAACCGCACAAGATCCAAAATCATGAATGACTGTTTGTTGTTGTCTGAGTAAAGCCTTGCATGATAATTACTGTTGTGTGTTGTTTGAATTAGATGTTTATCAGCCGGAAAGTATTTTATTTTACATAAAGGTATAATATCTCTATATAAGTGCAGGGTTGAGAAAAACAGACATGAAGTTAAAATATAACAAATGTGAATATTACAAAATACAAATTGTTTCAAATATAATCTCTTTGACAAATATGTAAGAGGAAGGAGAGAAATACTGTACTATAACAAACCCATACTGTTATACCAATGTTTATCATGTATATATATATGCCACTTCCATATAGTAACTGAGTGTGAGGTACATTTACACATAACTTTAAGTCGATCGCTTTGCCTGAGTAACACGGAAGTCGAGACTGCCTCCTTCATCTGATAAAGAATTCAAAGCTGACACATTATTCCTGGATGGATGGATGTCATTGGTCAGAATAGATATTCATGTAATAGTATTTACATGTGAGTAACAACTAACAAATAACAGAAAGTGACATATAGTCATGGATCAGTTATGGTGTGCTGACAACAAATGGGGTTTGAACAGTTCTCGGTAAAAACTAGGATCTTTTCAACCCCCTGTTCAAACCACTGTCATTTGGTACAAAATATCGTTTTGTTTACAGATTAGGCATCCTTTAGAATTGAGGACAGTTGGTATGAAGGTTTTTTCTAAAGTATTTCCATTTGATATCACGTGTAAAAATAGATCACGGTGAAAAGGAAGTCAACACCACAGACACAGCCATGCTGAATGGAAATACAATGTAAGGGAGATAACTGTATACATACCACGTAATGAAGCATACAATGCTGTCTTTCACATTTGACACAACACATTAAGAAGAAAGAAAACACATATTGTAATTCAATGCAATCAAATATGTTTTAGAGTTTTACTAATTCAAAGTTTACATACAGCAGTGCTGAAACATATTTTAATCAAATCCTAATATAAACTTCAGGTATAAGATATAGATGTAGATATTAGCTGTGTATACCATACGGCTTCCCCGGCTGGCCCCGTCTCACAGCGTCTCTGGTCTGTAACATCAACTGTATCATACCACCCGTCACCTTCATCTGCACCAGCCGTTGGGTCAGCTTCGTCCTGAATCCTTTCATAATGTCGGTAACCACAATCACGTGACCCACCAAGCTCTTCCAGAGAGACGTTATAGCATCTTGTTTCCATGGCAGTGTCGAGTTAGTGTCGACATTACTATGATGTAGTGTATCATGGTGAAGATGTATTTGCCTTTTGGTAACCGAGAGGTCATCCCCTCAACATAGGTAGATTGCTGAGCTGACTTCAACCAAACCAAACGGTTCGAATACAGGGCACAGCACATGTATGAATCATAGTTAAACTTTAATGGAATATCTGAATGAAATAGTCACTCAAGCATTATTTCTTATCGTTAAGTCATAAACGGCATCCGTTACTTGTCCCAACTGGAGAGAATGACGTCATCCCATCCTTTCCTGAAGAATCCACACATTTAGATTGGCTAAAGCTTCTATATTTCACGTTGAAAACGCACAATACATATACACAGGGTGGACTACATGTCCATTATGGACCTGGAAACCGGCAATAATCGTGTCTCTTAATTTGAATATTATGTTATTCCCTTCCAACATGAACCTCTTGTCCGATGTACATTTAGTTATGGAGGAGTACGGAAATATACTTAACTAAACTTTATATAGGTATTTAAATACCCAGCATCACTTAATGAAGTAATCGATTATAACGCACGTGTATTACTTCTTCAAGTCAACTGGCAAGGTCACCACATTTGTAACATGATAGATGTTTGATATGACAAATCTTCCTCGACACTGCACAACAGGATGTGCAAGTGTGTGTTTAACAGTGAAGTAGTAATGTTGATTGTTAATATTTTTGGAACGTGTTTTCATTTATATCAACAATAATCGTTTGTTCCACGTTTTGTAAATCCATGCATGTGGTCAAATCACGCCACGATACTCTTAACAAATTGCCATGCTCGCCTGTATAGATGTTAATTTGTTTAACCATTCGAAATTATAATAAAGTTTGACAAAGTAAAATGAAGACGAAGCAAAATGTTTATTCTCTTGAATCACTCAAACAATAACACAGAAAGCTATAAGTGAGTAAATAAACTACATATTTTATGTACAGATATTCACATTAACAGCGCTCCTTTAATTTACTGTAAATGTTTATGAATGACTGAGTAAGCGAAGCTGGGTTTAACGCTGTTTTGATACGTCTTTCAATTATATCATGATGTCAGCTTCATGTGGGAGAAAAGATCGAAGTGATGCAGGTCTAAGACGTTTACCACATTGGTGAAACCCATGAACACTGATATGGTGCTGACAAATTTAGAAACATAATTTCAAAGAACAGTGTCATCCTTTCATGTATCCACCAGAATTGGAAATATAATAAACAACTTGAGTCTAGCTCGTCAGTTTCTTACTCAGGGCTTTGCACAGATTGTCCCATGTAGGGAATTAAACCCAGGCATTTGCAGGGACGGGCGAAACCTTTTACTACTAGGCTACACAGATGGAGGATTAAATGTATTAATCATGACTTCTAACAGTCAATTACGCTTCTTTCCATAATACGCGTATGTAACTGCACTGAAATGGTAAGATTTTCCAGAAGAACATGATGTAATTGATCAGACTGTCTCTCCTCAGTACAGAGACGTGTAACCCGTGCAAGGGGAAGCCTGTCTCAGCTGCTCGTAGCCTCTGTCTTCCAACGATACTGCAGCATCTGGGATTGTTGCATACTGAGATCCAGTACTGTCTCGTGGTTCAGCCAACTCATGCAGTGACACATCATCAACTGATGAGTAAATATTGTCCTCAAAACGGGGGGAGAGGAACACCACTCTTGTCCTTTTAGAAACGCTGAAAAAAATATCGAAATTTTAAAACTTATTTTGGCATATCATCAAATATTGTCTAAATTGAAATTTTTGAAACATTTGGAAAAGGGTTCAACCTTAATCATGTCGACGATGAATTACCCTAAGATACAGGCGCGATAAACACTTTATTATGCAAATATTGGCGTACTAAGTTCTTCAACAGTCGTATCAGGATATATTAATTGGAGGGTGTTCATTAAATCGGATGTGACAAACTATTGCCCTGAAACAGTAACGCGAATATAAGCAGTTCATCATTTTCAGGGGAAACAGTAATAGTTTAAAAACAAGATTCCTTGTTATGAACAAACATGATTAAATCATGTCTTGAATGAGAAAACGTTTTATAGAGCAATGTTAATGATAGAGCACACGAGGCGATACAATTAACAACTGACAAACATACCAATTACAACATAATGAACACCATAACAATTACTCAGTCGGTAGGGAATCGTCAAGTCAAAATAGTATATGTATGTGACCGCACCGCAACACAGCGATATTGGTGTAATGAACGAACACAAATATAGTTCATCTGTTTCGTTGAGGATATATTTAACATTAACCCAATCGCCGTTGCCTTTGGATGCCTTAACTGTTATCATTCACATGCTTTCAGTTTCTTTTTCCCAACAGCATCCTCAAGTATCCACTATATTATATGTATGATAAATCCCTTGGACCCTTTCGCCAGCAGGGGCGGTCGGGTAACCTTGTGGTTAAAGCGTTTGTTCGTCACGCCGAAGACCCGGGTTCGATTCCCGACATGGGTACAATGTGTGAAGCCCATTTCTGGTGTCCCCCGCCGTGATATTGCTGGAATATTGCTAAAAGCGGCGTAAAACCATACTCACTCACTTTCGCCAACATGGCTTCGTTTTGAAGGGCATTCGAGAGACACGCTGCTAATAATAGCCGTCCAATCAGATTTTAGAAACAGCCATGGAATATCTCATATATATTGTGGTCGTTGTTTATTTCTTAAATTGGACAATAGAGGATGTTAATTCAGATATTAATCCTATATTGTCACTGTAAGGATCCGGACTTACATCTTAATGGTCATGGCCACAATGATAAGCAGCAGAATTGCAACTACAGAGGTCCATATTAGTGTTGATGGCTGCAGACTCTTCGACGCTGAAATATGATACAAAAGAGATAGATCAATGGCACGGAACTTACAAAAGTTCTATTCATGTTCATATATTAAGATGTATTTGAAACTATGATTTTTCACTGGGAAATGTTGTCAAAATGTCTAACTGTTTGTCTTTGCCTATTATGTCGAAGGTCTACGTTTAGTGAGTTATTCTATGCTTTTTAAGATTTATTCCGCCGGTAAATAATAATTCATTTCATATGTCATAATTCTAACGTCATTTATTGACTTGTACAATCATGATGTCCCCCTTGTGTGTATTGTAATCGATCAAAATAACTGTGTTTCATATAACGTTTAATGAAAATATATTTATTCTGATATTAGATAATGCTTCTCTTATTACATAGAAGACATCTCCTCGACTTTAAGGTCGTGATTCCTAATTTGCACGTACATGTTCATGCACGGCGCACAATTTCGATGTTTGCGTATTTGTTGGGAGCAAGATACTCTCACACGTGGATTTTTAATGTGAACAGCATACAGTGATGGTTTAGCTGTCAGGTGCTAAAAAACAACAACTTTTGTTTACTGTAAATAACGTTTACGCAATGCCAATACTTGTTTAAAACTAACGTCAACGCGGCGTGGGTTTGCTGCCAGGCATTTTAACATCGAAACACAATATATTCTCTTTGGAGACGTAATCTACTGCGGGGCAACTTGCCACGGGCCGGTCGACCAGGTATGACGTCACGTCACAAAGATAACCATATTCGATTGGTGCGTTTTCGGAATCGATACCAAACTGCCACTTTAACAACTCCGACAATTCCTGGATTGAGACCAATTAGTGGCAGAACTGTGCGCAACCCGTTGAGGGATCACAACATCCTGCTCCGACGTCCCAGAAACAGCCAAATTGTGGATTCACGTCACCGTCAGGCACGTCTTGCTTAGTGTAGACAGCCTCAAAAGCTTCATAAGACAGGACTGGGACAGCATACTGTTCACAGCGGAGTCCATGTTTCATCTGGACAGCTATGATGGTCGTGCAAGGGTCTGCAGGCGTCCAGGAGAACGTTTTAGCAACGCTTGCGTTACTCAACGTCGTCAGTTTTAGAATTGTAATGGTATGGAGTGGCATCACAACTCATGGGAGAACACAAGTCAACTCTGAATGGCGTAAGGACCTTTGTGCAAATGCATTGACATAACGTCATGTTGCAGGAGGATAATGCCCGCCAACGTAATGCAACAGACGTTGAGGCAGTATAACACTGCTGTACTGCCATGGCCGACTGTTTCCCCTGACCTCTTCCACACAGAACACCTCTCGGGTGTGGTGAAACGACGGCGACGAAGGGATCAAAACCAGCCGGTAATGCTTGATCATTTGGGAAAATTTTTTGGTTGACATTTAGAACAACATCCCAAAGGCTTTTTTTCAATCACCTGGTGTTTTTTATGCGCCGCCGCTGACTCCCCTGTATCAAGGGAAACAGTTGTCACATCCGATAACTGACTTGGTTAATTGAGTTGTTACACAACCCCTCTCGTTGGGCGTGGCGCTCTGTCTCCTGTTACCATGTATGAGTTTTGTCAATGAATTTGTTATGACAAAACATTGATCAGACGAATGACCAAATATTTGTTTAATTACATGACATTTACACGGCTTTATATGAAGCACAGTTACTTTTTCCGTTGGTATATATTGTGGCCCTATGGCGTGAGTGATTTATACACAGATATATTCTCTTCTAGAAACTCTATCATCTTATCAATAATCATATTTTCTGACAGTCAAGACTGATAACGTATAATATTGTGTTTTGTTCCTCCATAGAAATAGCTAGTGGTGGTGTGAAACAGGAAGGAACTTCGCTTTCAAGATTATTGCAACGACCATGTAAGTGTGTGTGTTGCTGCTAATACTACCCACTGAGATATTATACCGCGGTTTTAACATGAATATCCCACTCAGACACAGTATACTGGCACCATGCCTACCAGTTTTTGTTTTATCCCGAGACGAGCTCCATGCAGGGTAACAACAAGTGTATTATCTTTTGGTATGACGCACCCGGGGGATCGAATCTATACTTAGTAATGCTTATCCTCTTATCCCGAGAAGGCTTTGAATGTTGTAACCTTGATCAAGCAAGATTTAAAAGGGCCTCATACGACTCTTGCTGAAAAAATGTTTGATCAAGATTACAACATTTAAGTGAGTGAGTGAGTTGGGTTTAACGCCGCATTAACAATATTCCAGTTATATCGCGGCGTGTCAGCTTAATGTGGGAGGAAAGCCCGAAGTGATGCAGGTCTCAGACGTTTACCACTTCGGTGAAACCCACGAGCACGGGTATGGTGCTGACAAACCTAGAAACATAATCGGGGCGAACCGGGATTCGAACCCACAATCATAGGTTTCTGGCGTGCCCAAGGGACGCACCTCTGCACAGCGAATCGCGGCGCCTTAGACGACTGGGCCACCCGTGCCACCTACAACATTTAAGGAACATTATGACAATTGATCACTGAAAAATTCACCAGGGGTTAGTTAAAAGGTATGTAGCAGCCGCAACTTACACAACATAAAAATGTTAGTGTTTGTTTGTTGTTAACGCCGCACAACAATACTAATGCTATGCGACGGTTGAATCTTTGCTAGGCAATCCAGTAACACAGGAGCTCGTTCATGATTTTGTTGAAACTATAAATGATAGGTTACCTTTGAATTACTTCCGCAGCTTACACATAAAGACACATACTTAAGAAATACGTTAGTTTTGCAACACAGTGGAGGGAAATGGTGTCTCGGCCCAAACGCCGTTTCCTTCTGTCAGGTGAGCTAACAAAAGGAACGTTACCATGACAGTTGTCTCCCTCCCAGCCTTCAGCACAGGTAAGACAGTGTCCTGTTCTGTTACAGCTGCCGCACCTGGGTGAACACCTGCTGCTACAGTTCTCTCCATAGTAGTTCTCCTCACATTCCAGACATGCAGCATCAACTCTATCACACCTGGCACAGTGTGACGGACATCTGCTGTTACACTGAGGCCCCCACCAGCCGTCCTTACATCCGTGTGTACAGTTTCCCGAGTCACGGAAACATTCTGTCTTTAAGCAGTTTTCATTACAGGTTCTATTACAGCGGTGTCCATAGCTACCAGGTTTACATCCATATAGGCAGGCTCCATCATTTATGTTGCATGTACCATTCAGACATGTGTTGCAAGATTTGCCACATGTTCCCCCGTACCAGTTAGCATTGCATGAGATACATGTATTTTCAGATTGGTGACAACTCGAACATTTATCTGGACACCGGGTGTCGCAGTGTGGACCTTTATAGCCAGGTTTGCATCCTGTGCAGGAAGCTCCATGTTGTTCACAGGCATCTGTGGCACACTGGTCTGGACAAGGTGTGTTACAGTGAGATCCGCTGTAGCCAACTTTACACTTGACACACGAACCGTCCTTTTGTTTGCATGTCTTCGTACCACAATTATGTGGACATGGTGTGTTACAGTTAGAACCCATGAAACTATTCTTACAGTGTGAACATGCACCATCAGTTCTGTTACACAATTCTGAAGCACAGTTTCCTGGACATCTGATGTCACATCTGCCACTATACCACCCAGCAGTACATCCCTCGTCACACTCGCCTGTGTTCCATCTACATATAATATTGTTACAGTGTTCATTACATGCGACCTGACACAAGTTACCATAGAAACCAGCCTTGCAACCATGTGTACAGGTTCCATCAGCCATGCACTTGCTCAGTAAACAGTTTACACAGGAGTGATCGCACATCTTGCCAGACCAACCTTCCTTGCATCCGCTCGAACACGTACCTGTGGTATCGCATACATCGCCTCCACATTGAGATGAGCACTGTGAGTAACACGTTTCTCCATAACGTCCTTTTTTACACATACATTCCCCGGTGGTTTGGTCACAGTTACACCCGTCATGTATATGATTACATTTAGGACCCCAGTAGCAGCGTTTACATTCACCATGGCATAGACCAGTCCACCTGCAACAAGTAGACGTACACCCAATGCCGCAGTTTGTATTACAGTCAAGTCCCCACTTGCCATCGGGACACTCTTCCAGACAGGAACTGTTGTATGAGTGAGTACGATTTGATACCGATAGCGGCGGATTGGCACAGGATTCACAGATACTCTCAGCTGTCCTGTAGTAACCTTTTGCACAACCTGCACAATTAATGTCGTATTATTAGGAAAGTATTATGAAGAAACTGTAATTGACATTTGCATTGAATACTTATTAAACTCTGTTTTCGGCAGATATTGTATATCAACGAATATCATCAATATATTGTGTTTAGAAGTTAACATATATAGAAATACGAAACAACAACAGCAATCAAGATCTTATCCGAATTGTGTACTCTGTATACATAACATTTGGTTAAGTTGTGCATGTTAACCAAAGTTAAGGTTAACTTAAGGAACGAGAAACAGATAAAGGAATCATAGTTCTATGACAAACCTTCTTCTCGGCAAGTGGCACACGTCTTCGCACAGCTGACATCTATTCCTGGTTGTGAACAATCCAATTTCTTGCACTGATCCCCCAATGTGTCCACACAAGATTCTAGCCAAAGGCAAAATATAAGAAGATACTAGTGCGGTGTACACATGTACTGTTACAAAGAAATATCATCTGTATCAACTGTATCACCAGAGGTGTCCTGGGTTACAATTTTGTGGAACATTCTCTGGTTTACAATGACGACGCCGTTAATGGCAAATTATGGCCCTTGATTAAGTTTTAACTTTTTGGTATCAATGATTCTAATTAATTGCTATATTAGTGTACATCAGGGTGGGCAGAGGTCATAAACAAGTGACTCAGATACGATAAAATGCAGACGTACCAGATCCTGCTATGAATGTTGCAATGATCACGATCCAGCAATATGCAAGCAGCCGTGTCTGGAATAGAGAAACAGTACAGGAAATAACGATACGCTTACCCTTTCGCAATCACCTGGTATCATCACTATATTTGACAATGATTCATAAACGCGTGCAATGAACTTCTTTCTCCTTTTATTATAATATTTTTGTCGCGTATATTTATTTCAGGGATTATATGTTAGTCTAACTGACATGCTACGGTTTGATTGAAAATTGTCCATTCCAATTGTTATTTTTTGCATTCAGATAATTAATATCCATTAGATGATGTTATAAACTTAACTATATATTACCTCCATGTTTCTTCTCCTGTTGAAATCACATGTAGCCTCTCTGCCTCTCTTGTGAATTAAGTCGTCACTGTGATTATGTTGGTTTAGAAACAGCCTTCCCTCATGGTGTGTACATCACATTGCAACACAGCCGTCAGGATGATTCATAATTCTATTTCCCTGTTCACTTAGATTCGACAATAGAACCACCTCTGTACCCGGAAATATGATGGGTTTACCCAAACTATTTATAGCCATGCGTGTGTACATATGAAATACATCAAAATATGCACCAACTTGATGGATCGTCAACGCTTCGTAATATACAATATCAAAAGAATACATCTCGCATGTTAAAATGTCTGTATAAACAGTCGGGGTCCATACCATACATAAGCTTCCTACTGCAGTATTAGCAGCTATAACACATTGACAGTTTGCTTTTCCTTACATTTTCTTTACAATTTTTCTTTAAATTTTTCTAACAATTGATAATATTACCTCAGTCTAATGTAACACATAAAAAGGATCACAGTTGGTGTCCGACGGATTGTTTGTGTGTGTAATTCAGTCTAGGTTGTTCAGAAGGAAGAGATAGTTCATATCAAACTGAAACACAGATACGTAGAGGGAATAAGTTTAATTTAGTCTGAGGTATTTGACAAGGGCAACATGGACAGTTGTGGTCAGATCTCAGTGAAATATCCAAGCTTGCGAGCGTAAGGAAACATTTCTACTTTCACTTGTGTGTACTCACGTGAATGCTCGAATTCCAGTTAAACAGGTGTCTCGCTAAATGACAAATATTTACCAATGAAAGACTCGTTAACATTACTCAACGGAACCTTGGATTGTTAAAGGGCACCTTAATTTCACATATTTTTACTTCGCATCTTTTTCGTTTGTGTTTGGATCACAAATATGAACATTTTGTTTGTTTGTCTGGTCTTTTACGACCCAGTCAGCGATATTCCAGCTATACCACGGCGGCTTGCAACTAATCGATTCTTAACAGACTTATGAACCAGTGGATGACATTATGAACAATATCCCACACTATATGTATGTTCTAGTGCATTCAAAACAAATCGATTAACGTACAATACCGCAGATACAACATTTGTATTTAGTTTTTGTCTAAGTGTCTTCATATTAAAAAATAATTAGCTTACGAATCCACAAATTGATTGATTTTGGCACATAAACAATTATTAACAAAAGCAATAAAACAAAAAACAAACAAAGAAAATCATTAGAAAGATAGATTTTTTAGAAGGAGTAGATAATTTAGCCGTTTGTTAATCTAAACGATTAATAGCGTGCGCGTGACTGCCTGCTTAAAGATTAACCTACGAAATAAGAATAACTACGAATTACCCCCCCCCCCCCCCCCCCCCCCCCAAAGAATACAAAACAGTAATAATACACTCCATACCACCTCACTACTGACACAGCAGTCACCTGAATGAATCACACTTTCGATTTCCACGTTCCTACCCCCCACTCTATCTCTTTCTCTTTCTCCTTCCTTCTACAACTCGTTTACAGCTACACCCTGAAGACGCATGGTTTAACTCTTTATACTTGAGTGTCTGGTTGTCTGGTTGTCTGGTTTGTTAACATGCCAGGAGTACCTTTTATGCAAATGGTGTGAGTAGCGGATGCCACCCGTATGACAACCTGTACGCTTCATTTGACGGATTAATGTGACAATTAGTTTGAATATGATAATACAAATAATTAATGTACATCGCTGGGATCCAAGTTGGAATTGGTCTACAGCAACCCATAGGTGACTGTGCTTGTCGTGAGAGGCGACTAACGGGATCGGATGGTCAGGCTCGCTGACTTCATGCATGATGTCATCCTATCCCATTCGAGTAGATCGATGTTCATGATGTCAATCACTTCATTGTCTGACCCAGACTCAATTATTTACAGACCGCCGTCACATAGCCGTCAACACACAAACAACATCGCCGGTGCATTCATAATAATTCTCTTCACCATGGATGTGGCATCGGGGGAGGGGGTTGTCAAATATTTGTACAAGTATCACTTGTCCCCAACTTGTATTTTCATGATTCAAATAAAACTGTTTGCTATAAAAAAAAATCTGCGCCCAAACCTGAATCCTATGAATCCTGTTACCACTTCCCTGTTCAAACCGTCGTGGTCTAGTGGACAGAGCGTCTGCCCGGAGAACGGAAGGTCGTTGGTTCGATACCAAAAGACGTTAACATATGGTACTTTTTGTTATCATAAGGGAATAAAACAAGGACTGGTCACTGCATTCACGTCGCTACATAAGTGCAACATTCTTGAACCTGATTAAACCCTATTTCACCTCCCCTCCCTGTACACCTTATCCGTATCAAATAATCTATAAAATATATGATAAATTTGTTTAACTAATTATATAAAATCAATTCGCTTGCCAGTCAGTAATGGGATATGCATTCCGTGGTGACCTGGCCTAGAATAGGTCGCCATCAATCTGTGATGGTCATACGGTGCGACAGTATTGGATCGGATGTTCAGGCTCGGTGAATTGGTTTATTGATGGCGTTATACGTTGCTCATAATATCCGTCGGTGGTTTGTCTGGCTCATGCTCGATTATTTACAGGTGAATATTGTTGAATATTGGTGACTCTATCCGTCAGTCTGTCTGTTAGTCTTCTTGACCTGACATCACGTATGACCCACTGCCTGTTGGGGAACTAGATACATAGTCCTAGGCTTAAATGTAAGGTGTCTCGTATTTGAATAATTCAATATTGCAGTGGTAAGTTCCGTGTATCTCCTGAACAGCACACGTCCTCGTTGAATTATTTGGATATTTGTCGCAAGGCAATATTCGTTGCGAGGAGGAAGTTTACATGAAAACAGTAGCATTCATTGATGATCAGCAGAAAACGAGACTGGTCGAAAACACAACCTTTCAACATGCACTAGGTTGTAAGTATATGTGCATTTCGACATAAACTTATGCAAAGATATGTAACCGTTTAGAAATAAACTAGTTTGTTAGTCTGAAACATCAGCGACAGTTCCAAATGATAAACAGTGGAAGAATCTATCTCTTCACATGTGCCAAATTAAATTTACAATGTAGCCTGCTTGGGAGTTTCTTATGGCTCATCTTAATTTTTCCATACTAATTAACTGAAACCAGAAATAATTACACATGTATCAGTAAGGAGTTTATTCGTGTGATTACGCGCTGTAGACATTATATCTCTATAATTCATTTTAACGTAATGGACAATGTACAGACATAGTATTTCCTGGATACAAATCACTTCATTGGTAGAAAACTATTTACAAAAACTAGACGATGGATTCCCATGAATATGAATAAAGCACCAGTTACCAAATAATGAAATATGAATAGAAAACAGCACTAAAAGGGGACATATTTCAACGTCATCGTGGTTTTGCTTTAGTGAGTGAGTGAGTGAGTTGGGTTTAACGCCGCTTTTAACTGCTCCAGTTATGTCGCGGCGTGTCAGCTTAATGTGGGAGGAAAGCCCGAAGTGATGCAGGTCTCAGACGTTTATCACTTCGGTGAAACCCAGGAGCACGGGTATGGTGCTGACAAACCTAGAAACTTAATCGGGGCGAATCGGGATTCGAACCCGCAATCATAGGTTTCTGGCGTTCCCAAGGGACGTAACTCTGCACAGCGAATCGCGGCGCCTTAGACGACTGGGCCACCCGCGCCCCCCGTTTTGCTATAAATGACTTTGATACAAACAATGAGCCTCAGCTGTTTATACTATTCAGTTATCAAAGCTGACAATGTGAACATCTTGCTAATAGTGACAAGAATATCATATTTCATACATGATAATTAGGTAGATTTATAACAATCCTATAACAAATGTCGAGTACAGTGTAATCTACGATAAAATATATCCTGCCCCAACAGTAGTACCTATCACAAACACATACAAGGTCAGTCGTTCACCTGAAACATGGGACCATTTGGTGCAAGTCAAAATAGGAAATTACATCAGACAGTATATTTGTCACTGATGCGTCAAATTTGGAAATGCCCTTCACATGTCATCCTAACAAACCCTTTCAAAGCTTTTGGCCTAGAATGTTGTCATTTTAATCAAACAACTTGAGCGGGAGTAGTATAATGCTCTTTGAAAACCATAATTATATACTTATATGATATTGTCGGAATCGTATAACGGACACAGTGGTATTGTGGTATTTGAGGCGGTGAGTGTGTTAAGTCTTTGCGCAGCTCTTAGCAATGTTCAAGCAGTGGCTTCACGCGTT
This sequence comes from Haliotis rufescens, assembly GCF_023055435.1. Lineage (NCBI taxonomy): Eukaryota > Metazoa > Mollusca > Gastropoda > Lepetellida > Haliotidae > Haliotis > Haliotis rufescens. The sequence goes on along the minus strand of NW_025963779.1, from coordinate 70,610,596 downwards.
GTGCCTATGAGGAATCTCAAACAGATCTTCAGCGCAAACTCTCTATCAAGTAGGCCATTTAATCGCCCCAAAGCGGTGTAGGGATGTATCTCCACATCTTATCTCTTATCACTTTATCGCCACAGCATTAGTTATACAGTACTAGTCCAGTTAGTATCTGACAATGTTTCTGGATCTTCAGCAGGTGATGTAGGTTTATTTACACGCTGCTTCTGCACAGCCGTGTGTAACCAGGGCAGAGTTTAGTCGATCCTGTAGAGAGTCCGGTACTTCCGGAATAGTAGGAGTCATCAGCGTCCGCTGATTCCATCAAGTCTGCCATCGAGGGTACATTTAAGGTATGCCGTGTCTGGGCGTGTCTGGGCATGTCTGGGCACGAAGAATACACCAGGGATTGTGCGCCGCAACAGGAACAGGAACTTCTGCTCAAAATAGCAAGAAATACATGTAAAATATTGTATTAAAGAACCGTTTGGTACACCATATATCATACTAAGTATGTATACATATGAAAAATGACGATTGCTCATATCTGTTTATAGTGTCATCTAGATTATGATTGATAACCGCCAAAATCTGTTTAAAGACAAATCTCTCTCAAATTAGCATATTCTGAGCAAACTTTGATCATACCATCCCGACACTCATCCTCTATCACATTCCCCAGTGTTTTGGTAACACGGACCATCGTTACAGATTGTGCCACACACATCTTAACACCAGTCACCATGGAAACCATTCACACAGCCAAATTATACATGTCCCGTTCTTCATATCGCACTAACTAATGAGACAGCGTGACTACGGGTTAACACACCTGCCACCACGCCATCCAGGAATACATCCATTTGGACACATGCCGTCATCATCACACAAACTGTCACAACAGGTGACATAGCAGTTGTTGCCATAGTAACCCTTGCTATATCTGCAGTCACCACCATCGGTACAGCTGCAGCGTTTGTTATCTGTATTATTACAGGTACGTCCTGAATAGCGTCACCTGCAACCTCCCCGACAAGACCTCGCCCATCGGTTACACGTTAACCGGTATCCTCTACTTCACGTGTTATTACAGCCTAACCCTCACTTGACGTATTGATACAGCACACATGACGTGTTGTAGGAGGCCGTCAGGTGTGATGGACGTATGTCACATGAAGAACATGTTCAGTCGCCCCCTTGAGTTCTGTAGTTTCCCTCCGTGCATTCTGAAAGAATTATAGAATAACATACGAGCTACGAGGAATAATTATGGATTATATGTCCCAAGAGAATTTTAAAAATTACAACCCCGAGCCGTTTTCATATTTTTAATCCGTAATTCCGACTGTCGCGTTGTCTATTTGTATTTTTATCCAAATAAATCTAATGTGATCATATCTTGGATGGAGCACGGGTGGCCCAGTCGTCAAAAACGCCGCAATTTGCTGTGCAGAGTTGCGTTCCTATGGTCAGGGTTCGAATCCCGGTTCGCCTCGATTATGTTTCTAGGTTTGTCAGTACCATAACCATGCTCGTGGGTTTCACCAAAGTGGTAAACATCTGAGACCTGCATCAAACTGACACCTCATGATATAACTGGAATACTATTCAATGCGCGTTATCTGAACCAAATTCACCCGTTCTCTTGAGTGTGGTTTTTGACAAACTCTGAGTACCGACGAGTTTCGGCAAATAATCAACAATCATGCCAGTGATTTCTTGTAGCTTCAGACCGCCTCCGTGGTCTAGTGGTAGAGCGTCCGCCCGGGGTTCGATCCCCGGCCGCGTCATACCTAAAGACGTTAAAAGATGGTACTTGTTGTTACCCTGTCTGGCTCTCGGCATTAAAGGGCTAAAACAAGGACTGGTCGGCTCGGAGTCAGTATACTGTGTCTGAGTGTGGTATTCATGTTAAACTGCGGCATGGTATCTCAGTGAGCTAGCACTATAAATCGGCATCAGTCCGGACTAGTACAAACAGCCACACACACACAAACACACACGTACATGCACGTCGCTATATAAGTGCAAAAATCTTGGACGCGACATTAAACCCCATTTCACCTCACCTCACCTCTTGCAGCTTCAGTTTATTAACAGTTTTTTGTTTCTATCCAAAATATATGCGTGACATCTTCACGCATTCCTATGTGAAGTACCTCCCTGTCACACAGTCATATAATGACTAAGTTTAAGTTTTTCTAAACACACATGTTCATGTAACATTATTAATCATGTTATCATGTACAGAGTGGCGTCCCTTGGTCATGCCAGGATCCGATGGTCGTGGATTCTTGCATGAACCAAATGTTCGTAGTATAGATTAATAAAATTAATTAAATTAGCCTTGAAACCTTTAAATTCCGTCTGGTGAAACGTATGGATACTTTAGTTCTTCATAAGAGTACAGCCGTTGTGAGCGAAACATCATTTGAGTTCTAACTCTTTTTTCTACCTCAGCGTCCCTGGTATGTCTTGATAAGCGTTTGTTTTGTACACAGAAAAAACTATTAACACATTTATAAAGATATATACAGTTACAATCTCCAGAATGATTAACAATGCTCAGTTATCAATACATGATCACAGTTACCTTTGTCTTGAGTATATTCACTAATAACATCAGTGGAGAAAACAATATAGGGATGCAGGTGCAGATATAATAGCAAAACGTCAATTAGTTTAATGTTGTGCTTAAATACAGAAAACCTTACATCTGACTGATTTGAATATCTAACACAAATACATCTGACAAGCTGTCATCCAGACTAGGAAACAAGGAAGTATTTTTGAGTCAGCATTTAAGTGACACCTACCCGACAAACAAAGGGTGTAGGTCCAGTAGAGCAGGAGGTCCAGGCGGATATAAACGATGCGTTTCATAGGCTGTACATAAATGAATACCATTAGACAATTATTTATAAAAGTGTTCTTGATCATACATATATTTCTTGTTTGTTATCATTTTCGTGAACACCTGGTGTCATCCTTGATTTTCAGTGATCCATTCATATAATTTTCACAGCCCTTCTGCCCTTTACGCCAAATGGAATCTGTTTCGGCGAATAATCAAGACTGGTTTTTCTCTTGCATTGACATTTTTATATTTGTTATTTACCAGAGCACTAAACAATATCCTAGCTGTATCATGGCGACCTTTGGTAATCAAGACTAGACAAGACAATTTCAACGATGTTTTGAACAATGTTCACGCTACCAAAAAAGCAAGTCACCGAGCCTGAACACCCGATCCCCGAAGACAAGTATAGGTTGCTTGGTAAAACAAAACACACTTAAAACCATTGTAAAACTATAAGTTATGACAGCGAGTGTTTGTTGCCTATGATTAGGAATAAATCATCAATGTATATAATGTATGATACAACATAGTAATTATGCTTTACTTCTTGCCTTGTTATCAATAATGCCATTTTTGTGCGTGAGACTAATTATAATGCGTAATGTATATATACTCAAAAACAAAAGTTCCTGTGACACCAATATTTTAGTGTATTTTTCAAACAAGTAAAGCATTGTTTTCAATATTGTAGTACATGTATGGAATCAAGTCACAAAAACGCAACTGCTACAGAAAAGCATGCAAGCCCCATGCATTTCACAACCCAAGAATGGTTATAAACACATGCGCGTTAACGGTATTCCATATGCATTGTTTAAATTCATGCTGACAACAACCACTCAGAAAAAAAAACAAAATTATGCAATTATTCAACATTACAACTGTACGAAATGCCACGCCAGTCCGAAAATGAGCGTCTGCGAGCCATTGGTATGATTGAAGCAGGATCGAGTCAACGTGATGTTGCAATACAATTTAACATCCACAGAAACACCATTTGGTATTTATGGCAACGTTGGCAACAGACGAATGCAGTCAGAGACCATCCTCGGAGTGGCAGGCCACGTGTAACCAATAATCGACAAGACAACTAGATTCGAACAACACACCTACGAAATCGATTCCAGCCAGCAACAGTGACTGCAAGAAGCATCCACGATGAATATCTTCACAGACCGTACGTCGCCGCCTCAGATGTGCAGGGATTGTCGCCAGAAGACCCGCCAGACGTCCCATTTTGACAGGAAACCACCGTCAAGCACGTCCACAGTGGTGAAGACAGCGTCTACGCTGGACGGTCATACTGTGGGGACAAGTTCTTTTCACTGACGAGTCTCGTTTTCACCTCAGCCACAGCGATGGGCGGATTCGAGTGTACCGACGTCGATTTCAACGTTACGTCAATCATTGTGTCATGGAAGAAGATCGGTTATGATATGGGGTTGGATTACAGCAAGACAGAGGACCAGTAAGATAGTGGTAGAGGGAAACCTCAATGGACAGCACTACCGCGACGAGATCATCGGCCCTGTTGTACTACCGTTTGTGCGTCGTCATGGCCCAGGCATTACCTTTCAACATGACAACGCCCGGTCTCATATTGCTCGACTTGTTCAGGAATCTCTTCAACAAAACAACGTGAATGTCATCCCCTGGCCGGGTCGCTCCCCAGATCTCTCACAAATCGAGCACATGTGGGATGAGATGGATCGGCGCCTTCGACGTCAACCACGTGTTCCACAGACACTCGGGATCCAGGAACTTCGAAACATGCTCCAGCAGATATGGACAGATATCCCACAGGACTTTGTGCGACGCCTGGTCTATTCCATGAGACGAAGATGTGTTGCTTGCATCGCAACCAGAGGTGGACACACACGCTATTGATTTGTAAATTGACATTTTGGCATGTTCATGTTTTTCTTTTTATGAAATAACGCATTTTCTGAAGTCAGTATTGCAAAATAAACCATTTGAACACATACAGGAGTCTTTTATCTGTTGCAAACCGATTTTTTTTTTCAGATTTAGTAAAAAACATACCTGCATTAAATCTTATTCAATGTCAGAGTAACTTTTGTTGTTCAGTATATATCTTATTAACAAGTTACTAAGTTGCATTCTGATTGGTCTTTATCGCGACAGTTATGTCAAAATATAGAATGTGAGAAATATCGTGAAATCACGATATAATTTCATCCGATACCAAATGTTTGATTTGAAATGTGTATGTGTACGTGTAGGCATATGGAAACAGTGTACAATTATCAACGCAACTGAAGAATAATTGAAACCAGCGATACGTTTTACGCATTAATTCATTGGATGACTCAGTGCATGATGATTTCTGCCATATCACGTTGATGATAAAATTATTATATATATTCCTGTCTTCATAACAAAACCAAGGATTCGCAAATAACTGAAATGTTATTTGAAGCAATATTTCCCTCTATAGGGTACGAGCAGGGTAAAAGGAAGTGCACAACACCGACATTAATTGTGTTTGCATGAACGTATCAGTGATGATGACAAGAACGCTCGTTTAACCCGGCCCGTAACTATCAGAGGTCTATTGCAATGTGTTTCGTTTTACATGACGTGTACAAGGACCTAAAGAGAAGGGTTTTCATTTCCTGGTTTGAAATGAAGTATTGTATTGCTTGCACCGTGTGATGTGGTTTTTTGGGGTTTTTTTTATCCAATCAACTATGATGACGACGTTACGCTGTTGTTGTTGCAGTTGATTCTGAGCCAGGAAATCACTGAACATTTTGAACCAGCATTTGGAAGAAGTGAATGAGTGAGCTTGGTTTTACGCCGCTTTTAGCAATATTCCAGCAATATCACGGCGGGGGACACCAGAAATGGGCTTCACGCCTTAATTTGGAAGAAGTAAACCTGAAGCAACTATAGGTCATCAGACAAACTTATAGAGAAATTGTATGTCAACCGAGGCATGATTTAAGTCGGAGAAGTGGAATCAACAGATTCTCATGATTCTCCATTACATCGTATTGGTGTATTTTGTTTTTGTATTAACACGGTCTCTCAAGAAGACCCCCAAACACATACATCCAGATTCTCCAAGCTCCTTCATTTTATTTATGAATTATTCTTTTTAACAAAAATATATCTTGAAGTATTGTCATTTCAGAGATTAAATGTATTTATAGTAGGTTGAATGTGTTTCAAGATGTTTTCTTCCCTCTAGGCGGTCATGGTTGTGACGTCCCAGCATGTGAATATCAAAAGGGCGATTGGGTTAAACTGGAAGAATGTAGGGGTACGTAGGAACGCTCTGAGTGCACTTTTATGACACTCACAATTGAATTGAAGTGAAACCGGGCACTGAGTCAAGTGGAAGTGTTTCCCACTGACAGCAGGAGATTTTAAGCCTAAAGAGAGGATTTAGGGGTTGACTATTTTCTGGTATCATTTCGAGTGTTAAAATAAATTCGTTCCAAAAATTAAAGAAAAGAAGATTACACAAGAAAGTAACTTGTCGCTTGAACTGAACTTGAAAACAATCGCTAAGGGCAAAACACGATGTTTGACTTATCTGTGAAGAAAAAAAACTTTATAAGTCTGGAAATAAATATGTATTCTGCTTTGACACAAAACACCGCAACGCTCTCAACCTCAATTCCCACGGTGAATATTTAATGAAAAGGTAGTATTGGTGATCAACTGAAATATTATTGTATTGAAGAAGTCGTCATCGATATTATATTGTCAGGAGGAAGTAGATGTAGTCGCTTGTGCTTGGACGGTGTGACACAGTTTCAGTTGTTGATCACAGCTGTACACCGTACATTCACCGGACTGTTAAAGGCCAAGTAAAGTGAAAAATATAATGGCGATTTTGTTGCGAATATCAATTGTCCCAGATATATTAAGTCAATTCCCGAGGGACAAGTATAATTATGTTCATAATGTTCATAGAAAGTATCTAAATGTCCGAGTGCTGAAATCACAAAACGGAATTCCGACACAAAACTTTGGGGGCATTCTGCATTCAACAAGGACCAATTGCAACCGCTGTCAGAACATGTAAATATGGAATACGCATGGCTGTCATGACCATGTAATGTTTAAATCTTAACCAAGAAACATGTGTATTTCAAACAGGGCTTTGCTGTGTAGGTTTTTTTCAAATTAATGCAGGACCATTAAGATATTAATATTTTTCGTCTTCAAGTTCATTGGTTGGTTGGTTGGTTGTTTAACGCCACACTCAGCAATATTCCAGCTATATGACGGCGGTCTGTAAATAATCGAGTCTGGACCAGACATTCCAGTGATTAATATCATGAGCATCGATCCACGCAATTGGGATCGATGACATGCATCAACCAAGTCAGCGAGCCTGACCACCCGATCCCGTTAGTCGCCTTTTACGACAAGCAGAGTCACCTTTTGCAGAGCATGGGATGCTGAAGACCTATTCTACCCTGAATCTTCACGGGTACCGTCTTAAAGAAAGTGCCTGTGCACATGTACGTATTTTAGATCCTGTAGTTGTGAAAGGAAATAAGGGAGTCTGGACTGAACATAATGCGTAAGAAAAGAAAATTCTATCATGTAATGTGTGGAGGGTGTCAGAATAAGTTTATTATGGTAAGTTCCAAATCGTAGTGAGCTAGTGACCATAAAACCGTAGAAGTAAAACATGATGATTGTTTACCGGGAACTGTTGAATGTTTGATTCAGTTTCATGCAAGTCAAGTGAAATGCAGTAATTATAATTAAAGACAATAAATTGAACATGCATCCATGTTGCCAATTGAACCATTGTTATGTATATATTCCTACTTCAAGCTTTATACGATGGAAAGAAAATAGAGTTTTAATGTAAAGTACTACTCACGAATACTAACGTCCCTTGATATACTATTATATTTGGAAAACGAAAATGGCGTTAGGAATAAAATTTATCTTAAATGGTTGCACATTTTATTCTTTTCTAAGTCTACACACAGCTAAAACGAGAACAAAATCTTATAAATATAACACGTTTTCCCTATTGATCACACCAAACGTTGCTGTTGCTATGGAACAGGAGTGGTTGTTCAATGTATGTCTCACAGGTTCAACACAACATATTTCATTATCAGATCACTCCTCACATTGATAACGGCTGCCTCCACGAGAACACAACTTTTCTCCATACGTGTATGTGACCATCCTGATATGGACCCTGAAACAGAAAGAATTCTCAAGGAAGAGCCACGACGCCCAGAAAAAAGCTCCCTGAAAATGGTCGTCATGGGTTATCAGGGAGTGGGGAAGAAGACGCTAATGGATGGCTTACAGGGGAAGTGGTCGGAAATTAGAAGCAAGAAGACAAGGAAAGGTGAACGTGATGATGATTTAGGAATCGGAGGTAGAGACCTCAATGTTGAAATTATACACACAGCAGTGAAACGACATTTTCCATTCATCCAACGACTGCCTTCTTGTGACGCCTACCTTCTGGTGTATTCCCTTGTCTGTGAGGACTCCTTCAAGTCTGTCACGGCAGTCAGGGAACAGATCTTAAAACAGAAGGGAGACAGCATCCCTATCATATTTGTGGCCAACAAGACTGACATAGCGCAAGATGCGGACAAGACTGTGCGGGTCTACAGGGATCTGTCCATCAGTTGTGAATGGGAGCATGGCCACTATGAGGTATCAGCAAGGGATAGCTCCGACATCAACAGAGTCCTGGAACATACAATGAGGAGAGTCAACAAGAACGACCCCTTGATGAAAGCTGCGAAGGCTGGTGGGACATCCAAACATTGATTAAATGTACAAAATGATTTCAATATTTTAGCAAGAAATATGGGAATATTAGTGTTGTAAAAGCATATTGTGTACAACTGGCACTGGTCAATATACAATTGGACATTCAGGGTTTCGAAAGTAAATTAAATTATTTGTGAACACTGTTTAACTATGTAAATTGTACTTGAAAGGGTAAATGTGATGATATATGTCAGTATATATAAGTGAGTGAGTATGGTTTTACGCCGCTTTTAGCAATATTCAAGCAATATCACGGCGGGGGACACCAGAAATGGGCGTCACACATTGTACCCATGTCGGGAATCGAACCCGGGTCTTCGGCGTGTCGAGCGAACGCTTTAACCACTAGGCTACCCGACCGCCCCGAACAGACAGTGGAAGGATCATAGTATTTATGTGTAAGTATTGTATTCACACTTGTATTGGTTTCACTAAGCCTGGAAATTTCCGATAAATTATGCTTTTGTGGGCACACGCATTTATCTCATAATTGACAAATTAAGCATTTTCACCTGGTAAAAATGATTTATCTTAAACAAACGTAAAGCAAAATTATGTCCTTTTGGCAGGATTTGTCTTTGCCTTCAACGTTTGCTTATGTTTCAATGTGTCAGAATCATACTTGTTGTTCAGTACGCTTCTCATAAGTAAATAAATTACTGTCTTACTATCTCCCTCTTTGTTTCTCATTTACGTGGTAACCCAATGAGTCTCTCATAAGTTCTAAACATCTCTTTGTTGAGTGGTTTATATTGAAACGATGTATTAGGGATACATGAAATAATACGCTTATCGTGATAGGTTATAATAATAAAAATAGATAAACATTTTCATAAGAAGTCGATCTGAATGTTTCGGATGCAGCTTGTTCAAAGTAACAGGTTATTTATATGTGGCTAGGTCATCAATAACAAGGATTAAAAGCCATATTCAGAACACATTGTCGCTTTTGCAGAATCGCGTCCCTCAGCTGCGGTAGGGTCCGCCATGTTGTGGGTTCGAAGTTTAGATTCGCTCTGATTGTTCCCATGTTCACGGCATTCATGTACACAACTTCCGTCTCTGCGGGGTTTCATCTGGGGACCACGGTGGCCCAGTCATCTAAGTCGCAGAACTTAGTTTTGTCCTTTAGGCGTCCATCATCGGGGGATTCGCACTGATTGTTCCCACGTTTGTCAGCACCATGCTCTTGCGGTTGGTTTCCCCAAAGCAGTTACCGCCCTTTATACCTGCTTCACCTCTGGAGTTCCGCTTGTCAAGCTGACACGCTGCGATATAACGTGAAATCCTCTTAAATCGGCGTTAAAACCAACTCAATCGTTCACTCTTATCATGGAAATCGTGTTAACGTTAATCCACTCACTCGGGTTTTCATCACACATTTGGGCGGTCGGGTAGCCTAGTGGTTTAAGCGTTTGCTCGTCACGCCGAAGACCCGGGTTCGATTCCCGACATGGGTAAAATGTGTGAAGCCCATTTCTGGTGTCCCCCGCCGTGATATTGCTGGAATATTGCTAAAAGCGGCGTAAAACCGTACTCACTCACTCAATCACTCACTCATCACACGTTTCACTGATTCGCTGTGATATCACTTAAATGCTCATTTAATACACTCATTCACTGAACCTTATATCGACTATCGGTATCTCTGATCGAGAAATATCGAACTGCTGTTGAGGTAACTTCAAAGTACACCAAAATTGATCGCCTCTGATTAAGTTTCGCTGGGTCATTTAACTTCGAAACAACAAGCACGTCTTTATTAACACCTTCGCGTTTTGCATGATATGAAGTGGCGGAAATATTTCATAATGTTATCTGACTTGGTTTTTTTAACGCAATTATGTCTGTACAAGAACATGTATGTCACCCAAATCCCTTTAACATTACACAACACCGGTAAATCGACTGACAACGAGATGGCGAGATTTTCATCACATGATATCGCTTTTGCTTTTGTTGAATCAAAAACCATTTCTCGTATCTCTAAGTTACTAACAATTCAGTATTAAATTTTGTTTCTTTGTCGTTTCTTTCCACCGCTGTCTGCAATAATCCAGCTGTATCATATCGACCTATAAATAATCGAATGTGTGCCAGACAAACCGGTGGTTGATATTATGAGCAACGTCCCACGTAGTCAGGGTACGATGACACGTAAATAAGTCAACGAGCCTGATAATTTGATCCTAGTGAGTCACCTCTTACGACAACAAATAGAATGTTCTGGACCTGTTACAGTCCCATGCGGGTTGACTGGATACTGATGATGTTGACTTTATAAAAGAAGCAAGGACTTCCATACGTGAGGACATTACACAATAAAATACCACCGTATGATGGACCGGGTATTCAACATCCAGCGACCTGGGCCTTTTTTCTGACAAACCCATTTTTCTGTCACTGCTTCAGAAGACACGCACGCACGCACGCACGCACGCACGCACGCACGCACGCACGCATACGCACGCACGCACACACACAAAATGGAGTCCATATTCTTAATTCAATTACCCCTTCCCGAGCAGCATAGTTTCACAGTGATCACTACCGTGCTGATGGATTTGAAACTTTGTTTAGATTTACTTCATATGAATATTATTGATGTCAGTGACAAGTGGGACAGGAAATAGAAGGTTGTAGTGTGTGACGTACAAGTGGTATCAGTATCGATGTGAAACAAGGACGTGCACCTTACATAACGGTTCATCTACTAAACATTGCAGGCATGAACGCAAAGGGTAAGTTCGCTTTTCTAGTGATCATTTACCTACATCATTGCAAGAGAATGTTTCATCAGATAAAAAGTCTATTCCACTAACATAACTGGCCATATCAAATCTGAAGTAATGCCTAAACAATCTTATTGTCACACGTGGCAATTTGTAACTGAATTCTCCTTATACGGGCAGAACCGATTACCCGTATTAGTAATATGATTACATATTTTATGTTATTGGCTGAAGTTTGTGTCACAGAGTCTAACCAGTTAGGTCAGTTGAGTGATGAACTGTATCATGTTAACCACAGGTGAGGTGAAATGGGGTTTAACGTCGCGTCCAAGATTATTGCACTTATATAGCGACGTGCATGTACGTGTGTGTGTTTGTGTGAATACCTCACTCAGACACAGTACACTGACTCCGAGTCCGGTCCTTGTTTAAGCCCCTTAATGCCGAGAGCAAGACAGGGTAACAACAAGTACCGCTATCCGGGCGGACGCTCTACCACTAGACCACGGAAGCGGTATGTAACCACATGTACTTCCATGAAATAAAAAGTCAAAAAGGTTGTTCCGAGAAATATTTTTAAAACATATGGATCATTAATAAACAGGAAAACGTGCAGCTGTGTAGTTATAAGTAGTTAAATGATTGGACCGCATCCGTGGTCTAGTAGAGCGTCCGCCCGGAGAGCGGAAGGTCCGGGGTTCGATCCCCGGCCGCGTCATACCAAAAGACCTTTAAAAGATGGTACTTGTTGTTACCCTGGCGCTCGGCATTAAGGGGATAAAACAAGGACTGGTCGGCTCGGAGTCAGTATACTGTGTCTGAGTGAGATATGCATGTTAAACTGCGGCAAGGTATCTCAGTGAGCTAGCACTATAAATCGGCATCAGTCCGGGCTAATACAAGCACACACACACACACACACACACACACACACACACACACATGCATGCACGTCGCTATATAAGTGCAATAATCTTGGACGCAACGTTAAACCAAATCTCACCTTCACCTAGTTAAATGATTGATAATTACAGCATTCGTGTAATGAAGCATGAAGTAAAAATTTATTTCTTGTGTAGTTGAAGTAATACGAACTGACGTTCAAAAGTAATTATACCATATTTTTTATGGTCTGGGATTATTCACACAAAAAAGATTCAATCGACATTCACTAACAAATCATAAAGAAAACCATAAGCTCTGACACACATGTATGTAGTTGCTTGAACGGCTGATGCTAAAGGCAAGTACTTCAAAGACATTCAGGAAACGACTGTGTAAGTGAACAGTGAGCATGTACCGGCAGCTGAATCCACTGCATCCCCCATATGGATCCGTGTCTACATCTGTTTAATAACTGCTACTTCGCAGACACGTTTTTTTCATACACGATAGAGTTTATGTGTGACAATAACCTTACAACACTAATATCAACTGGATTTGTATACGAAAATGAAATAAGTCTTTATTTGTTTCGTGGATCAAGCATGGTTTAATGGCTCTAGATTGAAGGCATGAGAGATCATGGTTAGCCCTTTAATATATATTAAGCCTTTTACTTAAAATAGTAATTAATCGTATAATATGCCGTGTTGATATAGGGGGAATAACTCTGTGGCATCATGAGTGCATATCGGTTCAACAAGGTTTTTCAGATGTCAGAATGCCTCGCTGTTGAGGAAATTACGGACTTGTTATGCAATTAACTTACTGGATGTGTATTCTTGATTATTTTTTAAGGATTTACCTTCTCTTTCGCCTTTCGGGGATAACAGCACAAGTATGGAATGTAAGTGTACTGGTATTGATTAGTTTCTGTCATATTAATCCTTAACATTAGAACACAGTGACTCCAAGTGTTAATACATAAACAACTGCCTGTGAAGACACGTTTCATTGATATTTAATAGGCTATAACTGAAACAATTCATTGCCGAATACCGAGTGAGAAATCGATATCCCCGGAAGCGCTCGTTAAATCTCCAACATCATCATCATCATCATCATCATCATCATCATCATCGCCGAATATCGCATACCTTTATAGTTAAACGTGAACATTGCGTTTCAAAGTGTGTCAGTCAATTAAAACTTGTCAATTGATAACTTGAACAATCATTTAAAATCTCGTTATATATAACTTATTATAACGCATAAAGTATAATTTGATTCAACAATAAATATAACCTTCACTTCTTCCTATGTCTGTTTCATTTATTTAGGTGATTACTGCCCATATGTCATATGTGTATCAAGTGGCTTGCTTGTGGTGATATTTGTGATCGAAGTGTTCACGTGCATCTACCGCACACGCCGGTAAGTCCCGTGTTAATCTGTATACTGAGAAAGTACATTAAAGCGGGACAACGCTTCACAGTAGGTCAAAACATTAGTGTTAGTGCCTCGTGTGAAATTAAGATAATGTTTCGTTGTAATTAGGGCAATTATAAAAACAGGTTAAGTGTATTTGAATGACCTGTGGCTACTTATTGACTCGAGTCTTGTCCCTCTTTTATGTGACAATTATTTATTTGAAATCACACACACGCCCGCTACCTCACACACACACACACGCACACACACACACACATACACACACACACACACACACACACACACACACACACACACACACACACACACACACACACACACACACACACACACACACACACACACACACACATACATACATACATACATACATACAAAACATACATACATACATACATAACACACAAACACGCATATACACACAATGCTAACACGCACACAGACATGTATCCGTGCATTCTGTCGTTACTGATGTTATACAATTATAGACAGGTTAATGTTTATACAAAGTCATTCATCTGTGGCAACGAAACCCTTACTCAATTTTTTCTTACCATTTCAGTCACAGGTGGCTGGGCGGAAACAGTCGTCGTGTCAGTGCATACGCGAACTCTGGTCGGTGAGTTGCACTTGTTATTGCTGTGTACAGAAACGTCCCTGTAACAAATTGAAAATGGCTTGTGGAAACATTTACCTTCAGTGATCACTGTATATGTACCGACGATAACACTAGTAAATTCAAAATGTCAACATCAGGAAATAACTGTCCCGATTATCTGCCGAAACAGATTCCATAAAGGCAAAATAGTGATGAATATTTTGAATGGATCACTAAAAATAAGTGATGACGCCGGGTATTCGTTGTGCAAGGCACATTAAGACTCTATTCTGGTCTGTCATCAATCGGATTGTTTATTTTTCCCGTTGAAAAACTGTCCGACTGCCAAAGCTGGCAGTTCTAATCTCTTACTCTGAGATCCACACTTTCAGGTGTGCTTCCGACACTCACCACCCGTACACCTGTACTCAGTGACTTATCATTTCCTTGTGCAATTCCAGGGTAACACCGATTTCTCGTGACGGTTCAATGAGCTGCCTATCCAGAGGAAATCAAAACAGCCAAAGTCTATGTTTAGAAGTGGTAAACGGTATGGTATTTGGTTTTATAAAGGTTTATAAATATGATATACTTTGCAGAACGTAGGGGATAATTTGTCTGAGGTGAAACTATAGGAAAATACTCAAATGTCTGGCAATGAAAGTAAGCGATTTATGTGGCAAGAACATTTCCGAAGAAGTCCACTCCAAAACACAACACTGTGACAGTCATGAAGCACGTGACCCAGGACAGCACGTGCAAAGGGTGTTATGCCTGATTTACCATTTTCACTCAGACTCGGTTGTTAGCAGACGCAAACTGATCTCTTGGAACTAAACGCCCAAAGACACTTATTCAACACATTTAATCATTAAAGAAACAACGATCATGCGACGTTTGCAACGTTCTTAACGTTCACGTGCTAAGGTCATGTTGGAGGTGGGCACACGTCAGAATCTTGTTGCCCAAACGCTACATGTTTCTCAATTTGTCATCAGCAGATTGTGAGCGTCAGCGGTGTAGGGAACGTCAGCACTCCCAACTTCAACGACCGAAGGCATCGATTCTAATGAGTCTTTTATTGGCGTTAACGTCGTACATCATGATCGTTTTGGGGGCGGGTCCATAATGGTATGGGGTGGTATCAAAACGACTGGCTGAACTGCGCTCAATACCGTCATTGGTAGAGTCACATTTCAACACTATCGGGTCAGCATCGTTGCACCACTTTTGCAAAGCGTGTTGGGCAACGTTTCATCTTTCAAGATGATAATGCACGTGCTCATCTTGTGAGGATTGTGACCCAATTCCTCCAACAGCTACACACCCATGTCATGCCATGGTCAGCACAACATGAGTCAAGCTGACATTGGTCGACTCATCAGAAGCATGCCTCGAAAAATTCGTGCATGTTTGGCCAACAGAGGTGGTTTTACCCGATATCAGTGACGTTGGCTGCAAAATGCAAATTTCGTATGACCCTCGACCTCTTTAACGACCTTGTGTGCCACCATCTCATCACATTAACCATTAGAACCCAGAATCTGATCGCCTACTCCCCAGCAGATATGATCATATCATATAGGTCACAAGATATGTCTTGATGATTCCCACTATCCCCTACATTTGTGGGATAGTATATACAACGTGTCGATCTACAGAGAACTGATACAATGGATGTGGAAAAGTCTATACTCACTTTGCACCTGATGTTATGTAATGTCGTCGATATTCAATCTGGATGTTCGTTTTATTTGACATTGTGTAGGAACCAGATTCAATCCTGTCATACGATTAGGTATTGAACAAATTCTGAGTATGAGTGACTGTTCATTATGTCCATTCAATTTTAATTAACTGAACTTCAAATTATCACATCTGGGAAGTAACGGTGGATGGGTGCGATTTCGTACTATAGTGCAAGGTACTGCAACAACGCTCTCGAGATAAAATTCACACTACATGCATCAGCTGTTTATTTCAGAACTCCAAGCAGTCAATAACAACCCGTGTCCAAGTACCAGCGGCGTCAGTGACGACAAACGCCTCGGCACTGACGCTGTCGACGACACAGTGTATGACTCCCTCAGTCGCCAACACGGCCATCCCAATAGAGAGTCAGCTACAGAGACCCGCGAGACAGACATGAGGCGATGTCTACAGCTCTTCCTCAGTACCAAGTGTCTGTTCAAGCAATTTGAAGTAAGTGTCATGTTCAATTTACATACTACGAGGTGAAGGCATTTGCTATACAAGCGATTAGAAAGTTTGATGCATGTAAAAAATGTAACTTTATAACATTACATATTTTTTCTTTTTTGAACCGCAGTAGTCTGTAAAACATCTTGACCCTTAAACGTCTTCCGATACACAATACATCCGATATATCCCATCTCCGTATATTAAAACTATAAAGTAGACCGCTTCCGTGGTCTAGTGGATAGAGCGTCTGCCCGGAGAGATAAAGGCCGGTGGTTTGATCCTCGGCCCCGTCACACCAAATGATGTTAAAAATGGTTCTTGTTGTTACCTTGCATGGCCGTTGGCTTGATTCTTCAGAACAGTATCATCATTAAGTGGTATTGTATCAGTCGGCTTTGCATTATCACAAACAAAATTCACAGATAATCGAAAGTAGGTAATGCTTGAAATATTTCTAGGTGGATGACGTCACACAACTGACAATGAGCAAACAATTGGATATTATAAAAAAAAATGTGTTTTTTTTAAATTGAAACTCTAGAGTTTGAATTGTGAAATCACGCCTGTTCTGGTAAACAAATTGTGTGAGTGGCGGGTTCTACCGGTGGGGCGCCACCTGGTGTCATCACTGACTTTCAGTGATCCGTTCGTGTTGTTTTCACCGCGGTTTCGCCTTTTACCCCCAATGAAATAGGTTTCGTAGGAAAATCAACACCATGTTTTCTGCCATTCTGACGTTGTATTTGTTTTAGCCAGAAATATGATCTAAATGTTTGATTATCAACTTGTTTGAAGGATCTACCAAGAGCAGACTACACGCTGTGCAGTGAGGCGAAGAAGAGTGATAACATCTGCAAGAACAGATACCGGGATGTTCTACCGTGTAAGTAGCCTCCGACCGGCAGCTGTACACCTTGCACAAACGGCCAACGAAAAAGTGCGAGTTCCTTGTTCCTTGTCAATTCATCGCGAGCCTTCGCGAGGGACATACAATGTCAATTAACTCAGGGGAGATAATCCGTATATCTTAGTGTGGACAGGGAGAACAAAGGCCACTCATTCAGAGAAGATATATCGGTATATCCCCGAGTGAAATTTGATATTATTTTGAGAGTGGCCCAATTGATGCCCATTTGATTACAAAGTTACGCCCCATAGGATTTCGAATCCCAGATTCATCCTGAATATGAGTTTATATTTTGAGTGCACAGTAAACTTCTAATACATGCATCCCTTCGGGCTGTCCTGCCCCATTAAGATGATACGCCGTGACATTACCGAAATAATTTTCATAACGACATTTATCCCACATCACTCACTGGTTGTTTTCATCAAAGATAACGTCTAATCACGCTTGTCAGCAAAGACGTTACTTCATGTAGGTAACCATCGTCTAGTTTGTTTGTCAGCAATATTCCAGCTATTTGACGTCGGTCTGTAAATAATGGAGCCTGTTTGATATTATGAGTAAATATTTATTGGTATATAAATCGGTGAAACCCATTTCTGTAAATCTCACTATGAAATATATTTAATTTATTATTAATGCTCTCTGTTTGTATCTTCGCTACACATTCAGATGATAGCAGTCGAGTTGTGTTAAAGGTGGTCGCCGAGAATGTTTCCAGTGGATACATCAATGCTAATTACATACAGGTATGTTCGTTGTTTCTGACGTCATTGAACATACGGGGCGCAGGTAGCACCATATTCTAAAACGTAACAGGTTGTTAAGAAATGTGTTCCTTAGACGACATTCTCCGCTGATTGTATAAATTCCAATTTCACCATGGTTACGCTGTTAAAACATCACATTTATGTTTTGGGCTTTCCACTCACACAATGATTGATTTGACACAAGACACACACTGTACTGGTGGCGGTACACAACTAACCGCTTACTCACCGTATAACGCAACTTCAATTTGTTTTAAAAATCCACGTTAACGTAACTTCAATTTGATTTAAAAATCCACGTTAACGTGCATGAAAGGAAAAAATATATAGTTTTGTGATGCAAAGTATTATTTGAGACAACATAGTTACCATCACAAATGCCACAAATTTCATATGGGTAAGTACTTGAAACAATATTTGACATACATTTCCAAATGTGTATGAATTCATAGTACGACTGTATGCGATAGATATTCACATTAATCGTTACATCGATATCAGATTGAGTTTAAGTGTGTAAATGAACATAACCTATCTAAACTTCCGGGCAATAGAAAGTATACACTTGAAAACTGGTTTTGAGCAAAATATTACAAACGTTACCAAAACAGTCGCCGAAACACTGCAAGCATGACGCCTAAAAGCACAACTATGATGGTATGAAATACCCGTGTGACCGTATGAAATACATCACCATCGACTATTCATTGCTTTTTTTCATCAAACATTGGTGTACACTTTCTGCCCGGCAGGCTAGGTACGAGAACCGAGAATAGTACATACAGAGAAACCTCGTTTATCCAGAATGCCCGTCATCTGGACTATCATTGGGGCAATCTATATATGATGGGCGTGATATTACTACGTATCTCTTATAACGTAATCCGGACATGTGTTAACCCGAACGCTTACAGTAGAAACGGTGATGTCTGGTATAACGGGTTTCAGTGTATTCACATACATGCACCGTTAATATTGATAACGTTATATTTCTCACCAGGGGGTCGGCAGCCTGCAACAGTTCATAGCCGCGCAAGGTGAGCTATCAGTAACAAAGAAATTATCTCTACTTGAGATTTTATTATTTTCGTAACCTGCCATGGTCGTTTTGCTGTCACTTCAAGCCTTTTTTTTATTCTTCCATCACAAACATTTCAGCAAGCCCATTTCCTTCATTGGATGCCATGAACTAATCAGATTAACTTCATGTTTCTTAAAGGGGCAGTCGGGTAGCCTAGTGGTTAAAGTGTTTGCTCGTCACGCCGAAGACCCGGGTTCGATTCCCGACATGGGTACAATGTGTGAAAAGCCCATTTCTGGTGTCCCCCGCCGTGATATTGCTGGATTATTGCTAAATAATACTCACTCATGTTTTTAAGGGCCGTTTCTGCGTGTGGTGCCAGACTTCTGGAGGATGGTATGGGAGACCCATGCTCGACAGATTGTCATGCTTACGAACATCATTGAAGACGGAAAGGTTGTTTTACGAAATTCTATTGATTTATTTCATAAATTTCATGTGTACAGATACACCTCGTCAGCCGGGCTAAGTTCGTCCAGGTAATCCGCCTTCAGGACTGTCATTGACGTGGTGATCAATGATTCAATTATCAGAATAACTTCATTAATATCATTCCCGTCCTGACTAAATAGTGTTCGTATTTAATTTCATAGCCACTGTTTCCTGTCACTTCTACTTTAATAAAACTTAATTGCAGAATTATTACAATCCAAATTCCTTGTTTTCTTCCTGTTACCATTTTGTTATCGTTAAATTGGTGCACACTAAATCTCAAAATGATTGCCATGGAATATTTTCCGGTGCTTATATGATTGTTTAACTTTTTAATAAGAATAACATCGGTCAAAAGTCTGGCTGAAATATTAAGATTAGTGAAGTGGGCCTAGCGCCACTTTGAACAGTTGTTCAATTATATCAAGCTGTGTAATCTTAATGTGGGTGATACGCCTGAATCAATACAGGTTTCAGATGTTTCTCTGCACACCTAAGGGACACAACTCTGCCCAGCGAATTGCGGCGACGAAGACGAATTGGGCACACATATCACCGATATAAGAACGTGAATGTATCACAGCAATTTGGACAGATTATTGAGACATTAACGCAAACCATGGTTATTTTCAGATGAAGTGTGTCAAGTATTGGCCAGGCGAATTCAATGAAAACAAAACATTTGATGACATCATGGTGGAGTTTGTGCTTGAAGAAGTCAGCGACACTTATGTAAAGAGGACGTTCAATATCACCAAGGTAAAAATATAACCTATATTCATAAATCACCAATGAAAGCGGGGCACATTTAAGACCTACGTGAAGGAAAGTGAAAAAGTGTCATGCTCTCGATACAACAGGATACATTGAGCTCGTCCTCTTATGTACATGACGTCAAATAAATCAGTTTCTGGTGTACAGTATTATGTAACTTAATCACACACAGACACAGACACACACACACACACACACACACACACACACACACACACACACTTCTTCCACTCTCAGGTTTATGTGTCAGTGAGCTAGTGAGTGAACGATTGAGTAACTGGAAACTCCTTTCTTGACGCAAATATTGCGATACATTGCCACTAACATGTTCCTATGTTCAAGTCTGGAGAGGTGAAGAGGGAAATATACCAATACCACTTCACCGCCTGGCCTGACTGTGATTCCCCACGTGATGTGACGTCATTTCTCGACTTCCGGTCAGCGGTGCTCCGAGATGCGTCAGCTGTACACGGACCAGTCATCGTCCACTGCAGGTAGTCCTTCTTTCACTGTGCTGTTTGAATCAAGGGCGTTGAGTTTTTAATGTTTACTAATATTGATGTAATGACACATTATTGCTCATTTCAGTGCTGGAATCGGCCGAACTGGAACATTCATTGCTCTGCACTACCTCCTGTCCCAGGCAAAGGCTGACGATATTGTGGATGTTTTCGGCTGTGTATCTCACCTCCGAGAACAGCGGATGGAGATGGTCCAGACCGAGGTGGGTGCCATAACGCTGAACATACAGAACGGGATTTTGTGTTTAACATAGGTGCCGACTCCCTCCTCCCCAGGATACCGAATACCACTAATTGTTGACTGTGAGTCTCACTGCCCAGACCTGAATCCCGAATACAGCTTAACACGAATCCTTCAAGCATTGAGAAGAGGTGCGATTTGTAGTTAAATTACCGAAAAAATAAAATATATAAAAGAAATTATTACGTCCTCCAATATTATTTTTTTAATGTTTAATCTGAATATCAAATACGATTATATTTGCGTCCTGCGTACCACACCCCTGAGTTCCTAATACCCTCTAAATAAACACCCGAATCCCCATACTAAAAGTTGACATCCTCATTTACACTGAACCGGTGCGGGACCGTGGGGTAGCCAAGTAGTTAAAGCGTTCGCTCGTCACGTCGAAGGCTCGGGTTCGATTCCCATCATGGGTACAACGTGTGAAGCCTATTTCTGATGTCCCCCGTCGTGATATGGCAGGAATATTGCTGAAAGCGGCGTAAAACCTCACTCACTCACACAAAGGGTGATTACACTTGGGTAGTCCTATCACATTTGACACAAGTTTACAAAACCAAAATCTGTCCGTCTCCAGACTGTTGTTTTGTACAAATCATCAGCAGTGAAAATTGCGTTCTACACAAGGCCCAAATTACGATGTCTCCATCTCGATGTACATGAGTATCAGGGCATGAAGTATAAACCCAATTTAATTTTTCAAATTATTTTCTCTATATTTATACTCAATATTATCATGCGTGTCGGTGTTTAATTCCAGGAGCAGTATGCCTTCCTGTTCGAGGCGCTGTATGAATATACAACTGGAGCCTACAGTGCATATCGTGCATACTCGGAGATGAGCCTAAACCTGGGGCTTGACATTGTAGCGGTAAGTGCCTACTATATCACCAACGATGTTGTATGGTAGTTGTTGATAGTTACGCAGTGGGTATATCACACTTCATTTTAATGAAATATGGGGTTCAAACGCGTATAGTATCACTGTTGCAAAGTGAGGAGATATTTTCTATTTTCTTAACGTTTATGTCGTCTTTCTTTCAGTTTCCCTTATGCTATGACACTGTAAGAGGTGACTGTAGTTGTCTGTCTTTTGTCTATCAACTCTCCTGTCGGGCAGTGTATGTGATACAATGGGATAAAACCACGAGTAGTTTCGATGCGTAGTTGTGTTGTGTAATTAGTATTCACGTTATGCTATCATCAACAAAGACGGAAGTCGGTATGCAGTAGCGCATACGTGTGAGAAGCGGAATTTTTTTTAAAGTAGTGGTGCATGAACTGAACCTGACACAGACCATAGTAAATAGAGGGCTACCTCCCTTTGATCATATTGAATTTTAACAACAAGGTCATAGTAATTTGGTTATGTCATTCTCCTTGTCCTGAGTTGTTTCTGATCAGATTGAAATACAATTTGAGCTAGCAGGCAAACAAAGCTATGTATTGCCAAATATGTTCAAGCTCACCCCTCTTTAAATACCTATTTACTTCTGCTGATAAAACGGACACAAGATTAAATTAAATGCACTGTTCTTCATTTCAACCGAGCCTTCATGTAACGATAGGCGGAAGTAGTTTGTGTGAATGCTTTCCATTTTGAAAAGAAATCCGACTGAAGATATTTATAGTTTTGACATATTTCCTTGTGGCGATCTAAAGAAAATCTGTGCACATTTGACTATTATAAGGTAAATATGTTTATTTGTTCAGGCTGTCATCCTATTTCTGGATATGTGTGATCCGGTGAGAATCAAGTTACCATTTGGAAGCATTTATATCACCTGCTTATGATGAACTATTTGAATTATGTTTTGTAAATTCTCCACCAAGTTAAATGTTTCATATTGAGGATGGGGAAAATATGAGAAATGTAGACTTTTCTGTTTCCAGACACATCTGTAGGATCTGGAATCCATTCATCCAACCTGGACTTAGATGTAGCGGCCCAACTGTAAATCTGAAAGCACTTTTATGTACACAAATCATGCAATGATACATGTAAAATAAAAATAATAGATGTTCATGGTGAGTTCAGTTTTGTGTTTTCAATCATGGTACTAACAGACCTACAAATGATATTCAGCAGAGAGCAACCATACTGTGGACTATATTTAGTTTGGTTGCTCTCTACTGGTTTTCATAGGTAGGCCTGATTAAACACACACAACGTGGTTTTCCGAAGCTGGCCACTAATCAACGCACTGCCCATACACATATGGCCATCCAGTACACAGTTAGTAAGTCGTGACAGGTTGCAATGATCAAGAGTTCGAACCCCTCTTTCGCACTTGTTTTGACAGCACTTTACCCGTGCATGTGGTTTTCACAAAGTAGTAAATGTCTAAGACCTTCATCTCAGGGCTTTCCTCAACATTAAGCTGACACAGTGGACAGAGCGGCGTCATATCGAAATCACTCGATTTCAGCATTTATGCGGGTGTGATCCACCAAGAAGTAGGATCTGGAGACTCTGCGGCTCGTGACAGTTGGTGCCTGCCGGAAAATTATGTTCATACCCGTATCTCTTTTATAGGAGACCGCCTCCGTGGTCTAGTGGTAGAGCGTCCGCCCAGAGAGCGGAAGGTCCGGAGTTCGATCCCCGGCCGCGTCATACCTAGAGACGTTAAAATATGGTACTTGTTGTTACCCTGTCTGGCACTGAGCATTAAGGGGCTAAAACAAGGACTGGTCGGCTCGAAGTCAGTATACTGTGTCTGAGTGGGGTATTCATGTTAAACTGTGTCATGGATACCTCAGTGAGCTAGCACTATAAATCGGCATCAGTCCGGACTAGTACAAGCAAAGGTCACGATCATGAACGAGTTGGCATTCTTTCAAGACATTTTAAATATGTTTGGCAAAGCTAGGGTTTAAAATTAAGGAATATAAAAAGTGTTTTATCTTGTTTATGCTCCCGATATATAGAACACTTTCTCGAAAATGAACATGATGTTTCAGTTACGTTGTTACAGTTGACTAACTGTAAAGCAATGCTGTCATACAAAAGATAAACTGAAAAAACGGACAACTTCAGCATCACCGCGGACAAATAATAATAGTTATATTGTATTAATAACGTGTCTCTGATATTGTTAGCAAACTGCTGTTTAACTTACGGAAGTATTAACATTTTACCCGGTTTTACACTTATGATAATATTACTAAAAATACATATAGCTGGCCAACCGGAAAATGATTCAACCAGCTGTTTCATAACCATCGATGACAGTCATTCAGACAACATGGCTCTTAGATGTTACTGCATTGTGACGGCATTGGCTGCTTGTTGCATTTATGGTAAGGGCGTCTATATATATGTTTATAAGATATTGGAATAGCCTTTTACTTGTAACGTTTTCATAGGAAGTCGATTGAGAGTACTGCATTACTAGTTCCCGTGAGTGGTTTCCGTATAGTGTGTGAAGATCCTTTCTTATTTCCCCTGCGGTATTATTGCAGGATTATTACTAAAGCAGCGTGATGCCACGTCAAACATAAGGTTAACGTTGACATTCTCCGAAACCTATGTCATTTAATAACCGATACCTGACACCTCATCAGTGAAATTGACTATTCTATCTGATTTAAAATATGCAATACATTATTTCATCACGCGCTATATCATTTCTTTATAACTGTGCCTTATAAAGACCCAAGAAACTTCCATAATTAAACCTTTTTTAATTAGTTTTATTGATATTTATTTCTCTTTTTTTATTCAAAGTTCAGGTGGGAAAATCAGTGAAAGGGAATTCTCCAGATGACCATTAATAAACGCTTAGCGATCATTGATATACCTGAAGCTTAAATTTAACTTCTCTGCCAAATTCCATTGTTTTGATTTTGCCAATCCGCCCAGAAATTCCGAGAAGGGAGCACAACTGGTGCGCAGGGAGATGCCTAATTCTCGCCCAAGTGTCTTATCCCCACGTTTCACTTAGATGTTATCAGTGAGAAAGTCCATCATTTTACATATAGTTTTCTCAGTAAACTTAAGATGACATTTGCTTCCATTTTCGTCCCGAATCTTTGATATAGAGATGAAACTATAATATATCGTTAACACATTCAGTGACAAACGCCCCATGCACCAAGGACTGAAGTTATCCTTTTGGAATAGTGGAGTACAAAACGTTTGAAAGAATTCAAGTTCAATTAATTCCACAAATATCTTTTTTTTGTGAATATATAGAACGTTCTTCCTTAATTCAATTTGAATTAAGGATTATGGTTAATCTTTGAGATGGGGAGTTTTTGGTACATTTGCTTGACCCATCAATGTATCTCTCTTTAAACGGATCTTCATGGAGCTATACAATACAAAAGATGATAGTATTGATGCGTGTTTTTTGGCAGATGGCTTACTCAGCTGGTTGGTTGGTTTGTTGTTTAACGCCGCACTCAGCACTATTCCAGATATATGACGGCGGTCTGTAAATAATCGAGTCTGGACTTGACAATCCAGTGATTGATATCCTGAGCACCGATCCACCCAATTGGGATTGACGACAAGCATCAACCAAGTCAGCGAGCCTGACCGCTCGATCCAGATCCTCTTACGACAAGCATAGTCGCCTTTTACGGCAAGCATGGGTTGCTGAAGACCTATTCTACCCCGGATCTTCACGGGTCGGATTCCTCAGTAAACATGCTAGCCTTATATGTGGCATTATTTGATATGTCAATTATACCAAGTTCTTTGATTTAAAACCATATAATGTAGTGATGATTACATATAATAGTTATGTTATTCGAGGCTTTGCTGGAGGGGACACTACAAACGTGAATGCGGGGCAACCAGACTTTGTATGGCAGTTGCCTGGGTCACTTCTGTTTCCTATTTTCAGTTGGTTATTATCACTCTCTGACTTAACGCATTGAAAGACATTCAACAGGTTCATCTTTTATTTTGACCCATTTCTTTCATATACTTGGACACGGAGCCTAATGATCTTAAAAGTGTTATCCCGGTTGGTTGGAAGATGCTCACAATATTTTGGTCCATATTTGAATAACTGACTGGGGTTGTTATTGTCAACAATAGAGAAAGACACCTGTGATTTTATGACCAACATGTTGGTAGCAGTATCATGGCAGCCACCTGTAGCGGAATTTACATCACGAGCTGCCAAGACTACGTTCTGCAACACTTTTCTATAGTTGAACTTGGATGAAATGTTGTTCGTATAACAAAGTGAAACTGTTGTTGATTCCTGAAATTTGAGATACTGTTGGACATTTTGGAAAAGACAGCCTTGCATTTGATAGCGGACATAGAAACCACAAACGACAACAAAAAACGATTTTGCTATTTATATTTAATGAGATGTTCCATTACTTTTGAGGCCCGTGAAGATCCGGGGTAGAATAGGTCTTCAGCAATCCACGCTTGCTGTAAAAGGCGACTATGCTTGTCGTAAAAGGCGACTAACGGGATCGGGTGGTCAGGCTCGGTGACTTGGTTGATGCATGTCATCGGTCCCAATTGCGTGGATCGATGCTCATGATATCAATCACTGGATTGTTTGGTCCAGACTTGATTATTGACAGACCGCTGTCATGTAGCTCGAATATTGCTGAGTGCGGAGTTTAACAACAAACCAAACCAAATCCATTACTTTTGGCAAGTACTGTACGTGATGTGAGTAGATTTATAGAACAAACTGAGCAATAATTCTTCCATACAACTAAAGTGACACACTTTCATATTCACCTCTTGTGACGACGTTAAATACCTACTTCCTCTATTAGACGCCGAACCTCCAACACACGCCGGCCTCGAATAGACGCAGGGTCATATGTTCTGTCCAAAAAATAGAAGCCGGGCCTCTATTAGACGCCGGGTCTCGAAGGGTGTGAAATGCTGGTGATTAACAAATGAATGACTATTTCCCGCAAATGTACCCTTTAGATGACTGCTTAATTTGGGATTTGGTAAGGTAGTGAGTCACTGAGCCAGCATAAAACAGAATAGACGCCGGGCCTCTGATACACGCAGGGTCAACGGCTTGCGCGAAATTAATATACGTCTAGGAGTCTAATGGAGGAAATACGGTAATATTTGTTTACTGATGTGATTAAGGGATAAGTTTCATTTCAAAATACAGTAATTAGCACCTAACCCAGTATCCTAACCTTACAGAGAGCCTTGAAACGTGCATCTACGCATGTCGTCGAGAGAGGTGTGAGAATGGACTTCACGGTGAACGATGTGATAAGCAATGTGTCCGTGACAGCCAATGTTACTGTGAGAAATGTGCGCGCATCCAGAGCATAGGTAACCAATGCGTGCGTACCTGTGCGTCGAAAACTTGGGGGCAACAGTGTGAGAACAGCTGTGGCGCCATGTGTCTGCTTGGGAAATGTAACGATCGCGACGGAAGGTGTTCCTCCGGGTGCGAGGCAGGTTTTTCTGGTGGATTTTGCCGAGATCATTGTAGCCATGGATGTCAACACAACCGCTGTCATCAGCATGGTGGAAGGTGCAAGGGCGGATGCAAGGTTGGGTACTACGGTCCTAATTGTTCGAAAAGATGTCCAACGAATTGTAAAAACAATCAATGTCATCAAAGCGGTGGAAACTGCAGTGGAGGATGCAAAGTCGGATATTACGGCCCTACTTGTGTCCACAAATGTTCAGAGCATTGTTTAAACAAACGTTGTCATGTGCTCACTGGAGCCTGCACACCCTGTCTGGATGGCCACATGGGAGACAGGTGCATTGATGAATGTCCACAGAGGAACTGCACTGCTTGTCACCAGGACACCGGCACGTGTACCGCTTGCCGGAATGGCAGGTACGGGACTCGTTGTCGTCAGTTTTGCAGTGAAGGGTGTTCACAGAACAAGTGTGATTTCGGTGGTGCATGCCTGTGTACAAATAAATACTTTGGTTTGTTTTGTGAAGGTAGGTGTCAGAACTGTAGACGTGACTGTGACAAACTGACTGGGGTTTGTACCAATGGATGCGAAGCAGGCTACTATGGTGCTCATTGTAATGCAACGTGTTCTCCGGGATGTCGTGGTAAAATATGTGAGCAGACAAGTGCCCTCTGTGCACAGGGATGCACACTTAACACATTTGGAAGACATTGTGAGAACAATTGCAGTGCAGACTGTCCTCAACAAATGTGTCACAAGTTAGATGTGAATACAGATAGTATTACTTGCATCACTGATTGCTTGGAGGGGAGATGGGGGTCCTACTGTGAACACTCGTGTCCTCGAGGCTGTCAAAGGTGTTACAGATCCACAGGAGTGTGTATTGAATGTGACCGGGGTTTGTACGGCCCAGAGTGTGTAAGGAACTGCAGCCAAGGATGTTTGGGGACACTGTGTGATAAGAACGGTAGCTGCACAGTGGGTTGCGAGGAGGGAGTGTACATGGATGACTGCTCTGTTCCGTGTCCTGGTAACTGTAGAGTATGTCACAAGGAGAGCGGAGTTTGCATGTCCTGTAGGAGCGGATGGAAAGGGGATTCGTGCACAGGTACAAACACCACATACTACCGATAACGTGTTTACTGACGGCACTGGTTTCAAATAAAATTCCATGTATGAATCACGGAAATCGGCCACTCCTTCACGACATTTATAACATAACATGATTTAGATGTACATATAATGCTATTAAGTTGAATCCCCGACACGACTAATTGTCTCATTTAGACAGAAAATAGTCAAAATGAATCAAGTGGGAGAGTTCTTAAACTTAGAGCCACTAAAGAATTCTTATAATCATGAGAAACCATTATTCATTGAACGATTCCGACTTAAACTTAAAGTTCATAGTGAGACTTGTAACAGCACCTATGTAATCTAAGCACGGCAAGCAGCCATAACAGTATCAGTCACATTGACTTGTGTTTGTTTAACAACAATGCGATTTCGTACTTCTTTTTTTCTGTTACAGAAAAGGTCCATTCTAGCAGGCATGTTACTGCACTTCTATTTGTTTGTGCTATTTTCGCGATCGTCATCGTATCTGGATCTATTTCTTTCTTCAAAAGGTACCTAAATATACATATTTGACTTGTTCACACGTAGGATTACCGGCGCATATTTAGCAAACTGAACAAAAAGTCAAAAGGTGTCACAGGCAAGAATATGAAGCCATCACTACCGACGTGTAGTGTACTTTAGTCCACGTGGCGTATAAGGTAATAGAGTCATGCATTGTTGCAGCTACGTTTGTCCTTTGACGTTTAACTTAATAGACATGATATACGTTTGTAATCCATACTTTTTCAGGAAGTCTTGCGCGTGTAATGAGAACCAAGCAAGTTATCTGAGTCCTGTTGATCAACCAGTGGTTCACTATCGACCAGGAATACACTTGGAACCGTGTGATCGGGAGGAACCGTACTATTCAGTCATCGCAGATGGATATGAGATGCCCTGTAGTCGGGTCACGAGGGATGGTAATCGCCGAGAAGTTCGGCACTGTTCAGGTAGTTCCGACTACGAAGAAGTCAACTGCTGATTCCCTATATGCGTTTTAAAAATATTGTTGGCTTCAAAATGAAGAGCTCTCGGTTCATCACTGAAGGATAAACCGATATGACTCATATTACATGTAGTTTTCGCTTTCACAATTCGCGTTTGTGGGTCAGATGCTTCTATAGAAAATTAATTTCCCTGTATATGATAAATTCTCCTCACAGTTCTCGCGGTGGAATTCGCATATGACAAAAACATTTGGGTTTACTTTGTTTAATTAACGATAATACTTATTTCGATTTCAGGTTTGAAATCAAGACCATGTCTGTCCTTTGCCTAATGAGACACCTCATGTAACACATGCGCATGACACACACACACACACACGCACACGCACACGCACGCACGCACACGCACGCACACACACACTCACCAAAACATATACTCACACACAAACATACACACACACACTCACACACACACTCACACATTAACACACACTCACCAACAAACATACACATACACACACTCACTCGCAAACATACACATACAAACACATACTCACTAACAAACATACACACACTCACTCATCCACAAACATACATACACACTCATCCACACGCATTCATACAAACTAACTCAAAAACATACACACACACCTCAGACACCCCTACACACACACTCACAAACATACACACACACACTCCCCCATAAACATACACACGCACACACACACTCACCCACAAGCATATACACACACTCACCAGCAAACATACAGACACACTCACTCACAAACATACACACACACATACATACACACTCACTAACAAACATACACACTCATACACTCACACATACAAACACAATCTCTTACACACACACACACACACACACACACCCTCAGACACGCACACACACACAGCCCTATACACACACTCACTTACAAACATACACACGCACGCACACTCACACACATAACACACACTGACATTGACATTCAAAGGAAAATTGTCGTTTCATAATATTGAACACTGTTGATTGGATCGCGAAGGATGAGTCGTGTTATGTTGACTATTTGGTTTTACACGAGCCAGCAGATGGTTTGCCTTTTTTAAAGAATTGTAGCATATATCGTTAAACAATTATACCAATATTGGAGCAGCAGGATTTACGAAAAAGTGGTGATTCGGTTGACAATAATGAGGTGGAAATTTCCGGCGACTGCCCGCTTGGCTAAAGGGAGGCTACTCTACCCTCATTTGCAAGGACTGCGGCGATAATATTGTCAGAATGCTACGACAGAATGCTTCGTTTTTTTATTGTTGATCTTAACATTTATAATGCCGAAATGTGTGCATTACTTTGATACAACTAAGTATCTAAGTGAATGTAAGTAGTATACTCCCTCGATTTTAAACATTAGTCCTGCATGAGATCGATCATCGAAGGCTACTGCACAATATCACGGACAAACACCAAGTAAACTGAACGAAATAAGTGAGGGATCGTGAATATGTTTAGAGATATTATTGTAGTTAAGACTGAGAACACAATTCATTTATAATTTTCCCCAAAAATGCTTGATCCCCAACCTAATTTTGTTCAGTATATTTGCTTGTCACGACATAATTGACACTGTTCACATTTTGAGCAACCATTACCATTCCATTAGCTGTCACAAGATAGGCCTAACACTGCGACACAAACATATTTCACCGAAAATTCTTCGTTGTAAATTAATTGTGAACACGTCTAGATAATAAATTCGTCACGTGTCAAAACGTGCCCTGTATGAATATTTAACTCCAATTGCTGAGAAGTGTGCACTGACATACTGATTCTGGTTCAGCGTGGCAGCTGAAATTAAAAGCTGCACTAGCTGTACAGCCTTGGCGTGTCTCCATCAAACTATGCTCCTAGGTTTCACGGACGTGGATGAGGACCTCATTACGACTTCACGTTAAACTTCCACGCCGTGGTATAACTAAAATAATATACTCCATCCTCAAACAAAGCAAGATATATGGAATGTTTCTCTTAATATAAACTTAGTTTGGTTACTACAGTTCCCTCGGAAGAGAGTCCCATTTTAATGCTCCTTGCATGACAAGAAACAAAACGTTTTCAATTTCCACGTGGGTACACCAAGCTGTTGTTGTTGACCTGGATAGGCTGTTGAGCTCAATCCTATATGAGAGATATTTCGGTGCTGTATCAACATGAGTTTAACATCCACTCTTACATTTATTCAAAGCCAGTGCAGAGAGTTCAGCAAAGGAGATACATGAGCTGACTAAGGTGACCATGAAGCAGTATGAGCTGCAGTGTTTTGCAGTCGCCGAAGTTTTTGCATATTCGTCTTTGATACCGCTCAGTAAGCTGTTTCAATAGTCAAGGCTGACGCTGCTTTATTTGTTAAACGATGGGTGATTTTACCAATGTTCCTATGAAAAAAGAAAAAGATCAAAGTCATGGGAACTCCGTATCTCGTGTATCATTAGCGTGCTAATGCACGAAATAAGTATGCATCACACGTTGGGGAACGTCAATCATCTCGGCATTTCGAACATATGCTGCTGTTTCCTTATTTGTGTCGTACTCGGCGATCCCACTCGTCCCATAAAGGTAGGTGTTCAACTGGATTAGCTCTGGCGATTTACGGTGCAACGGGAGGCCCTGTACATTGTGGTGCTGCTGGACTGCTATTGTTACACGTGATGTATGCTTCTTGCATTGTGGCGTTGAAAGATTACGCTTACATAGTGCATAATGTGAACAACGTGCGGCTGGATGATTTTCTTACAAGGGCGTTGTACTGTTAATGTGACATGTTCTCCTACATGATTTGTTTTGCTAGTGTGTCATAATACCACCTATATTGTTTACCTGCCCCCGACCAATCTTCCGACCTCTCGTAGAGATATGGCCGCAGTGTGATACAATACAATACATAATCTGCGTGCTTGGTACATTGACGAAGCTGTTGACGGTGTTGCTGTGTGAAGACAACACCTGAGACCTGTCTCACGGTTCCTCACTGCCTGGTTAAATATCCTTCGCAATTCTGGGATTGCTGCTGTTGTAGAGGATGGTGGTGTACACATTTACCACAACAGACGTAGCCATGTGAATATTCTCCTGGCGATTGTCCTGTTTTTATTCTTTCGAAGACGTTGTTCCCCTGTGCTTCATTTGGTCGTGACATGGCTTTGCCGTTTAACAGTTGTTAACAGACAATATTTTGGCTATCGAGAACGCCCCCTTTTCTCTTACCCAACAACCCAACTCAAACACATAAACAGTAGGTAGCCTTGGCTTCCAAACCCTAAACTAAGCTTCAATGTTCAGTTCATTTTGACTATATACTGGTATATTTGGTTGGCTTTTCTGTGATTTGTCTTTATTTTTGTTACCTTGTCTGGATTAAACATTTATGAAATTCCCAGACTGAATCTAAATGATAACCTGCAAGGCATTGCAGTACAAATGACATTTAAATATTAAACGTCAATGCCATAAGATAAATCAATCTCGGTTATCTACTGAAATCTTACATCGGACGTAAACGAAAAGTAGATAAATGGATGACTGAAAATATGTGATGACACAAGGTCTGTCAGTTTGTCCATGGTGCATGTCATACACTTACCTTAAAATCCTTTTAAAATTTACATCAACAGTACAGTATATTCCTGAAGAGATACCTTATGATTTTTTTTCTTGTCTTGGTTAAAAACTAAACTTGGTTGTTGAAGTATTATGACATGTTATATCATTGTCCATACCAAAATACAATTCATAGCCCATTCATTTAAAAAGAGCACCAAACATTTACAAACACAAAGATCTCACAAGACTATTTTCCACCTTAGATACTCGAACCCCTACTGCTGTTTATCGGATTAGACATATGTAAGTATTTCTTGTAAAGGGACCAATGTGTTAGATAAGATAAGAAAGGTGTATATATTCGTTTCAAGCAGGTTCAGCTTGTCACACTTGTTGGACTGCAGCCATGGTTCGAGGCAGTGTCCTAGCTCTACTTATTGTCCAGAGTTCATTTGGACTCGAGTTGCTGAAAAACCCAGGATTCGAGAGTCCAGATCTGTCGGGCAACTGGGGAGGATGGGGCTTCACACTTGTTAGTATCACTGATGACGTCCATGGAGGAACTCATGCTGTCAAAGTATCCGGAAGGTAAATTAACACAGAAGAAATCTGTTTTATCTGGACGTCACATGATATGTGTATCTCATCACATACATACACGTATTAAAGATCAAATTAATGGGATATAATACATATTATAACCATACGATTTGAGAGTGGTCCAAATGTCCTGTTTTAATGTCCATATCTGCAATAATTACCAGTAGTCCTTGAAGTCTTCTCTGAAGGGGATAACTATATGAATACTTTTGGGAAGAGGCTTCATTGAATGTCCCTTGTGGGTTACCCGAGCAGGATTGGTCACACAATTTCATTTCATGTTGAGAAAGGACAAGGGACATGAGAGGGAACCTGATTGATCCACGGGATATGCTTTAGTTCAGAAATGATGAAAAAATGTCCAAATCATTGTGAAACTAAAGTTAGCTCATTTCCACCCATTCATGTTTAGGACTTCATTAGGTAAGACTGAAAGGTGTCAAAAAGGCTGTGTTAAGAGGTTGATATAGGAACAACTCTTGAAGCTGATATTCATAGCAGATGTAGATAATGACTGTACCGTAATGGAGTAAAACACGCATCTTGGGTGAATGACCGGCACCTTATTTTCTCTTTTAGTTCACTAATATTAGCCATTGTTATATAAAGTAGAGATAATGTATGGATAACAACTTCTTTATTTACTTAAAGGCGACGTTTTGGTATAAATCCTTATACCGTCAAGCCTTGTTATCCATAAGTTATCTCCACTTTGTCATCCGTCAACTTGTAAGTAATGCCTATCAAACATTGTTATATAGTTCAGCATGCTAGCTGTCCAAAACTTGCAAGTGGGCGTAAGAAAGAAAAGCTCGTTGTCATACATTTAAACATGTTTGATAATTTTCATCCCAGAATTTAAATGTTCACTGCAACTTCAACATTTCCAAATAGGGAATCCGGACCCTATCCCACCCTATCCCTCAAAACAAACATTGTGTTGCACAACATTTGCTTGTAGTGATTTACGCAATTACAGCGCAACATATACAGCGGGCACGGTGTAGCAAAATTACCACAATACATTGTATGGTCACTGGTTGCTGATAATTTACATTAAAAAGTCTTATGACATATATCATAGTTAAATATGTAATGTATATGATTTTGAAAGGGGAAGGCAATAGCCATATATGTCAAGGCTAGATAGTCTTGATTTTGTTATCATAAGGTTCAGTTTCTGGAATGGAAAAAATTGATATGTGGAATAAATGTGGCGACATTTGAACTATGTCGTCCATTTTTACGTAGATTAGAGATATTTATAGTTAATAAAAACGACAAAACCCTTGCCATGTAAATTTATCAGTAAGAATGGCAAGTTCGTGAAATATATTGTTTTGTCAATCTGCTTATTGAGAGACGTTATGTTTCATATCTAGATCTATGAATAAACATTCAGAGATGCAAAACACTCTGCACAAGAAGACTGCATGACAAGTGGGATGACTTCAACTTTCCAATAGTAAAAGTTCCCTTCATGTCGAGCCAAATCACAGCAGCTCCAGCCTTTGGTGTTTACATTGCACAACGTTTGAGATACAATCGAACATGCTTTTTCTACCAAGATTACAAAGAGCGTCATACATCTCTTGCTCAACAGTTGTTTGATCAAGGTTACAAAAGTTTTATAGTAGACATGTAGGTCGCATTTTCAAATTTGACGCATCAGTGACAAAAAAGGATGTTCAATGCAATTACCTATGTTGACTTGTACCATATGTTCCCGTGTTTATGCAGGTGAACAATTGACTTGCCTTTGCATGTGTTTGTGACGGGTGCTACCAGTGTATCATCACTATTTGATAGTCATTCATAAACACCGTCATGTTCATGATATAGTCGGAATCTCTGCTTTAAGCAGGCATTTCTATTGGAAATGGAAAGGATTTCGTTGCTTTAATTATTATTTCGATATGCATGGTATGCAGAGAGCCGATATCGGTTCCCCATGAAGCGTATATGTATATACCTGTACATAAAGAAATGTTAATATGCAAAGACAAAAAGGTGAAAAGGTACCCTTTTCTATTTCCGCCTTAAAATGGTTCACAATGAAATCAATAATCAAATCAGTTGTGCTGAAATGTGATCATTGTTTGAAGTCACCATATCAATATTATGAAAATCTCTTTTCATGTTGAAGACTCTGAACCAGTGTATTGTTTTAAAACGCAAAGATAAAATATGAAAAGTATAATATACCAACGAAAGCCACGTAAAGATACACAGGATCTGGACTCTCAACTGATTCTTCATGGCACTGCATAAGCATTACATTAACAAACATATGGACAGATGATCAGTTAATAGATGTTGGTTTCATTAATTTAATAATCTGGTGGTATATCGTATTGATAGAAAACTACACCAGTTGTTTCATGCTGTTCTAGAAGTGGAATTACCTAAACTGGTCACAGCTTGATGTACATGTATGTCGATGTGGTTCTGTTCAGTATAGTATAGTACATACGTTCTGCAATGTTAACCAAACTATCTTGTTATGTACGAAATAGTTATAATAGTTTTCAAGATCATAAATATGCAAGTAATGTCTGCTGGGATCGTTGTGTAACATCGACATCAACACACATATATAAAGCATATAGCAAATTGGTAATTTTCGTTTCAGAACACAGTCCTACCAAGGCCCTGGGCAGGATGTTCCCATACAGCCTGGTGGCCGCTATGCCTATACTTCCAGTGTTAAACAGCTGAATGATCACACAGGGACGTTGTTCCAGACCATCAAGATCACCATTGCATATACATGGGCTGATGACGGTGTGTACTGTAATAAGATTTAACTGTCTCTGTTCTCACTGTTTTAACACGAGTGTCTCATTTGTCTAAGGTACCGCAATTAGCTGTGCAGAGTTGGTTCCTCTTAGCCATACCGGAAACATATCATCTTGGGCTCCAATGCCGGATTCGCCCTGATTATATTCCTGGGTTCGTCAGCACCATACCTGTGCTGGAAGGTTTCACCAAAGTAGTAAACGTCAAAGATCGGCATGGCTTAGGGCTTCCTCCAACATCAAGCTGACATGCCTTGATATGACATGAGATACTATCCAAAGCTGCGATCACTCATCCTGATGACATTTTCTTCTTATTTTTGATTACGAATGTTTTGCCCTAAAATTCAGGTCGGTGGGTTGAAAAACTTCGAAAATAATATTCTAGTTTCAAATAGTTTGCGGAATTTCTTCAAAATGTAGGGTAGGTAGGGGAAAAGAGTAAACAAAGAGGGGCGGTGGCGGGAGGAATGGGGAAAGACAATTATATTATGGTTCAGTGAAAATCACAAGGATTTTGTGAATTTTTACGAAAAACATGATTTATACTCTGTAAATATGAA
This sequence comes from Haliotis rufescens, assembly GCF_023055435.1. Taxonomy (NCBI): domain Eukaryota; kingdom Metazoa; phylum Mollusca; class Gastropoda; order Lepetellida; family Haliotidae; genus Haliotis; species Haliotis rufescens. The sequence continues at coordinate 70,573,351 of NW_025963779.1, read as the reverse complement.
CGATTTTATGAGACACGATACTGACATTCCTAGCCCAATGATGAATTTTGTCATACACAGGTAAAACAGATTATTACGACATCGCTCAACATCCATTTGTCCAGTCTGCCAATGGATGGTTCACCCTCGACGGGGATTTCACCGCTCCATTAAGAAGTAAGCCCAGTCAATTCAAGTATTCAACAGTGACATTCATTATTCATTGTTGGGGCTGTTGGGAAGCCTAGTGGTTTATACATGAGCACGTCATACCTAAGAGCCCTCTTTGAATGCCTACAGGGGTACAATTGTGTGAGGTCGTTCTTGAGGTACCAGTATGGTGGTGAGGCTGCAATAATGTATTTAGTCACTATACATAAGGTCCAGTACTGACTGAATCATCTGGTGTCTAGTTCCATATTTTCAGGTTAATCAAACCATTCTTGATTGGTTTTTATCGTATTTTGATCGCTATCAAACTGTAATGAGATTTTATGAGATCACTGAAAATGTTGTCGGTTGCAAATGTCGACAAATAATAAGCGTCATCGAATAAATTTACCCTCCTCTTCAATGTCAACATATCTACTATGACAGAACATTATGTATCCAGTAAGTTCAAGGGATGTGCCGTTTTTTGCATATAGATATACGTATTGAAACGGTACTTGAAATATCTCATACGATGAATGGTTTCACTTTGTCGAAGAGGCTTAACTAAATGCTCCTTGTGGGATTAACCGTGTAGGGTTGTTCACACTACTTCATTTCATGTTGAGAAGACAAGGAACTACAACTGTCCATTCTGAAAAAGGGTTGAGTTAATTTTGTGCTGTTACTGTTATAAGAATAAATATAAGCGACAAATCTCTGCAAAAAAACAGAGTCCATTGTACGAATCCGACTATATCACGAGCATGAGTTTATGAATCACTTTCAAACAGTGATGATACCAGGTGTGCGTATCCTGACCCACATGCAAAGGCAAGTCAATTGTTCACCTGAAAAAAACACGGGAACATATGGTACAAGTCAAAATAGGGAATTGCATCGACATAATCTTTGTCACTGATGCGTCAAATTTAGAAACATCCTCCACAAACAATTTGAAAAGCTTTACTGAGGCCTGGAATGTTGTCACCTTGATAAAACAACTTCCAAGCAAGAGTTGTATGACGCTATTTGAAATCTTGGAAGAAAGAGCATGCTTGATTGTACCTACAAAGTTGTGAAATATAGACACCAAAGGCAAGGAAGGACTATTGACCATTGGAAAGTTGAAGTCATCCTGTTTGTCATACAGTCTTGTGGAGAGCGTTTTGTCACTCTGAATCTTTATGCATAGATCTTACCATTTGTAAAGCTATCCATTTTGATGTTTACATGTACATGAATATGTATATTTACACATACACCACCAGACACCAGCAAGGCCAACCTGTACTTCCAAGGCCCAGATCCAGGAATCGACTTCATCGTTGACGACGCTTCTCTCCAGACGGTGGACGAGGACATGAGCTGGAAGGCCGAGGCAGATGCGAGGATACAGAAGATTAGGAAAAATAACATCAATGTTCAGTAGGGCTGCCTTCGTTCTATCATCTATTGCTTATGAATTATTATATGTGTACTACGTTTCGCTCCGGACATACACGAACCAGGCGGGACGTTTGTAATAATCCATGTAATAGGTCTTTTGTCATACCCTGTTCACTGAATGTATATTTTACTTGATAACGCATTATAACGAAGAAAAACGCCTTAGTCATGGAGGCACGTCGTGTGACTTTTGAAGGTAATTCTACCAAACGGTAAACTTAAATGTCAGTTCTCTATTAATGGTTCCTTCTCTTAACGGAACAACTGTATAATGTAAAACAATTGCAACAATCTCAAGACTCATCACATACATACTGCCAAATAAATAGGCCAATTTCACCAAGTGGCCTGAAGCAAAAGATGTGTTTTCACGAAGTGACAGTTGTTAGAAAAATATGAAATATATATATTTTCCAAAACGTAACGACTAATCAAGTGGCAGCATCCTATTAGTATTTTTGACATGGTGTGTATGTTAAGACACGACTTTAATTGATACGGTGTGTTACAATATAACAGGGCGGTCGGGTAGCCTAGTGGTTAAAGCGTTCGCTCGTCACGCCGAAGACTCGGGTTCGATTCACAACATGGGTGGAATGTGTGAAGCCCATATCTGGCGTCCCCCGCCGTGATATTGCTCGAATATTGATAAAAAGCGGCCCAAAACTATACATACTCACTTCAATATAACACATTTCTCTCAGAACTTCTATTTCACGTTAGTGCCATGAACGATGATGTGTCTATAATACATATGGATCATTGTGTTTTACAGAGTGACACATTCATCTTCATTCAACCCTGCTGATATTGAAGTTAAGGTTAGATATTATAATTCTGTTCATGATGGATAAAGGAAATGACATCCCTGCAGAATACACTTGGACTTCATATGTTTTTAATATAAATATACAGCTTCTTTGTATGTACCTATGAGACTCTTGTTATGGTCGTAAGCGCATGAGATACAGTAAACTACGTTTATAACGAACACGCTTATAACGAACTGACGGATATAACGAACTTACGTTTTTGTCCCGACTATTTGTTGTAGTTATGCTGTATATATACATATAACGAGCTACGGCTACAACGAACTAAAATTAGTGGTCCTTTTGAGTTCGTTATAACCGTAGTTTACTGTATTCCACAAGAGAAAAATTCAGTTGTACATTCCCGAGACCATGAATTTCTGTGGTGACATACGTACTTTAAGACAAGTCAATTTCTCTGATTTACAGATTGACCACAAAAGACATCTGTTTGGATTTGGGTCAGTAATAAATGAGGAATATATGATAAACGACGGCTACAAAGAGTATCAAAACTTCGTCTATACAATGTTCAACTGGGTGACAGCAGGATCCTTCAAGTGGAAGTACAACAGAGGTACCAAGGTATATACTGTTCATATCTTCATTTGTGTGTTCATCAAGGAAAATCGAAACTTTTGCAATTATAAATTTTACAATACGCAAAGTAATTCCCAGAAGGAGAACTTCCATAAAAAAACAATATTAATGCAAAACACAATGTGACTAAATATCTAAAAACACATGACTGTTGTCAAACATCCTTTGCAGGATAAACCTGACTACACAGTTGCTACAGATGCTGTGAAGGTGCTTAATCAACATGGGTACGTATCTTACAATGTAGACTAACTTTGGATGCATTTAACGGAATTCAAAACTACAAATAAAACTGTTATTTCACCATTATTCAAATGCATTACATAATTTCTTTAGGACATTTATAACAGTTCATATATTACAGCATGAAAGTTCGAGGACACAATATGTTCTGGGGAGTTCCAGGTAACTCTCCCAGTTGGGTAGAAGCCTTAAACGGGACAATGTTGAAAGCAGCCATTGCAGAAAGAGTCAAATATATGACCGGCATCACAAAGGGACAGTAAGTGAACTGTATCTATCGCCATGGACATGTTTAGAATGGTCATGGTAAAATAGTAATTTACAATCAACACACAATTCCAATTATACTCACATGTTTATTCATATTTGATAAATGGACAAACATAGAAGATTCAAACAATATATTTGAAAGTATATGTCTTAAATTTTGCGTTAGACTGGGTCACTGGGACGTGAACAACGAACTTCTCCATGGTCAGTTATATGAAGAGAAAACAGGTGATGCCCTGTACTCGGAGAAGATCTACGATATGGTCCACAAGGCTGATCCCGTGCCCAAGCTCTTCCTCAATGACTACGACGTTGTTGCTGTTGGAGCCGTCACTGATGTATGTTGATAATACATTTCGTAGACTTCACATTATGATGGTGGCCTGCTATGTACCAGTTCACAGAACATCATTTATGCGATTTATGTCACATAATAATCACCACAACCACAACACCAATACGCAAATATTCAGTATCTACCATATAGTCGTGCAATACCAACTATCGCCATTCTCAACAAAATTGGCCGACCAACAATCTGCAGTTGGAGAATTTAACGTTTTATTTTGCTGTTGCTTATATATGTTATATTTATTTCCAGGCTTACGTTGCCCAGGCTAAAGAGTTCAAAAAGGCTAATGTTGGACTGGGAGGCCTGGGTCTTCAGAGTCACTTCAGAGACTACACACCTCCAGATCCCACACTTCTGAAAGTAGGCCTTCCCTCCCTTATGTTTAATTAATTGTCAATAGTCAGTCCCATTCAACAGTCTAATGGCAAACATAACTTCCACCTTTCACAAGGACCGCTACTGAAAGGAAATGCTGTTATGCGATCAAAAGCTGTATGTACACAAACCAGTACATAGTAATGAGATTGAGCAATCACCCTGATGTTGCTCTTTATGTTACTGCAGAAATACTAGTTGACGGTTGAAGTACTGATATAAAACTATGGGCAACATTATATTTCAGAGACGTTTGGACAACCTGGGATCTGTTGGACTGCCTCTGTGGATTACCGAGATGGACCTGGTGCACCATGACGAGAATATCCGGGCGGACTGGTACGACTGGGCTCTCAGAACCTACTTCAGTCATACAGCAGTGGAGGGCGTCATATTCTGGGGATTCTGGGATCATCAAATGAAAAGCCCTTACGCCGCACTCATCAATGGATATAACTTCTTTGTAAGATTAATTAACAAGAGCTTTTATAATATTCTTAAATAGTATAACAACTGAGCACAGTACTTTATTACAATAACTGATTGTCTAGATACTGAGGCAAATATTAGATTACATATACAGACAGACAGTTTATTCATTAAGAAGGCCATAGGCCCATAATACAGACAATGGTTGATTGCATGAACTAGATTAGATCAGATATAGTTGCATATAGTTACTTACCACTACAAGAAGTATTACACAGTACACTGAGGCTTAGCTAGGTACACATCGTGACGCAATGGAGTAACTACAAAATCATAAGCAAATGGGCCGAAATATACACATCATGACCAAATGGTTCGGAATAGATATCAAAGTTTAGTTCATCCTACGTGGCTTAACACTACGTGAGGCGTGAGCTCCAGTACATCCCGTGGCGTTACTTATACTGCCATGACCTCAACCTATAATTTTATAAGTTTATAAACTTGTCATGCCTGCCACGACCTCCGCCAACTATGGCAGCACCAAGGTATAGTAAGACGATGAGAGGTACTGAAACACTAAGAGCAACAGGGCACGAATCACATTCTTACATTTTCATGTAAAGGCTTTTTTAACGTTGCTAATGACTGAATGAGTATGGTTTACCTCGCTTCTATTCCAGCAATATCACGGCGGGGGACACCAGAAATGGCCTTCACACATTGTACCCATGTGGGGAATTGAGCCCGGGCCTACGACGTGACGAGCGAACGCTTTAACCACTATGCTACCCCACCACTCCATTGCCAATGAACAGTTATGAGCTCTTATAATATAATGTTAAAATATTATGAAACAATTTTTGATTGACCAAACTTAAGAAAATTAGCTTACATTAATATGTCATTATACAAACAGGGCGGTCGGGTAGCCTAGTGGTTAAAGCGTTCGCTCGTCACGCAGAAGACCCGGGTTCGAATCCCGACATGGGTACAATGTGTGAAGCCCATTTCTGGTGTCCCCCGCCGTGATATTGCTGGAATATTGCTAAAAGCGGCGTAAAACCATATTCACTCACTCACTCACTCATTATACAAACAATGAAACAGGGCCAAAGGCAAAGGATAAATAAGATACACACTGATAAAGTATCTGACGACCGCCCCCCACCACCCTCACCCCCACCCCACCCAATGCAGATAAGACAACAAAGCAGCCGGTCACTCACACATTGTACCAAGTGAAAACCATAACGGCTGTCGGGTAAGCCAAGCAGTTAACGTGTTCGCTCGTCATGGGGAAGGAAGACCAACGAACTTGGACTATTTCCAAAAACGATCTAAACACAACTTAAATTCATAAAACCAAATTATAATTTCGTTGTTGAAATACTTCATAACAAAACGGCGTCAAACCCAGCTCACTCACTCATAAAATTGACACTGGACGGAAAGGAGATTCACATTGAAATAAAGTTGTATATGTGTACAGGTGAACGCTGCTGGTCAACGTTACTTTGATCTGGTCCAGAAGGAGTGGTCAACACATGTAGCTAAGAATCTCTCAGATGGATCGTCCTTCTCCGTGAATGGCTTCCAGGGAGACTATGACATTGTAGTCAACTACAAGGGGAAGCCCGTTATGTACCAGGAATTCCACCTGGGGAAGGCAGATGCCACACTCAACCTGGACATCAGTGGCGATGGCCGTAAGAGACTATTGCTACATTTGGGTGTATAAATTCACAATGTATTGACAAGTCCTATATGTCATGATTGCAATATAATTATTTTGGTGACATAATGCATGGACATTTTCTTTTAAGGAAGATGTTATGTGAAGGGGTTGATAAACTCTTATTTTCATTCAAGGCAAACTTTCGTCATTTTTTAAAGCTCGTGCAATTTCAATTTCTTTAGTCCCCAGAGGACGGGCATCAAGAGTCCGAATTTTTTTCTTGAAATTACTTTCATAAATCCAAAACTAATGCCAAACGAAGTAAAAATGTTTGGGGTGATCGTTGTCATATATCTGGACTATTGATGAATTAGTCGTTAGAACACAAACAAACGAAAGTAATAAATTTATTCCTTAACTTTTCAGATCAAGTGACACTCCCAACAACTATTGATCCATTCGTGCACGTGACACATGCTATCCAAGTCTCCCATAACAACCAGCATATTGTTGGTCACATGTCATCAGATGCTAATAATACCGACATTCAGTGCGTAACCCGCTGGTCCGCAGTCTCTGACGTCGGCGATGACAAGCCTACTTATGCTTACTGCGAGAGTGATGAAGTGATGACCGGCTGTTCAGGTTATCATCAGGTACTTATTATCAATATGTTTAGGCCTTGATATAATTAAACCACTGATCCAAGCAGCATTAAACCCAACTCCTCAAATATGTACGATTGATGGATTGAATGTTGTTGTTTTCTAATTATGCCGACGATATTTTCTCTGAATGTGATGCTTGGTTTGCCAGCCCCTTTTCCTGCACTTTAGTTTCACAAAGGTGGTCTTCTAAGTCCAGATAAAATTCAGCCTTTCTGCCCACGTTTGGCTTGTACGGTGTGATATACAAAATTCAAGGTTGGTTTGTTTCAAAATCAACTCTTCTAATTATATATTTTTAGATTTTCTTCATAAAACTATTAGTATGTGTGTCTGAGTATAATTAATAGGACTATTCTGCAGATAGCTTAGGGCAGGAGAGGCTTGCACTTTTCGCGAACACCTGGTGTCATCACTGGTCATCAGTGGTCCATTCATTTAATTTCCACAGCTATTTGCCCTTCACGCCAAGTGGAATATGTTTAGGCAGAAGATCTAGGCTGGTTATTCTCTTGCATTGACAAGTTATATTAACAACTTTTGTATTTAGACGTTTCTTTGAAAACAATATTGTTCTTCATTTAAATGATAAAAAAGAGCAACTAATTCAAACTGGTGTTGTATTTGTTTTCTTCGTTTTCTAAAATTTAGGACCGGCGGACCGGTAACCAAAAAAAATATAAAAGAAACTCAAAATATTTAATCACAATATGTTTTTTCACAGACAGTTGACTTGATGTATATCAGTTCTCTGTTCTGGAAAAGGTAGCAGAATATTTTACTAAGTGTTTCATGTTTACATGTAGTGTACTCGTTGTTATAGATATTTGGATAATTCAAACATCAACACAAAATTGAAATTGAAAACTGTTAACCGGTTTTCTTCTCAAGAATAATATCAGGTTTTCTTCAGGATGGAGAGTGGTATCGTGATGGCGAGGAAATTGAGGTTAAAAATGGTCGGGTGGCTTGTAAAGCGGTAAATGGTTGGCGATCAAAAGAAGGTGAGCATAATATTCAAAGAACGCCACATGACTTGCTCAAAAGTTCTTTGATCAGGGTTACAACATTCAAGACTACAGTAAAGGTTTCAAAAAGAAGCTATTTTCGAATTGAAATTGGATGTATTTGTGACGAGTGCCAACGGTAGTTCAGGAAACGGTCATCTTTTCGCGAACACCGGGTGTCATCATTATTTGATCGTTATTCATAAACGCATGCTTATAATACAATTCTTTTTTTAATTTAAATTAATACTTGTGAACTCTTTCTGACATGGTTATACGGATAGCAACTGACGTATTGGGCTGACTTAAAGGAATCGATGGTATGAAGAAAAGGAACAGTTCCTTTAAGCAATACCAATATAATCAACTTCTCTGCACTATGAATGAGTTTATACCATACCCTTTTCAAATAAATTATGGACACTCAATTTGTTCAGATCTTTCGCATTTATCTTGTAATAAAATAAAAAGACACAATCGAAAAATACTTAGGAATATCTTTGACATCATGACGATTGTAGAAATTACCCCTTAGACAGCTTTGCTTTCAAAACCGCGGGCGAAGGTCTAATTCAGAGTAGCTGTGGTCCTGTGGCAATAAAATGGTCAATTTCATTTAATATCCTAAGTACAAGTTTGGAAACGACCCAGAGATGGATATATATTTAAGTTGCGTGACTTATAATCCACCTCAACATATCAGGTCTTCTAGCTGTTGCCGATGTTGTAGGACCAAGTAATTAAAGTGCATCTACAGAAGTCCAGGGCCATCTGCTAATTTAACCAATCAATATAATTATTATGGAAAACGCTCAGGGTTTGTCGCTTTTATTTACAATAGTATCATGATTAATCCAAGACTTTGTGCAAATAAAATAATACTGCAAATGAGTAGGAAAGGTTTGGTTGTTTACCTAAAGCGACTGAATGTTTTGAAGAAAACCTGTCCGACCAATCCTTCATAAATATCTAATCGTATACAGGTCTCCAGGCTGTTGCACGATGCTGTAAGACGAAGAACATCAAGTGTACCTACAGAGGATCAGGACCATCTGCCAAGTCTGTGGATGCGAGAGTGGAAACAACTTGTTTGAACTCCGAAATTGCCACAGGTGAGTTGACAGTCTTTCTTGAGTTAGTCAAAGAAAGGGCACAGCAGCCAGCACTGTATTTGCAGATTACATCTTATAATGGCAGAGATAACACAACACTGCTCTCATGGTGCACCTGTGACCACCTAATATTTACAACTTACACGAGGTACGTGAGATCTGTTATACCCTAGAATCCCCACAGTGTAAAATGCTTGACGTTTAAGTTAAAGGAAAGACAGATTCGTATTTGAATCGCCCACTGAATTAAGTGAGAATGATGAGTATTGTCGTTAATCTGTTGTAACTACGGCGTGTATTAGCATCATTGGATTATGTTCATTTAGACGTCCTTACTCGTTGTGTGGAGACGCGAGAAGGCGAGGTTACACATTGACCCAACTGAGTCAAATAAGGTTGAATCGAATGTTTCGAACTCCGGATAAGTCGAACTATGTTTCCCGTCACCATGAGTTCGTGACAAGGGGGTTCGACTGAATTTGTTATGTAAATTGTCAATGGTATATTATCTATTAACAGCATTGATGTGATTACTCTCTCTCGTTTAGGCTGTACGGCCTGGACATGGGACTCTGAGATGATAGGATCCTTCCCATCGGACAATCAAAAGGGATGTGTTGCCTCAAATGAAGGCACTACTGTAGGTCAGTGTGATATTATCGAACCAGTTACTGTAACGTTGAAACTTTAAGTTACTTTAATGTCCTTTAAAAGAAACAATGTTATCTGAAATGTCTGATTTAAGAAACAAAACCCTGAACATATCTGAAAGTGTTTTACGAGCATCCTTTCAAATTGCATAATCAGGATATTACTATGATTTTTATTAAATGGTACCGGTTTAATGCACTCACGTTTTATGGTAGACATCAATGCAAGACTTGTATCCAACCACAATATAGCAAAATCTAGCTAAAGATATAACTTGAAATGAAGGTACCTGGTCTTATGCTGCCTGTTGTGCTGCCCCCAAACTGTCCTGTAAGACGCTGGTGTCCACACCGAGCAGTCTCCAGAAGGGAGAGAAGGCATCTGTAGCCTGTGATGCGGGAACTGTGCTGTTTGGCTGTAGCGTCCGAGCCGACTTTGGAAAGTCAGCGGGCGCATTTATTGGAGGTATTTGTTTTCTTTTAGAAAATTGGATATCATATAATATAATTCATGCTACTCATATGAATCATCCTAGTGAGAAGCATTTATATACCCATTTATTCTCCTTATAAAGCCATGAAGATTCATCGCCCTGGATACCGCGGGTTTAAATATGCATCAAATCCTGAAAGTACAGAAACACAAATTTCTATGTCATTATCATGAACAATAACATATGCATTAAAGAAAAACCACACGTACGTTTTATTTGACCTAGACTTTTAAAATAAACCTCGATTCTGAATTGTCAACGAGAGTTTTCAAATTACAATAATCTCTTATTGAAGAAGTTGATTTCACTTCCGTCTTTGATGCCAGAAAATATAGATTACAAAATGCCGAGTTCCTCGAATGCTTAAATTATTGTGGCAGTGCGCAAGTTAACCTATAGAGTATATTTCACGTTTTAGAGATATAACTGAAACTGACGCTTCACTATCGCACACAGTAACGTTTTAATGGCTGCGATTCCTTTAATTCGGCAACCCCATCAAAACACTAGTATCAACCTATGCTACTTCACTCACTATCATCCTAACAACCAAAGGCTTTGGCGTTGTATTTTGTTCGGGTAGAATGGAAATATAAATCATACTATGTTTTCAATGAATAGCTAGTGTACCTGTAGAATTAACTGCACTAGATTTAACATTGGAAGCTTACACATGGCGTTTGCTTCCACATTCTGTGTTTGCATCTACACATAACATAGCTCCACATTGAAAACACAGAATGAGTATCTCTTCATACAACTGCTAATTAAACATGACCAATCTGTTATGTTTAGGTATTCCATACATCCTAGCCCTGTCTGTTCATCTGTTTTCTAGGGACGCAGGCTAAGGGAGAATTCTGCATTGCCATGAATGGTGAAGATAAGTTTACTGGCGAACAAGGGGTGTTGGCCGTGGCCACGTGTTGTTCACTTGATGGTCATGGTGGGGCTATCATCGGTTAGAGTCGGTGCTTTCACATTCCTGTGTTTCACTCATACTAAAGAAAGCAGCAATAAACGCACGTTTTTATCTTCTCACTTTATTTTTTTATATGAAGCAATATATTGTCCCTAATATAAATAAAAACATATAAAGTGAGGTAATTACTTGAATATGGTGTGAATCAGAACGTGTTTTATAGTTTTTTTGGTCAGAATATAACCATTTTTCACAATCTGATGTTTACATCTGTAAACGGAGACGTTGACGGATTTTGTCTTTTGATATATTCTTTAGAAACTTTACATGTAACTTTATGTAACTTCTGTAGACTGTCATCTACAGAAGATGAATATCATTTCGTACATATACTCATGTGTAATAAATACCAAGCATTGCGACGTACATTTTATGAAATTAATGTGATTGTGCTATCAACAAATGCAACCATCTTAAAACATGTAACCTGGGCCAATGGTCTCTAAGTTTTTGAATAAGCTATGACAACATACATGTGGAATACAGTTTTACTAAACACATCATTTCATACATACCAAACGATAACATAATATTAATGTCCACTCGAACTCCGACCATTTAGCAATGCACATCAGCAGGGTTCCTGTTGAAAAATAAATAACGGCTCACTCCATCGACGCGGTCCATCATAGTTAGGCTCAGATTGTTTCAGTCACCCTCGCAACACCACGTAAGAATATATTAGCACTGACATAATTAATTTAATTTTCTGTGGGTCCTTCATCTAAATTTCATAACCTCCTGATGTCACTCCCCTATTTATCATTTAACATCGCATAGGCAATATCTCTGCCATTTTGCGCAATTTTATATAGAGACTGTTGCAACATGATTAATGTTACAGAATTCCATCATCGTAATCAAATGCATCAACGTGGTCCATCATGGTGAGGCTCAGAATGTTTCAGCCACCCTCGCAACACCACGCAAGAATAAACAATGAATATTTAAACAAATGACACATAACACCCTACACCTGTGTATTCACATCTTCTCGAGGCAAGGGAGTTAACTGACCATATAAGTCCAATTTCCACCCTTGCCAAACTAGGCTGGAATTTCTGGTCTCGATCGTAGCGCCACCAGTAGTTATTACGAGTTATGTCTCTTCTATGCCCCTCCTATTTACCGCTCCCATTTACCAATGAGATTCCACCTCTTATATCACTTACATTTGCTTCAAATAAAATGGCGTCGCCCAGTGAAGACGATCTGATCGATAATCAAGATCTATATTGTAATAAAACGGGCCTTACTTCGAGAAGTGCATCAGATCATGTGAGCGCCTTGAGTAAAAACGTGAAAAGATTTAGAAAATATCTGTTGACGATAAGCTGTCGGTACACATGCTTTGCAAATCCTGCATTCGACCGAAATCTGCACGGCAGTTTACGAACACGATGTCGATTTCGTTACGCGATTTTGATTGGACTATGCATCTGTAGACTCGTTAGTCCAGCCAAACAATAACTCCATAATTACAGCCTAGTTCGGCTGGCTCGGCCGGATAGTGTATTTGTTGTCATCCACTTGATGCTCAGTTGATTTTGTTACAGGTTGGTATTTGTTGTTTAACGCCGCACTCAGCAATATTTCCAGGTATATGACGGCAGCCTGTCCATGATCGAGGGTTGACAAGACAATCCAGTGATGGACATCATGGGCATCGTTCTACGCAATTGGGATATGATGACATGCATCAAACCAAGTCAGCCAGCCTGGCCAACTGATCCCATTACTCACTCTCACGACAAGTATAGTCGCCTTTTACGGCAAGCATGGGTTGCTGAAGACCTATTCTAACCCGAATCTTCATGGGTATTGTTACAGGTATAATGCCAAAAATCTTTATAACGTTCACCCATGCCTCTGAGGATGTATAGGGTATATAGCAACCAGTAGTTCCAATTTGGCATTCAATCTAAACTTAGATTGTAAACATGCGTTGCCCAAAACATCGATCAAATGATTAACCGAAAATACGTTTTTTGCTTAATAACTTGCACAGTGGATTTATCAAAAGTAAGTGTTTGTATATGAAGGTTTACTAAAGCAGACGGAATTCGTCCATATCTGGGCGTTAATGCCTACGATTCATCGGTTTTCCTACGTAAAAGATCAGAAGCGAGCATTCCGTTACGTGTGAACCACCTGACAGAAACGTACATGATCAGTTTGGAAACGAATACGAGTTATAATATCCCGAAACACTATATATATTTTAAAATATAAGACACGTGACACCCAACAAGTTTCTTTGTACAGCTGCTGATATATGGGATATTGTTTGTTTATGTGCATATTGACGGATACATTCCTCGAACAAGGTTCCTGATATACTGCCTGATATTATACGCAGAACCTTTCTTGGTTGTAAATACGATATTTCCATTTTGCTTTCATTCATTTGTTGCAGCATTGAACAGAATCATTCTGGTTCCGTTAGGTTATCGATGGGAAGGAAGTTCTTCGAGGCGCGACAGACAACACTTAGTCGTTAATTTATTTCCAGAAGCCTTTTTGCTTTTTAGGCGTGTATATGTTCAAAGAGCGTCATGTAACTCTTTCTCCAAAGCTAGTTGATCAGTGTTAAAGCTTTCAAACAGTTTTAAGGTAGACATGTGTGGGATGTTTCTAAATTTGACGCATAAATGACACAAATTACGTCCAATGCAATTCCTTATTTTGACTTGTACCACATGGTCCCGTCTTTGTTTTCCGTTGAACAAGTACAATTTACTTGTTATTGCATGTCTTGCTGACGGGTACTACCGGTGGGGCAGGATACGCTTACCTTGTATTATCATTTTTTATAGTGATTCATAAACACATGCTTATGATTAAGTCGGAATCGCAAATCGACTCTGACTACATCATAAGCATGACTCTATGAATCACTATCAAACAGTCATGATACCAGGTGCGAAAAGGTGAGCGTATCCTGCCCCACCTATAGCACCCGTCACAAACTCATGTAAAGGCAAGTCAATTGTTCACCTGCAAAAACGGGAACATATGGCACAAGTCAAAATAGGGAATAGTGTCGGATATCCTTTTTGTCACTGATGCGTCAAATTTGGAAATGTCAAACACCTGTCTCACCATAAAACCTTTTGGAAGCTTTACTGAAGCCTTGAAAGTAAAGTTGTAACCCTGATTACTCAACCTTTGAGAAAAAGCCGTATGACGCTCTTAAGATTCTTCTAAGAAAGAGCAGGCTCTAGTATCAGCCAATTACGAAACAGCAGTCCGTTAGTGGGGCCTGCCTAATTTATTTCGGTTTATGGAAACATAAATGCTAAAATACTGCTTGGCTAAACAATCAAATGCCTCAGAATCACTTCCGATTTATTTTTTGAATCTTAATCTTAATCTAAAGGTAAAATATTTCGGTATACCTGCTACCAGGTGTGCTTGTATCTAAATGATTCATGACATGTACAATGTATATTCAATGGTATTCACTGCAGCCACAAAACAGTGTTGGTACATGAATATTAGACGTTTGGCGGCACTGAGAAAAGGCGATCATATGCCGGATTCCATTTTTGCATGTAATGCTAACACCTGTATAGTTTGACAAGATCGCACCATATATCTAGTGTAATGCGTCATTATAAAATGGCTGTCTACAATCAGGTGATCTGTCCAACATGTCAAAAACGAGATCAAAACCTTATCTGTACTATCACACCAGTGAAGGCACATTCTTCTTCACACAGTAGTGAGATTTGCTGATATACAGTTATGAGTCCCCGTGACTACCTTGTTCTGCTGATAGTAGTAATAAAATCGGTGTTTGCACTCGAATTATTGAAAAACCCAGGATTTGAGAGTCTGGACCTCTCTGACAACTGGGGAGGATCTGGAATCAACCTCGACATAATCACAGACGACGTCCATGGGGGCAGCCGTGCCCTGAAAGTTACTGGCAGGTAGGTAGATCAGTGTGTATGGGTTTATGCCGCTTTTAGCAATTAGCGATATCACACCTGAAATGTGCTTCACGTTTGACAGTAACCTCATAATGTCAAACTGCTTTCAGCTGTAAATTGTATATGTTTTATAAGTAATCAACAGATGCTGGATGGTAATCGATTGTCCTAAATTGGCACACATCATTGTCAATGACCCAGGTTCCATATGGCACATATGAAACAGTAGATTTTCAAGATGAAGGTCATCTCGTATGGCCACCATCAGAGTCTAAAACTAACTGACTCTGTGACCTTGACACCATTGACGTCGCAGCCGACGTTAAAGGTCCGTCAAAATGACACCTTGAACTGAATACTTTCCTCACTCAGTGATAAATCTACAAATTTAACTACCTGAGTCCTTGGCGCGCAAATGAAAACCCGATGTTTTCAAAGGCCAACAAGAGGTTTTTTAACTACTTTGTTATGAATTCGACCAGCTTCATATGTAACTAATCCATCCACATGAATGTCAACCATGAACCACTGTATCACAATTTATACAAGATTACTATCACCCTTGCCTATTAAGCAGTTTAGTTGATTTAATATCGAAATACACTTCTCCACCTTTGATAGAGATATTTCCTAACACAAAATGTTTCTCATATATCATGTGTACATTTAAATATATGACATATCTGATTGTCCCTATCAAAAGTGGAACAGTACATGTATACCTACATAACTATGCCCCTTATGCGATCCTTACCCGAGTGTTTTTTTCTATATTACCCATAAATGTTATTGTTCCAGTTGAAGTAAAGTTTTAATGAAGTGTCAGATTATTTCAGTATTTTTCATTCTGCTATTTTCTTAGAAAGACTTGGGATGCAGGTCCGGGCCAGGTTATTCCTCTGAAGCCTGGTGGTCGCTACGCCTACAGGACCAGTATCAAGCAGTTGAACGACCACCCCGGGGCCATGTTTCAGACCATGAAGATGAACATTGCATATACCTGGTCGGATGATGGTGTGTACAGTCGTAAAGCAAATACAGTCAACAGTCAAACTCGTTTTGCGCTTGCGCCTTGCTTTGATCATCACTAACACAGAATACACCATGGTGATAATTAATTGATAACTGTTAAAACTATTCCTAAAGATGTTGCTCGGTTCCTAATTTATACATATCTCGCTGGCCTACATGGGTCTTTCTTATACATGTACATCGCAGCTTTCTCAGTCATTTTGGATGACACCTTCCATTTCAGTTATTTGTTAATATCACCAACGGCTTTTTGATGCCGACGCTCAATACCCATTGCAGATATCTCAAATTCTGACTCTGTTGAAGATGGTGGCTTTCGACATTACTTTCTTATGAAAGTATAATGCAGGTCTCAGACGTTTACCACTCCGGGAACGGGTACGGGATTCGAACCCACAATCATAGGTTTCTGACGTGCTAAGGGACGCAACTCTGCACAGCGAATCACCCGTGCCCCCGTGCCCCCATAGTTCATAGTCGATTGTACGACTACGACTACATCTTGAGCATGTGTTTATGAATCACTATGAAATTGTTATGATACCTTGTGTGCGCGAAAAAGTGAGCGTATCCTGTCCCACCGGTGCCACCCGATACAAACACATGCAAAAGCAAGTCAAGACACCTGTAAAAACACGGTAACAAATGGTCTAATTAGGGAATAGCATCGGACATTTTTTTTTTCACTGATGCGTCGAATTTGGTATGTCCCCTACAAGCCTTCCCGAGGCCATGAATTGTTATCAAACAACTTCTGAGCAAGAATTGAATGACGCCTTTTGATATCTTGGGAGAAAGAGCATGCTGGATTGTACCTCAAAAGTTGTGGAATGTAGACACCAAAGGCTGGGGCTGCAGCTGCACGAATTTTCGAAAGTAATTTGTACTGTTACCATTGCCTATTAAAAGTACTTAATTATAAAACAGTTTAGATTAAAGATCACTGTTTGTTTTCTTTTAAGAAAGTTCTGCCATGATAGAGATATATTGACGATCTGCTGGATATACATATTTCCGGGCACGAAGCATGGCAAAAACCATACCATGACAGCACATGGTAAACATGAATCTCTGAAATGCTGACATATTTTCAAAGATAACATTGAATTTGAAGTTACGGGATAATAACTTAGAGGAAACACAATAGGGTCGCCACACAATATGGTCGGTGGGACGTAAGCATTATGTGATAATGCCTTAGTCTAAAATCTGTTCTACTTCCAGGCAAAACCGACTACTCTGGCATTGGTCAGCATCCTTACGTTAAGTCTTCAAGTGGATGGTTTTCTTTGAACGGAAATTTCACCGCCCCTCTAAGAAGTAAGTCAGCCCAAAATCATGAGATTCTGCCATTCCTGTATTCTTTCAGATCACAGCTTTTCACCTTATTCAACACGTTCAAAAATATGCGGGTTTATAATTTGAAATTCAATCTGTTACCTCTTGAACTAATTGCCCTAATGTATAACACATCATGTTCCAAACTATCAACAAAACTGTCATTATTTACTTGAACATTAAGTGCTTTGCTTCAAACTATTGGCGGTCGGGTAGACTAGTTGGTTAAAGCTTTAGTTCGTCACGCCGAAGACCCGGGTTCGATTCTCGACATGGGTACAATGTGTGAAGCCCATTTCTGGTGTCCCCCGCCGTGGTATTGCTGGAATATTGCTAAAAGCGGTGTAAAACCATAATCACTCACTCACTCACTCACTCACTCACTCACTCAAACAATTGTAGTAATCATTACGAAATATAAATGAGTTACTGACAAGCCACACAGGCAATATACGTTTAACAAATATCTCAACCAACAGATATGAGCAGGGCCTACATACATTTCCAAGGCCCAGTTCCTGGCATAGACTTCCTCATTGATGACACGTCACTTGTGGAAGTGGATGAGGATCCTAACTGGAAGGCCGAGGCAGATGCCAGGATTCAGAAGATTCGGAAAAACGTCATTAAAGTCAAGTAAAGTATTGATACATAAAGGAAACAACACTTTTTAACAACACTATTTCAAAGAACCAATGTTGTACGAAAAACAGTGCGAAGAGGCCCGGTGAGAGTAGCCCCCATAGCCGACTAACCTAGCCACCGGGTGGTCAGGCACCGTGTCGTAGCTGACATCTCACATTGGGCGTTGTTTTCAGGCAGTGGTTTGTGGCGGTCGGGTTCACCTTTCCGCAAACATCTTGTATCAATACTATTTTATTGTGATTCATAAATCGTAACTTATGAACACATGCTTATGATATAGTCAGAATCGAATAAGGGACGCTGCATTTATTTCAGCAGATATTTCTTATGATTATTGAAAGGGTTTTACGCTTTATTTAACTGATGAGGACTCGATTATTTACAGGCCACCGTGATATATTTGGAATACAACCTACTGTGACGTTAAACTCATGAGCAAAACTGTGAAATGCTGTGAAATGTATCCTAATCCATTTCTTATGTCACTGTCCTGTGTTTCAGAGTTACCCACTCATCATCTTTCAACCCCGCTGATATTGAAATTAAGGTTTGACATACACATTCAATTTATCTGTACAATGAATTTTATATTTCCCATTAACTAATAAGTACGGGTTTTACCTGTTTTCAACATTCGCTGTTTTTAGTGGTTGTTCTTTTTGTAGAATACATTGAACCCCATGTCTTCTGTCGACAGATAGATCACAAGCGTCACCTTTTCGGCTTTGGGTCTATGGTAAAGGAGGCATTTATGACAAACGACGACTATAAAGATTATCAAAACTTTGTCTACAAGATGTTTAACTGGGTGACAGCTGCATCTTTTAAATGGAAGTTTAACAGAGGCACAAGGGTATTTATCTCTGTCAATGCAGCTTTGTCCTCGTAACCTTAAATAGTTTGAAAGGAATCTGTATGTGCAATACACATTCTATAGTGGACTTGTTTACTAGAATGAGTTTGCAATGTTACTAATAAATATTTCTCAGCTGGGTAGCTAAAAGAACAATTTATTGATTTAAAATAACGCATCAACGTATATTTATGTAAACATTCATCAGATATAAGTTTAACAATAATGATAAAAACTGCTACTTAAAACACGGGCTTTAAGCCACAAGCAAACTGAGCTGGACCACCCAGCTGAGGATCACGCGACTAACAGTATCCCTGCTTTCTGCATGGTGATTTCAGCAGGAGTCATCACCTTAGATACTGGTGATTGACAGTACTAGCCAACATAGATGCAACTTACAACACTTGTTAAGCATAAGCACACTGATTATGATATCACATCACGTCAGCTATAATAAGTAATAAATATTATATTCTGATTTAAATTAAGTATTCATATTTCACCAATTATACAACAAAGGAACGAATAAATTCATCTAGTTTTGCGCTGGAAAGACCTCTAAATGAATATTTATGTTATATCATATTGTAGGACAAACCCGACTACAAATATGCAACAGATGGTGTAAAGGTCATGAAGGAACGTGGGTATGTATTTTGTGAGTGTCATTTATATTCATACATGCATGGGGGCGGTTGGCTCGCCTAGTGGTTAAAGCGTTCGCTCGTCACGCCGAAGACCCGGGTTCGATTCCCGACATGGGTACAATGTGTGAAGCCCATTGCTGGTGTCCCCCGCCGTGATATTGCTAGAATATTGCTTAAAGCGGCGTAAAACCATTCTCACTCACTCATACATGCATGTGTATTTTCAAAGAATAAATCCCAAGATGATCGGAGCAATCTCTCCTCAAGCTCATATATTAACTGACGTAAACGTGTCTTATCAATTTCTCTCCACGTTTTCAGTATGAAGGTGAGAGGTCACAATATGTTCTGGGGAGTACCAGGGCACTCTCCAGCGTGGGTTGAAGCTTTGAACGGAACAATGCTGAAGGCTACCATCGAAAAACGCCTCAATTATATAACGGGCATAACCAAAGGACAGTGAGTATGATACATTGTAATAATGTGACTGTATAAAAGTGAAGGTAACAGGAGTATTATTGATAAACAAAATGCTCTAAGCTTGTAAAATTCTTTGAATTTGTAACGGCATTAATGTTTCAAATGTACACTGCGCCTAACACAATTTGCAGTTATATTTGATTTAATACTTGAAATTATGTAATTAAGAAATTACTGGTCTCCGGTTTAAAGATCTATGTGATATAACGACTTCACAGGTGGCGAGGTGTTATGAATGTATTGATAAACATACGTGTGCGTTGTTCAGAGGCCGTCTTCGTATGACATGAGTATTGCTGTGGGGTGTCAGGCAATAAACAAACACTTTCTTTTAATGCAACTTGGGGGCAGGGGTGGCCCAGTCGAGACCTGCATCACTTCGGGCTTTCCTCCCACATTAAGCTGACACGCCGTGATATAATGGGAATACGGTTAAAAGCGGCGTTAAACCCAACTCACTCACTCACTCACTCACTCACTCACACTTATGCAACTTGTGTGAGTTGGGACTGTACCGGTAGGTCAAGACATGATTACCCTTTTCGCGAACACCTGCTGTCATCACTGATTTTCAGTTATCCATTCATATAATTTTCACTGCTATTTTACGTTTTACGCGCAAAGTGATCTGTTTCGGCAGATAATCGAGAATTGCCGTTTGACGCATCGGTGACAAGAATAATGTCCGATGCTGGTCCCTGTTGTGACTTGTACCATATGTTGCCGTGCTTTTCCAGATGAACAATTGACTTGCCTTTGCATGTTTTTGTGATAGGTGCCACTAGTTGTGCAGGATAGGCTCACCTTTTCGCGACCACCTGGTATCATTACTGACAGTGATCAGTAAACACATGTTCATGATATGGTCGGAATCGTACAATCGACTGAGCTTTTGGCAGAATATTTCTTACGTACATGGAAAGGGTTTTATCGCTTTTACTTTTCTATACATTTAGATTTGATTTCAGATTACAACACTGGGACGTGAATAACGAACTGCTCCACGGTCAACTGTACGAGGAAAAGACAGGTGATCCTCACTACTCGGAGAAGATTTACGACATGGTCCACAAAGCTGATCCCGTTCCCAAGCTCTTCCTCAACGACTATGACGTCGTTGCTGTGGGAGCTGTTACGGACGTATGTCGTCACTACTTTCATAAATACATTATGAGATAGGTAGTTTCAAGGTCAGTGTTTCATCGTTCCTCTTGATCTTGACATATTGACCTTCCGTTGTTGTAGCAGCTGAGGTGGTCTAGTTGTTATAGCGTTCACTCGTAACGCCGCAGTTCCTGGATCGTTTCCCCACACAGGCAGTATTGCTGGAATAGTATTAACAGTGACGTAAAACGATACTCACGCACTTATGGTAGAAGCTCTCACTGGGAAACACAACTTTCTTCAATGTTGGAGTTCTGTCCACATTAAACTTCCATCTTCTGGTCATTTTTATCAGTCAGCTCGTGTGACTGACAGTTAAATAGTATTTCCGGACCACAACTCGGAAAAATATGAGAACACTTGGTATCAACTTCTATGATATTTTTCCAGGATAAATAAGGGGTTCATGACTCCTGTATGACATATGCATGGTATGGTTTCTTTACAGTCATATGTCGAGCAGGCAAAGGCTTTCAAAAAAGCTAATGTTGGACTAGGCGGCATGGGTCTTCAGAGTCATTTCAGACCATACACACGCCCAGACCCAACGCTATTGAAAGTAAGTTCCACGATCTCTCTAAACTTGTCGAAATATCATGGAAGGTAACTGTTTAGTGTTTGAGATCTTTGTCATTGCGCCCGCCCCACCATTAAATGATATCACTCATGGTTTTTCACTTCTTTTTGTGTTTCAAACACTGACTGTTCGTTTTTTAAAACAGTTTTGTAAACCATGTTATTGACTAAAAATGCCCATAGTTACATCACTCAAATGTTCACCAAAATATACTCTGCTTCTGTGGGTTACAGATATACTTCTTATTGATTGATTCATTTATTGTAACACAACCACCCAATGCTATAAACATTAGTAACACAATACTACAGACTCGTTTGGACAAACTGGCATCTGTTGGACTGCCTCTGTGGATCACCGAGTTAGACCTGGTGCACCATGACGACAATGTTCGGGCGGACTGGTACGAACGGGCTCTCAGAACCTACTTCAGTCATCCAGCAGTGGAGGGCGTCATATTCTGGGGATTCTGGGATCATGACATGTCAAGTCCTCTTTCATCACTCGTCAGTGGATATAACTTCTTTGTAAGCTGAATTTTTAATAAGGAATGTATTGATTTTATTATGGGTATTCGAAGTATTGATAATGAATTGACATCTTCTCCCAGTAACTCTCGGTCTCTGTTGGTTGTGCTCGAGTACGTTTGATATTCAGAGTGACAAGCCCTACGTCAAAGAATCGCGTACCCGAGCATTGGAGATACATAACCAACATAATCACTTCTCTAACGTGTGTTTTGGACGCGAAACTGTTCAGTGTCTGCATACATTTTAAAATGTCAATTGTGTTGCATTTGGGTACTCAGAAGTCAGAAATAGGTACTCGAGGCAAATCCCTTAAAAAGCTGCGACATGTTTCACGTTGAAAGTAAAAAAAGCGACAAAATACATTCCATAATCATAAGAAATCTCTGCTTAAAGCAGAGTCCACTATACAATTCCGTCCATATCACAAGCATGTGTTTATGAAGCAAATATCAAATATCAAACCAGGTGTTCGTGAAATGGTGAGCGTATCCTGTCGACAATCTTTGTTCAAATAGCAGGCATGTGATCACACCAGTCAATAAGACAGCCCCACTCCATCACAGAAAACTTCCAATCGCCCACAGCCACTAGTACTGTAAATATATTGCAACTCAATAAAATTGAACTGCCATTCACTCTTCTTCACTATTATTGCAGTTGAACGCTGCCGGGCAACGGTACCTGGATCTTGTGATGAAAGAATGGTCAACACATGTAGCTAAGAATCTCTCAGATGGATCGTCCTTCTCCGTGAATGGCTTCCAGGGAGACTATGACATTGTAGTCAACTACAAGGGGAAGCCCGTTGTGTACCAGGAATTCCACCTGGGGAAGGCAGATGCCACACTCAACCTGGACATCAGTGGCGATGGCCGTAAGAAAACTGAGTTCCTTTTTGTATGTTTAAAGATTATATATACAAAAGGACCATATTTAATATCAACTTGACACATTACGTTAAGCGATACAGTGGTGCTTCGCAGGAACTTGCGAGAACCACACACTGTTACTCGTACTGAAGGTACTGGAGCCATCCAATAGCTGTAAGGTATGTCGTGGGATAATATAGTACGTCTTTAAGGTGCTTCTCCTATTCATAAGCAGGAAGATACGTCGTGATATAATATACCATGTCATTGATATGAGGGGCTGCCACTATTCAACAAAATGGATTATATGATTTACGCCATTAGTTACTTGGTATATAATAACGTATATTAATATGTGTTTACAAGCACATTGAAACATTGTTGGAAGAAGTAATAAATATCTGCCTTAATATCTGACAAGGCGTATCAAAGTCATTCTTCTGACGTTTACATATTGAAATCATCCAAATCCCCTAAAGGCAAGGAATTAAACTATGAACAGATAGGCAAATTGGAATGTTTTGGTCTCTGTTATAAGTTGATGACTGAATAAGTTTTGAGGGAGCGTGGTTCGAACCCGCACAATCAGATGAGTTAGCATTTAAATATTTACAAAGACTGATCCATTAATGAATGTGGAGGAAAATGCCTTATTCATTTGGTTACCACTACATCCACGATAATCTGTGTAAGCTTGATAGTCTTTGCTCATAATAGTCTACCAACAAGTACACGTTATGTGTAGATGACATTAAATATAAAACGTCAATGCAAGAGAATAAAAGGCAAACTAGCTGTGACAATAATATGAATGGACCACAGAAAATCAGTGATGACACCAGGTGTTTTCGAAAAGGGTAAGCATGTCCTGCCCTAACGGTAGCACCCGCCAATAAATGTTCTTCTGAAATTATGTCGAAATTTAACATATATGATGAGGCAATGGAAAGCATGTAACATCCCCAAAGTTGAAATGTTGAAATTACACAGCCTAAATATTGCAAATGTTAAATATATTAACTCCCTCGCCCATATCATTGCACATATTTAAACCTGTTGTTCTTAACACTGAACCTTACACTTTCCAGACCAGGTTACTCTTCCAACAACGGTTGATCCATTTGTCCACGTTACCCATCCAGTGCAAGTTTCCCATAACAACGAGCACGTTATTGGTCACATGGCATCGAGAGCACACAACACCGACATCCAATGTGTTACGCGCTGGTCGGGGTTTTCAGAAGTTGGTGATGACAAGAAATGTTATGCTTACTGCCAGGGAGATGAGGTTATGACAGGCTGCTCCAGTTATCATAAGGTACAGTTTCTGATTTAATGTTCGCTGGCTAAAACAAATACATTTTCACCCTACACCGCACATGTTGCACAATATAAACTTAGTGCTTCTTCCTGACATGCTATGAGGGACTTCTTGATACTCCCCGTTAACCTCAGTTGTAGTGAGTGAGTAAGTGAGTATGATTTTACGCCGCTTTTAGCAATATTCCAGCAATGCCACGACGGGGGACACCAGAAATGGGCTTCACACATTGTACCCATGTCGGGGTTCCAACCCGGGTCTTCGGCGTGACGAGCGAACGCTTTAACCACTAGGCTACCCGACCGCCCCTAACCACAGTTGTAAGGGAATGTTGCACAACATATAACACCCTACCCCAATTGCTCAAATTAAATATTCTAACTGTTTGAAACAATATTTCATTATGGAAACGGATTTGTCGCTTTTATTGTACAGAATGGGGAATGGTATCGTGATGGTGATCAGTTTGAGACCCACAATGGCCGCATAGCTTGCAAGGCTGTTAATGGTTTCAGATCAACGAGCGGTGGGTACATTTAGATGTTTCATATTCATTTCAGTCCATATGACTTTTATCGACAATTGTCCACGAATATTCAGATCGTGTTTAAAATACGATGTCATCAAACTGCGATAATGAAGTAAATGGCAACGAAACATAAATGAGAATCACTTGGCGCCTTTCTTTCTTACACCAGATACGATGTTTTTTTGTTGTTTAACGCCGCACTCAGCAATATTCCAAATATGTGACAGCAATCTGTAAATAATCGAGTCTGGGCTAGTTAATCCAGTGATTGACATCATGCGACTCGATCTACGCAGTTGGGATGTGATGACATGCATCAACTAAATCAGCGAGCCTGACCACCCGATGCCGTTAGTTGCCTCTTAAGACAAACATAGGTTGCTAAAGACAAATTTTAACCCGGACATTGTGAAAAATGGCATCATATCTCCAAGTGATATGTATCTCAGCTCTTTATGCACGTGTTTTCAAAACACACCACGTCCATTACTCCCATCATCACTTTAATCCACCAGAAACATAATATACAATGCACATATTTAATGACTGATGCTTAAAATCATTTAGCTTAAAATACTGACTTTCAAAGAAAATAGGTGCACAATTTAATTCACCTTGTGACATCTCTTTGTGTGTGCATGTAATGGTTGTCACAAACTGAATCGGGTTATTCATCTGTCAATTAAAGACGCTGATTGATCGATTCAAGGTGCAAAATGTACAAGCTTGATGCATGACTTATTTTTGTGACGAATGCCACCGGTAGGGCAGGATACGTTTACCGCTTTGCCAAACCCTGAAATCATCAGTATTCATCACCCTCACATTAGTGATTCTTTAACACCTGCTTATGATGTAGTCGGAATCGTATAGTGAACTCTGCTTTTAGTAGCGATTTCTTATAATTTATATGGAAAGTCTTGTGTCTTTTTATTAAAACAAATAATATGTTTAATCCAAGACATTTTGCAAATAAAATAGCACTGCATATTAGGAGTAGGAAAGGTTACTTTCCACCTGCATCACGGAATGTTTTGAAAACCTGTCTGACCAATTTTTCATAAATATCTAATCGTAACCAGGTCTCCAGGCTGTTGCACGATGCTGTAAGACGAAGAACATCATGTGTACCTACAGAGGATCAGGACCATCTGCCAAGTCTGTGGATGCAAGAGTGGAAACAACTTGTCAGCATAATGAAATAGCAACAGGTATGAGTAAGAATCCTTCAGAGTATACTCACAAGACAAATGTCTGATAATAGCCAATAGGCTTTCCCGTTGACTTGACTGCCATGAATCAACAGTGAAATTTTAGTTGTGCAATCTTGAACAAGATGAAGAAATAAATGACTATCAGCTCGGTAGATTTTACTTGCATGTGATCTTTAGATGTTAGTCAAATGTAGAAAAAATAAAATTTACTTAACATTTGGCAGATTGTAACTCGGTAATAATTTAGAATTCTGAAACTATGCTTTTTCCCTACAATACACTGCATATGAACATACCAAATACCATGTGCACATGGAAAATAGTGTAACTTTCACCAAAGGATTCATCGAATTAAACTTGTTATTGAAACTTTAAAAAGATAATTTATAGAATTTTCCGTGTTCATATTGTGTAGAGTCCAGAATGTCAAATTTGCCAGTGACGCGAGATCGTAGGGCCAGTGTGTGTATGTTATACAGCATCTAATGAATTAGTTGTTTTCTAGGTTGTACATCGTGGACATGGGATTCAGAAATGTTCGGAGCCTTTCCATCATTAAATCACAAGGGATGCGTTGCCTCAAATGAAGGCACCACTGTAGGTAAGTAAACTGCGTGTGTTGATATTTATTAACTACAAATGTTATAACTTTAAATATAAACAGTAAATCGGTCCAGTTGGACTGCTTCAGTCTTAAAAAAGCTTAAACTCAAAGACGTTAAGATATATCATGTGAATTTTACATATATTTGTAAAAGTAAATGGTCCTACAAGAATTGTTAAAGTGATGTTTTCCCATTGTGTTCTCAAGCTCTGCAGCAGAATCAACTTTTTGTTTATGGTTCCTCTTTTAATACACAGGTACATGGTCTTACGCTGCCTGTTGTACTGCCCCTAAGCTTGCATGTAAGACAAAGGTATCAAAGCCCAGCGGACTTCAGAAGGGAGCAAAGACTGTGGTATCCTGTGATAAGGGAACAGTGATGTTAGGCTGTAGCGTGAGGGCAAACTATGGAAGATCAGCAGGCGCATTCATTGGAGGTAATGCTTTTGGCAGCTTATAGCAACTGTTGTTCTCCGAAAAGTCAATTATTGAAAATAACATACATAATTATATACATGTAAGACGTAAGTTAGATCTACGTTGTGTAGTTTCTAGCCACATCGTACAGATAAAACATAACTTAGATCTACGTTGTGTTGTTTCTAGCCACATCGTACAGATAGAACGTAACTTAGATCTACGTTGTGTTGTTTCTAGCCACATCGTACAGATAGAACGTAACTTAGATCTACGTTGTGTAGTTTCTAGCCACATCGTACAGATAAAACATAACTTGGATCTACGTTGTGTTGTTTCTAGCCACATCGTACAGATAGAACGTAACTTAGATCTACGTTGTGTTGTTTCTAGCCACATCGTACAGATAGAACGTAACTTAGATCTACGTTGTGTAGTTTCTAGCCACATCGTACAGATAGAACGTAACTTAGATCTACGCTGTGTAGTTTCTAGCCACATCGTACAGATAAAACGTAACTTAGATCTACGCTGTGTAGTTGCTAGCCACATCGTACAGATAAAACGTAACTTAGATCTACGTTGTGTTGTTTTGGACCACAGTTGTTTATTAACCTCCTTGTGCTCGTTCCCTGTATTCCACAGGTTCACAGCCAGAATGGTGCACTGCTGTGAATGGTCAAGATAAAGTTACTGGCGAAGAAGGTGTATTGGCTGTTGCTATATGCTGTTCACTTGATAGTCAGGGGGGTGCTATCATCGGTTAGATCCAGTCAAATTAAATGTATAAAATATGTGACCGTTGTTCTTATATAATGAGACAATATACTTACTTGGTACTCTGTCATGTTTTGCTGTTTGTTTTTTATATGGACTGTCTGAGATATTGCATCATTATATTTAAGTAGAAGGCGGTGTTCAAGAGTGAAGCTCAGCTGGCAGCTCACATAATCTGCCTAAGTTGTCAACATCAACTGACCCATATCTGAAGTGATAACAGTGATTGAGCGAGGAGGTTGGGTTTAACGCCTCTTTGAGAAGTATTTGTGGGAGAAAAAGCCGAAGTGGTGCATATCTGAGACGTTTTGCCCTTTGCTGACAAAGAAGTATAATCAGGGAGAATCTGGAATTCGAACCCCGATCACGTTTCTGGCACGCCTATAAGGAAAGAAACTCTGCTCCTTTGACAACTGGTCCACCCGTGTCCCTGATCACAACATTCTAAGATGAGTCAGTGATGCCCTTTCAATTTCTGAGAAACAAACATTTGTCAGCGCGGAAATTGCTGTAACATATCTACATGTCGGTCATGAATTCTATACGATTCAAAAAAGGAATGCAATACGGATATTTTTGGCCATAAAAGCAAGATGAGCGGATCAAGAGGTGCAAAATGAAGAGGTTTAATGTGTTATTGTGTCAGTGACAGATTTCTAGGATCAAAATGATCACAACAAGGGAATGCAAACCATTAGTCGGGAAACACGTACGATTCGGAAAAAACGGTACTAAAGTGCAGGGTTTTTGATTGCCTGGCAGTGACAGCTCAACAACATGCTAAGATTACAGGAAGGGGAATCCCGATCAGGTGTAGCCAGGGTTTACAATGTAGCGCCCAGAACCATCATACGGCCATGAGATCGGTTTTAAACAGCATGGGTCAACACGCGATCGGCCAAGGTCGGCTGACCTTCACCTTTTCCTATGTACCGATAACTGAGATGACTACAATCACCAAGTGTTCTCTCCACAACATTTTGGCTTAATTCCTTGTACGTTTCACCGTATAAATGGATTTTCCTACCTCACATAAATCTGTGTTTTTCGGTTCTTTTTTTTTTAAGAGTATATTATCATGTGACCCTTATTTAAAATGTCACTCCTTATGGCCACTGCAAACGTTGGATTTTAAAAACTGCACTATTTTTTATTTCTGTTTCATTCACGCGCAGTGCTATCAATTTGTGTTATTTTTTGGTTAAATTATTGGGATTTAAACATTCATGTGCGTATTCTTTATGATTCATGTTTAAGTTTTACAGAAATCATTCTTTGCAACGTGTCAGTCATTGATACATTTATGTCTGGAAGCACTTATGATGGCAACAAATCTGACAATTGAGTGTTTTAGTTTGTAACATGAGTAGTTTTAATAATACTGAAATTTTTTATCTTTTGATTTTTATTCGGATTGTCACCTTAACACTTATAAGTATCATTTTTACAATGAATGTGCTCCCAGATTTCCTAAGGGTTGTGTACGCTCATGAAGCAATCAGATCCCGAATTGTGGCCCGGGGAATGTTCACTCACTCTGCCTGCAGTGGTTGTACCAACTGTTCTGTGGTTGTTGCTGGCTTGCCCGCAGTCGTTGATCCGGGGCATCCCATAAATGATGTTGTGATTCCTGGAAAGACTGTCAGTCTTGCCGTGTAAGGTCGGGCGAAGTGTAAAATTGACGTTCGCTTCACCAGTATAGGAGATGGCTGCCCACATCATTACACTATCACCACCAAATCTGTCCACTTCCTGTATGCAGTTTCGTGCATTACGTTCCCCGCGACGCCTGCAAACACGACGTCTACCATCCGCACGGCGAAGCATAACACGTGACTCGTCACTAAACCAAACTTGCCTCCATCTCAGTTGTGGCCATACTCTGTGACCTTGACACCATTGAGGTCGCAGCCGACGATAAAGGTCCGTCAAAATGACACCTCGAACTGGTCGTCATGCGCGAATACCTTCAGCGCGTATGCGATTCCTCACTGTCTGGGCTGATATCCTACGTAATCCTGGGATGCCGCAGTTGAAGATATGGTTGTTGTTGTTCTTTCACATAAGAGATGTAGCCGTATGCATCTGTCCTGTGCTCTTGTCGTGACACGTGGTCGACCAGTTCTGTGAAGGTCACGTGTTGTCCCGTGTATCAGATAACGGTTCCACAGTCTTGTAATGGTAATTGGTGCTAAAAAAAATGGTAATTGGTGAAAAAAAAACCGGCTTCAGCTGAAGATGATTCTCATGTTTGTAGTCGGCAAATGGCGTTGTTGCGTTGGACTTCAGTCTAACCCACTCAGCCACCGACACTTCCACATAAATGAACGTGATCTAGACTACCAATTGTCGGACTTTCGTTGGCTTAGTGGGTTGGGACTCAACCCCAAAAGGACTAGAATCTCTACTTTACTAAGAAAGTGTTATCCAAAATAGAACATTTAGGACATTTGACCACTTTCTAAATTTCATTGCGTGTTCATAGCTTTCGGCCATGGAAGCCGAGCCAATGTACACTTGTCAGAGGGGTACACAAAGTATGTGAGCTAGACTACCAGTTGTCGTACTTTGATTTTTTTGTTGAAGCCTCGTCGGCTGAGTGAGTTAGATCGCTGGCGTGTGCTGACTTTGTGTTCTGGCGATTAGGTGCCTCACTCTGGCATTGTGGGTTCGAATCCCTGATGGTATTCAACACATAAAAAGGACTAGAATCTGTACTTTACTAAGTATTATCCCAAAGAAAACATTTGTGACATTTGGCATACTTTCTAAATGGCATTGTGTGTTCACAATTTTTTATGAAATATCGGCAACACTCTGTCGGCTTTTTACGATTTATTACTTTTGCTTTTCTTTTTTGCACAGTATATGTGCCCATTTCAAACATTGATTTACATGTACCTTCATATAATTTTGAAGATGCGACCTTCGTGTGTCTGTCAATTTGTAACACCTGTTGTATTAAACAACGTAGCTACGACCTTAGAGACATGTCCTTGACCATAGGCCAACCCTTATCATGATAAAATTTCATATGTCATTGTACATGTACATTATTCATGTCCCTAAACAAATTCAGTTTATTCTCTGAAAACCAACACCTGTTGGGCTGCAGCCATGGTTCGAGACAACGTCGTCGCTCTACTTATTGCCCAGAGTGCATTTGGATTCGAGTTGCTGAAAGTTTGAGGCTTCAACCTTGTTAGTATCACTGATATGTTCATGAATGAATTCATGCTGTCAAAGTATCTGGACGTATCAGGGATTTTTGCACTTATAGAGTGACGTGCATGCACGTGTTTGGCTGCTTGTACTAGTCCGGACTAATACCGAGTTTATAGTGCAAGCCCACTGAGATACCATGCAGCAGTTTAACATGAATACCCCACTCAGACACTGTATAATGACTCCGAGCCGACCAGTCCTTGTTTTTGCCCCTTGATGCTGAGCATCAGGTAGGGTAACAGCAAGTACCCTTTTTAACGTTTTTTGGTATGAGGCGGCTGGGGATCGAACCCCATACCTTCCGCTCTCCGGGCGGAGGTTCTACCACTAGACTACGGAGGCGGTCTGCAGTGACAGAGAGATAAGTGATGTCATGTAATTTTGACGTTAGCGTAACCGATGACGTCTCCTTGGTAATATCGCGGGACCTCACCCAAGGCTGTTTACACTCGACTCGAAAACACTGAGCTGTGTTATGTATTATTAACTCACATAATAATGTTTCTTATCAAGTTCAATCCGACAACGCCATGATGCCATTTGTTATAACAGAGGTTATCCATGTTTACAAACTGTCGCTAAATGTACAGAATAGAAAAGACGTTATAACATACTGACGGATATAATGAAGGTTTTTTTGGATCCCGTCCAATTGCTGTATATATGTTTTAAATGTGCTTATAACAAACTAAGGTCATAATGAACTTAATTTATTGATCCCGTTGATTACGTCTTAACCTTAGTTAAATGTATCTTAAAACAAGTTATGAATAATCACGAGATATCCGTGTCTATAACAGAAGTGAAGTAACTAACTCTAAACGTGTGTCTTTCCCTATTCCTCCCGCCACTCTATTCCTCTCTTGTTTCCCCTTTCTTCCATGTCATCGTGTACTGTTGTCCGTATTCTATTTAATTTCAGCACTGTGTGCAAATTTTATGTGTGTAAAACATTTTCGATTTCGATTTTAACAATATGACGTTTCCTTTTCGTTATATGAAAGGTCGACTAAAACTGAAGGGAAAAATGTTTTTGCAACTTATTCATAATACAATTCAGAACTATGGCACATTGGAACGAATCATGAAGGTTACAAAGGTAAACAAGTATCCGTGAAATATTGATGAAGTGGTAAGTTAATTATTTCAGGGCGTCTTCAAGAATCAGCAACGGGATGTCATATTCTCGAGCTTCTGGGATCATCAAATGAGAAGCCAGTGGAAATAACTTTTTTTTGTAAGAACAAGTCATTTAGACTAGATTTATGGGCAGTTTAGTGTTTTCGCTTATATCCAGCAGCGAACTTGCGTTGCAATCTGAACATTATATAGATCATAAAATTGAAAGATTATGTCAATGGTGAATAATAAGTTACACAATAACAGTAATGAAGTACATGTACAGGAAACATATAGGTCTGGCTATATGCTAAGCATTACAAGACGACGTATCCTGAAAGTTTCAAACTTTAAATCCTTGACCTTTTCGAAAGTGCAAAAGCCACTTGAAGGTTGGATATGGTTATCATAGGGTAGGGTGACTTCTGTCTGTCCTTAGCGCTAGGTCATCTATCATGTCATGTTTCAGGAACAGAAATCGGGTGGTGATACACTTTGTGAGTGGTTAAGACCTGTTGGTCTTCATAAATACACTGTGCTTCATGATTATAAAATTTGAAAAAATGGGAATTGATGCCTTAACTTCAAGTTACATTCTCAGACAAAATTCAGTTTCCCAAAATGTGCCACAATATTTCAAATTTCAGGAACTGCCAACAATTCATATATTCCTGTAGATTGTTCAATTATAAGAAAGTGTTACAGAACGTGGACTTGACAGCTCACGAAGTATATTCCACTTGTGGATTCCAAGACTCATCATACTGCTGCCACCTGAAGGTCTTATAATCACTCCGCTCAGCTTATGCCTAAACAGGTGTCCAGGCAGTTGCCGGATTCTGCCACTTGCCCAATCTTGTCACCGGTTAGCCTGGACCAGACTCGGTATTTCACAGGCAGCCATGATATAACGAGTATATTGCTGCGACGTTAAATACATTCACTCACGTTACACTTTCGCAATTTTCACCTGCACATTTAGGGAGACCATTTACGTCATGCTAGTACCCACTCTTGCTACTGGAACACAAATGAATCAGGCAGACAGACGGACTATTTATTCAGTATTAAGCACTGGCCCAATATACAGACATACACAAGTTACCTTTGTAATCGCAACAATTGATAGATATAAGGAGAAAAGGGTGTAATTAGTAATTATCTTGGTATAGCACAGACACACATCACTTGCAGTATTCTTGAGAATTCAGCATATTAAGTGGTATAAACATGTTTCTCATTTCTGCAGGGTTTTGACATGGATCATGTATTGTTTGTATATCTTGAGTGTTCATTATACTTATGAACGGCTTAACTGTGTGGCAGGGCGTGGAGTCATCCCGCAGATACCTTGCCAACTTGCTGACGGGGTTAGCCTCAGAAGGTCCGTGGTTCGAATCCCATGACGGGACTCGGACTTGTTATGACCACTACCTTGGCGCCTAACGTTGGGCGGAGCACGTTCATGTTAAACTTAAACAAAATAGGTCTGAGTGCCCTATTTCTCATGAACATTGCGCACAAAGCAGATTTGCAAGAAAATCCACGATAACGTAAAGAACTGTTCCCATCAATAAAGAAACCTATGGCAGAATATGTCCTTGATGAATTGCTACATAATTTAACAACCCAACTAACGGATCCCGATAAACGGGACAAAATAACGATTTCACTTTAAAAGTGAACTACATGTATGTCAAATCAGAAAACCTCCTTTAATTTGGTATCTGTACTCAGCCCAATCCAGCACAGTACTGTGAAGATCTCAATTAACATGTGCAACCATTCCAATACCCCTGAATATGCCCTCATTATTTGAATGTCTCTACTGTTTCTAATATTTTCATTAGCATTCACAATGCTTGTTCTACAACGCAGATTTGAACGCTCATCAGTCCGTGTAGAGGTTTCCTCAAGCCTTTGATAAGATAAGGAAATGAACAAGAACTTGATTTGATAGATAAAAAAGGATCCTAAAATCATCATGTATGATCCTGTGATATACAGGAAAACCTTTTCCCAGAACCCCATATGTGTCCTGCAAAGTGTGACCTGACTGATTGTGTGTCTTTGTACCCCGTTGGCTTAGGTCGTTGTTCATGCTATCAACCACCCGTTGGACCATTGAAACTCCATTATTTACAGGGTGACGTGACAGGGGCTTGTTCCATACTGCTTAAGTAGGCAGGGCACTTGTCTGTGGCCGCGCGGAAGACATTTGGTCGCCTTGCCATATGGACTGTGTCGTGTTGATCGATGTTCCGTCGCGAACGTTGCTTTCGTCTGTCAAAACACGTGAAATAAAGACATTCAGTGGTATTGCATGGTAAACTAAAACATGTGTTGTACAAGAACATACGATGAGAAGGTCACAAGGCATTACCTGGCAAGTATGGCTACGGCAACAATTATGGCGATGATGACAATTAGGACAACACCCCCTTCTGACGCTCCAATAACGCCAACTGAAATATTGGTGTTGTTTTGATAAATACATCTCAAGGGATCGATATCACCAACCTGCACAATTTGACTTGTAATGAGATACACATTACTCATTGGTAAGTATGTATTTCAATTTCGAATGAAAATATTTTAAAAAATCAGTGCTTATAGAAATCATAAGCTACCACTGTCTATACAATTCGTTTATATTTTCACTGTTTTCTTTCTCATAGCTTCCAATATTTATAAATATTGTCGTTGCGACATTTTTACTCAATAATTGACTTCAGACCGCTCACAACCCGAACATTTGTTTCCAACCAGAAAACATCTTTTTGCTGACGATTGATTAGTAAACATTTAAAGGTTGCATAAATTCGGGTGATGTGAATAGATGTGGTCATATACAACAGGTGCTCTTACTTAGAAGAGATTTGTTGTTTGTCTCATCCCCGGTTTCACCAACACCTGGAATATCAAGAGTAAAGGAGGACATTTATGCATCCTAAATTCTTATCGATGAGTGAATGAGTAAGTTGGGGTCAACGCCGCTTTGAACAGTAGTCCAGTTGTTTCATGGCGCTCCCATCCATGAAAGAACTTGTAATAACTTCATTCGTTATTACCGTAAAGGGCAAGATCACACAAAAACTTAATTGTGGATTATAAACCTTTTAAACCTTGAAACAAGTAAAAACACAAATAAACTGATTTGATAGATATCATTTATCACAAGAATTCGATTTCCTCTCACAAAGATGCATTTGGTGGCAACTGTTTTTTTGTTCATTGTTTTACGCTGCAGTTAGCAATGTTTCATCTGTATGGGGTAAGGAAGCAGCCAATCAAACAAGATAACTAGTCTGACAACCCGATTTACATTGTTGCCTCTTACGCCAAACATCTCCCTCTGGGGACTTAGTTCTACTTGAAATCCAAAGGAGGCACACACAATCATCCAAGTCACAGCGTCCCAGAGCCTGACCAGTGCAGGAGAAAGTTGACATATATGTCTCACTGAGGCCTAAAATAGCATTCACTCTTACGAAAAGAATCAGATCTTGGGACCAATTCTGACCTGGAATCATGCGAGGGGTAAAAAAACAACAGGTACGAAGTTTCACTGACTTCACTTGTTTATTATTCGAGTTGTTTGGTAACTTATTTTTTCAAAGGCAAGACCTTCAGTATTACATTGACACGAGTTGCCAGTGTTTTTTAAAGGGCTATAAAGGCCTAATATTGCTTTCTTCGGTTGTCAAAGTCCAGATTGTTTAAAAAGCAAAATGCAGAAGCGGCGGCGGTCAAGTTCTAATCACATAACTGATTAATCTTTTCAGAAATCATTGCTTTCCACCTAGAGTAACTTACGGACAAAGTACGGATTAACAGGATAATTTGTGATGCTTCAGAAATTTATGGAATATTTTTTTTAACAATTTTATTTGCAAAGTAAAAATGTGTTGTCACTAAAGAAAACATGCAGAAGCATTCCGATCATGAGGATTCTTGTACATTTTACATTTATTCTTCTGGAACAAAAAAGAAGCGTGTGGATTAACGGGTTCCACAGTCGTCTTCTATTTTACCTTCCCTCATTAACACCAATGACTGTTTTGAGTGAACGTACTTTCGTCACATTTAGCGCCTCCCCATCCCTGTTGACAACCTTCCGGGCATTGACCAGTCACCTGATGACACACACTTCCTGTTTTGCAGTGGGAGCAAAGTGATAGACATCCTGCGCCGTGTGTGCCAGGAATACAAGCTAGAAATTGAAAAGGCATTTGTCAATAACATACACAACACATACATTTGCAATAAGTTCTATACTTTACTTTCTACAATTTGATTTGTTTCAAATGTTTATTCCCAAGTGTCAAAAGTGTTTATAAATGCATGTTAC
The DNA here is from genome assembly GCF_023055435.1 of Haliotis rufescens. Lineage (NCBI taxonomy): Eukaryota > Metazoa > Mollusca > Gastropoda > Lepetellida > Haliotidae > Haliotis > Haliotis rufescens. The sequence continues at coordinate 70,536,474 of NW_025963779.1, read as the reverse complement.
ATTATGAAAATGTAGAAAATCAGTGAATCGAATTTGTAATGACATAGATCTATTTTTTTTCATTTTGAAGATTTGACGAAAGTGTGAAACATTGATCGCCTAAATATCTATTTCTCTGATGTGTTTACGTTCATATAATTTTCATAGCTACGTATTTTGTCCCTTATGCCAAATGGAATCTGTTTCGGCGCACAATCTAGACTGGTTATTCTCTTGCACTGACAACTTGTATTTACACAGACATCCGCTCCAGCCTTGTGCATGCTTACGCGGGTCCGAGATCAGAAAAGGTCGTGAATGACCTAAGTATGAGGTCAAGATTACAGTTAAGGTCATTTGTAAAGTATATCTGCCATTTTCATTAAAATGATTATTTCTGCCCAAATTTCTCCAGATCAATCAAATATTAATTTCACTAACGTGTTTTACACAGAGACCTACTCCAGCCTTCTTGGCATCCAGCTGAGCAGAGCCCTGAGATCTTTTCACAAGGAACGACAACAGCACACTGACCGCATGGTTCACAAGACTGGCGCCATACGTGTTTGGGAGACATGCTGAATCGACAAAGTATGCATAATAAACAGTTTCCGGTGATCGATCATAATATGAATGTCGCAAAGACTTTCTAACATGTAGTTTGTGCACTGCACCTTTCCTGGGTATTCCTTAAATGAACACAATACAAACATATCATCAACTATAAATAGATATATGATATCATCAAGTAATTCAGTGTGTGATTGACTTTCCCAGAATGGGGTTCTGACTGGGAATTCTGGATTTAGTGACCTTGTTACTATGATATAACTACTGGTTGCAGTTGCATGTTACTCACGACGGTCACATTTGTTTCCAGTCCACCCAGCCCGACATCCAGCAGGACAGGCTCCTGATGTCTTGTCCCAGGCTTCGTCCCCAGCACACAGACCACAAGCGTTACATCCAGTTCCAAATTTGTTCGCGGGACAACCTTTGGCAAAATGTTGGTAAGAGTTGAAAGTTGTACCCTAGAGAGTTACCTCCCGTACCACGTTTTGTTGTGAAATAGTTACAATTTCTGATCAGGAAAAGCTACACTTAATAAATTAATGCCAATTAATACTTCTGACATAAAAGCATTGCCAGGTTGGATATTTCTTATCAATCATATACCACTTGTTTCAAAATGCATTTTCTTATTTACCTACAAATTGTATGTGTTCCGAAGCTTGAGTGTTTTCAGAAATAAAAACAAATGAAATACCGACACAGGGATTGCTGTTAACATTCTCTGTGGAAACCAGACACATCAAATTATATGATTTCCGAAGCTTGACGCTTTTTATGAATAAAGAAATTAAATCCGGACATGCATTGCTTAAAAAGAACTGTCTTGTCTGGAAATGACATTTATTCAAAAAATGAGAAAGAAAAATATATATGTCACAATCATAAAAACACTTTCATTCTTTAACATTCTGTATGGAAACCAAACACACCGCACCTGTTTTACAATCAATTCCATGCCAACCACCTTCACATCCTTGTGGGCAGCTTCCACTGATAGGGTCACAGGCCACTCCAGCACAGTTCCCACACTTGGACTCACAGTTCTCTCCATGAGTGCCGGAAGTGCATGCTGATAAAATCAGGGATGCAATTAGGAAGACAGTTGGATTACTGTTATCAAACATGCGCAACAGGGCGAAAGGCAATCAGACAAGGCCCACGCGTTTCGTTTCAGGTAGATATAGAGAATACATGTTCGTGGCATTAAGGAAACTTGAACCCACCTTTGTTTAAATTATGAGTCAGTCCAAGGATTATTTTGAACAAAAGTGACTTACCACAAAAAGGTGACCGTTCGTTAATATTTGACAAATGAATGTAAACCAATTATCTGTGGTGCGTATGACTAAAGGTATGACTTACATTACAGTATGGGGGTCATATATTCCAATCAGTTGGACAATGAATTGCATTGCCCGCTTTTGGAACCCTTTAGTTGACATGGCCGTGCCAGAGACATGATGCAATCAGATAATTCAAAGAGCACGATGGCCCGATTCCCATTTTAGTTCTAATGACATACACGAGGTATATCCACAGGGTCCTTGAGACTTTTATTTTCATTTCTTTAGCATTATGTCAACTTTCGTTACTACACAAACCTAACAATGTATACTGAATAACTTTGGCCGAAAAATCGATATACAGACGTATTGGATTATTCTCAATCATCATCATAGATAATTGAGAAGCCAAATGCCAATGTGGATGATTAACGTGATGAGCTTCTGTTTTTAAAGGTACCTGTAGAGACCTTTTCCGTTGTATCTTACCTTCTCTGCAGTAGCCTCCACGGTAACCATGGCTACATGTGGCCATGCATAGTCCAGTGGTCTTCTCACAGACGGATCCTCCTTTACAGTTCCCGCATGGTCTACAGTCTTCCCCATATCGACCTACAGGACACGCTACAACATTCGTAGTATCAGTAATTATTTTGCAAAAAGAACTTTAATTTTGTTTTAACGCCTCAGTCAGCAATATTCCAGATTTATGCCAGTATTACCCTTCAATTAGGGATGGACCATTTCATATTCTTAAGGGGAGGACTGGAGTTTTATCGAAAAAACATAAATTGTCCCTGAAAATTCTTGAAAAACATAATACTTATGCTTCATATCCTTAAAAAAATTGCAATGTGATTTTCCGAAAAAATTATTCAGGCTCATAGTTTTAAATACGCAAATATCTGGTTTTGCAGCTGAAGCTGAAAAGTATCTAATCTCGATACAAATCCCAAACAACACCTCACCTCGTACCAGGATTAGGTATTCATACGTAAGTTTGGGTTTTCCGCCCACAATAAGCTGAAAAAACGTGATATTAATAAATATGTTAAAAACGGCGATGAAAGCAACTCATTCATTTTTTGAAGACAACAGAAGGATCTGTAGTGTTCAAAGTACATGTGTATATGACGTGTTTTCAACTCACGGCGTTTGTAAACAGAAATATAGTTAAAATAACATGCGCAGTGAAACAAAGACCATACATTTAATAACGTTTTACCAATTGATCATCTTTACAATTACAGTGAAACTTCATTTCCAGAACGAAATATCTAATAAATGTTATATTACTTCCTACTCACGATTCGATAATTTCCGAATTGGTGACTGGATGGAACGGGAACCGTCCGGTTAAGAAAGGTTTTGCTGTAGATTTGGGCTATTTTTGTTTGACACAAATATTAAGAGTCAGAGACAACAAAATAAATCAATGTAATTGTCTATCTGTTCACATCAACCTTTCATAGGACTAATGAGATTCTCCTTCCATTCGAAACAACAGAACAGATCCCAATAAATACAAATACGATTGCACCAGCGTTCAGATATTACCGATATAGTTCCTGTTTGAGAAAACACAGACGTCGATAACATTCGTGATAATTCCGGTTCCAAATTCGCCTTGGTTACCTCCAGTAGACGGCATGAAGATTATTCCGCTGAAAAAAATGACCAGTCTGTTAATGATGGAAGTCTTCAGTGACGTTTCTCTGGTTTCATTTATTCATATATGAAAAGACTCACTTGGATATGTTTAAAGGACGCAGTGGTGCAGCTGGAGTATTGTTGACCGCGGAATGAAATATTATAACATTCAGCAGAACCTGAGACATTTAAAAATATGAAAAAATTTACCTTCTGTTCCTGGCTGTGAAGTAGAGAAGTCCCTCATGGTAGAAAATACTAAGGTACTGATACCCTGGCTGATACAGGAGACGTTTTCTCTGTGAACCATCTACCGACACTGATTCTACTCTGTATGTCTTGGCGTCGCACCAAAAGAGGATTCCATCTTCAGGTGTACGGGATGACAGAAACAAAATAAATTGTAGGTAACTTAATAATGTAAATTTGGAGTATTTTATCTTGTTAATTAATACGCATGGTAGCTGTGATTTTTCGCTGGTATAGTTTTGTCGCGAAGACCTGGTGTCGTAATTGATTTTCAGTGATCCAGTCATCTAATTTTTACCCCTATTTTACATTTTACGCCAATTGGAATCTGTGTCGGCGGATAATCGAGTTTGATTATTCTATGGCGCTGATGTTTTAGTATACCCCCGACCTAAAAGATCGGGGTATATAGTTCTACCAAGGTTCCGTCCGAAAACTTTGTCCGCGCGATTTCTCTTAAACTATTCAGTGGATTCATCTCACACTTACTACATATAATCTGTGTCATATGGAGGGGTGCAGTCAAAAGAAACAAATTGGTTTTATTAATTTTCCATTTTTTAATGAATTTTCCAAACCCTAACGTCCGTCCGAAAACTTTGTCCGCGCGATTTCTCTTAAACTATTCAGTGGATTCATCTCCAACATAGTACAATAATCTGTGTCATATGGAGGGGTGCAGTGAAAAAATGTTTTTATTAATTTTCCATTTTTTATGAATTTTTCAAACCCAACCCTTTCCTAGCTATTTAATTTGAAACTACTGACACATTAGGCGGGTCGGGGTATTAGTTAGCCACGCTCAATTTTGCTCTTGTATTAACCTCGGTTCTGGTGATATTCCAGCAAGATAACATAGAATGGGATTCGCACATGAAATGTTTTGGAGAATCGAAACCCGGTGGTTGCGTGACAAACATGTAAACACTCTAACCGTGCTACCTCTCCCACCGTCCTCCAAAGTCATGAGACGACTCCGAAGTTTTAAGGATTTTAAACCTTTCGAATAATAATGGCGATGACTCTGTGCATTAACATAACCCATGATTGGTCGAATAATCTCACTCTTTTTGACAATTGCCAGCCCGTTCGGCCATCCAAGACCTGTAGTGACGACCTTCCTGATGTTTGCACCGTCATAATCAGCTGATGCTATGTAGGGTGTGGCTCCCCAGTCAGTCCAGTACATCTTCCTGAAAACAATGTAAGCTGTGAAACCTTCGAATAATTGTGTTTTCACAGTAGTTCATAAAAGATTACATACCCTATTACGAGCTATGTTGGTCCAAATAATTGTGGATTATTGAGTTATATAAAACCTTTGTTCTTGCACGCTCTATGCATTGTAAGAATACAAACATTCAAATGGTTAACGTCAATAATGCACACCTGTTTTCCTCGTGTAGAACAATGGCTCTGGGTTTGTCAAGCCCATTGTTTATGACAGTCACACAATTGGTCCCATTTATGTTGAGGGCAGCAATGACCTTATTTCCCTGGTCTGTGTAAAATATCTTCCTGGCGATAGAATCAACAGCTATTCCGTATAAATCAGCACCTGTAACAAGATGTAAATGCAAGTCATTATTCCATGAAGACACCATGTAAATATGTAAAAAGTGAGAAAGATAAAGAGCATATTGATTGTGATGTTGTCTATTGTGTAATCACAAAACATACAAAACTTGGATATTTCATGTGTGCAGTGGCTAGTATTGACGGCCAACGTAAATGCTAAAACAATAGGTAGATTTTGATACCCTGTGACTATAAGTTACTTAAGTTGGTATTCCTGAATATTTCGTATGGTATCCGTACTAGTCCCTTAAATTAAACACTAAGTAAATTGTAGAACAAAAAGTTGTAGAACAAAATATGTTAGAAAGGTTTTTGGTTTTTTTTCTAATTAATAAAATACCTATGGCATTACAAAAGTACCCAATTTCCATTCTGTGAAATCAATATGATACTTTCATTTCCTGAAAATTCTTGTAAAAAATGAACTTCTTAATTTATAATTATGTAGTTATGTATGGATAAAGTCAGTTTTATAGGAATAAACATTTAAAGCGTTCGTTTGTACTTTGTACTACACGCATAAGTTACATTAATGTGACATACTTGCATTGAGGGACATGATGAGTTCCTCGGTGTCCTCTTTCATGTCTTTTGCTTTGATCTTCTCAGGAGCAGCATTTGTCCAATACAGTTTCTGCTCCACGGGGTCGTAGTCAATAGATACAGGTACTGTCCCTGTAGGTATATGACGTGCTGATACATGTGCTGGACTAATAGAAATCGTGTAAATTCCCTTTCCTCCACTGAACAGTATAGTTAATGTTGGCGTGTCCACTGTAACAAAATATTGAATAATTTTCTTATACAAAAAAGGATTGATGATATTATCACCGAATTCATCCTATGGCAATTTCATATTTGAAAGTTTACATATCCATATTTGTTATCACGGGTAGAATTGGTCACCCAGCACCCAGCATATTAACTCCATTAATGACCATTTGTCATTATTTTGCCGTAACGTAAATAGACACTTACAAAAAAAGGAGATAATTGTCGGGGAGGTAACTCTTGTAAGACAACAGTTCCATCAAAGTGTTATGTTCACTGCAATTATTAAGAAAACAAGCGAAAACATTGCAGGAAAGACTAATATTACTCCAATCTAGCTCTACACTTGCAAAGAAATGTGAAAACTCACGTTCCTGATAAACCTGCGACGGGTTTCCTCAAATCAGGAATGAAGCCTGGCTCTTTCAGGATATTGCACATATTTTCACTTGTGAAGTAACCTCTCCTAAAATCCTTCGATTTTCCTTTGGTGCCTCTCAAGTCACCATTCTCAGATTGTTAGTACGAGGGGCGTTCAATAAGTTTTGCAACTTGGGCATTTGTGTTTACACAAACAATGTCAACTTCTGGCATAACATCAGGTTGACACGTGTCATAACAAGTTCCAGACACAAAATTAAGTTAGATGTCATGGGTGGTCATAATCATGGATTCTCTCAAACATGAACAACGCGCTGTAATAAAGTTCCTTACCAAGGAGGAATGCAAAGTAAAAGAAATCCATGATCGCATGTGTAAAGTGATGGGTAAGGATGCTCCTGACTATTCCACAGTTTGCCGTTGGTCTCTACAGTTTAAAAGGGGTAGGGAGTCCATAGACGATGACCCAAGGTCAGGCAGGCCTTCAGATGCCACCCAACCGGAAACCATTGCTGCTATAGAAAGACGAAATTTTGTCTGACTGACGAGTGAAAGTATCTGAACTTTCTAGGGAATTCCAAATATCAGTTGGAACTGTTGGAACCATTGAGCATCTTGGTATGTCCAAGGTATCTTTAAGATGGGTACCTAGAAACCTCAGAGCTCACGATCGCCATCAGAGAACTGAAAATTGTCGAGACCTCCTGGATCTCTATACTGCTGATGAAGCCGGATTTCCTTCTCGTCAAGTGACAGGTGATGAAACATGGATTCACCACTGAGACCCAGAAACTAACTTGTAAACTTGCAATGGAAGCACCCCAATACTCCGCCACCGGGGAAGTTTCGCACTCAACCATCGGCTGGCAAGGTAATGGCCACCGTATTTTGGGATTCAAGAGGCATATTACAGATTGATAAAATGCCACCAAAAACTACAATCAATGGACAGTATTATGCTAATGTAATGAATGAATTGCGAAAATCTATTCGGCAGAAACGCCGTGGATTGTTAACACGTGGCATTCTACTGTTGCATGACAAGGCTCCGGTTCTCAAGTCGAGATTTGCACAGGCCGCCATATGTGAATGTGGATTCGAAGAGTTAAATCACCCACCCTACAGCCCAGACTTAGCCCCCAGTGACTATTTCCAGTTCCGGCAAATGAAATCTACTCTACGTGGAAGATGCTTCCAGGATAACGAGGACATAAAGCCTGCCACAGAGGCGTGGCTAGAGGGCCAATCTGCGGATTTCTATAAAAGTGGTATTAAAACCTTGAAGGACAAATTGAATAAGTGTATTGAGGTGAATGGAGATAACATTGAAAAATTAGAGTGCAAAAGATATTCTGCGACTTGGTCTTATATTGAAGTTGCAAAACGTATTGAACGCCCCTCGTACCTCTTTGCCGCGTGTATTAGAAAGGAGAAACCTCGCGATGGACAGACTGGTGATGGCGGCACTGCAAGCTCACCTCAGCCATATGTATACTGATACTAACGTCTAGCGATGGACCATGGCATATGCTAAGTTATGTTGGGAAAATACGTAAATAATCAGACATTTTTGGCGTTTGAATTCGCCAAGTCGAGAAAACAGAAATCCATGTCGAAGGATTCGCTAACTGGTGAATGAACGACAATCGTTTAACGCCATTTTCGATCTATATGACGGCGGTCTGTAAAAAATTAAGGTTTTTCCTGGCAAACAAGTGACTGAAAACACGGGCGAAAATCGTTGCCTTCGATACGCATTGATACAAAATCACAAAGCCTGATCACGATCTAAGCTGGTCACATTTTACAGCGAGCATGGGGTACACGGGATCTCTACTGACCCAGAATGTCCACAGGGCTAGTTGTGTAATTACAAAGAAACATTCAGTATTTATCGCCTGATGTATAGTTTAATATGAGTAGCGTGCAGTTGATATATAACTTACTTTTCGCGTACACCGGAGTAAGAAGACAGATATATCCACACAAAAGAGGGTATCTTCCAACCATTTTGCCAGGCAGTTCGTAGCTGTGTATTGGAGGATGTACATCCTTGTTCAGACAGAAGGCTATGCGGAAACAGATCGACCGCCTTTACCCTAGGTGATCACGTGGACATTGACTCAATCAGTTTCTAAATACGTCATTATTTATATCGCACAGACCTCCATCACCGGAGATGGTTTCTGTTTCAGCATACATCTACCCCGTGAAGAAAGGAAATCAAAAGAGTGGAATCTGTAGACTGTGTAGATATTCATGGTGTTGACTCTCTGGACTCAAAGCCTGAAATAAATAATTTAATAATACTGTAAGAATATTTCTACTTCTATGAAGAAATTATAAACAATGCATATTCACCTTCTCTCAAAATATTGCTTATTCAGAAAACAATATTCTTCTGAAATAGAGACATCTTAGGAAAACTGATCACAGTGAATAACATTACAGGCTACTTTACAACAATCTTGAAGGTATCAATTCATGATCATCTGATAGGTCTAAAACACAAACAGTATATTCTTTATAAACACAACAGATGCATCTATTTAATGACAGGGTGTACTACAGTTCTTTATATCAATGTCACACAGAAATTCACTCTTGTTTAAATGAAACAGGTTTTGATATTTGTATTATGTATTTAATCATGAAATACTTTGTTTAGTCTGGCCATGCTGAAAACATACTATCGCCAGAGTGAAATAAATAAGATTATTAAAATCAGGTTAAATATCACGTTTCGTCACACCTACAGTCAGTCTGTCTCATTGACACTACGGTTTTCTGAGTAAGGTCATGGAGATAACAAAAACATATGATATGAATAAGACTTGTATTTTTTTGTCAAATGAAATGTTTATGTCATCTTGTGGTTTACCAAAGTTGATATTTATACTTGTGGCTGTGCGACTCATGAAAATATTAACTTTGTCAGATCACAAGATGAGATAAATTCATGCTATCATAGTTATTTGGCAAGGAGAACAAATTTTCTCCATGTATTTATACTCTTTTATTCTCGTCTTGATTAATTATCAACATTACCAAAATGATCACACCACTTGACTTGTTTTAAAATAACTAAAGTTCTAAAGATTGTTAACAATATCAAAAAATTACATCATAACAATATAATTATTGCACACTTACACAGTAAACACAACTATCCTCTAATAATATGATTAATAATCAGTAATACATTGTATGTCATTTGCTTGCACAAAAGAAATAATTTTGTTTAAAGAGTTTCAAACATGTTTGTGTACATAAAACGAGATGGATTTCATAATTAAACAAAGGGAATATATGAGTTATGATTCCAATACCGATGGGAATTACACAACAGTCATAAATAATCTTCTGTTTTTAGAAATCTCTATCTCAATTTATGAATTTGAAATGTTTGAATACAGACAGTTAAAGAGCTATCTGTTTCTGTACATTACATAAAGATCACATGTTGATTTACTGGCCATTAATTAGTTGGGGTTTTGTTCCTTACATGACATGATTATTTTGGTACAGAAAAGTAAATATCATTTTGGGGGAAATATTGTTTACAAAATTGCAGATCAAACTGTACTTCACTTTAAATATTTACACATCCTTTATGTAATAATTCAGTTGAAGTATTACACCTCGTGCTATTTAATCTGTCAACATTGACAATTAAAATACTTACTGTTCACAATCACAGCAGCAGCAGATCTAGAGGTCTAATATTTTTTTGGAATGTATTTGAGGCCATTACAATTTACATCAAATACACAACTGATGCAAAATTCCGATTTGTTTATGATGAAAAATTCTTAATAGGTTACAATAAGATAAATAAAATCAACATATCAATTTAGTTAGTTTCTGACATCTATCTAGATATGGTCCAAAGGTCAATAATTTCTACTCGACTTCAAATACAACTCGCACCTTGACTAAAACAAATAAATAAATAGTATGAGTTAATGGTTTGTAAACAACGATCCCTGTCGGAATTTGTATTAAATCTGTTTATTGCTAAACTGCAATGGGAGTTACCAGTCGGTCATCGATATTTGAAATTGAAATCACAACAGAACGGCCAGACTGGGGGGGACTGGGTTTTACGCCACCGGTTATATCACAAAATCTCAGCTTTATTAGTAAAGTGGCACATGTGTCAGAAGCTTAACACTTTGGTGGTACCAGACAGCATGGGTACAGAATGGCAAACCAAAGTCACCCCGATGTAACGCATGTTCTCCATGTTGACAGGCTATTCGGAGCATCAGAGGTCGTGTTACAGAATCAACATAGAGAATTACTTTGCCCTGAACCTCCGATGTATAATTAGCAATCCAAACCACATTAACAACGGCTAAGAACGTCAAAGAACGTGAGGTCTTTGTTCACATTTCATACAGGAAATCTAGGCCCTCACAAAGCCTGGGGCAATTCAGGAAGCAGTCACCAATGATGTGAAAAAATAGATATATGCATACGTACTTGCAATTCGAGTGTACAGCCTAATGTATTTAAAACACAACGCCGAACTTCCCTGATGATACGGATGAAACATGTCGGAGGAAGTCTTCGGCATAGTGTTTTGTTTTAAATTTCAAAATATGTGCACACACACACACACACACACACACACACACACACACACACACACCAGTAGCTTCCTCCATATACATATTTTTGTGTCATGATGTATATGTGTGTCTTTGTGTGTGTGAGTGTGTGCCTTTGTGTGTCTGTGTCTGTGTCTTTGTGTGTGTGTGTGTGTGAGAGAGAGAGAGAGAGAGTGAGAGAGAATGAAACACGAGAGATGGAAAAAGAGATTTATTACACAAATAGACATTTTATGTACATTTAGAGACATATAAGATGACAATATGTGATCATGTATAACTGTTGTAAAAAATGAATCAGTACAATATTTACAATATTCCATTTACGGAATATAACAAATTGATGTTTGACTATTTATCTGTAATATACCCAGATATGTACCCAGAGAGCAACATTAATATTAGTACCATTGTGGTAACGTTTGACATTACGAAAAACACATCGAAATGCACATGATAACAATGAGACAAAGAGCGGACAGAAAACCGTGGTGGCATAGTTTGACACTGACTAGGAAATTGAAATGTACACACAGTAAAAGAGTATAAAAGAATATCCAAGTTCGGCGGTAGTAAAACGTACACGGGAATGCATTCCTAAACATGGATGAGAGTATGTCATCCGGTAACCTTATAAATATAACACCAGAGACGAGCCAGTCTCGATTATACAACGAAACAAATTCCATTTGGCTCCAAAGGGACAATGATTATTTTTTTTATGAATCAATCACTGAAAATCACTGATGACACCGGGGCCCACTTGCACAAAGCGATCTTAGCGCAAAGACTATCGTAAGCCTATGTTAAAGTATTTGAGTAACGATTACCTTAGCGCTAAGATCGCTTTGTGCAAGTGAGCCCAGGTGTTCGCGAAAATGGTAGGCATGTCCTGCCTTACCAGTAGCTGCCGCCACTCACACAAATGGCATAAAAATGTGTATTTGTTGCCGGACACCGCACAGCAGTACACCTGCCATGCGACGGCGGCAGTCCAGACAATCAAGTGACCAGACATCCACACAGTAACGCATTTACTTTAAGTTTAGTTTTAAAAGCGATACGTTAATGTTGAATAAATCACGCCTTCGCGAACAGCTTCACGTTCATAAGTTCTAAAGTTGTCGACCGAGCAGCAAGTGCATCATCCTGTGTGAGAAAATCATGATCCTAAACTCGACTTAAAAGAATGGTGTTTCATACACACAGTCATCTAATTCCTCCCTTGACTGCCTGTGGTGTTAACCATGGGAATGTACATATTTGTTTGGGCAGCATCAGCGTTGGTGTTGGAAGCATGGGTTTGTTTCATAATGCTTATGTAGGCAGGGCATTGGTCTGATAGCACTTGACAGCGATTGGGCCGCCTGGCGATATTGGCTGTGTCGTATTGCTCGAAGGTTCTCCCTCGAAGTCGTCGCTTTCGTCTAAATGAAACAATGATAGTACTCATCTTTAACATTTAACGTGAAGATGACTTCGAATCGATACAAATTTGATCAGAAAACGGGCACATCCTGAAAAAGGTTTGAAATATTAACATATCATTTCAATTACCTGTCCTTAACTAACATTGATATTAATATAAAATATATACATTTAAAGACTCATTGGTTGATCTTTGAATCATTTTGTGGTGCGGTGTGGTAGCCTAGTGGTTAAACCTACATGGATATAATTTGTAAATCTCACTTTAGTATTGCCTGCAGTGTTACGGTTAGAATATTGCTAAAAATGGCTTAAAGTTCATTTTATTACACATGACAACCTTCGAACAACGAAAATTAACTTCCTCGGAATCTCTATGCATGGAATCGAATATTTCATATATTACGACAAGTACATTACCTGGCAAGTACGGCTTTAGCAACAACAATGGCAATGGTGACAAATAGGACAACACCTCCTGCAGATGCACCAACAACTCCAACTGCAATAAATGTACATGACAGGTCCCATAAGTCCACATTGTTTTATTTTAAGAAAATGCTCATTTATCCTGAAATATTTGAAATATTTAAAAGCAAGAGGATCCGTACATGTATTATATAACAATTCCTTCATTCTAATGGGGTGATAGGAGTAGCTTTGAGCCTCAGGCCGTCTATATTGTTTGTGTGTTTCTACCGTCCTAATTTACCGCCGACTAAAAATGGTTTTATATCCGACATTCACTCACCTAAGATTCCGCTAGGGAGCAAATTTCCGAATTAAGAATCCTTGATGTATTTTTTGGGAAGGATTTTCGAAATGAGGAAGTTATTTCTGCGTATAGCCGTTCTCCGTCTTAAGACTCTCAGCTTCTGTTTAGCTTAGTTCTCAACACCGATACAGTCGTTCTACAAACTTAGTACAAGAACGATACCGTGAGTTAATAGTATGCACTTTGAAAAAAATATATAACTCTTGAGATCAAGATTCATATTGTAAACCATTTTACACACGACTGAATATATGATAGACAACTCTTTTTAACTGAATGTGGTTTTTGTTATTTTCATTTTCTTATTCCGTTCGCCCTCTCCGTCTGAAGGTGAGCATGACGACACACTCAATACACGGACACCTGCGGAAACTCCTATTTATCCTCTGTTTGTGGAAATGATGTGTTCATCGGATTTTGAGGACAACTGTCCAGCCTTTAACGTTTTTAAAATTATGTTGGCTTTGTTGGTTTTCAATGCGGTGTGATATATTAAAACTGTATTACTACACGTAATGTGTTAACGCTCAACCCGCAGCAGGCCATGGCCAAGGAGACTATGCTTGTCGTAAGAGGCGACGAACGGGATTGGGCGGTCAGGCTCGCTGACTTGGTTGATGCATGTCATCGTATCCAATTTGCGTAGATCGATGCTCATGATGTCAGCCACTGGATTGTCTGGTCTAGACTCGATTATTTACAGACCGCCGTCATACAGCTGGAATATTGCCGAGTGAGGCGTTAAACAACATACAAACAACAAACACAGCAGGCCATATTACGGCTGATACATTGCCTCAGATAGTAATTTGGAAAATAATTGTTCACTTCACAAGTTTAGTGTCCCCGACACAAAAAGAGAGAAAACATATTCTGTATCCAACAAAATAATAAGCACCAAATGTTAAGTTGAGCTATTTTGTAATGACAACAAACTTATCCACACTTGATCGCGACTTTAAACCCAGTTTCATCCAACCTCACCTCACATTTTCAGGGTAACTCATTCTTGAACACAATCTAACAATCCACCTTGCTTCGATGCGAGCGATGATTACAAGAACTTGAAATTTTGTTGAAGCAAATATTGTAGTTGTAAATAAAAATGTTGATCGTATGCAAAATTGTCTTACTTAGAAGGGACGTATTGCTTGCTTCTTGTTGGGTTTTACCCCGCATGTCTGAAATGTTAAGAACAAAGTGATGGGTTATGTGGCTCTCAGATATTATAACATGAGCATGTGTCCATATATAGAGAATACTACACTCATTCTCGTTAGATACCATAGTATTCAGTAGTTGCGCAATAGTAGTATGATACACGGCTACATGTAATAAGGTGCCAATGAGCTGCATGTAACTGCATTGTGGTAGGGGTTTCATTCGTTTTAAAACATGAAATATGTCCGGTCGTCGTTTTGGGTAGAAGGAAATAGGGCAAGGTCTCTAAGCCGTTTACGTTTGCCACACGACATGGGGCTTCATAATTATATGTGTACTTTGTATGGCTCGGTGTTTTTAAAATTATTGATAATGGATTACAAATCCACAGCGACATCGTGTATGTCCCTCGACTTTAATTTAAAAAGAACGTAACACCGAAACAGCCTGTACTTAGCTGTGACATTGATCCATTTTCAGTATTGTAACTATGTCATTAACAAATTTACTTTTAGTAGAAATAGTTTAAGTACACGCAACCTACTCTGGGGTGGAGGTGTGGCAATACCACTCGTATATCTATCTGACAGAAAATAGTCAATGTTTGTTGAGTGGCTGTTAAGCACACCTTCTCTTTGGTGACTGTAGTTTGATACCCCTCGCAATATGTCATACCTTCATCACAGTTGTCTCCACTCCATCCTGACAGACACCCATCCGGGCACTGACCCGTCACGTGATTACACACGCTTCCCGTCATGCAGTGCGAACAGAATGATGCGCAGTCTTTACCGTGAGTACCCGGATTACACCCTGAAAGAAGAGAAGAACATACAGGAGATGCTATTCACTATACTACTAATTTCGTTGATCTCATCAATTGTTATTCAACCTGAATCTACGATCATACATAGAAATCAGGGTTCGCTGGAGCAATGTATATTAACAGTACTTAGTTCAATAGTTTTAGTGATGACTTCAGTTCAATACGCTATCCTGATTAAACTTATCCAGATAATCTCGACAAAAAAAGCTTTGCATTGCAAGTAAATATTCAGGGGCGTAACAGTTCAAGACTATTCGTCAAATCGTAGAACTAATGCGTTTACTATTCAGATTTATATGTTCGTCTTAATTAAGCAACTAGCTGGGCTGTACACTTCCCCATACTATGAATTAAATTACAGTGTAACCCCAGTGATACCTGACATTATTACCAAGCTTTGAACTTTTTTGTTTGGGTAGGGGATAGTAATGTTTTAAAAGAATATCATTGGCTGCAGAAAAAAGTGGAAATGAACATTTCCGCATGCTGACAGAGGTTTTCCTGATGAAAGCTTATATGCCAAGCTATACCAAAACCCTATACAATATCAACTACTGATGTGCTTACTCTCGTCACATTTAGCGCCTCTCCATCCTTGTTGACATCCAAGCGGACATTGACCAGTCACGTGATGACACACACTTCCTGTTTTGCAGTGGGAGCAGAGTGATAGACACCCCTCACCATGTGTGCCAGGTATACATGCTGAAACGAATCAGTAAACGATTTAATCGGGGATATTTCTACTTGAACATGTAAATACTCGATTCTGGGTCAGGCAAACCAGTAGTTGAGCAATCGACGCCGAATGTTTGGTATAATGACACACAATCAGCCTGGTCATACATAATAATGGCCACAAAAACCCTTTCCATATTCATCAGAAATCTCTGCTAAAAGCTGAATCAATCGTTTGATTCCGACTGTATCCTGGGCTTGTGTCTAAGAATCACTATTAAATAGTGATGATACCAGGTATTCGCGAAAAGGTGAGCAAAAACAAAGTGTAAAGGCCAGAAATAAACAACAATGACATATTATCGTTGGTGACACAAACAACAACTCTGACCACACGACTTCGGCAACTCACATATACGTACAGGTACGTTCAGTATTACTTCTCTGAACTCACAGGTTGATGAGGATTGCACCTGGGTAGATGAGTTAAGATTAGGTTTTGATTTCATTTCAACAAGAAATTACCGTAAGTTTATAATAAATATTTCACTTACGTGTCTTACACAAAGAGCCCAACCAACCATCTTGACATCCATTCACACAAAGTCCAGAGCTCTTGTCACAAGGAACACCGCCAGCACATTGCCCACATGATTCACAGGAAGTTCCATACGTATTTGGGAGACATGCTGAAGCATTAAATATTAACAGACGTGGAGTGCATCACCAGAACCCGATCATAAAATAATTATAGAGGTGAATGCAGATGTCTTTTCTGGTGACACAAACAACACATGGATGACTATTCTGGATGATATGAATTCACTTCATTGTACATGTACATAGAGGATATTATATGAGTGTTGATGTCATACTTTGTTACCGAAGAAGATGTCTACAGACAGAGACGAATTTTAGTGTTGACTTATAATGACAGCACGTCGCAACAGCAGCGGAACCACAATTTGTCGAATGACGTCTTCAGCTATGACCCCGGTCTTTTCAACTGCACTCCTTCGTCGGGCAGTTAATGGAAGACCTCGGGCGTCTGCAAATGATAATGCCCTGAAAAATAGCGTTACCCTTAAAATTATGGTTACCTCGGTCACATCTGTCCCCGGTCCATCCTTGTTGACACCCAGCTGGACAGACTCCCAGGACCTTGTCACAGGGGACCCTTCCTGCACACAATCCACAGGGAGTACACTCGGAGCCGTGGGTGTTGGCGGGACATGCTTGGAACAACGGACATATATGTCAGTTCTGTGAACACATGGATTGGACTCCTGTTCTTTGGGCTGATTCCGTAGTACAATAAGTGACAAATATAAGTTTTGGTCAAAATTGCGGTGAGTGGGTGAGTGAATGTTGCCAAAGCCATTTTCAGTAAATAAAACGGTCTGCAAGTACTTGTTTCAGGTGACTTGTTTTACTGACATTTTAGTGAATATACATATATGTCCTCAGGTAAAGTCCACAACACAAGATTTCACTATAACGCAATTCCTTTTGTGTGATGACATAGTAGATGCCATACAATCAGCCCAGCTATAATCACCTCGTCACCTGTACAGTCTTTAGACACATATATTGTTCCAGGTTTACAGTACCAAACAGATGCTAAAAAGGGGTGCTTCTTGCCCTTGCTTAGATGGTACACCATAGCAATTGATGTTTTAGAAACTCATCACACAATCGGCACTATCCTGGTGCTAGAGTTTCTGGTTTCTAGCTTCTGAATCATAAGTGCATATATAGATGCTTAGTTGGCATACTGTGACAGGTACACATACTTTACAGTCTATATGGTACACGTTTACTGTGGATTTTATTAAATGTGTTTCATTTCAGGGGATTTGGCAGACCTATAATGAGGTGACGAGCAGTTAACTGTTTGCATTGCACACATTCTGGATGGATACCCGTGAAGATCCGGGTCAGAATAGGCCTTCAGCAACCCATGCTTGCCGTAAAGGGCGACTATGCTTGTCGAAAGAGGAGACAAACGGGATCGGTTGGTCAGGCTCGAAGTCTTGGTTGATGCATGGATTGATGGATTGTCCAGATCGATTATTTACAGACCGCCGCCCTTGGTTGGGGACTGCTCAGTGTTCATAAAGTGAGCTATTGTACAGATGACTTTACTGTTCTTGGGGGGGTTCCTTTATTGTACGTCACAACACCCGACTACAGTTAGGACTGGTCACAATAACGACAGTGTATGAGGAAGTGAAACGCAACAGTCAGCAATAATCCAGCTCTATAACGGCGGCCTGTATATATTTGAGTCTTGACCAGAACCTGTGACTGAAAGCATGAGGATCAATCCCCATCAGCTGTGTACGTTGACACCCAGAAAGTCAAGTCAGCGACCCTGGGCATAGTCATGTTTTTCATGTTAGTCGTATCTTACGACCAGTACGGGGTACTGTGGACCCGTTTGACCTAGAGGACCCACATACCGCAGAACGAGAGAAACATGAAATATCAATTTTACAGTGAACACGATTACGTTACTTCTCGGAGTCGGGACAATAGCTAGCTACTCTAGGAATAATAAATATTTCCTGTCGTCTTGTATGATGTATACAGACTAATTCTACCTGTTTGACAAAGGTCCCCACTCCATCCTGCTAGGCACCCGTGTGGGCAGGTACCATTGACTGGGTCACACATTGCTCCAGAAGTGCAATTGCCACACTTCGATGCGCACTTCATCCCGTAGGTACCTGGTGTGCACACTGATGAGAAGGAAGAGATGTTAGACCGGGGCCCTGTTCCACAAGGCGATCTGAGTACTACGTTAATCGTAAGCCTATGAAAAAGTATGGGAGTTACGAACAACTTGGCACAAAGGTCGCTTTGTGGAACAAGTTCCAGGGATTTTAATCTACTACGCATCAATGTATTGGATATAGAGTAACCCTGCATCTGTGAATAATGCCAGGTTACCATTTTATACAAACGTTAAATCACGTTATTGTGGGTATCTCAGGACAACAATGACATTTTCAACCTCTTATCGATCTTGTGCACCATTATACTTCAAAACCGCATCATCGATATTAACCGAATGTTTTCACACTATAACATGTCGCCATCCTCATATTTCTTGAGATATCAATAGGTTTCTTAAAACTTTTCTGACACTCGGCTTATTTCAATCCACCATAAGGCATCTCGGTCCGCATTGGTAGGAATCCATACTAGAACTGGACTCAATAGTTTCACTAGTTCACGTTACTATCACATTACACAACGCAATCTGCTGGCGACGGTGACCCTTATTGACATAACAACTATGAAATATATACATCGCGAACTAATGCCAACCATCTACCTCCTGAATTAACGATTGTGTGTCCTTTTTAATGTACCTTGTCTGCAGTCAATGCCTTTGTAACCAGCGACGCATCCAGCCAAACACTTTCCTGTGGTCTTCTCACAGACTGATCCCTCTTTGCAGTTTCCACATTGCCTACACTCCTCTCCATATTGGCCCGATAGACACTCTATTGACGCAAATTACATGAAAAACAAGAAGATGATATCATCTCTATCCCCCGCCCATTGTCCAACCTTCAAGACAATGATACGTGCAATCAAATGTAACATTATAAATTAACAATTTGTCCCCCTGCTTGCGGAGGGGATTGAATACAAAAGCTACCGTATAACATCTCAATAAAACTTTGTACAAATATCTGCTTTAGTTAGACTGTTATGATAAACCAAGTTTATAATCATCTATCAGTATGCGACGGCTAAGAATATTTTGTATCCTTGAGCGATGCCAAATTCACTCATTTAGATATCATTGAGATTATTTTTTCAACAATTTGTTTTTCATTTTTTCTTCATTAGTATGTTCCAAAGAAAACAGAATGTTTAATTTTGTAAATACCTTTGACCGAGACTGGGCAAAGACCGTAGAGTTTCTGGACTTTTGGGTTTCCAGAATTAAAATGGGACGTGTTAATTGTATTGGAGAGCATTGTTATACAGGCATGTATTGTTGCAGGCCAGCCCTTTGCGGGAAGTTACCAGAGACAGGCAGGCGGTGCAGATACGTTACAACAGTTGTGAGCATGCTGACCCCCAGGTCACCTGGTGAAACACTTCTGATACATCTACTATGAATCCTGTTATGGCTTTCTTTGTCGCAGTGTTTACTGGTGTGCCATTTTATTGAAATAAGAAAATTTTAAAAAATCTTAAAGAACAAAGACTCTATAACAGCCATAGACTTACATTGTACAAGTTTCATTGAAGAGTACATAAAAGCACTGAGGTACAATTGTTAAGATTGCTTCCATTCAATTCAAGTCTAAATTTATAAGATTTATGTCAAAACAATATAATTTGGGGTATCATAAATAGCAAAAGGCACATCTACACTATATGATGAATGTGTGTACCATATTTCATAAAGATATCTCTAATAACTTTCGAGTTCTGCTCTGGAAATGAAACCCACAGCTTCCATTCAAGTTCAGAGACAAAGTCCAAATTTCTACGAATGATATAAATTATATTGAAAATGCAAGGGAAACCTAAATAGCAAAAAGGCACATCTACATCATATGGTGAATGTGTATACCAAGTTTTGTAAAGTTATCGCTGATGGTTTCCGAGTTCTGCTGCGGAAACGAAATGTGGCGGGCGGAGTCCGTTTCTATATCCCTCGCCATCTTTGTTGGGGCGGGGAATAATAACGATAGCCATATGAAGCTAACACTAGCATTTGTAAATGGTAAGAGTCATTTGGTATGTACAGGCTTGCAACAACTCATGTGTCTCAGTTTGTAAAACTGTTTTCTGCGCATCTTGGTCACTCATAACAATAATTTACACAGTTTATGTGGAGTGTTGCTTTCAACAGCTTGAAGATATAACCTACTTCATCGTGTATTTCACTGCGTTTCCACATGGGAATTCCCCGCGAAGAACAAGTTGAGAAAGATTGTACTAAATAAAATAATACCCACAAGGAAGAAGTATATGTACTCAATCGGTATTCAATACATGAAAGCGACAAAACAGTTTCTATAATCAAATGAAATCTTTGCTAAAAGCAGAGTCCATTGTACGATTCCGACAATATCATAAACATGACATTGTGTTTATGAATGCTTATCAAATAGTATTCGAGAAAAGTGACCGCATCCTGTCCCACCGGTGACACTTGTCTCAAACACATGCATAGGCAAATCAATTGTTCACTGGTCTCAAAACTTAGGAATAGAGAATATACAGTTCTATCCATGTTCCAGTTCTATTTAATGCATACTTGAAATTATTTTTAATGCGAAGTTTCCAGGGTACTTGTTCAAATGTAATACAATACACTAAATTACCCGATGGTTTTCTGTTGGAGAACACGTGGATTCCAGCAGGCTGTGTGATCTCCTCGGATGCAATGACGCCTACTGTCCCACCGGTTGAAGGGATGTTGTATACTGCCCTGAAATACGATCAGTGGCTACCACATGCTTGCATTTTGATAAACCGTCATGGAAATTACGGCTTCTGATTGGTTAATATGACTTCTCGAAAGTGCGTTCATGGATCATGTCATTTCATCATTATGACGTCATAATGTGGGGTAATACCGAAGTATGAAGAACGATTTTGATAATTTTACCTCCATGATGTAATGGTTTAGTAACATGGTATAAATTTAAAAGCCCACAGTAAGGCACTCGGTACTCGGAAGTAATTCTCCCTTTGCAAGTAAGCGAGTTATTTCAGTATTTCGGTGATGGCATGACGTGTCATCTTAATGTCGGAGAGCAGCCTAATGTGACGCAGGTAATGCTTAGCACGGTGATGTCACCCATGGGTAGTTGTACGTTGCTGACAGGCCAGGGAAAACCCGAAAATGGAACCCCCGATTACCGGATCCTGGCCACACGTCAGTTGTATCTAACTATATATACAAATAAAGGCGACAACCCCGCTTTCATAACCATACATCTCTGCTTAAAGCAGGGTTCTGTGTGACTCCGACTGTTTTGTGAGCACCGTGAGCGCGTGTTTATGAATAATTATCAGAAAATGATGATACCGGGTAAGGTGAGCATATCATGTCACATCACCCGTCACAAACACATGCAAAGACAGGTCAAGTATTCACAGGACCACAAGTCAATAAGGGACTTGCATCAGACATCATTTTGATAGATGATGTGTCAAATCACCATAAAACATTCTGAAAGCCTTACGGAAAGAAAACGTGTCAGAAAGTCACCTTCTGTTCCTGTCTGTGAAGTAGATGGCGCCATCATGAAAGTAAATATCGAAGTATCGAGCTCCAGGTTCATGCAGCAAAACTGTTCTGTGCGAGCCATCTACCCACACTGATTGTAGTTTGTACGTCAAGGAGTCGCACCAGAAGAGGATTCCATCTGAAATACAGAAAGAACAGTAAACTGATGATGGGTGTCGCTGAATTGTTTAAAGGACTCTGTTGCAAACTGTTGACATTTGAAGAAGCATGAACAATGTATTTTATAAGTGTATTGTCTGTATTCTGTGGGCCGGATTTACAAAATACATTAAGTGTTAGTTAATTGTATTTGAATTGATCTGGGTAACATAATATATTTATGTATACTAAACATAAAAAGTGTGGGATCATGAATATCTTTGCGGATATGTTTATAAAATAATGTGCTCAGTCTTCACTACAAAAATAATTCAGATTTGGAGAAAAGAAAAATATGTCTGTAAAAAAATACCTAATGTTCTAATTCCTAAGTGATAACCCAAACCAAGTGTAGATAATCATGACTGGGTCACATGCTTTCTATTCGTAGACAAATCTTAAAAAGGGTGCAACGTTACGCATAGAGAGTAATTTAGGTTTAAGGACGCTTTGAACAGTATTTCAGTTATATCACAGCGTTAGAGGAAAGCTCGAAGAGGTGCAGGTATGAGACATGTAATACTTTGCTGAAACCCATGAGCACGAGCATCTAGAAACATCGAGCTAGTCGATCTTACCTTTCAGGCACAGTAAATCGCCATAGGCGACTGCCCCTACAACTCACCCCCCACCCACACCACACCCAAATGTACTCATCATTAAAGTAAGATAGGCTATACAGGCTCACTTCTTTTGTCTATTGCCAGCCCGTTCGGCCATCCAAGACCTTTAGTGACGATTTTTCTGATGTTTGTACCGTCATAATCAGCTGATGCTATGTGGGGGGAAACCCCCCAGTCAGTCCAGTACATCTTCCTGAAAAGGGACAAATGTGCAAATTATAATTGATCCTTCGCGGATGTTTCCTACTTTGTCTACAAGTAACATTAACTACCTGTTTTCTTCATGTAGAACAATCCCTCTAGGTTGGTCAAGCCCAGTGTTAATGACGATCTCACTACCGGTTCCATTCATGTTCAGTACAGCAATGACGTCATTTCCGGTGTCTGTGTAAAAAATCTTCCTGGCGACGGAATCAACGGCTATGCCATCTGGCGTGCCACCTGTAAAACAATGAGAAGAACATACATGTATGTAGATCTCGACCATGGCTTTATTCACCTCGATATAAAAAAGGTATATCAAAAGGTGCTCTGATATTAAATCACTTATAAACGTATTTTCATAAAAGAACAATTCATCAGTGATTTGATCTTTAATATATTAAACTTATTATAGAAAGTTTAAACCAGAACTAGTTTCGTCTTGAATGAAGGGTACTCGGATATAAGAGATATTGTACACTAAAAGACCCTCAAAATCGGAATATATACTTCGATTGTCAAACGATGGATAAGATTAATTAACACCAAATGTATTGTGATCACTTCGTTATGGCAAGCTTTTGGTGAACATGATCTTTTGACTTTTACTTGTATCACTTACTCCCCGTGAGATGTTTGGGTTAGAATAGGTCCCCAACATGGACCGTTCTCACGTCAGGAATGTCTGGTCCAGACTCAATTATTTCCAGGTCGCCGTCAAATAGCTGGAATGTGGCCTTTAGCAACTAACAATAATTATTAAGAAACAAATCCACATACTTGAATCCAAGGACAGGATGAGCTCATCGGTGTTCTTGTTCAGATCTCTTGCTTTGATCACCTTCAGAGCAACGTCTGTCCAGTAGACTCTCTGCTCTGTATGGTCGTAATCAATCGCTACCGGGCGCGAACTGGCAACCAGACTTGATATTTTTGCCGCCGATGCGGTAAGAGATAGCTTGAGTAACCTTCCGGGGTTCAAGTTACTGACGAGAATAGTTAGTTCGGGGTCTGCCACTGTAACGAGAGAATTAAATTAAATGCATTATTGAAAGAACTAAGCTACCAAGATAGTGTAAGCTAATAAAAGCGACTCGCCGTTTCCGTAATCATACGATATCTGTGCTAAAAAGTCCATTGTACGATTCCGAATATGGCATCTGCGTGCGTTAATGAATTACTATCATGAGTACTGATACCATGTGATCGTTAAAAGGTGAGCATATTCTGCCCCACCGGTGGCACCCGTCACAAACACATGCATGGGCAAGTCAAATGTTCACCTGAGAAAAAGCACGGGAAAATAGTGAGTGAGTATAGTCTGAAGTCGCTATTAGAAATATTCCAGCAATATCACATGGGCTTAACATATTGATCCTTGTCGGAAATCAAATCCGGGTCTACGGCCAGATGAGCGAACGCTTTACCACAGGGCTATCCCACCGTACGGGGAAATGTGGTATATATGGTATTTCAAAATAGGGAATTTCATCGGACATCATTATGGTGACTGATATGAAAACTTTTGAAAATGTCCTCGGCATGTCGACCATAAAAACTGGGGCCTGAATGCTGTAACCGTGATTTAAACATGGCTTTTTCACTAGGAGATAATCGCCATACATGAAGTGAAAGCTTGTACCAGTCCGGACTGATTTCTTATGCTAGCACATGGAGGTACCTTGCCACAGTTTAACATGAATACCCAATTCAGACACAGTATACTGACCAGTCATTGTTTTAGCCCCTTAATGCCGAGCCGAGCCGTACCATCGTTTAACGTCTTTTGGTATGATGCGGCCGGGGATCGAACCCCGGACCTTCCGCTCTCCAGGCGGACGCTCTACCACTAGACCACAGAGGCGGTCTTGAAATGATTTAAGGTAGATAGATAGTATAACGCTTCTACATCAGGACACAAAGAGCCTGTTAAGGATTGTGTAAATGAATTAAACACATTTGTAAAGTGCATTTGTACAGGATGTAACAAATAGACAGTTACACTTCAAATCAATCCGTTGCTTCCTCTCAGTACATCGCAGTTTGTGCGGCTACTCACTTGACGTTCCCCGAGGACATGATACATTGTCCTACATTCACCACGGTGTATTATCCTAGAATAGTATCTCCCTGCCCGTTATGTTGGCCAGCATGACCCAGCATGGTCATGATGTATGATATTTACAATAGTGTAGTAGGGGCGGTCGGGTAGCCTAGTGGTTAAAGCGTTCGCTCGTCACGCTGAATACCCTGGTTCGATTCCCGACATGGATACAATGTGTAAAGACCATTTCCGATGGCTATGATATTGCTATGATATTGCTAAAAGCGGCGTAAAACCATGCTCAAGCACTACAATAGTGTAGAAATCAATAACACAAGAAGGCATTTTATCGGGTATTTACGCCTCTTTAGTAAAGGACCACTGACCCATATGCCAAATGTTGTATTTTCATAAAAGTAATTACCGTATTCGATGTTATAAGCGCCCAGGTCGCTCTCAAAATTAGAAATAGGGGGCTCTTATAAGAATATTATTTGAGTTGAAAGATCGTAAATTTCGTGGTTTATGCCGACAGCCTGAAATGTTTATATACGACAGATATATTTTTCCAGAATTTAATTGCCCATAATTAAGGGTGCATATAACATACGAGTGCGTATTGTACACAAATAAATAAGTCTTGTGTACATTAATCAATTGGAAGGGGTGCTAATTGAGATTGTTCACAAGCCAATATATTAACAAATATCGCTGTGGGCGCTTATTAGAGCGGGGCGCTTATTACGAAGAATACGGTATTTCATTTTTTCCTTACGGCGCTTAAACATAAAGGACGGAAGGAATTTTTGTGACCAGTCATATACAGGTTTGCACAAGCCCCTTCCCTAGTAACAGGCTTTCGGTAGCTCGCTAAAATTACAGGGGCGTTGTGGGGCCGGATCTTTACCTACACACGTCAGCTTCTAATTAATTATTCCTTCATTTTAGTAAGCAGCCCTTACTGACGTGGTTTTAGTCGTTTTTAGATGCTTATGCTTAATTGACAACAATTTAATCCGATGCAATCCCCTTTTTTGACTATATGTTCCCGTATTTCTTCAGGTGAAATAAATTTCGGGGGATAATCGAGACTGGTTGTTCTCTGGTGATGGCGTAATGAACTTCAATGTCGAAGTCTGACGATATCAGACAATACAAATGCATTGCGGGGTCCTTTGTCAGCTGGGTATGATCTTTGTCCTCCTATTTATGAAATAGCCAGGCTTGCGCGTTCCGTTTCCGGCAGCCGTGGCGGATGGGTATTCGGTAATGGCATGTGTTTTTTCAACTGTATACACATAACATAGCTGTTAGTCTGCCAACAGCATGATATAATGATTCAGAAAGCAAAGGCAACGAGGAGACAATGTTCAAATATGTGCATAAACTGATACGTTTCTCATTTTCAAAAACGGTTTACCCCAAGGCGTGTGTGTAAAGCTGAGTGGGTGGTGAGTGATTACTGAACCAGATGATTCCCTCTTTCTTGTGAATGCTTCCTATACCTTCTAATGACGTCAGCTAGTAATGGTATATTTTACTAGAAAGAACAATCTTACATTTACTATTTTCCAAATTTAAAGCATAATTCCATAACAAAATAGAAAACATATCAACATATTCGTGATTGGACGTATTGTGCTTTTTGCACTTTTTGTAATTAACTCTGAATTATGACCAATCCTCTTCTCAAAACGAAAAAAATCAAATATTTAAAAAAATAACTCCCGAATAACAAAAAAGCAGCAGTTCAGCACTTGCCTGATTGATTGGCATACATTGTTTAACAAAGAACAACTGTACAGGTAATACGTTACGTCCAACCTGTTACCTTGCACGCGCAAACTTAATTTAGACAATTCTGATTAACAAACGCACTAGTTCAGCTACTTATGTGAATAAAACAAATTACAAAGACATGATAAACAGATGATGAGTTATGCTCCCGAGATTATCCCCACCCCTATATCCATATGAAAATAATAACTCCAGAATCTTTTATCCGATACTTCTGTTAGCAGTAAAGAAACCCTTCAAGATTTGAAAACAGCATCCAACCCAAAATGCCTCTCCTGCACCTAAGGTAACAAGGGTTGATAAAACTGTACATATGATATACTGAGTTTTTATAACTGGAATTTGCGGAAACGTAAATTGATTTGGTTGGTTTGTTGTTTAACGCCGCACTCAGCAATATTCCAGCTATATGACGGCGGTCTGTAAATAATCGAGTCTGGACCAGACAATCCAGTGATTAATGTCATGAGCATCGATCCACGCAATTGGGAACGATGACATGCATCAACCAAGTCAACGAGCCTGGTCACCCGATCCCGTAAGTCGCCTTATACGACAAGCATAGTCGCCTTTTACGACAAGCATGGGTTGCTGAAGACCTATTCTAACCCGGAATCTTCACGGGTCTAAAACGTAAATTGAATAATCATTAACTCTAGAATGGGAACTGGGTCGGGTTGGATCGCGAGAATGCGAGATCGCGAGAATGTCCCTTACAGTATTCCATAGCTGAGTGATTCATTCACAATCAGAAATCAGTGGTTATTTCTAATGAAAGTGAAATTCTAAAATTCATACCTTTCAGAGCAGGTATTGTCTAAAATATTAACGTTGATGACAAAGGGTCTGGTATTGACCATCCACTAACTTATGGTTGTTTGTTTTCTTAACTATGTCTGTAATCTGATCATGCATCGTTCTGTACAAAAGTATAAATACAGCATTGGTCTTGCATCAAGCGATAATCGAAGAGCAAGGTACGAATCCTCTACACAAATAAAGACGAACAGGAATTGTGTACATGTTTCTTAATATTTAGGGGCGGTCGGGTAGCCTCGTGGTTAAAGCGTTCGCTCGTCTCGCCGAAGACCCGGGTTCGATTCCCGACATGGATACAATTTGTGAAGCCCATTTCTTGCCCCCGCCGTGATATTGCTGGTAAATTGCTAAAAGCGGCGTAAAACCATACTCACTTACTCACTTAATATTTAACATTAACACCCGAGAAGAATCAGTCTTGACCTTCTGCGGAAACAGATTCTTTTGGGCGTTAAAGGTAAAATAGTGGTGGAAAATATATGTTTGTTTTGTTTTGTTTTGTTTGTTTGTTTGTTGGTTTGTTTGTTGGTTTGTTTAACGCCGCACTCAGCAATATTCCAGCTATATGACGGCGGTCTGTAAATAATCGAGTCTTGACAAGACAATCCTGTGATTAATGTCATGAGCATCGATCCACGCAATTGGGAACGATGACATGCATCAACCAAGTCAACGAGCCTGGTCACCCGATCCCGTAAGTCGCCTTATACGACAAGCATAGTCGCCTTTTACGACAAGCATGGGTTGCTGAAGGCCTATTCTACCCCGGAATCTTCACGGGTCTAAAACGTAAATTGAATAATCATTAACTCTAGAATGGGAACTGGGTCGGGTTGGATCGCGAGAATGCGAGATCGCGAGAATGTCCCTTACAGTATTCCATAGCTGAGTGATTCATTCACAATCAGAAATCAGTGGTTATTTCTAATGAAAGTGAAATTCTAAAATTCATACCTTTCAGAGCAGGTATTGTCTAAAATATTAACGTTGATGACAAAGGGTCTGGTATTGACCATCCACTAACTTATGGTTGTTTGTTTTCTTAACTATGTCTGTAATCTGATCATGCATCGTTCTGTACAAAAGTATAAATACAGCATTGGTCTTGCATCAAGCGATAATCGAAGAGCAAGGTACGAATCCTCTACACAAATAAAGACGAACAGGAATTGTGTACATGTTTCTTAATATTTAGGGGCGGTCGGGTAGCCTCGTGGTTAAAGCGTTCGCTCGTCTCGCCGAAGACCCGGGTTCGATTCCCGACATGGATACAATTTGTGAAGCCCATTTCTTGCCCCCGCCGTGATATTGCTGGTAAATTGCTAAAAGCGGCGTAAAACCATACTCACTTACTCACTTAATATTTAACATTAACACCCGAGAAGAATCAGTCTTGACCTTCTGCGGAAACAGATTCTTTTGGGCGTTAAAGGTAAAATAGTGGTGGAAAATATATGTTTGTTTTGTTTTGTTTTGTTTGTTTGTTTGTTGGTTTGTTTGTTGGTTTGTTTAACGCCGCACTCAGCAATATTCCAGCTATATGACGGCGGTCTGTAAATAATCGAGTCTTGACAAGACAATCCTGTGATTAATGTCATGAGCATCGATCCACGCAATTGGGAACGATGACATGCATCAACCAAGTCAACGAGCCTGGTCACCCGATCCCGTAAGTCGCCTTATACGACAAGCATAGTCGCCTTTTACGACAAGCATGGGTTGCTGAAGGCCTATTCTACCCCGGAATCTTCACGGGTCTAAAACGTAAATTGAATAATCATTAACTCTAGAATGGGAACTGGGTCGGGTTGGATCGCGAGAATGCGAGATCGCGAGAATGTCCCTTACAGTATTCCATAGCTGAGTGATTCATTCACAATCAGAAATCAGTGGTTATTTCTAATGAAAGTGAAATTCTAAAATTCATACCTTTCAGAGCAGGTATTGTCTAAAATATTAACGTTGATGACAAAGGGTCTGGTATTGACCATCCACTAACTTATGGTTGTTTGTTTTCTTAACTATGTCTGATCATGCATCGTTCTGTACAAAAGTATAAATACAGCATTGGTCTTGCATCAAGCGATAATCGAAGAGCAAGGTACGAATCCTCTACACAAATAAAGACGAACAGGAATTGTGTACATGTTTCTTAATATTTAGGGGCGGTCGGGTAGCCTCGTGGTTAAAGCGTTCGCTCGTCTCGCCGAAGACCCGGGTTCGATTCCCGACATGGATACAATTTGTGAAGCCCATTTCTTGCCCCCGCCGTGATATTGCTGGTAAATTGCTAAAAGCGGCGTAAAACCATACTCACTTACTCACTTAATATTTAACATTAACACCCGAGAAGAATCAGTCTTGACCTTCTGCGGAAACAGATTCTTTTGGGCGTTAAAGGTAAAATAGTGGTGGAAAATATATGTTTGTTTTGTTTTTTTGTTTTTTTTGTTGGTTTGTTTGTTGGTTTGTTTAACGCCGCACTCAGCAATATTCCAGCTATATGACGGCGGTCTGTAAATAATCGAGTCTTGACCAGACAATCCAGTGATTAATGTCATGAGCATCGATCCACGCATTTGGGATCGATGACATGCATCAACCACGTAAGCGAGCCTGACCACCCGATCCCGTTAGTCACCTTTTACGGCAAGCATGGGTTGCTGAAGACCTATTCTATCCCGGATCTTCACGGGTCGGAAAATATATGAATGGATCACTGGAAGTCAGTGATGAAACCAGGTGTTTGTGGAAAGGGTAAACATGTCCTGGCCTATAGGGAGCACCCGCCATTCACATTGGCATCAAAGAGTAAGCGTCTGTTGCCTGACGCTGCACGGCAGTACTACTTCTTGTTACAAGCGGGGAAACTAAGCCGAGTTTTGGTAATTTGACCCAACCACTGTGTCAAGTGTATCATGTCATGTCTAATATGTTCATATGTATTGTGCAAGTATTTCCGGGCAAGCCACCACTTCAGCATGACACTTGAGTTTACAATAGAATCTCGTAATATAGGAACCTGAAAACTAAAGATAAATATACAGTAAACTACGGTTATAACGAACACGCTTATAACGAACTGACGGATATAACGAACTTACTTTTTTGGTCCCGACTATTTGCTGCAGTTATGCAGTATATATGCTTATAACGAACTATGGTTATAACGAACTAAAATTAGTAGTCCCTTTGAGTTCGTTATAACCGTACTTTACTGTACACTACATCTTTATATATCATCCCTTGAAAACGGATCATTAGAATCATGTAAGAAGACAACATGTAAGTAGAACATTTCCTTGTTCACCTGATTCAGAAGGTGTTTGATGAGGTGGCTTGATCACGTACATATTGCATTGTACTATTTTACCAAATTGAGAGAACTGAATCGGGTCTGAGTTGTTTACTGTAGCATGATATTTGAAGAAGCTGAATGAGCAT
Organism: Haliotis rufescens; assembly: GCF_023055435.1. Lineage (NCBI taxonomy): Eukaryota > Metazoa > Mollusca > Gastropoda > Lepetellida > Haliotidae > Haliotis > Haliotis rufescens. The sequence goes on along the minus strand of NW_025963779.1, from coordinate 70,505,174 downwards.
GAAGTCTTTGATAGGCATTTGGGAGAGGAGGAAGAATATGAATACATGAAACTGTTTATTGGTAACAACCTAGGCTCATAAACACCGTATTCATCTTCTATTAGACAGACTCACTTTTGAAAAATGTGTCGGTGTTTGGGCAGATAGGCCCATATAAACCTTGTCCATCTTCTATTAGACAGACTCACTTTTGAAAGATGTGTCGGTGTTAAGGCAGCTGGGCCCATATACACCTTGTCCATCTTCTATTAGACAGACTCACTTTTGAAAGATGTGTCGGTGTTTGGGCAGCTGGGCCCATATACACCTTGTCCATCTTCTATTAGACAGACTCACTTTTGAAAGATGTGTCGGTGTTTGGGCAGCTGGGCCCATATACACCTTGTCCATCTTCTATTAGACAGACTCAATTTTGAAAGATGTGTCGGTGTTTGGGCAGCTAGGCCCATATACACCTTGTCCATCTTCTATTAGACAGACTCACTTTTGAAAGATGTGTCGGTGTTTGGGCAGCTGGGCCCATATACACCTTGTCCATCTTCTATTAGACAGACTCACTTTTGAAAGATGTGTCGGTGTTTGGGCAGCTGGGCCCATATACACCTTGTCCATCTTCTATTAGACAGACTCACTTTTGAAAGATGTGTCGGTGTTTGGGCAGCTGGGCCCATATACACCTTGTCCATCTTCTATTAGACAGACTCAATTTTGAAAGATGTGTCGGTGTTTGGGCAGCTAGGCCCATATACACCTTGTCCATCTTCTATTAGACAGACTCACTTTTGAAAGATGTGTCGGTGTTTGGGCAGCTGGGCCCATATACACCTTGTCCATCTTCTATTAGACAGACTCAATTTTGAAAGATGTGTCGGTGTTTGGGCAGCTAGGCCCATATACACCTTGTCCATCTTCTATTAGACAGACTCACTTTTGAAAGATGTGTCGGTGTTTGGGCAGCTGGGCCCATATACACCTTGTCCATCTTCTATTAGACAGACTCACTTTTGAAAGATGTGTCGGTGTTTGGGCAGCTGGGCCCATATACACCTTGTCCATCTTCTATTAGACAGACTCACTTTTGAAAGATGTGTCGGTGTTTGGGCAGCTAGGCCCATATACACCTTGTCCATCTTCTATTAGACAGACTCACTTTTGAAAGATGTGTCGGTGTTTGGGCAGCTAGGCCCATATACACCTTGTCCATCTTCTATTAGACAGACTCACTTTTGAAAGATGTGTCGGTGTTTGGGCAGCTAGGCCCATATACACCTTGTCCATCTTCTATGAGAGCATGCTTTTATACAATTACTACACATCTATTCACTTCCATGATGTGTATTAATGTGATAGATAACCAAAAGAAGGAATATCCTTGTTCGCAAACGGGATAACAAGATACTCTTTAACCAGGACCAGGACTTGCTAATTAAAGAGAGTGTACTGTTAATATCATTAGTAGTATGTAACTTCATAGAAATACATATGTGTTATTATAAAAGGACATGCTTTGAAACAGTATATACTACTCAAAAGAATATAAAGAACACCCGATTCTTTTCCATTACTATCGTTAATATCATAGTAGTATATTGTCGAATGAACATTATTATTGAGTATAGATTATGTAGAAACAATAGAGGGCTTACCATCTCCGTAAACCTGGATAAGACACATACAAGCACACAGAGCATTGTATTTTCCAACCATTTTGCCAGGCAGTTATCGCTAGAGTACAAAGATTGTGTACAGTACTTCCGCGTAACACTACTGCGTATGGGATTTGGTCAGGCTAAGACAAGGAATTTCTGCAGTTTTTCGCAAAACGTATAATGGTAATGAAAGATATAGTGACATCTTTTAATATGTTTACTGAAATCATGAAACTACTTGTTATACAAATATGATTATTTTCAATCTTAAAGGACTAACATCCTAAGAGGCGACTAACGGGATCGGGTGGTCAGGCTGGCTGACTTGGTTGATGCATGTCATCGTATCCCTATAGCGTGGATCGATGCTTGTGATGTCAATCACTGGATTGTCTGGTCAAGACTCGTTTATTTACAGACCGCTGTCATATAGCTGGAATATTGCTGGGTGCGGCGTTAAATAACAAACAAACAAACACAAGGGGCGAAAGTTTCCTTTCTTCAGCCACACTATAAAATGGTAAGTGACGTATTTGTCAAGCCAGCGAGCCTGACCATCCAATCGCCTAGTCGCCTCTTACGACAAGCATGGGTTGCTGAAGACCTATCCTACCCCGGATCTTCACGGATCTGCTTTTATGACGATTGGGCCACCGCAGTTTAGAAACAAATGGGTAATTTTTTTATGTTTGTTTGTTGTTGTTGATTTCAGTGGTATATCTTGATGAATGTAAATAACATAAAAGCAAAATCTATCACAATTCTAGAATGACCGTATTTGCCACAGGAATAAAATAAATAGGCTATCACCAATATATAATAACCAATGGCGACTATGAATAGACAACCTTATACATGCGTTTGTATTGTACAGTATGACCTACCATTAACTGTTGTAAACGAAGTAAGTGTCGGTACTGTAATATACCCCTTTGTGAGTGGGTACAGTTTGGGAATGTACTTTTCGCATCTATTTACACGTATGCCTTCGGAGTTTACTTCTCTCTTCTTGAAAATTAGAACTTGCCTGTGCATGGTAACCAGCTAATGGTCATACCAGTAACGATTAACTGGTTGATGTATTCCTGTTGATCAGCGTTTGTGGGAGCTACGGGTAGTTAAAGCACAGACATAACTTGTGGTTAGAGGAATACATCTATCGGCGTTGTACAAACGGTTTGGTGTAGTATATCCTGATTCACCCGAACTTACTAGCGCATTCTTCATCTGTCACCATTTTGTCACAGAAGTGAAACAGCACATGGAATAGTGAGTGAGTGAGTGAGTGAGTGAGTGAGTGAGTGAGTGAGTGAGTGAGTGAGTGAGTGAGTGAGTGAGTGAGTGAGTATGGATTTATGCCGCCTTTAGCAATATTCCAGCAATATCATGGCGGGGGACACAAGAAATGGGCTTCACACATTGTACCAATGTGACGAGGGAACGCTTTAACCACTAGGCTACCCCACCCCTCATGTAATCATGAAGAATGAAATCTACAACATCAAATATTACAAAACAACTCAACCTGTTTGCATGTTTAATGTACTGATACAGTATTGATCAATATCGTCCCAGAAGAGGGAGCTGATTCTTTAAACATATATGGTTGTTCAAGAACTATGATGAATACGTTCATGGAAGTAATTTCTCACAACAATTTACAATTCCCCAGTTTGATGTTATTGCCATGATAACAAGTCTTACACTTTGAAATAGACTTGTGGATTGACCATTGGATATTCAAGGGGACTGGGATTTTATCGAAAATCAGAATTTTCCCAGAAAATGCTTGAAAAAAATAACTTTGTGTCAGATTCTTCTAAATTTACATTGTTGCCAGGTGTTTTTAAAAAATTAGGCTGATAGTTGTAATTAAAGAAATATTTGGTTTTGCATCTGTAGCTGATAAAATGGCTCATCTCCATACAAAATTCCAGCCCCTACCCCCCTCAAATGGTCAGTCCCTTACTATACTGTTATATGTCTGTTTAGAAGAAAGTCATGGTCATAAGCCTAAGTACTTCCATTGACCTGTCACCACTGCCTCTATACACTAGATGTCCTTCTTCACAGAAAACTACTATAATATAGAAACCTACTAAAGAAAAAAGAAATAAAAATATTTCCCAAGAAATAGTTTAATTAATATGAAATATGTATAACAAGGACTAATAAGAAAAACAAATAACAAATATATTTATTGTGGCATACTGTAACTTGAACAGACTGCAAAACCAGTATAGATAGGTATTTCTTGGGCTTGCATTGCTGTGAGGGTACATCAATTATATGATTTACAGTACATCTATGCATACATAACAAGTGCATACAGGAAACTTTACCTACTTGTGTTGCAGAGGCTACATCCATTACATTCATACAAAGTAAACTGCCAGGCAAAAGATAGTATACAATTGAGAATTGGATTTGACAAAAAAAATACAATTACCTTTTCTTGTTTGTTTTATTTTCAGCCACCATCAAACATGGGTGCTTAGTTTCTTTTGCCTGGCAGTTACTACTGTGTGTCAAAACATCTAACATTTTAATAAATATACAAAATGTAACAACACATGTTTTCTATTCTGGTACAGATCTTTTCTAAAATACAACATGCTTATACATAACAACTGTTTTCAAGGAACTCTACTGAGTTATTTATCTAACAAGGAACATGAACGGTGTGTGATTCTGGTTATTCTGTTGAGTAACGGTTACTGAGAATTGTCAAGGGGCTTCAGCACTTGGGATAACAACATGGACAGTTTCATTTCATACATTTTTCACCAGCTCATATTCTTTCTATTTCTTATATACTAGGTATCTAGTGGATAATCTCATCACTCAACTATATATATGTTAAGATCTTGTTACAAATCTTATCAACATCATAGATTACACATAAATCAATTTATCACTACTCATTTAAGAATCTAGACAAATGGTTGGCCAGTTGCTGTCTTGTAAAAACTCATTAAGTCGGCTGGTAAGCTTTCAGGGATATCATGATGTCATAATGATTGACGTAATGTCAGAATTGCCAGGTCACATTTGAGTTACCTCACAAAGCTGGTCACAAGATAGATCTAATTGTCACACACAAATATTTCCCTGAAAACAATTCATAACAAAGAGTGAATCTGTAGTGATATATGTGTTATGTGCGTCATCAGCAGGATGTATGGTCCATGCCCACCTCTTGACATGTGGTTCTGACGTACAATCCCTTCATCTCGTAAAATCCCTTGCTACTGACACACGAAACTGATACTAACCACATTATCGACCCCATGTCAAACAACATAAGCACAGAATAGGACTACTCCAGGTCAGTGAGTGAGTGAGTGAGTATGTTTTTTATCCTGCTTTTAGCAATATTCCAGCAATATCACAGCAGGAGACACCAGAAATGGGCTCCACACATTGTAGCCATGTGGGGAATCGAACCCAGGTCTTCGGCGTGATGAGTGAATGCTTTAACCACCCCACCACCCCATTCCAGGTCAGTGAGTGCTCAGCATCAGTCATCTTGCTGATCAACAACAGTTTGCATTATCAGCTAAGCAACTGTGTGCCGCTGTACAAAGCAATCTTAGCGCTAAGGTGATCGTAACTCCCATACCTTACCATAGACTTACGCCAGTCGTGTCCTTCAGGTTGTTTTGAACAACGGCACCCTGGTTATTTATTATAGGAGTGGGGTGGGGGGAATAGGTCTTCGAACTCTATCACAGTTTGCTTTGTTCATTCTTTCATTCACTTGTTTGCCTGATCAAGACAATTATTTTCAGGCTGCTGTGAAAAAGCTGAAATATCACCAACTGTTAAAGGGGCACTGATCTAACGCAATTCCCCGGGACTGGTTGTTGCCTTTGTTATTGTTTTTTCCCAGTGAGTACCCGGATGTATAGCAGAAATCTAGACTAGTTCGCGACCTCTGCTGCGCCTTTCGTAAGCGCATTAGTCACTTTTATGGATACCGGTAGTAATAAGGGCGTATGGTCACATTGATCAACAAAATGAAATACAGTTTTCGAGATAATAAGGAAATGTAGGTATCTTTGGGGGTGGCATCGATAATGGTGACGAAGTTTTGATAAGTCACTTGCTTGGTAATTTTGCGATTCTAGTTTACACTATTTTTACTTGCAACACGAAGTAAATATTTCACCTAAGCATTGCTTTTTTATAGTGTGCATATTTTTTTACGGTCAAAATGTGTAACATATTTATTAAACGTCTAAATATTTTACAAAGTGACTGAAAAACATTTCGTTGAAAAGTACATTTCTATGCTGTTTGGCTTCTAATCCTACATAATAATCTGTTGTGATGTTTGTAGGCCCTTTTGATCGTCTTAATCAATCTGGACAGAATTCTTAGTCAAAATGGCTGAAATATTTACACATTTTATAAATTGCCTGAGAGAATCAAATTTTACAAATTGACGGTAATATATACACGCTTACAAAGGAAAAGACCGGTGAAAACAACTCCTATCGCGCATTGAAGAATTTCCCAACCAAGACGTAGAGAAACAAGAACGAATCGGTTCAAATGAAGGAAAACAAAATGCAAATACCATAATTACAACCCACCAAATTTATGTGTATAAATTTTAGGCAGCTTCCTTGTTCGAGGAATGTATCCGTGAATATCCACACAAAGGAACAATATCCCACTCGTCTGCAGCTGTACAAAGAAACTTATTCGATGTCACGTGTCTCTGTAACAATCAAATATTTTAAAAGATATATATCGTTTCGGTCCACGGTTCCATTGAGTGATAGATAACAATGATCAACGTATTATCAGTAAACCCTTTGAACAAAGTATGCTGTTTTTACATCGGCACTTCACGCCATGATATGAGTGTATTCCCTTTGTTTTAGTAAACCTAGACATGTCTACACTCCCTTTTGACATATCCACTGTGCAAGATAACAGTGATTAATCAATCAACGTATTTTCTGTTAATCCTTTGATGACCAGGAACGATCCGTTGATTTTCAAAAAAAAGTAAATGAACTGATCATTCATCTCTTGCTTGGCTGCCACGTGCATATTACATAACACACATTTCACCTCACTTCAAACCTGGATTTAGATTGAATAATTACCCCAGACACAATAAATGCCAAATGGGAACCTTTGTCAGGTAATCTAAGTGGTGCTACCACTAATTGTACCTGTAATAAATTCATTAACTGAGCATCAAGGGAATGACAACAAATACACAAGTGTAGGGTTAGACGAGAAAAAGTGGATGACAACAAGGGAGTAGTAATCGTATTATCGACGCAATCCAAAACCCGAAAATGCTTTCACTGCATGGATACTTTTTTTAGTATTAAACTATAACCATCTGGGGTATTTCCAAATTACGACATCCGATAAGCTCCGCCGTTCTTTTTGTCTCTTTGTTTAGGCTGAAGAAATTAATTAACATGCGCCCTTTGTCGAAACCTTTATAGATCACAGTTAACCAATCAGTGTTTATGCAAAATTGCGTAAAACAAATATTGCCTCCAGCCTCCAAGTTCATTTAGCTGTCCTTGCAGACGGTAGCCCAGTCTCTGGTCACGCTCAGTTGCGTTGCGTATCATCCGGGTACTCACTGGGAAAAAACAATAACAAAGGCAGCAACCAGTCCGGGGAATTGCGTTAGATCAGTGCCCCTTTAACTAACATTCACTAGCTAACCAGACTAATAAAAAAAACATAGATAACAGAAAAAATTAAAAAGTCACGAGATCTTGTGTGAGCAGAGTGGAACAAGGTAAATGCCACATCATGTTGGAACTTCCAACTTGGAAGTCTATGAAATAGCCCTCCATACAACAGTCATGTGTTGAATGTAGAAACCAATTCCATTTGCTTTGAATATGCGAAGAGTTACAGTGTAGTTAAAGTAATAACAATGAGTTCTGCTGACATTATTTTACCAATACTTAGCCTCTGTTGGCTCTGACTGGGAATCAGGTTCACAATCACTGCATACATCACATGATACACCTGTGGTCATTGTGATCACTTTGTACAACACTGTTTGGCTCAGTTCCACAAAACTATGAGAATTACCAAAGTTGAAGTACAGATCAGCAGATCCTTGCAACTAAGGTAAGCAACTCTGCACCGCAAATTGTGGTGGCTTAGAACACAAGGCTACCCATGCTCTATCATTGAATATGATACACACACACACATATATATATATATAGTCATGTCATATATATCATAACACTGATAAATTAAAATAGACTCTAATATTATCATGGCGACAGCCTTTATAAAGCATAATATCACATTTTCTTCATATCAAAAATGATCTCATCATATATTATCACAGGTCCTCTATCCATATTCTCTAGGCAGGTGATATTTTGCAGCACTATCAGCATCACGGTGAACACTTGGACATCCGCATCACGAGATGACACACATTTTGGATCTCTTTTTCTGTGTCTCTTCGTTTTCCTGTTCCTGTTCCTGTTCCGGCTCCACCGGAGGCTCCCCGTGTGGCTCCCCGTGTGGCTCCCCTTCATCCTGCCTGAACTGATGGTGGTACTTCAGCATCTGCTGCTCTCTGAAACAGCCATGAAGAGTGAGTGAGTGAGTGAGTGAGTGAGTGGAATTTAAAGCCGTTTTGAACAGTATTACAGTTATATCACAGCCTGTCAGCCCGATGTGGGAAGGAAGCCCAAAGTGATACAGGTCTTAAACATTTCCCATCAAACCCACGACGATAGGTTTCTGGCATCCGCGAGCACACAACTCTATCCCCACTGCTGAAGAAGTGTCAGTGACAACTGATTTACAGTAAGAAGAACGAGGGCCCTGTTCCGCAAAGCGATCGTCGCACTACGACTATCATAAGTCCATGATAAAGTATGTGAGTTACAATCGTCTGAGCGTTAGGATCACTTTGTTGAATGGGCCCTGATCGGATTTATTGCCTGTGAAAAACACAATCATCAGCGTAATACTGGTCTGAATTTTACTGTCAAAGTCAAACATAAAACGACAATGAAAAACAGCTTACGATAAAACAAAAAAAGCTGCTTATCATTAAGTTGAAACTTGTTCTTGGTACTACTAGGCAATGGACACTTTGGCATTATTAACTTTGAGAGTAGTGGTCAGTGCAAGCTGTTTGGTAAAGCGTAATTTCCATGAAATAATAAACAGAACAAAGAATACATGTTTCTTTCAGTATTCAACAATTTTCTGTCTAAATAAGACTTGAAAACTCATTTGCATCAATTTGACTTAAGTAATAAATTAATTACCACCTACTGCGTAAATGCCCTTTATCATATAATGGGTAGGATTCTCGGCAGGGATGAAGCCAACTGATAAAAGTGATATCAGTTGGGGTCAAATGCGGATAGAGATGCAAATATCGAAGGTCAAGTAGGCTCGCTAAATATAATGTTTATTCCTAATACAGGATATTTACCATCCCCAAACACACTTGCGTGAAAACCTCTTGCCTTCTATGGACAAATAATCATCCAGTCAGGATGCTCTTAATAGGGACTGAGATACTTAATCCATGAGCCACTGGGCCACTGGCCTTTGTGAATAATAATGCTCAACATCACTGTAACACTGTGTGATATGGGCCACTGGCCTTTGTGAATAATAATGCCCAACATCACTGTAACACTGTGTGATATGGGCCACTGGCCTTTGTGAATAATAATGCTCAACATCACTGTAACACTGTGTGATATGGGCCACTGGCCTTTGTGAATAAAGTTGATTGAATTGACAACATCATATTTTGTACTTTGATGTCCTCCCAAAACAAGCTTGCTTGCCTGAGACCAAGCTGTTCCTATTTTCAGCAAAAATGACAATAATGAGTTTCAAGTCACCTTTCTGCTCTAGACAGTCCACGGTCTGCATCCTCCTCACTCTCATCTCCGGAATATCTTTCTGAAGGAGCTGCTCCACCACCTTCCTGTGTGTCTGATGGGGCTGCATTGTTCACTTGCCCATTCCGGTCGGAGTCAGGGGGTCTGATGGTCTCATACACTGTAGCATCGCTTCGACTTGTCTCCCCTTGTTTCGTACAATATTTGGAATTAGATTTATGAATACACTTGGATAACACTAGCAGTGAAAGCTTCTACACTTGTTTATGTTAATGGAACATGTGTTTCAAATGAATTATAATTCAAATATTTTTTAACTCAATTTAAAGAAGTCTTTTTAAATTTATTTAAATCAAGTCTCACTTTTCAGCTGAAAAGGATATATCATCAAAGTTACTCTAAACTAACCATCACCATGGTTACAGGATATCATCCAATCCAACAGTTAGGATATGTGCTTCTTGAAATACTTATCTATGACAATGTAAGGTTAATTGTTACATGAAGTGCTCACGATCAAACTCGATGATGTAAGATGAGCAGTTGAGGTACCGATCCAGAATCAACAAAACATTTCAGCACTCAAGCAATGCGATTTGTTATGATGTATTAATATCTATGTATAAATATTTTTACCTGCTTAAGTTTCTGCTATTAGTTTCTACTTGTGATCAGCTGCCTACTGGAGCACAAATGAAGTCATTTTCTGCATGTTCAGTGTACCCAGTTTTAATATTGCACTCACTCACTCACTCACTCACTCACTCCATGCATCTCAAGATCTGGAGATGGAAAGACAAATTCAGTGGCACTGAACTACATTTTGTTCCTATTTTCACAAACGTACTAGATGCTATACAATTACTTCAAACCATATTTCTGCAACAAACTGTCTGTCAATACTACAACTTTAACTTTTTCATTAATTATATTACTTTCACAATCCTTAAATTTAAGTTCTTCTTATATTATAGAAATACCACATCTATTAGCAATTATTGCTCTTCATTCTTGTTCCGTAGTTTCTTTTCATTGTGAGTGAGTGAATGAGTATGGTTTTACGCTGCTTTTAGCAATATTCCAGCAATATCACGGTAGGGGACACCAGAAATGGTCTTCACACATTGTACCAGTGTCGGGAATCGAACCCGGGTCTTCAGCGTGACGAGCGAACGCTTTACCACAAGACTACCCGACTACCCCTCTTTTGATTGTGTAACTATGTGGTATCACCGTGTGTTAATACTAACTTCCCTGAGTCACTTTGCCTGCTTATCATCAAAGAGGGAACAGAGGAGACAAAGTAAGCCAAACAATAGGCTCAATTTTAAGGTTTCATGAAAATGGGCTTAGTTGTTTCCAAATTATTGACTAATAGCAAAACTTGCTTAATAGAATATGTAAACAAGCTATAACATGTTTGTCAGCAACCACAGCTTACACAAATATACTGTCATGTCGTTTTTGCATTGAACACCAAGGCCGTAGTTAACTTTTTTTGACAGGGGGGGCAAATATTTGTACAAGTATCACTTGTCCCCAACTTCATTCAAATAAAACTGTTTCCTATAAAAATCTAGGGGGGCAACTGCTGCCAGAATGTTCTTTTGTTCACGTTTCAAATTTGTAATCGAGAATTTGTCAAAATATGTTTCGAAGAGTAGTCACCAATTTGAAATTGAAGCACGAGAAAGCTGCCTTCTGATTGGTCATTCCATTGGTCGGTCAAAGTTCGCGCAAGGTCGGTCTGACGTGACCCGTAATGGGATGTCCTCAGATCTTTGTTTAGCGGTAGCGAGAACTAAGATCCGATTTTAATGAGATTGAGTTAACGATTGACATTTTTCACTTGTCACAGGAACATGGACATTGGGCCATGCAAAGCATCAACTCTTAGATCAATTGTTACATCCCTATTGACTTGGCACTTCCTATCCTCCTCCTGCGCACAATGTCACAATGTGCCCCCTCAAACAAAATATCCCAAACAATTAGTATTTACTTACTCAAAGTCTCTCAGAATCTGCAATATTGTTCAAGTAAATTTCAATTGAAAAGAACTTCAAAAACAATTTGTTTGATTTATTTTAATTTTTTTTAACTCAAATCACAGTTATTTTTAGGACTTTATTGAGTCTGCCTAAAAACATGAAAATAGGACAGTCAATAAGTTAAAAACACTTGGTAGAATAAAGACCTGATTATTAGATAAACAATATTTCTAGAAAATGATAATTAAGAAATAAAACAAAATTAGTAATAATGCCAACTACTTGTAAAAATTAATTTTAAGGTGAACTGTTAGGAAAAGCTTCAAGAATGGTTATTGCTGCTGAGCTATCACTACCAATGCCACTGAAGTCTGTCACAAACCTCCAGGCCTCTCAGATGCAGGAACGTTTGTTTTCCTGGGTTCAAACACAGCTTTCTCAGCCTCAATTTCATCTGAACTGTAGAAGAAGTTAGGTCCTCGGCGCATTTTATTCTGGAATTCAGCAACAGTGTTGGTCATCTCACCTTGTCGAAATTCAGGGGCAGAATTTTCAAAGTCAATTTCAGCATAGTGCCCTGTTGACTCCCGAAGTCTGTCATCCTGGTACAATGAATTCTCCTGCATGGCCGGACCCACTGGTGTCTCATATGTGTTGTTAGGGCTGACTGGTGGGGACTGAGTGGGAACAGGTGGAGGTATGTTCCTGGCATTCAGAAAAGACTCACATGACTACAATTGTGAAGAATTGTAGTAAAAAAATGGATAAAATTGTCACAAAAATGCCATGTTATCAGAAATCTGCAGGCCACTGTGACTTGATAGCAGCCGCATTTCCCGAACAACAGCTGCTATCTATTCTATTGTTATGTGACATCATTGGCATCACGTTTCTTGTTTTGGACGCCATCCAATACTATGTTCTATGACGTTGCTATTTGTGTAAATCAATTACCTCTGTTAAGAGGCTTTTAATACAGCCACTAAACATATGCTGTTGTTTGTTGTTTTGTACAGTTTGGGATTAGCTACAAATTTGAGCCATTTTAGCTATAATAACGTAACATTATTTTTCAGGACATTATCATATACAGAAGCCCTCGGTCCATTTAACTGCTCTTCCTCATCATGCAGTTAATGGCAGACCTTAGGCTTCGGCAAATTATTATGATGCCCTGAAAAATAATTTTGCCTTTATAATTGAAACAGTTAAATACTATTTGTCCAAAATTCCATATACACAAATTTTCAAACTACTGTGTATGACTGACAGTTTGCTCATTTCAATACCCTGCATGTTGGTAATTTTCATAAATTTTAACCGCAAGATACGATTTGAGAAATATTGAAACAAAAAGCCATAAGGTAAACAGTTTTCTTAAAAATACAATGCTGCTCTAGAGATCACATACCTCCAGGTATAGAAGGGCTTGGATTGCAGCTCTATGCTTTCAATGAGTTAGTGATGCTGCTTTCAACTGTATTTTAGTCATCTAAAAGAGGTACCGGCTGATGACAATCCCCGAAAGATTAATTCAAGTTCTACTCAACCCACCTTGTTTCCCTTAACTAAATCTATATCATTTGTTAATGAGGATCCACATTATGCAGTCACAGGCAATGTCTCAATTTCCTAAAGGGCAAAAATTATAAAATGGGGAAACTGGTTCAACTATGGACACCAGATCAAGAAGCATATACCACATTAAAACATGTCAGTTTAACATGGGATCATTACAGAAATTACAGCTTCTGATTGGTCAAATAGCTTTGGAGGCGATCGTGGCACAGATAAGACACCCATACCATGATATAGTTGTCCTCAAGTCTAAACACTATTGTTCAGTGTACACATAAAATACAAAACTGCTAGATGAATGAACACAAATCTTGGAAACAGTTTGCATTTGTTTGCCAAAATTTATTTTTTTAAAGGTTACGTTGGTTGAAAACATGTCACCAGATGATTATAAGTTGTATGTTTTTCTTAGCATCAACATTTTTAGCACTGCACCCGCTTCTAGATCCATGTAAGTGCATCCTCCTGCCTGGTTTAGGAGGTGGGTGGTGAAATGGGGTTTAACGATGCGTCAAAGATTATTGCACTTATATAGCGACGTGCATGCACGTGTGTGACTCCTTGTACTAGTCCAGACTGATGCCGATTTATAGTGCTTGCCCAATGAGATACCATGCCGCAGTTTAACATGAATACCCCACTTAGACACAGTATGACCAGTCCTTGTTTTACCACCTTAATGCCGAGGATAACAACAAGTACCATCTTTTAACGTCTTTTGGTATGACACGGCCTGGGATCGAACCCTGGACCTTGTGCTCTCCAGACGGACGCTCTACCACTGGACCACGAAGGCAGTCTGTCTGGTTTAGGAACTACAAAGCCAGAAGAATGACTTACCCTATTTCTGTCTCCTCGTGGCTGAGATCCCCATCAGAATATGTGTCTGTGTCCTCTGACTCCACAGAATCCGACTCCACAGAGTCCGACTCTTGGCCTTCATCGCTGTGTGGATACTGAAATCAGTCATAATGATATACTTGTAACTTCTTTGATATACTGGCTTCACTGGTACTGCCTTTACTACCCTTTTGTGTACATAACAGGCTTCTCCAATCCAGTATAATTACATCTGATATACACCTCCTACCTGTATATATATATACTTGTCAACCTTACTCTGTATATCACTAGCTTGATAACGGTGTTAGAACCTACACCGAAACGTTGCTCTTAATTGTAGTAAAGAAGTTGTTCATCCATAACATCTTATCCTTACTGGTATACTTGTATATGTTAAAGGCATACTGAAAGGAAACTACATTGTTAAAATAAATTATATTACAAGTACATTGCAACGGTGACACCCTGTCAAACAATGATATCACAAGGACAATGTGACGGTGATCAGATCCCCAATGAAACAATGATATCACAAGGACAATGTGTTGGTGATCAGATCCCCAATGAAATAATGATATCACAAGTACAATGCAATGGCGACACCTTATCAAACAATGACATCACAAGGACAATGTGACGGTGATCAGATCCCCAATGAAACAATGATATCACAAGGACAATGTGACGGTGATCAGATCCCCCATCAAACAATGATATCACAAGGACAATGTGACGGTGATCAGATCCCCCATCAAACAATGATATCACAAGGACAATGTGACGGTGATCAGATCCCCAATGAAACAATGATATCACAACAAGACATTGAAACCCTGAAACCAATCTTGTAGACACTTTCTTAATTTTGGCTTTGATGTTTGGTGACAATTCTTGGTCAAATGTTGATCCACACATTGATCTAAACCAGAAACATTTTGAACGATGACTGCATCTCCTTATCAACACCACCACCTTGAACTCAACGTGTTTACTTTGTATTTGGTTAACAAACCTTCACCTACTGCTCACCTTCTCATGGTGGACATCGGCCTTGACCTGTTCTCTGTGGTTGACTTTTCGTTGGTCATCATCATCATCATCTGAACTGTCCACAGGTGGTGTCTTAAACCTCAGACTCTTGGTGTGTGACAAACTGAATTCCTCTCTCTTCATGGCTGTTTTGGGTGTATGTTCCAGGCCACTGGAGGAGGGACGTTTATTTTGTTCTTTCTTCTCCTTCTCGCCATCGTCTTCCTCATCACTTTCATCCTCTTTTTTGTCAGCGTGGCGATGTCCATTTACTTGAGGTGCCCTGGGTGTTCTAGGCGTCTTTGTTTCATCAAGTGAATCTGCACCATCAAAATCTGCAAGAGAGTCCAGGCAGGTCTGCAGTGGGATGATATACATGAATTATCTCCCTTGGATTTTGTCCAAATAAATCTTTATCACATCCGGCTTTGAAAATACCACATTCTCTTCAAGCCCCCTCCAACACCAAATATACCACCAGCTATCCTCGTACACTAACCACACCCTGTGGCTATGGCCTTCATAATCCATTCGTGACCAACTCGTGTTATTCCGGGACAATCCGAATAGCGACTCGTGTCCCTCACATGGCCATTTTTGCGACCAGGTTCCGTCTTAGCGCAAACGGGCATACCAAAAATAATTGTCAACTCATCGCGTTATAGTTCACATATATTTCCCCATATACTATATAGATTTCAGATGCAATTTAAAGCACATCTGGACATACGGAATTATACAGTATGATTGAACACATTTAACTGTGCCTTGGGTATATTTTTAGATGCAAGACACATGTAAAATCAAAAAATATTTCTGAAGGATTCTTTGACAGAGAACTTGAAATCATACGTGCATTCTGATTGGTTTTCGCACATAACATTCATCGATAGGGGGACTTGTCTTCTTGCAGGTTACGGAAAGTGGTGAGTGGTGACGAATGTTCATAATCCTGTCTGTACACACACCACACCCTGTGGCTATGGCCTTGTAACCCTGTCAACTAGCCCCTGTCTGTACACTCACCACACCCTGTGGCTATGGCCTTGTTAACCCTGTCAACTAGCCCCTGTCTGTACTCTCACCACACCCTGTGGCTATGGCCTTGTTAACCCTGTCAACTAGCCCCTGTCTGTACTCTCACCACACCCTGTGGCTATGGCCTTGTTAACCCTGTCAACTAGCCCTTGTCTGTACACTCACCACAACCTGTGGCTATGGCCTTGTAACCCTGTCAACTAGCCCCTGTCTGTACACTCACCACACCCTGTGGCTATGGCCTTGTTAACCCTGTAAGACAGCTCATGTCTGTACACTCACCACACCCTGTGGCTATGGCCTTGTTAACCCTGTCAACTAGCACATGTCTGTACACTCACCACACCCTGTGGCTATGGCCTTGTTAACCCTGTAAGACAGCCCCTGTCTGTACACTCACCACACCCTGTGGCTATGGCCTTGTTAACCCTGTAAGACAGCCCATGTCTGTACACTCACCACACCCTGTGGCTATGGCCTTGTTAACCCTGTCAACTAGCACATGTCTGTACACTCACCACACCCTGTGGCTATGGCCTTGTTAACCCTGTAAGACAGCCCCTGTCTGTACACTCACCACACCCTGTGGCTATGGCCTTGTTAACCCTGTCAACTAGCCCATGTCTGTACACTCACCACACCCTGTGGCTATGGCCTTGTTAACCCTGTCAACTAGCACATGTCTGTACACTCACCACACCCTGTGGCTATGGCCTTGTTAACCCTGTAAGACAGCCCCTGTCTGTACACTCACCACACCCTGTGGCTATGGCCTTGTTAACCCTGTAAGACAGCCCATGTCTGTACACTCACCACACCCTGTGGCTATGGCCTTGTTAACCCTGTCAACTAGCACATGTCTGTACACTCACCACAACCTGTGGCTATGGCCTTGTTAACCCTGTCAACTAGCACATGTCTGTACTCTCACCACAACCTGTGGCTATGGCCTTGTTAACCCTGTAAGACAGCCCATGTCTGTACACTCACCACACCCTGTGGCTATGGCCTTGTTAACCCTGTCAACTAGCACATGTCTGTACACTCACCACACCCTGTGTCTATGGCCTTGTTAACCCTGTCAACTAGCACATGTCTGTACACTCACCACAACCTGTGGCTATGGCCTTGTTAACCCTGTCAACTAGCACATGTCTGTACACTCACCACACCCTGTGGCTATGGCCTTGTAACCCTGTCAACTAGCACATGTCTGTACACTCACCACAACCTGTGGCTATGGCCTTGTTAACCCTGTCAACAAGCACATGTCTGTACACTCACCACAACCTGTGGCTATGGCCTTGTTAACCCTGTAAGACAGCCCATGTCTGTACACTCACCACACCCTGTGGCTATGGCCTTGTTAACCCTGTCAACTAGCACATGTCTGTACACTCACCACAACCTGTGGCTATGGCCTTGTTAACCCTGTCAACTAGCACATGTCTGTACACTCACCACAACCTGTGGCTATGGCCTTGTTAACCCTGTAAGACAGCCCCTGTCTGTACACTCACCACACCCTGTGGCTATGGCCTTGTTAACCCTGTCAACTAGCACATGTCTGTACACTCACCACAACCTGTGGCTATGGCCTTGTTAACCCTGTAAGACAGCCCATGTCTGTACACTCACCACACCCTGTGGCTATGGCCTTGTTAACCCTGTCAACTAGCCCTTGTCTGTACACTCACCACACCCTGTGGCTATGGACTTGTAACCCTGTCAACTAGCCCTTGTCTGTACACTCACCACATCCTGTGGCTATGGTCTTGTAACCCTGTCAACTATCCCCTCTCTGTACACTCACCACAACCTGTGGCTATGGCCTTGTTAACCCTGTAAGACAGCCCATGTCTGTACACTCACCACACCCTGTGGCTATGGCCTTGTTAACCCTGTCAACTAGCACATGTCTGTACACTCACCACACCCTGTGGCTATGGCCTTGTTAACCCTGTCAACTAGCACATGTCTGTACACTCACCACACCCTGTGGCTATGGCCTCGTTAACCCTGTCAACTAGCACATGTCTGTACACTCACCACAACCTGTGGCTATGGCCTTGTTAACCCTGTCAACTAGCACATGTCTGTACACTCACCACAACCTGTGGCTATGGCCTTGTAACCCTGTCAACTAGCACATGTCTGTACACTCACCACACCCTGTGGCTATGGCCTTGTAACCCTGTCAACTAGCCCCTCTCTGTACACTCACCACACCCTGTGGCTATGGCCTTGTTAACCCTGTAAGACAGCCCATGTCTGTACACTCACCACACCCTGTGGCTATGGCCTTGTTAACCCTGTCAACTAGCACATGTCTGTACACTCACCACACCCTGTGGCTATGGCCTTGTTAACCCTGTCAACTAGCACATGTCTGTACACTCACCACAACCTGTGGCTATGGCCTTGTTAACCCTGTCAACTAGCACATGTCTGTACACTCACCACAACCTGTGGCTATGGCCTTGTTAACCCTGTAAGACAGCCCCTGTCTGTACACTCACCACACCCTGTGGCTATGGCCTTGTTAACCCTGTCAACTAGCACATGTCTGTACACTCACCATTCCTACTCAGTTGCCTCATAGCT
This sequence comes from Haliotis rufescens, assembly GCF_023055435.1. Lineage (NCBI taxonomy): Eukaryota > Metazoa > Mollusca > Gastropoda > Lepetellida > Haliotidae > Haliotis > Haliotis rufescens. Next base: position 70,486,562 of record NW_025963779.1, on the reverse strand, counting down.
TTCCGTACAGCAGCTTGTTCCTGCTCCTCTTCTGTTGACAATCCCACATCCAGCAGAGTTGTGCGTAGACCACGATCGCTGCTACGTCGTGCAGCGTCAGAAGATCCTCGGGAGGTTGGTCGCTTACTGCTCATTCTGAACCATACAAAATTATCACACTTTTGTGTTTGTTATTTGACACCAGCACCAAATTGCCTTCCCTTTAACAGTTTAAACACATGGAGGTGCAAGATCAGATTTCATAGTTGTAATATACACACACTAAATAAGGCATCTATCAACCTAGCCAGTGTTTGAAGTCAGTAATTGGATAAAAGGAAAATGATTAACAACTGTTTTCTGAGATTCATCAGCGTAAATTGCAACAAGAAGGCATTTCCATTATTATAAAGGTGCTGCAACACATATACAGCACGGAACCAGTCTCTCTGCCAAGGGGTGAGTGAGTGTGTTGGGCTAACGTTGATTTGAACAGTATTTCACTTATAGCACCGGGAGTCAAATTGATGTTGGAGGTAAGCCCTTAGTGATGCAAGACTTAAGAGTTTTACCACAAGCATGAGTATGGTGCTCACAAAAATAGAAACATTATCTGGGTAAACCAGGATCCAGGATCACAGGTTACTGAGGCATCCAGCAAATTGCGGCGCCTTCGACAAATGAGTCACTAACGGAAGGGTTTCATGTTAACAAGTAACATATTTGGAAGGATGTATTGCTGTGTTGAATTTGGATTGTACACACACAAAATAATGTCCTGTATTTACATGTCAAGACAAGGTAGTATAAACTTGATTGGATACCCTAAACAAGTCTTCAAAATATTTCTATTTCAGAACATGCAAACAACTCATAGAAAAAAACTCATCTTAAACCCTAAACTAATTCCCTTTGCTATAAAAATCCATCCAGGAAAAAGTTGATATGATAGGTGCAAATTTAAGCTGAAAATTGTCAGTTTGTTGGTACGGTTATTTAGAAACCATGTCATTACAACTACAGTAGAACATGGATATAACGAACTACAAGGGACCAGAGAATTCAGTTCGTTATATCCGTTGTTTGTTATACACGTTTTCGCTCGGATACCGCCATCTTGGATTAAACAAATCACAATACACGTAACTGCAGCATTGACTTGTAGTCGCAGTGATCACTTCATAGCATTCAATTGATAACATTAAATAACATTCATTTAAGTTTTACAAGGTTTATCCGTAACCGCTAAAAGTGTTGGTTCACCGCTGATTGCGCAAAGCCAACTGTCCGTGACACTTGACACTGAGAGAGATTTCTTAGTTCGCTATACACTATCACTAATTAGTGGTAGATGGGCTTGTCGGTGATCAAATATCAGTTCGCTGTATCCGTTAGTTTGCTGTAGAGAGTTCGTAATATACGTACATTTTGTATGATATTATGTAGGAGATAAATCGGGGATTTTTTAACAGTTCGTTTTATCTGTTTGTTCGCTCTATCTGTGTTCGTTATATCCGTGTTCTACTGTACATATATTTTCCTATGTCAAAGCAGCATGACTCATTTGACCACTGTATAGCCCATTTTTTAAACAGTTGTATATTATATTGCTAATTTGCTATGCTAAAATTTGTTTGATAAATTGCTTTTAAACATGACTTTGTATTTATGACAAGCATGTAGATAGAAACTAGTTCTTGTCGCTTTATGGCTGGAATAATGCCGATGCGATGTTAAATGTTAACTTACTCCCACACTCACCCACTGACCAGTGCTGTTGATGACCATAGAGCATTACAAAACACTCACCTTCGTATGATGACCTTCTTTTCAACATCAGCTTGTTTTGGCCGAGCAACTTTTGAGTATGGGTAGCTAGAATAAATAGAAACATTATAGGTATCTTCCCGACCTAGTGCCTTTTATGAATTATCAACACACAACAAAACAGCACAAACAATCTTTCTCTCATGAAAAGGTGTTAGCATAGGGTATTGTGGGTCTGCTTTGCCTCAGGATCCCCACATGGAGAAAAGCATGAGGTACTGTGAACCTATTCCGCCCTGGGATCACCACAGAGAGACAAGCATGAGGTACTGTGAACCTATTCCCCCTGGTATCACCACAGAGAGACAAGCATGTACTGTGAACCTATTCCGCCCTGGGATCACCAAGGAGAGACAAGCATGAGGTACTGTGAACCTATTCCGCCCTGGGATCACCACAGAGAGACAAGCATGATGTACTGTGAACCTATTCCGCCCCGGTATCACCACAGAGAGACAAGCATGAGGTACTGTGAACCTTTTCCACCCTGGTATAACCACAGAGAGACAAGCTTGAGGTACTATGAACCTATTCCGCCCTGGGATCACCACAGAGAGACAAGCATGAGGTACTGTGAACCTATTCCACCCTGGGATCACCACATGGAGAAAAGCATGAGGTACTGTGAACCTATTCCGCCCTGGTATCACCACATAGAGAAAAGCATGAGGTACTGTGAACATATTCCATCCTGGTATCACCACATAGAGAAAAGCATGAGGTACTGTGAACCTATTCCGCCCTGGTATCACCACATAGAGAAAAGCATGAGGTACTGTGAACATATTCCATCCTGGGATCCCCACATGGAGAAAAGCATGAGGTACTGTGAACCTATTCCGCCCTGGTTTCCCCACAGAGAGACAAGCTTGAGGTACTGGGGGCCTATTCCGTCCTGGGATCCCCACATGGAGAAAAGCATGAGGTACTGTGAACCTATTCCGCCCTGGTTTCCCCACAGAGAGACAAGCTTGAGGTACTGGGGGCCTATTCCATCCTGGGATCCCCACATGGAGAAAAGCATGAGGTACTGTGAACCTATTCCGCCCTGGTATCACCACATAGAGAAAAGCATGAGGTACTGTGAACATATTCCATCCTGGGATCCCCACATGGAGAAAAGCATGAGGTACTGTGAACCTATTCCGCCCTGGTTTCCCCACAGAGAGACAAGCTTGAGGTACTGGGGGCCTATTCCGTCCTGGGATCCCCACATGGAGAAAAGCATGAGGTACTGTGAACCTATTCCGCCCTGGTTTCCCCACAGAGAGACAAGCTTGAGGTACTGGGGGCCTATTCCATCCTGGGATCCCCACATGGAGAAAAGCATGAGGTACTGTGAACCTATTCCGCCCTGGGATCCACACATGGAGAAAAGCATGAGGTACTGGGGACCTATTCCACCCTGGGATCCCCACATGGAGAAAAGCATGAGGTACTGGGGACCTATTCCACTCCTCTCGTGTACAGTTAAAACCATACCGTGACATTGGAACCGAGCCTACAGCTGAGGAGGAGGATGACGATGTCGATGATGAAGACGATGTCGATGTCGAAGAGTCATCAGAATCATCCCTGCTTCCAAGTGTGAGATCAGGTGTACCAGCAGCCAGACCATAGGCAACTTTGGGAAACTGTCTCAGCGAGCCAGACCTTCTGACTTGTAGCTCTCTGCAACAACAAAAACACACAATATTTAGAGAATCTCACCCGAGTGTCTTTTGATATCAAATATATCAACACGAGTTGATAAAAGTGGAAAAATCCGAGGCTTGCCGAGGATTTTTGCCACTTTTATCAACGAGTGTTGATATATTTGATATCAAAAGACACTCGGGTGAGATTTTATTTATCATCCAACATCATTCTTTCAACTTTTTCAATTTGTAGACAGTAATTAGCAGTGTCTTCAGTGTAAAAAGTACTGCAAACAGCTTCAGTAGCAGAGCCATTAGTGATGTCATTTGATTGTGACGTCATGGTAACCAGTGACGTCACAATGGTCTGCAAAGCATTGTGATGTAATTTCATTGCAGCGATATCTACAGTGTAGATATCGCTTGATCTCATCCAAGCGATATCTCCTGTGGGAGCCAGTTTTGGATGATAATTAGTTTTATTTGTTTATTTTGTACATAGATACAGCATACACTTGCAAGCTAGGACTTCTCAGAGCAGTGTGAGCTTTGTTAACAGGGTACTTCAGAATTGCCTGACAAAAGTAATTTATAATTGGTCATAACAAAATCAGAATCTTCCATCTATTGTTCACATGTAAATACTAATTCTGTGTATAACCCATTGAATACAAGTGCAATGTACCCTTTATTCCTTCAAATAACCGATCTATGTACGGGACATGAATAAGGAATGCCTTGCCATTGTCAGTCCCTTCTGAATGGATGTAAAATGGTGATGGATTGAAGGTTATGTGGTTTACGGTTCCATAGATAAAAAAAATATAAAAAATGTTGGAAAACCATTATTTCAGTTTATAAAAACTGTCAGAGTAGATAATCATATAGGAAGCAAAGCAACCATTTCACTTGTCACTCCAGACCAACATATTTCATTTTTCAATGATTCATGTAGAAAAAGGCAATCAATCAAAATAATGTGCTAAAGGGGCATTCACACGGTACAACTCTGTTGTATGCAATTAGTTGTACGAACTGAAGTTGTATACAACTCGGCATTCACACAGCGGTAAGTTGCATACAACATGGATCTCGTGAGATCTCTGACCAAAAGCTTGTGATTCACAACATTACCGCTCGAATCCTGGTTGCCGAGTTAATTCTCAGACTCATAGTTTTCAAAAATCAACACTGTGCGAGAATTGCGGTCACGTGGTACTGTGTCACCTCTGAATTTGCAACTTAAAGGAGTTGTATATTATTGAATTTTAAACCCCCAAGACTGGTTTGAAAAGGAAAAAGTGCTAAATGTTTTCAAGTTTCTGTTTTGCTAACAAAAAAGCCTCTAAAACATGTATCCATATTTATTTGTACATAGTCGGCCCCTGCTGTTAAAGGAGCACCTGATTCAATCTTTAGATATCTTGTTCGCAATCAAATGATAAAATCCATATGTAAAACAAATAGTTTTGTCCCCACTTGTGTATACATTAATAAAAATACAATGTGATGATTTACATTTAATTTAAGAAATGATCGAAGTGGCTATTTTATTTAACCTATTTGTATACATTTACCATATATACATCAGTGAGTCATGTAAGTTTAGCAATCAGAATCAATCTGAAATCAATATGTTTTATTTGTTTTTATGTTTCCACTCTAGCCTTGATACTATGTGGAAAGGCAGACCAATACCATCGTCAGTGTGCGTGATTTTGTGTAAATCATGGCGTCACGTGGAACGATTTCTGTTGACTTTTCCAATTTTCCAAGTATCTAATTATTTATTCCTCGATTCTTGCAACAATTATCGACCCATGCATATTCGTAATAATCTGAGCTAATGTATGCAACAAGTTGACGACTGAATCTATCGGAATAGTAGAAAATGTTAAGTAAAATTATAAAACTAGAGTTTGGTTGCACACTTGATTTCATTTGGACCGTTTGTATTAGTGACTTAGACAATGTGTCAATAGATTGTTTATGGTATGATGAATTCAGGGATGTATGTATCGTAGCTGAGTATGAAATGCATGTGATGTGACAGGCATCTCGCCTGACGCGAAAAGAACCGTGATTTTACAACACTATCCACCATGGAGGTTCGGTCCAGAGTTTATGATTTGAACACGAATAAAGGGTTATTGGAGTCTTTTCGGAATGATGATTGGTGTTTGGACAAAAAGCAGACACCCAATGGTTTTGTAATTGAACTTCTCATGTAGCTATACGTTATTTGAATAGATAATCACATTTAGAACAGGGAATTGGTAAAATGCCAAAATGGCAATATTTACGTTGTTCACTACTTTCAGATGTCATTTGTGTACATCTGCTTTGCCTAAAATAGTTGTTAATGGCATCACATTATAGATATTTTCCCACAGAATCCAAAACAGTGACATGTATTTGTGTGTATGATGTATTTTAAGTTTTAGAAACGTATTATGGACCTTATCTCATCTTGGTCTACACTACAGTGTACAGTTACATAGCCTGTCGATTCAAATAACACCATGAACAGTTTAACCAGGAGAATTAGACCGATGCAACTGTCAAAATATATAATTTGTTACAGTGTTGTTCTACATACCTACTTTTCATAGGTCCTTTATTGAGCAGAAGTTAGTGACGTGAATCGGAGTCGCCATTTTTATTTACAAATTGATGTGTAAATATCACGTGATTTTCATGCATGTTTTGATTGGCTGCGTTCATACAACCTATCACATGAAAATGGGGCATGTCCTATTTCGTACAACTCACGTCCAACAAGTTGCATACGGTGGGACGGACTTGCCTGTTCACACAATGCAATGTGTTTCATGCAACAAATGGTATACAAGTAGTTGTACCGTGTGAATGCCCCTTAAGGGGCATTGAACCTCTTCACCTCTCTAGTATACCGCAGGACAACCCTGAGTTAGCCTGTGTCCAGTGAGTGAGTGAGTTGTGTTTTATGCAGCCGTGAACAGTATCAGATAAATGTTTCAGGAAAGTTTGTGTGTTTGTTTGTTTGTGAGCTTGTTTGTTGTTTAAAGCTGCACTAGGCTATATTCCAGCTATATGATGGTGGTCTGTGAACAGTATCAGATAAATGTTACAGGAAAGTTTGTGTGTTTGTTTGTTTGTGAGCTTGTTTGTTGTTTAAAGCTGCACTAGGCTATATTCCAGCTATATGATGGTGGTCTGTGAACAGTATCAGATAAATGTTACAGGAAAGTTTGTGTGTTTGTATGTTTGTGAGCTTGTGTGTTTGTTTGTTGTTTAAAGCTGCACTCGGCTATATTCCAGCTATATGATGGTGGTCTGTCAATAATCAAGTCTGGACCAGACAATCCTTGGATTGAACATTTCAGCCTGTGACATTCTCTCAAGTGTACTTGTCACTTTCGTAGTTTACATCCCCCCTTTTTAAATCCTGGATACGAATATCAATATGAATATTTATACTGTGCCAAATCCCTGCCCAAGTGCATGCTCAAAGTGCTACATTATTACCCTGGTCAATGGATCAGTGTGCACTTGATTTTCATTCTCAGCTCCCTGGGGAGTATACAACTCCAGCAGCCTGTGAGGTGCTAGAAGGTTAACCGCCACATTACCATCTCATCCTACCATGTACCCATTCACTGCTGGGTGAACAGAGGCACATTTTGCACAAATCCACATGCCGTCATATAGCTGGAATATTGCTGAGTGTGGCGTTAAACAACAAACAAACAAACAGTGTTGGTCACCTTAGTGATTGCATTCTACTCCAAAACACTCTTCCCCCACACAGTGGCATTAATGTATTTCAAACAAATTAACATTGATTTATAACCTTTTTTCCCTTTTCGTAAGATTCCCGGAAAATTCTTCCCACTCTATTGACCTTGATCCACGAAGAGTGTTTATCAAGGTCGATGTGCCAAGTCCGCTTCCTGTAGCAAGACCTCCTTGCTGGAACATAATATCACATCAATGAATACAACAGAGAGTTTTTGTCTCTTTGTTTGTTGTTTAATGCTGCACTTGGCAATATTCCATCTATATATGACACCGGTCTGTATGACACCGGACCAGACAATCCAGTGATTTATATCATGAGTATAAATCTACACAATTAGGCTAAGATTACTTGCATCAACCAAGTCAGCGAGTCTGACTACCCGATCGCCTCGTTAGTCGCCTCGTACAACAAGTGTAGTCGCCTTTTACGGCAAGCATGGGTTGCTGAAGACGCATTCAACCCCGGATCTTCACGGGGTCTTATTATTCATCTCTAACGGCACAGCATGTGCTGCTGAAGACCAATTCGACACCGTATCAACGGGTAGAATACAAAATAAAGATGCCATATTGTTACAATTCAAAGACATCCACCACATGTCTCACTTTATTACTACTGATCAGTTAAATATTAATTATATACCACTCAACCTTTGAGAGGGAATACTGGCCTATTTCATACTGTTTTGTAACCCGAGGAAAACACCTGATGTACTTGAACTGTGTACCTACTTTTATTAACCTTAAATGAAGCTGAAAATGCTCCAGTTGCATGGCAACATGGGATACTATTTGTGACATCATCCCCAAGCAGCCAATAACACACATTCAGCATTCGTGACCAACTCGTGTTATTCCGGCACAATCCGAATAGCGACTCTTGCTCCTCTCGTGGCCATTTTTGCAACCGGGTTCCGTCTTAGCGCAAACGGGCAAACCAAAAATAATTGTCAACTCTTTGCTTAATGGTTCACATATATTTCCCCATATATTATATATATTTCAGATGCAATTTAAAGCACATCTGGACATGCGGAATTCTACAGTATGATTGAACACATTTAACTGTGCCTTGGGTATATTTTTAGATGCAAGACACATGTAAAATCAAAAATTATTTCTGAGGGATTTTTTTATGAAATCAGGTTACGGAAAGAGGTGAGTGGTGACGAATGACATATTCAGGTCCAACACTCAGAATATCCCTATCAAATGTTGAGTTGCATATTTAACAAAAGCAACAAGCTGATTTATGTTCCAGTGACCAGTGACTTAACCACTTCACTACAGGTATAAAAAACTGGTTCTAATGAAATTGATTTAGATTGTGAGGAGGATTATTTGAACCCAGTGAAAAACATCCACTAAAACTGAATTGTTTGTCACAAAGCAAAGAAATATTTTCATGAAGGGTGTTTGTGCTGATATGTCTAAGTGAGTGAGTGAATTTTGTATAAGTGCACAGTCAATAATACTCCCCCTATATGTCCAGAAGGACACTAATAGTGTCAGGACCAGGTAAACAAGTGACTGAAAACAGGAGAGGGCCCCTGAAAGCTCGATCGTGCATTTGAGTGAGTGAGTGAGTATGGTTTTACGCCGCTTTTAGCAATATGCCAGCAATATCACGTCGGCGGACACCAGAAATGGGCATTCACACATTGTACCCATGTCAGGAATCGAACCCGGGTCTTCAGTGTAACGAGCGAATGCTTTAACCACTAGGCAACCCGACCGCCCTCATGCATTTGAGACAGATCCTACAACAAGCATAAGGTAATGGGGACCTACTCGGCTCCTGGAACCTCGATCATGCATTTGAGACAGTTCTTACAACAAGCATGAGGTAATGGTGACCTACTCAGCCCCTGGAAGCTCGATCATGCATTTGAGACAGATCCTACAACAAGCATGAGGTAATGGGGACCTACTCGGCCCCGGGAAGCTCGATCATGCATTTGAGTCAGTTCCTACAACAAGCAAGTGGGAATGGTGACCTACTCGGCCCCTGGAAGTTCGATCATGCATTTGAGACAGATCCTACAACAAGCATGAGGTAATGGTGACCTACTCGGCCCCTGGAACCTCGATCATGTATTTGAGACAGATCCTACAACAAGCATGACGTAATAGTGACCTACTCTGCCCCAGAATCTACACAGGGGATCAATTCTCAACTGTCCTTGTTAACCCCTGACCATCCTACAACTCTTGCCTTGTTAACCCCTGACCATCACAAATGTTTGCCTTGTTTACTCCTGACCATCCTACAACTCTTGCCTTGTTTACTCCTGACCATCCTACAACTCTTGCCTTGTTAACCCCTGACCATCACAAATGTTTGCCTTGTTTACTCCTGACCATCCTACAACTCTTGCCTTGTTAACCCCTGACCATCCTACAACTCTTGCCTTGTTTACTCCTGACCATCCTACAACTCTTGCCTTGTTAACCCCTGACCATCCTACAACTCTTGCCTTGTTTACTCCTGACCATCCTACAACCGTTACTTTTGCCTTGTTAACCCCTGACCATCCTACAACTCTTGCCTTGTTTACTCCTGACCATCCTACAACTCTTGCCTTGTTAACTCCTGACCATCCAACAACTCTTGCCTTGTTAACTCCTGACCATCCAACAACTCTTGTCTTGTTAACCCCTGACCATCCTACAACTCTTGCCTTGTTAACTCCTGACCATCCAACAACTCTTGTCTTGTTAACCCCTGACCATCCTACAACTCTTGCCTTGTTAACTCCTGACCATCCTACAACTCTTGCCTTGTTAACTCCTGACCATCCTACAACTCTTGCCTTGTTTACTCCTGACCATCCAACAACTCTTGCCTTGTTAACTCCTGACCATCCTACAACTCTTGCCTTGTTTACTCCTGACCATCCTACAACTCTTGCCTTGTTAACCCCTGACCATCCTACAACAGTTACTTTTGCCTTGTTAACCCCTGACCATCCTACAACTCTTGCCTTGTTTACTCCTGACCATCCTACAACTCTTGCCTTGTTAACCCCTGACCATCCTACAACTCTTGCCTTGTTAACCCCTGACCATCCTACAACTCTTGCCTTGTTTACTCCTGACCATCCTACAACTCTTGCCTTGTTAACCCCTGACCATCCTACAACTCTTGCCTTGTTTACTCCTGACCATCCTACAACCGTTACTTTTGCCTTGTTAACCCCTGACCATCCTACAACTCTTGCCTTGTTTACTCCTGACCATCCTACAACTCTTGCCTTGTTTACTCCTGACCATCCTACAACTCTTGCCTTGTTAACCCCTGACCATCCTACAACTCTTGCCTTGTTAACCCCTGACCATCCTACAAGTCTTGCCTTGTTACCCCCCAACCTGATCCAAGAATGCCTACCAGTGTCGATCCTCCTCTCTTGAGTGTGAGCAGCTTCTCCAAGATCCGTTCACAGGCACTGGTTTGGGAAATATCTTTGTCGTCTTTGTGAACCAGCTCAAGAGCTTCCTTGTAGCATTTCTGAGCCTTTCCCACATCCCTGTAGTGGCAGGCAACTGCTCCGAGACCTTCCAGAGATTGCCACTGTGTCCGGATATCACCTGAAAATTAGTGTCACAGCATGTTGCAAGATATAGTGGATGAACAAGAAGCACCATGATTCCTGCAGTTTGCGTCTTAAACTCTGAGTAAATGTTAAGTTATATTTAATCCCGTGCTGCCAGTTGTTGATCTTTTGCTTGATAAAGGTATGAGTATCTGTACTTAAATGTTGTATTGAAAGAACAAAAGTCAATATTGACATCATTTTTCCTTGTAGATCACCTTCAGCTTTGGCAGTGGTGAGAGCCAGCAGATATGCCTCTTGGGCCCCACTGATGTCCTTGTTTATACTGGCAGCATATGCCTTGTTTACATGACAATGGCCTTGAGCCTTGTAACTCTTCTGTCTGCCTGAAAAGAATGAATATACATATGTGACACAACAGTAATCACAGTATATTTCTTTGTCTTTTTCAATGGTAAAAACACTATTTTGATATACTACAATATTTGGTAATAGATGCTAGATAGCGACAGGCAAACATACCATATTTGTCAATAGCTTCTTCATGGAACTTTAAAGCTGTCAGTGCTGCTTGTCTGTTGTCCACAGACTTGAAGTTGTGCACAGCACCAATGTTCTGGAGGAGGACAGCCTCGTTCCTCCGGACATTGTTGTCAGCGTAGGGCAGCATGTGCCAAGCCTGTTTGAAGCAGTCAAGCGCTCTATCCATCTCTCTCAGCTGGGTGAACAACAGGCCAATCTCATTCAGGATGGGCACTGAAATACACAAAGTCAACATCAACACAAGGTCAACATCAACACAAGGTCAACATCAACACAAGACCAACGTCAACACAAGGTCAACGTCAACACAAGGCCAATGTCAAGACAAGGCCAACATCCAGACATGGTCAACATCAACACAAGGCCAACATCAACACAAGGCAAACGTCAACACAAGGTCAACATCAACACAAGGTCAACATCAACACAAGGCCAACGTCAACACAAGGTCAACGTCAACACAAGGCCAACGTCAACAAAAGGTCAACATCAACACAAGGCCAACGTCAACACAAGGCCAACATCAACACAAGGCCAACGTCAACACAAGGCCAAGGCCAACATCAACACAAAGCCAACATCAACACAAGGCCAATGTCAACAGAAGGCCAACATCAACACAAGGCCAACATCAACACAAGGTCAACGTCAACACAAGGTCAACATCAACACAAGGCCAACATCAACACAAGGCCAACGTCAACACAAGGCCAAGGCCAACATCAACACAAGGTCAACGTCAACACAAGGTCAACATAAACACAAGGTCAACATCAACACAAGGTCAACATCAACACAAGGCCAACGTCAACACAAGGCCAACGTCAACACAAGGTCAAAGTCAACACAAGGTCAACGTCAACACAAAGTCAAAATCAACACATCAACACAAAGCCAACGTCAACACAAGGTCAACATCAACACAAGGCCAACGTCAACACAAGGCCAAGGCCAACATCAACACAAGGTCAACATCAACACAAGGTCAACATCAACACAAGGTCAACGTCAACACAAGGTCAACGTCAACACAAGGCCAACATCAACACAAGGTCAACATCAACACAAGGCCAACATCACCAAGGTCAACGTCAACACAAGGTCAACATCAACACAAGGCCAACATCAACACAAGGCCAATGTCAACACAAGGTCAACGTCAACACAAGGTCAACGTCAACACAAAGTCAACATCAAAACATCAACACAAAGCCAACGTCAACACAAGGTCAACATCAACACAAGGCCAACATCAACACAAGGCCAACGTCAACACAAGGCCAAGGCCAACATCAACACAAGGTCAACGTCAACACAAGGTCAACATCAACACAAGGTCAACATCAACACAAGGTCAACATCAACACAAGGTCAACGTCAACACAAGGCCAACGTCAACAAAAGGTCAACATCAACACAAGGCCAACGTCAACACAAGGCCAACATCAACACAAGGCCAACGTCAACACAAGGCCAAGGCCTACATCAACACAAAGCCAACATCAACACAAGGCCAATGTCAACACAATGCCAACATCAACACAAGGCCAACATCAACACAAGGTCAACGTCAACATAAGGCATACATCAACACGGTCAACGTCAACACAAGGTCAACATCAACACAAGGCCACCATCAACACGGTCAACGTCAACACAAGGTCAACATCAACACAAGGCCAACGTCAACACAAGGCCAACATCAACACATCAACACAAGGCCAACATCAACACAAGGTCAACATCAACACATCAACACAAGGTCAACATCAACACAAGGTCAACATCAACACAAGGCCAACGTCAACACAAGGCCAACGTCAACACAAGGTCAACGTCAACACAAGGTCAACGTCAACACAAGGTCAACGTCAACACAAAGTCAACATCAACACATCAACACAAAGCCAACGTCAACACAAGGTCAACATCAACACAAGGCCAACATCAACACAAGGCCAACGTCAACACAAGGCCAAGGCCAAGGCCAACATCAACACAAGGTCAACGTCAACACAAGGTCAACATCAACACAAGGTCAACATCAACACAAGGTCAACGTCAACACAAGGTCAACGTCAACACAAGGCCAACGTCAACACAAGGCCAACATCACCAAGGTCAACGTCAACACAAGGTCAACATCAACACAAGGCCAACATCAACACAAGGCCAATGTCAACGTCAACACAAGGTCAACGTCAACACAAAGTCAACATCAAAACATCAACACAAAGCCAACGTCAACACAAGGTCAACATCAACACAAGGCCAACATCAACACAAGGCCAACGTCAACACAAGGCCAAGGCCAACATCAACACAAGGTCAACGTCAACACAAGGTCAACATCAACACAAGGTCAACATCAACACAAGGTCAACATCAACACAAGGTCAACGTCAACACAAGGCCAACGTCAACAAAAGGTCAACATCAACACAAGGCCAACGTCAACACAAGGCCAACATCAACACAAGGCCAACGTCAACACAAGGCCAAGGCCTACATCAACACAAAGCCAACATCAACACAAGGCCAATGTCAACACAATGCCAACATCAACACAAGGCCAACATCAACACAAGGTCAACGTCAACATAAGGCATACATCAACACGGTCAACGTCAACACAAGGTCAACATCAACACAAGGCCAACATCAACACGGTCAACGTCAACACAAGGTCAACATCAACACAAGGCCAACGTCAACACAAGGCCAACATCAACACATCAACACAAGGCCAACATCAACACAAGGTCAACATCAACACATCAACACAAGGTCAACATCAACACAAGGTCAACATCAACACAAGGCCAACGTCAACACAAGGCCAACGTCAACACAAGGTCAACGTCAACACAAGGTCAACGTCAACACAAGGTCAACGTCAACACAAAGTCAACATCAACACATCAACACAAAGCCAACGTCAACACAAGGTCAACATCAACACAAGGCCAACATCAACACAAGGCCAACGTCAACACAAGGCCAAGGCCAAGGCCAACATCAACACAAGGTCAACGTCAACACAAGGTCAACATCAACACAAGGTCAACATCAACACAAGGTCAACGTCAACACAAGGTCAACGTCAACACAAGGCCAACGTCAACACAAGGTCAACATCAACACAAGGCCAACATCAACACAAGGTCAACATCAACACAAGGTCAACGTCAACACAAGGGAGCATGGCAGGCCAAGTGGATGAAGAAGCTGAAGAAATGCAGAGTTGTGTCCCCCTTGAGGTCCACTGTTTACCCTGTGAAAGTCTATATGAGAGAATACCCACTTTATGCCAGAAAGTAGGGCTGGGACGAGGCCAAATTTACTACCCGGGTACCCACCCCCCTATTACACAACCCTACCCGGGTACCCACTGTAAGTCTGAGGAGATGTCTCAAAATGTCCGAATGGGAACATTTTTAGCATAGCCCTTGCAAAACATTTTAAGATACATGCATTGAACAATCTGGTCATTCATCCACTGAAATTGAATTAAGTTTTAACTTGATTCAACCATATGAAAAATCAGAAGGAATGGGTGGGTAGTCAGAAAGAAATGCAAACATTAGTGACTTGTAGTGTAACCATAGAGTTTTAGATAATTTTTTCATTAAACAATATATCACGTGACTAACCACGGGTCCGGGTAGTCCTGTGGGTACCCGGGTCCTACTCAGTACCCACCTGACCCGGGTACCCGAGTTACCCATCCCAGCCCTACCAGAAAGCATGGGCTTTTCAGATCAATTGGGATTTCAACAATTGTTCAACATTTATTTATTTCTTTTGACAACTAAAATTCTAAGACAACCCAGCATCAGTTTTCATCCATAACTTGTTGGGATGAGGATGATTTTGGTTCACACCTTTACATAATGCCCTATAAGTCCCTTTATATTGGTGACAATAAGCTTTGTGGCGTGGTTTTTGTGGGCTACCCTGCTTCCAAATTAATACTCATGCTTAAGGCTACCTGCTTTTCAGCAGGAACCTTTCCAGGGTTACCAGCTTCTGAGTGGGAACCTTGTCTTTCCCGACTTTTCTGCCATGGAATCGTAAATAGCTTACATTGGGGCAACCAATTGCCACGCATATTGGCCTGGCGGCAGTAGTCGTCATGTCAGCAGTAGTTGACATTTGGGCTGGCAGCAGTAGCCGTTACACATTTGGGCCGCAGGTAGCCGCCACAATGGTTTTACTAATTGGGCCAGGCAATGGTAGCTGCTTTTGGCAGGGTGGTAGTTGCCAAGCAATGATAGCATTTACATATGCTATCTGGGCCAGGCAGCAGTAGCTACCACAGGGCAGCAGCAGTAGCTGCTAATGGCTGTTGGCAACAATAGTTGCCATAGCATCGGTAGCTTTTTCATATACCCAACTAACAGCTTAGTAGCCCATCGACTCATCTCGGGTTTTTATTATAGGTAGCCCGTGCCTCTCACACGATAATTGCATTTAGTACCAATGTTGTACTGAAAACCCAAGCACTATCAGTTTCACAGGGCATAATATCTATCCCTTTCCCATGTTCAGTACTTTGTTTCACTCTTAACCTACCCAGGTATTGTGAAGTTTGTGCTGAGTCAGCTAATTCCAGAACCTTCTTAGTTGTCTCCCTTATTTCACGGTCGTATCCTCCCTTGTACGTAACTGCACATGAAACAAAGCATTGATTTACTTGGGTAAGATAATCAGTAAGCAAACACATAAATAGATAAATAAATCTATCTCAGGAGTACATAGCAGGGGTCCAGACACAGACAGAATTGTATCTTAAACTGCTCACTGTCCCATATTCAGTAGGTCTGTAGCAAAAGTGAAAATTCCTAAATTGGAATTTTCCATTCATGTTGAAATAGTTATAACTATTTTTTACAGCTTTGTAGAAGTGACCTATTTCACTGATATCAGGATAAAAAGGAAGAGGTATTAACAATCATTTCTACATTATAGCATTGAATAAAATGTTAAAATACAATCTTAAAATACCTCTGAATTTAAGAAAAAAAGAAGTTTTAAAACATCCCAATTTAAACATACTTATTATTTTGGTCAATTTGCATGCCATTGGGGCACTCTACTTTGTAATCCTCCATTGCTGATAAAACTTGGGAATTAATGAGCAAACACAACTAAAGGGCTACGAACTAAACCGGCTATTGGACTAAATGTTTCAGAGGTTTCTTCACAAAAACAAGAAGAAATACTGCTCATTGATACAAGAAGTTATATTTTATAAACGCATTTACAGTAGAACACAGACAGAGGGAACAAACAGATACTACAAAATCCCTGATTTATCTCCTATATATTATCATTACGAACATAACAAACTCGCGTATATAGTAAATTGATGTCTGATCCCCGACAAGCCAAAATACAACTAATTAGTGACATGTATAGTGAATTGAGAAATCTCACTCAGTGTCAATTGTCACCGACAACTGGCTATATGCAATCAGTGGCAAATCAACACAATCGTGGCGAATCAACACAATCAGTGGTGACGATTCAATCTTGCTAAACTTGCTTTATGTTACTCCTTATCCATACATGTAATTGGTCTTATCTTGTCTGTAAAATAAACATTACTCCTTTCCAGTTTCACAAATGCAGTCAGCAAAACAAAGCCAGAGCAAAATCCCCGACTACACTTCTCCCCGTATGAAATTCCTCAAATGCTAAATACATATTTGATAAACACGGTTCTAAAAATGTTATGAATTTAATGTTATTTAAAGAATGTTCTGAAATATTAATACAAGTCAATGCTGTAATTACGTGTATTGTGTTTTGTTTTATCCAAGATGGCAGACGTCCTGAGCAAAAATGTATATATGAACAATGTAAATAATGAAGTGCATTCTCTGGTCCCTTGTAGTTTGTAACATCAGTGTTCTGTATTATTACTTCTTTATTTGTATCACATCCACAATCTATTCTGATTGGACGCTAAAACAATTTTTTTGCCTCTGATTCTACACATAAACTATACATCCTTTCCAAAGCCAAACCTTATTTGCAGTGGTTAACTGCATGGTAATCTAATCTTACGTACATCTTCAGAAAACATATATTTTTTGGATCATGCTGACCATGTTAACATACAAAAAAGTATGAAACTATCAAAAAGGTTTAAGGAAAAACAAAAACATATCACTCGTAAGGTGAAAAAAGTCCAATAATACTGGTAATGCATCAAGATGATGCAAAATCAAATATTAAGTGTACGTTTGGTTCAATACATCTAAAAGATTCACTATGAACATGATCTCACCTGTCCTCCTGCCAAACTGTTGGACCACCATGAGGCACTCGTCAGCAGCAGTGTATGCCTCATCGGTGTTGCTGACTTCAAACAGAAGATAGGCAATATCACACAGCATCTGCAGCTGCTTCAGGGGGGACTTCAGATACGCGTACACGCTCGACAACTGCTGCTTGTAGTCTATTAACGCTTCGAGGTTGTCCTTCTCAAAGTCGCACAACTGTTCCAGAATGTACTTCTTTAATGACACATTCATATTACTTTGCAACAAGTTTAACTGATCCAAAGCTTTCTTGTAGAAGAAAACGGTTTTGGACTGTTTTCCAGTATGGTGTTCAGCCAATCCGTGAATAAAAGACAGTTCACCTTCATTTAAAGTGTCAAGATAGCCCTTACTTAATTTCTGTAAATACTCAAGCGCTCTTTTTCCATTTCTGTTTGCAGCGTAGGCAGTGGCCAGATTGTAGATGCATGTCTCTTTGACCGAGATGGAGTCTGTCTGCACGGCAAGTTCATGCGCTTTCTTGAATTCCTCCAGGGCGCCTCTGGCATTGCCTTGTGTGTACAGGTTCTGTCCGTTCTGGGCCAACCTGATGATGTCCATAATCGCTGTGTCTCCCATCGTCATTGTTGTGTCTGTGATTAAAAGAAAATTGTACAAAATACTTGCTAAGAACTATTATATCATTCTGATTGAGAGAAATATTTTCCCTACCCACTTTATCGATCTAAGCTTTGTCTTGCGACTGTAAAATAGGTTTACTTAAGTTCTCTACACACATCTCACATTCACTGATGCAAACCTTCAAATTTGAGTAAGTGAGTTGGGTTTAACGCCGCTTTTAACAGTATTCCAGTTATATCACGGCGTGTCAGCTTAATGTGGGAGGAAAGCCTGAAGTGATGCAGATCTCAGACGTTTACCACTTCGGTGGAACCCTGCAGCACGGGTATGGTGCTGACAAATCTAGAAACAGAAACGGGGCGAACCGGGATTCGAACAAAATTTGTTACAAAATTCCTATGTGAGACTCAGAACTTATCAATCAACCCTGATGTAGGTGTGTGTGTGTTTGTTGTGAAAGGCCGTACTCCGCAATATCATGACAAATGGAATAAGGTCGTTGTTTTATTAAATTATACGTTCTGGGTCCTGTAAGAGAGACTAACAGAGCCCCATCACCCATCCGATGTAGTCATGTCTAGCAACAAGCACTGACTGCTTGGGACCTACTACATTGGCCGTATTAAGCACCCTGCTCCAATAAGCGCCCCTGGCCAACTTCTAGACTGATATGTAAGCACAGTAGACTATGTTTATAACAAACAGGCATTTAACGAACTGACGGATATAACAACCTTCCCGGACATTTGCTGTATATATGCTTATAACAAGTTACGGTTATAAAAAAAGTTATTAGTGGTCCCTTTGAGTTCGTTTTAACCAGAGTTTACTGTAATCTCTATAGGTGCCTCTGAAATTTAACATGACAGTTCATATTTGTGTATATGACAAATGTGTTTTTAAAAAAACAAAGCACAGAAGATGTATATATAAGTGTTTATTATTATTACTAAAAATATACACATTTTTAGTTTAATCAAGTCATCCAGTTGATTAGGTACTAGACTCGGGATATCATCCTAAATATAGATATATGATTCTAGATATATCGACACGCTTGCATACATGATCAATGATACATTGATCAAGCGCGAGACCCTTCATGAGCAAAGATCAACAAGGAAGACTGCTGACTAAGAGTAAGAGGCCATTGTATAGGCCTAGATGTATTGACCAGACAACCGAGGTAACCAAAATATGCAAATCTACGTACGTCAGGAGCCACACGTAATCATAAGTCTACTAAAACAGAAACTTACCTTTGTCATTTACATACAACCGCCCATATATTCGTGAGCACCAAGGCGCAACACCTGCTTTGTTTTGTGCTGTTATGGCAACGTCAATGTTTAGAGTTACTCCCCTTTCATTTCCCGACAACACCATTTCCAGGGGGCGTGGACCTTGTTTCTGAGTGACACTGTTTGAGAAATCGATCTTTGTATCAGGGTAACTTATCTTCTGGACTCCCTCTGAAAAGTTTTAAACGGTTAAACCACTTAAAATGGAACTCAGAACTGAAATGGATAATTTCAAGGATCGCTTTACAAAAAATATTGCTGAAACACTTTAAATATCAACATGTGTTTGTTTATTACCGAAGCGAACGTAAAATCGCCAATTTTAACCAACATGACATATTTTCATGGAATATACACTCGTCACACTGTAAGTAGCCGCATAAAGCCTAACGTGGGAAGCATAAAACCCCATGTGCCCCGAGTAATCCTGCTACAACGAATTTATCTTATCGACATGTTTTTTATATGACACTGTAAAACAATTCAAACAAATTCAAAATTGATAGAAAACAGCTGTTCGTTGAGCGGGGTTTAGCTTGTACTATTTCACGTGACTGTTATTGACTCGGAATAAGGATGATATGTTTTGCTTCGAAGCGGGGTATAAGGGATTTATGAAATAATGACACAATGCTATTTCTTAATTTCTTTAATTTCTATAAATGTTTTCCTTTTAAAGAAGGTTAATTGGATCTGTACTGTATATAATGCATCAAACGTATCTTTGCAAGTTTTCTTTCTGAGAATGAGTGAGTTAGTGAGGGTTTGCAACACTGAAACTCCTGGAGAGCTCATAAATTTGTGAAAATAAAAACACTCAGCCTGAAAAAAAGGTCTCGACCACAATATGGCCATCACCATCAATGCAGAATAGTTTCACAAGCGAGCAAAGCTTTAAACTTTGACAGATATGCCTGCAATCCTTATTTATCATCCAAAACTGGCTCCCACAGGAGATATCGCTTGGATGAGATCAAGCGATATCTACACTGTAGATATCGCTGCAATGAAATTACATCACAATGCTTTGCAGACCATTGTGACGTCACTGGTTACCATGACGTCACAATCAAATGACATCACTAATGGCTCTGCTACTGAAGCTGTTTGCAGTACTTTTTACACTGAAGACACTGCTAATTACTGTCTACAAATTGAAAAAGTTGAAAGAATGATGTTGGATGATAAATAAAATCTCACCCTCGTGTCTTTTGATATCAAATATATCAACACTCGTTGATAAAAGTGGCAAAAATCCTCGGCAAGCCTCGGAATTTTCCCACTTTTATCAACTCGTGTTGATATATTTGATATCAAAAGACACTCGGGTGAGATTCTCTATTTATTAATAATAATTTCAAATCTTCCATCTCATGATGCCAATACAGTTGTTGACTGTGATGGGAAATCACCGTTAACTATCATATACCCTTACTTGGAAACTGACTAGCAAAAGAAACGTTACCAATAAACATTTTTGTTCCTAAAAACAGAGTAGGAAGAAGCTTGTATGGTCAAAAGACACGAATTAACAACATCTTTCCAAGTTTAGCCATGAGAATAAAGTTGGCCTAAAATGTACCTTATTGTAGTTTGAGATGCATCAGTTGTGAGGATGAAGGGTTTGTTTTGGTTGGAATATGCAAGGATGGGGGTTGTTGTAAGGGTTTGCTTTAGCTTTTCGAATGCCTGTTGGCAATTGTTGGACCATTTGAAAGATGCTTCTTTTTTTAGAGGGTTGTGAAGAGGGAAGACGATGCCAGGAAGGTTTGCTACACATTTGTGGTAATATGAGACCAAATCTAAGAAATGACACGGGGTGGTCGGGTAGCCTACTGGTTAAAACCTTAAATTCGCTCGTCACGCCGAAGATCCGGGTTCGATTCCCGACATGGGTACAATGTGTGAAGCCCATTTCTGGTGTCCCCCGCCGTGTCATTGCTGGAATATTGCTAAAAACGGCGTAAAACCATACTCACTCACTCACTAAGAAATGACACACGTCATGGACATTTTTAGAACGTGGGATCTGTGTGACTGAATCTACTTTTGAAGTATTTCGACGTGGATGCCATCTTTGCTGAAGAAATGCCCTCGGTTTGACTTGGTCTTACATTTGCTCGGTTTTAGAGTGAGTCCTGCTTCTTTGATCTTTTGGAATACTTGAATACCTTTAGGTGACTAAAATGTTCCAAAAACGTTTTAGAAAATAGTATGACATCTACATATATGGCATCTACATATATTTTAGTGAACAGTGAGAAAATTTTAACATTCTTTCCATAGGTTGAATTCGATATGTACAGTAAAAAATAATCTCAGCTCTCATTTCAGAGGGAAAAAATCTCAGCCCCTAAAAATGACGAAAAAAACCACGACTCTACCCCAAAATAACATTGTTAATGTGTTTATTAAAAAGAAATTCCCTGATTTGTCATTCCCTGTAACATATACGTGGGGTTTTCGCACGCACGAGAATTTTTCCAGGAACCGACCATTTGATAAAACAAATTGTATTTGAAACACATAATTTTGCCTCAGGGTTTATACCCATCCAAATACACGCACGCACGCACGCACGCACGCACGCACGCACGCACGCACGCACACAAATTTCCTAGCTGTCCTGAAGTGTACGAAGTACGAAAACATTGTGGGCTCATCTTTGAGAAAAGATCTATCTCTAACAGTGGTAGATATGTATGCTCGCGTGTTTAGATCTCTAAACCATTGGATATAGGAGATATTAGTACATTCTACATACACACGCTACGTCATTCAAAGTGTGTCAGATTGGCAGGCCCACTAGCCGCGGTCGCCATCGAGCTTCGGGTCATGGGGTTCGTGGCCCCCAAAAGGTCGGGTGGTACTTAAGAATCAAGGTCTGGTTTGTCAGATTGGCCCTGCAAAACACCCCAGTGGGAATTCCGGGTTAGAATATCATGTCCTTAGCAACCTATGCTGGTCGTAAGCGGCGACCAAATGGTCAGGCTCAGTGATTTGATTAGTGCCTGGTACAGAATGGATTATTTACAAGCCTCCGACACATAGGTGGAATATTGCTTAGTTTAGACATTCAGCAACAAACAAATAGACTTCTAAAGAAATAATAACATAAAATTACATCCCCCTACCTACAGTTTTGAAAAGACATCACCAGACCCAAAAATATTTGTTAACTGAGATATTCACCTTTGAGTTTTTGTTATATTTTATTCACTTGAACCTCGGCAATATATGAAAGCTAATGTGAACGTCTGTTTAACATAAGTAACTTTATTCATAGTATGTGTGTTCAATCGTGTTTAATGTAATGGGTAGTTTTATCTGTTCTATATTACAGCGTTTTAAGCGTTTATTATTACACTAGACTTAAACTTTGGGGGCAGACACACTCTCAACTATTTTAGGCAATATGACACGCTTCTTCACAAAGCCCCCAGTTGACGCTCGCACCTCACTAACTTTCGGACGGTACGGGGTCGGACTTTGGCAAGGTTTTGTGACGTCATAATGAGGTGACGTTGGGTTTCTGTGTCGTCACAGCATTGTCTGGCTGATATTTGTCGGAGTTGGTCGTGTTCATGGGTGCTCCATCATAGTTAGTACCACAATGGGATGCAAGCAGACAAAGACGCGGTCTCTAAACCAGACATCGGTCAAAGAAGCTCTTGAGGGCAAGATCAACTGTCCCCGGGAACAGTACTTGGCCAAGAGCCAGCCCACGCCCACGCCCTCCGGTGAGGAGATACTGAAGCAGCTGCGAGAGGATGGGATCGTCCCCGACCGCCACCGCTCAGGTGGAGTTGCCTTTTCGGTTGCTGTCAAGGATGACGTTACCGCCCCTCGTGGGAAGCCACCCAGACGCATGGAGCGCATGCCTATCAAAGGCCATTACACCTCAGAAGAGCGCCAGATGATTGCTGATGTCGTTCGATTTGACAGGTACGTACATCATCTTATTTTAAAAGAACGAATGCTTTATCATTTCACGAAACACATAAGCACCATTGTCCACTGCAGATTTGTGGAGCAAGTTCAGAGGAGAACCCTTGATCGTGACATAAAAAGAAAGACGGTGCTTCTGGAGAAGGAGAGGCAAAATCCCATGAAGAAGATGATGGCGCGTCAGAAACTCTGTGAGCGGGAAAAACGTCTTCAGATATTTGCAGAGGAGGAGGCATCAAAGGAGGAGGAGAAGGTGGCAAAGAAGAAGGCGAAGGCTGCCAGGAAGAATGATATAATAAAGAATTCGCCTGCCAAGAAGTAGAGGAAGAATGAGGGAGAAGTGGGGGAGGACAGGCGCCTTGGTCATGAGGAGAGGGCGGTATATGAACACTCTTGTCATATTTTGTCATTATGAGTTGTTGTGATATGAATGCAAAGAAAGCTTTAGTAACAATAGCTTTTTAACAATATTGTATACATAAAAAAACAAAATAAAAAATGATATACTACAAAATATCTGAAATCTATGTTATAAATTCTTATCATCACTACCTGTGGAATACCTGTTCTGACGGGGAGAAGCCTCTGTTGAGAGAAGCGCCCGGGTTGTTAACACCATACTGTATGATATTGTATATCTTTATGTCATAATTATCACTTGAATGTTAGAATATGTTAGATAAAATATATAAAAAATACTAAATTCAAAATACAAAATAATTTCAAAGTCAAATTCATGGAGTCGTCTCAGTAGTACAGGCGCCTAGCTTGATCAAATGTATAGCAATGTCCTTCACATGGAAGTCCTTTCTTCCAAATATGATTAACAAAGACAGGGAACGTAGAGTTCAATCAGTTGGTGTACTTTTATTATGTAAATACATCATTACCGCCATCTATTTGTATTGAGATGGTCAGACCAATAAAGGTTTTTAATGAGATAAAGAATTTTGTCTTTAAAGTTTAGCGTATTTCTTATGTAAGTTCTCTGCTCTGGCCGCTCTCTGTGTGCGTGCGTGCGAGCTAGAGAGAGAGAGTGTGTGTCTTTACATCTCAGCGCAGGGTATACACATTCCCCACTGTGATGTACATGAAACCCAGCTAAGCGTGTGGTACTGACATACCAAGATTTATAATTTGGACGAATCTGTAAATCGAACCTGCGAACAGCGGACCTTGAACGTCAAGGGTCGCAACTCCAAACATATTATTGTGACTCATCACATCACGTGGATTAAGTTTTAATGACATCTATTAAAACAGCAAAGTAACATTTCTTAAAGGTCAGAATATAGAATATGTCCCTCCGCTATCACATTACTGTTCCATTTCAGATGTCAGGATATCTGCAAATGCTTTTAACGCGGTGCCTTTAAATTAGAAATACGGTAACATAACATCCCTTACGGAAGTCTTTTCTTATTGCAACACAAAGTTGTTATAAAAGTCCATCGATTCTAATTCAAGTCGTAACCTAACATTGCAGTGAACGAGTTTACACTGCAGCCAGCAATGGTCCAACGTTTTATAGGCTACCTGTTCGAGTATCTGCCAGAATAAACAGTGGTTGATAGCATGAACACGCACTACTCCTGGCGCCCATAACTGAAGAAAGATAATCGTTTAATGGAAACAAACAAATATTATGGCACCCATAACTGAAGAAAGATAAACGTTTAACGTAACCAAATATGTTGGCGTCCATAACTGAAGAAAGATAAACGGTTAACGTAAACAAAGAAATATTATGGCGCCCATAACTGAAGAAAGATAAACGTTTAACGTAAACTAAAAAATATCATGGCGCCCATATAAATCCACATAAACATGCTGCAACACACTGAAATGTACCATGTCCAGCAACAACACAGGGACATCCTAATAACCATATTTGTTGTTTCTTTTCGGAAGGGACCCCTGAAGATCCGGGGTAGAATAGGTCTTCAGCAATCCCTGTTTGCTGTAAAAGCCGACTGTGCTAAGAGGGACTAACGCACGCAGGAGATCAGGCTTGCTGACTTGGTTGATGCATGTCATCACATCCCAATTGGGTAGATCGATGCTCATGATGTCAATCACGGAAGTCCGGCGCATCATGTAATCAGGAAATGTTTTATTAAGTGGATGACACATATATATTGCCTGAAATTCGGATTAAAATAGAAAGACTTTGATTTGACAATATTTCCTTGTATATTAGGATTATTAGCAGGCATCCTTAAGAAAGTTTAATTCTTTATCATTAGAGAAACGATAAACTGAAAGAATTAAGGAAACAGACAGAAGTGCTGCACTTGATTGACATAAATAGTGAGGATAGGTTGATTTGCAGTATCAACACGCCATGTCTTATGTCATTGACATGGCAGCTGAAGTGTTCCACGTGGCTGTTTGTCAGATAGTCATGAGATTTGTGATAATCTGGAAAGACTGATTGTTTTCGCCCTAAATCAAGTTGTTACATAATTACATGCTGAGAAGCTGAATCAAACTCCATGTTTCTCCCTGAGCATTAAACATACTTTTCAGCTGTATGATCCCTTACATTATCCAAACAATTACTTCTGCAAATCAATGTTGGAGAGCTTTCTGCTGCAGGCTAATATGACAGCGATCTGCACACGTGATGTATAGATCAATGGTGCTTTCTGCTGCAGTCTAATATTACTGCAATATCACAGCGAACTGCACACCTAAGGTCAAGATCAATGTTGCTTTTTGCTGCAGTCTAACATTATGTCTAGCCGGGAGAGCCACATTTCAGAAATGGCTATTGCCGGTAGAGCCACATTTTTTTTTTAGCTGAGTGCATTTCACCTATTCTAGCGGGTAATTAATTAATCCGATTACCGATACCTTTATATGAGTGTCCCACATTTAAGTTACTAAGCGTGGTGTTCTTTAGAGATACCTTTAAATGAGTGTCCCACATTTAAATTATTAAGCGTGGTGTTCTTTAGAGATACCTTTAAATGAGTGTCCCACATTAGTTGGACTTTGAACGTGCAGCTCACAATGCCGGGACTGATGTATTTCCTGGGACATTAGTTAGAGGGTGTTTCTTTCACTTCACCCAATGTATCTGGAGGAGGGTGCAGAAAGAAGGTCTGGTGATGGTCTATAAGGAAGATGAAGAGGTGAAGAAGCTGGTGAGAAGAGCTGCTGCCCTCCCTCTACTACCTCGTGACAAAGTGGATGATGTGTGGCTTGATGCCATTGCTGACTCTCCTGCTGGCCCTAAAGTGACTGCCTTCATGCACTACGCGACAACCAGTTGGGTTCAAGGAGGCGCCTTCATGCCAGAGATTTGGAACCATTTCGAAAACCAAGGCCACCGTACCAACAATCACCTGGAAGGGTGGCACAACAAGATAAAGAAACTTGCCAAGAAGTGCCACCCGAACATCTAGGAGGTAGTGAAGCTATTTCAGCGAGAGCAGTCACTCAAAGAGGTTGCAGTCCTGAGACTCTCTCACCAGTGGTCAGAACCTTCACGAAGAAAGAAGTACAAGGCAATCGATGCACGTATTGCGTCCCTCAAGATCCAGCTCCTGAACCAACACCTGAGTGAGATGGAATATGCTGACCACGTGGGCGACCTCCTTCATCTGCAGTAATGACATTAAATCCATTATGATATTCATATGCTATTCATATTCATCAATGTAAAGTTTTGATGAATATGTTATCCTTGTGGAATAAAAAATGAGAAAACAAGACTTGTTTTGTTATATACGGTAACCCGTTAGAATCACAAAGCATGTTTTGACAGCATAGCCGCGAAAGCCACATTATACAATCACGCAACCATAACCATTGCCGCGAGAGCCACATCAATTTGGGCTATCTAGTTTCGAAATGTGGCTTTGCCGGCCTGTAACCAACATTACAGCTATATCACAGTGATCTGCAAACAGTCAAGTCAAACAGACTTGCATGAGCAAGAGTCCACACCACCAGGGTATGGCGACACAGCAGGTAGGTGCCACATTGTAACCACCCTGTCACCATGTAAGTTGGTTCTTATGACAAATACTGGTCAATACCACCCATGGAATTACTATGGAACACATATGTCAAATCTGTGGCAATTACAGGAAAAAATATAAAAATATGAGTGAGTGAGTATAGTTTCACCCCGCTTTTAGCAATATTCCAGCAATATCACAGCAGGGGACCCCAGAAAGCAGGCTTCACACATTTTACCCATGTGGAGAATTGAACCTGGTCCTTCAGCGTGACAAGCAAATGCTTTAACTACTAGGCTAGCCACTGCCCCAGCAAGTTAATGGATCGGGTGTCTAGGTTCGGCGACTTGATAGATTGATGTTATCGTATCCTAACTGCATGGAACAATGTTCATAATGTCATTCACAGGATATTAATTACAGAATGGCATCATCATGCTGGAATATTGCTGAGTGCAGCATTGAACAACAAACAAAAACATGTCTTGGCTAACTACAATTCTCACAAACATGTTTGTCTTGATATAAATTTATTTCATATTTACAGATTCTTACAAAATGGTTACACTGACAAATGTGTCAACAATAAATATATTTACACAACTATTTACAGAGATTCCTACATTTATAGATAAGTTTCAAACTTTACAATTCTCATAAATATAAAAAAAATCTACATGGAAGCTGACAGTCAAGGCATCATATTAACTGCTATGCTTGTAAATAAGATATAAGCAGGTCAGCAGCAATAACCGCACATACAGGTCCAACCAAGCACTTAGTCACTCTCCACTATACTGGTACATTACAGAGCCATGCTCCTTCAGAAAGGTCAGCTCATGGTGATATTCATGTGAACAAACAACATTTCATCAAGTGAGGAGTAGTTCATATGTTGCCACATTAAACAGAACTGTGTGCATCAAAATATACAAATCAAAGAAGTTAAAGAACACACAACTTTTTCAAACGACTATAGCTACTCCGTCATGACAAAATATGTTGTTCTTTAACTTCTTTTGAGTAGCATACATGACAATGCTGACATCATGCCTAAAGCAACAAACATGTTAGTTCTGAGATACACCTGGCATCACTGTTTTTCATGGCTGTCTTCATAAAATTTCGAAAACGGAAGACTCACCCAACAATGATAATGCCAGTATACTGATAAATGCGGAAGAAAACTTAATTTGGCAGTAAATACTAACATATATATACCAATCAGTTTTACAAACTTAGCATATCAAAAGTACATGGATTCAGGTCATTTAACTATAACATGGAAGCAATTCTAACTAAATGTCCAAGACACAACAGCTGCTGATGGTGACAGCATACTGTGTGGCCTGCCCTCACTGCTGACAGTGGTGTCTTGCAGTAACACTATTACTCCACATGCTACACTTCCCAGTGAAATCGTCCAGACTAACAAATTTCCGGAATAACAAATCATTGTTATGGAGAAATGTATTTGAAGGAAGGTTGACATCACAATAGTCGTCTGGATACAGGGATAGAAATCTGTACCAGCCCGCCTGTGATGCTAATGCTATATGTATCCTAAGGGCTGGTAGAATCTGTAACAGGTTGTGTGGTGTTCCTGTACGTATTAGTGTTCGAGCAAGTAGACTTCCTAGGTTAATTTCTATCCCTGAAAAGGAATCATTGTTAAGGAGAAATGTGTTTGAATGAATATTAACATTCCTGACAATAATCACCTGGATCCTTGGGTGACCGGACCAGCGGAGTTTTACTGTATCATTACTAAAATTACGAGCATTAACAAGTGATACTCTGCAAAATTTCGTGCATGTCATTGCACACCAACAAACTACCAGGGGGAGGCTGATATAACTGAGTGTCAATGATTATTTTCATATTTTATTTTGACATAACATTGTGTGGGTTTAGGAGAAATTCAATGCTAAAACTGTTCCAAGTGCAGGATACATACTATCTTAACAGTAACCATTAATCATCTGTCAGGAAAAGGTTTGTTCTGTTGTATTAATAGTTTACAGTGACCAGACACTATTCAATACATTAAATAGGTTATCTATTAGAAATTTTGGTTAGTGGCTTTTGGCTCTAGTTTGTCATTCTGTGCACCCACATATTTTACCAATATGTGGTGTTGATGTGGTCATTAGGACTAGGACAGGTAACTCAGGTTGGGTGGGTCGAGTAGGCCCTCGGTACCCACAGGATTACCCGAACTGTGGCTAGTCACATGATATATTGTTTAATGACAACAATTTATCTAAAACTCGATGGTTACACTAAAAGTCACTAATGTTCGCATTTATTTCTGACAATGCATGCATTCCTTCTGACTTTTACATGTTTCAATAAAGATAAAACTTTAGTCAACTTCAGTGTATGCGTGACCAGATTGTTTTGTACGTGTATATAAACACATTTTGCCAGGTCAACAGTCAAACTTGTCCCAATCAAAGAAGTTGTACCTATCTCTTGACACCTAGCTACACCGGCTACCTGGGTAGATTCGGGTAATAGGGGAGTGGGTACCTGGGTAGTATATTTGGACTTGCCCCAGCCCTAGTGGTCATATACAAATTCGACGTCCGACATCACATAACATACCAGCATGGTGGTGGTTTAGATGATATGACATTTCATTTGACCCAAGTAAATACTACAGACCCTATGCTGCTATAGCATCATTCCATCCAATGTCCTCCCTCACAAGCTGTAACACCATGGGCATGCCATTACAAGAGTCAAGCATGTCTCCGGACACTGATCACAGACAGCGGACATAGTACTTTAATACTTGATACAAAACCTATACCTGGCAGCATGTTGTCAGTGTGTGTTAGCTATTTTTATGTGCAATGGCCTCTCTAATCTGTCTGTCCAGCTCTGCAATGATCTTGTCCTGCGTGGTGTAGGCTCCGGTCTTCAGCAGAGTGTCCCGCTCTTCTATCAGACGGGTTATGTGTTCGTCCAGGCTGGAGTCCAGGTCATGGGACTTGTGGCCGTTTATCTGTTTGGGACTATTAAACTGCATGTTGTTGGAGTCGGTTGAAGACTTCAGGCGTTCTTCTTCAATCAGTTTTAATCTGAAATTCATGTATATCTCATGACAAACACCAAGTAACATATTTCAACCTTCTCTCTAACACGGGCAAAATATACAATAATGTTCTGTCAAATATTAAAAAATCATAAGCGGTTTCCCCCTAATATTGACAGATTGACCTTACTTTGTAAACTATAGTTTTAATTGATGTTACTTAATAAGCTGTAGTCTCAAAGTCATCAAACACTGCATACATAATTGACGTAATTCATTGAGCTGTTTGATATTTCTTGACACCAAGAATTGACCACCATACATCCCAACATCAAGACTACACCATACATCCCAACATCAAGAATACACCATACATCCCAACATCAAGTACACACCATACATCCAAACATCAAGACTACACCATACATCCCAACATCAAGAATACACCATACATCCCAACATCAAGTACACACCATACATCCCAACATCAAGATTACACCATACATCCCAACATCAAGTACACGCCATACATCCCAACATCAAGTATACACCATACATCCCAACATCAAGACTACACAATACATCCCAACATCAAGACTACACCATACATCCCAACATCAAGAATACACCATACATCCCAACATCAAGAATACATCATACATCCCAACATCAAGAATACACCATACATCCCAACATCAAGAATACGCCATACATCCCAACATCAAGAATACACCATACATCCCAACATCAAGAATACACCATACATCCCAACATCAAGAATACGCCATATATCACAACATCAAGAATACATCATACATCCCAACATCAAGTACACGCCATACATCCCAACATCAAGTATACACCATACATCCCAACATCAAGACTACACAATACATCCCAACATCAAGACTACACAATACATCCCAACATCAAGAATACGCCATACATCCCAACATCAAGAATACACCATACATCCCAACATCAAGAATACATCATCCATCCCAACATCAAGAATACACCATACATCCCAACATCAAGAATACGCCATACATCCCAACATCAAGAATACGCCATACATCCCAACATCAAGAACACACCATACATCCCAACATCAAGAATACACCATACATCCCAACATCAAGAATAGACCATATATCCCAACATCAAGAATACACCATACATCCCAACATCAAGAACACGCCATACATCCCAACATCAAGTACACGCCATACATCCCAACATCAAGAATACGCCATACATCCCAACATCAAGAATACGCCATACATCCCAACATCAAGAATACGCCATACATCCCAACATCAAGAATTCGCCATATATCCCAACATCAAGAATACACCATACATCCCAACATCAAGAATACGCCATATATCCCAACATCAAGAATACATCATACATCCCAACATCAAGTACACGCCATACATCCCAACATCAAGTATACACCATACATCCCAACATCAAGACTACACAATACATC
Organism: Haliotis rufescens; assembly: GCF_023055435.1. Lineage (NCBI taxonomy): Eukaryota > Metazoa > Mollusca > Gastropoda > Lepetellida > Haliotidae > Haliotis > Haliotis rufescens. Next base: position 70,454,579 of record NW_025963779.1, on the reverse strand, counting down.
CCAACATCAAGACTACATCATACATCCCAACATCAAGAATACACCATAAATCCCAACATCAAGAATACGCCATACATCCCAACATCAAGAATACGCCATACATCCCAACATCAAGAATACACCATACATCCCAACATCAAGAATACACCATACATCCCAACATCAAGAACACACCATACATCCCAACATCAAGAATACACCATACATCCCAACATCAAGAATAGACCATATATCCCAACATCAAGAATACACCATACATCCCAACATCAAGAACACGCCATACATCCCAACATCAAGTACACGCCATACATCCCAACATCAAGAATACGCCATACATCCCAACATCAAGAATAGGCCATACATCCCAACATCAAGAATACGCCATACATCCCAACATCAAGAATTCGCCATATATCCCAACATCAAGAATACACCATACATCCCAACATCAAGAATACGCCATATATCCCAACATCAAGAATACATCATACATCCCAACATCAAGTACACGCCATACATCCCAACATCAAGTATACACCATACATCCCAACATCAAGACTACACAATACATCCGAACATCAAGACTACATCATACATCCCAACATCAAGTACACACCATACATCCCTACATCAAGAATACACCATACATCCCAACATCAAGACTACATCATACATCCCAACATCAAGAATACACCATACATCCCAACATCAAGAATACACCATACATCCCAACATCAAGAATACATCATACATCCCAACATCAAGAATACACCATACATCCCAACATCAAGAATACGCCATACATCCCAACATCAAGAATACGCCATACATCCCAACATCAAGTACACGCCATACATCCCAACATCTAGAATACACCATACATCCCAACATCAAGAATACGCCATACATCCCAACATCAAGAACACGCCATACATCCCAACATCAAGTACACGCCATACATCCCAACATCAAGAATACACCATACATCCCAACATCAAGTACACACCATACATCCCAACATCAAGAATACACCATTCATCCAAACATCAAGAATACATCATACATCCCAACATCAAGAATACACCATACATCCCAACATCAAGAATACACCATACATCCCAACATCAAGAATACACCATACATCCCAACATCAAGAATACACCATACATCCCAACATCAAGAACACACCATACATCCCAACATCAAGTATACACCATGCATCCCAACATCAAGAATACACAATACATCCCAACATCAAGAATACATCATACATCCCAACATCAAGAATACACAATACATCCCAACATAAAGTATACACAATACATCCCAACATCAAGAATACACCATACATCCCAACATCAAGAATACACCATACATCCCAACATCAAGACTACATCATACATCCCAACATCAAGAACACGCCATACATCCCAACATCAAGTACACGCCATACATCCCAACATCAAGAATACGCCATACATCCCAACATCAAGAATAGGCCATACATCCCAACATCAAGAATACGCCATACATCCCAACATCAAGAATTCGCCATATATCCCAACATCAAGAATACACCATACATCCCAACATCAAGAATACGCCATATATCCCAACATCAAGAATACATCATACATCCCAACATCAAGTACACGCCATACATCCCAACATCAAGTATACACCATACATCCCAACATCAAGACTACACAATACATCCGAACATCAAGACTACATCATACATCCCAACATCAAGTACACACCATACATCCCTACATCAAGAATACACCATACATCCCAACATCAAGACTACATCATACATCCCAACATCAAGAATACACCATACATCCCAACATCAAGAATACACCATACATCCCAACATCAAGAATACATCATACATCCCAACATCAAGAATACACCATACATCCCAACATCAAGAATACGCCATACATCCCAACATCAAGAATACGCCATACATCCCAACATCAAGTACACGCCATACATCCCAACATCTAGAATACACCATACATCCCAACATCAAGAATACGCCATACATCCCAACATCAAGAACACGCCATACATCCCAACATCAAGTACACGCCATACATCCCAACATCAAGAATACACCATACATCCCAACATCAAGTACACACCATACATCCCAACATCAAGAATACACCATTCATCCAAACATCAAGAATACATCATACATCCCAACATCAAGAATACACCATACATCCCAACATCAAGAATACACCATACATCCCAACATCAAGAATACACCATACATCCCAACATCAAGAATACACCATACATCCCAACATCAAGAACACACCATACATCCCAACATCAAGTATACACCATGCATCCCAACATCAAGAATACACAATACATCCCAACATCAAGAATACATCATACATCCCAACATCAAGAATACACAATACATCCCAACATAAAGTATACACAATACATCCCAACATCAAGAATACACCATACATCCCAACATCAAGAATACACCATACATCCCAACATCAAGACTACATCATACATCCCAACATCAAGTATACACCATACATCCCAACATCAAGAATACACCATACATCCCAACATCAAGAATACGCCATACATCCCAACATCAAGTACACACCATACATCCCAACATCAAGTACATGCCATACATCCCAACATCAAGACTACATCATACATCCCAACATCAAGAATACACCATACATCCCAACATCAAGAATACGCCATACATTCCAACATCAAGAACACGCCATACATCCCAACATCAAGAATACACCATACATCCCAACATCAAGAATAGACCATATATCCCAACATCAAGAATACACCATACATCCCAACATCAAGAACACGCCATACATCCCAACATCAAGTACACGCCATACATCCCAACATCAAGTATACACAATACATCCCAACATCAAGTATACGCCATACATCCCAACATCAAGAATACACCATACATCCCAACATCAAGTACACGCCATACATCAAGAATACGCCATACATCCCAACATCAAGAACACGCCATACATCCCAACATCAAGAATACACCATACATCCCAACATCAAGAACACGCCATACATCCCCACATCAAGAATACACCATACATCCCAACATCAAGACTACATCATACATCCCAACATCAAGAACACGCCATACATCCCAACATCAAGAATACACCATACATCCCAACATCAAGAACACGCCATACATCCCAACATCAAGAATACACAATACATCCCAACATCAAGACTACATCATACATCCCAACATCAAGAATACACCATACATCCCAACATCAAGAATACGCCATACATCCCAACATCAAGAACACGCCATACATCCCAACATCAAGAATACACCATACATCCCAACATCAAGAATACGCCATATATCCCAACATCAAGAATACATCATACATCCCAACATCAAGTACACGCCATACATCCCAACATCAAGTATACACCATACATCCCAACATCAAGACTACACAATACATCCCAACATCAAGACTACATCACACATCCCAACATCAAGTACACACCATACATCCCTACATCAAGAATACGCCATACATCCCAACATCAAGAATACACAATACATCCCAACATCAAGACTACACCATACATCCCAACATCAAGAATACACCATACATCCCAACATCAAAATACACAATACATCCCTACATCAAGAACACGCCATACATCCCAACATCAAGAATACACCATACATCCCAACATCAAGACTACATCATACATCCCAACATCAAGAATACGCCATACATTCCAACATCAAGAACACGCCATACATCCCAACATCAAGAATACACCATACATCCCAACATCAAGAATAGACCATATATCCCAACATCAAGAATACGCCATACATCCCAACATCAAGAACACGCCATACATCCCAACATCAAGTACACGCCATACATCCCAACATCAAGAATACGCCATACATCCCAACATCAAGAATACGCCATACATCCCAACATCAAGAATACGCCATACATCCCAACATCAAGAATTCGCCATATATCCCAACATCAAGAATACACCATACATCCCAACATCAAGAATACGCCATATATCCCAACATCAAGAATACATCATACATCCCAACATCAAGTACACGCCATACATCCCAACATCAAGTATACACCATACATCCCAACATCAAGACTACACAATACATCCCAACATCAAGACTACATCATACATCCCAACATCAAGAATACACCATAAATCCCAACATCAAGAATACGCCATACATCCCAACATCAAGAATACGCCATACATCCCAACATCAAGAATACACCATACATCCCAACATCAAGAATACACCATACATCCCAACATCAAGAACACACCATACATCCCAACATCAAGAATACACCATACATCCCAACATCAAGAATAGACCATATATCCCAACATCAAGAATACACCATACATCCCAACATCAAGAACACGCCATACATCCCAACATCAAGTACACGCCATACATCCCAACATCAAGAATACGCCATACATCCCAACATCAAGAATAGGCCATACATCCCAACATCAAGAATACGCCATACATCCCAACATCAAGAATTCGCCATATATCCCAACATCAAGAATACACCATACATCCCAACATCAAGAATACGCCATATATCCCAACATCAAGAATACATCATACATCCCAACATCAAGTACACGCCATACATCCCAACATCAAGTATACACCATACATCCCAACATCAAGACTACACAATACATCCGAACATCAAGACTACATCATACATCCCAACATCAAGTACACACCATACATCCCTACATCAAGAATACACCATAAATCCCAACATCAAGACTACATCATACATCCCAACATCAAGAATACACCATACATCCCAACATCAAGAATACACCATACATCCCAACATCAAGAATACATCATACATCCCAACATCAAGAATACACCATACATCCCAACATCAAGAATACGCCATACATCCCAACATCAAGAATACGCCATACATCCCAACATCAAGTACACGCCATACATCCCAACATCTAGAATACACCATACATCCCAACATCAAGAATACGCCATACATCCCAACATCAAGAACACGCCATACATCCCAACATCAAGTACACGCCATACATCCCAACATCAAGAATACACCATACATCCCAACATCAAGTACACACCATACATCCCAACATCAAGAATACACCATTCATCCAAACATCAAGAATACATCATACATCCCTACATCAAGAATACACCATACATCCCAACATCAAGAATACACCATACATCCCAACATCAAGAATACACCATACATCCCAACATCAAGAATACACCATACATCCCAACATCAAGAACACACCATACATCCCAACATCAAGTATACACCATGCATCCCAACATCAAGAATACACAATACATCCCAACATCAAGAATACATCATACATCCCAACATCAAGAATACACAATACATCCCAACATCAAGTATACACAATACATCCCAACATCAAGAATACACCATACATCCCAACATCAAGAATACACCATACATCCCAACATCAAGACTACATCATACATCCCAACATCAAGTATACACCATACATCCCAACATCAAGAATACACCATACATCCCAACATCAAGAATACGCCATACATCCCAACATCAAGTACACACCATACATCCCAACATCAAGTACATGCCATACATCCCAACATCAAGACTACATCATACATCCCAACATCAAGAATACACCATACATCCCAACATCAAGAATACACCATACATCCCAACATCAAGACTACATCATACATCCCAACATCAAGAATACACCATACATCCCAACATCAAGACTACATCATACATCCCAACATCAAGTATACACCATACATCCCAACATCAAGAATACACCATACATCCCAACATCAAGAATACACCATACATCCCAACATCAAGACTACATCATACATCCCAACATCAAGTATACACAATACATCCCAACATCAAGTATACGCCATACATCCCAACATCAAGAATACACCATACATCCCAACATCAAGTACACGCCATACATCCCAACATCAAGAATACGCCATACATCCCAACATCAAGTACACGCCATACATCCCAACATCAAGAATACACCATACATCCCAACATCAAGAACACGCCATACATCCCAACATCAAGAATACACCATACATCCCAACATCAAGACTACATCATACATCCCAACATCAAGAACACGCCATACATCCCAACATCAAGAATACACCATACATCCCAACATCAAGAACACGCCATACATCCCAACATCAAGAATACACAATACATCCCAACATCAAGACTACATTATACATCCCAACATCAAGAATACACCATACATCCCAACATCAAGAATACGCCATACATCCCAACATCAAGAACACGCCATACATCCCAACATCAAGAATACACCATACATCCCAACATCAAGAATACGCCATATATCCCAACATCAAGAATACATCATACATCCCAACATCAAGTACACGCCATACATCCCAACATCAAGTATACACCATACATCCCAACATCAAGACTACACAATACATCCCAACATCAAGACTACATCATACATCCCAACATCAAGTACACACCATACATCCCTACATCAAGAATACGCCATACATCCCAACATCAAGAATACACCATACATCCCAACATCAAGACTACACCATACATCCCAACATCAAGAATACACCATACATCCCAACATCAAAATACACAATACATCCCTACATCAAGAACACGCCATACATCCCAACATCAAGAATACACCATACATCCCAACATCAAGACTACATCATACATCCCAACATCAAGAATACGCCATACATTCCAACATCAAGAACACGCCATACATCCCAACATCAAGAATACACCATACATCCCAACATCAAGACTACATCATACATCCCAACATCAAGAATACACCATACATCCCAACATCAAGAACACACCATACATCCCAACATTAAATATACACAATACATCCCAACATCAAGACTACACCATATATCCCAACATCAAGTACACACCATACATCCCAACATCAAGAATACACCATACATCCCAACATCAAGAATAGACCATATATCCCAACATCAAGAATCGACTGTACATCCAATACATTTAGTGCTTAGTTTCTCTGCTCTGCCATTCTAAGTACCCTTACTTGTTGAGCTGTATCTCTCTGCTATCCTAAGTACCCTTACTTGTTGAGCTGTATTCTCTCTGCTATCCTAAGTACCCTTACTTGTTGAGCTGTATTCTCTCTGCTATCCTAAGTACCCTTACTTGTTGAGCTGTATCTCTCTGCTATCCTAAGTACCCTTACTTGTTGAGCTGTATTCTCTCTGCCATCCTAAATACCCTTACTTGTTGAGCTGTATTCTCTCTGCTATCCTAAGTACCCTTACTTGTTGAGCTGTATCTCTCTGCTATCCTAAGTACCCTTACTTGTTGAGCTGTATTCTCTCTGCCATCCTAAATACCCTTACTTGTTGAGCTGTATTCTCTCTGCTATCCTAAGTACCCTTACTTGTTGAGCTGTATTCTCTCTGCTATCCTAAGTACCCTTACTTGTTGAGCTCTATTCTCTCTGCTATCCTAAATACCCTTACTTGTTGAGCTGTATTCTCTCTGCCATCCTAAATACCCTTACTTGTTGAGCTGTATTCTCTCTGCCATCCTAAATACCCTTACTTGTTGAGCTGTATTCTCTCTGCTATCCTAAGTACCCTTACTTGTTGAGCTGTATTCTCTCTGCCATCCTAAATACCCTTACTTGTTGAGCTGTATTCTCTCTGCTATCCTAAATACCCTTACTTGTTGAGCTGTATTCTCTCTGCTATCCTAAGTACCCTTACTTGTTGAGCTGTATCTCTCTGCTATCCTAAGTACCCTTACTTGTTGAGCTGTATTCTCTCTGCCATCCTAAATACCCTTACTTGTTGAGCTGTATTCTCTCTGCTATCCTAAGTACCCTTACTTGTTGAGCTGTATTCTCTCTGCTATCCTAAGTACCCTTACTTGTTGAGCTGTATTCTCTCTGCTATCCTAAATACCCTTACTTGTTGAGCTGTATTCTCTCTGCCATCCTAAATACCCTTACTTGTTGAGCTGTATTCTCTCTGCCATCCTAAATACCCTTACTTGTTGAGCTGTATTCTCTCTGCTATCCTAAGTACCCTTACTTGTTGAGCTGTATTCTCTCTGCTATCCTAAATACCCTTACTTGTTGAGCTGTATTCTCTCTGCTATCCTAAATACCCTTACTTGTTGAGCTGTATTCTCTCTGCTATCCTAAGTACCCTTACTTGTTGAGCTGTATTCTCTCTGCTATCCTAAGTACCCTTACTTGTTGAGCTGTATCTCTCTGCTATCCTAAATACAATTACTTGTTGAGCTGTATTCTCTCTGCTATCCTAAATACCCTTACTTGTTGAGCTGTATTCTCTCTGCTATCCTAAATACCCTTACTTGTTGAGCTGTATTCTCTCTGCCATCCTAAACACCCTTACTTGTTGAGCTGTATTCTCTCTGCTATCCTAAATACAATTACTTGTTGAGCTGTATTCTCTCTGCCATCCTAAATACAAATACTTGTTGAGCTGTATTCTCTCTGCAATCCTAAATACCCTTACTTGTTGAGCTGTATTCTCTCTGCCAACCTAAATACCCTTACTTGTTGAGCTGGTTCTTGATGTCCTCCAGCTCCTTTTTCTCGGCCTGCACGACGTCCTTCTCCTCGGCGGCGAGGTAGCGCAGCCTCATGTGCTCCAGTTCCTGCTGCTGCTTCTTGAGCTGCGCCCGCGCCACATCCTGCTCCCGCTGCTTCAGCCGCGCCAGCTCCTTCAGGGCGCGGCCCCACTGCTGCTTGTAGTGCACCTTTGACTTGCTCACTGCATCAAGCTTTCGTTCCAGCTCAACCTGGACAAATAATGGTGGCCTTTTCATATACAGAGTGGACTGGGACTGGACTTGTTACACAACATTGTCCATCCACCAGTACCCTGTTCAACAAAGTTATCTTAGCAGTACAACATTGTAAGGGTACTTGAAAGTATAGGAATTACTCTTAACACAACTATTGTTTTTGGAACAGTGCCGTGTACTATTAGTCTATTAATTGTAATTTTTCTCACGGCCAAAAGAACAGCACTTTACTTGATGAAAACATCAGGCTTAAACTTGGACATTGGAGCTTGGACAATGGTATGTTGTACATGTTGTACTTTCAAATAACAAATACAGAATAACCATGTAACGGCTGCACATCCCCCATCCCACAATAAACAAGAAAACAGCGTTATCACTATCCCCGCCAAAAATGGTGTGAGAGAGGGTAACTCCAAACGATTTTGAAAAGAGACACCACAGTTTTGGTAGAAATACCAAAATATCAAAAGGCACCAGTTTAGCATGTGTTTTCTTCATATGCATAGTAATGCTCCGGAAACAAAGCGAGACAGATGGATGGACGACCAAATGCATGGATGGCACTCATTCCTATATCCCCCTTCTACTCTGAGCATTGTCAACATCTTGGCATATAACCACTATGGAAGAACCCCACAAGCAGATTTGGTGCTGACAAACCAAGAATCACATTTGCACAGGAATCTGTCAAACTCTGCACAGCCAATTGCAATGGCTCAGACAACCTGTCCACAAATGCCTCCTCAACCACTAGAACTGAGTGGAATTTAAGTGAGTGAAAAGGTGTTCAACACCACTCCGAGCATGTTGAGACAGCAACACCTGATTTCAGCAGAAAATGGATGACCACTCTGGTGAAACACACAAGTATGGGAAATGGCGCTGACAGAATGATCAAGGATGATGATGACGATGACAACGACGAAAAGTATTTATAACACGGATCATTAGGAGCTAGCTTCAGATTTGAGCTCATGACCACTGTATCCATGGGACTAAGGGACATAACTCTGTACTGTGGTGCCATTTCCCAAGTCACCCGTGCCGGTCCAGCCAAAGAAAGATATATACATGGTTATAGAAAACATTCAAATCAAAACCCACCTTTTCTAATGTGAGCAAGTTGATCTCTGACTGGAGTCGCACTTCAGGCTTAGTGTTCTGCTGTTCTTTATAAATAGAAAATTCCTTTTCTGAAGACTTGAGCTTCCTATCTCCATCAGCTAACTAAAAGTAAACAACATATTCATATAGCAGTGAATTAACCATAAAACAAATAAAACTGGTCTGTAACATATTTTACTTGAGAGCTTTTACATATCAATGTCTGTGAAGGTATCTAATGCACAACACACAGACGGCAAAAATGTTAATTCTACCTTGAATTTACTAGAACAGGTCCCACTGACCTATGATTTATGTATCAGACAAATAAATAGTCAGGAGGTCAGGCTCTTGGACTTGGCTGGTTGCTTGTTATTGTGGTTCAGGGACACAGCTGATAATATCAATCACTGGTTTGTCAGGTCCAGATTTAGCGTGATTTGACGATTTACAGCAATTTAGCTGGAATACTGCTGACTGTGGCATTAAACAACCAACTGTGGCATTAAACAACCAACTGCCCAGTACAACACCTCACCACTTAGTACAGCCAAGATCTTCCTGTTGTGTTACTATACAATCGTAACACCAACACCATCTCTATTACCTCTTGTTTGTATCTGGACACTAACTCTTCTAATTCTTTTACTTTCATCCTGAAATAGGAAAAGAAACATGCATAAGATGTCAAAGGAGAGAAAGGCAATGTTGTGTTGAGTATGGGGTGAGTGAGTTTGTGTAACGCTGCTTTGAACATATCCTCCATTAGCAACTTCCCACGTTATTTCTCAAGCACCTGAGTGTATTGGATGGCTATATAGCATCATGTTATACAAATCACCCACAAAAAAGAAGGGAAGGGTCCAGGATATTTATCATGATACAGTGGAGATATAGTACACTAGATAATCGACAATGATTGGAACAGTATTTGTGTCATATCACAGGGTGTCAACTTTATGTTGGCGGAAAGCCTGCAGCATTGCAGGTAGTATGTTTACCTTTGTAACCGAGAGAACCTGAGAACAGTTAGGTACAGGGATGACACAGAAAGTATCATAGCCCATGACCAACAGATCCTGTCACTACAGGTGGGTGTCACTATTGGGTGATCAAGAAAACAGCAAAATTAAATAGCATACCTCAGTTTAATTTTATCTACAATTCTTTATTTTCAGTGTTCCTTATTTATTACACAAGCCATATTTACACATTATGATGAGATACACCAACAAACCAGTATGCAAGTGGGACATCAAATGTACATGCAGCATTACCCACTAAACTATCCCACTGAAGTATTGTATTTCACCTCTCTAGATCTACTTTGTGGTCACAGTCCTCCTTGTGTCGATGTGAGGCTTCCTTCATCTCTTGCAGCTTCCTCTCATGGTCACGCTGAAGGTCTGCCCGCAGACGCAAAACCTGACAGAGAGACAAGGACCACAGTATTTAACCAACTACTAACACTGTCTATTGGATATCAGTAAGCTGATCAATGTAGTGAGGGAAATAGTACCTAATACTGGCCATGGCTTCACATGCATATACCCTATCATGTCATGAATTTGAGATGCAGCAGTTAGTGAAGCCAATAGTTAGGGTGAGACAAACCATGCGGAGCCTGACTCCTGTACACATGGTCATGACTATGACATAACTAGAAAGATCACAAAATCTGCATACATTCTTTATGAAATTGTTGTAATATAAACTGACTATATCTTTGCATGCGCAACAGTACCTTCTCTTTCTTAACTTAATTTCACTCTCTATGGAAATAATAATAAAATCTGCATTTGATCTTTTTGTATGTGGGACCACACCCACCTCCTGTTCATTGACAGCAAGCTGCTTGTCTCTCTTCTCCAGGCTGGCAAGGGCCTTCTTCAGCTGCTCCTCATGCAGGGTGTACTCAACCACCTGGGGACAGATGTCAGGTGTACAGTCTCGAAACATGCCCCTCCCTCCCTACTGGCCACATGGGGACAGATTCAGGTGTACAGTCTCGAAACATGCCCCTCTCTCCCCTCCCTACATGCCACATGGGGACAGATGTCAGGTGTACAGGCTAAAAAACATGCCCCTCCCTCCCTACTGGCCACATGGGGACAGATTCAGGTGTACAGTCTCGAAACATGCCCCTCTCTCCCTTCCCTACTGGCAACATGGGTACATGTCAGGTGTACAGTCTAGAAACATGCCCCTCCCTCCCCTCCCTACATGCCACATGGGGACATGTCAGGTGTACAGTCTAGAAACATGCCCCTCCCTCCCTTCCATACTGGCCACATGGGGACAGATGTCAGGTGTACAGTCTAGAAACATGCCCCTCCCTCCCCTCCCTACTGGCCACATGGGGACATGTCAGGTGTACAGTCTAGAAACATGCCCCTCCCCTCCCTCCCTACTGGCAACATGGGGACAGATTCAAGTGTACAGTCTCGAAACATGCCCCTCCCTCCCCTCCCTACTGGCCACATGGGGACAGATGTCAGGTGTACAGTCTAGAAACATGCCCCTCCCTCCCCTCCCTACATGCCACATGGGGACAGATGTCAGGTGTACAGTCTAGAAACATGTCCCTCCCTCCCCTCCATACTGGCCACATGGGGACAGATGTCAGGTGTACAGTCTCGAAACATGCCCCTCCCTCCCCTCCCTACTGGCCACATGGGGACATGTCAGGTGTACAGTCTCGAAACATGCCCCTCCCTCCCCTCCATACTGGCCACATGGGGACATGTCAGGTGTACAGTCTTGAAACATGCCCCTCCCTCCCCTCCCTACTGGCCACATGGGGACAGATGTCAGGTGTACAGTCTAGAAACATGCCCCTCCCCTCCCTCCCTACTGGCAACATGGGGACAGATTCAAGTGTACAGTCTCGAAACATGCCCCTCCCTCCCCTCCCTACTGGCCACATGGGGACATGTCAGGTGTACAGTCTAGAACATGCCCCTCCCTCCCTACTGGCCACATGGGGACAGATTCAGGTGTACAGTCTTTAATCATGCCCCTCCCTCCCCTCCCTACTGGCCACATGGGGACAGATGTCAGGTGTACAGTCTAGAAACATGCCCCTCCCCTCCCTCCCTACTGGCCACATGGGGACAGATTCAAGTGTACAGTCTCGAAACATGCCCCTCCCTCCCCTCCCTACTGGCCACATGGGGACATGTCAGGTGTACAGTCTAGAAACATGCCCCTCCCTCCCTACTGGCCACATGGGGACAGATTCAGGTGTACAGTCTCGAAACATGCCCCTCCCTCCCTACTGGCAACATGGGGACAGATTCAGGTGTACAGTCTCAAAACATGCCCCTCCCTCCCCTCTCTACTGGCCACATGGGGACATGTCAGGTATACAGTCTAGAAACATGCCCCTCCCTCCCCTCTCTACTGGCCACATGGGGACATGTCAGGTGTACAGTCTAGAAACATGCCCCTCCCTCCCCTCCCTACATGCCACATGGGGACATGTCAGGTGTACAGTCTAGAAACATGCCCCTCCCTCCCCTCCCTACATGCCACATGGGGACATGTCAGGTGTACAGTCTAGAAACATGCCCCTCCCTCCCCTCTCTACTGGCCACATGGGGACATGTCAGGTGTACAGTCTAGAAACATGCCCCTCCCTCCCTACTGGCCACATGGGGACAGATTCAGGTGTACAGTCTCGAAACATGCCCCTCCCTCCCCTCCCTACTGGCAACATGGGTGCATGTCAGGTGTACAGTCTAGAAACATGCCCCTCCCTACTGGCCACATGGGGACAGATTCAGGTGTACAGTCTAGAAACACGCCCCTCCCTCCTTACTGGCAACATGGGGACAGATTCAGGTGTACAGTCTCAAAACATGCCCCTCCCTCCCCTCTCTACTGGCCACATGGGGACATGTCAGGTATACAGTCTAGAAACATGCCCCTCCCTCCCCTCCCTACTGGCCACATGGGGAAAGATGTCAGGTGTACAGTCTCGAAACATGCCCCTCCCTCCCCTCCCTACTGGCCACATGGGGACAGATGTCAGGTGTACAGTCTCGAAACATGCCCCTCACTCCCCTCCCTACTGGCCACCTGGACCTCTGTCCCATGATTATGTTCTGACTATCCCCACTCCGTCTATGACTGTTTCCTGACTATTCCCACTCTGTCCCATGACAGTGTGCTTACTATCCCCACTGTCCCATGACAGTGTGCTGAATATCCCCACTCTGTCCCATGACAGTGTGCTGACTATCCCCACTCTGTCCCAAGACAGTGTGCTGACTATCCCCACTCTGTCCCATGACAGTGTGCTGACTATCCCCACTCTGTCCCATGACAGTGTCCTGACTATCCCCACTCTGTCCATAACTGTGTCCTGACTATCCCCACTCTGTCCATTACTGTGTCCTGACTATCCCCACTCTGTCCATTACTGTGTCCTGACTATCCCCACTCTGTCCCATAACTGTGTCCTGACAATCCCCACTCTGTCCCATGACTGCGTCCTGACTATCCCCACTCTGTCCCATAACTGCTTCCTGACTATCCCCACTCTGTCCCATGACTGTGTCCTGACTATCCCCACTCTGTCCCATAACTGCGTCCTGACAATCCCCACTCTGTCCCATGACTGTGTCCTGACTATCCCCACTCTGTCCCATAACTGCGTCCTGACTATCCCCACTCTGTCCCATAACTGCGTCCTGACTATCCCCACTCTGTCCCATGACTGTGTCCTGACTATCCCCACTCTGTCCCATAACTGCGTCCTGACTATCCCCACTCTGTCCCATTACTGTGTCCTGACTATCCCATATCTGTCCCATGACTGCGTCCTGACAATCCCCACTCTGTCCCATAACTGTGTCCTGACTATCCCCACTCTGTCCCATCACTGTGTCCTGACTATCCCCACTCTGTCCATGACTGTGTCCTGACAATCCCCACTCTGTCCCATAACTGCGTCCTGACTATCCCCACTCTGTCCCATCACTGTGTCCTGACAATCCCCACTCTGTCCATTACTGTGTCCTGACTATCCCCACTCTGTCCATTACTGTGTCCTGACTATCCCCACTCTGTCCCATAACTGTGTCCTGACAATCCCCACTCTGTCCATGACTGTGTCCTGACTATCCCCACTCTGTCCATGACTGTGTCCTGACTATCCCCACTCTGTCCATTACTGTGTCCTGACTATCCCCACTCTGTCCATTACTGTGTCCTGACTATCCCCACTCTGTCCATTACTGTGTCCTGACTATCCCCACTCTGTCCCATCACTGTGTCCTGACTATCCTCACTCTGTCCATGACTGTGTCCTGACAATCCCCACTCTGTCCCATGACTGTGTCCTGACAATCCCCACTCTGTCCATTACTGTGTCCTGACTATCCCCACTCTGTCCCATAACTGTGTCCTGACAATCCCCACTCTGTCCCGTGACTGTGTCCTGACTATCCCCACTCTGTCCATTACTGTGTCCTGACTATCCCCACTCTGTCCATTACTGTGTCCTGACTATCCCCACTCTGTCCATTACTGTGTCCTGACTATCCCCACTCTGTCCCATCACTGTGTCCTGACTATCCTCACTCTGTCCATGACTGTGTCCTGACAATCCCCACTCTGTCCCATGACTGTGTCCTGACAATCCCCACTCTGTCCATTACTGTGTCCTGACTATCCCCACTCTGTCCATTACTGTGTCCTGACAATCCCCACTCTGTCCATTACTGTGTCCTGACTATCCCCACTCTGTCCATTACTGTGTCCTGACAATCCCCACTCTGTCCATTACTGTGTCCTGACTATCCCCACTCTGTCCCATGACTGTGTCCTGACAATCCCCACTCTGTCCCATCACTGTGTCCTGACTATCCCCACTCTGTCCATTACTGTGTCCTGACAATCCCCACTCTGTCCATGACAGTGTCCTGACAATCCCCACTCTGTCCCATAACTGTGTCCTGACAATCCCCACTCTGTCCATTACTGTGTCCTGACTATCCCCACTCTGTCCATTACTGTGTCCTGACTATCCCCACTCTGTCCATTACTGTGTCCTGACTATCCCCACTCTGTCCATTACTGTGTCCTGACTATCCCCACTCTGTCCATTACTGTGTCCTGACTATCCCCACTCTGTCCCATAACTGTGTCCTGACAATCCCCACTCTGTCCCATGACTGTGTCCTGACTATCCCCACTCTGTCCCATGACTGTGTCCTGACTATCCCCACTCTGTCCATGACTGTGTCCTCACTATCCCCACTCTGTTCATGTCTCCCTACCTTCTTCTGCAGCAGCACCTCTCTCTCTCGGTCTCTCTTCTTCCACTCCTCTGCCAGTGCACGCATGTAGGCAGCCTCTTTCTGCTTCAGCTTGGAAAAGAGCACACACGCTTATTTCAGCATTTGATGCAATCTAGTGCACTGTAGCTCACATGTTAATATATCCCACATCACAAACTGTATTGCATGCAGCATAGCATAAATATTCTGACATTAGGTATCCACTGTGACCATCTTTCAAAAGGATCAATCTGAGGTTAATTCAAATAAGCAAATGTGAAATGTATTAATCACAATAACATAGATCTCCTAGGAGCTGTTACCTGGTTCTCAAATGCCTGTTCCTGACCTTCCTTCCACATCTCCAGCTCTAAGGCTGCCTTATACTCCGCCGACTCTCTGGGACTCGTCTCCATCCCTCCGCCTGACTCCACTCCACTGGCGGCATAGCCTGATGACAGGCCCTGAACAAAAGCTCATTTCAGTCAACACAGCAACAATCATACTTGCAAATCATATCCATTCTAGAAACACAAACTTAACACTTTTTGGTCATGCTGACACTCAAGGGAGTATAAGTTTAGATACACAGAGGAATATGTGCACTTGTGTCTGCTTAATATCTTTCTGTCTGGTACGGTCATAAAGCAACAGGCGGGTTTCAAATAGAAGTCTCAAAAATTTTTGACAGCCTAACTTGATTACATTGAAACAGTTGACTTACTTGACTCTCTGATGATGGTATCACAGGTTGTGTGGGCAGAGGCCCCCAGTCCTCCAAGCTCAGGACTGTGCTGATCTCAAACATACAGGCCGACTTTCTGGAGAAGAGAACAGCATCCTGACATTAGTATGTGGAGTACAGGTAGAAAATCAGCTTAGAAATAGGACCACTTCTGGAATGCTGCAGGTCTTATTATTATCCGTGAAGTCACAACAAGCTACCTCCACATGGTTGGTTGGTTGGTTTGTTGTTTAATGCCGCACTCAGCAATATTCCAGCTATATGACGGCGGTCTGTAAATAATCGAGTCTGGACCAGACAATCCAGTAATTGATATCATGAGCATCGATCCACTCAATTGGGATCGATGACATGCATCAACCAAGTCAGCAAGCCTGACCACCCGATCCCGTTAGTCACCTTTTACGACAAGCATAGTTGCCTTTTTACGTCAAGCATGGGTTGCTGAAGACCTATTATACCCCGGAATCTTCACGAGTAACCTCCACATGGAACACCTCCACATGAAGGTATGACAGAACCCAGATTGCAACTCAAGGCATCATAAAGAGCAGAGGTTTAAATGGGGCTGCTTAGTCATCACTCCTTATTCTACAGAACAGAAAAAACATGGCACTTACCCATCCACACTGGATGCTGCTATCCTGTCACTATATTCCTGTCTCCAGCCACTGCCCCCTGTATTGTTCTGAAATATTAATAGAGTGTGTGCATGAGAGGTAGGTATTACCCCATCGATAGCAGTATTGTACCAATATTATATCATGGTCTTGCTATAATAAGCACTGTATACTAAGTGTGGTGCTGTGCAGTGTTTGTTATTAAGGGGGATTCTTCGGGTTCTTTAGATTTGCATGCTGCAATATTTGAATCTAGGGACCCCTAAACCTTCACTTTAAGCCACTTACCATCACTTTTGACTTGTCCACTGTAATGATCTGTCCAAGTGGCAGTCTGGCCCCACCCAACAGAATGTCTTTTGACAATTGCCGATCTCGATGCCAAATCTCTACTATAAGAGGAACTCTGAAACACAGACGAAAAAGGCATAAAGTAAGCAGGAATAGACGACCAGGTCCACAGCATGACATACCAATCACTAGGGCTGTTACGATTCACTTGTGTATTCGGTGAATCGAACTGTATCCATTCAATGAATTGAATTCGTTATTCGTGGCCACTAGAATTGAATATTTATGAACATGCAATCATGTGCATTTACATAAAAATATCCATAAGAACATATTATATGCATAGATTTCTTCAAAAGACAACACTCTTATACTATTTAATCTGACAGTATTGTGGTCACTGGTCATTGTCGCATTTGAGCAGATACTAGCACCTGGATAAGTGCAGTATAGAAATTTATAATATATTAATAATTAACAAACCATGTCATATATTTTGTTGCTTCACTGAACATAACAAACAATACATGAACTGCTGACTTGTTATTGTATTCGTGAATTAATATTCGTATTCGTTTCACAATATTCGTGACATGAATTGTATTCGCCTCATAGTGTATTCGTTGCAGCCCTACCAATCACGATGACAAGGGTTTGTGTAACTGCAGTTTGAGAGAAAACAAGTAGTACTTTCAGATTTTCACTTTTTTTTTCAGAACAAGCAGCCTAGTGGGCAATGTCCTAACCTAGTAGGACTGTAAGATCAAGAGGGAAGTACGAATATACTGAAACAAAAGACCAGAGGAACTACACCACTGGAGTAACTGGAGTAACTGAAGGAACAATACTACAGGACTCACTGGAGGAACAATACTACAGGACTCACTGGAGGAACAATCTTACTTTACCCACTGGAGGAACAATACTACAGGACTCACTGGAGGAACAATACTACAGGACTCACTGGAGGAACAATACTACAGGACTCACTGAAGGAACAATACTACAGGACTCACTGGAGGAACAATACTACAGGACTCACCGGCGGAACAATACTACAGGACACACTGGAGGAACAATACTACAGGACTCACTGAAGGAACAATACTACAGGACTCACTTGAGGAACAATACTACAGGACTCACTGGATGAACAATACTACAGGACTCACTGGAGGAACAATACTACAGGACTCACTGGAAGAACAATACTACAGGACTCACTGGAGGACAAATACTACAGGACTCACCGGAGGAACAATACTACAGGACTCACTGGAGGAACGATAGTACAGGACTCACTGGCGGAACAACACTGCAGGACTCACCGGAGGAACATATCCTGCAACTGCTGCAAAGGGCAGGCAAAAGAAAAGGCACAGAATGACTGTGGGAGGAGAACTTCCATCCCCTTCCTGATCTCCACTGGAGGGTTGGTCAGTACAGGAGATGCCACCCCAAAGAAGGGATAGGAATACCTGCAACAAACATTACATTATAACAAACAAACAAAATATCTTAATTAATGAGTATGGCATATAAGTGTTTATACTTATATTTTATGATATTAGGTAATGAAACAATTCTACATTATCATGATTATGGTGTCACTTACTTAAGGTAAACATTATTGGTGTGTGTGGAGATATGGTCACGGATGCTGCGAAGGTCGATGGAGAAGATGAAGTGGTGCGACTGTGCCGGAATGCTCACATGATGCTGTGTGGTGCTGTCGGAAATTGGGGTTGCTGGACATAGAGGAAAAACACTCAACTTCAATATAAGAACAGGGCACCTCTTTTAATCTCTCTTCTGTGTCAGTTACACGTCCAATAAGATGTACTCCACTCAGTCGCCTGGGTGCCTATCTTAACCACAAATTCCAACAGAGTAGTATGATATCTGATGTGCTTCCTCAGCCTCATCAAGAAATACTGAATGGTTTATGAAGCTCCACAAAATGAAACCCTCATATGAAGCAAACATTTTGCCTTTGAAATAAAAAATAATAATTCAAAATTCACCACTAGCCAGATGTGTATACAAAGTTTCACAAAGAAATAATAACGAACTGATTTTTTTAACTTAATGAACAATAACATGTAACCATTTGGTCAAGTTCACTGCGAGCAGGCCAGCGAAGCCAGTTTGAACCTATTTGTAAATTGCGTCACTCCGAAGACCCGGATTCGATTCTCGACATGGGGATTCTCGTTTTTAAACCTGTCCTCCATTTTCCGGTGTCCCCCGCCGTGATATTGATGGAATATTGCTAAAAGCGGCGTAAAACCATACTCACTCACTCACTCTTTGTAAATTGACCAAAGTGGAACCAGGGTTGAGTACAGAGCTTATTTTCCAAACCCAATTAGACACTGAAGTAAAGTGACTATTCCGCATTGCATTTTATCATATACCCATCAATGATATGAGGTATTTCACATGTGCAATAGAGCCAACATGGAGACGGTCATATCACAGGGGGAGTGATAACCAGACAGGTATTACACCCACTGTCAGGCTGATATGACAACTCAATGCATTTTGAATGGGAGATCGATATAAGCCCAGGTGGTAAAAAATTAGAGTAATATCCCTTGGTGTGTCGTCTGCTCGGCAAGCTTTCCCGTGACAATGTCTTCCAAACAAGTTGAACAGAATTATGCAACTAGATCTTGGACAAAACTGAGGACAGATTTAAGTGAGTGAGTGAGTGAGTATGGTGTTACGCCGCTTTTAGCAATATTCCAGCAATATCAGGGCAGGGGATACCGGAAAATGGAGGACAGGTTTAAAAACGACACGGACAAAAAGGTTTTGTGAACAAAATGAGAAATAAGAATACAGTACATAAAACCAACAGCGACATAAAACTATTCAGAAATTATCTTACGGACATACACAAAATTTAGAGATGTTTTATGCATGAATACATTTTATTATTTGATATTATGGTATATGATAAAAAATTTATTAAATGGCAGTTTTTATACCATACCCGATATCCGCTCGAGAGGCGAAGGTATAATATGAAAACTGACATGTAATAACCTCTAAATACATCATCAGAACAGAAAGGATATCAGCGATTTTGTATCAATCAGTCCCTACGCTATGCTTTTGGCATTGATAATGAAAATCTTATTTGGTCTGCATGAGCTGCCATGAAGTTGCTGTCATTGTTGGCATTCGTTAATCAAAGACATTGATCACAGCCATGTGACTCAACAGAAAGAAATTGTTTTATCAAGGGAAGACTATATTTTGAGGGCACCGTCTTCATCATTAAGCAAAATGTTCATCAAAGATCATCAAAGAGATCTCATCACTGGCATGATCACAGCGAATCTGGGATTTGAACATACAATCATAGGATTCTGGCGTACCTGCACTGTGCAATACTTTTGTTGCAGGATACTGGTTCCTGTCTGGCTCCACACTACCAACAGGGGGCGCCACCTCACCACTCGACTGTTTACCTGAAACATAGGAAACATGTACCATCCAGGAATCACTTTATGCAAAATGATCAAAGATTATTTCCATCAATACCAATTGAAAGCCTTCCCAAAACAATTACTTTTGTTAACACCATCAGACCTTGCAGAAAAGAAATATTTTTTACCATTGTTGTTCTGCTCTTCCCCAAGGTCACTGACATTGTCAGGTGTATTTTCATCCTCAAATGTTTCAGTGTAGTCATCCTCATCTCTCTCCCTCTCTTTGGCCTTGACCTTCACCTCTTCTGGCCTTGGCTTTGTCTGAGTCACCTTTGGCCTCTCCTGCTGTGCAACCCCAGCATGTGTTGGGCTATGACGGTCAGCATGCCCCTTCAAGATTGGTGATGCACCAACACTTCTCAGACCACCACCAGCTGGTGTGTCCTTTACAGGAGTCACTGTAGCCTGAAATAAGCACCCCGGACACTTAGGTAATACACAAAGGTAGGTTGCTTATTAAAGTCATACTCTACAAGTTAGAATTATTTTCAGAGATCGAGCAGAAGTGAAAAAAGTTCAAATGTCAACAACAAAAATATTCAGTAATAGTTAAAAGGCAATTATATACTCCATCTACACTGCTGTTTTCTGCAAAAAAGTATCTGTCTTAAAATCACATAGCAGTTAGCCAATCATGCATGAGGTTGTTTCAGCTGATCCTGCCTTGTCACAAACTTTTAATATTAATCTCATTATTATGATAATCATATCAAAAATCCATTTATTTGAGGGTGACACATCGCTGGTTCTGAAGGAAACAACCTGAAACTATACTGCTGCCTATCTTACCATGTCCTCCTTCCTGAGAACCACTGACACACCCACATTAGGGGTGAGATCAGAAGCCATCGGGGGCAGCTGCTGTTTGGTTTTGTTAGGTGGGATCAGCTGAAAACAGAAGACTTCATGTAACATTTATGTCAGTGACAGGTCAAGGGGCACTGAACACAGAAGATACCCTGATAGGCCTAACAGAGACGAGCATGCAGTCTTGGTGCCGGTAGGACTTCAGATGAAGGAAAAGAGATGTGAGTGAGTGAGTTTTGTTTTACGCCGGTTTAAGTAATATTCCAGCAATATCACAGCGAGGGAAACCAGAAATGGGCTTCACACATTGTACCTATATGAGGAATCGGTGAGGAGAGTGTGAGAGTATGGTTTTAAGCCACTTTTAGCAATATTCCGGCAAAATATCACGGCGGGGGACACCACAAATAGGCTTCACACATTGTACCCATGTCAGGTATTCAACCCGGGTCTTCGGCGCAGCATTTCAAGATGATCATGAAAAAAGCAGGAAATAAATTTTTTAGTCCAGTTTTCGATCACCAAAACAAAGAAGTGACATTGTCTAGATATCGTATTGTTTGAATGGTGGTATAGTTACCTGGGATTATAGATTTAGTGGCACTTATTACTGCTAAAGAGAGTTCAGTTTGTAATTTCATGTCACATAATTATTTCGAAATAGTCATGAAATATGACCTAATTGAAAATCTTGTATGTTCACTGAAATAAATATATTACTTATATAAGTTGTAGCAGTATCACAAGATTATATGTAGTTTTATGCATCCAATGTTAGGCTTTAGTTTTGAATAAATTTCATACTTAGTAATACTGATTTCAGTTTCAAGAATTTCATGATGACTCAGAAATATATAGTAAATACTTCTTGTATAATTACAAGGTAAAGCAATATATAAGGGCATGACACTCCCTATGGTGAACCAAGCTTGACACTGCTCTGCATCTAACTATAGCATTACACTGTATCTTTAATGCAAAGAAGATACCCAGCAGAATTACTTACAATTACTAGTGAATTGCCTATAATTACTCAGCATTATTGAAATAGTGACAAAGATTTTTACTTACTTTTGATAAAATTAGTAAAATCTAAATACTTTTTACATTTGTATACTTATCCTGCATTACTCCTTAATGCATTCACTGCTTACTTACGACAACTAGAAGGACAGCGCTGCGAAGGTCCTGGGTGAAGAAATAAAGTTGTTGTTCTCAAGTCCCAATCAGTGGCCTTCCGTCGCTGTCCTGTGACCTTGATGACACCTAAGGTCATCTTCACATCACTGCCTGTCGCCCAAGCTCTTAGAAAAACATACTTTTGAGGTTTCTGAAGCCAAAGTGGGGAGGCAAGTCTTACGACGGGTGGGCCTTAAGCGTAGTAATGCAGGATAAGTATACAAATGTAAAAAATATTTAGATTTTACTAACTTTTTTACGTATCCTGCATTACTCCTTAATGCATCTGTATCGGACGGTTTGGAGGTGGGTAAACCTTCAGAATACAGAAACCTCAATAATTCACACCCTGCAATACGACACCAGTTGGTCGATAAACCGTGAAGCGGAAAAGTTCAGATAAAAACGCCATTACGGTAGGGTTGTTCAAAAATCAAAAAGATTGAACATAGGAATTAAAGAGAAATTCCCTATACACGCTTAGTAATAAAGAAAATATTAGCTATTCAGCTAATTCTTTACTTACTGCGTCATAGAGCCGTCGCTGACAAACAAGATTGTCTAATATTCTTCCACTGGTGGCGACTGAGTGACTGCACATGGAAGTTGAGTGGCTCTGTATAGGGCGAGTTCATTATTTGCGTCAGGGGTTGGCAATCTGCAGGATAACAACCAGAGGGCCAAACTTTGAACGTCTTCGACATCCTCGAGAGCCCCAACGCGAAGGTTATGAGTAACGAAAATATGTGTCGAATCTCCAGAAATATCCTTTCGTGATTGTTCCAAAACCACAATTGCCGTGTTGAGCCCTGGTAAGGCTGACACCTTGAGATCTTGAGGGTAATTCGCTCTCGTGATGATCTCGTAGGCCTGAAGGATTACTGCGCGATTATGCGACTAACTTCTGTCGTGGACGAACCACGCCTAGTCTTCGAGCGTCGAATGAAAACTCGAACTGCTCGCACCGAGCCAAGGAGAACTTCACCATGTACGATTCCCACAATAGTCGATATCGGTGGGATGGTGAAGGAACGGTCGGGTTGGCCTGGTAGTAGATTTTAGCAATAAAATCCAAGCATAACCCTAGATGTCTCGTTCCGTGCGTCCCATGCTCAAAATGGATCCGGGTTGAGTCGATCACATGTAGTTCGCTCACCCGTACCGCCATTGCTAATGCCAAGAGAAACCATTGTTTCCTTGGTGAGGTCCAAGCTCCTCACAGCGATAGCCCGTTCGCGGAGCTCTCTATACTATACCGAGAGTGTAACGAGGTGTCACGCGCTGGGAAGGAGCTTGAAAATGAGGATGCAATGAGGGGCTCGAAGGGGGCCCTCGCAAACCTCGAAGTACCACATTCAAGTCCCAATCAGGTGGGTGGAACTTGGCCTTCTGATCCTCAAGCCTGAATGAACATAATATGGCCTGTAGTCCCGTGACCTTAATCACATTGTGATTTTCCGGAAACGGCCAACACTAGGATAATTGCAGCCAATTACGTAGTAATGGTGCTACCTTCCAAGTGTTTTTGGGTACGCAATGTAGGAGGTATTCCTCTAGGAATTGTGACGCAATCGTAGGGTCTTTATTCTTTTCTTCCCTGTAAAAAGTCTCAAGTGATCCCCACTTGTCATCGTCGTCTCTGGGAGAGTAACGATGAACTAAAGCTATAGCTTTGCTGCCCATGTCGAAATAACCCTTCGCACTTAAACGCCTTTTAAAGACGAACCATGCGTGCAGACGTTGGGTGAGGCAATTTTCTGTTGAGGGTGGATGAGTAGGTTGGACCACTGTGAGAAGGGTAGTGAATCATTTTAGATTTTTCCAAGCTTGACGAACTACCCTCTCGCCGGTTACCAGGGTGCGACCAAAGGAGAGATCGAGATACCTTGTCTCCTTGATCCCCTGTATCACCTTTGGAAGTAAAAGTGATGGCAGAAAAGTGTTAGTTTTTTGCCCTTCCCAAGTGATACTGAACTCGTCCACCGCCCAAGTCTGCGGATCCGGCAACGGGGAGATATACGTCATGAGTTGGTGGCCTAGGCAAGTAATAAACAAGTCAATGTTTGGTTGCCTGAATTCCTGAAGCAGTAACTGGAATGCTTCTGTGAGAAATTTCCACTCGGTGGGAGCCACCCTGTCTGGACGTGATAAAGTATCGGCCAGTATGTTTCTACTTCCGGGGATGTGCTGAACTATGAACTTTAGTCACAGCCCATCCACTAGATGGAACAAATCTGAATGTTCTTAGAAGTAGAGAGTGGGAGTGTGTTGTTCCCCGATTGCACAGGCACCACACCGCAGTGCTGTTGTCTGTGGATATTGCGAGTCGGGCTAACTGTAGTTGATTCTGCCAATGTGATATAGCCAGAATTAAAGCTTCCAACTCCAAGTTGTTTATGTGCCACTTCCATTGAGCGCCGGGCCATAGCCCTGAGCTTATCTGGTCTTGTAAGTGAAGACCCCACCCCTGTAAGGGGACGTCCACAAATAGGTGTGTATTCGGGGAAAACCCGAATAAAGAGACTCCGCAGACATTCAACGCCACAAATTGAGGCAAGGCTCTAGCTTAGTCGGTAGAGTGATTGCCTTGAGTGGATCCTGACTCCTGATGTAAGGGTTCAGGAAAAAATTGAAGTGGTCACAGTTGTAAGCGGCCCATGCTAGTTAACTCCTGTGCCGAGGTGATTAACCCTAGCAACTCTTGCCACTGGCGAAGTGTGCGTGGTTGGTGTAGAGTAGACAAGTATTTGTCACAGAAGTGACGAAATGTCCCCCGCCTGTATATACACCATAGTACCAAATATGAAGACAATCCAGCGATTAGTTCTTGAGATATCGCGGCAACACGGTTTTCCAACTCCAAAAGCAGATTTGCCTGCTGTGAGCTTGAAAATGTGGTCAAGGTCACCAAAACCGACTGGTGTCTGCGGTGTCTGTATATACACCATAGTTCCAAATATTAAGACAATCCTGCGATTAGTTCTTGAGATATCGCGGCAACACCGTTTTCCAACTCCAAAAGCAGATTTACCTGCTGTGACCTTGAAAATAGGGTCAAGGTCACCAAAACCGACTGATGTCTGCGGAGTCTGTATATACACCATAGCTCCAAATATGAAAACAATCCAGTGTTTAGTTCTAGAGATATCGCTGCAACACCGTTTTCCAACTCCAAAAGCAGATTTGCCTGCTGTGAGCTTGAAAATGGGGTCAAGGTCACCAAAACCGACTGGTGTCTGCGGTGTCTGTATATACACCATAGTTGCAAACATGAAGACAATCCTGCGATTAGTTCTTGAGATATCGCGGCATCACCGTTTTCCAACTCCAAAAGCAGATTTGCCTGCTGTGACCTTGAAAATGGGGTCAAGGTCACCAAAACCGACTGGTGTCTGCGGAGTCTGTATATACACCATAGTACCAAATATGAAGACAATCCAGTGTTTAGTTCTTGAGATATCGCTGCAACACCGTTTTCCAACTCCAAAAGCAGATTTGCCTGCTGTGACCTTGAAAATGGGGTCAAGGTCACCAAAACCGACTGGTGTCTGCGGAGGCTGTATATACACCATAGTTCCAAATATGAAGACAATCCAGAGATTAGTTCTTGAGATATCGCGGCAACAAACAGGTGGGACGTACGGACGGACGTACGGACGGTCGTGAATACTATATCCCCCGCTTCGCGCTTTCGCGCGGCGGGGGACAATGACAAAATAAGTAGAAACTTGTGCCATCTGTCCCTCGGTACAGATAGGATATCCTGGTCTGTCTTGAACAGGTCTCCTATGAATCAATAGGAAGGAGAATACTCCCGACTTCGCCTCGTTGATTGTCTATCCCAGTTATTGACATGTGTTGATGATACAGTAGATCGCCCTCCATCTACGACTCGAACCAAGTGTTCATCACGTGTAGATAGTTATTGGCTTCATTTCTCCTGTAAATAGCCATAAGTGTCACTGACATGTCAAATGGGAAATACTACCATTGGTAGTGAACCCCAATGAACTGGACCTGAAATGTCTACGGTTGGGATGGATAGTCGAGACTGATCAAGAATCAAACGTTCGTTGAACACAGAGATTGTGGATCATTCTCATCTTGTCTGGGTCCTTCATGAGTACCAGGTAGGTGTGAGGATAAAACCCCGGTGTAAAGACTGGGTTGTGAACCCACTCTACAGCTCTTCTTACCAACTGTATGTCTATGTTGGATTTTCCCAATCAAACTGTGGTCAACGGTGGGGTTATCTCTACCCGTATACGGACACCATGATATAGTGCGATAAGTACTAAATCGTCCTTGAGACTTGTCTCTGCCACTCCCTTTCTCAGTAAGGGAATGCTGGTCTTCCCTGAGAAACGCGCGTCTAGGCTTATAATTCCCTAACTTGCCAGCCCGCTTGGACTTTCCAAGCTGTTTGGGAACTTGATGTGCGTGTCTGCGATCTGTTCATTGAACAGGGGAGTAGATTACCAAGGTTGACGTAAAAGACTGCCCTTGAAACCAGCATCTCAGTTGGAAACGCTATAAAATCTTGGGTGTAACGCTAATCTCCGTCAGAACGGTCTCAAGATGAATTTTCCTGTGGTCAAACTGACGCTTGTAGGAAAAACACCATAGTTTGGAAGTTATCTAATCAGATAGGGTTATCCTCTAATAGATTCTGATCCACTGCAAACATTGACGATATTGGTCGCTTAAATGACGGAGCAAATGTGAGTTTTGGAGAAGTCTTCCTCCAATGACCTCGTGGTGTCCCTCTTATTTACCCTGTTATCAGGGGAGGGTGTTACTGACACGAGATGGTCTGCTTCCCAATTGGGTACATGTGCTAAGCTGATCATGTGCCGGTTACGTAACCGAGTACACTGTAAGCCTTTGGCTAACGTCATTGTAGAGACCTTGATTAGTACGCAGACGCTGCGCTCAGCGCAGGTCTGGAATGTTGGAACAGCGCTAAGCTGATCGTGCGACACTTGCATAATAGGAGCGCTTGGGTAGCAGTCAGACGCTGCGCTCGGCGCAGGTCTATGCTGGATATGTTGGAACAGCGCTAAGCTGATCGTGCGTCGCTTGCGTGATAGGAGCGCTTGGGTAGCGGTCAGACGCTGCGCTCGGCGCAGGTCTATGCTGGATATGTTGGAACAGAGCTAAGCTGATCGTGCGTCACTTGCGTAATAGAAGTGCTTGGGTTGTAGTCAAGTGCTGCGCTCGGCGCAGATAAATCAGACACAAAGCTCAAAAGTATTGACTGGATCAAGGCTTGCGTCTAATCTACCCCCATCATAGCATCTTGATACGCTGGTGCTGTCGCCGACGTCACAGATTAACATACATGTATCTGGAAGTGTCCGGCGGCTGAAAAAATAGGAGCAGTGACGATACTCACAAAATCCTCCTGTATTGTTGATTTTGGTGGATGGTGTACTTCTGCAGTCACAGGCGTCATAATACCTGCCGATAACAACGGTTGGGTGGTAATGACCGCACCATGTCATTCGCTATTCTGAGATAGTGACATTCCTCTTGTCTCACGACGGAATAACTGCAAAATATGATTGTGAGTAATTTGCTTTTATATAGTAAACTCATTGGATTAGAGATTTACACAAAAATTACATTTTGAATTTTGGCGAGCACATCCACGTGCATGCCTAGGACCGTGGATAAAGAGCTTTGGGCGATTATTCCACGACAATATGTACACCACGCAAACATAAATTACGCAATTAAACCATTGAAGAAATGGTACTGGAAGAATGCTGTAGAATTGAACAGTAATCTATCGGCAAAAATACGAATTGCAAGGGTATACAAAAATTTTATATACGCAATTCAATGTAAACCAAGGCTATTTACATTTAGAGATTGGAGAGCACATCTGCGCGCAAACCAACCAACGTGGATGATAATCTTTGTAAGGTTTTTTCCACGACAATTAGTACAATGCTCAAAGGTATGTTACGCAATTAAACCCTTGTTGATGAGACAATACTGGAAGAGTGTCGAAGAATTTGAACACTAATCTATCGGCAAAATTATGAGTTGCAAGGGTATACAATATTTTTGTATGCGCAACTCAGTGTAAACCAAGGGTATTTATATTTTCATTTAGAGTTTGGAGAGCACATCTGCGTACAGACCAAACAACGTGGATGATAATCTTTGTAAGATTTTTCCCACGACAATTAGTACCACGCTCAATCATAAGTTACACAATTACGCCATTGTTGATGAGGCGGTACTGGAAGAATGCCATAGAATTGAACCATAATCTATCGGCAAAACTACGAGTTGCAAGAGTATACAATAGTTCATATACGCAACTCAATGTAAACCAAAAAGACCAACAAAAAACTATTTAATCGCATAAACATAGGTACGCAATAAAAGAATTGTTGATGAAGCGTGACTGGAAGAAAGCCGTAGATTTGATATTAATCTATCGGCAACCATATTTTTAACGAGTTGAAAAAGTATACAATAATTTGAGTATACGCAACTCACTGTTACGCCAAAGCTAGTAGTATTTAAGAACATAAGAATATGTTATACAAACGTAGCTGAGAATTGTAAACAAGATGACTACCTTGGCAGGCAAACGATTGTAACACAATTCAAAATGGCGGCGATCAACAATATTTTGGCGGGAAAAAAGACAAGAGTCTTCACGCCTAATTATTTCACATAAAACTACACAACATGGTGAAAGTAATATGAAAAGAATACATCACCCATCGCAGATCAATTTTTAAGATTGTAGACAAACTGAAGGTCTAAAATTAATCCAAAAGGAGAGCTCCGCTTGGACACGTCCTAGCTGTGCTGCTACAAGCAGTGATGTGAAGATGACCTTAGGTGTCATCAAGGTCACAGGACAGCGACGGAAGGACACTGATTGGGACTTGAGAACAACAACTTTATTTCTTCACCCGGGACCTTCGCAGCGCTGTCCTTCTAGTTGTCGTAAGTAAGCAGTGAATGCATTAAGGAGTAATGCAGGATAAGTAAAAACATTTACTAATTATAAATATTTTTTAGGAATTTACTTTTTTCAGTGTTAAAAATCATTTCATCAGGGCTCCTGAACTTTCTGAAGCACTAGTTAAAATATGACTTAGTACTTGTCCTCGAGTCTTGTACAAGAGATACTTACCTGGAAGGCTCCATCTATGGTGACTGGCTTCATGTAGATCTCTGTGCTGCCTTTCTTGATGAGGGAAGCTAATGGAACCTCGCAACTGCCTAGAGACTGATCACCGCAGCACAGGTGAATCTGCAAATGGTAGAACATTTTCCATAGGGCAGTTCCAGTAAAGTGAGTGAATATTGTTTTGTGCCACAATCAGCACTCTTACAGCTTTATCATAGCAAATTGTGAAAATTCAAATCTGAACCAAACAAGGTGGTGAGGTCAAATGGGGTTAAACATTGCATCCAAGATTATTGCACTTATATAGCGACATGCATGCACATGTATATGTGTGTGTGTGGCTGCTTGTACTAGTCTGGACGGATGCTGATTTAAAGTGCTAGCACACTGAGATACCATGCCGCAGTTTAACATGAATACCCCACTCAGACACAGTCTACTGATTCTATAATCACAAGAGCCAGTTAGTAAGCTATTGGATGGTGAAAAGATTTTATAATCACAAGAGCCAGTTAGTATGCTATTGGGTTGCGAAAAGATTCTATAATCACAAGAGCCAGTTAGTAAGCTATTGGATGGTGAAAAGATTCTATAATCACAAGAGCCAGTAAGTAAGCTATTGGGTGGCCAAAAGATTCTATAATCACAAGAGCCAGTTAGTATGCTATTGGGGGACGAAAAGTTTCTATAATCACAAGAGCCAGTTAGTAAGCTATTGGGTGGTGAAAAGATTCTATAATCACAAGAGCCAGTTAGTAAGCTATTGGATGGTGAAAAGATTCTAAAATCACAAAGGCCAGTTAGTATGCTATTGGGCGGTGAAAAGATTCTATAATCTTAAGAGCCAGTTAGTAAGCTATTGGGTGGTAAAAAGATTCTATAATCGTCATAACCAGTTAATATGCTATTGGGTGGCAAACAGTTTCTTTTGTATCACCCTATGCATGTTAATAAGTGTACCAGACCTCCTCCGTGGAGCAGAAGATCCAGGGTTCGATTCCCGGCCATGTCATACCAAAAGACATTAAAAGATGGTACTTGTTGTTACCCTGTCTGGACTGGCCGACTCGGGAGTCAGTATACTGTGTCTGAGTGGGGTAGTCATGTTAAACTGCAGCATGGTAACTCAGTGGGCTAGCACTATAAATCAGCATCAGTCCGGACTAGCACAAGCAGCCACACACATACATGCACATGCATGCACGTCGCTTTGTAAGTGCAATAATCTTGGCATGACATTAAACCCCATTTGACCTCACCAGCTTCTTTGGTCAATTGGGTGGTGAACAGATTCTATAATCACAAGAGCCTGTTAGTAAGTTATTGGATGGTCAACAGGTTCATAATAACTTAGATTATAGAATCTTTTCACAATCCAATAGCATATTAACTGTCTCTTGTGATTACAGAATATTTTCACCATCCAATAGCATACTAACTGTCTCTTGTGATTACAGAATATTTTCACCATCCAATAGCATACTAACTGGCTCTTGTGATTATAGAATCTTTTCACCATCCAATAGCATACTAACTGACTGTTGTGATTATAGAAGGACACATACTAAGGTGTAGACAGGTCTAGACTGTACGTAATGGTAGTGACCTGTATGCCTGGCTGGCTGTGGAAGAAGACCCTGAGTGCATCCACGCTGCTCCGTAGTCTCACGGACGCCCGCTCGGCAGGAAAGCTGGGGTTGATGAGGTCTGAGAAACTCTCGTTGGTCACATCATTACCCAGGAGTGAGTAGTAGAAGAAGTAGCCACCACTAGCAGGCAGTGGCAAGGTGCTCGGAATCAACTGGAACACAATATCATGGGTGTTACCGTAGACTATCTACATCAACACTGACAGTGGCATCCATACAGGAAGGAGTTTGAGTTTTCAAACTGGGAGTGTAACATACGTCTGTTATTTTGTTTGCAAACTGAGATGGCCTTACAGTTCTAAGGAAATGTTGTTGGATACACAAACATGGTGAATACAAAGGCAGCGTTTTCAACTAGGTCCTGATTATTTGTAGAAAGTAAGATCACAAATACTATGCATTGATGGACACAAGATAAATAGGGGTTGAAAATTTATTTTTCTGAGTTTGTTCCATCTGTCTCACAGTCACGTGAAGTGGAAGTGATATTTGTCTTCAGCTGTATTACAACATATCGGTGTTTACATCGTGTACAATGCATCTTCCCCAGGCAAGGGGGTTAACTGACTATATACGTCCAGTTTCCACCCATGCTAAACTGGAATTTCTGGCATCGATCGTAGCACCACCAGTGGTTATTATGACTTATGTCCCTTCTACGTTCAACCTATTGACCAATCAGATTCGGCCTCTCACATCACTAACATTTATTCAAACAAAATAGCAGCTCCGAGTCAAGATGATCTGATTGATAATCAAAATTTATATTGTGATAAAACAGGTCTTACTTCACAAAATGTGTCAAAATCATGTGAGCACCCATCTTTCCGGGGCAAGAGAGTTAACTGACTTTAAAAGTCCAGTTTCCACCCTTGTCGAACTAGGTTGGAATTACAGGGCTCGATCTTAGTGCTACCAGTAGCAATTACCAGTTATGTCCCTTCTAAGCCTTTCCTATGGACCAATCAGATTCCACCTCTCGTATCACTTGCATTTGCTTCAAACAAAATGGCGGCGCCCAGTCAGGACGATCTGATCGATAATCAAGATCTATATTGTGATAAAACGGGTCTCACATGGCTAAATGCATCAAATCATGTGAGCCACTTGATTAAAAAAATGAAAAGATTTTGGTCTGGTTGCTGGGAAATGACCGTTAGGTGTTAGTCTAATTCAGAGTGCTGCTGTGTGCGTAAGTACATGTTTGTACAGAACTGAATAAACAACATTGTCTCAATACATGTACAGTAAATCACATGGATAATTGAGTGAATATATGACAGTAATAAGTATAATTATCATTTGGTTAAGCTTTGACAGAGGTATTGAAGATATACAGTCAAGCTTGTTTAGACCGAGATGATTTGAACAAGCAGATGGCATGTAATATTTGTGAGCTGTCCTACAGTTTACAAGAAAAGAAACATGTATAAGACATAGTCAATAAATAAAGAAAATAGACGCACCATGTTGTTTCCCAGACATCCTTGCTTATTACACATTTAAACTGAATGTATTCTTAGGTGATATAATGTAATAGTAATACATTTTTTATCATCTCTTTCCACACGCAGATTGCTAGCTAAACCAATGCTAACCCAGAATTTCCACGGGCATGTAAAACTGCATGCAGTTAAAGCTACGCAACATGTTGATTTAATCGTTAACATACGTCCCCAGTTGTGACAAATTTGAACACATGGTAACAACCTACCTGAGCTAGATTTGAAGCATATGCAATAGTGACAGACAAAACAAACTGTTCTGTGTGTCGCTTGGCAGGACCAATCTGATAATATCCTTCATCTTCATTCAGCGCTGGCTTGAGAGTATGTGGCTGCAACCCCTTTGCCAAGTCTGCCTCATCTTGAAACAAATATAGACTCATAATATACCGGTTCCAGAATAAGCGACTGGGAGTTTAAGCCGTAACACTCTTCTGTTGTATCCCTTCCTGTTAAACTATGTGCAGTGTTGTTCTGAGAGTAAGTTAGTATCACTGTTACTATCTCATAAGACCATCAAAGAAGAAGAGAAAAAGAAATGGAAATATATAATATTGTACTAATTTCATACCTCTACATGGAATCTATGAAGTAACAAGAATATCACACAGTAAACTATCCATAAATGTCACTCAGAAAGAAAATATTTTCACCCCTCTTAAAATGAATTTCATGAAATTGCCTAAAATAAAAATATAAAATTTAAATTTGAAAAATATTAAATTAAATTATTAACTTCACTAACATGTATAGCTTTAAAACATAATACTAGAGGTGGAAAAATATGGTAACGCTGCGATATGATATGTATCCCAATACTGTAAGTGCGATACATTTCCAATCTCATTAAAATCAGATCTTAGTTTTCGCTACCGCTAAACAAAGATCTGAGGACATCCCATTACGGGTCACGTCAGAACGACCTTTCGCTAATTTTGACAGACCAATGAAATGACCGACAAGAAATCGACATTAGCCAATCAGAAGGCAGCTTTCTCGAGCTTTACAACGCTAGTTTCAAACTGGCGACTACGCTTCAAAACATTCTCGATTAACAAAATTAAACTGATAAGAAGAATATTCTGGAAAGGCTTATAGATGGGCTAGATTGTATGGATATAATCACAAAACCTGTAACTATCGTTCGGAATACCCCGTGTTAAATATTTCGTGGTTGCATGATTGGAAAACACATTCCGACTGTCACTTTCATGATCCGGTAAGCGACGCTCTGATTGGTTGGATGAGAGGTCGTTCTGACATGACCCTTAATGGGATGTCCTCAGATCTTTGTTTAGCGATAACGAGCACTAAGATCTGATTTTAATGTGATTGGATACATTTCGTATCCCAATACTATGTGTGCGAAACGATTTGCATCCTGATGCAGTACTTTTGTTTTTAATAAGTTGATATTCTTTCTTTCTGCAGGTGAATCACAATCCTGAATCAAGACTTACGACATGAGAAACACTTCCAAACTTTGACGTTTTTATTACAAAGAAGTTTATAGGACTTCTGCAAGCTGATCACTGATTTACAGTTTAATAACTAACTAATAATAATACCAAATGTGTTATTATTCATGTCTTTCTACACTAACATAACTCGTGATGTAATGTATCGTATGTAACGTGATACAGGGGTTGTAAAGCAATGTATTGTATCATGGGCCTCGTATCGGGATAGATTACTGTATCGCCATATCGTTACACCACTACATAATACTATAATACAGTTACAGTCTACAAATCAAAGCTTTCAGCACAACTGAATGGGTACACACCGATGGCTCTGACTGGACTGAGGACTGGCAGTATCCCAGGTGATGGGTTTTTGTCATCATCTAAATATAATGCTAGACGGATTTCTGGCTTTGATTTGTGGTACTTTGAGTGAAGAATCTGATGCCATTTGGCAACCTGAAAAGCAAGAGAATTTATCTTTTTTAATGATACATCTTTATAAATACTTTTTTGTTTGTTGTTTAACGCCGCACCCAACAATATTCCAGCTATATGACGGTGGTCTGTAAAATAATCGAGTCCACGCAATTGGAATCGATGACATGCATCAACCAAGTCAGCGAGCCTGACCACCCGATCCTGTTAGTCGCCTTTTACGACAAGCATAGTCGCTTTTTACGGCAAGTATGGGTTGCTGAAGACCTATTCTACCCTGGAATCTTCACGGGTCATAAATAAATATTTTTTTAGTAATCTTCTAATTTGGAAACATAAGTTCTTTTGTGAATTTATTGACACCATTCACTGTTTCGTGTTTATTAAAAAAGTATATAATAGTATTTAATAAATACTAAACAATGAATGGTGTCAATAAATTCACAAAAGAACTAATGTTTCCAAATTAGAAGATTACAGTTCTGTTTCAAAGACTTAAACATTTTCAAGTTCCATTACAATGACTACACATTGTGTGTTGTCATAACAACAAAAAGGTGCCTGTGTTTTTCACACATGTCATAAAGTGGGTGCAGCAGTTTGGTTGAGAAGTGTGAACCTGTTTATTGGTTGTTGCAGCTCTCAGATCCAATATCACATAGCCTATGGCCTCTTTCAATGTACTTTGAACATCATAGGCAAAACACTGGATTTTGATGGATGTTCTCTGTAATCTGTGTTGCTGTAGTGCTTTCTTGTCAAGTTCCCATGCCAGTTCTTGTGTAAAATCTGGTGTTTCCACATGGTCTACTGGATCAGTAGCAAGTAACTCTCCATCAAAACGAGCTTCAGCAATAATCTTGTGACGAGCACGTTTGGGGAATTTTCGACCTGAAATTATTAGAATCCAATAATTATTCAACAGTACTAAAATATCAATATATCAAGGGTTGATCATAAGAAATAAATTGGTTCAAATTATCAATAAACATGATAAATATTGTGAAACATTATAACAAATCAAAGGTTAATTTGTAAACAGACGAATTTCAAGATCTCAGTCCTGACCTCCTTCACCTTTCAATGCAATGCCCCATATTACTGGGATTGGTTAAAATTTCAAAGAGATCATTGGTTTCAACACGCAATCATTCATCAACTTAGGATCAAACTTACACAGAAATAAAAACACCCTACGCAATATAGCATTCTATCTCAAGATTCTTCATGAAAAAAACAATAAAATAGCACACTAAATGTCACACTCAGTGTTATCATTCTTTATATATTGTACAAATTCATCAAAATGAAAACATTTAAATAATCACAGATTTCATGATGCCTGGGTAGAAAATCAAACCCATTGATCAACAAATCCATTGACTAATTGTAAAAAACACTATCACAAAGTGATGCCAGACTATTAAATAATATTGTGTTCCTTGTCTCCCAGAGTGGTAATATAACTGCATCGGTACTGAACAATCCAGTTTTCTGTAATTTATTATCCCACAAGATCATGCACATGATAAAAACTGCAAAGATTTGATAATCAAGTGATTGAGTTGGGGAAAATGCACTTGACCACTATTCCAGCCTTATCACAGTGGGGGGCACCAGAAATGGACTTCATACCCATGTGGGGAATGGAAGCCCTGTCTCCGGCATGAAAAGCCAAAGCTTCAACAACCACTGGACTATCCAAATAATTATCAAGCTTTTATGGGAATAACAAAGCCTAGTTTGGGGGCAAGTCAGACACACTATTTTTACCATGAATCATCTTCAGTTTTTAATGTAAGAAAATTACACACCATGTAATCACACTTCAAAAGAAACCAGTGAGTATGTTAATCATTATTCTATCTCACATTCCCTGAACCATACTATTTTCCATTCCCCACATCCCTTACTGTAATGATATATCCCAATATGAAGTAAGTCTAGATTTTCTGAAACTACCATCTCACTGGGTCTCCTTTTCAATGTAAAGTATTGCTTGTTTCTATCAAAATGATATATTTTCAGAGACAGAGTGTTAGTCTACTGGTAAGCCAGGAAAAGTTAAATTGTGACCTGACAATTAACCTTGTATAACTCTGTATGAGGTCCGCCCATTGGTGCATACCATTGCGAAGAAAGTGTTAGTGGGTGGTCCGTGACAGGAGTATGATGTCCTGTCTCGGCCACCGAGTTCTAGTGGTGGGTTCAATAGCACGTTATAGTATGTGCTGATGTGAAAACAGTGATAACAAATTTGCATAGATAACAACGATTGAGAAGTATCATGACAATGAAAGGAATTCATTTGTTGTAACATTGGAATCATATTTTTATCCCAGAGAGCAATAATGAATTGTGTGATGTTCATCGAACGATTATGAAGGTTGAGACCTTAACATCTATATAGTTGATTCAATGATATTCTTCTTAGTGAACCCCATTTGATTGTTTATGGGGTTTCAGCATACTGTAAACATAATAATGCTAGCTGGATTTATACTGAGATAACTGGATAATCATAGCACTAGTCTTCCAATTCTGATGTGTTTTTTGTATCTAATCCAATCGTCAGACCAAGTTTGACAATGATGCTGACCATTTCTCTTTCAGCTGCTATTTTCTGTTGCAAGTCGCCATCTTCAACACATCAAACATGCTTACGACATTCAGAACATTCCTTGGCACCGATTGCACCGAGTTTTGCTTGGCAACAAAATTCTTTACATTAGCCCAAACCAACTCTATTTTAAGTCCCATATGTTTTAAATATACACATAATTTTTTTCTAGACCCTCATAATTCCAATAATTTTTTATCATGTCATAAATACAGTCTAGAGTTGGCAATTGTTTTTGCACTACATAAGAATTATGTACAAATTGGTGAACAGTGCACTGGTCGAAATCGTCAAGTTGGGATTTTATAACTTGACAATTTCACAATTCACTTGGGCTAATGAAACTACTCTCGCCTTTGTAGTCACGAGTGCTTGTCTGCTCTGATGTGCTTTGGCGTAGATACAGACTGCGAGCTTCTGACAACGTTTGAGATTTATTTGTACATTCTTTCTCAATGTCATGTATGGCATTATAAGACAGTTCTCAAGTCTGAGAATGTATGATCTGGCCATGCTTGCGTAGCTTCAAAATGTTAATTTGTTTGTAATTGACTTCTATAAAAGAACTTTTAGGACATTCTGGCATCATATTGTCCCACCGACCTCTTAATCATGTTAATAATCTTTTGAGCCACATGTGTGTCCATGAGAACAATGTCAATTTCATTGTCATGACCTGCACGTGCACAACATGCGTACACCCTCTCTACCTGTAACAAACTAAATATGTTTGCCCAAATTCTGTGGACCGCCAACATGTCTCAAACTCATTTTGTGAGTTGGTTCAACTTATCGTGGATTACCACTGGTTAAATGTTAAGACATCCTGTCAGATGCATCAAACTCAGTCCATTCCTGGCAAACCCTTACTATATTCATTGCTATTTTAATCTGGATTTGTCAAATTCCTGGTTGTCTCGAACACGAGTTGTGGTCCCAAGAATTTAAAAGTAACAGGCCTCAAAGTTTATTTTTTTAACTAGCAGCCATATGGCTACCAGTGTTTTTTTCCAGGTAGCCAGTGGTAAAATCCACAAGACAGTAAAACCATACCCTGATAAGTCAACCAAATTCTTTCCAAAAAAAAATAAGCACAAGTTACAATTTGTGTCATACATAATGTTCTTTCTTAGTCTAGTACAAATTCAAGCACTTTTTTTTACTCCCGTCCAGATCATCCAGGATGCGAACCCACATTCTTAGAGTGAGGCACCTTATCGCCAGCACAAAAAGTCAGCAACATAACCAAATCAGCAAATGAGCCGTGTCAATTTACACTTTCCAGTGGGTTAAACAAAGTTTGTGATCTAGACCACCAATTGTCGGACTTCCATTTTTGTGGACAGTCTCGGTAACTGAGTGGGTTAAATCGCTGGTTTTGTGTACTGGTGATTAGGTGAAACATGCACCCCATGAGGAAAACTCTTTATTGTTTTGACCTCATGCTGTTTTGACATTTTCTGTGGCCTTTTTTACTTTACTTTTTGCAGCCGTTTTGACCTGCTTCCAAAAAACAGGTTACATTTACTTACAAATTGGAATTTGGCTCCAACCAATCAAAATTCTAAGACTGCAATGCAGTGCACATTTATTTTAATGCAGTCTCTTTATATCATCTATTATGGAAGCACAGATAAGTAATTAACTTGCACAAAACATGCAAATGATCAATTGGCTGATAATAAGAGATATTGTGCATTATGATTATTCAGATAGGACATCTCCTATAAATGTTTCATGTGCAAAACGCTCCGGTGGTGTGTCTTATATTTCGTTTCGCAAAACATAATTAACACGTCTACATTTATATCTAAAAAGAGTTTTCTGCGATTTCAAGGAAACCGCTGTATCAAAAACGAGATCAGACCTGCAAATTTGACAGGTGCTTCACTTTTCAAGTTTTCATGGTAAACTTGCAACCTTACATAAACAGGAATAAAAAATTAACATAGCCATACCTTCCAAAACAGAAATTACAACAAGATAACGCTCCTTTCCCGTCATTTCAGGCAAAATTATGTGGCTAAACTTGCAAAAACATGATCCGATCAGCAGAGTCAAATTTCGAAAACATCCGCCATGCTTGTTGACACGGAAGTGACGTCAGAGGTTAATCAGCTGACAAATTTGACCTATCATTATGCCATTTAAATTACTGAAACCATTTGACGATTGAGTTCAAAATATATCAAATCACAGAATCTTTAAGACTCGTTAATATTATCTGGATCGCACATATATACGTTTATTTGTTCGTTGTCAGCAAATAGACAGTTCCGCACTTGGTAACGGGGAATCCCTTAGTGCGCACGCAGCCGGATGAATCATTAACATCTTCCTGTTATTATCCATCCGATGCAAAAAAGTAAACCCCCAATAATTAAGGTGAAAAACTTTTCAAGATATAATCAGTAGCAGGTCAAGACCCCAATCAAACCTCCTGGGAAAAGACATATGGAATTCATGTCATAAATGTACCTGCCCTTCAACAATTTGCGGTCGCGGATGAATTTGACAGAATCGAATGTTATAGTTCCCCTGTATAGACGGCCTTTGAGACAGGAAAACAAGATATCTGACGGAGGAATATATTAATTTGTTGATCTAATTATTCATATTCGTTGAAATGAACGAAAGGAATGGGATCTTTTGTTTATCCGGTACCTAGCAGAAATGTTTGATTTTTCAAGGAGCCCCAAAGAAGAACCAGGAAGGGGCATTAGATGGGGCTTGGCAGCCCTGGTCGACTAGATCGCCTATTTGAGATCAATCTCAGATTTTATTTCAGTTGGATACCTACCTCCTAGTTAATTTTTAGAGTGGCTCTCTACATAAAAATCCCCATGAGTACACCAAAAAGAGAGTACGAAAAAAGTGACGAACAAACACGACGGAAATCTAGTGCCAGAAGCATGCACAGTTCAAACCGGCAAAGTGCTTCTAGCAACTCGGGTGTGCTCATGGTTGGGCCAAATTTTCGAGTTGGAAAAAAGATTGGATGTGGAAACTTCGGTGAACTGCGTCTAGGCAAGTATTTAGTACTTACTCATATAAGATCTGAAGTGACCAGACTCTCAGGTATTTTA
The DNA here is from genome assembly GCF_023055435.1 of Haliotis rufescens. NCBI lineage: Eukaryota > Metazoa > Mollusca > Gastropoda > Lepetellida > Haliotidae > Haliotis > Haliotis rufescens. The sequence continues at coordinate 70,413,094 of NW_025963779.1, read as the reverse complement.
TGGGTGAATGTGTACTTGTGACCTTAATGAAAAATAAACAATGACGCTGTGAGTGCCAATACATACTGATGTTTGGGTAGTTTTTCCTTGTGTCACAAGCTTTGTATGATTCATCCTGTGATGTCATATTTAAGTTGCTTAACATTTGTTTTTCAGGTAAGAATCTGTACAACAACGAGCATGTGGCAATCAAATTGGTAAGTATGATAACAATCAGTGATATATAGATAAGTGATCAATGAAATGTGACTGGATGACAGCATTGACACTTATTTTGCTTGTGTTACCAGCTTGTGTTTTGAAGTTTTTACGAACAGTGAACATATACTTCAAGACATGTGAAGTATGAGATGTTTATGTTGGGGCTAAGTTAATTTTCTATCAGTGTTTTACTGGTAATGCCAATTTGACTAGGCCTTGTTGTGGTACATTACTGTGCTATTCTACCATCAAAGGCATACTGATCCTATAGTGTCCTGTAAGCACCGAGTTAGCAAACCACAGTGATATGTTTGTCTCAACAAAACTGATGGATGAATTAATATTCTGTTAAAGTCTACAATCATCATGTTCACTAGGTGTACAATTGAACAGTCCCCTCCACGGAATAGAGTTACAAGGACGCATGTGCAAGTGAAATGGCTGTCATTTATGGAAAATCATTCATGAAGAATCTAATGTAGGAATTGGAATGATTCCTTGAGTCCTCATCATTGTTCTTTCCAGTCAACCGTATTTTTTTCACTTTGCAAGTTTTTTAAGAAACGTCATGTACCATGTATCAATGACAGCAAAATCTGAAAGCACATGTGACTTGAGACAGTGATATCTCACTGTATGAGGCTAGCTCACCTGGCTTGAATGAGGATGCTGGGGTAAAGACATATGCAGGGTTCACTCTAGGAATTTTCTGACATGGGCCCTTTATCTGATAATTTGAACTATTCCAGAGGTATGCCCATACAGCACAATGGTAAAATGCCCTGTTGTATTTAAAATGTGGGCCTTTTTTCAAATTTAGGGGCTAAAAGCACAAGGCCCCGTACTAAAATTATACCTGCATATGCAGCAGGGCTTTATCTAGACCTCCCCAGGGGCAAGTATTTGGCCCTAAGCCTGCAACAAATGTCAGTGAAAAATGCTGAAGTAGAAAATGTCTAGTTCCTGTCGTCATGACTAATGTCATGGCTTTGTAGAAATGACATATGCTTTACTGATATCAGGACCAATGTTGAGGAAGACGCTTTAATGCTTATTTAGATTTTATTGCATTGAATGCAATGATAAAATGCAATATTAGAATACCTCTGAATTTACAAAACAAAATGGAATTATTATTTTTTTTAAACACAATAACAATTTGTTTTCCTAATCTATGGTTTTGAATCCAAGCTATATGCTTGTGCAGAGACCAACAATATTAGACATGAAATAAGAATTATCCCCAATAACAAACTTGAAAAAATCTCAAAAGCCTATGTTTGTACAATATACGGTACTTATTATTGTGAAAGCTGTTATTATGGACATGATTAAAGGTGTCATGAAGATACTGCAGGTGTTCCAAAACACTCAATATTTTCGTTTCTTCATGCACAGGAGCCTATGAAATCTCGGGCACCACAGCTGCATTTGGAGTACAGATTCTATAAACAACTTGGACAAGCAGGTAAGAAATAAAAGCTTATTCTTTGAATTGAATGCCAGTTCAAATGTCCTTAGTTGCCCTTGGATTCCTTAAATCATTAGAAACTTTGGTTTGTATGAAATCGCTTGTTTCTCTTTCAAGCATGTTCTTGATGACCTGTTATACTCTTGAATGTCCACAGAATAGTCAGTGCATGTAAACTTGTTTATAGTTATCAGTTATTGTATTGATATACAATCTGTGACTGTTGCCACTACTGCACTAGTCCGAAGCCAGGATCTAGTAAAATTCTGTTCGGTCTTGCACACAAACACAAACACACACAGCTTTTTGGTGGATTTTTGTATATTTTAATTGTTTTTTTAACTGTTGAACATTAGTTATATCAGTATATTGGTATTTACATGTAATATGAACTGATTGATGTGCAGGAAATGGATAAAGCAAAGGTATTCCAAACTTGTAAAAAAATCTTTTACTGTAGTTTAAGATTCATGAAAGGAAAGTACACATATTAGAGGTGCATTGATTGGAGTTCTCTCCACCAGTACAGAACAGATGAACCAGAGCTAGGTAGCAAGTTTGTGACAGAACTTTTTTGTTTGTGTAAGAGTGGGCTTTGTCTTGTGTGACAAAACCTTTTGTAGCATTGTGTTTTGTTACGCTTTTCAGAAATGGAACAGGTTTTGGCAGGCTTGTTACTACACTAGGTTTAACAACTTGGATCATTTGGAATCTTCAACTGCTGCATTTATGAGTGGGCATTGTTTAATGCACAGTCATCAATTTTAGGCCCTCCTATATATTTGAATAAAAAAGGGGTTGTCTGAATTAGTGGGAGCAATTTCATGTGTATAGCTACCAAGTGCAAAGGAATAGTTTCAAATGGGATATAAATGCAGTAACTATCGTCATAACAGCAATTCACATTTGAATAGCCACTCTCAATCTCATTAAAATCAGACCTTAATTCTCGCTACCGCTAAACAAAGATCTGAGGACATCCCATTACGTGTCATGACAGACCGACCTTGGGCGAACTTTGACTGACCAGTAGAATGACCAACCAGAAGGCAGCTTTCTCGTGCTTTACGGCACTAATTTCAAATTGGCGACTACGCTTGAAACATATTTTGACAAATTCTCGATTACAAATTTGGAACCTAAACCAAAAAAACATTCTGGAATGGCTGATAGATGGTCTAGATTGTATGGATTCAGTCGTTAAACCTGTAACTATCGTTTGGAATACCCCGTGTTAAAGTTTTTGAGGTTGTAGGATTAGAAATCACTTTTCGACTGTCACTTTCATGATCTGGTAAGCGATGCTCTCATTGGTCGGATGAAAGGTCGTTCTGGGATGTCTTCAGATCTTTGTTTAGTGGTAACGAGCTAAGGTCTGATTTTAATGAGATTGAGCCACTCTGGAACCAAACACATTCGGTCATATCCGTGAAAGTCCACATTTCGGCCACCTACAACACTCACTGTCGTCACACCACGCGAAACAGTCTGACAGTAGTGGAGACGAGAAAGGGGATGTGTTTCAATCAATGCTACTTCCAGAGAATGTTATTCTAATCAAGAATGTTTTGCGCATTGAACGTAAGTTATAATTCCCTGTCGATACAGATTATTCATTTTCAGCAAAAAACATATTTTGATGGGAGTCAAATGGAAAGCTTATCTGTCAGCTAGATAAATGACTTCACCAATAATTTGCTTCACTGTTCACATCTTAGAGGTGGATCTAGTATTTACCCAATAATTGTTGATTACTGATAAACAAGGCAATACGAAACTCTGTCAGTCGGTTTCAACCGTAGGCAATTTGTCTGTTGCTGATTGGCACTTAAACAATTATATTAATTTATATGTATTTTATTGATATATACCATTACCAGATCACAATGTGTGTATGTTTTGGCTACTACACAGTTGCCAAGAAAGCTGGGATGTGGTAGACTGGGCAAAATAACAGACATCTTCAGCATGTTCGGAGATCAAAACCCATTGCCCATTTATTTGTGATAACTGACACAAGAAAGAAAACATCTCCCACTTTAGATAACAAATTCTGATGCATATGAATACTGGTTGCTCAGTGTCATGGGTTTTATGCTTTAATGTCAAGACTTTGATTTAGACTAACCAAAAGAAATTCACTTGTTACTTATTATCCCCCGCCCAACGAAGTTGGCGGGGGATATAGAAACAGGCTCTGTCTGTCCGTCCGTCACGTTTAGTTTCCGGAGCATAACTCATAAACCGTTCGATATTTTTTCATCAAACTTTGCAGGTCTGTCAGGTACATGCTGAACTGGTGCCTTTTGCTATTGAGAAATTTCAGAAATTTTTATTTTTTACATTTCCATGGCAACAAGGTGGACTTAGGTTCTGTGTGGGTAGGGTTGGTTTCCGGAGCATAACTCATAAACCGTTCAATATTTTTTCATCAAACTTTGCAGGTCTGTCAGGTACATGCTGAACTGGTGCCTTTTGCTATTGAGAAATTTTAGAAATTTTTATTTTTTACGTTTCCATGGCAACAAGGTGGACTTAGGTTCCGAACTCATCTTTTTTTTACAAGTTCCATGACAAGTTCCACCTCGGTTAAAAAAGGTTAGGGTTTGTTTAGATTTAATTATGTCATAAATTCTGCAACAGGGGCGGGGGATATAGCCACGTTAGTGGCAAACTCTTGTTTGTTTATCATCGCCATTTCTATCACACTGTTTTTCCAGAAAAGGAGTCAATTACTACAATAGGCTTAGACGGACACAGTCAAAGTTATACACTACCATTGACCGAGTTTCCCATAGCGGCTGTGCACGTATACCTCTACTGACTGCTGTCAAATCCGATATTGTTTCTTTTTGTTTGCATAGTAATGCTTTCGGTTCCAATGCAGAAGCTTTGCTACCGACGCTTTTTATTCGAATAGATAGGAGGGTCTGAATACTGCAGCATCATGTAATTTGTGTCTGTCATGTAAACGTTTGGTGTATGATGGCACACATTCTGACAAGTCACACATTTGAAAAAAGTACACACCTGATCTTCCCATGGAAACTAATTAGTTTAACTAATGGCTACTTCAGTCATAAGGATCAGATCATTTGGACGTGCTGCTATCCCCACTAGTAGAGGGTACTGTGGATATTTCCTCTATTAGACACCGGACCTCGAGTACACGTCAGCCTCTGAGTCTTAATTGATGTCAGGTCATGCGTACTGTCTAAAAACTAGAAGACAGGCCTCAATTAGATGCAATGTCTGTAATACAGTGATGTGTTGGTGATCATTGTCATTTCCTGCAAATGTACCCATTGTGTTACTGTTGAATTTAGGATTTGGTAAAGTAATGAGATGCCTGCATTTAACACTAAATAGAATGCACACCAGCCTCTTCATAGATACTGGGTCAAAGGCTTGTGCAAGATTAATAGACTCACAGGTGCATAATAGAGGAAATACGTTTTTCTACAGCTACCTTTCAGGCCTCATTTTCAAGGATGATAAACATCTTAAAATCTCTCCACTCACCTCAGATAATAATAAAGTTATGATGTCTTAATTTGTTACAGTTTATGCATGTGCATGTCAACATGTTTTTTTCAATGTGAAGTACAAAATCATTTACTTGGTTACATGACATAACTACCTTGTGGCTAAAGTCAAACTGTTGCAGTCTGTAGTAGCCATACGGTGCCCCAAGCTGATCAACAACATTCAAAGATGATGTAGTCACCATTTAAGTTGTTGTCATGTAACTGGAATATTTGCTGAGTACTGCATTAAGCAACAAAAATGTGTGATCTCAGGTAAGAGGTTCCCAGGGTAGATCAAGGTATTCATTGTGCCACGGCTCCCCTGGCCCAAAGCTGTGAACACAAAATGCCAAATAAGAAAGTGGTCAACTGTAACAAATGGTCTGATTTTGTGTGCTGGCGATTAAGTGCCTCACTCTGGCAGTGTGGGTTTGAATCCTCGATGGGACTCAACCCCAAAAGTACTAGAATCTGTTCTTTACTTAGAAAGTGTTATCCCAAGTATATCATTTGTTACATTTGACCACTTTCTAAATGGCATTGTGTGTTCACACACATGAAGCATGCAAGACTAAATAAAATGGTGCAAAATGTATTTGTTTATGTAGAATGTTTTAAAATCGAGACACCTTCTATGCATCAGTCAATGTGGATAACTGTAGTACCCTAAAATTCAAAGTTAAATCAGCAATTTAAAGACATCAGGCATAGCTTTTACACACACCGTTGCAAGGCCCCGGTCCTCAAAACGATCTTAGTGCTACAATGATAGTTAGCCTATGTTAAAGTGTGGGACTTACGATCACCTTAGCGCAAAGATCGCTTTGTGGAACGCAACTTGGGGGGCAATACTGCCATAGACTTTACCCCAGACACAAGGACATCTGTCACAACTGTGAAATGTCTGGTCTTTTCCCTGCTTTGAAGCATTTTGAAAAAAAACTAACCTTGCACTTACTCTTGTTGAGAACAAGACAGCATTGTAAACATAAGACATTAACGCAACATATAATGTCATTTTGTCATGAACAATAATAAAGGCATGATGCTGAAAACACTGATCGAAAATAGGACAACTGGTTTTTATGTGATGCACAAATGTTGAGAACTGACGCATAAAGATAATATGCTTCATCCCGAGAGACGCAATAGTATCCATTGTACCTACAGCGCATAAAGAGCAGTCATTGATGTCTGTCATTTCACCCTTCAATCATTATCACTGTCCACATGATCAGTGATTCATTCCAGGCTTTAAAGTAACTATCAAAACATACAGTACACTACACCAGTTCATTACTTTACAGAGCCCATATTTAACCTGCCATGACCCTTAATATTAATTATTTGGAGTCCCTTGGACCCCACTTTTGTAAGTTAAGGTAAAACATTGGGACAATATCTGTTACTGTACATTCTTAGAATGACAATAAACTTTATGAGAGCTTTTCATTGGTCATTAGAAAGGCTATTAATCTATGAGAAGAAAGATTACAAACTAAACATTTGTGATCCGAAAGTTAACTTAAAACACGAAATCAGTTTTTAATGGAAAGTGATAATGTAAAACAAATTAGGAATCATGTGTACATAATGTGCCCTATGTCCCATGATATCCAGATCTCTTATCAAGTTACAAGTAAAATTTGTCAAAAATGTGCGGGGAGGGGGGGTTAGGTTCATAACAAACTACAGATGAAAGAACACATGCAATATATTGTGGTACATATCGCTAGACATGAATCATTATTGCATTCTATTTCAATACAAAAGCCAGGCCAATACCTATCACTAGTACTACTAAGGTCATGGGGGTAGAATAGGTCTTCAGCAACCCATGCTAGCTGTAAAAGTTGACTATGCTTGTCGTAAGAGGCAACTAACGGGACCGGGTGGTCAGGCTTGGTCGGAGACTTGGTTGATGCATGTCATCTCAATTGCATAGATCAATGCTCTGTTGTCAATCACTGGATTGTCTGGTCCAGACTTGATTATTTACAGACCATCGTCATCTAGCTGGAATGTGCGGGGTTAAACAAAAAAAAAAAACTTAGATCATGAACATATCAATAGAACAACAAAAACTAAGTTGTTCGAAGCTCAAGTCTTAACAAAACTTCAGCTGGGTCTGGTACGGTCAGCTAATGCTTGTCAATATGCTAAGATATTCTGAAAGTAATACCAAATTCATGATCAAGCAAGTTTTACTTTCACTTACAAAAGAGGGGTCCAGGAGACACTTTTGCAGCCAATATGAGGGTCCTGTAAAATATTAAATGGTGTAGTGTACAGTACATTTAGATAATAACTTTAGAGCCTGGAATGAATCAATGCTCATGTGGACAGTGGTTATGATTGATGGATGAACTGAGACACCAGTAACTGCTCATGATGAGCTGTAGGTACAATGTATATTATTGTGCGTCCATAGGAGGCAGTATTATTTTTTTCTGCATCCATTTTCTACATTTGTGCGTACTGGACGCACATTTGTGCTTCGCGTAAAACCCAGAGACTGAAAATCTGTAACAGGTCAAGTATGTTTATTTCCTGGTAACCATGACAAATCTTGATGCAAGAAGTCACAGATAGGACATTGGTTTGAGTCTCGAATGAGAGATAGATATGTTTTATTTGAAATCTCTGGTTGACCAATTGTATTCAGGTATCGCCCTGTTCACTGGAGTAGCCTTGGTGTTTTTTTATAAACCACCATAACACTTCAGACCATGTTGAATAATGTCGCCTTGTACGAGAGCCTTGTCGTGTCCTGTCTGTCATTGAAACCAGTATCTACAGATTGCAGTACACTGAAGGTCAGAAAGGAGATATCATGTTGATTCTGAGTTGTTACATGAAAAGGTATATCCTCGGGGGGGGGGGTTTGAAATCATTGACGGGATATGATATCTAAGTCTGTGCTAACACTGTCACTGTCTTAACAATATTACTTGGGACAGATTGGCACTGAGCCCTGTTTTATCACTTGTTGCCACAACAATACTAAACACGGTTGAATCGGCAGGTGACTACAAACATCCCTCGTCCTGTATTGGTAGATACAGACAGCTGCTGAACAGTGCATGTGATAGCTGAAGCTTGTCAATGAATAATTACCACAACAGATTGATCTCCTGGTCAAGCAGAATGTAGGAGCAGATCCCCATGTCCCGAGTATAGTTACTGAAAACATTACCAGCTTAATTGACCCTGGTCAGTGCTAATTATATCCATTTATCACAAACTGCTAGTGTGTATCGTGTCCTGGATACAGTGATCATCATACATTGCAATAATTCATATCAGAATATGTCCTGCTGTGCAATACCAGTAGTTATGCTATTGTTAGTTTTACGACATGAAAAATAACATTAAAATTACTTGTGTGATACTCTTTAATACAGTAGATTGTAATGGTATGACAAAAGGTTGACGTAAAATATCAGTCAAACGACTCAAATTAGTGTTTGTGTTTATGATTTATTGTGAAATACATAGCAAAGTGATGATGGAAATTACCGCTAAGTTTAAAGTGATGGAGACCGAATTACTGCCCTTCAATATAACATATCCACAGGCGTAAAGGCACAAAATGACAACAATCATATGCCTCATGAGTGCAGTCAAAGGCCATACATAAAGAAAATCTGAAAATTAATTGAGATTTTTAAGATGATATTTTATCCACTGACCTGTTCATGTCAAACAATTGAAAAAATAAATCAGCCGCCAACATTGTACTAACAAAATTCCTTCAACCAGGAGTGTGTCTGATGGTGGTGGGGGTGGGGGTGGGGGTGGGGGGATTAATTGCCTTACATTACACTTCTAATGTTTACCAGTGTTTTAAGTGAAGGATGAAAATCAATGAGCCATTGTCTCACAGTCGTCAATGTTGATAAATAAACCTCAATGTTCAGAAAGTTAGGTCGACCCTTCATTCAAATGCTCAAGGATTGACCTCAAGGACCCAGGACATTAAGCATGTTCTGGGTGTCCTCAGATGAAAATACTATGACAAAAAAATCAAGAAATTTGTTTCCCATCTTCCTGTTTGAGTTTCTGTTTTGTTAATTCATTTTCACTTTGCCTATTGTTGAGCAATTTCTCCTAATGTGTGTATAGTATGCTGTGGTTGCTTTACTCAAGTTTTGTTTCAACTCTTTTTCAAATGTATGACAAATATCCAAGCACTATTTCTTATCAGTTGAACTGTCAGTTAGGTGAATTGTATGAGCAATTGTTGCCGTTGTAGCTATTGTTGCTTAGTTGCATCAATGTCACCTTACTCCAAACATAAGTAATGCATGGCATTGCAGGTTTTATTAAAAATATACAAACAAAGTTTTGCACCCAAAGTATTGGTACTTGTTGAAGACGTTTAATGTCAGGATGGTCCTTATGAGATTAGGGATAGGAAAGTAGGGTATCATATGGTTATTTATGACCCGGTACAGCAAACAAAGTGCTGACAATATAGGACAAGTGCACAGTGCTATTTGAGTTTCCATAGTCTTATCAACACTTATTGTTTTCTTTATTTGTTTTCCTGCCAAATGTGTTACAAAGGACAAGGAAGGATAAGGGCTCATTTTGGACCCCCGGAAATGACAGAATAATGGCATGGACATTATCAGACATGTTCAAATGGTTGACATCAAGCAATTTTATGTCAAGAAAAAATCAAAACTATAAGTTTGACCCTGATGTCAAGAGAAAGTCTTAAAGGGGCACTAATCTCTGGCTTCTTCACGGCTGTCAAACACCAGCCGCTAGGTCTCACTGGCCAACGTGAGTGTGAGAAGAACTTTGAGGCAATATCTATACACTTTTCTAAATACTGATCGGTTACCCACGATCTACGAATATTTCGATATTACAAAGAGCCACGTTAGTTTGTCAATAACCTAAACAAACCGGTAAAAACAACAGTAGAATCACATCGGATGTCACTACAGTATTTTGAAATACCCCTGATGGTTATAGTTTAATATAAAAAAGGTATCCCTGCCATGAAAGCATTTTCACATTTCAGATTGCGTAGATGATACTACTGCCTTGTTATCATTCGTGTTTCCTGGTATAACCCTACAGCTGCGTAAATGTCAGCATTCACTGGATGCTCAGTTAATGAATTTATTACAGGTATAATTAGTGGTAGCACCACTCAGATTACCTGACAAAGATTCCCATTTGGAATTTCTTGTGTCGGGGTAATTTTATTCAATCCGAGTCAAGGTCTGAATTTAGGTGAAATGTATGTTATGTAATATGCACATGACAGCACAGCAAGAGAGGAATGATCAGTTGATTTACAAAAAAACATCCATCAAAGGATTTACCAATTATATGTTGATTTATGAATCAATGTTATCTTGCCCAGTGGATTTGTCAAAAGTAAGTGTTCACATGTGTAGGTTTACTAAAGCAGACAGAATACACCCATATGTGGGCGTGAAGTGATGATGTTAAAACAACATACTTTGTTCAAAGGATTAACCGATAATACGTTTATTGATTGCTGATTGTTATTTAACTCAATGGAGTTTTTTAAGGAACCATGAACATCATGAAAATAGTTCTCATGTTGGCTATCTCAGCCGACTACTGCGACTTGACAGCCATTGTGAAACACCTGAAAGAAAGTTACAAGATCTGTTGCAAAATGAACATGATGTATTATATCCAGAAAATCTATCTAAGGACTTACTGTGTATCTTTTAAAGTTCATTGAGGTATGAATGGAAAAACCGATGTGCAAACTTACAAAAGTAGGGGGCACGGGTGGCCCAGTCGTCCAAGGCGCCGCGATTCGCTGTGCAGAGTTGCGTCCCTTAGGTACGTCAGAAACCTATGATTGTTGGTTCGAATCCCGGTTCGCCTCGATTATGTTTCTGGGTTTGTCAGCACCATACCCATGCTCGTGGGTTTCACCGAAGTGGTAAACGTCTTAGACCTGCATCACTTCGGGCTTTCCTCCCACATTAAGCTGACACGCCGTGATAAAACTGGAATAATGTTAAAAGCGGCGTTAAACCCAACTCACTCACTCTTACGAAAGTTTGCACATCAGTTTTTCGATTCATACCTCAATGAACCGGAAAAAATACAGTCAATGTCTACAATTAAATTTGACATCATTAAACATGTTTTATCCACAATAGATTAACAAAAAAACCAGTTGTCTGTATCAAAGCAGACAAAAAATGACGAGATTGATAAACATTCCAGGTGTATGAATACAGACAGTGGTGTGACATGAATCAGGTGATCGTTTAATTTATGCACATGACTTGACACGCCTACAGTCAGTAGCCAATCAATAGGATCAAAACAATGGTCATAGGACCTGTCAATGAAGGCAAGAGGCGAGAAGAGCTGCAACAGTCAGACTGTAACGAACTGGAAGAAATATGTCCGGGAGAAGGCGCTGTTTCAAATGACATGGTCAGGTACCGCCAGATTCAAACATTACTTCCCTGAAAACAGGAAAACACGGTTGGAAAAATGCTAGTTAGAAATGAAACCCGAATGTGCATGAATGTCACTAAATGTCCTGTGCATGATGATACACTGAGGAGAAAGGGAATTCCCTCGACTGTAATATTGGGATTCCCCGACATTCCGCAGTAATAAAAGTGGGCGTGGCTTAATTTTTTACATTCATTGGGAAATGAATGCAATAACACGTGACCAATTCAGCTAATCAGAATTCAGGAATTACAATGAACACAACGAAAATTTAATTTTATATATTTAAAAATATTAGATTGTTACATAGACACGTGACATGGACCAGGTTTCTTTGTACAGCTGCAGACATATGGCATATTGTTACTTTATGTGGATATTCACAGATACTTTCCTTGAACATGGTAACTGCCTGATATTATGCATATATCTTGGTCAGTTGTAATTACCATAATTGCATTTTGTTTTCCTTTTTGCTGTAGCATTGAACGGAATCATTCTTGTTCCTCTACATTTTCGTTGGGAAGTTCTTCGATCACTTGGTCATTTTCACAAGCCTTTTTGTTTGTAGGCATGCATATATTCCAGTCAATGTATAAAATGTGATTCACTCAGGCAATTTATAAAATGTTTAAATACTTCCGTCATTGACAAATTGACTGAAGAATCTGTCACTGTATTTAACACTAAAATACACTAACACTAACAATATTAGAACTTAAAAAAGGGCTTAAAAACATCACAATAGACTAGTTATGCTTGGATTATCAATCAATAATTTTTTATTTTTCCGTCAATTGTAAAATAATTGATTATTTAGGCGTTTAATAAATTGCCAAAGTGGAAATTTTAGTGACAAATACGCTAACAGTTTGCGCAGCATAGGTCGCAAACTAGTCAAAATTTCTGTGGTATCATCCGGTTATCCAAGACTCAAGATGAAGTTTATACTATATGTTCATAAGTGTCTTTGTCTGCTTATCCTAAGAACATGAAGAAAATCAGCTTGGGTCAAAGAGTTGCTCTTGCTCAAATGATTTTCGTATTGATTTCATGTTTTGGCGTATAAAGTAATTGATGATACAGTCTTAGAGATTTGGGAGGGTTCATCAGTCCTCAGGGTTTGCTTGTGTAGTATTTTGACATTAGGGTTATTACAAGGATCCTTTAACTTTAATGCTTAATTTCATGCACAGTAATAGATTCATAGTATGTCCCCTCTAAGGTTTTGTTACCCTGCCTATCCATGTTTCCATCAGTGATTTTAATAGGATTGTTGAGAAATATTAATTCTTTTCTTTTGCCTAAATTGGGAAAGTGTAAATTCCCAAATGACATGTAATCCTGCTTGCAGAATTAAACCCATGAAATTTTAGATTTCAGATTCAGAGCTTTCCAATTCAACATGGGAAGTTTAATCAACTGTCAAATAATTATACTGTTGGGAAATCTTGAACCACGAATTTGGAATTTTGTGTGGGTTATTGTCTAGACATATTGTTGAATATCAACTCCAGCGAACTAATGATAGCCACCCATCTGCAGTATTGTTGCATTACATTAATCTCACTCAATATTTGTCTGATACTTATGATGGTCTTAAATGAATACTTGAATATATTACAGAAAGACATATTTGTTTTAAACACCAATTTTCGTTCAGATAAATTATGACAAGTTGCCACTGAGACTAGAATTGAGATTGTTCAATGATTAATCAAGAGCCTTCTCATGTTGCACACTGTATGGCGAGGTAGGTGGATTTAAATGTCAAATGTTGATCATCTGGGTATTTTTTTAGGTTCAGCTGCCTTCAGCATGTTCAGGCGATTTAAAGATAGATACTTGAAATGTTTTCACAATGTCAAAAGTTCTATTGCATAAATTTGCAAAGTGCTTGAATTCACAGTTCTGGATATGAGTAATAGTAATTATTGCAATCATACCTCCTTTATTAATCTATTAGTTTATATGCATGCTATGTTGCTGAGTATGTGTCCAAATGCAGCGATTCTCTGTGAAACTGGAACACTTACACTTGTTATACTTGATATACTTGATTGTATTCAATCGGAATGTGAAGCAGAATGAACATTACACAAAACCACATGCAGCACTACATGAACTGCACAACTTGTTATTGATTTGCTGTCAAATGTAAACATGACACAGCAAGCAGATACCTATTTACAGCATCTTAATCATGTTAATAATGAACAATCAAACACCAAGAAGAAAACTCAGCTGATATAATAGTGACCTGTTTTGAGAAATTTGGAAGCGTGAAGGGCAGAACCTGGCCTGAACGCTGCAGATCACTGTTCCCATCTGATGGTAAGGATAATCTGCTGTGAAAGCTCTTATTGATTTTCCAACAGTTTGCAGTAGCTAAACCTCCCCAAGATATTACCAAGTGGCAAGTCTGTGGGCCAACAGACTGTCGATTTGTCCCAACACTAAATGTTACGGCCATTTCACTGCACTGCTTCTGAAATCTGATTGTCTGTCAATTGGCAGACCTTATCGATAACTTGCCTTTACATGCCTTTCCAACTTCCTGTATTCAAGGACCTGTATATGTGTCATTGGAATAAATATGACAGCTGTGGTAAAGGCGGTGAGGTTATTATGAAAAGGGTGGTGCTGATAATCCTACTATGGACATGTTTCTGTAACATAGCTGAACAATTGCGTTCATAGAGACCCTCTGCACTCCTAATTGTACCGGTTTTGACCAGTCTGGCAATCCTTCCCAACCAGCGAACCAACATCTCTTCATCACTTGGGCATTTTCTTTTTGTTTTCGTTTTATTTTCCCTTTGATTTTATTCCTTTATCATTGTTTATTACATTTGTTTGCTGACTGTTTATTTGTCGTGTGATTTAACAAGACATTTTTGTACAGAGTGATCTTAATGTTTTCCTTATTTTATTTTTCTTGTTTGATTTCAGAACAAATCCCTGAATATGATGCATAACTCCACACTATGTGAAAAAAACCAACATTTCACTGCATTTTGAATGTTGTACAATGCATGAGAGCCATAGAAAAGCAGTGTGTGAGGTGTTAGTCACACTCCTGACTACCACATTGGGCTATCATAACTGGATATGACATTAGGTAGTTTGTGGGATAATTTCTGTGCACACAAAGTAGTGATGTCAGAATAGGTCAAATGCATCAGTGGAGGATGGTGGATGTGTTTTACATTAACTTAAACATACATTGTACAAGTTGTAAGGAAATGTGAGCAAGGAAAATGTTTCTGCAAAGTACCGTATATGACCGCGTATAAGCCGAATTTTGAGGACCAGAAAAAAGATTCTGTAGAAAGGGGTCGGCTTATCCACGGGATACACTTTCGTGATAGTATTTTTCAGATCGTGATCTGTCAGAAACATCGGCTGAATGACGGTCCGATAGATTACAACTTCCCGAAAGTTTTGAAGTTGCCACGACTAGAGCCATTATTCTTATAAATTATCAATAAAGTTATTATTATACACCAATGTCGTCATTATTAAAAAAAAATTATGCATGTTACTCCTTCCGATAATAAGTTTTCAATTGAATGTTCAAAGTTTATCGTTCTTCGTAAACTCCACAATCTTTACATGTAACAATATATGTAATTCACAGCTATAATATATAATCCCCAGATAAAATCGCCAATAGCTATTACGTACGTTTTGCAAAGTTCATAAATTGATAGTGAACAAGTGTCTACCTTTATTGAAAGAGGCAAATAAACAACTGTATCGGCGAGTTATTCCGTTCGCCATTTGCAAAAACATGTGATCAGCTGTTACCTGTGACGTCACGAACGGTGACCACTGTGATTGCTTCCTGTTGTTTAAAGCAACACGGTACACAAGGAAATGAGCATTGATAATAACGGGCCGATTGGTATTGTCATGTTGTTTACACAAACATTTTCAAGTTGTGGGTGCTTAGCGATCGTGTTTGGGAGTAGGGGCTTAATTCCTTTGTTTTCGAGAGATTAGTTTAATAAACTGGAGAAGCCTGTGAGTAAGTGATGGTCATTCAATGTGTTCATAGTATTATAGTTTATTTAATTCAATTGGATTAACATACAATAGTGGTGTAAAGGGGGTTATAAAAGTTGGTATATTTTTACAGACTGACATTTTCATCATGAGTTTTAAACAAAAACACCATGCTTACGATGCTGAATTCAAACTGCGAGTCTTCGCTCCATCTGATATATTTTCTCACGGGTTCATAATTCTATATACACCGATTCACAAAATGGCGCTTGGTTGTTGATGGCAACATATAACGATCATTATGAGATTAAAAAAACCACGAGAAACAGCTTCCCACATTATGAAAGTGGATGACTGGTTTGTTAAATCTTTTTTAGAAATAATAATGACTTTTTTAATATAATTACAACGTTTTTCATCTTATATTTTTGAATATTTGCGAGTACCGGCACATGTCTTGCAGTCCGACTTCGCAGTGTTTTTTGTCTTTCAATTCCTGATTCGGCTTATCTGCGGGTCATATCATTTTCTTTCGTATTTCAATGGTCAAATTAACACCTCGGCTTATCTACGGGGTCGGCTTATCCGCGGTCATATACGGTAGTTTCTTTATTGTTACCTTAGCCCAATGCAAATGTGGGCCAGTGCATCATTTAAACTGGACCAATCCATTAATTCCCATGGTCCAGTGACATGACATCTAATTCCTGTTCAATCTATAACCATGATAACAATGAATGGTAATGTGTTATTCCCGAAGTAATTTTCATAATGTTTGTTTGTCAACAAAGTCAGCAAACTAGACCACCCAATCCTGTTAGTCACCTTTTACGGCAAGCATGAGTTGCTGAATACCTATTCTAACCCGGATCTTTACAGGTCTCATATGTGCAGTCAATGTTAACCACTACTACATATATTTTTTTATCAGTTTGTAGTAAAATTAAGGCTTTGAAAACAGGTACAGAATTATTGCCTTCAGATGCTACTAGTCAGTGAGAAAGGCCACTATTGGATTATGCGTGTCTTCAGCACATTTTACATTTTATAGGGGGGGGGTGGCTATGAAAATATGCACCGAGATCTGTTTTATTTTGTCACGAGAAGGACACACTCACTAATGTGGTATGAGAGATTGATCACATCTTACAGAACACCAATGTTGATTTTTGTCAGTGTTGTCAATAAGATGTCTGGATAAGACCAGCCAAGACAAGTGGATGACGTGTGACATTTACAGCAACACACATCTAGTGGCCAGGATGATTTTCGTGGCGGCTTATTGATCAGCAGAAATATGTTGTATGTTACTATGCAGACAGTCATCCATGGACGTATATTCTCAAATTGGTCTGGAAATTAGAGATGCTGTGTACTTATATGAAATATATCCAATATTTATCAGTGCTAGTTTGTTTTTAATGGATAGAAAAAAAATCCTTACGCAAAATTAAAGACATTTCAAATAAAGCACTTGCTTGAAATACCGGTTCAGCTACAGAGCTTCATGTGTGTTATTCCGTATTTGGACACATAATCAATAAACGTTACTGTTTGTGTGATAACAATGATTTTGCAACATTAAATTGATGGGTACACGAGACCCTACTATACCCAAAATATAGGTTCCATTGAAATAATCATTGTGGTTGTTTTCGGCTCTGACAACAACCAGGCAGGCAACCACTTTGAATATAATGTGCCTCACTAATCACTAACCCTCTGTCCAATGTGTTTTAAGTCTTCCACTTCAATTACAAACTCATAACACACAGTTAGGGACTTCATAGTTCATTATATTCTTGATTATGAAATACGTGAAAAACGGTGGGAATGCAGTGTCGGAGAAGGTCTGTCTTATCAACTGAGAGATGTCAATCTTCCAGAGTAAGATATGATGAGAGTTCTTGCAGAGACTTGATGAAGACTTTACTAAATATAATCTACAGTCCAGGGATCCTTGAGGTCTCCAATGCTATTCAAATCTAGGGACCCCCTTATCTTTAACTTTTAACTTTAAGATTATTTCAAGGACCCCCTTGACTTTATGCTAAGTTTTGAGAACATAAGGTGACCTAGCACTGCTTCCCTGCAACCTATGGGAGCATTATTTGATGTTGATCAGATGGTTTATTGGAATGTACGACATTGTAACGGGTTATTTGATGTCCCATCCCGACCATCAGTTTCAAAGAGATATTGTAAAAACAAATTTTATAGAAAACTCAGAACAAGAAAATTCAATGGAAATTTTTACTTGTTATTTCATGAAGACAGCTACACTTGAAATATATTGAGCTAAGTGCAAAACTTATGATAAATAACACTAGTCAATTATTACAGTTAGATTATTATTATCTACAAATTCTATTTTTTGTTTTATTACTGTACATGAAAAGAATAATTACGATGTACAAAGGCAGAGCCAATATCATGAATATTGCTGCAATGTAATTATTATATAAAACCGTAATAAACGTCTATGGCATCATTACAAAATTTCTATAAACTTGATCATCTAAAAACTACAACTTGTGTTGAGTGTGATTTCTGCAGCTGATTTGGAACAAGGTTATAATTACATAGTAACATCACTTCTGGAAAAACATATAGCAGAAGATGCTAAAAGTTTGAGGGAGAAGAATGCGATTGAACACCAAATATAAGATATGACAGTAATTTAGAATAATGTAATTTACCATATTACATGTCCAGGAAGGTGTTTACTTAAGTATTTTGGAATAAATATTTTTACTGCATTGGATTTAAAGCATAAAACGATCTCTGAATGAACTACACAACTTTTGATGACATAAGCACTAATAGATTGTGGGAGTATTTGAGCCAATCACTGGAGCTGACTATAACTGTTAAATATATGATGCTACATTTAATTGATCCTATAACTACAATATAGATGGGTTTTACACACAAGATGTGTATGTGATGATAAATAATCATATCTCAACAGAGCGACACTCACTCACTCACTCAACAGAGCTACAGATAAGTAGCATATTTTCAAAATACCCCTGCAAAATATTCAAAACCCAATTACTTTGAATTAACTTGCGTATAGAAACGCATGCATTAAATGATAAACTCAAATGTATAAAAACAGGTTGCGTAAATACCCAATGAAGCTTTTTCAGCATGCACACAAGTTTCCGAAACACAATTACGAGCTTATTTACTTTCTGAGTCGAGCTTATATATTTAGAACAGTTATATACATCTGAAACATTATTTCATTTATTTTAAATCTTAAAATGTTCATTTATTTTGGGAAATATCCAATAGAGTGATGAATAGATGAGTGAAACAATATTGGTTACCCAATGAAAAATGTAATATCCCAATTAAAACACAAACCCTAAAGTAAAAACTCATTGCTCAAAAAGTTATCTGGAGCTCTGTCACAAACAGTTATAAAAGAAAATTCAATGTGATTTCCGGAACGTGGGCAAAAACCAAAGGACTCAATCATTAACGACCGAGGCTGACTGACAAGAAAATGAATACATGATCTTAAATATTAAAGGTTCTGCCATATTACTGATATACAGGTAAACCATGGTTCGTTCTTTCATGGATATGTATCACAGTTTTATTTTTTACGGATAGTAAAGTGGGCGATTTCAAATATCAATTTTGACAAAGCCTATAGTTATGAACTTGACAGTACCTCCTGAAGGTTCTTGTAATTGAAAAATGCAAAGTAGTTTGTTTCTCATGAAGATGGTTACCCCAAGGTGCATTCGTATAATTTCATACATAAGTAAACATGCAGGGTCCCAACTCGCCCAAGGTCACACTTTATATGTGGAATGTTGTATAAAATGAAACTTCAGCTTAAACAAACTTATCAAACTTAGGGAAAACATGTCATGAGTCCTGTCAAGACAATCACAATTATACAGTATGTTGTGAAATGGATCAGAATACGGCCTTGTGTATCACAGTAAATTTGATCAAATGTTGATCCTGACAGAAATAGGGCTTTTTGTTTTACAAAACAATTGACGCTTTTGCATATGACCAAGAGCATAACTGTGCTATGGTGTGATTTCAATGCAACTTGGTACACGTTTAGCCTGAATGTTTATTAATTTGAATACTAGTCTGTCAAAGCAGCATAGTGATTTTCTTATCCACTGAGTTTTACTTGCACAGCAATGTGAGGGTTTTACCTTGACCTACTAAACTTGGGGTCCTGGGGAACCTTGATAATTTTCAAGGGTTCTTACAGGAAATATGAGGGTCATGTAAGTTATTAATAGTGTGGAGTGTACTGTAAAATTTGATAATAAATAATTAATATTTCTTGTCAGGAACTTGGTACAATGATTATTATTGTGCGTCCTTCAGGATGCAATATTGTTGTTTTGTGCTTCCTTTCTATACATTTGTGACTTCTGGACACATTTCTGTGCTGCGTAAAACTCTGAATGTACTGTGGTTTGATGACAGCAAAAATAGTTTGAAACACATCATCAAACAAGTAATGATGCCCATGTCTTCATGGTGACACTCAAGAAGTTAAAATCAATTGGTTGCTAAAAGACCATGATGTTAGAGCGTTTTGAGTTCATGATAATTGCAGGCCAAACTTGGTGTGGCAAGTGAGTCTCCAGTGACCTTTACAAGAATGGTGATATATAATGGAAGTAAGAGAGAAGGAGAAGGCATATTATGAAGTGCCATTCCTTGCCTTCTTTCATTGCAGATAATGAAGGCAGTTAGATGGAGATGAAGGCATTGACTGTACCCATATGCTAACAGCAGACATAACCCTCAAGGTCACATGCCAATAGTTCTGATGGTGAAGGTGGTTCTATTGTGACTCCCATGTACCAATTATGCAGTGAAGAGAGCGTAGTTCTGGGTGTTCATGTTGCAATAACAATAGTAACTTTGAATAAACCAATCATTAACCATGTTAACCATTAACCAGCCCTTTAAAATAGACCTGTGTAAGGGTTTTATCAGAATTTGGCTCCAGTCTTGTCCATCGGAGAATTTTCTCCTGTAGAACAGCAAAGACTAGTGACTTAAGAGGATAGTCAACCATGACCGTCTTCCACATTTCCCTTGGGAAATTGTTTGGCAATTCTAAAGGAATGGTCAAAGGTTTTGAGACTTAAAACAAATGCTCACTAACGTGGTTATACTATATGAAGTTCCTTGCTCCCTGACCAACTTCTGGACCGATCTTTAGTTAGTTGTATTTTTGTTTAATACTGCACTCAGCAATATTCCAGCTATATGACGGCGGTGTGTAGAAATAATCGAGTCTGCCACAGTATGATGCATGATACATATTTTTCTGTATCGATACTACTAGACAGTACATTTGCTAAAAAAATTATTTTGCTTGTTTTTAGTGCAGAAGAACCTGTAGTACAATGACTCATGGCGATTGATAAACCTGCTCTGAAACATTTATCAGGGATAATTCTAGTGTGCTTTTAGCCTTTAAATTTGAAAAAAGGGCCCACATTTTTCAAACTTTCATCACTGCATATATTCCATTCAAGACAGGAACATCTACCTGAAACAACATACATTTCATCCCAATCAGATTCTAGTGTAATAACAATTGATGATTTGGACTGCAGTTTGACTATTCTATTGTCATTGATCCAGCAAATTTGGAGTAGTTGATTCATAAAAACCTGAATGGTAAATGAGTTTAGGTTAGATTAGTCCAGTTTGCTTCAGAAAAATCAATTCAAGATGATGCAAATTTGTGGAGCACGGCTACTTTAGTGGTACTTTGAGAATAAATAGGTTCATTGGTGATGAGCTCCTGTATCCTGACTATCGGCGTCATGGTAGCCATTGGCAGTTATTTTGAGACGCAAATCTTAGTTTAAAAGCATTCTTCAATTTAATGCCTAATATATGTAATTCTGTGGCAATGCATGCTGTCTCTTTTTTGTACATGTTTACCTTTTCGGCATCACTTCTGAAACCAGCGAAGGAGATGAAGCTTTGCATGTATGATCCCAGTAATGGTCTCTAAATAGTGCTCATATGATTGTGATATATTAAACATGGTGTCCATGGCAACTATATTCAAAGCCTTATCTTTATTGTGATATTGTCTGTGGTGTGCCTTATAACATGATATATTTTGTTGTGTATTGTAATATTTAGCTAGTCAACCTTTCCCTAATTTGGACCCTCTACTCTGTTATTCATGTTTCAATTAATGTGCAATTTTATGAAGCTATATTAGATATTGCGATGAGGTGTTTAACTTTGGCTCATTTAATGTGTTATTTGTTTTATAATATGCAGTAAAGATATCCTTTTTGTTGAAGCTTATATAACTTTTTAAAAGTGATCTTGTATATATGGGGCGGTTGGGTAGCCTAGTGGTTAAAGCGTTCGCTCGTCCACGAACCCGGGTTTTATTCCTGACGTGGGTACAATGTGTGAAGCCCATTTCTGGTGTCCCCCACGGTGATATTGCTCAAATATTGCTAAAAGCGGCGTAAAACCATACTCACTCACTCACCCTTGTATATACTTATTTACCTACTGAAGCCATCCCAAACCATTGGGGTGAACTCTATAGCCTCTGGTTTAGTTGTTGAATCAGTTGAAAGTACAGGTTATTTTTACTTTGTTTTAGTGATTACTTAAATGTTTGTTGTTAAAGGAAACAATAACTGCAAGTCCATTAAAAAATAACAGCTGTGCATCAACCTTTCAAAAGAGCATCATATTTTGTAAGATGAAATGTTACTTAGATCTTTAGTATGAGTCCCGGAAAATCTTTTGCTGAATAAGCTTCTAGGCTTATAAAACTTATATCATAATGGTTGCTGTAATGCTAGTCATTGATTAGCATGTTGACATGATTGAAACTGTCAAAGGATCAGCTCAGCTGCCAGGTTATTTCCAGCATCACCTGAGAATTTGTGGGTTGCCATGGTTACTTTGTTCACATTTTCACAAATAGGTGACATTTGTGTCTTAAAGAAAAATACCAGTGTAGGCATAATCACCACTTGACTTTATTTTTGCACAGGGCAATTACATAGTATTTAAATGAGAATTTTGATATTCTGGATAAAGTTTGTTAGGTAGAGAATTGAGATTCAAGGACTGTATGATGCAAAAATAATAGTACTACCAATGCTGGAGGCACTGTAATTCATTGTGCAAATGACAGTCTCACCCGCACCAAATCGGATGATAAGTAGTCTCTTAAGTGGTCAACTTATACATCACTTTGGTCTCTGTTTTCTCAACTACCCTCCATCAGCGACAACTTAAATAGTACTGTCAGGTCCTATTTGACTAGAATAAGAGTCCCCATGACTAAGTTGAAGAACTTGGTATCAGTCAAACTCCTGATAATGGACATAGAAGCTTATTCTAACTGGTGCCACAGGGATCTGGCATATCCTACCCCTTCGCCAAGAGTCATACAGGAATCTCCCAGCAGATACACCACTATCGATGACTAGAGAGCTTCCTACAGATGCAGGAAGATCTCTTCTCTGCAGAAGTTTTGATGTCCAGCCAGCTCCAGCTTATGCATAGATGCCACCTGCTGGTTCAAGTTAGATCAAGGATATTTGAGTCCCTGAAGAAGTCAGTGTTGTCCCAACCCGCCAGTACCCAAGTGCAATTTCACAATAAACTAGACCACATCATTGACAATGTTTGGGAAGACAAGACCGACCGTCAGCTATCAAGCCTGGCAGCGTCAGCATACAAGTGCCCTGCCAACACTCTTCGTCATTCGCAGGAGCCCAAGAAAAGCCTGGCAAATGACTTTTAACAGTGATTACTGTTGCATCTTCCCAAGGCAAGAGAGTTAACTGACTATAAAAGTCCAGTTTACACCCTTGCCGAACTAGGTTGGACTCGATTGTAGCGGCATCAGTGGCTATTACCAGTTATGTCCCTTCTAAGCCTCTCCTATGGACCAATCAGATTCCACCTCTCGTATCACTTGTGTTTGTTTCACACAAAATGGTCACGCCCAGTCAAGACGATCTGATCGATAATCAAGATCTATATTGTGATAAAATGGGTCTTACATCGTGAAATGCATCAAATCACGTGAGCACCTTGATTAAAAAACATGAAATGATTTGGAAAATATCTGTTGACAACGAGTTGGCGGTGCACATGCTTTGCAAATCCTGCAATCGACCAAAATCTGCACAGCAGTTTTTGAACCGGATTTCGATTTTGGTGTGCAAATTTTATTGGACTATGCATACTCGTTAGTCCAGCCAAAATGTAACTCCACAAAACCAGCCTAGTTCAGCAAGGGTGGAAACTGGACTTTTATAGTCAGTTAACTCTCTTGCCTCGGGAAGATGTTACTTTTGTAGTATGGTTCACAAAGCTTAGAGGTACTGATTGTGTTCAAGGATCATTGTTGTGTGGAAAAGTAACGGTTAGTAACACATTTGAAATTTTGCATGCAAAAGTGCATGTAGACATAAGTATTTGTTTGCACTTTTCAATAATAGATTGCAGTGGTACATGTTTTATACAGTATAAGACCCGTGAAGATCCGGGTAAACCATGCTTACTATGAGAGGCAAGTGCTGGTCATAAGAGGCGACTGATGGGATCTTGTGGTCAAGGTCGCTGACTTCATATTCCAATTGCTTAGATCAATGCTTATGATATCAATTACTGGATTGTCTAATCCAGACTCGATTATTTATGGACCTCCCTCAATCAATGAGTTGGAAGGGGATGTTTAGCTTACGCATTTCCACCTTGGCCTCTGCTGGACAGTGTCCCGAGGTAAGCAGAGGAATCCTCAAAGTTGTCATCCTCCAAGCTCCAACCTGGCCAAACAGGACTTGGTTTCTTTGACTGCTTCCCCCTCATGCTCCCACTAAGTTCCGATCTGCTCCATGAGCTGTGATGGGACATATTCCATGGAAGTCTCCAAAGTCTCCACCAACACACCTGGAAACTTATCACAGCAGAAATGCAGGCTTCCGGTTTCTCCAAGGCTGCCTCCAATACTGTGGCACGGTCTTGGAGACCTTCATTTTCTGACATCTATGACACCCGCTGGCACATGCCAGTTGACCTTTTGATCATGTGCCGGCCTAGGGTGGGACAGATGTAGTTAACACTGGTTTTTGTACTAAAACCTGGTGTTAGTTGATCATGAAGATGCCAAATATCACAGTATTTACTGTGAAAGTATGAAGATATTGTATCAGTATCATCATTACTTAGTAAAAAGTTACTGTCTACTATCCTGGATTACTAATGCTAGATCCCACCACACCCTCTGGTGTATTCTGGCTATGATAGTGGTAGGGTATTCAATGGGATAATCAAGCAATAGTTATCATTGTGTATAATTCTAAGATTACTACTTCTATTACATCAGGATGTAGTCCCTCCTACCAACCCAGTCTATCTGCATCTTTTGGATGTAGTGATTGGAAAGAAGTGATGATGATCTTCTTGTGCAAAGTCTTTTGCTTGAGGTACGGTTTTTGTAAACACTAGCTGGGATGGGGGCTGACAGTGAAGTGGATGTCTGTTGAAAATCTTTGGCTTTTTTAAGTGTAGTGTTAGCCAAATTGCAGGAGTTACGTCTATGATGTAATAGAGGTAGTATTCTTAGAGTTATGATGGTAACTATTGTTTGATTGCCATGTGTGACCATGTTGACCTATGCCAAGTTAAGAGTTCAGGGAGGCTTCCGAACTTGACAGCTCTTGTCTGTCCACGTGTGTATTCATCATGTCTCTATGACAGTTTGACTGGTGCCCACAGGTAGAGAAGTAACAATACCAGTGCTGTGTAATAGGAGCATTCTATCGTTGCAGTAGTATGGCACTAACTCCACAATTCCTTTGAGTGTTCAGAGTAAAAGGAGTCCCTGGTACCCCAAGATTGGCAGACTAAAATGAAAACATAGTTGTTAAAATTGTGTGATAGTACATAAAAGTATATGTATGTGTGGATCGTTGCTCATGCTGTAAGCCCATGGCTCAATATACACTCCGTCACACAGCAGATTTTCTGGCCTTTTTGAAACACAAATGTAAGTCAGCAACAACTTCTTTTTTCAGTAGATTGCTAATGCAGTTGTTGAGAATATAAAGATAGCACTGGTTATGATACCCATTCCAGGGTAAAATTGGTCTTGCCAAGTATCTTATACCAAAGCGTATTGGATGGTCAGGTGCTGTCTTATTGTGTGTCATCATAGGGAATGGCATGGTTCATTACTAGTATTACATTCTGTTATTATGTAGTGATTAAAGTGCAGTGCATGGATAACCGATTCACTGTACTGGTGTCAAGTGGAATTTTTAGTGGTGCCTTACATATTTAAGATAATATTATTCAAGCTTTGTTTTCGTACATAACATCCCAAGAGAGTAACTCAAATACTAAATTCATCTGGACATATCAATTCATGAGTATGAGTTGAAAGAGCAACCATGACTTACTAGATCATATTGTTTTCTGTTCCTGCAACTCAATACCAGCCAATATATATCATGATATATACTGCTAACATCATGAAAGTTTAAGAGAGGTAACAATGATATACGTCCTTCTTGGCCATGATCACAATATCCTTGTGCTTGCTATTAGGAGTTGACTCACATCTGAATCATATAATTCACTGGAGTTTATAGTGTGCCTTGACAGCCAGGTTATATTCACTGCTGATGTAACCTGTGTCCTTCATTCATTTCACATAAATAAGATTTTTGAAAGGTTGGAGCGAAAGGTTGCTGTTCACATACTTATATTATCATTATTGGACTTTATCATTATTCGACTTCTGAAAAAGCAAGTAACAACTAACATAATATTAAGACTGTGTATAACCTTAAGTATAAGACCTATATAGAATACATTTTGTGTGATTTTGGTGCTCCATACAGATGATGTACTTCGTAACAAACAAGGAATTAGTAGAATCCACCACAGAAGCTGTATCCTTGTCAGAACTAGCTGTGTGATGATTTGTTGAATGAGCCAGCAGAATGAAGGTCATGTAACTGATGACCCAATAAATAGATACCTCACTAAACAAACTTGCTTGTAGGGGTCAGGACACAAGATAAAATAATCAAGCCTTTCTTAATAGCCTTCATCATGTGGGATACACTTTTTAGAGAGCAAGACCATGTTTGAACCTACCTCTGACCTGATGAAGACACTCGGGTCACTTGCCTAACAATATGCTTTTGATCCTGTGCAGAGTTGCCCTACTTAATTGGGTTTAATATGATAAGGATATTACGATAAGAGGGAGATGTTAATATTGGCTATATATATTCCTGTCAGTATTACATAATGACATTAATCATAATGATTATTGCTTGAAGGCCTTACTTAATTGATATTCACAAGTCTGATATGTATATGTTATTAGCTGCATCAATCAAAATTAGCTGATGTTATGAATATTGCTCTTTCTTTTCATTTTGTTAAGTACCTAATGGAAAATAGTCAAGATATTGGTATCTGTGTATTCAAATGTCCTGAAAGCTATATTTCACTATTTCACTTGAGAAGAAACAGGGATTTGACACATGTCCTGCAGTGGCAGAAGTATTGGTGTTGATTCATATAGAGTTTCTCTGTGGTTGGGGTAGGTTTGTTAGATATTTTATGTGCCACTGCCACTGTGGAGATCATCAATATGTGTAGTACTTTCTGCTTGCACTGTGTATTATCACCAAGTTAGAGAACCCTGATATCATGTTTGGTCAGCCATCCTCCATCTTGTCTTGGCCCAGTAGCAACTGTTACACAGACACGCTGGGCACATGTACATAATACCTGCCTGAGGAACTGTTACGAGAATCCCATTATGTGAGAACATACTTTGGATCTGGCCTGCAGTACTGCAGCAATATTGATCGAGCAAAGAAGGTCTAAGTCCCCCTGATTGAACCGTTACAGTGAAGTTGTTTAGTGTCCCCCCTCCTCCCCAGTCTGCCTTCAAAGGTTGGGTTTCCGTGGCCATGTATTGGTGACCACATAGATTTGTTAAGGAGGGCCCAGCTTCCAGTATGTTACTCTCTAGCAAGCACGGATGTTTGACACTTTTGTTTGATCACACTCTGTTCAACATCAGATGGAGCATATCGCAAGAACACCTGGCTCAATCAATATATATATGCAACAATACACTGTACTGGGAAGATGGTATTTATTGATGCCTTTGATAAAGTAGGTACCACTGGCTACCGATTGTAAGATGCAAATATATTACAACTCTATAGATCTTCTTAGTATTAGAAATTAGTTCGTATTTGTGTATGCTGCAAAAGGGGTAAAATGTCATTGGTTATATCAAATATGTGATCTAGACTGAACCAGGAAAGAGAAAGTCAGCTCGAAGTAACCATGGTTACTCTGATCATTGTTCTGATGTTTTGTTATAGTGGTCACAATATTGATTACCATTAGTTCATTTAACTTGAAATCTTCATTTTCCTGTTTTGTTGGTTTGTTGTTTGATGCCACACTCAGCATTATTCCAGCAATAAGACCACAGTCTAAATTAAATCAAGTCTGGACCAGACAATCCATTGATAGATGTTGTGTGCAGAGTTGCACTCCTTTGGGGTACAATGTCACCATGTCTAAAACTTCCATTTGGTCACCTCTTACAACCAGCATAGGTTGCTGGGAACTCATTTTAAGATGGAGTGGAGCTTCAGTTTCTAAAGAGTAGTGCTTTGGCTTTGCATCTATAGTCATGCATGCTCTGTCAGTATTGTATGTTGATCATTATAATGCCAAAAGTATTATGTATTGAAGGTTTCAATAGAACTGAAAAATTAAATCATGGACCAGTATAGCTGACTTTAAACCACGACTCGTCTGCAGTTAACAAACGTCAATTCAATTGTAGCAATGATAACAAAGACCATGAACCCATCAAAGAACCGCCTGAGACTTTATTTTTGACATTATATTGCATGAAGTCTTCTGAAGTGAAATTAGTAGTTCCCTTGGCACCAAGCAAATGTGAAAGTACCACAGAAATCTTTTCTGTGCAATCATCATGTTGTCATGTGGCAGACCTGAAAAGGGTGCTTGTGTTGACTTTGCTTGCATCAGCCAGAGCAGTTCTCTTACACTGACACTTTCTGTCAGAGTCTGTCTTTGATCATGAGTCTGTAAGTGTAACACATTATTATTAATATTTAAAGCATATGAGTAAATAAAACTTACTCACATGAAATCATTTTTATGTTCTTCACAACAAAAGCACTTGACATCTAGTCGCAGCAATATCGCGAATACTTCAAATATCCTTGCCAGTAAATATCTGTCAGCCTGCTGCTAAGTCAGCTGAGTTTTCAACCCAGTTATCAGCAATTCCCCATGGTCAGACCAGGGCTTCTCTTTACCATCTATTGATTCTGTGACAGAAGGCATTGGCTCCTCAGTAGTATGTCCATATTTGGCACTTCAAAGCTGCCAAGTATATAATCCACTACTGCACACGTTCTGTGCTGCTGCGTGGTAAGTCATGATGATTTCAAACTTGTATTCGTGAAGTTCAGTCTGCATGGAAAACATTCCTCACAAGTAACAAATACTTTTCGAGTTAAGGTCTTTTGAAAGAATACTTACAATATAATGTATTGAATACAATTTTTGATTGCACATTCTGTTGTTAATCTTCCTGAATCTGTTTGTAGTGTGCAGATTATATGAGTGTCATTTTATTTCTGACAAGGTAAGTTATTGATTATGTTTTCAACCACTTGTTTACCTGGCCAAGATTTATTTTCGGATCATAATATAGCTGTAATATTGCTAACAGGCATGAAACAAAACTAACCCACATTACAACAACCACAAGGCTGAACTTTTAAAGAGGCCCCTGCTGCTGGTAACCTGAAAGTTATAATCACCTTCATTTCATTTTCCGTTACAGGAGAGAATGAGTTTGCTTTTCCAGTTTCATGCAACTCAAGTTTTTTTTGGACATATCCCATTGGTCAACTAATTTTGCCCAATATAATATATCAGTTCATTTTTAACACACTCAGCCACATGTGGCAACTATCTTCTATCTTAGTTGAGGAATTAATGATAATGAGGCTTCATTTTTCAAGAGAAGTCAAATATCACAAAACCCAATTTCTAATCTCAAGATAATCAACAGTAAATGTTGACTTGGTACATTGTTATCACACAAGTATTAACACACATTGTGACAGTTCACTTTCCCTAAATAATCCAACCTCTGTCAGTAAAACAGGTGTTCACTGATACCAAAGTCATCACAGAAATGTATATTTTATGTCAATCATCTGAGTAATCTTGTATAAGTGTACAATGGAACCTCTTCCTGGCTTTGTTATCTGACTGCATGATTTAACACTATGTACAGTGATGTGAAAATTGAAACAATTTTCACTTGTCGTTTTGCAAGTAAACTGTAGTAATCTACTTGTCCGGAGTTGAAGGTTACTTTGCAAGACATTTTTAGGCACAATATAGAGCTTGTGTCTTGCAATTTGTGGCTACCTGTGTTAAACCTTGGTTTAGGCTTGAGGTACAAATAGCTTTATAAATCACTGATCAGTACTTTCTTTTAAAATTGCACGCCTTGAATATCAGTAATAAAGATGAAACATAACTCTACTAATCACTTTTATGAGGAGCTTAGAAAAGATCTAAGCAGAACAGTGCCTAACATCCCAGGTCTGGCAAGTCTGGCGTGCATGGTATATCCGCATCCCTGATGTAACTTCATGTCGTCCCTGGGGAACCTTTACTGCGGTTTTATATCAACACTCTGCTTTCCTTGAATGACGGACAACTCTCTGCCATTTTTTTTGGCACCCTCAACATTGAGCTTATGTGGTCTTACTGTGGTTCAGTTAATTTTGATCTTTGTCAAGATCAGAAAGTATTTGTAATGAAATTATTAAAAACACTATAATGTTGCTGAAATACAATTGATACGCAGCATACGTCAGTCCAATGATTAAATGCCTCTGTAACATTGGAAGAGGACTGACAATATGCATCACAGAAACATTGTCTAGAATATGTTAAGTTGTGTCTTTTCAATTTCTCCATGAATCATCTTTTGTTGTTCCTGTTTAACTTATCGGATACCTGCTGTACCTTATTGACTTCAGCTTTGACATCAAATTTCTAAGGGTTCTGTTTATCTCTGAATTCCAACCCTGATTACTGGTGGAGGGAAGAATCTAGAGGTTCTTATTGAACCTTGCAGAGAAACGCAATGCTTAATGCATCCTTGATGTACCAAACAATACAGATACACTCTAGAACAGAGAAACATGACACATTGTTGTCTTCCCTGCCTTCGGATATCAGGTACAGACAACCACTGCCATGATGGACTGTGTTCAGTCAGACTCGTACTGCTACAAGTTGGCACTTCTTACTAACATGGTCATGTCCACACATATATATAGGGTCTTGACAACGGTAACTGTTGTGATATGGATTACAACATCCCTAATCCATATTAATATGTTGTGGCAGTTAGAGATTTTGCTATTTTGTAATTTACTTTCATGGCTACAAGTGACTTTTCTTGGCCAATGATCATATTTATCAGCCAGTCCAATAGCAGAAGCCTAGGCTTCAGTATTATTTAACTAATGTATGCCCTATTAACCCCTTCACTTCATGGACATTGATTCAGCTCCTAACAGAGACATATTTGAAAATGCCATATATTAAGCACAAGATTTTGACTGACTAGTTTATTAGTCTTACTGTTGGTGGCCAGTTTGTAGTATCAGTAGCCAAGACCCAGGAGATCACCCAGTACTGCAGGAACATTTTAGTGGTCAATGTGACTAGCCCTTGTGAAGGCTTGCTGTGCTGTTAAGGCAGGAGTTATTTGAACACTGCTTGTCAGAGCAGACGATGAACTGAGATAGGCAGCAGGCATGATACAAACTATAAATCAATAGGTTGTATCATGACTGCCTATCTCAGACTTTCTCTAGCAACTGGAATAATATAGGAAATAGAATGGGGGATGGTGTCCAACTATATATTGAGGCAGAGCCCATGTATACATTTAATAGCAACAATCAAGGGCTGCATGGGATGTTTTGGTTTACCACTACCTAGGAATGTTCAACTAAATTGTTTCATGTATGATTTCCTTTTTAAATTGTTTAAGATGGAGGTAGATTGGACACTGCAGATTACTTACATTTAGATCTCATATTCAGCATGTTCACAGGTATACATCTATTTGGTAATGGTAGTAATAACCTCATAAAATGTTATTGGTCATGCTGATTTGTTTTTTGGTGGAATTTTGAATCAATGGAATCAAATTTGGCCAACTTAGTCTGTCAATACAATTGTATCTGTTAAGAGAGTTTTTCCAAGTTGCCTTGGGTAGGCAACTAAACTGGCTGTGAAGATCTCCCCGAGGGAACTAGATACAGATGAGCAGCTAATGAAATGGAAGTAATCTGCTGCAGCAGTGGTATATCTAGTAATCATCTAATTGGAGATTAACTAGATCTGTCTGTCTGGTGAGCAGTGCAGAAATTGTTAATGATCTGTTATGACCGGACATACAGGATGAGACAGTTGCCACCCATTGTGTAAGACATTCTTAGCTCAAACTGTTTGAATATTGTCATTAAAACAACACACAGTTCAAGTAAGCCTTGTGAATTTTCGAAGACTTGAAAAGTTAACAGTTAGTTTTCTACCGACGATCCAAATCCATCCCAGATCTTCAAAATGTGCAAATACTTTAACAATCAGGCTAATCCAACCACTTTTATATATATGTTCTGAAGATGTCAGGCATAATCATTAAATGTTAGTTTGTTTCACTGATGGGTTGATATTTAGAGATATATACAAAGATAGTTGAAATTTGATGTATTTTGAAGTCAGCAGTAGACACAATAGTTGAAACACCAGTAGTCAGTCACTGCTGTTGCACTGCTGCAAGCCTTATTCTGACATGCTGTCTGTCCCTGGGATGTTGATCAGTGAGGTTCACTTCCCGGCCGAGAACAGTCAGACTGTTTGTCCTTCTTAGGACAAACAATAATATTTCCTCCCACATTTTTATGTTTATGCATGGCTCTCATTTCACTTCCACTCTTATGCAGTGGAAGAAGCTTAGCAAATTTGACTTGGCCAGCCTGCAAGCTAAGACTTTTGGTTGTGCAATCTGCTTCATCTGCACAATATCTGCCCAATCGAAAGTGTGGGACTGCTGCTAACTGGATGAACAATGAGGCAGAACTGGGTTAGAGTCGCAGCCATGGTATGTTTCCTTGTGTGTTGACCTGCAGTAGTAGATGATGAAGGGGCAACTATTGTTCACACCACGCTCATTGCATCGTCCCTCCTATATTTTCTGTCCCATTCTGTGCTGTATAGAAATCTTTCCTATCAACACCCTTCTAGCCCAGTTGGTTATCTTGTGTATATAGCCAGGTACATGACATTGTATAAGATACGCCTTTGTAATCATGACAACACTTGACACAGACAGAGATATAAAGAGAATGTTGTTGACGATACATTCAATTTCTTGTTTTATCATATCATATAGTTTTCTTAGCAGGAATATTGTCTCTCGTTGACTGGACTTGTCAATTTTCAGAACATTGACATCCTTTCAGTAGATGTTCCGTTGATTGATTTTAATGTCACTAGTTAGACTTGTTAATGCTTCAGTGCTTGCTAGCATTATTACTTCTGCTACATTATTTTTTTCTTAAAGAGATTGTGTATATTATTGTCAAATATAATCATATTTGAAAAGAGCAAAGTGTCTTCTGCCTGAAAATTAGTATGTCAGTCTTTGAGTCAATCCCCCTGCCCGAAGACCTAGTCTAGCAAAATTCTGTTGGATCTGGTAAGCTCATTTGATAATAACCCATATTAATACAGTAAATTGCCAGAAATGATGGTAAAATTCAGAAGGTCTGATAGAGACTAGACTATAAATATCTCGTTTTATCTCATGGTCACTTGATAGTAGGTTTGTGTCATCACTGGTTAGAGGATTGACATCTATGATTGAATGATTGTATTAACAAACCCACAACCATGATCTGAACAAACATAGCTTCATTAATGATAATAAAACATGAAGTGATATCATAAGCATGGGCATGTTAAGCCTTTGCTTTCGGAAATTGGCTATGGTCTGCTGAGCAAATTTGTTAAATGTCAAGATGTGATTATAGCATCCTAATCACTGCTAATGTCAAGAGAAGATGTTGAGGCATTTTCAGATATTAACCGTTAGTTATCTTGTCAGTCACATAAAAAACTAGATTTTCCCCATGTTATGACTTGTCATTTAGAAATGAATGTCGATGAACACCAGTAACATCAACAAAGAGGGTATGTCAGCATATGCTGATGCTGAGAATACAGATTCTGTATAGCATGCCTGATTCCATAACTTGTTGATTGGCTTTGTGTTGTTACACAGCTCTGTGATTTTGTTTCAGATGGCGTTCCTCAGGTGTATTACTTTGGTCCGTGTGGCAAGTACAATGCCCTGGTCTTGGAGCTGCTGGGACCCAGTCTAGAAGATCTGTTCGACTTGTGTGATCGCAAGTTCTCACTGAAAACTGTGCTGATGATAGCAATCCAATTGGTATGTTGTTAACTTAATAACAGACATAGCTTGATTAAGTCAGTTCTGTTTGTAGTAGTATGAGAAAATTAAGCCTTTGCTTGTATTCATAACAGTGACATCGCTGTGACTGATTGTGTTCCCTGATGTGAATAACACATCAAGAGTTGATGTATCAATACAAAACAAACCATGCATTGTGTGTACAAGCAGGATGCAGGATTTCATGTTGGTTCATTTTCTAGGATATTAATTGATAGTATTGCAAAATGTTCTAAAGATATTTTTTTTCCAATTAGGTAACAATCAAAGATTGGATCTTGAAAATGTCATTATGACAAGGGTCAAGTGTATAATTATGGTATGAGGTGTAAAGCAATACTGTTGTCAAGTACAAGGATTCTCAAGCACTGCAAAGTTTTAATGACACAACTACATCAACTCAGACTCGTTGGGTTGGCTGATTATGTGTCAGTGTGCGGGGATGGTGTGGACAATTACTCATTTGTCTGGTTCAGACTTGAATATTTATAGACTGTTGTGATATATCTGGACTAGTGCTGTATGCTGCAGTAAACAACATTCACTCATCCACTGAGGGTTTTAGTTAAATAGCATTCGGTCAACAGTTGTATCCTTTGATGATAAATGAGAAATCTGGATTTTTCATGCTTTTTATCATGTACTGAATCACAACCTGGATATGTATCGATTGTCAGATCACTACTTAATTGGATAAAGATGTTATTTGATGTAATTTCTTGTCTTTTACCTTCTCTACTTCTTTTATACAATAGGAAAATGTTTTGTCATTGCTTGTTTGTTTCAAGAGGTAACATTGCCGAGGGATGATAGCATGTGTTTGGGAGACAGACAAAGTCAAGTCAAACTTGCTGCAGTACAGTGACCTTGATGGTCGTTCCTGGTTGTCTGGTTCAATTTGATCACACTGTACAATTGATAATTAGTCAACAAACTTGTCCATATTAGATGGAGAAAAATGCAGACACAGTTCCTCATTATGATTGATGACTGATACAATGATGGATGTAATTGTAACAATTCTGCACACTTGAAAAGGTTTAGTTTAACCCTCTGGATGCCGAGGTTTTTTTCTGACGCACATTTTCCTAAGATCAGAAAAGTGAAGGTTTTGAGAGAATTGCGCTCACGCGGCACTGGATCTACCTCTGGCTGTAAAATTATACAGAGGTGAAGAATAATAAATTTCCTATTTGATTGTGTAAATTTAACTGCAAATATTAAACCAATTTTTAAAAAAAGACACTTCTAAGTGTTCAAGAATTTATTTAGTTTATTGTAACTCAGGTCACTTGATGAGAATTAGCTGTGGGTAAGGACAATATATTTTCGTGGTGTTTTCATTCATGGTATGGAAAATCTTGATGTGTGAAATGGAATTTGACACTTTTTCAACACAACATAAAATGACTGCTTTCACCATGAAAATTATGTCTTGAATATGTATACAATTAGATAGTTTATCCTGTATCTTTATTGTACAAGACACGCACCTGTTTGGCATCAATTAACGTAATGAAATACCCAAAAGAATATTTCAAAACAACCAAAATTATATTCAATGTTGGACATATGTTTGTTCATAATGTTATTATTTCTTACACAATAAAAGATGCGAAGAAAGCTCTATTGGTATAGAATTATCAGGATAATCATATACGTTTGAACCAACAGGGTACCTGACATGGGTTTTATTTTTATACAATTCCTGAAAAATAAAGTAAACAGTTAACTATCCTGTGATCACAATATTAAAAAAAGAATGAACCCATTGATTATATAATGCAAAACGAGAGGAATAATTCGTAAATTGTTTGTGACTAACACACGCACCTGGCGAATCGTTATATATCACTGTTCTGTGTATCAAACGACATAAAAAACTATTCCAAGACCAAGACAATTCTTTCAGAAATCTGTGCATATATTTTACCAAAAAATATTATCCATTTTGTTAAAGTAATATATTCAGTTTTAGTTATAAAATAAAATGAAACGGCTATTCATGGACATTGGTTATATGAACTTAAAATATTGACTATTACACATCCCAAGAAATACGTACATGCTGCAGTTACATTTACACTTCATCTTGTAACACAAGGAAAAGAAATAGCGTATTCGACAATATAAACCTATCAATTGTTATGTAAATAATGTTCAAACAAAAGGAGATTATCAAAGGTTCGTTCATACATGTTTTGGCCTATATTTATGTATGATATCATTTTGAACATTGACAATTATCCAAAGTGAAATTAATTGTGTGAAAAAATGTATAAAAGATATGCAAAATATACATCATAACTGAAACTGTAAACAGCATGATACAATGATCGTGTGCACTCTCATTCAAGGACCTTCACCTCAAAGAAATTACCAAATATGTACAACAATGTTGACGTATGACATCACTACCCGTGACCGACTTTTACAAAATGGCATGTTAACTGTCAACAGTACACGGGATTTTACAAGGGGACTTTCGTTGATTCAGGGATCGTATATACATAAATGTGACATGTAAGTAATCAGAAACATTCTGACAATCTATGAACTGTTCTTTGTTGTTATAATTTTCATTGAAACCAACGGAAATAGCCAGAAATTCCGATAAATACTGTTGTCGTTGTGCGTGATTTTGCGTCAGTCATGGCGTCACACAGGATAGCTCAAAATAGGAGAAAATGCTACACCATGTAAAATCTGTATTTTGCTTTGTTTACATTTCAAACAAGTGCATTTTTTCGAGCACAGCATTTGTTTTCACACCTAACTTATTTTGCTTGATTTCATCCAGCCACTTTGTATTGGTGACAAAGACCATTGGTCATTTGATTCTAAAATGTATGAGGAATTCAAGGATGTATGTATCGCAGCTAAGTTTGAAATATATGTGATGTTACAGGCGTCTCATAACTGGTGTACCTGAAACGTGATTTTGTAAACACTATCCAATATGGCGGAAAGTTCACTTCGGCGTTCGTGTTTGCATATTTTCCAAAACATTCTAAACGATTCTAGGGTTATCGGAGACGTTTTGGAATGATCATTGGTGTTTTTATAAAAGACAGATACCCGTGATCACTGATATGCTATTTTTGAAATTCATTTCTCCGAGTAAATATCCAAAATTTAGATTTCAAAACATGCTGTAAATAATGCCGTGAGTGGTGATTTAGTAATGTGTAAAAAATGGCAATGTACCTAATTTTTAGAGGTCATTTTCAGTACTTTTGCTTGGCCTTAAATGCAAGTGGATGATATCACAGAACAGGGAATTTCCCACCTTATTCAAAACTGTGAAGTGTAGTTGTGTGGGTGATGTATTTTGAATTTTATTTGACTTCAAAGTGAGGGTTGTGGAGGAGGGACATATATGTCCCTGTGGCATCCAGGGGGTTAAGGTTTTTTCATACTATATGCATCCTCCCTGTATATTCAACCCATGGTTTGTTTTGCATTGATCCAGTGATGCAGTTGGAATTGGTACGGTGAGATAAACAGGAATAAAAAACTGTTTTTCTTCACAAAACATATCAACCGTGTGGTATTTGCTGGTGCCTCTTGATGACATGTCACCCCCTATTGACACTTGTTTTGTTTTTTGTTTCTTTTCAGATATCACGGATGGAGTATGTTCACTCGAAACACCTCATATATCGAGATGTTAAGCCAGAAAACTTTCTGATAGGAAGACAATCGACCAAAAAACAGCATATCATTCACATCATAGACTTTGGTTTGGCCAAAGAGTACATTGACCCCGAGACCCACAAGCATATACCTTACAGGGAACACAAGAGTCTCACTGGCACGGCCAGATACATGAGTATAAACACACATCTAGGAAAAGGCAAGTAAAAGAAGCAGAATAGGTTGTGTTTTGAAGAATTAAGTAACTTCGACAATAAGTTCTGTTTGATCTGTATTTTGTAGATACTTTTATATGCTTTCATTATTGTAAAGCTAATGATATCACATGATTAATGAAATGAATAAGATGAATGTGTATATTGCAACAGTTTTAGGAGCTTTGATTATTGAAAATTATTTTAAATGTTTTTCATTCTTTTAATTCATATTTTTCATGACTGGAATGTTTCTATGCCAACAGAACAAAGTCGGAGGGATGATTTAGAAGCTTTAGGTCACATGTTTATGTACTTCCTGCGTGGCAGTCTACCATGGCAGGGACTGAAAGCAGACACATTAAAAGAAAGATATCAGAAGATCGGAGACACAAAGCGGGCCACGCCCATTGAAGTTTTGTGTGAAAACTTTCCAGGTGATTTTAGGAGTTATATGTGAAGAACATGGCATGCCTAGTTTCATGAAATATATTGGTGCAGTCTGTGCAGCTACAACTAGTGCTGGAAACAGACTAGATAGATATGTGATAGAAGTCTGTGTAGTTACATAATAGCTCTGACGAACAGACTAGACAGTCTTAAAAATGTCAGGCCCCCATCCCACAATTTCAATACAGTGATCCCTTGCTAAAACGCTACCTTCGGGGTCCAAATAATTGATGAGCGTTATAGATGATCAGCGGTTTAACGAAGGTTGAGTTGTAGGTGGTAGATGACCAACAAAATGGTACACATGCTCAGGCTACCTAACACGATCTACGTTGCACTTTTCAGAGTTTCAAAAAACATTAGAATAAGAGTTATTTATGATTCATTGTGTAAAAAAAGATTTATTGAGTATTAATATGCACTTTATAAAAAAAACCACATTGTTTCCCTTCAGGTGAATAAACAGGTAGATCTATGACAAACCTGGTCAATAAAAGTATGCAATTTGATATAAAAATTCACTAAACATGAAGATTTATCATTTAAAATGTATTTCCTGCTCTCAAAGGCATTGTTTTATATGCAGAGATTAAGATTACCGTGTGTATTTTCTGGTAAACTAATCTGGAAATAGCAGTCAGCTGTGCACACGTTTCCTCCCAATCTACCAGTGATGCAGTTAAAACGTACCCAGTGATACCACTTTCAAGAAATTTGATGCAATGGTCGGAAGAAATTGTATCTGAAATTATTATTTTATCAGGAATAATATATTCCAAAATCATGTTATTTTAGTTGCAGCTTCCACCATATTTACTTAAAATTATAAGAACCATAAGCGTAGCACTTTGGTACAAATTGTATTCAGGATATTTTTTTACGTATGGAACAATTTTGACCAGTCACCGTAGGGACTTCCCGCGCTACATGTATTTTGATTGCGAAAACGTTATGTTGACATTTAATAGTCAAACTGCCTCAAATTTAACTTTTAGCGAGTCATGGTACGGCATTCATCATTTATGATATGTGTATCCATTCTCTTGCAACTAAAGTTCGTTTCAAGGCGTCAATAGCGGTAATCTGACTGTGGTTTCTGTTAGTAACAGTGAGTTGTGCAATCTACTGCTCACTTCACATACGATTTCGCCAAAATTATTGTAAACATTATAATTATTGAATGAAATTTTGAATATAATTAAAATATATTGCAAACATTACTCCAGATAAACAATGATTTTTTTATATTACTATTACCAGATATTATAATGATAGGATTAAATTGCGTACTTCAGTTCGGATTTGTTGACAGGTATTTCCGGTGTTACGTGATTGCGGTGATCAGCTGATAATGTTTTCTGAGATGGGGGAAAACACTGTGTTGAGTTTATTAAAAATGTTAGTAAATTTTGGGAGCCATGCTTTACCGCGCTATAACTGAGTTAGCTCTATATTGAAGGGCGCAATAACGGGGGAACACTGTACATGAATACTTTTTGGAAAATAGTTACTAATTTGTTAAAGCTGAGTAAAAAGGTTGTCATGTCACAATCTGCTGAGAAACAATATCAGCATTAGTGTAAAGTAGTTCTCAAGGACCACCCTAGTTGTATGCCTGATTATGTTTTTATGTCAAACACATAAATAATAGATAATGGAGAAATCCATCTGTCCGTCTGTCCATAATCATTTCCTTTTCTGGGGCAGAACTCGAAAACCATTCAGTGTATTTGATTGAAACTTGGCAAATCTATCAGTCACATACTGAAGTGGTTCCTTTTGATATTTGAGGATTTTTCGAATTTTTATTTTTTTAAAGTTTTTATGGAAAGAAGTTGGATATAGACTCCATTGGGGATGGGGTTCGTTTCCAGGGCAGAATTTCGAAAAAACATTCAGTATATTTGATCGAAACTTAAAAGATGAATCAGTCACATGCTAAAGTGGTGCCTTTTGCTATTTTGTAATTTTAAACAAAATTATTTTTAAAAATCTTTATGGAAAGAAGTTGGACAAGGACACGATTGTTAGTTTCACGGATAATTTTGTGGGACTTGTTTTTGGTTTCTGAAGCAAAACTCGAAAACAAAACTTGGCAGATATATCAAACAGATCCTGATGTGCTGCCTTTTGTTATTTGCATATTTTTTCGCATTTTTATTTTTCTTGATTTCCATGGAAACAATTTGGACTTTGTCTCAAAAGGTGTTGTTTCCGGAGCACAACTTGAAAACTGTGAAATACTTTTCATCCTGTATTAACCAAGGGCTGAAGTGGTGTTTTTTGTTAATTAGGAATTTAAGAAGAAAAAAATCCTGTTTCAGGGGCAACAAGTTTGACTTGGACTCTGT
This sequence comes from Haliotis rufescens, assembly GCF_023055435.1. Taxonomy (NCBI): domain Eukaryota; kingdom Metazoa; phylum Mollusca; class Gastropoda; order Lepetellida; family Haliotidae; genus Haliotis; species Haliotis rufescens. The sequence continues at coordinate 70,372,109 of NW_025963779.1, read as the reverse complement.
TCATAGTGGTGTGTTTGTCCAGACCATATCTCTAAAACTGATAGGTATTCTTTCATGACACTTTCACACACAAAGACCAGTTTGCCTTTTGCTACTTAGGGTGTTTAGAGAAAGAAATCTCTTTCCGTGGCAACAACTTTGTTTTTGACTCTTCATATTGGTGTGTACCTGACATAGAAATACAAAGTTCCGAATCCGAATTCCATGGTATTGTTTTGATAGCACAATAACTACTCTTGTATACGGACGGACAGATTAGAGAGAAATACTCTCATCAAGTTGAACCTAATGTGACAGTCAGATGATTTGTGCTTTCAAATATGTGGGGGCTGGGGGGATTGTCATCTTCTGATGACTCTTGTTTTTATACAGATGAACTGGCAACCTATCTGCGGTATGTTCGGCGGTTGGACTTCTTTGAAACACCAGACTACGACTACCTGCGTAAACTGTTGACAGGTCTCATGGAGAAAATGAGCTATGACTGTGATTGGCAGTTCGACTGGGTCGGCCGCCAAGTGGTGAGATCTCAAGTAAACTTGCCGCACGTTTTCATCTCTTCGTAGTATGGCAAATAATGCTCATTGTACATCCGCAGGCTCCATGTGACAGTAGCTGGTATTGACAGCATTTGGGAAGTCTTACATATCTTTTATTAAGTCAAATTTGAAACAATTCCATCAAAATTCAAGAAATTCTTAATAATGATGAAACAGTGCTGATTTTGACAGACTATGTTTGGTCTGGTAACTCCTGTTTTCTGCAAACTCGATGCTGATACTGCTAGCCCATATATTGATTTTGTAATTTTCACAGTATTGTTTAATGGGACAGTGTTTAAAATGTTTTGGTCTTAAGTGGGCAGAAAATAGGTCACATACCTCATACATGTGCAGTGTGAATGTATTTGTTTTAGTTCTGCCTTTGTGGCATTCATAATCAGTTCATATTCATGCATCTCTAGAGATTTTATTTGGAAAGTTCTGTATTCCATGTTATGTCCTTAAAGCATTTTGATGTTGCTCCCAAAAAGATCACCTACTGTTTATTAATAATTACTTTTTATCTTTAAAATGATAGTATCACTTGCCTTACCCCTCTGCCATTTCATAATTCCATACTGTATTGCATGCATTATGCTTGTCAAACATCAAGGTGTTTCCATCAGATCTGACCATTTGCCCCTCTTCCAATCAGTCATAACTATTGAGAAGGCATGGAAGGGCATACATACCATATCTTCAGTTTCCATTACTTCCTGGATGATGCATGAACATTTGTGCTGAATATTTTTAGTTATGACATTATCTTGTTAATGTAATTATTTTATGATACTTTATAGCTGAATTGTCAATCTTCGGTGCAGTTTGTTTTTTAAAAAAAAGTTTTAAAAAATAAATTCTTTAACATTGAAGATACTGCATATTTGAACAAGGTGTTTTCTTTCATATTAAACACTGTAAGATATTAATAACATATAACATTTTGAAAACAAAGAGTACTTGTATACTTTGATATGTGATATATTTTGTGTTGTTCGTACCTACTCGTGTGGAGCACTAAGGATTTTTGTTGTGTTCCAGTCGACACCTGTGTCGTTGAGTGCCCCTGATACTGGCCCATCACCTCAGAGAGATATTGGTGGTATGAGGGAGAGACACACCGGCCCGACCAGGGTGAGTAGCTTACAGGCTCCTCCAGGCCACAGAAAGACACTGGTGGGAACACCTAGATATCTACTTACAACTGTTTGGGTTTGTCCATGTGAAAGACGAGCACGGATATATAGATATATGCAATGCTTACAAGTTAACTTTAATTTAGGTTGGTGTCTATATGCTTGCATGATGTAGTATTTTAGTGATATTAAGCCCTTGTTTTTAAGGTATTTGCTGTATGAAGAATCAGTGTATTTTATTTTCTGTGAAGGATCTACATGATTGTTTATGATGCCATGTTGAACTGCTGTTGTTAGAGATAGAAATGTGTAAGTGAAGACATGTTTTCGCTTAGAGAGATTGACAAGTGCAGTCCATATTCTTGTCAAGTAGCCCAAGTTAGGGCAACTTAGATGGTATCTTTCACTGCACTCCATGCTGAGTCTCCAAATGAGACTTCCCCTTTTAGAGCCAGGACAATCCTTGTTTTGTCTTTTGTGGACATGACGGGTGAATGACCTGGCATGATAGACACCTGCATTGTGTGAAAGACCGACAAACCACTGTGCTAGAATCATCACCAAGGTTGCATTTAGATGGTTGTCAGATATCAATACCAATGCACCTTCCCAGCAATGCAGCCAATCCATGCACCCCCCCCTTGTCGAATGGCGGTTTCTTTTTTAGGTTAGACGATTGTGAAGCTAATGTCTGCTTGTTGGGTCCAAATTAGCCACAAGTGTGTAGTATGGTATTTCTGAGCTCACATTGTCTTAGATTATCCTGCATTGAATGTCTCCCTTGGACTAAAAGTTCCTGCTTGATATGTATAGTCAAGCTCTTAGTTTGATATGCTTAGTCAAGGGGAGATAATCAAAGCTTCCAGTCACTTGTGAGTCCTTTATGTTCCATTTTATGGATCACAGATCAGGATCTGTTGAATAACACTGCACACCGACAATGTTATTTTGAACATATCTATTTATATTTTGAGGTTTCCATTCATCTGTTTGAGTTGACTCTTCAAGTGACTGTATGCATGACTTGTATATTGATTATGAGTTTGCTTCTTTTCCTATCTGCTGTTTAGTCCTTTCTAATCCTCCTGATTTGGTTCTGATCTTCCTTTTGCATTTCTCCTGCTGCATGTTCAGACATCAGTTTATGCCTTGTCATTCAGTTGTGTCCTCCTCCATCAGTTTATTGTCATATACCCTCTAATTTCATCATTTACAACTCTTCTTTGGTGAAAAAAAAAAAACAACAGGTTTTCTGTTAGGAAACATCCTTGTTTTCAGTCAGCTGTACCATGCATGTGGGCATGCTTTAAAACTGTTCAATTTGAAGTTTGTTTCTTCTTTTATGTCCATTTGCAGTTGTTTTAACCACTGCGTTATGAAGGTTTTCATTTCTAATCTGATATATACCATCACCACTGCAGCACCAGAATATTGCACACCATATGAATATATATATATATATGCAAAACGTTGACACTGAAGACAGACCCTGATGTAGAGACAGAAGCCTGAGTCTGTCTTCAGGTGTTATTTCTCCTGCCCATCCATCCCTCCATCCGTACCCATCTGTACAAGACGCATCCTCCTCTAACCAGACTAATTTGCCTTTCAGCCAAGTTCAAATCAAAGGGGGCATGCATGGGGTGAGCCACCCAGGCACGCCAATAATTTACTGGGTGCCAACCTAGCCGCTGATAAACATGGGGGCTCGGTCCAGGTAGGAACTCTTTCTGAAGCTCGTTTGATCATTTGCTTTTTGCAAATGGAAGGAAGTAGACGAAAAATCCCACCTTTTTGAAATTCCTCGAATGAAATGTTGAAAAGTAGCAAGATTAACCCCAATTGTAGATGTTTTGAGTGTGCGTGCAACAAACTGCTTTCCCCACGAGGTGGATGCCTGCCCCTGATTCTCTGCCTCAGCCGCATTTTACTGTTGTGCCAATAACTGTTGTCGTCATGTGACAGTCGTGACTAATTGTCCACACATCACCTGTGACAGTGATCACCTGTGTCGTGTAGCCTTGTCATAGTACCATGGTAAGATCCTAACAACCCCCCCTGCCTCTCCTCTGCTTTGTCTTACACTCTTACTATTTGTATATGTTCTTTAACCATTAACAAGGTACTACATATATAGTTTACTCTGTTAGATATTTATTGATTAGTCATGTGTCGTGACCAGAACAAGTTGTAGAATCTTTATCTTAGATATGAAAAGATGTGTATGCAGAAAATTGAACTAACACAAAAATGGTCATTAGTACTGGGTTATGGTCGTCAAGTGACATTTGAAGAACAATATAAGGGGAAATAAAATAGGCTTTTGTCAATTAGCAGCCCTGGCATGTTATGTTTGGGTCATTAAAACAATACTTTACCCATCTTCTGACTTTAGTTTATGATCTAGAGAAATGTATCACAAATATAATGATAATAAACCTAATTATTTTCTTGACATCTAGACCTACACTGATAATGGGCAGCAAACCATTGAATCTTGTCTCCCTAAAGATGACAGGCTTTCTGATAACAGGAAATATTTTGGAAATTGTTTAAAATGCAAGAAACCCAAGGAACGAGCTCAGTACACTCACATTCTAAGCTCAACATTCTTACACTTACATACGTTCGTTACGTTTCATTGATTTGGTAACTTTGTTTGGCATGAGCTTGTTTCTACTACTAGTTTCTGTATCATTTAGTGATTCATGAGTTGCTGTTTCTTATCTGTTTGCATAGGATTAAAATGTATGAAAAGTGAAGATCCACACTTGAGCCAAATTGCATGCAACAAGGGCTTGCCTTCTTCAGTGATCCAGAGTTAATTGAACTTTCTCATTCAGGATATAACATTCTTTCACCATTCTTGCAGTCTGTGTCAAAATCTTTTACCAAACATGGCTCTTACCATCATTTTCAGTAGATTTTAGTGGTGTTGTGTAGACTGTTATTAGTTGAGCCTACTTGACAAAACAATGTTTTACGAGACAGTGGCTTCTGACTAGTGGCTAAAGGCGCAGACTGCTCTTGTAATGTATTCAGAGATAGATCACAACTATTTATCTTTTGGTTTTGAAGCAGTAATCTCATTTGAGGACAATTAGGAGAATGTTTTATGATGCACTTGATATTTCTTTTTAGCATGATGCATTTTACAGTGTGATATTGTACAGCACTAGCTTAGTGACATACTGCATGTTTTATATGTATTGGGATACCAGCAAGTATCCCTGTTGCTTCTGCCAGTAAACATGAGACATGAACAGTAGTTGACACACATGATCTGCGTGTGTGTGCGTGCTTTGAACACACTTGTGCTTAGGCCTGTTCTAGCTGCATAGACTACATTACAAAGCTTTGAGGTTTAGCTCATGCTTTGTAACGAGTGAGCTTGTGCCTTGTGTGAGCCTTGTGGTAGTTTGATGCCACCTTACCTACATGTGTTTCTGTAGTCATGATGTGCAAGGTAATCTTTCCTTGAGAACAGGACGTATGAGGACATTATATGTAGTTCTAGTTCAGCCTGTGCCAATCATATGTTAATGGTTGTCCCACTTTGGATTTTCAACTGGTTCAGCTCTAAAACCTAAGGTTTCACTGCTATTGGCGTAATATGATTTCTTTGACTATGAAAGATACAAGTATCCTAAGATTGTAAGAATATTCTTAAATGTTTATTTGCAAAGATAACAATGCAGCAAATTTAGATTTTACAGGAAGTTAATATTTAAAAAATATCTGATTTAAATGTGATTACAAAAATGGAAATGTTACATGAATACAAGTGCTGAGAACCAGAGTGTTACGTATGTGATAATATATGTTTGGATTTCGAATTCAAAATGTTCTTTAGTTTTTCATGCAGTTGGATTTTGTTTTCAAAATATGCTTTTTAATAGTGTCATCACAAAGTTTTCAACAGTTAGGGTGTTCAATGAAAGTGACCTCTCGGTCTGAAACAAATCTCAGAAGGTGCTATTTCTTCCTACATGGAAGTTCTTTGGGTAGATGTGAGCAACCTAAGAGATGTGTGTGTTTCACCGTGTCACCTACATAAGATTTAGGTTGGTTGCTGTGAAATGTATGTTGTCAGCTTGTGTATTTGTTATTCTAAATTTTGTGTGTCCTTGGTGTCGTGATCTACTTTCATACTGTGTACGTTTGTGGTTGCTATTGTGCATGCAGCCTCAATCAAACATATCCTTATATCTGTTGAACATGATTCTTCATTTTCGATTGTGAATTTTTAGGATTGATTGATGTCTTGAGTACTAAAGTGACTGCTATCTCAGTTAACTTACATCACTTGTTTAGGGATATGTATAGTCTGAATTATCTTGCATAGCCAGGTGAATAATGTAGACTTAGTGTTTCTCAAAGAGATACATGTTTAGCAAGGAAATGCTAAACATATAATATGGAAAATTATGACTTAAATTATTTTATGTAAAGTTGAAGCATAGATTGTGTTTTTAAGTTTCTAACACAGATAAGGTCAAGGGAAGCTCTGAGTATTCTAACAGAAGTATTTGTCAAACTAACAGTTCTCTTACAGAGCTTGTTTCCAGGATGTACCACTGAGTCTGGCCTGACCTATACAGTCCGTAATGTCCTTGCAGGTGATGAGTTCAACCAATGGCGACTTGGGACCTGATGACCCAACAGCTGGACACTCAAATACACCAATCACAGCACAGCCTGAGGTGGAAGTTGTGGATGAAACTAAGTATGTTCCTTCGCACATCCTTGTCTTATCTCTCACGTTAGACAGTGCCCAAGCAGCCACCTTTTTCAAAGCATGGCACATATATCACCAGACTCTTAACTTCAGCTGAAATGCAAGACAAAAAAATAACAACTGATGTTGATACTGTTCATTTTGTCTTTTCTAAATTTAACTTGTTTGTCTGCATCAACAACTATAAGTTTTCAATACTTTTGAACGGACGTTACAAAATTATCAGTGGAAATCTATTTGCTTTTGTTTCTTGTGTGCACGCAGTTGAGATTTATGGTTTGTTTTATAGTAGTGTCATGTTTGATTACCACTTGTAATTTGTAAGTAAAATGGTAAACTTGCCTGATGATCATGTTCTCTCAAGTCATTTGCATTATAAGACCTCCATCCTTGTCCCTCCTTCACTCTTCCTTCACCCTGTCAACCCAATATAGATGACAGTAATTTTGAGTATAGAATCTAAGTCCATGCCATTGGCCTCTCGACAGCATGAACAGATCGCCGAGCCAAGCCAACCCAACGGCATTCTTGTCACTTGGGTAGATATGTAGATTTAGTGCTGAAAGTGTACCGTTTATCAAAACCTGTTAAGTTGGTTAAGGAAGTCAAGACAATATAGATAGTTTTGTTTTCTTCTCTGTTGTTTCTCGAAACCTGCTTAGGTAAATATTTGTGCCACTAACCAACCATTTAAAAGATATGCACATCCAACACTGATCCCTTTACCCTGCCTCATACGAGATTATTACATTTTGTTTTGTTTTAAATAGCATTTGATGTTTTCTTATTTATATATTGATTTCTGACATGAAAAGAAAACACCTTTGAAACACATGTGGAAATATAATAACTATCAGGAAACCTTCAATTTTATTACTTACGTTTTATGAGTATTAAACTGCTTAAAAAAATTGCATTTTGGTTGCTAACCCTTTATAAGTGCAACTTGAAAATGAAACTGAATGCATGCGGTGGCCGTGAAAATGATGACCGCTTCATGCACAGTTGGCTTGGACTCTGGTGTTCTCTGCTTGCAGGTGCTGTTTCTTCAGACGACGCAAGAAAAAGAAAGGCCGACAGTCGTAACCCAGGATCTCGGGGGGAACTATGCTATGTCCTTACGTACTCTACTTTATCTGTAGCCATACTGAGCCTGCCCAACCCACCCAACCATTGCCCTCCTGCCCCTCCATTTGCCTGCCCACCTGTCTGTCTGTACTTCAAGCTCCTAGCCTAATCCTGTCTCACTGCAGTTTCTATTAATCGTTAACCTGTCACTTTCTTCGTTGCCCTGTTATCATACACAAACATTGAGGCCATGGCTTGGTGAAAGGAGGAGTGGAGTGACTGTTGATTGGTCAGTCAGTCAGCCGGTCCGTCAAGTCAGTCTGTAGCACCGGAAGTCATGTGTGCTTTCTGACACCACAGGTGCTGCAGCTGTTTCCATCGCAGGCGGAAACGGGGGAAACCCAAGCGCCAGAAATGACTGCTTGCCTTTGGCCGAACCAGGGATACTGTGCCACTCAAGTCAAGGGAAGAAGATTCCTACACCGAGTCTCGGGATACTAGCACCCCAGAGCTGCAGAAACGCAGCCCTGTCTACCACACAGCACTGGGAAGGGGCTATGTCAATCAGACTTTCTTGTAGCACCCTTCCCAGGGGTTAGGAATCTTCTGGACTGCTGAGTGTTGCAGGGACTTCTGGGAGATATACACATGTGATAAGACTTTGTGGCAAAGTAAAAGTGCTTGGAAAAGAATATGTATCTGTTTCGACTGCCAACTGCTTACTCTTTTTCTGAAATAGGCAAAATACTGGTGAATGTTCTTTTAATTTGAGATGATTAAAACTGTTGTCCGTCTAGTTGGCATTTTAGGGATAACCCTGATGATTGGTCTTGACCATCAAAGCTATTTTCATCTGTCAACATTGTATTGAATTTTGATAATAGTTGTGTGGATGTAGTGATCAGATTTGGTTTTAATGTATGTGGTAAGTGACTGTGCGAAAGACCATGTACTGCTCATTGTGAAGTGATTGTCATAGGAGCCGTCCTATGCAGTATCAGTTGATCTTCAGTCTGTCATTGTTTATCCCTATGCATTATTTATCTAGTCTTTTCGCCCATGAATTTAGGAAAGACGAAGAGTGATAGTTGTGTATTTTGCCATTTTCAGAGATTCTGTAAGCTTTTCTTTCGTTGTTTAATTTTGATGCATATGGTTTGTCCTGTCTAGTTACCCCAGTTGCAACAAGAGGTATGGAGATGTGTGCTACTGCAGTGGATAGTTACTCCTTGTTTGACTTAGTGCCATAAATTAACCCTTTATCTGAAAGGGCATTAACAAATTGTAAAAATGATAGTATATGAGGGTTACAGTACGACTTTTGCACATTAGTTGCTTGCATGCCCACCTGCTTGATTTAAGAGACCGAGATTTTCAACTTTTTTCGCGAAGAGTATTTTCAAAGCATTCTGGAAAACATTTCACTGATCTGAAGTGTTGACTGTGAAGTGTGAATATCCTCTTTTAGCTGTGTTACAGTGACATAGATGCATACATGTGTGTTGGTAACTTGCTGTAGTTGTTGAAATAGAAGGCACAGTAGGGTTCAGTTATATATACAATCAAGTTAAAGTCCACATCCTTATCTTGAAGCAGCCATGCAACTGCAGCGATAACATTTATTGTCTTTTAATCTAAGTAAAGATATTTGTCGTCATGAAAGATCATGCAGTAATTCATATGAAACTACAATGCAATCCTTTTAGTCTGGAAATCCAGCCTTCTGTGTCAAATTGAGCAGGAGTTGTGATCATATACTGTTATTTGACTTAGTAATCCAGTACCCCAGACTCCAGGAGAGAGTGCGTTCAGATTTAATGTTGCATTGTCACTATCTCAGCCATATAGCAACGACAACAAATTATACAAAAGAGTTGTCAACAAGGACAGTAGAACAGTAAGGTAAATATCAGTTTCAATGTAAACCAACTAGAACAAAATAACACATATCTTGACGGCTCTTTGAACTCCCGAGTCCAATGCTTTGGTATTGGAACCAACATAGCATCATTTTGCTTGACAATCTTGACTGTGAAATCAACACTAAACAGACAGTCCTTGTGGCCAAAACCACATCTGTCCTCTTGTTTGATGTCAATCCGTATCCTTGAGGAAACCATATTTCACTAACTAATCTTTTAACACTCACTTGTAGTCTATGATTAACAAGTTTCCTTGGGTAAAAGATAAGCATGATATTCACATCTCACCAGCTCACAAATATTCTTGCAATTTGTTAATTCCAACAAATACGAAAGAGGTGTCTGGATTAAAAGGGTTTCAATGCTTGTATTAATTCTATCCTATCACCTCAGAACAAACAGAATTTTGTGATTCACAGTATTTATATCTAAATTGAACCCTTGGTTGGTAAGAATACCATTTTACCAAGATAGTTGTCAATCTGTGAGATTTAACCATGATCAAAAGTATGTGATACTTTGTACATTACAAATTGTGTTCTTTTACATGCGAGGAGAACATTGTCAGTGCATGGTTATAATGACACTGCAGGAGTGGCAGATGTTTTCTAGTTCTCTTATCAAGTCCTGTTTCTGCTAACTGATGTAAATATTTTCAGTCCCTAAGCAACAAGATAAATATTATGAAACATGAAATTTCTAATCACATGCTCATTTATTTGTTTTGTTGTGCTGTTTCCTTGTCCACTTGGTACAGTTTTTATTAACACATTTTGAGGGCTATCAAGGAATATGTTAGGAACACAAAGTTACCGTTACGTTGTTAACTGATACAAGCACTGTGGTGTGTATATTTGGCAGAGAAATGAAAGGGTTGGAATTAAAAGTAATTTCTTCTTGCAGTATACAAATCTGATACATTTCTGTATGAGTTTATACATATATATATATAGAATTTGTTAATTTTGTCTACTAACATCAAGTGCTCGTACACTAAAAAAATTCCAACCCTTGAAGCATTCAAGTACATTGACCTTTTATCTTAGTCCAGAAAAAGTACTGAATAATTGTATTGTTATTATTTTTCATTTATTCTTTTGCAAGCACCATTACCAAGCGCTTTGTTATCAAAGCAACCTTCTTAATGGCTGGGTTATGATTGAGTTAAAGCATATGAAGTTAGACAGTTCTCGTGCTATGATGGTTTTGACAATAGGAGCCCTTGTGACTACACTTGACCAAATTAGGCCAATTTGTGAGGGTAAATGTACTTGAATACTGCCATATAGATGAAGGGCCACCTACCTATCTCCCTGTGATTGTGATATGATGGTGACAGACTGGTCCAGATACCACACAGTAACCTGGTTTGACCAAAGGCAGACCTGATGTATGTATAGCTTCCCACAGCCTGTATTATGTGGAGGGCTTGATCAGTGTGTACATAGTTCATTTGTTATGCTTGTATATATTCCACACATAAACATAACAGCATCAGTCATTATGGGCCATATGTTCAGTCTTGTGCAGCTTTCGGTGTTATGTCAGCCATTCTGCATGATCAGGTTCAGTTTGGGCGCTCCTGAAGTAGATGGTTGTGGCACTTAGCTGTTAGCTAGCGTTAAAGAGTCAGGACGGATGAGCACCCAGTAACGACTGATCTCAACTTCTATTGCCTGCCTGAACATAGGGCTTGCTCTCTTTGGGAGAGGAAGTTGCAGAGCTACCGGGGATTCCCATTTGTACATAAAGCTTGAATGCCACAATGGGACTTTTAGAGGACAAAAAAGATCTTAATTGTTGTATCAAGTAAAGTGACTGTGAATTTACCAAAATACTCCCAACTTCATTTCTTGGAAACAGTTATCCTAAAATTACTTTTTAAATCTACTGTATGTGTTCTCTTATGACATACATTTTATCCTTCAGACAAATAGAACATGTTTGTGATAAAATTATTCCGATAAGTTACTCATGTAAGTAAACAATGTCAGTTTTTAAGGTGTATTGAGTTTGGTCAATCAGGTCATACCAGAATGAAAGGAAGAGTTGGTTTTTAATGGAACTTGATGTAGTGCCCAATCTTCTGCTATATTCAGAGTGCACCTCCTGAAGAGGCAATGGAAGCCTAACTACATGTGCCATGTCGCAGTGGTGTACCTCATCAAGACTGCCCTATACACTTCAAATCAAATTCTGTGAATCTTGTAGCTTCTATCATTGGAATGAGATGTGCTTACAGAGATGTGTGCATCTGATTTCTGTTGAAAGCTTTCGTCGCCGTTATTCTTTCTTTTTGTTTGTTGCTAGATGTTGTCTCTTAACTAAGTTGGATAAATAGCGGGCTTGTTTGGCCTGGAACATATTTTTTGTTAAGCTAGGTGCTACGTGCATCAGCTTTTGTTTACTTTGTACAATTTTATCATTGCCTTCTGTCGCTGGCTCAGTTCACGTTCGTTTCAAGTATTTCTATGGGGTGACCACACTCCTATCTTGCCCTGGTAATGTACTTGAGTTTTAATGTGTATGTATCATTTCTCAATGCCCGGGTTTGGGAGAATAAAACATTTTTTTTAACCTAGAATCATGTACATAACGTTACTGATAACTGTAAGCTATTTTATTGTGATACATTTTGCTGTTTATATGTTGCACGGCGTTGCCTCGTTTGCATTTCACAAATAGTTGCAAGGCATGTACATCTTTTTCCAAAAAACGTATGGCTTAGCCTGACTTTCATCTAACCTTTATCATGGTGTACATCATAAAGTTGGATGAAGGATATGTGATGGCCAAATCATTGAGACATTTACAACATCATTTCGAAGAAATGGTGTAATTTCATTCATTGACATCGACATTTGACATGCCCCACTTGTCTGCTTTAGGATTTCTATGAACTTACTTATTAACATTGCCAAAGTTCAGGTACATTTGTCTCTGTTTTGTTTTTTCACCATATCACATTTTCTTATGATCATAACAATATCTAAAACTGTAGGTCGTTATTCAGAATTTCTGCTTTGCAATATTTTGATGCAAGTGTATTGAGGTGATGACCAGAGTACCACTATAATTTATTGGTACAAGTCTTAAAAATTGTCGCGTTTTAGTTGTCTTGTGTACATTATAAAAAGATAAAAATATTGAAAAGAAAAAAGTTTAAAATGTATGACTGGAGACTAGATGATATGTATGACATGATATGATGCCAACAGGATGTGTATATTTTTCATGCAACTCACACAAGTTTGCATGAGTCATCCTGTTTCAGTGTTGCGCTATTTCCACTAATCCTCTGCTGCACAGGTAGCTGCCACCCATCTATGCTACCATCAGACCTGTACAAATTGCACTACCAACTAGCTGGTGTGGAGAGAGCGAGCGCCATTTGGTATTATTACTTATTACATGTATGAAGTGGGCAAGATGATATTTTGTAATGTTTAAACATGATGCATGTACAGATTGACCAACTTGTTTGTGCTGACTACATTGTAGAACCAGGATTTGTTCAGCTCTTCAGCTGCCACCAGACTCATGGAAATAAATGACTGAGCAGCTGACCTCCAACTCTTGTCTGTGTCTTGTTTTGAAGCTGACCGCATCCGTGGTCTAGTGGATAGAGCATGGCATCATACACCATAAAACTGTCCTTAGTCCGGACTAGTACAAGCACACACACTCGCATTATGAGTGCTAAATATCTTGGAACAGGATGTTAAACCCCATTTCACCTCACCTGTTTACCCTGGGGCCAAATCATACCTCCAACAAATACACCAGTACTCCTCAATATATTACTTTAGAGGAACAAAACCAGTAACCATCAGGGCAAGTAGCAGATGATAATATAGCATAATAGTCACATGCAGGGTTTGTTTTCAATCGTTTGTCCATCAAATTTGGTCGTCAACAATAGTGCTCAGGAGCCCTTGCAATCGGATCTTTAAAATCTTATTTGATGCCTCCATCAGATCTGACAAAACTTTGACCACCCATTCAAAAAGAATATACAGGTTTTGAGCCAAATGTTGCATCATTGTAATAAAGAAGTTTTGAATCCATAGAACCATCTCCCTTGTTCATCATACTAATTCTAAACGCCACTTACAGACGTTTTGTAGGGTATATTCATGTTTTCTTTCCGTAAGATCAAATTCCGAATCGAGGTGTTAAAGAATTAAAGATACCATCTGATTAGCTGAAAAACACATCCTTCGTTAAGACTGGGTGGTAAAAGTTTGCCCCGTGTTCACCTCGTGCGTCCAGCACAAATCCTGACGCAGAGAGGTATCGTGTGTGCGAAAGATTTTAATGTCAAAGTACCTGTTCTTGTTTTAAGTAAGGATTGAGTGAATTTGGTTTATCAGTATTGGAGCAACATATCACAATGCGGCCGCTTAATGTGGAGGAACACCCAAAGTGGCACTGGACAGATGTTTTCCTACAAACAATGATATGGTGGCATATCAACCATGCAACAGTCAGTAACCTTGAACCTTAGCAAAGTATGACCATGGTAACAGGCAGTGGAATAATTTATCTCACTCCCAAGAGCATACATACATATTTAGGGCAAATTATTTTTCTTGTATTACAGTTGCGCAGAACCGATTTCGAAAAGAAAAGATTATTTTTTTTCATTGTTCGCTGATAACACTTAAATACCGTATTTGCTTGCGTATAGACCGCACATTTTAAAAAAAGAATGTGTAGAGGGGGTACGCATAATAGACGAGCATACTATGAGTTTCGATATTTCCCAACGCAATGACGTTACCGCCAGCACGTAACACCGGAAATAGCATGTCAACAAATCATACTGAAGTACACAAGTTTGTGCTTTTATTAAACTGTCTGTTTACAATTGTATATCTGAACTTATGTTTGTAATCTATAATATTAATTTTAACCAAGATTTCATTCAATTGTTTACAATACTAGTAATTTCAGCGTTAATTTTCACCATTATTTACACTTCCTCAGATTACCGCTAACTTAAAACGACCCTTAGTCAGAGAATAGATATACTTGTCATTTTCTCCTGCACCCCTTTGACTCGACGACAGATAGCGGATCTAACTGCAATCTCTTGTTTAAACATGTTAAACATGCCCCGGGCTGGGGCATGGTCTTGAGATTCCAGTAACAAATGAGCAATGGATTCAGGCTGAGTGCAAGATGGGCATACCTTGTCATAGTGCTTTTTGTGTCCGATTCTGAGGCATGAGATGGCTAGTTCAACTTTCCTTTCATTTGAGTATGAGTATGGCTTTTGGTTGATCTTTGGTTGAATTTTGTATAGCCATCTGCCGATCTTCGTGCGTCCCACTGGGCTTGCCATCTTTGGGCTATGGAGGCTTTGATTTTTGCTTTTTATCTCTACTTTACACAAGGGAATAGACTGTATCTTCGCTTTGCCTAGAGCTAGCTTCGCCAGTGTGTCTGCTTTTTAATTTCCATGAATATCTATGTGAGACGAAATCCAGCACAGCTCCACCTGTTTCCCCAGGTCCGATAGTCTTGTATATTCGTGTAGAGAGTTCGAGTTCCTGACGGGGATGGCTTGAGTGAGTGAGTTAATATTTAACGTCACATCGGCAATATTTCAGCCATATCGTGACGAGAAGTTATACATTAAGAATACATATAATTAGACTAAATGAAAACCTTTCATCGATGTAAAATAACTAGAATATCACAGTAATATTTAAAACTAGCATACAATTATAAAAAGATAACACTATAGGTATGAAGTGCACTTAGCGCGTCTAATAGGACGACTGCCCTTGTCGTAGTTCCGGTATGAGTTTGAGTGCATGATAAATTGCCTCCAATTCAGCAGCGAATACTGACTGACCATCTGGCTGGCGAACCGAATGTGCTTGGGGTTTGGAGTTATGGATATGGATCCCGTAACCAGCACTGTTGTTGATGGGATTCTTGGATCCATCAGTATATATACTGAACCGCAAAAGAAACGTCACCATGGATAGACATATGAGAAACCTTATTTGTCCAAACACTGTAAACATAATTTTAAAAGATGAATATTCACTGATCATCAAGGTTGAAATTAAAGTGTCAAATGTTCTTAAAGTGAAACACAACACTTGTCTCTGAGAAAATGGCATCTCAAGTCAGTATCTCGTGTGTCCGCCATGTGAATTGATAACTGCCGTGCAACGTCGATACATGAAAAGGATGAGGCCTTGATCGGACGTCATTCAGCCGTCTTTGAATCTCGTCCCACAGGTGCTCAATGGGATTTAAATCGGGACTGAGGGCAGGTTACTGCATGGTTCTTATGCCATTCCGCTGGAGGAAGTCTCTTGTTGCTCTCGCATTGTGGGCACGGGCGTTATCATGCTACAACTCGTGGTTGCGGCGACGTGCCCAATTAGGAATGCGTGTGGTCTCATGACTTGATCAATGTACCGAGCTGCTGTGACACCATTGCCTCTCCCTGGACCGATGTTCTGGAAGACGACAGGGCCGACCCTCAGTGCAAGACCAATTCCAACCAACACCATGATGCTCGGACCATCGTCCAAGGGCTTGGTGTCGCTGATTTCTTGTCAATCTTGGCATGTGGTAGCAATTCAATAACGAATGAATGTTATCCGATCTGGGTGGACTTTTATAGAGAAATGGGGGAACGCATGTGCAATTCAATTTGCACGGAACTCACGTGCATCGGGTTACCATGGCCGTTGCAGTGATCCATTTGGGAGATCGGTTTTATTGTCATCTGCTTCGTGTTTTATCATCAAATTTCATTTGACTTTTCATGCCATGTTACTTGGGGTGACGTTTCTTTTGCGGTTCGGTATTATATAGGCCCAGCTGACGGAGGTAGTTTGAATTTTACTGATAGCTTTTGGTCGTAGCAGAGTTGGGTTTTCTCTTTTAGTGACTTCTGATGTTAAAGCATTGTCAACTTTGGGAGTTTTTAAAGTCTAGGGAGGATGTAAGACCTTGTAGATACTTTCTGGTGGCTGAATGTCATCAAAGTTGTTCAGGTACTAATATCCCAGATGGATTTTGTGAGGGAATTTTCCGAGCTAGGGCTTCATCTCGGGTGTTTCTGTCTTGCCATATCTTTTTTACCAAAGGGTTTGATGTTAGTCCCCAGTACGATGATATTGCCTGCTCTCTTCTTAGTTACAATGGTACCCGTGAAGATCCGGGGTAGAATAGGTCTTCAGCAACCAATACTTGTCGTAAAAGGCGACTATGCTTGTCGTAAGAGGTGACTAACGGGATCGGGTGGTCAGGCTCGCTGACTTGGTTAAATCACGTCATCGATCCCAATTGCGTGGATCGATGCTCATAATGTCAATCACTGGATTGTCTGGTCCATATTCGAATATTTACAGACCGCCGTCAGCTAAACGGTGCGGCGTTAAACAAGAAAAATACAAACAAACAAAGTTACAATGGGAGTTCTCCTGTTTCTACTTCTGTTACTTCTAGTTATTACATGTTGCTGCTCCTGTGGCCAGCATTAGGGCTTTGCATTGTATTCTGTCAGGCGGCTCAAGACAGTATTTGATGGGAAGTGAAAGGCCTCACAGCCACAGTCTACTTTTGATCTGATAGGATTTGCAGAGGTCCAGCTGATTGTCCCAAGATGTGCCTGATTGTCCCAAGCTGTGCCTGAAATTGCCCGCAATACGTTCAGGTCTTTGTGACACCTGTTTTCCACATATTTTATACGTTTGCCCCAAGTGAGGTGTTGATCAAGAATCATCTTTAGAAATTTTGCGGAATTTTCGAATTTGATTGGTTTGCCTTTTATGGAGAGATGGGCTATCATAGCATCTTTCCCCCTGCGTTTGAATAGAAATCCCACAGGTTTTTCACTTGAAAGGGTGAACCCCCATTTATTGCACCATTGATCTACTCCGTCCAGGGCTGACTGGAGGTTTTATCGGATTTGTGAAATATCTCTGTTTTATCCATATTGCTCCGTCATCAGGGGATTTAGAAGTTTGGGTAGGAGAGTTGACATGATCAAATAGGTAATTGATCATGATGTTAAACAGGGTTGGGCTTATAATGCTGCCTTGGCCAGTGACATAGGATCAGATTGATTGTTTTCTATTTAAACTGACAGCGACCTGTCTTGCAGGAACCTGTCTGTGAAGTTTGCCATGTTCCCTTCTACCCCATTTTGTGCTAGTTTTGAAGGCTTTGCTTCGTACATGATTTGGCGCAATCTTACTAATTCTTGCGAATCCTCTACCTCTATTACATCTTTGCCATAAATCTTGTATTTTGGCTTCAGTCACACAAACTAAAATTTTCGGTTAGATTTTCAACAGACGCCCTCTTCACTGTCAATCACACAATTAGTTGTTCCCAACACAGCACTATAGCAAACCAAGCTATGACGTGCGTACTGGCGGGAATCTCACTTCTTTTCTGTGTGCTAGAGTCAACATCTATTGTTATAGTTGTAACTATCTAGCACTTGGTAGTAGTGACATTAGTCTAAGATTATTCTTATATTTTTCTACAGAAAACAGACACAGTAAGTCAATATTAAAAGCTGCTAATTGGAATGACGATCGTACTCACGTAAGCTGGTGTGTGGTGTGTTTGTGAGGTCGTCACGGAGTCTCCCTCTACTCCTGGTTGCAAGAAGAGTGGTCGTTTTATGATCACGGGAGATCCTCAAAGTAGCTGCTGGGGGTGCAGAGAGGTCATATGTACAGGGGAGGCGTGGTGCGAGCAGTTGACAGAACACGGGGGCATACGGGGGATGTCATGCTCCTACATCATCTCAACACATCCACCAGACATTGCCGTGGCCGAGTTATGCAGGCAAGGTGGTAGACCAGGCGTCGGAAAATCTACTCAAGCTCAGAGATAATGCATGGCTACCCTTACCTACATTGAAGCAGTAGTTGTTTAAAACTCGTGACTCTCGACTTCCGGATCATAAAGTTTTGGACGAAGCAAGTACGCAACCCTAATACAAATGTCAGGTTACCTGCTAAGGACCTGTCCATGGCATCCAGACATGCAGATATTCAATGGACATTGGCGCTTATATCAACTGGTTTGTCGCCGGAACCAGACACATCATTCCGCCATTACAGACATCAATATGAAGGCATGCCCGGAGAGATCAAGTCGGATTCATCCACAGCCCGCTAGACACCATAGTCAGATTGCAGAAAGACTTACTCTCCAGCCAAGTCTGGATGTCTTCACAGTTATTATAGCTTCAGCGTCAACGACTACTAGTACAGATTCGTTTAAGGGCTTTTTCCAGCCAAACCAAGAGGTTGAAAATGTCACAACCAATTTCTGCTCCCAAGACATTCAACGGCAAATTGTGACATGCCATAGACGAGGTCAGACAAGATACAACGGAACGTTTTCAAGTATCACCTATCAACCTAGCGGCCAAGGCACATGGATCTTCCCATCCCCAGAAGCGTTCCTGGGATCAGAAAGACTCGTCATATAAACAGCCTCCTAAGAAGAAGTTTGTTCCCTCCGGGAAGGATTCCTTCCAACCAAGTAGGGGGTACGACAAGCGTCAGTCTTCTCAGGAATCTTTTCGTCAGTCCGGCTAGAAGAAACGAAGATCCTATCGCCGGGGCAGATTGGGTGGCAGAGGTGAACGCAGATTCTGACTTACATGCAGGTGAAGAAATTCCTACACATGATCTGTTAAGTCAGTGTCAGACAAATAATAGTCGACGTGGTCGTCCTTTATTGACCTGAGGCCGGCGTCGATCTGGCAGTAACTTTCATTACGGGAGGTGCAGATGGGTGGACTGGGTTTTTGTCATAAAAAATTATCGTAAAAAATTATGGAACAAAATAATTATGCTTCAGACTGTTGAAAATAAAATTGTTTGCCACAAAGAGGACGTTGTTGCAAGGTGTTTTATTTAAAGAAAATTCAGGCTCATAATTTAAATTTTTTTTAAATATCTGCTGTTTTAGCTGTTCCTGAAAAATATGTTATCTTGATGCAAGAAAATACCTACACGTATTGGCTGTATACGAGGGCTGGTAAAAAAGTTCTAAGCCTGACTAACTTTCAACTATGGGCCATAGGAAAGTGAAAGTTTGAGTAGTTCATTGCAAGTGTTTTTGGTCCATTGAGGCCGTTCGTATTTTGGTCCATTGAGGCCGTTTGTATATTATTGACAGCCAGTTGAATATGATAGAGTTACTTTAGAGAATGGTTTGTCCCTCAACTTCAATCATTGAAGATTCAATCAAGGAGATAGAAAAACTAAAACTGTTAGATAGACGTATTACCATTGCTGAACTTGAGGAAGACACATGTCTATGCCATGAATTCACTGAAACTATTATTCTAAACATTTTCAGATGAATAAGATATCTGCTCGTTGGGTGCCAAAGTTTCTAAATTCTGATCTTAAGGAAAAAAGAACTGACATTGTCAGAGAACATTTAGAGTTAATTGAGGAATTCAAATAGAGATTAGTAACGGGTGATGAAACATGGGTCTACCACTATGATCACGAGTCAAAACGTCAATCTATGGAATGGTACCATTCAAGTCTTCAAGATCAGTGAAGAAAGTTATTGCTACTGTATTCTAAGATTCAAGGGTGTAATCGTTGTTGATTACTTAGAAAGTTAAAAGACCATTACCGGTGCCTACTGTGCTGATTTGCTTCATCGCCTGAGAGATTCTATCAAAGAAGAGTGGCGAGGAGTGCTGACTGAGTTCTACTACTTCATGACAATGCCTCGTTTCACAGAATAGCAAATGTGGGTTCGAAGAGCTTCCTCACCCTCCATACTCGCCAGACCTAGCACCAAGTCATTTCCACCTGTTTCCTAAACTAAAACACCTTAGTGGAAAGCGCTGTGACGACAACGATAACCTCAAAGCTGCCATCGGTTTTCCAGGCAGGGGGGCTCCAGAAAACGTCTTCATGACTTGAATTGAAAAGCTTCACTACTGATATGAAAAGTGTATTGAAAAGCAGGGAGATATTGTTGAACAATATAATTAAAAACACTTTTGCAATTGTTGGTTTTGTTTGTTAGGCTGAGAACATTTTGACCAGCTCTCCTACTAAAATACATAAGTGTACATGTACATTTACTTTAATGGTTAGTTATTATTGTGCCTCGCCCAAATAAAGTTTTGCAGAGGACAATGTGGTCTGTTCGTCACATTTTGTTTCTGGGGCATAACTCATAAACCATTCAACATTTCTTCATACAACACCCAATACACATCGGGCACACAACTAAACTTATGCTGTGTGCTTGTCAGGATTTTTTAAAAACGCGTTTACAGGGCAAAAGACTGGACTTCACTTTAGGGTAGGGATCGCTTCCAGAACAAAACGTATAACATGTTTCCCTTTTCTTGTATAAAATGCTGAATTTGTGTGTTTTGCTATTGAGGTGGTGGTTTTTTTTAGTTTTTGCGTTAACAATTTGAACCAAGGTTCCAAGGAGGGTTTCATTTAGCAGTTTGGTGATCATGTCAGTTGCACTCACAAACCATTTTTCGTATAATGAGGTATATGACATGTACAATGTTTGATTTATGCACATCTGAAAAGGCGGGGGGATATTGATGACTTTATGGTCTTGTTCAGTTTACTACAGATAGTGGATAGTATACAATACCCATATGCAAACGCAAAGGTTTCATTTACCGTCTCAAGTAAATCAAGTATGTATTTTTAATATTATAGGTCTTTTGACATGACATTGTTACATGACATGTACCAAGTTTGACGATTAATCAATAAAATGCAATAATACATTTTTGAGGAAAGTTTAATCACAACCGTTTTGTGACATGTGGCAATCCAGTTATCTTGGTCTTGTCCATTGTAGGATATTCTGCTCATAATCTTAATTGACAATATGATACATTTACTTTTCACAATGTCATAGGTGACCTTGACCTTTGACATCAATGTAGTAGGAATGGCTAAGAAAGAAAATATGAAGGAACATATCTGCAGAGGTAACCATGCCTCAGAAACTGTCAATGACATAACACACACCAGAATGATGACCTTGAGCTTTGACTAATCTTGACTAAAACCCTTTAAAAGCAGGGCGCCATCCACCTCAAGGAAAAAGTATACATTGAGTATGACTTTAGCTGAGGTGAAATGGGATTTAACATTGCATCCAAGATTATTGCACTTATATAGCTCTGTGTGTGTGTGTGTGTGTGTGTGTGTGTGTGTGTGTATTTATAGCTCTGAGATACCATGCCGCAGTTTAACATGAATACCCCACTCAGATACAGTATACAGACTCCAAACCGGTCAGTCCTTGTTTTAGCCCCTTAATGCCAAGCGCCAGACAGGGTAACAACAAGTACTATCTTTTTACGTCTTTTGGTATGACGCGGCCCGGGATTGAACCTCCCCGGGCGGACACTCTACCACTAGACCACGGAGGCGGTCAAATGACATGAATGATTTCAGTCATGATCTCGAAACCAATCAGATGAACAAATGAATACTACAGACAGACTGACAAAGCTTATTCCAGGTAATAAATTAGAAACTAAGCCTCTGCTCTAAACATATAACAAGAAGAAGTCTCACATTATTCATTTATTGACATAATATTTCACTTTTTCACAAAAGAAATTTCACCAATTCTGAATATTTTACAGGACACATTTTGTACATGCACCCAACAACAAGCAGAGGAGAATAATTTCAGACAGAATCTAAGGATTTGAACCAAGGGTAACGAACATGAGGATGATGATAGACACAGAGGAGCAGCATTTGTACAGCTTTGACACAACAATGCTGGCCAAACCACAGAACTTGAACACATTCTCATTTTCAATGTTGGTTTCAAACCATTATGCCAACAATAGCTTCAGACCAGACTTTTAAATAAATTCAATTTGTACTGTAAAAAACAATCATCTGTTTATTCTTAATGTTTAAAAACTAGTTCATTATTGGAAGCTAATATCACACATACCATAGTCTTTCATGGATCTTTTTCAAACTACATTTTAGTCTATCTTATTCGGATGTGGAAGTGCATATGTTCATGAATTAATGTTTCTATTTTTCCTTAAAAGGATGCCAATGAACATCAAGAGCATGACCATGGCCAACTCCCTCATTGATCAAATGACGTGCAAACCGACAAGCATGTCTACCCTTAAGTACTCACTAACTTGTACCACACTTTGAAAAGCTTGTGAATGAAGATAATCATAACAACAAGTAACACGGTAAGAATGTCTATATACAATAAACACTGGGTGAGCCCACTTATTTCAGTACCCCAAACGCCTCAAAGAGACTTTCTACATGGTGATCAACTGCAAGGTCAAAATTGGATAGTATCTTGATCGTTACAACCAGCTTAGTACTATTCTACACTATCTACTGTGTCAAAGCCACAGGCCTTCAAGTATTTAATACCACTACCCAACTATTAATTTATACAATCAGCAAGAATCAATCAATAAATTACCAGCATACACAGATAAAAAGAATTCTTACAGATATCATTTGACTGCTATAAAGTTTCCTTACACATGTCAAACAGGTATCGGAATATGGGTATTTATTTTATTCCATCAAAGTGTCAAATTGAAAACTTGTCTATGACACAGCTGTAGTGTTAGAATGATCAGTATTAAATGTTGGTAGTGTATATTTACATCAAACACATTCCACTAATTGTGTTCCATTGGATCTTTACCTGATCTGTCAAGGCCTGTAATAACATGCTGGTGTGACAGAGCCAGTAACAACCATCACTTCCTACTTGTGCAAGGACTACAAATAGTGATTTAGCAGTTTAACAATGATGACACCACTACAAGCTAGCCCTCTTAACATATGCTGACAAATAATTACACCTGGTGGTTGACAACGTCCATTTGCACAGTACAACATGTTCATTCCCACAGAATATTTATCTTGAAATATTTGATAAAATTTACACATAGGCAAGAGATATACAATGCTCCTCTTTTCATATGTACTTGCACAATTACTTGATTCGTACCAATGTTTCACTCTCCATCACACCCATATATTGCAATAGGTTCAATAACATCAACAGTACAGCATCTTCTGCAACCATCGCTATCTGTCACCATTTTAAGAAGTTAGCCAATACAGGGTACACACCAAAACAAAATATAGTTTGTCTATCAAAAACAATAAATAATGCATTGAAGTCAAACATTGTGCTATCTACAATGATGGAAATGAAGAAATGTAACTAACAATAACATAAAACTTTCACAGAATCGTATTATAGAGAGTTTGAAGGAAACTGATGCTGTTATAACAGTTCCTGCCCAATGTGACATATCAAGCTGATCCTAAATGCAAAATGTTCGGAATTTAAAGCAACAATCTAATAAACATCAAACTGTCAGTATGAAGAAATTTTGTTTGTGTTCTTATCAGATTAATAATTCTCATAATCTCTGACAGACAGAAAAGACTGGTCATGATTATATATCAATCAATAATACTTATTGTCTTCCATAAGCCATATGCTGATATAATCAGGTGCATTGAGTAAGGTAAATGCATACATGCATGATGCACGGATGTGACAACAGTGCATGTCACAAGTGTAATTCTGTTAATGTGATAATAAATATTGATAAAAGGATAAAGTTTGATCAAACGTTTGCCAGTAATGAAAACCCTTCATCATACATGAATGGACTAGACAGAAGTCTATGAAAAAATTCAAAATAAAAAGAAGGCATGCTCTTTATTTTTCTCTATGTAACTACCTGAACTATGTGACATATTTTTACCATTTATATTAATTCTTTACAGTTATTTCTACCAAAAGGGGCTATCAATTCTACACAGCACTGAATGAATGATCCAAGGGCTTTATGAAAATGGTAGCAGAAACACAGGCATCAACATTAGCTGATTTGATACCTCTTGGAATGGTCCCTGTATGATTGATATATCTCTCAAACCCTGATAGCAACAGGGTGTGTAAGTATATTGCAAGCACCTAAAGTATGATTAACCCAATACAATGTGGACATGAATCATATCAATGTAAGCTTAGCCAACTTGTCCTATGAGAAGATACAGCATGGGACTATACTGAATTGTAGGTGATTCTAAAAACAAATCTTCTTTACTGAGATATCCACAGTTCCGTCATTTCCCCTCATGTGGAGTTCTACACTGTTTTAGGTGATGGGGAATACATTAAAAAATAACAAATAACATCAACCGTTTGGGAAGCTGTCCTATTAGAAGATTGACAAAATCCATTACATTGATCCATAGTGTGAACTCTCACATTCTCCATCCAAGGTATAGGGATATCTGTCTCACCCGTGAAACAGAATTCCCACTGCACATTCCTGATGTAGGGCGAGCATATTCCATAGTGCTGCAATCCTCAATATCGGTTTCCAGACCCATATTGCTGAGCAGCACCCCGAGCAGCCCCAGAAGCGGCATTTGCGGCAACGTTCTGTACAGCTTCATTGCGCATGACGCCTGTCGCAAATTCCTGCTGGGCCTTCTGGAAACTGGCTCCAGTGCTTCGATAGATCCTATGTACCTGAAAATACCAAAAGGAGTCATTTGAAAGCATATTTCCACACTGAATTCCTCAAATTGTATGTTTTTAACAGTAATGGGAATTTTCAGCTTTGAGATAACAGCAGAAGTAAACTTTCCACTGCCTGAAAAGTTTGCCCCAAACCTCTCTCATTCTTAAGTTTAGTCAATTATTATTTTACAACATGAACAACACAAGATCATTACCAATGTGAAGATACTCAAGCTGATAGCATATATAGGAATATATTTGTCTTAACAACAAAGTAGGAAAACTTTGTCACCTTTATTAACAAAATAGATATTGCCTACATCTTTACACAAGCTTAGAATGACAACATCCTGTCATGTGACGATCACATGACAGGATACAACTATTTTTAACCTTAGTTTGTGACAAGAGATTATGCATCAGATGTTCACAAACCTGTAACATGAAATGGTAAAAGGATGAACGTGTTTAGTAAGTTTAAGAAAATGATTGTAAAAAATAGTGTTAAAAGGGAACATGAAAAAGAACTTGTGTTTGCATTTCACTTGTAAGCATCAACAACATCAACATTCAATGGGTGTAGGAACACTACCAATACCTCTATAGCGTACAATAACCACAACACAATCGGTGAAGGAGTAGACCGAGAATACCAACAGCTATCTTCTAAAAAAACGAATCCTCTTTCTCATCAGTTTTCAAATTACTCGGCACCAATAATAGTGATACAAGATGTTCTGTTTGTTGTAAGTCACCGATTCTCTTCAATAATTCAGAATATGTATTATCAGTATCTGAGTTCCAGTGAAATGTTTACATTCAAAATAATATGTGCATGTACTCTAAACAGTCTAACATTACTATATGTTACACACATGCAGAACTACTTTGACATGTGATACTAACACTACAACATCGACATCAAGCATGCCTGACTCTACTCATACAGTAGGTAGTTTCTCAGTAAATAACTATCTATTCAGCTAGCATGCTGTTAATTAACATGCATCTACAAGGGCAAGTCCTTGTCAAGTCCACAATTAGTCCCCAGTCTCCCTGTTTCTAGTCAATCGATATCATTCTTCAGACAGGATCGATAAATACAAATTAAGTATGCTCCTCAATGACTACTTGCATGTTTAGAGACGTTCAACTACTCAAACTAATTTAGACCCCCAATTCTAAATCAAAAGTAAATATTCAAATCACCCTCATACCAAAAACAGTGAAAATCAATCACCAAAACTGTCTCTAGAACCACGAACAACTCCAGAATATGGATTCATACAAGTACTTGTGCAAATACCAGCTATTGCTAATGACAAAGTAGAGACAATTTATGGATTACAACTTCTTTAATTACTGTAAAGGCAACGTTGCGGTATAGATTATGATACTGTTGTCAAGCTTGACAACCGTATCAGGATCTATACCTAAACGTCGCCTTTACAGTATATATAGAAGTTATCTATAAATTGTCTCTACTTTGTCATCCGTCAACTTCTAAGTGATGCCTATCAAACAATTCATTGATAATGATATTGACAGAATGTAGCGAAGTTATCTTTTTAAAAGTACCACATCTGTGATTTGCATTTCTTTAGGGATACCTTAAAGGAAAAGGTAAAAAAATTATCTTCATTTCCTTACATTTCAATTGTTAGTCTTATTCTGGCACATGGGTATATCAATGAATCCTTGTGGCACAGGTGCTTCAGAACTGTACCCCAGCTACCTTACACACAAATGTACCCTGTCCAAACTAGAAATGTACCTAGTGCGGCAATATTAACAGTGCTAAGTCAGGGGGAGTCTATTATTCACCATGCACCAACACAATCCCTGGAAAACTGAAATGAGGTTTAAGGTCAAGTTCCAAAATTATTGCACTCCAAGATTCCTAGCGTGTCTGCCTCTGTGCGTGTCCATGTCTGTCTGTGTGTACAAGCCTGGACTAATGCTGGTTTTATAGTGCTAGCCCACTGACATAGCATGCCACATGTATACAAAACTCTTGACACAGTATACAGACTCAGAGCCGACTAGTCCTTATTTTATCACCTTAACATGCTTAATGCTGAGTGCCAAACTAGGTAACAACAAGTACTATTTTTTAATGTATTTTGGTATGACAGCGCGAAGTTCGCAACCAATGGTTTTCTGTTCTCCGGGTAGACACCAGACCCAGAGGCAGTTCCGCAAACATGAATCATGGTTGGTAGGGGATTAAAGATCAACAGTGAACTCACAGCATAGACATAATGTTTCTGCAAATTGAAACCAGTTTCTATGCATCTTGAAACATACTGAAAATATACTTATCCTGACTCCAGTGTTGTACATGCTATCAAGTAGGGTACATTTGTGTGTACAGAAAAGTAACTGGGGTACACTTGTGTAAACAGCAAAACCTGGGGTACATTTCTGTAGCACCTTTGCCGACATAGACCCCAACAGCAATTGTATGAATATGAGCGATCATGTGTGGTGTCCACATAACCAGCTGTAGCGTCAAGGCCTGTACCTACCCTGATGAGCATAACCATGCAGGCAACAGCTTTGAGGGAAAAAAAGAAGGCTACAATAAGCATGACAGCTGCCGCCCCTGGACTCTTGCCTATAATGCCAAGGCCGTTAATCCACCCTCTACAAGAAAAAAACAACTATTGCAACAGAATAGCTAGCTAGGAATCAACTGAGTACCATCAAGACAATAACCACAGACAATGTCAACATGCTGGGTTAATTCTAGTTGCTTTCATGCACTTACTCAAGTATAGCCAGACTGGGTGGGAATTTACATGAGATCAAATTATCACAACTTCCTTTTATTAACAAAAAACATTACTGACATGTTATTTACATTTTTTTTACTGTCCATTGAAGCAAAAATGTAATACTCCACAAGCACTTTCTGGATATTCTTGAGTAATTGCAAGTCAATCTGAATGTCAGACTTGAGAATGGCACTTAGAAACTGGAAACTGAGACAGTATTAAGATGGAATAAAAATCTTAGCTTTACTTATAAAAAAGACCAAATGATTAACCATACATAATCTGCCAATGAATAAGTAGGTGGATAAAAGCACATGTACAGAGTTCCGTCTCACATCCCGTTTCTAGGCCCATTACCCCTGACCAACATTCCTTGCGTAGCAACCATACATGTTGCCCACAACCAATGGAAGGTCTTCCCAACTCTACCTTTACAAGGGTGGCAAAGCTTATAATG
Organism: Haliotis rufescens; assembly: GCF_023055435.1. Taxonomy (NCBI): domain Eukaryota; kingdom Metazoa; phylum Mollusca; class Gastropoda; order Lepetellida; family Haliotidae; genus Haliotis; species Haliotis rufescens. The sequence continues at coordinate 70,343,905 of NW_025963779.1, read as the reverse complement.
GCCAACAGGCCAAAAAAGATGCCAATAAATATCATGATGAGACCCGCAGCAATACTGTTGCGGACTGTCGAGAGACCTGTGATGATGCCACTGAAATACACAGTCAACTTTAGTGAGTGAGTGAGTTGGGTTTAGTGCTGCTTTGAACAGTATTTCCAGCTATATCACAGCGTGTCAGCTTAATGTGGGAGGAAAGCCCAAAGTGATGCAGGCCTCAAAGATTTACCACTTTGGTGAAACCCACAACTACGAGTGTGGTGCTGACGAACCAAGAAATATAATCAGGGCGAACCAGAAATCAAAGCCACAATCATATGTTTCTGATGTGACCAAGGGACGCAACTCTGCACAGCAAATTGCGGCGCCCTAGAAGACTGGGTAACCCATGCCCCTCCTCCCCCCCAACACTCTTAACATTTTGTAATTCCTTTACATGCAACATGAATAAAATTCAAACTGATAAACAAAGTAGTCAAATATGGATACTAACCATTCAATTAATCTGTTTTTTTGTCCAAAACACTCATCCTAATCTCTTGTGAATAAGGTTTACAGTAATTCTTCATAATCATACAATTAGCTAATCAAAACAAAACCAGATATAAATTCTGGCCTGTGCTCAATGTGTACCAGTCATAGCCATCGTCATGCAAGGTTGTACATGTGACCTATTTACTTTTTACTCAGTCACCACAATTATGATAAAAATGACCTCTAACCCCCTGATCATCTATCTCAAAGTTGTCTGGAAACTAACCTTAGAATAATTTTAGTTAACATGTTTCCATGGTTACTTGTGTTCGCATATATAATGTCCACTAAATGAAATTTTCAACAGTAAAACTACAAGATATCTTACAGAAACCAGAAATATGAGCATGTTTCTCTAAGCTCTATCTAGTCCATGACCAGTAAAACCCAAAAGACATTCAATTTACAGATATATTACTTACACTGTGAAGTTCGTGATGCCCAAGCACTGAATGACATACACACAGAATTGGAAGAAAAATACAAAAAAAAATACAAAGAAATTGAATGAGCTGTCACTCCTGAAACAGAAGAAAATAGACATTATTATAACCAGTATTAGTACCAGAACAGATAAATCAAAATGATATGTATACAAGACAATATGAGTCTCCCACCTCACTTGTTGTAATAGCTAAATGGGTCTGTGTGCACAGCCTTATGTCTGAGTGATTGGGTGTAGTTGTAGTCAATCTCTCACACACTAACCCCTCTTGGTCAACCATTCCATTCTATATTCAGCTGTCTGACATGTCACCAGAGTGAACAGAGATGCAAAATCTACAATTTCTTCTGAACATGAAGCCGTCTTTAATTTAAATTTATCAATATCTATTCGCTAAAAACCTGTTGAATGGTCAATAATGTTTCTAATAACAGCCCTCATGGAAATGTGTAAATATGGTACTATGCATTTAAGAAGAATCATGTGAGTGTGGTTAAACACCATTTATAACAGTATTTCAGTTATACCATGGTGTCAGCTTGAGAGGAAAGCCCAAAGTGATGAGGTCTTTAATATTGACCACTTTGGTAAACCCCACGAGCATGGTATGGTGCTGACAAACCTAGGTTTCTAACCCACTATCCTAGGTTGCTGGAAAGCCCAAGCGATGCAACTCTGCACAGTTGGGCGAAAACCTTTTCATGTATCACTGAACACTGATGGTGCTCCACCTACCTGAAAGCTTTGTAGAGTGGTCTGTACCAACAGATGAAAGAACAGGGGGAAAAGACAATGAACCACAAAATGGCCAGGCCAAACGTAGTGCCTCCATTTGAGTCCACGATGAAGTAAGCCAGACTTGCCAGCACATTCAGGAACAACACAAATACATGGACTGGAAGTAAAAGCAGACGAGATGTAGTCCAGTGAAATGTCTGCTTGACATTTTGAAATAAGATTGAAACTTGTTACTTAGCCATTTCAGAAATCACTGAACCTGCAATGGCATAATTAGCATCAAGTGAAAAGTGTCACTATCTGACCTAGTCATAGTAATTTGATAAATTAACATTTTACTTTACAAAGAACATGCTGTAGTTCACAAATAGAATAAGTGTGAAACCTTTCTATGCACACAGCATCACGGTAATATGAACCATTTATTCATTAAAATCTCCTGCAGGGCCTATTGTCATGATTATATCAAACGTATCCACCAAGATATATGTAGGCAGTCCAAAGGTTGACGAAATGCAATACTTATTTGCCTGAAACTCCTTTTCATCGGTCTCCTAGTCAAAGACCCCTACAAAGACCGATATAGATCTCAAAATGACTTCCTAAGCAACGTAATTGTCCTTTAGGGGTGACTATCCATTATTACAATATCCATTATAAGTTGCATCCATCCATCATACAATATCCATCTGCATTGGTACTCAAAAGCACCATTGCCATAGTACTGCGGGTATGTTGACAAGCACCTGTACCTTCCACCCTGCAGATTACTCGACACAATGACGGAGCCAAACATGTACGCCAAGTCCTAGTTTTAGCAGATTGTTTAAGGTGTTGGCAATTTAACTTAGGTACCACTGACTGTTGTCTCATATGAAATTATAAACCTTTTCTGAATGTATACGAACGTGTCAGATCAAGCAAGGTGTATTTTAGATTAAAATGTTTGGAAAAGTAAATGAATAACAGTATTTATTTGAAATAATTGTGTCTAGCATGAGCATGGCATGGCATGGCATCAAATCAATGTTAACTATTTATTTTTAACTAGTAAAACCCTAGATATTTTTTATATTTGTATACTTTTCCTGCATTACTCTTTAATGCATATTACTGCTTGTTCTTGACAGAGGAAAGAGTTGTGTGAAGATCTTTGCTTGAAGAAGTTGTTTCAACTAACTGAGAGGCCAACCCTATCACACAGCTCCCACGTGACCAGGGGAAGTGACGTCATGGATCCTCACAATACTCTGGAGTCCAGAACATCAGAAGGCATCATGGGGAGGCAGCTCTTTAGACACAATAATGCAGGACAAGTATACAAATATAAAAATATCTAGGATTTTACTAGATTTTTTTACTTATCCTGCATTACTCCTTAATGCATCTTTATCCGACGGAATCAGTGGAGAGCATATCTTCAGATGTGGACTTTCATCTCAGAACTGTTTCCCTCAGCCAATCCTCGGCTGTGTGGTTATCAGCAAATAGCAGCGTGCGTGGCTGGTGGAGCACTTGGATCAAGTACGATTGTATGTGCTCCCACCTGTCCCTGGGTACAGAGAGGAGGTCAAGGTTCGTCTGAAAAAGACCCCCGATAAATTGAAGGTGGAATGAGGGTGTCAACTCTGACTTCTTGAGGTTGATCTTCCAACCCAACTGGTATAGGAGCCGGGGGGTTAAGTCCCTGTGACGAAGTAGAGTGACCATGTCCCAATGATTCAGGAGACAGTCGTCAATGTAGGCTTTGAAGTGAATGTCCCGGAGATGGAGCTACGAGGCTATCAGCTTGGTAAGCCGTGTGAAAAGGCACGGGGCCGAAGAAATTCCAAACAGGAGGACCGCCCATTGGTAATGGACTCCCATGAAGATGAAGCAGAGGAATTTTCGGTTGTCGGGATGGATTGGGACATGTAGATATGCGTCCTCCCATGTCCAGGCCGATAAGCACATCGTGTGCCTGGATCCGGGATCGCAGCAGCCTCAGCGTGGTCATCTTGAAATAAGATGGACACGCCAGGTAGCGTTTGTTGAAAGCGGGGAGGTTGTGAATCATCCTGTGTCTGTCCGAGTCCTTGGGGACAGGGAAGATGGGTGAGTAGAAGCCCGGTGTTAAGGCTGGGGTGTGTACAACCTCTATGGCCTCTTTGGCCAGTAGCAATGAGATGTTGAGTAGGGTGGGTAGACGACCGCTATGGGGGACGACATGAGATGCGGATTGTCTATAAGCATCAGCTTGTACCCCGTCCGGATGATGTTGGTTACGTATGGGTCTCCCAAGATCTCCCACCTGGAGAGTCGACAACTTGGATGGTTGGTGGTGGGAGGTCCCAGTTGTGCGTGTCTGGCAAATCAATGAGAGTCCTTGCGGTCGCCACTCCCTCCCTTGGAGTGGCTGCGGCGGGGCTGGTACGAGCCCGAGGACTTGCCTTTGCTTTTGCCTCTACCCCGAGACGTTGAGGGGAAGCCCCGCCCCTGTGGGTGCAGAGGGTTGGTAGGAGGCAGACTGGGACGACTTATCAAAAGGAGGCTGACTGTGATACCCTAGCCAGAGTTCTGTCAATCTGTCAGAGTTTGATCACAGCAGCTCGCAAGGTGGAGCGCATATGCTCAACCTGTCGTTGTAGGTAGGATAAGACGAAGGTAAGGTGGTCTATCCGGTGTGGATTATCCTCTGACAGGTCCTGGAAAATGGCTGTGGGGGTCGACACCATAAGTGAGCGTGGCCTGAGAGAGCGATGAATCTCTGTTTCCACATAAGTGAGTTTGTTGTCGGAAATTCATATCGAAGTGGGACGGTTGGACCCGGTCATGTGATGGATATCCTCATCTAACTCATGGGCGCGTTCCGCAACCTCGAGAGAGTGGATTGGATAATCACTCCATCTGTAGCGTGGAGCTGAGTCAGTGAGAGCTTGCTAAACTCCTTGTCAAGGGACTAGATCATGTCCTTGATCATCAAAGGATCCGGTGGGAGAGTGGTAGGGTCCAAATAATGGCATCCTTAGTATTGATCTCAAGGCCAGGGGAAGATAGTGACTGGCTCAAGTCTCCTACCTGGTCTAGCCGAAGGTGGGACTTGCCATCAGTGGGAGTGTCATCATAGCATGGGATGAAGTCACCCTCCGAGGAGTCAGAACGGTATCCGCTGCAGCATCTACGGACAGGAGAGAGGCTCCTAGATCAGTGAGTCCGGCGAGACGAGCGACTGTCACTCCAATGAGAGGCTGTACTGGGCGAAGCAGAGGCCAAGGAATAATGGGAGGTAGATTGACGACCGGTAGAAGAGAGGGCGTCTATATAGGCGTCCGACGAGGCTCGCCTCAGAGAGGCGCTGGGGGTGGCGCGGGCGTCGGTATGATAGGCGCCTTCTGCATAGGCACTTGGAGAGACGCAGGTATAGGCACTGTGGGTGACGCTTGTAGAGGCATCTGTATAGGCACTGGGGCCAAGGCTGAGGCAGATGGCGTCTGTTTGTAAGGCCTGCAAGTACTGGAGGAGAGCAGCATCCATCATAGGCGACTGGGACGTAGGCGGGGGCACCTGTTGAAAACCATAGCCCAAGGGGGGTCTGTCCGGTGGACTGGATAGGTGCCATCTGGAAGGAGAGTGCCTCGCCTTGCATCATGGTGGTGGCCGCCGCCCATAAGAGAGACGTGGTGTTGGTCGTCAGGGTGCTCTGGGTAGAGACTGAGACTGAGGGGCAACAGTGTCAAGAACAAGCAGTAACATGCATTAAGGAGTAATGCAGGATAAGTATAAAAATTATCATTGTGATAGGGAAAATAGTGATGCATGGGTTGTAGGACACGTAGATTTCATGAAATTCAGACATGTGAGGTGAAGGTAGAGCATTACTTACACATCCAGAGGTAATAGACAAACTTGACAATCCTCTGAAAGTCTAATGGAATATCTACACTGAAGTCCTGGTAGAAGCAAGGGCCGAGAGGGAACCAGCTTGGCAGAGGAGGCCAGTTGTTCTGACGGTCTGAAAAGGTACACAAAAACAAGTTGTTACACACAAAATGTTCATGCAAACACAATCAAACTACATCAAAATTATAACCAAATTGCAAATATTGTTATATGAAAAGAAAGTCTTTTTCTTTGAGCATTCTCTTACAACTGAACTCAATCTTCTTCAAAATGACTTTGGGAATTGTAAAGGAATACCCCACTGACAATCCTACAGGGATAAAAGCTAACCTGGAAAGTTTAATCCCTTAAAAAGTCATAACATACAACACAACCCCTCAAATGGTTTGAAATCACTAACCCTGGGGAAACCTTTAGCATAACACAACAAACACGGGCTAGGCTAATTTCTATCCATGTACTGACAACTAAAATACTGACCTTTGAATTGCATGTTTTTCATTTCTTGTTCTTTCCTCTGAAGCTCAGCAGCTTTCTTTTCTAATTCCTGAAAGAGAAAAGGCACTGAACGTCAATAACCTCCACAATATTCCTAACATGGCAAAGCCCAATTAATTTCAAACTCTATACTTCATAATCTCCACATCTCTTTGAATATAAAAGCAACTCTTCTATCATTTTTCTCAAATGAACTGGATATTTTTGGCATATTGCACAGAAATGTTTTAATTCCAATTGAGTGTTCCTTTAAGTATTACAAAATTTGTGTATGCTTCTTTAAACAAACAGCTGGAATCTGACTGAACACTAAGTAACTCCTCCCGAACAGGTGCCACAAAAAGTCAAACTTGTTGCAATGGAAACGTAAAAAATAAAAATTTATAAAACTCCTGGTGCAAAAGGCACCAGTTCAGTATGTGCCAAGTAGACATACAAAGTTTTGTAAAGTATTTAATGATTTTTTAGTTACGCTCCGGAAACGAACAGAACCCTTATAGAACCTAAGTCCAACTTGTTGCAATGGAAACGTAAAAAATAAAAATTTATAAAACTCCTAAATAGCAAAAGGCACCAGTTCAGTATGTGTCTGGTAAACATGCAAAGTTTTGTAAGAAATTATTTAACGATTTTTGAGTTACGCTCCGGAAACGAACAGCACCCTTATAGAACCTAAGTCCAACTTGTTGCAATGGAAACGTAAAAAATAAAAATTTATAAAACTCCTAAATAGCAAAAGGCACCAGTTCAGTATGAGTCTGATAGACATGCAAAGTTTCGTAGAGAAATATTTAACGGTTTCTGAGTTATGCTCCGGAAACGATTTTTGGACGCACACACGCACGCACACACGGACGGAACCCATTTCTATATCCCCCGGCCTTACTATTTTTCATGAAATGTGTCGCAGCATTGCAGACTTCTGCTCTACTTTTCATCCAAACATGAGGCAATGGTTTTCAAAAAGTTAATACACGTAATAGGGCTCATTTGATTTCCAGAAGTCATGAGTCACTGTCTGTGTGTCAAGATGAACGTGTATTGGAGGAACCATGTGTAACAGAACCTGTCGTAATGACAACGGTGGACCTACCTCTTGCCTCCTTTGAAGTTCACTTGTGTCTATCTTCTGGGCAGCAGATTGTGTGTAGGGCGGTGGGGGCTCCTCTGAAGGGGTCATGATGGCTGGCTGAGTTTGAGCGGGTTGAGGAGGTGGCACCAGAGGGGTGGTGGAGGCATTAGACTGAAGGGCAAAGTTGGTTCTCATACAAAAACTGTATTGCACCAATTTATTTATACATAAAGCTCTCCCTTGACTGAGGTCAACAATGCAGACAATTCTCAACCAGAAAGGCTACTAAATTGTGTTTAAGTTTGTTTGTTGTTTAACACCACACTCAGCAATATTCCAGCTACATGACCGCGGTCTGTAAATAATCCAGTCTGGAGCATCCATCCACACAATTGGGATATATGGACATGCCTCAACCAAGTCAGCGAGTCTGACCACCTGATCCCGTTGGTTGCCTCTTACGGTAAGCATGGTCACCTTTTACGACAAGCATGGGTTGCTGAAGACCTAGTCTACCGTGGGTCTTCACGGGGTCAAATTGTGTTTCAATACAGAACAAATGTAACTTAAACAATAGTAAACAAGGATACACATAAGATTACCTTTCCAGAACATTACCTCAAAGTCCATAACTATATTTTGTAGCTATAGCCCTACATGCTATTTTACTTTTTTTGTTTCGTGTGCAAATACAGAACAAATTATATTCAAGTGTACAATAATTTAGTTACAGCAATTCTCAACAAAATACAAACAAGATCATGTTTATTAAACAAGAGCTAATTTTTCTTGGTCATTGGACTCGGGATATGACATGATCTGCAGACACATTTAGCATGTTCAGTTACCCCTGATGCTGGTCTGGTCTGGTTGCCCTCGGCGAAAGGGTTGTAGTCATCGAGCCCTCCAGCTTTCTGTCCACCGCCTCGTCCCGACCCGGCAGCCTGCTGGACAGAGGGGTCCTGGAACACAACATACATTCCATGTGTGAGTTGAGTTCAATGACACTTTGGCCGCAATTGTTTCTCATCCAAGCACTCATGACAAATGTTGAGAATAAACAGTAAAGATACATCCACCACTTCTTCATCTTTGTCATGATCTTCAAGAAATATTCACACTGGGCACATGATAAATCAACACTGTAAAAGGTCAATGGTTAAAGATCACAAAACACTGAGACAATATCTTCAAAATATTCCAGACATATTTTCGTGAGTGAGTGAGTGAGTGAGTGAGTGAGTATGGTTTTACGCTGCTTTTAGCAATATTTCCAGTAATATCACGGCAATGAACAACAGAAATTTGCTTCCCACATTGTACCCATAGGAGTTGAACCCAGTTCTTCGGTGTGACGAGCGAAGCTTTAACCACTAGGCTACCCCAGCAATTCAATGACCCAACTGTAACAAAGATTTAACTGTAGCCATCTGTGTTTACAGGAATGCATTATTTTCCCACTAAGGCAATGAATATGAATCAGGATAATTCATCTCCATATCCTTTTTCCGACATGCGCAGTACACAGTACATTGAATGTGCAGAAACGACTCTGACATGTCACATGTTTGGAAATATTATCTCAATAGACATCCACAAAAAGCAATGACGAATATCACTCTTGACTACATGGACTAGGTCAGATTACTTGAATATGATCAATGATCAATGAAGCAGTTTCCTCCAATATGCAGACCTTCTGCGGGCCTTCAGATTGATCGACTCCTGATGGACCAAGTGATCCATTACCTTCCAAATTCATGGGCCATTTTGACGAAAAAATGGATCTGGGAATCTATATTGTTCAGCAACGGGATGCTCACTTGTTTTTTTAGGGCCCCTGGCAATCTGAAGCACCATGTACGTTAATAACATGTAGTGCCTCCATTTACCATGTTTACCAGAAGATTGGTCAGACTAAGTAACTCTCAGCCATTGCATTGCAACTGTGCCTGGAGCATATAGCTGGCAATCAGCAGCAACCTTACACCATGTTCACTCTATAGCACACTATTGATTTCCGCAGACTGAGCTGTGCTACATTAATTAGCCCTCTGGAAGCCAGGTCCTCATCAATAACCAGTACCTGCACTATAGTACAGGTAATGTTGCCATCATGAACCAACATCGAGAATCTAAAGTGTAACTGTCAAATCTTACTGACCAGACACTAACCAACATGATCAGAATACTGTCCATCCTGAAGGATATCTTGTACTGGATTGAGTAGATCTCGACAACTAGAGATGTTAAAGGTTGTGATTGTTATATTACAAAATAATACAGCACAATCATGGCGACAGCATGCACAGCTAATCATGGTGATAATGGTTCTCCTCAACATTAATGGCACATAAGCTGGCATATCAATAGGCTAAAAGTTATTTTTTTGTCATTTTGATTCAAGTATGCCTAGCAAATTAGTCCAAATCGAAACTAGTCAGAATCTACTGAAAATGACAAAAAAAAGAAGAAGACAATTTCAGGTTTATTAATCACTGTCTTACTTGCACATGCTGCAGACCTAACTAATGATGTGTCCTCAATATCCAACACTGAATCACAGTGAATGACTTCAACACCTAAATCCCAATAGGACCTGTGAAGCCTGCAACACTTTGTTCCTCCAACACCAACAAAGCAGTGTGAAGTAGCACGTTCCTACCACACTGAGGATCTTACTCTTAATAAATGACAAGTTGAGAAGTCACTCACCACTATGTCAACTGTCACTCCGTTGAGCATCTGAGCAAGTCACTGTCAGCTTCAGAGCTGGTACACTGTCATACAGTCAATATTCACCAGCTGCGCACAGTGAATATCATTTTTATGTTGATGCCTGTCATTTATCACCTTGTTGAATTGGAACATAATGTATAATTGCCTCGTGTGATGACACAGGGCTGCCCATATAACATTCAAGGCAATGTCTAACAAAGACTCGAGCCCATTAAACTTAACTAGCAATACACATTCCAACTGTGAGAATCAAAGTCAATGGGGGTAGAGGAAATGATTGAAAAAACACAACTGATTAAAAAACATGTCAGTGTTCCATTCTTGGTATTTATCATGTTTATATGGTAATGTGATGGTTGTTTACCACCAGTATCATGATTATGAATCAACACAATCTCAATCATGTTCATGATTAAATTTCAGGAAACAGAAACTCACATTTTTTGTCTCTTTAACAAAATTAAATTGTCAAAAGTACAAGGGTCAAAAAGCCTACAAACAAAGAATCAGTTACATGGTTATGTGTGAAATTACAATATTAAACTGTTTGACTTCCTTATACATTCCCATGTTTACTGTGCTAATAGATGAAATTCAGGTTTCTCATAATCGAAAGTCAAAGACCTTGAAAAACTTCCAGAGCTTAAGATTTCTTTGAACATGTATAGGTCAACATCAAGTAATCAAAAACTGTAAATGAGATGGCCAAGGGACCAATAGCTCATAAACGTGCTAAAGGAATCATGATATTTTCATGGGTTAAGTCAACCCTTGCAATATGAAACACTTCAATACAAAGTTACTGGTCAAGCTTTGTCGTATATACATATGTTCTATGAACATGATGCACAAAGTAAGGCATAAATTGTTTGGGTTTTTTATTTATGGTAATACAACATATTTGTCATAACCATGTTAACTTAATCATATTAACAGAGAGCAAAATCATTTTACTAACCCCACAAAAATATATTCACTTGTATTTACATCATGTTAATCAAATATCAAATTAACAATTACATAACAAATTTCAAATGTTTTTCCAGAAAACATTACATTCATAGCTGACTTGATGAAGCCACATATGCACATGATCTGTGCAATGTGTGTTAATGAATACAATGAATAAACATGTAGCAGTACAGGAGAAATCCATATACTAACAAAGATATGCAGCTTTCTGGATGACTAACCCAAATGTGTGCAATTCACTCTTGCATTGACATGCTGGAGGAAATCAAAACTATACAGAAACTAGGGCTGATTTACATCCCCTACTGAGCCCATAGCTGTGGTAAAACACACACCATGCACATTGATTTACACAGAGTTTGACTTCAGGATTTATCTTCACAACAAAACTGACATGAAAAAGCTGCGAATTATGAAAAAAATGCAATTACTTTCTGAATAAGGAATACAACAATGTACAATATTACTTTGACAATCTCAGATAATAAACATATACCATGTAATGTGGCATCAGGAACATGACACCATTGCTGATCTCATACGAAAATTTGGACAATAATCGGGATTACCTTGTACATGCTGAAGCAAATTGGATTGTGTAACTTCACTTGATATTACTGTCAAGATTGTACACTAGCTATTAGTGATTGTATGCTGCTTATATTTTGGAAGATTAATCAAATTACAAAGTGGCCTGTCACCATCAACATGATCAATAATCAACACTTGACCTGACAAACCAGTGGCTGATAGCACGAGCGATTCTCAATCAGTCACCGTGACACTCAATCAGTCACATGTAGTAACAAACTTGTCTCTCTTTCAAGGGGCTTTTACCATTACTCAACATAAGTATCCAGTGGTACACACAACTTAACTTCACATTTGAATTGCCTCTTTTTGTTTATTCAGTGCACTAACCCATAAAATTAATCAAAAGCATTTTGATTTGTTAAGTGTGGGTTTATGATGTTCATATTCACTCAAAAATGCAATGCATCCAAACTGTTGCCTTGAACGCGCTGAAGTGTCTGTTGCATCAATGGATCATCACGCACGTCAGGGTAAGTCCTATTTCAACCTTGGTATTCCTGAACATGCTGAATCTATTTCAAATTTGTTTTCCTAGAAAACAAACTAAACAATGCTAAAGGATTGTTTTAACCAAACAATAAGAGTGAACATGGTGAAGAGGTTTCAGTTGTATAAAATGTAGTCACAGGTCTTGATGATACTAGCCACGGTAACTATGGTAACTGAAAACCTGTTAGCACGGGTAGGTTTACCTCTGCAAATGGAAACAACAGGTTGAATATTCTGTATCATTGTAAACATGGTAAATGAGTCACTTTACCAGGTTCTTGATGTTTGCCTTGTTCCCTATCACAATACATTCAGTTTGATATCTTGCAATCTCATTGACATGTGATACATACACCAGTGATGCACAGACCCACTTTCATTATTGTAAACCATTTTATGATATTGTAATTAATTACCAAAGATCATGTCATTATCAATTATTACTTGCAAAATGCAATAGTTCAAAGTCACATGAGAATTAATGGACAACACACAACACAATAGTGTATGTTACTGTAGTCTGGTGTCAAAGTGAAAATGATATTGATGAACAAAACTGTCTTCAGTTATGTGAAGAATGACAACCAAGTATAGAATCAATACTATCAGGTCACGATAAATCAACATCAGTTATAAATATCATCTTAATTTCAGAGTTTCATTGAGAGTACTGGGATCAAACAAAGACAACAATAATGTTCCAACTCTAATGTAACAAATTGTTAATGTAGCTCTTAGTATTGTTGAGATCAAAGTCAGCATTCTAAATTACAGGAAGTTCACTAGTACCAGATTAGTAAAATCATAAAATTAATGAAGCACTATTGACATTACCTTGGGGCCTAATTTTCACAATTAGGAAGACAGATACTGTATGGTAGACTAGTGAAAACCCTAGTCTAACCCTGGCAGAGTTCCGTTGACAGAAAAAGTCATCCTTGAAACAACTATTTTAAACATTTTTCATGTTTGTACCCATATTTATAAAATAATTTTAATCTCAAGCTCTACTTATTACCTCACTAGAGATTCACTAGTAATGGAAGGACAACATTTAACCAACTCAAAATAATGACTTACGACATATTAACTACCTCCTAACCAAATGTAACATTACGTCTGTAACTGCCGTAATACATGGTGTGTATGTCGCCATAGGTCAGTATGGTATATACCTGTATATGAATGACTTGTGAAACAAATGCCATGTATTTTGATGGCACCCAGTGACTAGGGCTGAGCTAAAAAGATTGATAATCGGAATTACTGTTGACGGGAAGAACTATTAACGATTATCAATATACGATTGTCATCGATAATAACCTACATAAACTATTGTGATGAAATAAAGCATATCGCAAATGTCCACAACACAATCTATGTATAAATGTGTCACTGCTCACCACTGGTGTGAAGTATGTTGGTTTCTTTCGGGACTCTCTCACATATTTGCTTAAAGTTACTTCTCCGATATTTATCCATAATTGATCGATATTTAGTCAGCGATTATCAATCTCTATAATCTCTATCGATAGCCAGCCCTCAGGAAACCCTTACTTGTAATTCTTATTTATTCTGGCATATATGGAACTTTGTTCATTGTCAATACCTGGAAAGTACTACTATTCACCATGCACACTTTTTCAGATTTTGATTAGCACCGGGCAGAGGTTTGAATTCTAGGCCAAAGAGCATGATGAGTTAATTCAATTAGCTATATCACAAGATCACAGACACTACCACAACTAGTGATTGTTTACCTTGATGCACATGCACGGTAACCATATTTCTCTGCAAAATTCGCAACTAGTTCAGAACAGCAGTGATTTGCCTCAAATTACATTGGAATAATTTGATAAAAGAGATGAGATAGCTAACCCACAGCATAACTCACACCTAACCCTAAGGATTGGGAAGGGGTGTTTGACTGACAGGAGTGCCCTACCCAAGGAGTAGTGAAGGGGTGTTTACTCATAAAAGAGGCACACGAAAAACAAAAGCCACAGCCAGCGATTGGAGCCAATACGCTCTATAAGCATAAGGTGCGCCCAGTGAACTACAGTCTTGCCTGTAGCTTGAAAACATCAACACATATTAGACTATTCTTTAAACGAAGAGAAGAAATTGGACTAATGATTCCAACTGTTTTTGACCATCAAGATCCAATTGTCACTAGTGTCACTTATGTTAGTGTTCCAAATATATTATCTTTTGTGACATGACCGTAATAACACACAATATTCCACGACAAAATGCTGATAAGTAAATAAGCACTGCTCAATGTTAAGGATCAACGTTTGACTTCGTTTAGCATATCTGAAAGGACATGTCATGTGTTAAATGTAGACTTAAATGAATTCAGTCTGCTTCAGGATTCAGGATTTCGTCGTGAAAAGAAATCAACAGAGTAATGATGGAGCAATTCATAGTTTCCTTTACACAAATAAAAACACAAAAACAAGCAACAGATTATCATATTTGATATGAAAGCAGCATAATTTGCTGGTACACCCCCACTTCCTGTTTCTGAAATCATGAAAATATGACAAAATGCTCACTGAGAAGGGGTTGGACGCTTCAGGATCTGCAAACGGGTTGCTGTCGAAGCCAGACATTTTGTTTCAGTTCAGTGTCAACTTATATCAATCTGCTATCGACCCCACAAATCTAATCCAGTATTTCTTCTCATTTACCACAGGTGTTTAGACAAATCTGCCAATATTTTGTGAGGTGTTCCTGTAATATGGCAGAGTACTTGCGGCGCATGCGCAATTGTCAATGTCACATGAAATTACGTCATTTCTGCCGGTAATGAGCTATTTGTTTGTGAATTTCGTCGTAACGTATTATTGTCTTGATACAATTAACGTACATTAATTAATGACGTTATAGTAAATTGCATATTCTTGTACAGCTATGTGTGGATGTGTCCACATATAAATATTCATTTGGTTTGCACAAAAAGACGAACACGAAAACGGATCTTGTCGTCTGCTATATTTAGCTTATTTACTCATAAGTACGAGGGGATTTCTCTTTGAAAACAAACGTACACCTCGTGACAACAAATCATCGAATGGTGTTGTTCGTGACTATACCATGATGACGGAGTCGCTAGTATTAGTTTATGTGTGTATGTAGTAGACTAGTAGCTTTGTAGAACCTACATAGATACCAGTTATTGATATCTTTGCGGGCTCTCTGTAACAGGCACTGTACTGATATCAGCAGTTATTATATTGTGATATGAAATTGTCGTGAAAATATGCTAATCATACTATCACAAGACTGATTACCACATTTACTAGCAAGTGTAATCGTGTCGCGTTGATGTAATAAACCGTTTTCTTATTTGTATCTTCTGCAATTCTCTTGACGGGTGGCCCAGTCGTCTAAAGCGCCGCGATTCGCTGTGCAGAGTTGCGTCCCTTGGACACGCCAGAAACCTATGATTGTGGGTTCGAATCCCGTTTCGCCCCGATTATGTTTCTAGGTTTGTCAGCACTATACCCGTGCTCGTGGTTTTCACCTTAGTGGTAAACGTCTGAGACCTGCATCACTTCGGGCTTTCCTCCAACATTAAGCCGACACGCCGTGGTATAACTGGAATACTGTTAAAAGCGGCGTTAAACCCAACTCACTCACTCACTCACTTGATAAATCCTCTATTGAAGATGAATATCATGTTCTCATTATATGCCCAAGATATCAAACTGTCAGAAATCAATACCTAGCACAATATTTAACACATTGCTCAAATTATTTAACAGTCTTATCATTAATGTCATCGACAGATAAAAATATTATGATATCTAATGGAAAGTTTTTGCTGAAAGTTAGAAGTATAAGTGAAGAACCATTGCTTGTTTAAGGATAAGTATTTGACTGTATTTATTTATAAACATGACTAGCGTCAATATCATGGCTAAATACATAGTATACCTACATGCATGCAGGTTAGATAACATGTATATATTATTGTATTATGGGCTGGAGGCCTACTTACTGAATAAATCTTGTCTTGTCTTTCTTGTTAAACATACACACATTTTACTGTACATTGTTTTCTGTTTAATTGTTTCTGGGACTAAATGTCAGCCTAGTCATATACTTACAGTGTAATATTCAAGTTAGTTTGGTTTGTTTGGTCAACTTTCGACATGCGTGCTTTATGCCGAGGTCTTTCACTAGTCCAGCCTTCAGCGCCTTGTTTTTTTATCAGTCGTATCAACTGAAAAAACGTGTCAAGGTAAGAGATACATTTTATCAGTGTCATGGCTTGCAATCGTCATTTATAGCGAATAGAATATAGCGGAGAATAGCGACTGAGCACAAATACAAACCAATCATGGTAAAGATATAGAATACGGCACAGTGTTTTGGACATGTATGCATATCTTTCAGGTACTCAGAGAAGTTTGTTTTTCAAATAGTTTGCTTAATTCAAAGTAATTCTGGTTCAGTTAGTCAATGCATACTGAACCCTTGAAGATCCAGGGTAGAATAGGTCTTCAGCTACCCATGCTTGCCGTAAAAGGGAACTGATGTCATCGATCCCAATTGCGTGGGCCAATGCTCATGCTGTCATCACTGGATTGTCTGGTTGATTATTTACAGACCGCCGCCAAATGGTTGGAATATTGCTAAGTGCGGCGTTAAACAAACAAACAAACAAACAAACAAAAACAGTGCATACAGTAGTCTAAACGATTTACAGCAAATCACAGCGGAATAAATACCGGTTTGAACTCAAAGTTAGTGAGTGAGTTGAAGTTTATCCCGCAAGGAATGCATAGACTTCAGGCATTGTACCCATGTTGAGAACAGAACCCTGATCTTCAACGTGCATGACGAGCCAACACAACAGCACTATGCATGGAACACAGCCGTGTCAGGATCCACGATCAGATTTGTCGCGAATTTCACCCGCCACCCTTGGGTTTCCAAAAGTAACTGAGACACTCAATCTTATAATTATATATATACTTTTCTTGAAATGATAGTGACATTGATGTTTGATTCGACCATGTACATGTAACTACTACTACTAATAACAATAAACAAACTCGCAAAATCTCGTATGCGAGTTTGTTATTATTAGTTATGGTCCATTTGGTGATGACACTGTAAGTTAGCCTCTTCACCATACACCAGCATGATTCATCACACGCCATGATGTAACTGGAATATACTGCTCAAATCGGCACTGAACCCTGCCAACATTCAAGCATCGCTGAGTTTCTTATGCAATCCCGCGTTATTTTAGAAAACTGTCATGCATGAAGAAAGTATTCACTGCGTACAATGTGCACAAGATAAATGCTCATCTCGTGAATAATGGGTAAGTATCAAGATGTGCAACACTATTGTCCTAAATTAAAAATATATTCTTAACAGATCATAACTCGCAAAAAATGTGTAACTTGTCCAGAAAGACAGCTCTGTGTTTCTCGTGGCTCAAGAAAAATCAGAGTGAGTGAGTGAGTTGGGTTTAACGCCGCTTTTAACATTATTCCAGTTATATCACGGCGTATCAGCTTAATGTGGGAGGAAAGCCCGAAGTGATGCAGGTCTAAGACGTTTACCACTTCAGTGAAACCCACGAGCATGGGTATGGTGCTGACACACCTAACATAATCGGGGCCAACCACAATCATAGGTTTCTGGCGTGCCCAAGGGACGCAACTCTGCACAGCGAATCGCGGCGCCTTAGACGACTGGGCCACCCGTGCCCCGGGCCTAAGAAAATCAGAGATGTGTGGTCAAGATAAATTTGGACGATCACCAGGTTAAATTACTTCTGAAATCTGCAAGGGTAACCAACCCCGACCATTTCCATTCTGGACTGGTTTGTTTGTTTGTTGTTTTACGCCGCACTCAGCATAAAAAATATGTTTGTTTTGGGGTGGGGTTTAGCATCATTAAAAAGATAAAGTGTGTGTGTGCAGGGAGGGTTAGCAAAATAGGATATAATCCCAAGACCAATTTAATCACCCCCCAATAATAAATTACCAGTCCTTTAGCTTGTGGGAAGAAGAGGCGTACTCTTTGCATGTTTAGAGTATTACGTCACTGCTTTAATTGAACAACGTCGCATACATTGAATTAGCACATAAATGTAGTTCAATGATTCAAGTCGAATTTGCTTGGACTGCTCAAGACCAATTTGTCTCCCTGTGATAATGGTGACAGATTGAATGATGATTACCGTTACTTTTCGAATACGAGAAAACACCCACAAAATCATTATTCCTTTCCAGCGGTCATCAAAATAATGATGACATGCCGACAATAGTTGTTTTAGAAGTAAGAAATTGCTCTTCGTCAGGGTATGCCTTTAACAGTTTGACAATAAGAAAATGTTAGAATAGAATAGATATTTTACACGATCTTATTTCGTTCTAGTTCCTGAGTGTGAAATAGCTCATACCTGCCACATGACTTCCGGTTTTTGCTCATGAAAGACGGAAGCTGGAGGAGCCGTCTGTAGAATATTGTTGTTTTCGGAATCAATAAATTAAAGAAAATGTCTGGAAACGGCCTCCAGCTGACGACAAGTTATGCCAACGAAAAACCTCCATCATCGACGGGCAGTGCCGACGCTGATCTGGCTACTGACCCCGCCAGTAGCGGCTTTTTTACCACAGATTTTAAGAGGTGGGTCAATGTTGACACCGGTTGAGTGACATGTCATATGCCTGATTATACTGAGATGCTTATTGTTAGAACATCAACATTGACAGTTCTAATTGTATTGTATTCATGGACTTTTTACGGTTATTGACGACATATACCTTATATCAGAGTTGAGGTATATAATAGATAAATAATGGTAAAATGTATCATATGATGTATAGGCCTTTATGTATATTTTAGTTATTTATTCGACATGTCATTGTAAAGAATGTCCCTGACTTTTCCCTCAGGATTCTTGACAGTACTATTATGCAATCTTGTATAACGGGCTAAAAAAAACCCTCTGTATTGTTTCTGTAGGCTTATTTGAGTGGGGTTACTTCGGGGAAATTGATCCCTTAACCTAGTCATGTGCCCAGTCATTTTTCAGATATTAGCAACTTGGGTCACATGTCATGTATCAGTATATCCTCGCATACTGTGTTTTGGAGTCCCTAAGAAATATTTCTGATTACGTGTTTAATAACAATCGCAATAAATTTCGAGTCCCTCCTTGACAGTCAAGTTAAAAATAGATGCACAACATGATCAGTCAAATGACATGACAGACAGGAAGTTGACAAATAGCAACCAATACATCATCGGTGCACATGATTGTTCTAATGCAAAATTATCATCAGATCAAGTTTGATTAAATGTACATTAGTGTAAAAGTAAGTTTTGAGGTATGTTTTCATTACTTATTACTTACTCACCTCGTGTAGCTTAATTTGTAACATAACTTCAGCGACAAGTGGCAAACTCTTTGATGTCTTCAGTGAGCTTTGAAGCGCCTACCTTGTTTACGTCATTAAGCACATGGTTACTTATTGTAAACCCTGTATACAAAGTAGGCAGGCCATGAATGGAACTTTGCTACTCCTGGAACAAAGGCAATTAAACAATTAAATGAGAATAGAAATATGATGAAAGTGTAAAGCAAGTGCGGTTGACTAATGTATAAATACGTAGTGTTATGTTTGTATTTCTTCCAAGTTACTCTGTGCTTTCTCATACATGATCATTGTTTTGCCTGTGTTTACAGACATGAAGACTTGAAGTCAATGCTTGATGGCAACAAGGACAATCTGAAGTTGGAGGCCATGAAAAGAATCATTGGGGTATTGTATAGACAACAATCAGAATACGTCACAAATGTCATTTTTACTGCTTTTGTTCTACTGCTGAGAAAGCCACCTCTCTTGTTTGAATTTCCGAGTCCAAAAGATTACCAGTGCCTCATACTTGCCATAACAGACAACTAATGGGTATCAGGTGGGCAGCTCTGTGACCTTAATAGCTTCATAGCACAGTGATGTGTGTTGTTGCTCTTGCTCACAATCGCTGGTTTGCCTCATCCAGACTCATTCTATACATTCCTCCATGATAGTGCTGGAATATTGCTGAGTGTGAAGTTCACACAGGCTCACTACTGTATCCAATGTGTGAGCAACAAAATGTCTATTTATAGCTAAAGATCTGGGGTAGAAGAGGTCTTCAGCAACCCATTCTTGTCGTAAGAGTCGACTATGCTTGTCGTAAGAGGCGACTAATAGGATCGGGTAGCTGTCTTGGTTGATGCATGTCTCGTATTCCAATTGTGTGGATGATGCTCGTGATGTCAATCACTGGATTTTCTGGTTTAGGCTCGATTATTTACAGACAGCTGACATATGGCTGGAATATTTCTGAGTGCGGTGTTAAACAACAAACAAACAAAAACGCATATTATAGATGAGTACGAATAGTACTTGTATTGATGAACACCAGGAAGACCCAATCTTTAGGTGTGAGCTGGTTGATTTAGGATGAGCAGTATAGACATGTCATCTTACAAATGTTCAAAAAGTCTTCTTCAAAAGGTATGAGTTCTATTTTGGTGCGAAGGATCAAAGTCTGAGATTAAGATAAGAAATATGAAGTGTATTTACTTGGATAAAACACTCCATGACTTGATTGCCATTTATCAGTGGCATATGTAAATGTTGCATTCATGGAACATAACATGCCATTTTGACCTCCCTGGTGTTCCTGTTCATAGCATCAGTTGCACTGTGTGACTTAATATAATTGTTGTATGTTCATAGGTTGCTCTACTGTTTCAGATGGTAGCCAAAGGAAAGGATGCTTCTGATCTGTTTCCCGCAGTTGTGAAAAATGTTGTTTCTAAAAACCTTGAGGTAAGAATGGGTAAAAATACTTTCAGTTGTGTCTCAGGGTTTGATGAAACTAAATAGTCCTTGGTCAGACACAGGAGGATTTTACTGTTTGAGAGAATGTTTTGAGACAAAAACAGCTGAATGAGAAGGTAGTATTACGGGAGGGAACCACAGCTGCTTGTAGTAAGTGATGATTAATTTAGACAGTAATTTGCATTTGAAGCTGGTCAAGGGACATAACCATGTAAAGAATACTTGCACATTACTTTGGGGTAGTTTCTTTCTGACTGGAAAATCTATAAGGTGTTTGTGATGATAGTAATGTTACTAATGTGACTATAGCAACAAACCTGGGAACCAGGGTTAGAATTGATCACCAGCACTCTATTGCTTGTCATGAGAGGCATCTAAGGTAGACCTGTGACTTGGTTGATTGTGTACTATTGTACCCTGATCAGCATTAGAAATTGGCACTAGTCCTGTAGTCCTTGCCAATCTGCCCAATAGTTAAGGTATCATAGGGACTAGTAGAAATTTGTCATTATTAAGGGCTTTCCTACATGTTGTTATTACAAGGACTAGGGGACTGAAAATGTTAGTTCCTACCGGTGCAGATGGTGTGAAACTTTGCTCATACTGGTGATAACCATTGGTTGGTCTGGCCTTGGTTATTTACAGGCCACTGTGGTATAGCTGGAATATTGCTGACTGGGGCATTAAACAAACAACCTGTTGCAGTCTAGTTAACAACTTGTGTCTGAAGTGGTGTACAACTTTATTCTGTTGACAGATAAAGAAGCTGGTGTATGTGTACCTGACGCGCTATGCAGAAGAACAACAAGACCTGGCTTTGCTCTCAATCAGCACATTCCAGAGAGCTTTGAAGGTAACAAACATTGATGTATGCTTGTGTGATATGAATTATGATACTGAAAACAACATTAATGAGGGTGGTTGTAAGACAATGTTTTGGGTTGTAAATGTTGTAAGCAGAGTAGTCTATTGTGAAACACTGTTTTTAACTTCAAAAAGGTTTTGCTCAGAACATATGCAAGACCGTGACAACTCAAAATTTTATGTGGTTGTATTTTACCTGAATGAGTTCCTGGATTTGTATGTGCACCATTTGTAATAAACATTTTGACCATTTACCTGGAATTCTTAATCTGTAAGTATGAGAGGTGACCAATTATCTGGTGCTAACTTGGCCACTCTTGGCAATAATTACATGTGAGATTTATTATGACTGTTGTCAGTTCAAATGATCATGGACTGTTTGAACTTACACAAACTTGAACAAATATTGATAGATGATGCATGGAGAGTGTAAAGCTGGTGTAAGGATTGTCTCTGTACTGTTACTTCATCATATAGGGATGGACTTTCACCATATCAATAACAAGTCATGCATAAATACAGGGCAAGTTTCATGATGAACACAATTAGTCTATTTTCGTTTTGTTAATGAGGTCATCAGTTTAGTTTTTATGGTCTCAAGTTGATAATTTCAACAAATATTGATGTTTAAGTTAAATATGTTTTAATATTCAAATCTAGAAAGACCACATAAAAATATTTTTATAAATGGATATATGGGTATTATGATCCTTACTTACAAGATTGATGACAATATAGTTTAACGAAGACATGGCTAATATTGGTGTGTATCACATCACTTGGCTTCAACTGTTACTTTCCTGATTTCCTGATAGTAGCTATAACTCATACTATAGTTGAGCCTTAATCACATACAATGATGTTCATTCATATCATGGGGTAGTCTGGTAGCCTAGTGGTTAAAGCGTTCGCTCGTCACGCCGAAGACCCGGGTTCGATTCCCGACATGGGTACAATGTGTGAAGCCCATTTCTGGTGTCCCCCGCCGTGATATTGCTGGAATATTGCTAAAAGCGGCGTAAAACCATACTCACTCACTCACTCATTCATATCATAGTACAGAGCCTAGTGAAGTATTCATCTATCAAACTCTACCTTCATGTTTGTACCAGGATCCGAATCAGCTGATTCGAGCAAGTGCCCTGCGAGTGTTGTCAAGTATTCGAGTGCCTGTGATCACACCCATCATGATGCTGGCCATCAAAGAGGCAGTGATGGACATGTCCCCCTATGTCAGGAAGACAGCAGCTCATGCCATACCCAAGCTATACAGGTAGGCAGCAGCTCATGCTATACCCAAGCTATACAGGTAGGCAGCAGCTCATGCTATACCCAAGCTATACAGGTAGGCAGCCGCTCATGCTATACCCAAGCTATACAGGTAGGCAGCAGCTCATGGTATACCCAAGCTATACGGGTAGGCAGCAGCTCATGCTATACCCAAGCTATACAGGTAGGCAGCAGCTCATGCTATACCCAAGCTTTACAGGTAGGCAGCAGCTCATGCTGTACCCAAGCTGTACAGGTAGGCAGCAGCTCATGCTATACCCAAGCTATACAGGAAGACAGCAGCTCATGCTCTACCCAAGCTGTACAGGTAGGCAGCAGCTCATGCTGTACCCAAGCTGTACAGGTAGGCAACAGCTCATGCTGTACCCAAGCTGTACAGGTAGGCAACAGCTCATGCTCTACCCAAGCTATACAGGAAGACAGCAGCTCATGCTATACCCAAGCTATACAGGAAGACAGCAGCTCATGCTCTACCCAAGCTGTACATGTAGGCAGCAGCTCATGCTATACCCAAGCTATACAGGTAGGCAACAGCTCATGCTGTACCCAAGCTATACAGGAAGACAGCAGCTCATGCTTTACCCAAGCTATACAGGTAGGCAACAGCTCATGGTATACCCAAGCTGTACAGGTAGGCAGCAGCTCATGCTGTACCCAAGCTGTACAGGTAGGCAACAGCTCATGCTTTACCCAAGCTGTACAGGTAGGCAACAGCTCATGGTATACCCAAGCTGTACAGGTAGGTAGCAGCTCATGGTATACCCAACCTATACAGGTAGGCAGCAGCTGATGGTATACCCAACCTATACAGGTAGACAGCAGCTCATGCTCTACCCTAGCTGTACAGGAAGGCAGACAGTGTTGTGAACTCGGTGTGTAGTAAGATCCATTTCTACATATCTGAATCAGGTTACTTAATGATGACATATATATACTGGTCAGCTGATGTCAGCATCAGTGTCATGCCAAACACAGATATATCCATGCTATTCCTGTTAGGATAAAATACTGCTATTTGAGGCCTACAAATTTTAAATACCAGGGTATTAAAATATTGATTCGAACGTTCACTGTCTCAACAGTTGGCATGAGTTATTTCCCTTGACTACTGATAACCTATGCTTGTCTACTTAGTTCAACTCTGCTTGATAGATTGCAATGATTGAGAGTTAAATCAGTCATTGTAATACCAACAATTTCTCTGAGGAAATTGGTGCTTTTGTATCATTTATGCTTTTTTTCAGCCATCTTTTAAGGTTGTTCAATTGTATTCATTCGTGTGTATGTGTAAGTGCTCATTGTATTCAAATGCAGTCTGTGCTAAAAACATTTGAGACAACTAGCCAGGACATGGCTTTCAACATGTTTCAGTAGAATTATTAAGTAAGATTACTAGACCAAATAAAATATTACTAGACTCAGGCTTTGGACTTATGGCTACAGTCACAGACTGGATATGTGTTTCATGTTTCCATTTCGTATGAGAGAATGTACATATGGACAAAATAGGAACCTTTTCATCATTTGCTCTTTTGGTTTCAGCCTTGACCCTGAGACCAAGGAACAGCTGATAGAAGTCATAGAGAAGCTTCTTGGGGATAAGACAACTGTGAGTTAATTGTGTGGTCTACTGTTGCTTAACTACATTATCTGCCATAAAAGATACATGGCAAGATGGTTCTGTGCAAGTTTCAATTGTGCTTCAGTGATACTGTGGCGTGTTTGTTGCATGTGGGAGGAATGCCTGCCATGACTTGGTTACCCTTTTTGCGAACGCTCTGTGTCATAACTGATTTTCATATAATTTTCATGACAACTTTGCCTTTTACCCCCTGGGGAAAAATAATCAAGACTGATATTTTTCTGGCGGTGACATATTGAGTTAGGTTGTAGATGTTTACTTTGATGAAACCCACCAGCACAGGTATGGTGCTGATGTACCAAGGATCATCATTTGTTTGGTGAATCTAGGATTCAAACCAACCAGATGATCTTGGCAGATAAGGGACACAACTCTGCAAGTCTTCTGTACTTGTCCAACATGGCATGTATAATATGTAAATGAAGTAACTTTTGTAGATGGTTTTTTTCTTCGAAATTCTGGATGGATGGAATTGTGGTTGTCCACTTTGATGTTGTTTACAAATGTATTTCGTCTGTGCAGTTGGTGGCGGGGAGTGCCATCCAAGCATTTGAAGAAGTGTGCCCTGAGCGTATTGACCTGATCCACAAGAACTACCGCAAGATGTGTAACCTCCTAGTGGACGTTGAGGAATGGGGGCAGGTGGTCATTATCAATATGCTGACCAGATACTGTCGAACACAGTTCCTGAACCCAAACCAGACTGTAAGTCAAACAGAATGTCTGGATGTAATAAATATTGAAGCTTGTCACATATTGTCAACTTACTGACCACATACTGTCGAACAAAGTTCCTCAATCCAAACCAGACTGTAGGTCAAACAGAATGTCTAGGTGTAATAAATATTGAAGCTTGTCACATATTGTCAACTTACTGACCAGATACTGTCGAACAAAGTTCCTCAATCCAAACCAGACTGTAGGTCAAACAGAATGTCTGGATGTAATAAATATTGAAGCTTGTCACATATTGTCAACTTGCTGACCGCATACTGTCGAACAAAGTTCCTCAATCCAAACCAGACTGTAGGTCAAACAGAATGTCTGGATGTAATAAATATTGAAGCTTGTCACATATTGTCAACTTACTGACCACATACTGTCGAACAAAGTTCCTCAATCCAAACCAGACTGTAGGTCAAACAGAATGTCTGGATGTAATAAATATTGAAGCTTGTCACATATTGTCAACTTACTGACCGCATACTGTCGAACAAAGTTCCTCAATCCAAACCAGACTGTAAGTCAAACAGAATGTCTGGATGTAATAAATATTGAAGCTTGTCACATGTTGTCACTTGCTGACCGCATACTGTCGAACACAATTCATCAACCCAAACCAGACTAAGTCTGACAGACTGTTTTGTTTTAATAAATATTGGAACATGTCTCATTTTCTTTACATGAATACCTCCGTCCATATTAACTACCGGGTATGTAAGTCTGACGTAACGTGGTGGCTGGTTTTCTACCACTGACTTTGTAGACCTTAATTCAGTATAAAGAGTTGGTTTGGGGAGGATTCAGTCTTTGGAAATACCGGCAATGATTAACGATAACTGTAACAAATTATGTACAGTGTACATGTACCTTAGGCATAGCAGCAATCACTATTTAGACTGTCCACTTGACGAAAACAAAGTGCCACTCTCGCCTCAAGCTTGTTAATTCACAGCTTGGATAGTGTGAGTGGTGTCATGCAGCTTTGATTCCTTTATTCCAACTTTGATGAGGACTTTTTTAAGTAACCAGGCCTGAAGTGCCATGTTTTTGCTCATGTCTATTCATGATGTTATATTTGCCAATAAAAATTACCATCACAAGTTGATTAGAAGATACATACATAATTGGTTAAACAGTTGGTTTTAATTGAACTATTTTTTTTACTGTGATGTTAGAATAATAACTTTAACATTTTAAGCTTTTATGCAGGCATCGGAATATGCCAGTTAGACCTGAGTGATAAACTATTTTAGTTGATAACAGCACCTGAGTTTGTCACTTTCCAGGACAGTATTGATGACATAGACAAACCGTTCTATGAAGACTCCGACAAATCATCGGAGGAAGAGGATGAGACAAAGGAATCTGAACCAAAGAAGAAGCCCTATGTGATGGACTCTGATCACAGGCTTCTCCTGCGGCAAGCTAAACCATTGCTTAATAGCCGAAATGCAGCAGTAAGTGTCTCAGCAATTGTATGTAGTACCATGAAATAAGTCGATCAAGAATCAAGAGCCATTAATTACATTGTATTATATTTAATTTAGAAATATATATATGACTGTGGATTATCTCAGATCAGTGAGGACTGATAATTTTTTAAATCTGTTTTTATCGTCTGTATGTTTTATTTAGGAGGTACACCTCAGGGTCTAAAATTAAAAAAATGACTGCCATCAGGACCCACAGACTTCAGTAGTTGCAGGCCCTGACTAAACTCTCCAGGTCCTCTTTGAAAAAAAGCAGATCATTGTGACAAATAAATAAACTCATGAATTTACTGCAGGCCATAAGGACCCATACAAATTTGAAACTTTTGAAACAAGATCCACCTGCCTCCAGCCTACAGGCAGGCGCTTATTTCGAACACTGATACATCTGCTCAATTGTGAAATTGAAGGTAGTCTCAATATAGGTTAGATACCTCTTATTTTGAACAGAGTGCAAAGCGACAAATCTGGAACTCTCTGTTCCAAAAACTTGAAATATATTTTCTATGTTTTCGGAAAGTTATTTGTCAGACATACTTTTAAAACTGTAGTAACCAATGTTCTGTATTTTGTAACAAACAAATGTACATATTATTTTAAAATACCTTCTGACTATGACTGAAAAAGTCGTAAAATTCGCTGTTTCAAATTTATGGTAGAATATGTGTTATCTCTTGATCAGGTTGTAATGTCAGTTGCCCAGCTGTATCAGCACTGTGTATATTATGTGTTATCTACTCTTCAGGTTGTAATGTCAGTTGCCCAGCTGTATCAGCACTGTGTATATTATGTGTTATCTCCTCTTCAGGTTGTAATGTCAGTTGCCCAGCTGTATCAGCACTGTGTATATTATGTGTTATCTCCTCTTCAGGTTGTAATGTCAGTTGCCCAGCTGTATCAGCACTGTGTATATTATGTGTTATCTCCTCATCAGGTCGTAATGTCAGTTGCCCAGCTGTATCAGCACTGTGTATATTATGTGTTATCTCCTCTTCAGGTGGTAATGTCAGTTGCCCAGCTGTATCAGCACTGTGTATATTATGTGTTATCTCCTCTTCAGGTTGTAATGTCAGTTGCCCAGCTGTATCAGCACTGTGTATATTATGTGTTATCTCCTCTTCAGGTGGTAATGTCAGTTGCCCAGCTGTATCAGCACTGTGTATATTATGTGTTATCTCCTCTTCAGGTTGTAATGTCAGTTGCCCAGCTGTATCAGCACTGTGTATATTATGTGTTATCTCTTGATCAGGTTGTAATGTCAGTTGCCCAGCTGTATCAGCACTGTGTATATTATGTGTTATCTCCTCTTCAGGTTGTAATGTCAGTTGCCCAGCTGTATCAGCACTGTGTATATTATGTGTTATCTCTTGATCAGGTTGTAATGTCAGTTGCCCAGCTGTATCAGCACTGTGTATATTATGTGTTATCTCCCCTTCAGGTGGTAATGTCAGTTGCCCAGCTGTATCAGCACTGTGTATATTATGTGTTATCTCCTCTTCAGGTTGTAATGTCAGTTGCCCAGCTGTATCAGCACTGTGTATATTATGTGTTATCTCTTGATCAGGTTGTAATGTCAGTTGCCCAGCTGTATCAGCACTGTGTATATTATGTGTTATCTCTTGATCAGGTTGTAATGTCAGTTGCCCAGCTGTATCAGCACTGTGTATATTATGTGTTATCTCCTCTTCAGGTTGTAATGTCAGTTGCCCAGCTGTATCAGCACTGTGTATATTATGTGTTATCTCTTGATCAGGTTGTAATGTCAGTTGCCCAGCTGTATCAGCACTGTGTATATTATGTGTTATCTCCTCTTCAGGTTGTAATGTCAGTTGCCCAGCTGTATCAGCACTGTGTATATTATGTGTTATCTCTTGATCAGGTTGTAATGTCAGTTGCCCAGCTGTATCAGCACTGTGTATATTATGTGTTATCTCTTGATCAGGTTGTAATGTCAGTTGCCCAGCTGTATCAGCACTGTGTATATTATGTGTTATCTCCTCTTCAGGTTGTAATGTCAGTTGCCCAGCTGTATCAGCACTGTGTATATTATGTGTTATCTCTTGATCAGGTTGTAATGTCAGTTGCCCAGCTGTATCAGCACTGTGTATATTATGTGTTATCTCTTGATCAGGTTGTAATGTCAGTTGCCCAGCTGTATCAGCACTGTGTATATTATGTGTTATCTCCTCTTCAGGTTGTAATGTCAGTTGCCCAGCTGTATCAGCACTGTGTATATTATGTGTTATCTCTTGATCAGGTTGTAATGTCAGTTGCCCAGCTGTATCAGCACTGTGTATATTATGTGTTATCTCTTGATCAGGTTGTAATGTCAGTTGCCCAGCTGTATCAGCACTGTGTATATTATGTGTTATCTCCTCTTCAGGTTGTAATGTCAGTTGCCCAGCTGTATCAGCACTGTGTATATTATGTGTTATCTCCTCTTCAGGTTGTAATGTCAGTTGCCCAGCTGTATCAGCACTGTGTATATTATGTGTTATCTCCTCTTCAGGTTGTAATGTCAGTTGCCCAGCTGTATCAGCACTGTGTATATTATGTGTTATCTCCTCTTCAGGTTGTAATGTCAGTTGCCCAGCTGTATCAGCACTGTGTATATTATGTGTTATCTCCTCTTCAGGTGGTAATGTCAGTTGCCCAGCTGTATCAGCACTGTGTATATTATGTGTTATCTCCTCTTCAGGTTGTAATGTCAGTTGCCCAGCTGTATCAGCACTGTGTATATTATGTGTTATCTCTTGATCAGGTTGTAATGTCAGTTGCCCAGCTGTATCAGCACTGTGTATATTATGTGTTATCTCTTGATCAGGTTGTAATGTCAGTTGCCCAGCTGTATCAGCACTGTGTATATTATGTGTTATCTCCTCTTCAGGTTGTAATGTCAGTTGCCCAGCTGTATCAGCACTGTGTATATTATGTGTTATCTCTTGATCAGGTTGTAATGTCAGTTGCCCAGCTGTATCAGCACTGTGTATATTATGTGTTATCTCTTGATCAGGTTGTAATGTCAGTTGCCCAGCTGTATCAGCACTGTGTATATTATGTGTTATCTCCTCTTCAGGTTGTAATGTCAGTTGCCCAGCTGTATCAGCACTGTGTATATTATGTGTTATCTCCTCTTCAGGTTGTAATGTCAGTTGCCCAGCTGTATCAGCACTGTGTACCGGTATATTATGTGTTATCTCCTCTTCAGGTTGTAATGTCAGTTGCCCAGCTGTATCAGCACTGTGTATATTATGTGTTATCTCTTGATCAGGTTGTAATGTCAGTTGCCCAGCTGTATCAGCACTGTGTATATTATGTGTTATCTCCTCTTCAGGTTGTAATGTCAGTTGCCCAGCTGTATCAGCACTGTGTATATTATGTGTTATCTCTTGATCAGGTTGTAATGTCAGTTGCCCAGCTGTATCAGCACTGTGTATATTATGTGTTATCTCCTCTTCAGGTTGTAATGTCAGTTGCCCAGCTGTATCAGCACTGTGTATATTATGTGTTATCTCCTCTTCAGGTTGTAATGTCAGTTGCCCAGCTGTATCAGCACTGTGTACCGGTATATTATGTGTTATCTCCTCTTCAGGTTGTAATGTCAGTTGCCCAGCTGTATCAGCACTGTGTATATTATGTGTTATCTCTTGATCAGGTTGTAATGTCAGTTGCCCAGCTGTATCAGCACTGTGTATATTATGTGTTATCTCCTCTTCAGGTTGTAATGTCAGTTGCCCAGCTGTATCAGCACTGTGTATATTATGTGTTATCTCTTGATCAGGTTGTAATGTCAGTTGCCCAGCTGTATCAGCACTGTGTATATTATGTGTTATCTCCTCTTCAGGTTGTAATGTCAGTTGCCCAGCTGTATCAGCACTGTGTATATTATGTGTTATCTCTTGATCAGGTTGTAATGTCAGTTGCCCAGCTGTATCAGCACTGTGTATATTATGTGTTATCTCTTGATCAGGTTGTAATGTCAGTTGCCCAGCTGTATCAGCACTGTGTATTTTATGTGTTATCTCCTCTTCAGGTTGTAATGTCAGTTGCCCAGCTGTATCAGCACTGTGTATATTATGTGTTATCTCTTGATCAGGTTGTAATGTCAGTTGCCCAGCTGTATCAGCACTGTGTATATTATGTGTTATCTCCTCTTCAGGTTGTAATGTCAGTTGCCCAGCTGTATCAGCACTGTGTATATTATGTGTTATCTCCTCTTCAGGTTGTAATGTCAGTTGCCCAGCTGTATCAGCACTGTGTATATTATGTGTTATCTCCTCTTCAGTTTGTAATGTCAGTTGCCCAGCTGTATCAGCACTGTGTATATTATGTGTTATCTCCTCTTCAGGTTGTAATGTCAGTTGCCCAGCTGTATCAGCACTGTGTATATTATGTGTTATCTCCTCTTCAGGTTGTAATGTCAGTTGCCCAGCTGTATCAGCACTGTGTATATTATGTGTTATCTCCTCTTCAGGTTGTAATGTCAGTTGCCCAGCTGTATCAGCACTGTGTATATTATGTGTTATCTCTTGATCAGGTTGTAATGTCAGTTGCCCAGCTGTATCAGCACTGTGTATATTATGTGTTATCTCCTCTTCAGGTTGTAATGTCAGTTGCCCAGCTGTATCAGCACTGTGTATATTATGTGTTATCTCCTCTTCAGGTTGTAATGTCAGTTGCCCAGCTGTATCAGCACTGTGTATATTATGTGTTATCTCCTCTTCAGGTTGTAATGTCAGTTGCCCAGCTGTATCAGCACTGTGTATATTATGTGTTATCTCTTGATCAGGTTGTAATGTCAGTTGCCCAGCTGTATCAGCACTGTGTATATTATGTGTTATCTCCTCTTCAGGTTGTAATGTCAGTTGCCCAGCTGTATCAGCACTGTGTATATTATGTGTTATCTCTTGATCAGGTTGTAATGTCAGTTGCCCAGCTGTATCAGCACTGTGTATATTATGTGTTATCTCCTCTTCAGGTTGTAATGTCAGTTGCCCAGCTGTATCAGCACTGTGTATATTATGTGTTATCTCTTGATCAGGTTGTAATGTCAGTTGCCCAGCTGTATCAGCACTGTGTATATTATGTGTTATCTCTTGATCAGGTTGTAATGTCAGTTGCCCAGCTGTATCAGCACTGTGTATTTTATGTGTTATCTCCTCTTCAGGTTGTAATGTCAGTTGCCCAGCTGTATCAGCACTGTGTATATTATGTGTTATCTCTTGATCAGGTTGTAATGTCAGTTGCCCAGCTGTATCAGCACTGTGTATATTATGTGTTATCTCCTCTTCAGGTTGTAATGTCAGTTGCCCAGCTGTATCAGCACTGTGTATATTATGTGTTATCTCCTCTTCAGGTTGTAATGTCAGTTGCCCAGCTGTATCAGCACTGTGTATATTATGTGTTATCTCCTCTTCAGTTTGTAATGTCAGTTGCCCAGCTGTATCAGCACTGTGTATATTATGTGTTATCTCCTCTTCAGGTTGTAATGTCAGTTGCCCAGCTGTATCAGCACTGTGTATATTATGTGTTATCTCCTCTTCAGGTTGTAATGTCAGTTGCCCAGCTGTATCAGCACTGTGTATATTATGTGTTATCTCCTCTTCAGGTTGTAATGTCAGTTGCCCAGCTGTATCAGCACTGTGTATATTATGTGTTATCTCCTCTTCAGGTTGTAATGTCAGTTGCCCAGCTGTATCAGCACTGTGTATATTATGTGTTATCTCCTCTTCAGGTTGTAATGTCAGTTGCCCAGCTGTACCACCACTGTGCTCCGAAGGCAGAAGTAGGCGTCGTGGCCAAAGCTCTAATCAGGCTTCTCAGAAGTCACAAGTAAGTAAAACAAACATACTGATGTTTTTATTCAACTACTATTCTTAATAAGAACTGAATTGGTAATAAGAATCCCATGAGACCTAATGTTCTGTATTTTGCACTTTTATATACATCATCACCAAGAACAAGTGAATCTTACTTGGTGATAATATTATTACCCCCAGCCATGAGGTGGGAGGGGGAAATGGAATGGTTGCTGTCAATCTGTCAGTCATCACGTTTTGTTCCCACAGCATTACCCTAAGACCATTAAATATTTCTTGATCAGACTTTGAACAGAGATCACTCTAGTCATGATCAGGTGCCTTTTGCTATGTGGGAATTTTGTATATGTTTACAAGTTGGACTTATGTTCAAATTGAGGGTATGGTGTCGTTTGTGAAACTCAAATATTTTTGTTTATTATATTTATGTTTGTTGGTTTTTGATCTACAGTTGGCCATTGTTTGTGATCATGTGACTGACAATTCAGCCACTCAGAACGTTTGCCACTCAGGGCTTTTACACAACGACAATTGATTGAAATAGAATAGCTTCTCCTACACAACCTTGAATAAACATTCTATATATTTTGTGTTTTTGAATGTTTTCTGAATATGTATGACTACAAAATGTCAGTTAACATTATTGATTTGTTTCAGAGAAATCCAGTATGTTGTACTTAGCAACATTGCTACAATGACAATCAAGAGAAAGGTCAGTTGAAGAAGTATGGGATTATAGGGCAGTGTGCTGCTTTCTCCAGGAAATATCAAAACATAGTATAAAATAATACAAGCAGTCGGTAATGTCATTGTGGTGTTGCATATGTTGCTGTTTGAAGAGAATATTAAGATTGTGAATGTTTTTCTTTTATTAATCCGCATGATCAGGTCAAATTACTTGCTCACATATTGCTAACTAATTAGGCGAACTAATAGGAATTTCAACTCACAAGAAGGATATCTAAACTTTGTAACGATTACTTAGTTCAGTTGGTGTGTGGGTATTATGTATGTTACCATGTAAAAGGGTAAAATTGGTGAAGGTAAATTGTTTTGTCACGTGTTCAAAACTCCTTTTCATGATAACATTTGGCAAAACTCCTTATAATGATAACATATGGCAAAACTCCTTATGATAACATATGGCAAAACTACTTATAATGACAACGTATAGCAAAACCTTATAATAATAACATATGGCAAAACTCCTTATAATGATAACATTTAGCAAAACTCCTTATAATGATAACATATAGCAAAACCCTTAAAAAGGGCAAATTTTGTACTAGTCCTTATGATATCTTAGCTATTGCGCAGTTTGGCAAGGACTATTGTTGCGGATCCTGATCTGGCCAAGGAATATGCTTGTCCACAATTGCTGTACCTTAAATTGTTGTATCACGAGTGATATTCAATAAATAAGTTCTGTTTAACATTACTATCATCTTTCTGATAGACACAACTAAAAGATTGATGAGGAAGAGAATTTATGGATGGCTACTTCTTTATTATGTGAAACACAATATTTCTGAGTATCTACTTACTCCTTCATCAGGTGAATTATCTGTTCCTGATGAAGGAGTAAGTAGATACGCCGAAATGTTGTGTTCCTCATAATAAAGAAGTTGACATCCATAAATTCTCTTCCTTTTGTGTATAACTTCTAATGGCTTTTATAGACTTGAAAGATTGATCTTTGAATATTGGTTAATATAAACTGCTCGGAAAAAGAAACTATAGACCCATGTTTAGTGGCGGGTAAAAATGAAACCAACAAGAAATGGTTATTCAACAGTGATGTATTGATGTGGGCATCAAAGTTATTTTTGGATCTTATGGTTTCCAGTGTTTCAGCGATTGTTTTCAGCCTTGTAACATTTTGATAACTTTTGTAATTTTGGGGTCAATCCAATTCTCAAGTGTATGCTTCCTTTTGCCTGGCTGTTTATTAAGCATATCATTACATTGTGTACTGGGGTTATATATTTTACTATTGATATCACCAGGGAATGTTTGAACCTTACCTCAAGAGCTTCTATGTGCGATCCAGTGACCCTCTTCACGTCAAACTTCTAAAGGTAAGGAACAGTAAAAATTCAGGAAATTAATGCAGTGAGTGAGTGAGTGAGTTTGGTTTGGTTTGACACCCATTTAAAGAGTATTTTAGTTATGACACACCTTGATCGTTGAAAGCGGGAGGAAATCTTGAAGTGATGTAGGTCTTTGGTGAATCATGGGCATAGTGCTGACAAACCAATGCATATAAAAGGGTGCATCTGGGATAAGAACCCAAGACCATAGGATCCTGGTATGCCTATAAGACATAACTCTTCACAGCAAACTGCGGCACTTTACATGACCGAGTCATACATGCTCCTTATTAGAATAGATAACTCCATGGCTTCATCAGTGACTGCTGATCTGTGCACAATTGTTCCGGTTTGTAAGTTGTGTTCCAGTTATGTGACCGCAGCCTGTAACTAATTGAGTCTGGACCAGACCATCCAGTGATTGATATTGTGAGCAATGATCGACCCTCTCGGAGTATGATGACAGACTTTCAACCAAGAGCCTGACAACATGGGTTGCTGGTGACCTACTGTATATTCTTACCCAGAATCCCCATGGGGTCGTAAATGTTTAGGACTGTGACGACCATTCCAGAATAATGTTGATTGCACTAAAATAGATTGTATAATGCTGGCTTATGGACAGCCTTTTTTGTTAATTCATCCTGTTCACTAAGATTTGTTTTTTGTTTTAACCAGTTGGAGATTTTGACCAGTTTGGCAACTGAGACAAACATATCCACAATTCTGAGAGAATTGCAGGTGAGTCATTTTGTTTGTTTAGATTTGGCAAATGCATCATCAAATTTATCGATTCCTTTGAAAGTATGTACAGTGTATCAACTGATTGAAATGTCAATGCATTAAATATAGAGGTGTATCAATTGATTGAACTGTCAATGCATTAAATATAGAGGTGTATCAATTGATTGAACTGCCAATGCATCATATATAGAGGTGTATCGATTAATTGAACTGTCGATGCATCATATATAGGGGTGTATCAATTGATTGAACTGTCTACGCATCATGTATAGAGGCGTATCAACTGATTGAACTCTCTACGCATCATGTATAGAGGCGAATCAACTGACTGAACTGTCTACGCATCATGTATAGAGGCGTATCAACTGATTGAACTGTCAATGCATCATGTATAGAGGCGTATCAACTGATTGAACTGTCAATGCATCATATATAGGGGTGTATCAATTGATTGAACTGTCTATGCATCATATATAGGGGTGTATCAACTGATTGAACTCTCTACGCATCATGTATAGAGGCGTATCAACTGATTGAACTGTCAATGCATCATGTATAGAGGCGTATCAACTGATTGAACTGTCAATGCATCATGTAAAGAGGCGTATCAACTGATTGAACTGTCAATGCATCATATATAGGGGTGTATCAATTGATTGAACTGTCTATGCATCATATATAGGTGTGTATCAACTGATTGAACTCTCTACGCATCATGTATAGAGGCGTATCAACTGATTGAACTGTCAATGCATCATGTATAGAGGCGAA
Organism: Haliotis rufescens; assembly: GCF_023055435.1. Classification (NCBI taxonomy): domain Eukaryota; kingdom Metazoa; phylum Mollusca; class Gastropoda; order Lepetellida; family Haliotidae; genus Haliotis; species Haliotis rufescens. Next base: position 70,307,648 of record NW_025963779.1, on the reverse strand, counting down.
TTAACTGATTGAACTGTCAATGCATCATATATAGGGGTGTATCAATTGATTGAACTGTCAATGCATCATATATAGGGGTGTATCAATTGATTGAACTGTCTATGCATCATGTATAGAGGCGTATCAACTGATTGAACTGTCAATGCATCATGTATAGAGGCGTATCAACTGATTGAACTGTCAATACATCATGTATAGAGGCGTATCAACTGATTGAACTGTCAATGCATCATATATAGGGGTGTATCCATTGATTGAACTTTTAATGCATCATATAGAGAGGTGTATCGATTGATTGAACTGTCAATGCATCATATATAGATGTGTATCGATTGATTGAACTGTCAATGCATCATATATAGGGGTGTATCTATTGATTGAACTGTCAATGCATCATATATAGAGGTGTATCGATTGATTGAACTGTCAATGCATCATATAGAGAGGTGTATCAACTGATTGAACTGTCAATGCATCATATATAGGGGTGTATCAATTGATTGAACTGTCAATGCATCATATATAGGGGTGTATCTATTGATTGAACTGTTAATGCATCACATATAGAGGTGTATCGATTGATTGAACTGTCAATGCATCATATAGAGAGGTGTATCGATTGATTGAACTGTCAATGCATCATATATAGGGGTGTATCGACTGATTGAACTATCAGTGCATCATATAGATAGGTGTATCGACGGATTGAACTGTTGATGCATCATATAGAGAGGTGTATCGATTGATTGAACTGTCAATGCATCATATATAGGGGTGTATCAATTGATTGAACTGTCAATGCATCATATATAGGGGTGTATCAATTGATTGAACTGTTGATGCATCATATATAGAGGTGTATCAATTGATTGAACTGTCAATGCATCATATATAGGGGTGTATCAATCGATTGAACTGTCAATGCATCATATATAGGGGTGTATCGATTGATTGAACTGTTGATGCATCATATATAGAGGTGTATCAATTGATTGAACTGTCAATGCATCATATATAGGGGTGTATCAACTGATTGAACTGTCGATGCATCACAATTTTCCATGGCCTAAACATCACATTGTACATCAATGGTATCGATAGGATAAAAGATTAAAAAGCATTATGATCATTCGTGCTTCCATTTGCTTGGATGCAATATTGATCCCACATGAGACACTTTGGACTAAGTTTATATGTTCAGACAAGAATGAGGAGTGCTTCACTTACTCCCTGACAACTTCCAAAGTAATCTGCTAAATCCAGATCCTGGTAGGCATGTTAGGGTTTGTCATCATGTGGTATACTGCAAGGGAATCTGAGTTACAGGACAGAACATAGAGATTACTATACGAGCAGGTGTGTCATGCTGATTTTACGAAATGAGTGTCAGAATTCTTGTATTTCCCGAGCGTGAGAGAAGTAATACATGAATTCTTACACAAGTTTCGTAAAATCAGTATGACACACATGTGAGTGTGAAAAATTGTTTATTTACCCATTATTTCTTATCCTTTTGAGCTCCCATTTTGAAAAATGCACTGATCCTCACTGCTGTCCAAGAATACTTCAATTTGTCAAATGACATCAACGATCTTCAGCTATGACATCATTTCATGTGATGTCATTCCGACCTTACGTTAGATTCGAATGACATTGACAGTGCCTTTCAGATGACTGAAACAATACACTGGGGCATGAAAAAATGTATATTTGCGCTAGTGTACATACAATATTTGTGAACTCGGTTATTTCTAACCCTATGGGTAATTAATGTATTTATTAAACTGTCACAATGCTGTTGTAATAGTTGTGCCCCCTAATCCTAGTGCCATCTCTCCACAGACATATGTGTTAAGCCCTGACAAGGAATTTGCAGCTGCTACAATTCAGGCCATTGGACGATGTGCCAGCAACATTTCCGAGATCACTGATACGTGTCTCAATGGTCTCGTGCATCTCATGTCCAACAGGGATGGTAAGACATCAATGCCTTGTTATATTGTAATTATGTCTTCTATCGGCTGCAACTAATTACTCAATTCGGAAGTGTTTGTATTCTTTAATTTAATCTCTTCTTGTATTACAGATATACCTACCCTAACTTTTGGAACAATATTAATTATTTATGTTCTTGAGAAATGTGAAATGTTTAATTGCCAGATTAATAAGCCATAAATATTCAAATGTTGCAGAAAGTGTTGTGGCTGAAAGTGTGGTGGTTATCAAGAAGCTCCTTCAAATGCGGGTGAGTGATGGGCATAGCCCACTCTTTAACTAATGTCATGGGTTATGTCTCTCACAGTGTCACTGTCAGCCACATCTTACAGGACACTCTCTCACAGTCTCACAGTGTCACTGTCAGCCACATCTTACAGGACACTCTCTCACAGTGTCACTGTCAGCCACATCTTACAGGACACTCTCTCACAGTCTCACAGTGTCACTGTCAGCCACGTCTTACTGGAAGCTCTCTCGCAGTGTCACTGTCAGTCACATCTTACAGGACATTCTCTCACAGTCTCACAGTGTCACTGTCAGCCACGTCTTACTGGAAGCTCTCTCGCAGTGTCACTGTCAGTCACATCTTACAGGACATTCTCTCACAGTCTCACAGTGTCACTGTCAGTCACATCTTACAGGACATTCTCTCACAGTCTCACAGTGTCACTGTCAGTCACATCTTACAGGACATTCTCTCACAGTCTCACAGTGTCACTGTCAGTCACATCTTACAGGACATTCTCTCACAGTCTCACAGTGTCACTGTCAGCCACGTCTTACTGGAAGCTCTCTCGCAGTGTCACTGTCAGCCACATCTTACAGAACACTCTCTCACAGTGTCACTGTCAGTCACATCTTACAGGTCACTCTCTCACAGTGTCACTGTCAGCCACATCTTACAGGACACTCTCTCACAGTCTCACAGTGTCACTAACAGCCACATCTTACAGGACACTCTCTCACAGTGTCACAGTCAGCCACATCTTACAGGACACTCTCTCACAGTCTCACAGTGTCACTGTCAGTCACATCTTACAGGACACTCTCTCACAGTGTCACTGTCAGCCACATCTTACAGAACACTCTCTCACAGTGTCACTGTCAGCCATGTCTTACTGGAAGCTCTCTCGCAGTGTCACTGTCAGCCACATCTTACAGAACACTCTCTCACAGTGTCACTGTCAGCCACATCTTACAGAACACTCTCTCACAGTGTCACTGTCAGCCACATCTTACCGGACACTCTCTCACAGTGTCACTGTCAGCCACATCTTACAGAACACTCTCTCACAGTGTCACTGTCAGTCACATCTTACAGGACACTCTCTCACAGTGTCACTGTCAGCCACATCTTACAGGTCACTCTCTCACAGTGTCACTGTCAGCCACATCTTACAGAACACTCTCTCACAGTGTCACTGTCAGCCACATCTTACAGGACACTCTCTCACAGTCTCACAGTGTCACTGTCAGCCATGTCTTACTGGAAGCTCTCTCGCAGTGTCACTGTCAGCCACATCTTACAGAACACTCTCTCACAGTGTCACTGTCAGCCACATCTTACAGAACACTCTCTCACAGTGTCACTGTCAGCCACATCTTACAGGACACTCTCTCACAGTGTCACTGTCAGCCACATCTTACAGAACACTCTCTCACAGTGTCACAGTCAGCCACATCTTACAGGACACTCTCTCACAGTCTCACAGTGTCACAGTCAGCCACGTCTTACTGGAAGCTCTCTCGCAGTGTCACTGTCAGCCACATCTTACAGAACACTCTCTCACAGTGTCACTGTCAGCCACATCTTACAGAACACTCTCTCACAGTGTCACTGTCAGCCACATCTTACAGGACACTCTCTCACAGTCTCACAGTGTCACTGTCAGCCATGTCTTACTGGAAGCTCTCTCGCAGTGTCACTGTCAGCCACATCTTACAGAACACTCTCTCACAGTGTCACTGTCAGCCACATCTTACAGAACACTCTCTCACAGTGTCACTGTCAGCCACATCTTACAGGACACTCTCTCACAGTGTCACTGTCAGCCACATCTTACAGAACACTCTCTCACAGTGTCACTGTCAGTCACATCTTACAGGACACTCTCTCACAGTGTCACTGTCAGCTACATCTTACAGGTCACTTTCTCACAGTGTCACTGTCAGCCACATCTTACAGAACACTCTCTCACAGTGTCACAGTCAGCCACGTCAAAAAGGAAGCTCTCTCACAGTGTCACTGTCAACCACATCTTACACCATCACAGCACAGTACACCATCACAGCACAGTAGACCATCACAGCACAGTACACCATCACAGCACAGTACACCATCACAGCACAGTAGACCATCACAGCACAGTACACCATCACAGCACAGTAAACACACCATCACAGCACAGTAAACACACCATCACAGCACAGTACACACACCATCACAGCACAGTACACACACCATCAAAGCGCATTACACCATCACAGCATAGTACACCATCACAGCACAGTACACCATCACAGCACAGTACACCATCAGTACACTGTAACACATTACACTCACTCCTTACAGGACTCTACACGACAGTGCTACAGGACACTTCGGTATGTCAAATGTTGGTATATTTAACACTGTATGTATGGTTGAGATGAGGAACTATTTGAATGTTAGGGGCATTACATCATCTGTAGTCTAATCTCCTGTATTGTTATGAAGCCATCATGGTCCCATTATCTGACATGATGTCCAATCTCTATCAACAGCGTAGGAGTGTGCAAGAGAAGAAAGTCATAAATTTAGAACTGTTTGTAATGACAAGGTAACTGTAAATTATAAAAGTAATTAGAAACAGATGAAGTGATGAAGTTAAAAACAACTTTTGTGTTGTGAAAATAAGAGTTGGGACAGTTTCGTTGAAGAAGGAAAGCGTCTTTTAAGGGGTAACATTAGTCAGATTGGGGACAGATGTGATACAAAAAAATATTTAAGAAATAGGAGCCCATGTAAATGCTTTTGTTTCTCCTGACAAAGACTGACAGTAGTGTCGTTTGCTTTATGCTGCCTTAAAGCTGGTATGAATAAGTAATCCTCAACGTTCCATAAGAGTGTGGAGGAAGCGTTTTATTGTTCATTTCCTTCATTGGTTATTTCAAACATTACTTGAATGAAACAAATCACAAATATACTGAGAAGAGAGGATGGCTTGGATCTAGGGTGGTAAACACCCAGCCAACTCTCCATTGATTTCACAATTATGGTGAGCTACAGCCATGGGTAGTGTTCAGTCTCATTAAGATCAGGGTGCTGTTGTACAAAACAACCTTAACACTACGACAGTCGTAAGTCTATGTTAAGGTATGGGAGTTACGATCACCTAAGCGCTAAGATCGCTTTGTACAACGGCATCCTGATCTTTTACTCCAATACAATACTACTGTGGTATTATATGTTTGCTCTCTCTGTTGCAAACCTGTAGTTATGATTATTCTGATTCTTATGATGATGGTGAAGTACTGACTGTTCTTGTTGGTGATTAATTAGTGATTTCATCTTGCAGAGCAGTTTTTATACCACTGTCACATGTTATCTTCATATCCAACAGACAGTTTACCAACATTTGTATAATCTACTAAAAGGAGTCACTCTGCTCTTTGCATGTCATTGTTACCATAGTTACAAAGTATTTCTTTTTTTAATGAAATTTTCACATGAATTACTTTTATCAGTTAACCATGCATTAACAAGTCTACTGCACTGTCTCAATTCATTTTCTAAGCAGTACATATTGCACATCCTGTCATAAATATGTTATTTCCTTTCTAGCCTACTTCAAGCGAGAAAAAAAGGGTATCTAATATGGGCTGAGGCTTTCCTTTGTCATCATCTCCCATCTTGTTGCTGGATCTGTCATTATGTGTCATCCTATCTCTCATTTTACATCGTTTGCCAGTCATCCAAACTTAACAAATTATTCCAATTTAAATAATATATTTCTTCCTTTCAATGCTTTGAGGCAAGGAAGTTACATTTTCCTGAAAACTGTTGTAAAGGACATCACTGATCTCTGGAATTGTCTGTTTTGCTGCCCGGATAACCAAAATGATACATACAGTTGTCAAAGTATAATGCACTTCTCCCTTACACACTGTTACATAACGCCACATTTTTATTTTACCAACATGTTAGTCACACCAACCCTATCCCCTCCCCTCCCCTCCCCTCCCCTCCCCTCCCTGTCCCTGCCCCTCCCCTGACCTCCCAAGGCTCTTCTTTTCTTGCCACATTGCCTGTCAAAATCTTTTAGATCTGTACAGAAACAAAATTGTATTTTCAGAATATTAGGCTAAAAAAAATTAATAGACTTGGTTCTCAGGCACCGCCCGCCTCATCATAAAGTTTGCTGCATGTTTCGTTTTTATTTCCATTTTGAAAAACCCCCAATAAAATCCTTTAATATTCCAAGTCCAACGGTAGTCGAATACATTTATGTAGGGAGGCCCTTTCCCAGGTTGATTGTATACATTGTGTATTTGCTTTCAACTGTTTGTTTTGGTTACATACTAGTATGAACACACACACTCCCCAACAAACACACACCCCAACACACACTCACACACACCCCAACACACACTCACACACACCCCAACACACACACACACACACACACACACACACACACACACACACACACACACACACACACACACACACACACACACACACACACACACACACACACACACACACACACACACACACACACACACACAAGTTTTTTTCAGAGATCAGTATCATGATATGTACAAATTGAAATTACCTCCATATTTAGAACCTCTTGCTGAGATGCTGGCAAACGCTTTTCTCATTCTCTTGTTTGATACTGAACTTGAATATGCATAATGCTTGATGGGTTGTGAACATGGTGGAGAAGTTGTTTCTAATGGGTAGTGGGATCGGTTGCACATCTTGTAGACGTAGTTTGCACAGCTTCGGCAAATGTGTGGAAAGGTGTTTGAAAAGTTTCAAGGAATATTTTATTACCTTCAGCATCTTCATCGTTGGATTGCATCAATTTTTTATCAGTAATTCAAATACAGGAAATACTGAGAACTTGAATTAGATCGTATTTTTTAGTTAAAAGTTATTAGTAGGTGCAGCATGTCAAAGAATTTGTTTAGACATTTTGTTTAGCTCCTTTTGTTTAGACTTTGCCATGCTGGGAATGGCAACAGCATGTTTGCAGAATTAACTCAGTTTCTGTTGTTATTTCATTCTCTGCACACTGCATATTTGAAATACCACTTGAGGTCAGAGTGACATGATGAAATCAGATGCTTGAGTTTATCATGTTTATGTGATCCGAACAATTTCTATTTTTCATTAGATCTGAGGGCCTTGTTCATTGTGTTACAATTTCCACAAGTGGGTTCAGTGTTAAAGATGTGTATTGTGTGTGATATGATATAAGAGTTACATTACAGTACCAATTCATCCAATGGGGGGGGGGGGGCGGTCGGGTAGCCTAGTGGTTAAAGCGTTCGCTCGTCACGCCGAAGACCCGGGTTCGATTCCCGACATGGGTACAATGTGTGAAGCCCATTTCTGGTGTCCCCCGCCGTGATATTGCTGGAATATTGCTAAAAGCGGCGTAAAACCATACTCACTCACTCATCCATGGGGGGATTACATAATGTAGATGCCCGAGAGAAAGCTCTGTGACAAGGTGCTATGGAGAGAGTTACATCACTTTGTAATGCCAGGATCCGCTGATCTTGGGTTTGAATCCCAGTTTCACCCTGATTATGATCCTTATGGGTCAGATCCTTACCTGTGCTCATGGGTTTTACCAAAGTGGTAGACGTTTACAGCTTGTGTCCCTTTGGACTTTCATGTTTTCATGTTAATATTAAAGAGTTATTCACAAGCTGATTAACAGATCCGGGTAGATTAGGTCTTCAGCAACCCATGCTTGCCGTAAAAGGCGATATGCATGTCATCGTATCCCAACTGCGTGGATCACTACTCATGATATCAATCACTGGATTGTGTGGTCCAGACTCGATTATTTACAGACCGCCATCATATAGCTGGAATATTGCTGAGTGCGGCGTTAAACAACAAACCAACCAATCCTCTAACGCCACTTTTTTGTCTCCTAGTTTAAATTTATGATGTACAGTAAACTACGTTTATAATGAACTGATGATATAACAAACTGTTTTTGGGTCCTGCCTATTTGCTGTATATATGGTGTGTATAAGCTTATAACGAACTTCGATTATAACACACTAAAAGTAGCCGTCCCTCTTTGTTGTAACCGTAGTTTTCTGTTTGTTATAACCGTAGTTTACTGTATCTCAATTTAGCAGTTAAATCATGACTCTAATTACTCAGACAATGTGCCAGTTTCTCACCTGATGTTAATTTCAATGCCCACAAGTAGGCACAATATGGGGACCAGGTTGGGGAAGCCCTCTATGAGTTGAGATACTGTTGAAAGTCTAGTGCACTTACTGACTCGCTGATGGATTGTGTGAATTGTCATAGCTGAAGGTCTTTGAAAGGCAGTTAGAAGTGATTCACATAAGGAAGAGAATTTATGGATATCAGCTTCTTTATTATGAGGAACACAATGTTTCGGAGTATATGCTTACTCCTTCATCAGGTGAATGACCACCACGTTTCGGAGTATATGCCATCTTTCATCAAGTGAATGAACCAACGTTTCGGAGTATATGCTTACTCCTTCATCAGGTGAGTGACCACCACGTTTCGGAGTATATGCCATCTTTCATCAGGTGAATGAACACAACATTTCGGAGTATATGCTTACTCCTTCATCAGGTGAATGAACACAACGTTTCAGAGTATATGCTTACTCCTTCATCAGGTGAATGAACCAATGTTTCGGAGTATATGCTTACTCCTTCATCAGGTGAATGAACACAATGTTTCGGAGTATATGCTTACTCCTTCATCTGGTGAATGAACCAACGTTTCGGAGTATATGCTTACTCCTTCATAAGGTGAATGACCACAACGTTTCGGAGTATATGCTTACTCCTTCATCAGGTGAATGAACCAACGTTTCGGAGTATATACCATCTTTCATCAGGTGAATGAACACAGCTTTTCGGAGTATATGGTTACTCCTTCATCAGGTGAATGAACACAGCGTTTCAGAGTATATGCTTATTCCTTCATCAGGTGAATGACCACCACGTTTCGGAGTATATGCTTACTCCTTCATCAGGTGAATGAACCAACGTTTCGGAGTATATGCCATCTTTCATCAGGTGAATGAACACAGCTTTTTGGAGTATATGCTTACTCCTTCATCAGGTAAATGAACTAACGTTTAGGAGTATATGCTTACTCCTTCATCAGGTGAATGACCACAATGTTTCGGAGTATTAATGCTTACTCCTCCATTAGGTGAATGACCACCACATTTCGGAGTATATGCCATCTTTCATCAGGTGAATGAACACAACGTTTCTGAGTATATGCTTACTCCTTCATCAGGTGAAGTTATTCATACCTGTCGGGGGCAGAGAATGCCCTCAGTATCTTACATTTGTTGTAAGAGCAGATTAGAGGTGGTGGGTGAGGTGAAATGGGGTTGAACGTCACGCTCAAAACTGTTGCACTTACACAGCGACGTGCATGCGCGCGTGCGTGCGTGCGTGCGTGCGTGCGTGTGTCTGCTTGTATTTGTCTGGACAGATGCTGCTGTTTGACATGGTACACTACACTCAGGCACATCAGACTCCGAGACGAACAGTCCTTGTTTTAGTCTCTGAATGGTGAACACAGGCAGGGTAAAGACAAGTATTATCTTTAACATCTGTTGGTATGAGCGGCCAGGGATTGAACCACTAACCTGCCATTATGCGCTAGACTACGGAGATGGTGCAGAGAAAATTAGAAGGGGTTGTCATGTAGGCTTTGATGTGACTAATACATGTATTGATGAATGCAGGGTTAAACAAAATTCACTCAATTTAATGATGGCAACAGAGATAAAGTAGTGTTACTGTCAGATATTTATGTAGATAAAGATCATGATTAAAAGTTGTGTGAGACATTTTGTAAACCCTTGGCTTGTTGGACTGTTGTGAATGTGTACTCGGATTATGTGATCAATTTGCAAACACTAGTGAGATGGTTTGACTGACCAAATCAAAACCATAAACTAGGACTACACATTTAGCTTAGGATTATATCAGTATCATGTGTTTGACACTGTTCCAAAATTTATTCTCCTAGCTTAGTTTTTAATGATCCACATACAAAACTAACTGGACTTACAATGTACACTGTATTTTACCATATTTTGCTCAAGCCAGAATTCCACAGTTGTTAGAAAAACAATGAGGTTCTGGTGTGATTGTACATGATTCTAGAAACAGATTTGTATGTTCTTCAGGAAAATTGTTTGTTTTGCAAAATATCAACATTTTTCAGCCATCGGAGCACAAGGACATCATTTGTCACATGGCTAAGATGGTGGAGAAGATCATGGTGCCCATGGCCCGAGCCAGCATCTTGTGGCTCATTGGCGAGTACAGTGAGCGGGTGCCCAAGATTGCCCCGGATGTACTGAGGAAGTTTGCCAAAAGCTTCATTCAAGAGGTAGGACATGTGCTTTCAGTGAATTTGCACGAGACGAATGACATAATGATATTTTCTTGCTGTCATCAACTTTTCATAGTACATCTTTCAATATTTTTACCAGATTTGAAAAAACATGAATGATCTTTGCTATGGTGTTTCTAAAGACTGCTCACAGAATTCAGATCCAAGTTCACACATGGTCACCACGGGAACAATATTGGAAATTTCATTTTCAGCAATGTATCATTATGAAAATTGAGAAGTGCAAGTATGTGGTTCTCAGAATAACATATATTTTGTTTTCGGCATATTTTGATTTTTTATCCATTTATAGCATGGCGGACATATTTAGAAACTCATTAATTGCAATTGTGGAACTTACTTTACTGTCAGATTGCCATTTTGATCATATTTCTCTGTTGAACCATGCAGTAGTAAAATTATTTGAGAGAAATATTTTGACAGCTCCCGTATGACTATTAGATAAATTCCAGCTATGATTATGTTCTGTTTGATATTCTCTAACATGGCGTAAAGATGATTATGGTGTACAATGATTAAACCTTGTTAGTCCAGACACCTTGGTGCAGTAGCCTATCTGTGCTGCACCCTATAAACGATTTCTATTTTGACCTGTTGCTACACAGAGCTACTTGCTGTCCCATAGTGTTTCCCCAATAGATCTCCAATCCAAATCGTAATTGCACTTAATATGCTTCAGCTCTAATGACAAAAGCAACATGGACCCGAAGACCCTGGTTTGAGTCCCGAAATGGGTACAATGTGTGAAGCCCATTTCTGGTGCCCCCCCCCCCGCCGTGATATTGATGGAATATTGCTAAAAGCGGCGTAAAACCACACTCAATCACTCACTCCCTCAAATATGAGTATTATAAGTTTAGATTGTGCAACAATATGTTTACTCATGTTACTTACTGAGTTGGAAACCGGACCAGTAAAGATGATTTTGCTGTTTTGTATTATGGTGTATGGTGCAAAATGAGTACTCTCTCGGATTCCAAAGTGACATGAACATAGAGAGTTGCTTTAACGAAATATAAGTATACATACTTGAAGGTAAGTGTTTTTAGGAAACCATGTTTCATTTCGTGAGGGTCGCTATATAAGTGCAATAATCTTGGACGCGACGTTAAACCCCATTTCACCTCACCTCACCTCATTTCGTGGGGTGTTATGATTCATGTACATTATGGCAAGGTTGTTAGTACAGTATGTTCTGACTGGGAATGTATTAGGAAAACATTGAACAGCCCGTAGTTCTGAGAGCGACAAGTCAAGTTTAACATACAGTAAACTACGTTAATAACGAACACGCTTACAATGAACTGACAGATATGACGAACTGTTTTTTGGTCCCGTCCATTTGCTGTATATATGCTGTATACATGTTTATAATTATAACAAACTACAGTTGTAACAAACTAAAATTGTGGTCCCTTTGAGTTTGTTATAAACGTAGTTTACTGTAGTTTGTAGGGAGCAGCGCAGATACCGATACCGCAGCTGACTCCAGGCACCATGCTTTCCAACAATCTTGATATGGACATATTAACATACTCCGTATTAGTGATTCTTTACCTGAACATTTGTTATCCATTGTTAATTTCCTGGGAAGTGAACCATCTGGATTAAGCATAGATGGTCCCTATCAGTCACTGGTTTGCATGGCCCAGACTCAAGTATTTGAAGTCAGCCCAACTGTACCTAGAACATCTGTGACTGACACAAACAAGCATTGCCTTACTCTTGAATAATGGTTATGGTACAGGAGTAGGAACTAGATTGCCAGGTTCGGGCATGTTGTGTATTTGTTCATATCCTGTGTTACAGGAGGATATCGTGAAGCTGCAGATCCTGAACCTAGCAGCCAAGCTGTGCATCACCAACCAAAAGCAGACCAAGCTCCTGTGCCAGTACGTGCTCAATCTGGCCAAGTATGATCAGAACTATGACATTCGTGACCGATCTCGCTTCCTGCGACAACTTGTGCTCCCTGGAGAGAAATCAAGTGCACTAGCCAAATATGCAAAAAAGATCTTCCTTGCGACTAAACCTGCTCCAGTTCTTGCTTCCAAGTTTCAAGGTGAGTCTCACTTTTGGTTGATTATTTGTGATGTGACGCGTTGATTGAGCAACAAGTTCTTATGTCGTGTGTATGCTGTGAATTTTAGTGATCATGGATAGTTTCTGTCATTTAGGTGCCAGCAGTAACAGTTGTCAATCAGTCTCAATCAGTATGTGTCAGACCCGTGAAGATCTGGGGTAGAATTGGTCTTCAGCAACCCATGCTTGTCGTAAGAGGCGACTAACAGGATTGGGTGGTCAGGCTCGCTGACTTAGTTGATGCATGTCATCGTATCCCAATTGTGTGGAATGATGCTCATGGTGTCAATCACTGGATTGTCTGGTCCAGACTTGATTATGTACAGACCGCTGTTATGTAGCTGGAATATTGCTGAGTGCTGTGTTAAACAACAAACAAAACAAACAATATGCGTCAAACACAGAAATTGTTCATGTATGGAAATTGCTGAAAATGAAATCTCCTATCACTCCTTTAGAACAATTTGACAATATAGAGAATCTCACCCTCATGTCTCTTGATATCAAATATATTAACTCTACCAACACCAGGGTGAAATTCTATTTATCATCAAAATTCATTCTTCCAACTTTTTCTGTTTGTAAACAGCAATAACCATTGCCTTGAGTGTAAACAGCAGAGCTGTTCTGTTCCGTTCTGTTCACTCATTGTTTCCCAGATCGGGACCAGTACTGGCTGGGTCTGCTCTCTCTCTCTCACTCACTCACTCACTCACTCACTCACTCACTCACTCACTCACTCATTCACTCATTGTTCTCCAGATCGGGACCAGTACCAGCTAGGCACGCTGTCTCACCTGCTGAATACGCGTGCTCATGGGTACCAAGAGCTGCCTGAGTGGCCGGAGGAGGCGCCGGAGCCATCTGTCCGCAATGTGGAGGTGCCCATCTGGACGGAGAAGAAAACATCTACCAAGAAGAAGAAGAATGCTACAGACCTCAAGTCATTCTACTCCGAATCAGAATCTAGTGATGAAGGTATTTGTGCTGTACTCTATGTTACCAATAATCAGGGATTTATCTCAGTTTCCAAACTAACTGCAGGCAGGCAGACTGGAAATAAGTCATCATTTTTTTTCAAACTTTGGATTTTTGTTAAAGTTCTTATTTTCTGGAATATTTAACTTTACATTCAATGCCATAGTGTAAAACTAAGCATTGAAGTCTTTTTCCATCCTCTTTGTTGGTCCGGTTATCAGTGAAATACAGGTCACGTCTACATAGCCATAACATTGCTTATGATTGGTTGTAACTATAACTGCTTGAATTGGAACATGGGAATTTGTCCTGCCATTGGCTGCAGACTTGGGGCCAAATATCAGCCTCTGAGCAGATATAGATACGTCCCTGGTAGTATATGGATGGATAAGAGGTGTGGTGTAGTACAGTTTTATGTGTTCGGTTCCTGGTCAGTTCTTTCCCTTCAGCATTATGTTTCTTTACTGAGACAGAAAATAAATATTCTGACTTCCAGTAGAGTACATTTACACTTCTGAACAATAACATAATTTTAAAATAATTTGTGACGTTTAAATTATGATTTTATTTTTTCAGTCTTGTGTAAGTAGAAAAAGGAATAGCCTGCTCATTACCTCCATTGGCTCCCCTGTTATCTTGTGACTTTTGTACCCCGCCCTGTGTGTACATACATCAGTCTGTATGCATATTGACTTAACATGGACTTACTGAGTATTCCCTTGATGATGAGTGTAGAAGAAGCAGCCCCAAAAGCCTTTACAAACAACTAATCAGGTTCTCATGTTATTCCTGGGGGCACAGGGGGCCCAGTCGTCTAAGGCGCCGCGATTCGCTGTGCAGAGTTGCGTCCCTTGGTCACGCCAGAAACCTATGATTGTGGGTTCGAATCCCTGTTCACCCCGATTATGTTTCTAGGTTTGTCAGCACCATACCCGTGCTCATGGGTTTCACCGAAGTGGTAAACATCTGAGACCTGCATCACTTCGGGCTTTCCTCCAACATTAAGCTGACACGCCGTGATATAACTGGAATACTGTTAAAAACGGCATTAAACCCAACTCACTCACTCATGTTATTCCAACTTCTAAATGCAAGACCAAGACTCCATTGCTGGAGGCCATGTTGTACAATGTTGAGATGTTAAACTACTGATACAATACATGAATGTACATACACTTTTTTGAAATATTCCACAGATGTTCACAGAATTTGGGGCTGAAAGAAATACAACTGTTTGGTTTCAAAATGTATTCAATACTGGTAAACTTGAACTACATAAACTCGATTTGACGTGAATGTATGTTTCTGATTGGTCATCTTTTCTCCAACTATTGCATAACTTGATATACTGTCACTGGTCCCAAGAACGTTTAGTTGAAAGGTTTTACTCTATCCGTAAATTACCATCAATGTAATAACAGATTCCTTCAGAAGATTCCTGTGATAAATGTGATTTGTGTTCAGATGACTCCGATGCGGAATCCGGGTCAGATGAGAGTGAGGAAGAGGACTCGGAGGAGGCGGAGGAGGAAGAAGAGTCTGGGGAGGAGTCAGAAGAGGAAGAGGAGAGTGAGGAGGAGGAGGAAGAAGAGGAAAGTGAGGACGAGGACTCCAGCAAAGAAGAGGACTCCTCTGAGGAAGACAGTGAGGAGGAGGAATCGTCTTCAGAGGAAGAGGTTGTTGTCAAGAAAAAGCCAGTTAAGAAGGTTAGTGATGAGGCAGTATATGATCAGTAAGTAAATGTCAGACATCTTGCATTACATTGAGGCATTGATACATTTTAAAGCAGTATCTGTTTGAGGAACTGTTAAGATTAGTAGGAAACTATGGCTGCGATTGTTTTGTGTATTGATAGCGGAAATGGCTAGCTCTGCTTGAGAACTAGCTCTTACTGTTCAAATAGGTGGCTGACATACACTTGTAGAGGTGAGGAAATAAATGGTCACCTAGACTTTGGTTACATTTGTCCTTACCCGAGTTGAACAGGAACTACTGCACTTTGTAACGCACATCCAGTGCTTGTGTCAGTGATCAGCTCTACCAGTGTAATGATAACATATCTATCTCATTGGTTTTGGCGTACCGGTAATTGGATGACACTATACGACATGACAAGCAGCCACACACCCATCTGGGCCATTTCACATCAAGGATGTTGGGTACAATGTGTGAAGCCCATTTCTGGTGTCCCCCGCAATGATATTGCTGGAATATTGCTAAAAGCAGCATAAAACCATACTCACTCACTCACTCACTCACATCAAGGATGTAGGCTGCAATGTGTCACTCATAATTACTTACAGTAAATAGCCATCAAGCAGCCCGGCACTTTTCAACAACGATAGTAAGTCTTTGGTTTCAGAACCTTTGCCATTTCTTCTGCAGTGTGGTGCACAGCTTTGTAGAAACTAACAACTGACCATCTAAGTTTATCTGTCTCTGCTTGGTCAGAACATATTGGTGTAATTACATGGTCCGTGCTGTCAAATATTGTCAGGAAGTGTTAGGAGATATGACAATCGGCACTAGGAGAAAAGGTACAGATAATCGACGTGAGGATTGTGAGAATATGCGGGAAATACCAAACTTAACCCACCTGTCCATAAAATGGACTTGTCCGACATTTCTGGGTCAGATTCTATTTAGGGAGTCATCCTTGTTAAAATTTGGGTTAATATTTTTAAAGCTTGTACATTTTATCAACATCCTTAAAGAGGCATAGGGTGGTCGGTTAGCCTAGTGGTTAAATTGTTCGCTCGTCACGCCGAAGACCCGGGTTCGATTCCCGACATGGGTACAATATGTGAAGCCTATTTCTGGTACCCCTCAACGTGATATATGGAATATTGCTAAAAGCGGCGTAAAACCATACACTCACTCACTCACTCACTCTTTCACTCACTCAATCACTCACTCAATCACTCACTTAATGTTGCTGTGCCCCTTGTGGTTGATTCTCCCTGCAGTGTTTTATTGTACATAAACACAATGGCCACAAGTCATCTATTTCTTAATTAGGTGTCTACATACATCAGTATTTTCATCTTGAAATGTGCATATGAACAGCTAGCGGTATCCATTCACTCACTCACAGTCACACATCATACAAGTGTAGTCTTCATGTCGAAAGTATGATCTTTGTCTTCAGGAAACCAAGCCAGAAAAATCAAAGACTAAAGAAGACAAAGCATCCTCCAAGAAGGAGGGTGATCTACTGCTTGATCTGGATGATTGTAAGTACACCACTGAATAGATCGGTAGCACACAGCAGCTCACAGTAACTTACAGCAGTATACAGCAGTTCACAGTAACTTACAGCAGCATACAGCAGCTTACAGTAACAGAGCAGTTCACAGTAACACTCAGCAGCTCATAGTAACACACAGTAGCACACAACAGCTCATAGAGAAACACAGCAGCATACAGCAGCATACAGCAGCTCAAAGAAACACAGCAGCTGACAGTAACACAGCAACTCAAAGAATCACAGCAGCTCACAGTAACACACAGCAGCTCGCAGTAACACAGCAGCTCACAGTAACACAGCAACTCAAAGAATCACAGCAGCTCACAGTAACACACAGCAGCTCACTTACACAGCAGCTCACAGTAACACAGCAACTCAAAGAATCACACCAGCTTACAGTAACACACAGCAGCTCACAGTAACACAGTAGCTCACAGTAACATACAGCAGCTCACAGTAACACACAGCTGCTCACAGTAACACACAACAGCTCACAGTAATACAGCAGCTCAAAGAAACACAGCAGCTCACATTAACACACAGCAGCTCACAGTAACACAGCAGTTCACAGTAACATACAGCAGCTCACAGTAACACACAGGAGCTCACAGTAACACAGCAGCTCACAGTAACATAGCAGCTCACAGTAACACAGCAACTCACAGTAACACAGCAACTCAAAGAAACACAGCAGCTCACAGTAGCACACAACAGCTCATAGAGAAACACAGCAGCATACAGCATCTCACAGTAACACAGCAGCTCAAAGAAACACAGCAGCTCACAGTAACACAGCAGCTCAAAGAAACACAGCAGCTCACAGTAACTCAGCAACTCAAAGAAACACAGCATCTCACAGCAGCTCACAGTAACACAGCAGCATACAGCAGCTCACAGTAGCACAGCAGCTCACAGTAGCACAGCAGCTCACAGTAACACACAGTAGCACACAGTAACACAGCAGCATATAGCAGCTCACAGTAACACAGCAGCTCAAAGAAACACAGCAGCATACAGCAGCTCACAGTAACATACCGCAGCTAACAGTAACACAGCAGCTCACAGTAACACACAGTAGCACACAGTAACACAGCAGCATACAGCAGCTCACAGTAACACAGCAGCTCACAGTAACACAGCAGCTCACAGTAACATAGCAGCTCACAGTAACACACAGCAGCATATAGCAGCTCACAGCAACACAGCAGCTCACAGTAACACAGCAGCTCACAGTAACACACAGCAGCATATAGCAGCTCACAGTAACACAGCAGCTCACAGTAACATACAGTAGCACACAGTGACACAGCAGCATACAGCAGCTCACAGTAACACAGCAGCTCACAGTAACAGCAGCTCACAGTAACACAGCAGCTCACAGTAACATACAGCAGCTCACAGTAACACACAGCATCATATAGAGGCTCACAGTAACAGCAGCTCACAGTAACACACAGCAGCATATAGCAGCTCACAGTAACACAGCAGCTCACAGTAACACACAGCAGCATATAGCAGCTCACAGTCACCGCAGCTCACAGTAACACAGCAGCTCACAGTAACACCGCAGCTCAAAGAAACACAGCAGCATACAGCAGCTCACAGTAGCACAGCAGCTCAAAGAAACACAGCAGCATACAGCAGCTCACAGTAACACACAGCAGCACACAGCAGCTCACAGTAACACGCACCTGCATACAGCAGCTCACAGTAACACGCAGCAGCATACAGCAGTTCACAGTAACATGCAGCAGCTTACAGTAACATACAGCAGCTCAAAGAAACACAGCAACTCACAGTAACACACAGCAGCATACAGCAGGTCACAGTAACACAGCAGCTCAAAGAAACACAGCAGCATACAGTAACACAACAGCACACACTAACACAGCAGCTCAAAGAAACAGCAGCTCACAGTAACACACAGCAGCATACAGCAGTTCACAGTAACACACAGCAGCTTACAGTAACATACATCAGCTCAAAGAAAAACAGCAGGTCACAGTAACACGCAGCAGCATACAGCAGCTCACAGTAACACAGCAGCTCATACTAACACAGTAGCTCACAGCAGCACACAGCAGCTCATAGTAGCGCAAAGTAGCACACAGCAGCACACAGCAGTTCATAGTGGCACACAGCATCTCATGGTTTAATCACATACTTTGGTGTTTACCTATTGTCTATAGATGGAAATTGTACATTGTGATAATGTTTATTTGCCAGATCTCGACATGCTCTTAGGAGAAGCCCATGTAGGCCTTAAGGCAGATCAGGACCTTAATTCCATAGTGTTAGAAATTAAAGGGGGGTCCTGGAGTTCTTGATGTTTGCTACTATAGTACTAATTTTTTATATCTAGAACCTGCTAAATCTTTAAATTATGACATTAGTGCAATAACAAGGACCCCTTGAATATCAAGCTTAATTTCAAACAATGGTACCCCATGCTTTTCCTTGTTTTACAAGCCTTCAACCACATGATTATATACAACATACACACATACATACCAACACACATACAGACACTTTAAGGAGAAAGGGCCAGCTCTGCTTGGATGTGTATGAACTGTGACTGTTGTTTCCAGTGGGGTCAATGGGTGCAGGCAGTACTCCTGTGACTCCCGGTGATATGCTGACCCCGACCATGGCCTCCAGTATGAGCAACCTCTCAATCAGTGATAGAGCCTCACCTACTAATGTTGCTATGGTGAGTAGCGGGAGAATAACTACCAGCTGAGGGAACAAGGCTGTGGCATGAGTTTAGTTCCATGTCTCAAACTTTGGATAAATCTGTTCTATACATTCATGTTTGTAGAAAGTATGTGTGTTGTAAGATAAAGGCAGTCACCATGGTGACACAGATGGTGGTTTTAAGTGGTTATGTTAAAATGTTAAATTAGAAATAGATGTTCTGGCAGATGTACAAATATTTTGAAGAATCAGATGATGATAAGGGTATTTTAGGAGAGTAAACTTTGCAGATCTTGTAAGCCTTTCATGAATTTTTGTCCATAGTATAGCAACTTAAACTTTCACCTCAAAATTCTTATAGAAAATTTTAATTATGATGAACAAGTAGTAAGTTTGTTGATACTTTATCAATAGTGTGAATAGTGGCTCATGCTTTCAGTCAGTGGTTTGCCTAGGCCATTCTTGATTTATTTAGATGGCACCATGATGCTGCCGGAATATTGCTAACTGCAGCATTAGACAACATTCATTCACTATTCCTATAATAAACTATGAAGATGATGACGATAAGCATGTACAGTGCAATTAAGGGCTGGTCATTTATTATAGGCTGGGGAGGTTGCGAGATTGGTTTTAATAAATGTTACCTTAGACAGTAAATACTAGTGAAAATGAGTTGTGAAAACGTAAATATTTTCATCCATTGCGCAATACTTGACACTGCCAAATGTGAATTGTTAGTGTGCCAGGTATTTGGCCATCTTGTCTATGAAAATGATGGCTTACGTACCACAGATCAGAGCACATGCAAGTATATGTATCATGATACGTATCAGATCGTGAGCAAGGTTTCGTGATACGTATCGGATCACACAGTTGGTGTATTGTCCCAGCCCTAGTATCCATGTTAAACTATGACATGGTATCTCAGTGAGCTAGCACCATAGGATCATCATTAGTCTGGACTATTACAAGCAGACAAACAGACATTCATGTCGCTATATAAGGTCAGTCATCTTGAACATGACGTTAACCCAATTTCACATCACTACCATGCTAATACATTGAGATTGAGCCTGTATAGGAGTCTCACCTTATGTTCGTTCAGCCCCAGCCAGTCATAGTCCCCTCCAAGTCCTACGAGCTCCTCAACAGAATCAAAGGTAACGGCCTCGGAGTGGAGTACAAGTTCACCAGGTCCATATCAATCTTCTCACCAAAGATGGTGTCCATTGAACTGACTCTCACCAACAGTGGAGATGCGCCTGTCGCAAATATCACCATGGGAGATAAGGTATGTAGGGATATAACCATTGTCATGCAATCTGTCAGGGTAGATTTTCATCCCCAATTTTTTCCTCCCAGAGCAGAGACCACATCCATGGTCAAGTGGTAGAGTGTCTTCCTGGAGAAGGAAAGGTCCAGGGTTCAATCCCCGGATGCATCAATCCAAAAGAATTTAAAAGATGGTACTTGTTGTTACCCTGTCTGGCTTGGCATTAAGGGGCTAAAACAAGGACTGGTCGGCTTGGAGTCAGTATACTGTGTCGGAGTGGAGTATTCATGTTAAACTGCAGCATGATATCTCAGCGGACGAGCACTATAAAATCGGCATCAGTTCTGACTAGTACAAGCAGCCACACACACATGGTGACACCTGTGAGCTGTGTCTGACAGGAAGTATGGAACGTGTGTCAAGTCAAGGGTGTTTGGTTCATGGTTTAAAGCGCTTTGCTGTTGTCTAGGGGGTTTGTAACATTGTAAGTTGTATTACATATCTTATATTTGGGATTACAACAGTCTGACAACTGGTAGTGTAGATAAGGTACTTTGTGTACCCCCTGGAGTGTGAGTTGGCATGGCTTGCATGTCTGTTCATTGTAAATCTTCAATGATATTGAACATGGTGTTTCCAGAAACTACAACCAGGAATGGAAGTACAGGAATTCCCAGAAATAGGTAAGCCACCTGTCAGTGTTCATGAAAATGTTGTTAAAAGCCGATAGTAAGTATAACGGAAACGGTAATATGAGGAAGCATGTGTCTGGTATTATATTGGGTCAGAACCCCAAGGAAAAGCAGGCGTTATTGGGTATTCAGGTGTCCGACTGTATTGTCCATCAGTACAGCAAGACCAAGGGTACCAGCTGATATCTTCCAAGACTGTTCATCATTGATTGGCTAATCCAGTAAATAATTGTATAATGTACAGGCCTTATTTAGGGGTTAGAACTTAACACTTGCCCACTAGACCGGGGATAGTACAAATTCCTGAGGGCAAGTACAAATCCCATTGTTTTAACATTACAGGGGCATTATATCTTTACCCGGGGTAGTAAAGCTTTTGAGATTAGTTCTAAACCTGCATTACAGGAATAATTCAAGGACTGGTTGACTTGAAGTCAGTATACCGTGTCTGAATGGGGCATGTCAAATTATGGCATGGTATCTCAGTGGCCTAGCTCTATAAAACCGGCTTTAGTCCTGACAAGTACAAGCAGACACACATGCACACGCTATAAGAGTGCAGTAATTGTGAAGTTCCATGTTGACAGCAATTCCTGTTTGCATTACAGCTACACTCGGTGCAGGGTCGTCCACATCGGTTCTCTTTGGCATCAACTACAACGACACGACACAGCCAGCAACGTTTGACCTTTGTACACAAGAACAGAAATATAGTGTTAATATCTCCGCCCCTGTTGGAGAGCTGGTGCAGCCCTACACAATGAATGAAGGCGACTTTCGAAGTCAACAAGGTAACATTTCACATCATTGGAATTAAAACTGGTGCTTCCTTGTTTCAAATCTGTTCCACAAAGGGGCAGTTTTGAATGTTAAATGTATTATTAACTTTATTCTGTAAGTTTTGGGACATCAAAGAGACTGTTTTGTCAAGTGAATCCTACTTTGCAATAATTTAATGAATTCTTTTGGAACATGTGCTTTTCAAAACGGCAGAGGCAGCATTTGTCTGGAAGTGCATATAACTGTTATGTATTGTACCTAAAGGGTAGAATGATTGTGTGTAATAACTTCCCAATATTTGCACATGTGCATTTTACTGATTCTCATTATGGACTGGTCAGTTGAAGCCACATGATGTCACAGTGCTTCATTGTTGAGAAAATTGCAACATGACATCATCCATTGTTCATGACGTCACAGATATATTGAATTATGTCATCTGAACAAAAGGCTGTCTTCAGTGAAGTTTCTCTGTAGGGTTGATATTTCATGCTTTTTTTCCTTCATTTTTTTCTTGAAATGTCAATGAGAAATATGCAGAATAACCTACTTGAATCTCGGAATTGTGATATATCTGCACCTGGTAAATGAATGTCTCTTGCCTTAACACCATTCATTCTCTCGGGACAGTCAGTCCAAAATTCCAACATGAAGATCCGGGTCTTCAGCAACCCATGCTCGTTGTAAGAGGTAACTAATGGGATAGGGTGGTCAGGCTCACTGAATTGGGTGATGCATGTCATCATATGCCAGTTGTGCAGATTGATGCTCATAATGTCAGTCACTGGACTGCCTGGTGCAGACTCGATTATTTCCAGACCACCATCATATAGCTGGAATATTGCTGAGTGCGGCGTTAAACACCAAACAAATAACAATCCATTATTCCTTGTAGCGTGTTGGTTATTCTCTAAATAGTTAGCCAGATGCAGGGGAAATCTGTTCTTACATACAGTTGAGTAGAATCTCACTCAGTGAAACCTAGATCTTTGCAGTTTGCATAATCATTTATATCAGTGAATACATGTAATAATGCATGATGGACACACTTGAGAAAGTTCCCTTCTTGTGTGCTGCAGGTAAACTTGGAGGAATGAATGAAAATTCTGGAAGTACAGAGCTTCCTGAAACGAACCAGTCACCGAAGGCTATTTGTTCCTGTGTTCATACAGCTGCGAATGTGTTACAAGTACCGTCGTCAGAAGAAAACACCTACAGATTTTCCGCCAAAACATTAGGTGATGGCACGCTTGTGTTGGTGACTGTGAAAGTTAAGGAATCCAAAGCAACTCTGACTGTCAATTGCGAGAAGATGGTGATTGGGACAATGCTGCTCAAAGATATAAAGAGCTCTCTTGGCAAAAAGTAGCCTTGATGGATTAGAACAAAACATTTATTTATTTATTTCAACTTAATTTTAAAGTAATTTAGTCTGTAAGATGAAAATCTGTATCATGCCGATTCTCTTCATTTATATGACTCTTGAACTTGTGTCAAACACCATGGTGATTGCAACGAACCTTCACTTGTGATTTATTTACTTCTGGGAAGGGTAGTGGGGTTGCCTAGTGTTTGAAGCATTAGCTCATCATGCCGAAGGCCTGGGTTTCATACCCCACATGGGTACAGTGTGAAGCCCATTTCTGGTGTCCCCTGCCGTGATATTGCTGTAATATTGCTGAAAGTGGCCTAAAACCCTACTCACTCACTCATGCCTGGTGTGAAAGGAGTTCATCCTTCAATGTATATTGCAATTTGTAAGGACAGGTTTGGCGGGGGGTGGGGGGTTATAACCATCCATATGGAATGTTGCTAAAAGAGGTGTAAACCCTACTCACCAGTTCATTTTATCTTTTGTCATAGAATTGTAGGATATATTGATTTGTGATTTGATAATCAGAAATTATGATTGAGTGCTCTGGCTTTTCATCTTACAGATACTGTTATCCAGTGCTCACATCCCATCACTCATCTGAGTAATAGGGGTCTTGGGGTAGCCTTGTGGTTAAAGTGTTCGTTCTTCTCGTTGAAGGCCTGGGTTCGATCCCCAGCATGGGTACAATATGAAGCCCATATTTGGCTCCCCGGCTGAGATAATGCTGGAATATATGATTAAAACCGTTGTTGTGTAATCACAAGATGTAGCAAATCAAAATGTCTAAGTTTTTATCCTTGAATTGTGTCTACTTTGTCATCTGTCAACTAAGAAATGCCCTTAAAACAATTTATTTTGCAGGAGTGTTTCTCTTTCATTTAGCACATGAAGTGCTTCTACTTTACTTAATCATGAGACATGACTGTGTGGAGAAAACCCTGCACATCTTCCTTCATATGTGAAGTGTACACAACCGTACTTCACTGTCTTGTATGCACGACGTTCCTCCAGGAACACATCGTCTATACTTCACAGTCTTGTATACACGACATCCCTTTAGGAACACATCGTCTATACTTCAGTCTTGTATGCACGACGTTCCTCCAGGAACACATCGTCTATACTTCACAGTCTTGTATACACGACATCCCTTTAGGAGCTCATCCTCTATACTTCACTGTCTTGTATGCACGACGTTCCTCCAGGAACACATCGTCTATACTTCACAGTCTTGTATACACGACATCCCTTCAGGAACACATCGTCTATACTTCACAGTCTTGTATGCACGACATCCCTTTAGGAACACATCGGCTATACTTCACAGTCTTGTATACACGACATCCCTTTAGGAACACATCGGCTATACTTCACTGTCTTGTATGCACGACATCCCTTCAGGAACACATCGTCTATACTTCACAGTCTTGTATACACGACATCCCTTTAGGAACACATCGGCTATACTTCACAGTCTTGTATACACGACATCCCTTTAGGAACACATCGTCTATACTTCACAGTCTTGTATGCACGACATCCCTTCAGGAACACATCGTCTATACTTCACAGTCTTGTATACACGACATCCCTTTAGGAACACATCGTCTATACTTCACAGTCTTGTATACACGACATCCCTTTAGGAACACATCGGCTATACTTCACAGTCTTGTATGCACGACATCCCTTTAGGAACACATCGGCTATACTTCACAGTCTTGTATACACGACATCCCTTTAGGAACACATCGTCTATACTTCACAGTCTTGTATACACGACATCCCTTTAGGAACACATCGGCTATACTTCACTGTCTTGTATACACGACATCCCTTCAGGAACACATCGTCTATACTTCACAGTCTTGTATACACGACATCCCTTTAGGAGCTCATCATCTATACAGTGTTCCCTCGCTATTGTGCCTTTGAGAGCAGGAAATACAATTTAAATGGTAAATCATCATGTCTAGTGATGTTTTATATCAAATTTCATTTTTTTATTGATCAAGTTTGTTATACCCCTGGTTTTTTTAAAACGCATAACACTCAATAAATCTTTTTTTACACTGTGAATCATAAACAACTACTTTTCTAATCTTTTTTTAACCATGCAGCGTAGATCGTGTTAGGTAGGTAGAGCATGTACTGTTTTGTTGGTCAACAACCACCTACAACTCCACCTCGGTTAAACCGCTGATCGTCTATAACGCTCATCAATTATTTTGACCCCAAAAGTAGGGTTGTAGCGAGGGATCACTGTACTTCACAGTATACACGATGTCCCTTCAGGAACACATCGTCTATACTTCACAGTCTTCTATACACAACGTTCCTCCAGGAACACAGCGCCTATACTTCATGATCGTGTATACACTAGGTTCACAGTGTATCCATGACCTTCAAGTATGGATGTTGTAGATTTCTTTTCTTCTCAGTGTTTCTTGTAGCATCCTTAAGAATAGTATGTTGCCAAGGAAACTGTTTTTACAAGGATAGTTTAGCAGACATTTTATCATCAGTTAAGAAAGTGGTAAAACATGATGTTGAACTCAAGGATATGCTCTGTGGATTGAATTTGAAGGGTTAAAGTATACATTTTGCTTTTTGTGCAATCAAATTAATTTTGAGAAAATAAAAATAAATATGTCTTTTTGTGGCAAACATTCCAATGATGATTGACTTAAAATGTAAGGATGTGTTAAAGATGGAAAGCCTTAGATAGAAACATGTCCAAAGTCACTAATCTAATCTGACAACCTCTACTCGTTCCTTTAAAGTCATACTAAGTTGTACTACAAGTGAAGCATACAGAAGGTTCCTGTCATTGTTCATTGATGACCCAATATATTGCAGTCTCATCAATAATAGGATACATTTGTGGATCCTACTCATTCTGGGAAATGTGAAACAATACAAGCGGGGGCTTCGGTACTGATTTCACTATATAATAGCAACCCATGTCCAAAGTTTATTTAATGAACATCATGCGGACACCCAAAATATGAATACACTTGTAATATGTTTTAGAAAATGACCAAAAATGCAATGATCTTTTTGGAGCATGTGACCAAACTATTAATGTTTGTTTACTTGGTATGTTCTGATTTATTATTATATGAATTTACTGGTTTCACTTTGGTCAATGTCGTCTCAAAAGCCTAGAGTCTGCAATATATTTTGATAATGAAAGAATGGGCAATTACATAGAATGATACCTCATAGGAAACTATACAAAAGGTTTATTTACTGATTATAACTGATTGTTTTATACCAATTGATTTTCACCTCTAATTTACAATCTGCAACATAGACTCCAAAGGCGGAATCAACTGACAGTTTGCAAGAGGAGTATGTCACTGTGTAATATCCAAGGACAGTTGCAAGACAGCTTGGTGCTTATATGATTCTATACAAAAGCATTATGTCTCAAGATTATATATAATTGTATATATGAGCAGAAATGGAATATAAATCATATTATCGTCAAAGTTATGTAAAATTTGTTTGTGTTTCTCAGCAACACTGGTATGTATTAAAATGGATACATTGATGCTAATGTCATTTAACCCCTTGAATATTTCTGAATGTACTGGGGTTTGTGCAAAAATAAACAATGCAAATATTAGGATACATGTATTGGTGTCTTTTTTTAGAAATAAAGTCTGTCAAGGCATCATCTGTTGTCTTTTAGATGATGGTTAGGTCGCAAATATTTACAGTAAGACGAGAGGAAGGAAGCAACAAGGATCAAGATATTGCCGTAGAAAGGCCAATTGATATTGCTGTAATAACGTTTATTGATATTGCCGTAGTGAGCCTGCTCAGTAATATTGCCGAAATTGCTGTAATAAGGCTCATTGATATTACTGTAATATAAGGTCCTTTGGTATTGCTTTAATATTATTTTTTCTAAGGTTCATTGATATTGCTGTGATAAGGCTTATTGAAATTGACGATATTGCTGTGACAAGGCTCACTGATATCGCCGATAGTGCTGTAATAAGGCAATTGAAGAAAACCTCAGTCGCTCGTTGATGGTGGCCAGTGGTGAGACGGTGCGGAGCTCACTATCGCGTCGGTGGACATGCTGCAGTGTTGGTCCATCACGGTTTCGCCTCACAATGTCCAATTTACAAAAATGCAACACAATAAGAATAAGTAGTTTTATTAATTTCAAGTAGTACAAAACTTACAAACAAATATACAGTTGATATCTACAGTATAAGTATGTTACATGAATATTATGTCTACATATGTATATACGTAAGTAAGTTACAATGACGAAAAGACTCGGGTGTATTATGGGAATTATGCTGCGGTCACGTGTCATGCTATATGTCCATGCACAATGGGCGGGTCCATGGTTTCGTCAAGATAAATGAGTGTAACAATAATGGTATATCTTCTCCATTTACTTGGCACTTCACAAATGAGATGCTGAATAATATGCCTGGAGAATGTTCAAGTGGTCAATGTCTGGTGGCCAGCCATTTCATTGTTATTTAGTCAGATATGTTCACTGCAATCCATGAATACAGCCATATACATGAATCTTAATGTTTGGTCCCTATATAAGCCTATATAATCAATTGTTTGGTTGTACCAAATTTTATTTAATTCACAGTTTTTGTCCCTGTTTTCAAGCTTTTTCAAGAAATCTTCAGAAATTCGTCGAACCGTTAACCGCATGTATTGCCACTCACAGACGCCATGTTGTTTCCTAGCAGACAAAGTCAATATTGATCACGTGACAGGTGACACCATTCGAGGTCAGGGGCTAAACCTTTTCGGGTCAGTTTTCTGTTGTTAGGTCAGCATTGACATTTATTGTTTCGCCACTTGATATAGATTATAGGGCTGGGACGAGTCCAGATTTACTACCCGGGTACCCACCACCCTATTACCCGACCCTACCTGGGCACCCGTTGTAGATATTTTGAGATAGGTACAAACTGTCAGATTTGGAAACGTTTGACCGTAGCCCTGGCAAAATGTATTTAGATGCACGTGTAAAACGATCTGGTCATGAAGTTTACTGCATGAAGTTTTATCTTTATTCAAACATATAAAAGTCAGAAGGATGGGGTGCATTGTCAGAAAGAAATGGGAACATCAGTGACTTGTAGTGTGACCATAACTTTCCAGACCGCCACTGAAGGTATTCCGATTGCTGTGAATTGTCGACCATGATCAAATAGAAAGCAACCTTGCTATCTCGACTCATTTAAACTAGTATATGACTTAGAGAACAAACTTCATGGTCCCGACCCTGCTATGCCGCCACTATGGTAGATGTTCGGTACTCTCGAAGTACGCATAACTCGATGTATTTTCGATGGTCCCGGTTCCTGTAAATTATAGACCAAATTAATCGAGCGAGCAACCTCGTAACTCGAACTCCTTTAACTCCAAGTGTCGCTAAGGAGGATGTCAATTCATGGTCCCGAAATAATCCTACATCGACACTACGGTATGTGTTCGGTACACTCGAAGTATGTATAACGATATAGCTCGATGTATTTCCAGTGGACTTTGAGGGGTAAACGATGTTATCGTGTAAGATGCTAAAAGACACATATTATGACGAGTCTTTAGTGAATCTGAGATATGTTTATGAATTTGAATTTTATGGATGTTTTCATGATTTATTGACGATATTGCTATTTCTATTCTGGATTCAGATGCGTGGTCATAAGAGTGAAAAGACAAACAAGAAAACTCAGTTATGTTATCTCCCTTGTCTAGTAACTGAAATGTCTGCAGTATCAGTAGATGCGCACTATTGCCGAACATCAGAATGCTAGGTTGGAAAGATTTATTTTCAACACATATGAATCACAAAAAAAAATTCAAAAACTTGTGACCTTTCTTAACTGGGACCATACTGAGCACTTTCAACGTCGACAAGTTAAACCCTCTTCAAATGATAAATATTTTCCAAAATATCACCCAAGCGAATACGATCGTGCCGTGAAATAAAAATGTCAGATCCATTTGTCAACGTCTCACGGAATTTACACTTTCCTATGTTTTAACACACGGGTCGTTATATCGCTTTAAAAGCCGGGAATTAGATGGAGACAGCAAGCCTGACTGACATGAAAGGCTTGGCACCAACAAATTGTTCTCATTCCAACTATGGGCAGTTGCAGGGTAAAAACTACTTCAAGATGTGAGTACACGGTGCCACAAGCTAAGGATTGTGCCTCCATTCCGCTTACAAAAAACGTAACGAATGATTTTAAACACCAGCGATACATATTCGAGCTATAACCAGAACATCAATATCAGCCAAGATCTTCATTAACCTGAACGATGCTCGTTTAAGTAGTTAAGGGAACATTTCTTAGGAGGAGCTGATCTTGACAAAATAAGCACTGGATAGCATTTCAAATGTTACTGATAAACGACGTTTCTTATGTTGCAAGTAAAGAGTATCGGTTAGCTGTGTTTACAATTCATTATGTTTCTTCATAATTGTTACATGCATTGGTAAATAAATAATCGTTTTGCTACCATGGATACATGCAGGTTTTTCAGACATATAAACTGTCGATGATTATGATCTGCTTAAACTGTTTTCTTAACGTTTTCACTCCAATCAGAGGTTGACAGTCCTAGAGAGTTGGTTATGCGCGGTGGCACGGTGGTGTGTGCGTGAGCTCGTCACACAACCACTAGGGTCGATTCTCATCAAGGAATCATGCGCATCCTTGGCATACGCCTTGCACAAAATGAACAGCCCAGTATCCCTATCACACTCTGTGCAGCATAGATGCGTTACTACCGTATTCTTGACACCAACATTCATGTTTAAACTTTTCTACATTATTCTCTTCCGCTACAGGCTAAGATAGAGCATGACTCACAACGCCTAATTTTATTATGTTGTCTTACTTCCAGTGCCGACTGTACGTGATGCTATGTGTGAATTACACACGGCGCTATATGTACCGCCATTTATTATTACTTAGTTTACGGATCCGCTATCCTAAATATATAAAAAATGTTAAAGGAAAAGAAAACATCGTCCCGCCGAGAGAACAACCTTCATGAATAAAATTAATCCAAAGCCGATATATAGGAAAAGGGAGGTAACCCTTGAACTCCTCGTGTAGCCCGTTTCTTCAATTTCATTATCTTTATGTCAACCTTTTTCTTGATAAAAAAAAATTACGTTAAATAGATTACTGCAATTACACTTCGATCATCTATGTTTGTATTCCACAAATCCGTCAACCAAGTTATTATACATGGTCTAACAGAAACTATGCTATCCGTCACCATACAGAAGAATTCACGATTTCGTTATCAAATAAACAATATAGAAAAGAAAAGAAAAAATAAATGGTTATTCGATGGGAATTATTTGATACGGATATCACAGTTGTGTTTTGGACCTAAGTCTGCAATGTTTCGGCGACTATTTGTGTAGTTTCATAACGTTTGTATTTTTTTTGTCACTTCCAATTTTAAAGTGTTTACTTTCTTTTGTCTGACAGTTTATGTGTCAATAGTAACATTAATATTAGTTAGACACCAATACAAGTGAATTCTTATACAGAACGCATAGTTTTTCTGTGGACATAGCAGTAATTTAAGTCCATGTGGTCTAAGTCACGACCATTAAGCATGCATATTCGATGAAAGGTACCATCAGTCAGTCCAACAAATTGTGTTCTGTAACTTGCTCCTTGTAAAGGAGTCTTAAGACTTTCTCCATCACATCTGTGCTGTCTCGTCTGTTCTCTGAGACTTGTCCCGTTCCTAAAACATCACCACAATCCATAAACCACAAATAACACAGAGGACGTTAGGTGTATATCGCTTGTCACAACTGTCCCGCCTGGTTCCATCAATCAGCGTCCAACTCCAGGAGCCAGACGAGTGGAGTGCCTCGCCCGTCAGCATTACACAGCCTGTAGTGACACAACTCACTGTGTGCAATCAGTAGTGACACAACTCACTATGTACAATCAGTAGTGAACTACTTAGGTCTGCAAACGCCTGATTTCTCATATGTTGTTAGGAATTGCCTTGACTGTATGAGGGACCGAAAACCAAATTTGTCCCGAAAATAAATTGAAAAGTATAATATTAGCTCAGTTTTTACTAAAAACAAATTCAATACGCTGGTCATTGAATTGTACGTGGATTGGTCAAACAACGTTTCACATTACCGCAGACATTGTAGCACTTCGTCACATATGATACACGCAGCAAGGGTAGTTCCTAAGTACATACTCACAACAAACATCTTACATAAGGCAACGGGCATTCAATACAAGTATTTATTCTAATCCAGGTTGAGTGAAACAAACAAGACCTGGCTTGTCTGCGATGTTATGGTCTTGGTCTTTTTGTGCAAACCTCCTCAAGGTACCCCCGCCCCCACTTTCACCCTGCACACACACACTGTTCCTCGATGTCCATCAGTGTGAGAGAACAGTACAGTCCTTGCGTCATGCAGAACAAGTTACGTGTCACGTTGTGTGAATGCTTGTTTACCGTTCCTTGCATTGCAGCAGGCAATGGATGTTGGTTACTTTAGGTCAGTTCTACCAGTTGAAGAAATACATGTGGATCTGCTTCAGTGCGTTCGTCAAACCGGGACCGCTGGTCTAGTATCAGTTCAATATGGTAACCTTCGAACACCTATATTGTCAGCAGGCGATACAACACAGGTCCATCGTACATAAGGCCTACACAGTTAGGACACAACATGGGTTTATCATTTCTCAGTACCAACGTGATGTTCACACATTCAGGGGATTGTTCCGTGACTTCGTTCTAGCTGCACAATCTGAAGCTATTCGCAAAATGCTGTGTTGTCGGCCTTCGTAACCAGATCTGAAATCGTCAAACATGATGTGGTATCGCCAGCAGCAGATGATACCAAACTCGTCGACAAAGATGCGGTCAATAGCAGTAACCGATGCTACCAAACTCAGATGTCGACAACGATGTCACTAGCAGCAACACCAACAGCAAATATTCCTGAACGCGGCTCTGAAGTCTCTAGAACAGAACCAACACAAGGGCACGACAAAGGACTTGATGACAAACAACCAGCTGGCCATAATGCCAATGGTATGAAGGACTTCACACTCTGAGGATGTGCTGCAGCTTATTCGGTTAACGGGGACAGCCAGACAGAAGTACGGGGTATAGAAAAGGATGGTGACAAAACTGACCATGCTTATGTCCACTGGTGAGTGTATTCTCTCGCCAAACATGTCCAGCCCCGTGGAGCGCCGTTTGATGAGGTATCCGATGACAGAAGCAATTCCAGTGACCATGATGACGAAACTTTGGGGAAAGAACGAGAAGGCTATGAGTAGCAGTGCCGTGACGTCTTCCTTGTACCTCCTGACGCACGGAAGTACGTCATATGGACGACCCGGCTCTGTGGCCATGAAATATAGTGGTACCAGGAGCGCCCCGGATATCAACCAGGGTAAAATACCCATTGAACCAGACATCACGTACTTTGTCTTACCGTTTGTGTACAAATAGCACCCCATCCTGAACACGTAATCCATATTGATGACAAACACACATAATGTAGTTATAGACGGAAGGATGTTTATCTGGAGCAGAGTCAGTGCGTTCCTCAAAGCGCAGGGGAACTGCCACTCTCCCTTCTCCCCATAGTCTGCATAAAGAGGTATCACTATAGCCCCTATTAGGAGGTCGGCAAAGGCTAGATTGACAATTAGCAGGTGCTTGGTGGAGCTCCTGAACCTCTCCGACATGAGGATGATCAGGATGACCATGAGGTTGAGGATGAGGATGAGGACGTCGCATAACAGGAGGACGCCTAGGTTGTGCCTCAGCGTCACCTGGATACCTCCCAGCAACAGCTCCATCTGGCGGGAGAAACACATTATTAACAATGTTTTTTATAAATAGGTTCATGCCAGCATTAGTATAGATCGCAATCATGCATTGAATAGTTGATAAATAATACATATATATTTCGCAGCCCTCAATTTAGCGACCGATTTTAGTTTGGCGCTCATAATTTATTTTGCAGTCGCCTACAGACTATGCATTGTATCCAAACCTGATCAAACATCAAGTATCGATCACAATTTCTACATTTTTGGGTTCGGTCTTCAAAACTCGGATACGTCGAGGACGCATTGAATTTTTATATGTATTAATGTTACTTCACCAGTATGAGCGAAACATTAACTTCATTATCTGAATTTGGCTCCATGTAAAATTGGGTTGGCCACAAACATGTATTTTGGCTGCCTTTGTCCCGGTTAGAGGGCACGGGTGGCCCAGGAGTCAACTGCCTCGGGACTCGTTGAGCAGAGTGTTGCCTACCACCAACGTGTCAGAGACCTTTGATCGTGAGTACGAATCCCAAATTACCCATATTTAGGTATCTAGGTTTGTCCGCTCCATACCCGTGCTCGTGGCTTTCACCAAAATTGTAAACTTCAGAGACCACTTCGGGCTTTCTTTCCACATCCCACTGACACACCTTGATATAACGGAAACACTGTTCAAAGAGGCGTTACACCAAACTCACTCGCTCACTCTGTCCACAAAGCGATTAGAGCGCCAAGATGATCGCGATCTGTAACAGATTCTTACGAGAGTCTTAGTGCTAAGATGCTCCGTTGTCTAGTGGTAGAGCGTCCGCCCGGAGAGCGGAAGGTCCGGGGTTCGATCCCCGGCCGCGTCATACCAAAAGACGTTAAAAGATGGTATATGTTGTTACCCTGTCTGGCGCTCGGCATTAAGGGGCTAAAACAAGGACTGGTCGGCTCGGAGTCAGTATACTGTGTCTGAGTGGGGTATTCATGTTAAACTGCGGCATGGTATCTCAGTGAGCTAGCACTATAAATCGGCATCAGTCCTGACTAGTACATGCAGCCACACAAACACACACACACGTACATGCACGTCGCTATATAAGTGCAATAATCTTGGACGCGACGTTAAACCCCATTTCACCTCACCTAGTGCTAAGATGACCGCGATCTGTAGCAGATTCTTACGAGAGTCTTAGTACTAAGACGGCTTTATATGTGTGGAACAGGGGTCAGGACAGCATGTTTGGAAGTTGGGAATACATCCAACTTTGATTCATAAACAGTTACTAATAAGGTCGCGTCCTAACTTGGCCTTTAATTCAGTGAAGAGCAAAGTTTACATAATCATGTGTAAGAAAGTGAAGTCTCTAATGCTATTTAAAATGTAAAGTTTAAATAATATTTTTCGCGGTAGGTATGCATCTGTGGTACTACTTGCCCGACCGGAAATGATTGCAAATATACGCCTCGTAAAAAGCTAAGTATCAAACCTTCTGTATTTTCACATACCCAGAACGCCCATGTACAGTTTGGAAACATTTGCATATGACACTGATCTCATTTTCATAAAGGTCTAAAATACCACCAATATCTGATGAAAAATTGGTAACCGAACACTGTTATTGTAGATGTAGATTAACGTCATCATGTGAAGATGAAGAGGAAGCAATTGAAAGGATACTGAAACAACTATTGGCACGGAAGTTACAAAAGTCGATGTCGGTCTCGGCATTTCAATATGAGTATGGAACAATGTGAGAGGAGCAAATGTGTTTTCGTGCGTAACTTAACATAGACTACGACACTTTATATGGGAATATATTGCAAGCTGTACATACGGTTATAGATAGTCTGTCCAGAGACCATATAATAGATTTTATATTATATGGTCTATGGTCTCTGGTCTGTCATACAGATCCTGAAACAAATATATCCAATACAGCCCATGCAAGTCTATAATATAGAGTCTTGATTACAGCAGTATCTGATAACGAAGAAAGTCTCTGGGCTCCTTTTTATCATATTTTAGAAGTTTAATTTAACAACGGTTTTTTTCTCTCTGTAAAACAGTTCATCTCGGTAGAGACCATATTATATATATATATATATTATATGGTCTCTGATTTCGGAGACTAGATATCAGTCTAGGTTATAAACATAGTCTTTAACTGAACCTACTCACCAGCAACACCCGGGGTTGAGTTGAAGACTACACTAGGTTGTATTCAACTTCAGGATATTTCCAAAGACACGTGTTATTTCAATCCTTATTCATCCGAACTCCCGTATTTTTCAACAACCGAGGTCTCCGACAAAAACAGCAAACAAAACCCCGTAACAGGGTCAATCTCCTCGTCTCAAAACCAAGCATGTATTATACAAGCAAAACCAAATGTGCAAATGATCTGACATCACCTTACGATAAACACAACATTCGTAAATCCAGATGTGGTATCACGTGACTGTTGCAGGTGCACGGTCACGTGACACAGCTGCTACGTCACTGCGCCCTGACAAATGTGTCAGAGTGTAGAAGAACTTGCTATCTGTACGTGTCTAAAAATATCTGGCATCGGTAAGGTATCGTCTCTCACACGCGGGAAGATTCCCCACAAACGCTTGCCGTTATCATATGGCGTTGAGTGATAGCACTAGCCTGCTCGAAGACTTTAGAGCGGAACCATTTTTACCGCATGACTACAACCTATTTATGAAGCATTTGCACTCACGTTTCAAGTCAAATCCTTTTTGGAAAGGAACAAAAGATTAGCTTAGAAACGTATTGCAACAATTGCTTCTGTCAGATCACTTCCTCCTGTCGAGAGATATTTAGTTTCAACGGTATAGGCAGGCACTGAAACCGCGCTATACCTGCAACTAACTATACAAGACTAGGCCGGGGCCAGTCTCGAGTGTTAGTTTACATTGCCATACGATATATGTTATGGAGCTAAACATTTGAGAATAGGTTAAAGAGGTATATAAACAGTTTTGGCACCCTCTTCATGTGATAGTAAACGATATAAGACATCTCTAATCCTTGAAGATTCTTTAAATAAGACGAACCAACTTACCTGTAGATGCAGGTATATGGACATACACAATCAGAGCGTCCATGCTTTAGGCGTTGGTTCGGTAAAAAAACTAGTTTATCGAGACAAGCGACTTTAAATCGTATAAAGTCATGGAACGAGCAACTGCCATTTTTATAAGAATCTGGAGACGATTTATTTCTGCGTGATTGCAACATTAGCACGCGATGCTGTAGCGAATTTAACTCCAACGTTAATATAATCGAGTTGGTGGTGGTACATTGGGACGATACATGTATTGCTTCTAGTATATACACTTTAGTAAATAGGCAACTCTACACTGTCTATCAAGTGAAAGGCACACTAACATAATGTCGTTTTCATTCGTTAACTACAAATATGACACAATTTAACATCCAGTCACTGACGCAAGGCCCCACGAGTGTGCGATACGGCTTGATATAGCATGCACTGTTATTCTACAACCATTGCATAAACTGAATACTTACACTGTGTGATATTCCGGTCAGATAGATGTCCGGTACATACTGACCACGTTATCGAAGTGAGTGGACATAGGATAGGCTGGCCCGATCATAGCGACCACTGGCAGCAAGAGCTCGGATTCATATCGGAAACGAGCGGCTTGTTTGTTTCTGAGCAGTCTGACAACTACATGCACGCAGGTTTTTAACTAGGCAGCTTGGCGATGCGTTATCAGAATTACCCACATCACGTCTGTGTCCTTGAATTTCGTATCATGCTTACGTCAGCTTGTTTCAGGCTTTAATTCCGTAAAATATGGACGTGATTCATGCTTATGACATTTAGGTTTTTGAGGTGTGTGTTAGTGCAGTTGGGGGGTTGTTTGAGAGATGTTGCGTTGGTTTGAGTTGGTCCATTATAATAGAGCTAGGAAAGAATAAAATAGAGGAAAATAGAAAATAATAGGAAAATAGATGACTGTTGCCAAACACATTACATTTTATTTAATCAAATCCAGTTTTCAAGTGTTATACTTTCTTTTGTAGTTTATTTTGTATCATTTTCCCGAGTACCTCTAAGATTACTCCAATTCTTAGTATGTTCATATAGTTTCGTATCTCCCGAACACTTTTCTAATATCTCTGCATGTAGGAACAAAGAATCAAATTATTGAAAGACCTACTGAAATCCATCTTTCCTACAGGTCGGACTTCCTGCGGTTCTAAGTATAGCAGCGTTTCTTGAGATCAATATTTAATCTGTTTATTACCAACACGACAGGAAGATCTGACCCCATCACAGACGGATGACAGTCCCCCTTTGAGACGTGTAGACATCAACGTGTCTCTGGCGGATGCAGTAACAGTATAGGCCTTGCTCTCGCTCCTCCTGTACCAGCTGATCGATAGCCCCTGGGATGGGAGCCCCCAGCACATACACAACCCTCGTGTTCCATGCCCCAGTGGCGTGTATTCGGAGATTTGATTGTTTGATTTGATCGCTGATTCGTGTAATAACGCAGATGTTGCAGCCTTGACGTCATGAACTACTTGCCTCGCGAGGGGCTGCCAGTCCCTGCTGTTTTAGTGTGTTGCACTAATAACGCATCGTTGGAGGATTGTGAGGATTGTGAGTCGGTAGCGCATTCGGATTCACTAATTCAATTACCCGCGTGAAATTTCTTTCTCATCTATTTACGGTTGATTATATCTGTGACAACTAGGCTAAATATATAAGAGAGTAAAATCGTTCTTATTCGTATAAGATATTAACCGACTACATGAATAAAACAGACCTATCACCTTAATGGCACTGAAGAATGCTCGATTCTGATTGGCTAAAATAAGATTCAAATAAGCTATCTAAAAACTTAAGACGTTTAAGACAAAAACCTTGCGTGAATACGTCTATCGATAGACTTCACATTGATGCATATATGGCTGCTGATAATCAATTAGAACTGAATGCGTTCGATAACGGAACATTATCCGATGTTGTTATCCCATACTGGTACATTTCATAAGCACTTTGTCAGCTTATAAAAAATGATGAAATATATTTTAGAACAGGGACAATTAAGTAAAATCCCATAAAAGGATGTCAGAAAATGACTTTATAAAGTCTGTCACCGTAGATCGAATCAGCTCGTGTCACAGTCCAGTGACCTCGACGCTCCCCGGCTTTATTTCCGACACCGCTCGGCAACGTCCGGCGGTCGTCGTTCTTCGGTGTCATTACATTCTGTGTTTGGGAATTAGTGGCCCGACTTTTTTATTCTCGTTGGATTTAAAGGCACGCTCATACCATTTATTGACTTGATGTTTGATCTCCTATATGTTCGCTACCTTATTCATGTGTTGAAAATGTTTTTGTAACCATGATTTTCAAACAGAGGAATTTAAAGGTACACTCAGATATTTCTAATGTGTATATGATCATTTTGCCTCAATAATTGTACATAGCTTGTTGTAAATCTTTAATGTTATCGTTGGATAGCTCATAATCAATGCTTTATTCTGATACTTGCATCTTCAGTATGGATATAGTAGTTAGTTTGCTTTTCGTGTTTTCCCCATGTTTAGAAACACACGTTGGCTGGGCGCCTCAGTCTGTTGTATTCCCCGGCTGTCCAGGAGCGATTGCCCTCTCTCGGGTCAACGCGCAGTATATTTATACTTGTGTCTTTACTCCCCAGTACTCGCAGGCCGTTTTAAAGGTTCAGTTTGCTGCACAGTGGTCACGTTCGAAACTCAGGTGTGTGGGGAATTTGTTCACTTCTTTTTTACTAATTAGTCTTTTTGTATTTAAATCATTATTTTGAGCCAGTCCAGAATATAAGCATCTTCCCGAGGCAAGGGCGTTAACTGACTAAAGACTCCAGTTTCCACCCTTGCTGAACTAGGCTGGAATTTCCAGGCTCGATCGTAGCGCCAGCAGTGGCTATTACGAGTTAAGTCCCTTCTATGTTCCTCCAGTTGACCAATCAGATTCCATATCTCATATCACTTGCATTTGCTTCAAACAAAATGGCGGCGCCCAGTCAAGACGATCTGCTAAAAAATCAAGATCTATATTGTTATAAAACGGGTCTTACCCCGCGAAGTGCATCAAATCACGTGAGCACCTTGATTTAAAGCATGAAGCAACATGCAAATCCTGCAGTCGACCGAAATCTGCACTTGAAATCCATTTTGTTTAGGAACCGGATGTCTTGTTCGTTCAGCGATTTTGATTGGACTATGCATAGACTCGTTAATCCAGACATAACTGCAGCCTAGTTCGGCACGGGTGGAAACTGAACTTATATAGTCAGTTAACTTTCATGCCTCGGGAAGTTGGTAACCTGGGTAGTGTATGTTGCGTATATCACTACCCGTAACCCCTGTTCCGATGGTCTAAGATAGCCCGCCTATTTATTCATGTGTAATTGAGCGTTCAAATGATTACCGAAAATAAGATTGAGTGAGTGAGTGAGTTGAGTTTAACGCCGCTTTCAACAATGTTCCAGTCATATGACGTCGTGTCAGTTTAATGTGTGAGGAAAGCCCGAAGTTATGCATATCTCAGACGTTTACCACTTTGGTAAGAAGAACTGAGCACGGGCATTGTGCTGACAAACACAATCGGGGCAAACCGGGATTCGAACCCATGATCATATTTGTCTGGCTTTTCCAAGGGACGCAACTTTGCACAATTGCTGCTCCTTAGACGACACAAGGACGCTCGTGCACACACACACACACACACACACACACACACACACACACACACACACACACACACACACACACACTCCCATACACGCCGTAAAGTGAGTGGTATCTAATCATATAAATATTCAATAGACATGTACCGTTGTCTCTCAGACTGTCTGTCTGTATGTGTGTGCTCGTGGGTGCGTGCGTGATTGCATGTCTGCATGTGGTCTAGGGGTGGTTTATCGTTCCTTGAGTCCCGTTCTACAAAGCGACCGTAGCACTACGGCAGTCGTAAGTCTGTTAAAGTATGGTAGCTACGATCACCATTGTACTACGACCGCTTTTTGGAACGGCCCCCAAGATCCCAGTGTCCAGGCCCGACTGTAAATCGCAATCATGAATGATATATCTGTGAAAGCGCGGAATGGTATAAAACCCATTTCTCTCTGAGAAATATGTAAATGATCTATGCCGATATTAGCAATACTCCAGCCATATCGCTATATAGAACACCAAGAATGGGCTTTACACGTTGAACTCACCATGTTAGACTAACGCTTAGTCGCTGAAATGTGGTTTTGACAAAAACAAGCAACTACATATACATTGAAAAGGAGCCCCACTGAGATGGTAGATTCAGACATGAACCTGAGGAAAATCTAGCCTTGCTTCATTTAGGGCTATAGCGTTACCGTAACAGCTGGGAGAAGGTAAAATAATATGGTTCTGGTACTGTGAGACAGACTAGGTAGTATGCACTTTTAGCAATATTCCAGCCAAATCACGATGTGGAATACAAAGATAGGGCTTCACACATTGTTCCCACCATGTGGGCAATCTTCTCAGCAATACTTGTCGGAGTTTGACAGCTTAGCAATGAAACATGGGTAACAAATTTACGTTATGTCCCGATTTCAATCTACACCATGGATGAGTGCAGATTTAATCTCATAAAGAAGTGAATCAATCAAAACTTTACAAGATCATCCCAAAACATGTTGGCTGTGATCAGTGACTGATCAACATATGGCTGGCTTTGCTACTGAGTGGAAACGGTTCATGTGGAACAAGGCTTTCGCATATCACGGCACTCTGACATTTCCAAACAGCAGCAGAGATTGAACATTCCCCCCCCCCCGCGGTCATTAGGACCACACGTTTGGTAATTGCCTCAAATCACGGACTATGCATTCATCTGTAATACATTAACATGGCATAACTCCGACCTTCCACAGAGTGGGTAATCAACAAGCGTGCAGTGTGATTCACAAGTTATACACACATCATATTATTACAAAGTAACATTATCATCATCATCCTCATCATCATCATCATCATCATCATCATCATTGTTACTACTACTACTACTACTACTATTATAAATAATAATAATTATTATTATTATTATTAATAATAACAATAATTATTATTATACTACTACTACTACTACTAATAATTATTATTATTATTATTATTATTATTATTATTATTATTATTATTATTACACAGTCGAGTATGCTTGGCTGTTGGTTTAAAGTATTACAAGCAAACATGTTGTAATATCCTGATATTAAGTGATTATACCATACACTGACATCGGTACTAGGTTCTCAGTACCCAATTCCTGTTATAAAGCATGCAAAGTTTTCAACCCTTCGGCTCGTTGTTTGTTCTTGATCATATGTGCTTCCCATATAAAGCGATAATGGTCACGACGATACACGCCGTCGTAGGACGATGGGACACAACCAAGCATGAGTTGTTTTGTTTGTTGTTAAACTCAGCATCGATCAACGCAATAGGGATACGGTGTCATGCATCAAACAAGTTAGTCTGTCTCACAGTGCCTCCGCCACATTATTTTCCCTTCCGCCCAGCCCTTACTGTAACGCTGGGGCGGTGGGGTAGCCCAGTGGTTAAAGCGTTCGCTCGTCACGCCGAAGATCCGGATTAGATTCTCCACATGGGTACAATGTGTGAAGCCAATTTGTAGTGTTCCCCGCCGTGATATTGCTGGAATATTGCTAAAAGCGGCGTCAAACTATACTCACTCACTACTGTAACTCAGTACCTCTAAATGCAAAAAATCCAGTTTTTCCACAGGTTCTGAATCTCCAATCACACTGCCAGGAGCTCCTTCTTACTTTAATTGCAGTTGCTTGTTTTTATCCAAATTATATATTTTCGGAGACAAAGCGTTAGTATACAACCAGGGCAGCGAGCCTGACCCCCCAAAACGGGTGGACCTGTTAAAAATGCTTAATTTAGGGCTAGAGCATTAATTAAGGGCTCAGCGGAAGGGAAAATAATATGGTTCAGGGATTGTGAGACAGATTAAACCGACCCCGTTTTTCGATTCTTACGAAAAACATGCATGGGTTGCTGAAGACCAATTAGGCATGACGTACAGTGGATATCTTCGGAATCTCAAGGCGTGGGGCACTGACAGTCAAGTGTAAAGGACGCGTGAGCTAACACAGTATTTCTGTTATTATATAGCACAGCCTGTTAGGCGGCCGGATGAACCAAAGCAACTCGTAGACGTTTACTATTTCGATGAAACCCAGGAACACAGATGTGGTGCTGACAAACCAAGGATCATATTCGGGCCAAACCAAGAACGCGAAGAGACAACCAGTGGTTCCTGGTATGGCTACGGGAAGTAACTCTAGCGGGAATTCCAGCGCCTTACACCGTGCACTGAGTTTCTGCGGTTTGTCGTAAGAATTGATAAAATATGAGTAAATGAGTTTGTTTACTACGCCGACTTTAGCAGTATTCCAGCAATGTCGCGGCGGAAGACATATGAAGAGTGCGTATCGAGTCTTTCCTGTGAAATCTAGCAACCATTTTGCTACATGCGTTCAAGTGGGCGCATTTATATTGAAACGTGATCAATATCTTTTTCCTGTATGAATTTGTTTCATTCGCATTTGTTTGCAACTGCATTTCGGCAAATGCTCGTTACTATTCCTCTCACATCCCCATTAGTCTACAAATCAATAGAAAATAATCTTCCAAACTGTGATTCACACGAATAAATGGACTCTGTGGTATTCGTTTCGCTGCATGGTGTTGACAACCACGCAACACATCTTAAACATATCGATATTGGCTATAGCGAAACAAATCGGTATTGATCAATATCAATACTGTATTTAAACTAGAGAACTGTCGGGACCCCTGCGATACAAACGGACAGTGAAGCTGTCTTGCGTCAGCCGTCCAATGTTAATGCAAATATCTCAGCATTTACCTAATACTTTATTGTCATTCTTGGTCACAGGTATACCATAATAAACCACAATTCCGAATATATGTTTGTGTTTTCAAAATTGTATTTGTTTTTCTAGAAAGTGTCTTAAGATTTAAGAGGTTCGTTGATGTACTGGTTATTTTTCAAATGAAAAAACTCAACTGTTTTCACTCCAAGGTCCGCAAAACGTATTGTTTGTGTATCAAATGGCTACTTGTTGAATACATTCTTATCTGCGTGTTGAAAGTGAACAAGTTGCTTGTACGTCCTAATCAAGGTTATGAGAGAAGGTAACGGTTCCATTATCAAACACCTTTTCAAATTTTATTGGCCGAAAGCGTTGATGTATCTTAAGTGTTAATGAACCTCTCTCCATCAAGAGAGCCAGAGTAAGCTGTTCTTTTGTTCACGCCAGAATATGGTGGTACCTAAGCGATTTATAGCA
Source organism: Haliotis rufescens (assembly GCF_023055435.1). NCBI lineage: Eukaryota > Metazoa > Mollusca > Gastropoda > Lepetellida > Haliotidae > Haliotis > Haliotis rufescens. Next base: position 70,263,615 of record NW_025963779.1, on the reverse strand, counting down.
TCATTTTGCCAGATAACCAGAAGAAGTTATCTCTCGGCGCCGTTTAGCATTCATGACAGGCCTATATCGGATACACAATATATCTCTCCACACGAGCTGACGGCAGGGAATTTGAGGAATCTGGGGAAGTCTGAAACATACACGACAGTCAGTAAGAGAGCAGGTTCCCCCTCCTCAGCAGCAAGTGATAACACCAGTGCCCCTCCCCGCTATACGGCGCTATCTAGGCGACAGCCATTCCGAACAAGTTAGATAGACAGCAGGTTGTGATATTTAGTCCGAGAACGCACATGGACTTAGATTTTGAATTCTGCGTTTTTAAAAATGTCATTTGTGTTGATACATATATCAGTATTTGTAAAGTAACAGTGTAACATTTACGATTGAAATGACAAATCTATTAATACATTCTAGAGTTCAATTTGGGTTTCATCAATTGGATCAACATTTGTTCTTTTTCCAGTCTCTACTGGTATTCAATTTATAAAACGGAAAAATACTAAATGTCCCGTTTCCGCAATCATCAATGTGTTTGCTGACACCTAAGCATTAAACATCAGGGTCTCTAATCTGCTGTTTGTGTACAGTGACTCTATCTTTTAATTCCATGCCGGAGATTAGATTAGAGAACCGGAAACGGGACATTTACTATTTTTTTGGACATATGAATTTCCATTTGACCGGCAAATCGGAGACGTATTAGCAAACATAGGCGAGGTCGTGAGAAAAGTACTCTATAAAATTATACAAAGACCTCAGTTAAATGGCAAAATGACATGTGGAAATGTTACTGAGGCAATTATATATATAAGCAATACTTAATGCAGCATGTCCTCTACACCACAGCACACTGCACATAGTAAATGTAGATCTTCGTCCTGTTTACGTAATATACAACGTGGTCCAAAGTATACACAGTGATTTCATGCAATTTCACGAAAATATATGTGTACGTGGATGGTTTACAGTATCAGCTATGCCGCTGCACATCCGGGTTCTGTGGAGGCGTTGGCTTCATTTTCAAAATAGAGGAGGCGGAACCCGTTAAAAAGGAACAAGTACTCTGAAATGTTTAACGACAAAGTAGAGTAAGATAAAAGCCACTTTGAATAGTATTTCAACTTATCAAGGCGTGTCAGCTGTGGGGGGAAGTGAGGCGTTTTACTACTTTTGCGGAACCCACGAGTGCATGTATTGTGCTTACAGAGATCAAAATTCCTAATCGGGGTGAATCTGGCATGTGAATCAACGAGCAGTGAGTTTGGTCTTACGCCGCTTTTAGCAATATTCCTGCAGTAGAGCGTCGGGGGACACATTGTTACAATGTTAGGGTCGGACCCGGGCCTTCGGCGAAACGAGAGAACGCTTTATCCCAAGACTACCCATTCGCCCTCAGCCAACGAGAGAACGCTTTATCCCAAGACAACCCATTCACCCTCAGCCAACGAGACGACGCTTTATCCCAAGACTATACCCATTCGCCCTCAGCCAACGAGAGAACGCTTTATCCCAAGACTACCCATCCACCGTCAGCCAACGAGAGAACGCTTTATCCCAAGACTACCCATCCACCCTCAGCCAACGAGAGCAAAGAGGTTACTAAAAACTAAATTGGACTCAATGACATGGTTGTTGGCCTGACTCGATTGTATACAGGCAGAGACCATATAATACTCTATTATATGGTCTCTGATACAGGCCAGTATGGCATTACAATACTACTGCTCGTGGCGTTAAACATCATTCTCTCACTGTAACTATCCTGTAGATGTTCTATCATTTTCAGATTCATTTGTGTTGTTGGGATCAATCTCGGGGCAGTTGTGAGGTGTCGACACCCGATTCTTTCATAATATTATTATAGTTAATCTGTTAAGCCATGTTAACATATTACTTCAGCAACCCATGCTTATCGTAAGAGGCGACTTAAGGGATCGGGTGGTCAGGCCCGCTGACTTGGTTGATGCATGTTATCGTATCCCAATTACGTAGATCGATTATCATAATATCCGTCACTGGATTGTCTGGTCCAGACACGATTATTTACAGACCGCCGTCATACAGCTGGTATATTGCCGAGTGCGGCGTTAAACAACCAACAACAAACACACAAACAAATATTCTGTCATACAACGATTAACTACAGTAAAAACTTCCTTTGAGTGGTATAGCGAGATAATTCCATCAAACAACAAACAAACACACAGGTAACTGTGCCAGCCGTACCCCCTTAAATAATGTGAATCTGTGTGATGGCCTCGAATGGGTACAAATGTTCTTCCTCGACCTGTACTGCTGCAGATTTGTTATCTATAACAAACACATTCGGCGTTGACGCTCCTGTGTTAACACCTCTAATTGACACGAGGCAATGTGCTTTGTAAGTTAGACACGCCCTGGTTGTTTTATCGTAAGAGGATGTGAAGAATATGACGGTTTGCCAGAAACGCAGTGACAGCATACCATATATCCTTTGAAATAGCCGAACACGATAAGTTTTAGATATTGTACTACACCTACTTTCTTAATAATGATTAGGCGGCAACATTTTGTCATGATTGCGTTTTTTGAAAGTGATTTCTTACAATTCTGAGGGACATGTGTTAGATAAGCTAAGATAATGTACTGCACTAACATTCCACTTTGGACACCTACACCGTCACTGTGACGGAAAACTACAAACTACATGTATTGATATAGAAACAAGAATAGCTATCACACAATCTTCACACTTAAGCCAAGACCGCCAAGGTGCAATATGGACATAAAGACTATCATGGACCCCAAAAGGGTTCGATCTACAGGTGGCATATGGACATAAAGACCATCATGGACACCACGGGGTTCGATCTACAGGTTGCATATGGATATTAGAATTATCATGGACCTCAAAAGGGGTTCGATCTACAGGTTGCATATGGACATGAAGATTATCATTGACCCCCACGGGGTTCGATCTACAGGTGGCATATGGACACAAAGACTATCATGGACACCACAGGGTTCGATCTACAGGTTGCATATGGACATTAGAATTATCATGGACCCCCTTGGGGTTCGATCTAGAGATGGCATGTGGACATTAAGATTATCATGGACTCTCACGGGGTTCGATCTAGATATGGCATGTGGACATTAAGACTATCATGGACTCTCACGGGGTTCGATCTATAGATTGCATGCGGACATCAAGATTATCATGGACCCCAACGGTGTTCGATCTACAGGTGGCATATGGACATGAAGATTATCATGGACCGCCACGGGGTTCGATCTACAGGTGGCATATGGACATTAAGATTATCATGGACCGCCACGGGGTTCGATCTACAGGTGGCATATGGACATTAAGACTATCATGGACTCTCACGGGGTTCGATCTACAGGTGGCATATGGACATTAAGATTATCATAGACCCCCTTGGGGTTCGATCTACAGATGGCATATGGACATTAAGACTATCATGGACTCTCACGGGGTTCGATCTACATGTGGCATATGGACACTAAGATTATTATGGATCCCCACGGGGTTCGATCTACAGGTGGCATATTAAAACAAAGATTATCATGGACCCCAACGGAATTCACTCTACATGCATGGAACAAATAAAAGGCACAAACTCTAACCTTTTCCATAGGAAATATCTGCTAATGGCAGACGATTGTACAATTCCGACCATATCATGGGCATGTGTTTATGAATCACTATCAAATAGCAGTTCGCGAAAGCGTATCCTGTCCCACCGTTTGCACCCGTCACAAACACATGCAAAGGCAAGTCAAAGTTAACCTGAAAAACACGGGAACCCCTAGGGGGTTCGGTCTTCAGGTGGCATATGGACACAAAGACTATCATGGACCCCCACTGGGTTGCAACTACAGGTGACAATTAAGACTATCACAGACTCTCCACAGGATCACTCCACAGGTGTTATATCACCCCCTCCCCCCTCCATCTCCAGCCCCTGGTTATCGTACATCGCTGCCTTCATACACTCGGAAATGGCAGGAGTATAAACATTGGGCTTCATTAAACGAACACAGTCAAGATCCATGAGGAGATTTAACCTATCCTCAAGCTCATTCGTTGTCATGGGTACGTAAGTGGGCGTGAACTAGAAAGACAACTTTTTCAGCAACATCTGCAACTTCTAAGCAGTTAAATGTCGCTTGAAATCTACTTACCTCTTTTTACTTTTAACGTGTATTTGACAGTTGAACGATCAGATGATAGGCAGTGGTCACGTGACGTCAGTCTGGCCTGCATGTGAGAAACTTCAGACAAACACAGGAGCTGTTTGTTTCCAGCACGCCGGCAGCTGAGCGTGATGCGGTGGCAGAACAGGTGTGGTGGGTACAGGGGCAACGAGCGCTCATTAATCAGTCCTTAGAAGTAATGGACACTCTTACAGTGTAATCTCACCATGTGAGCCGTTTTATTTGTTTGTTTGTTGATCAACGCCGCACTCAGCAATATTTCAGCTCTATGACGGCGGTCTGTAAATAATCGAGTCTGGACCAGACAATCCAGTGAGTATCATGAGCATCGATCTGGGCAATTGGGATACGATAACATGCATCAATCAAGTCAACGAGTCTGACCGCCCGATCCCGTTAGATGCCTCTTAAGACCAGCATAGTCGCCTCTCACGACTATTCTAACCCGCTTCTTCACGGGCAGGAGTTTAGTTGAGTGAGTTGAGTGAGGATGTTTTACGCCGCTTTTAGCAATCATGCCAGGTGACAGCGGATGATATACCAGGTCATCTTCCCGCAGCAAAGGTGTTAACTGACTATAAAAGTGACTTTTATAAAGTCAGTTAACACCTCTGCCGCGGCAAGATGATACCAGGTATGGGCCTCACATATTATGGCAATGTCGGAATCGAACTCGGGTCTTCGGCAATACAAGCTAACGCTTTAACCACCAGGCTACCCCACCGCCAATGACCAATTAAATGAAAAACAAATATTTGTTTCAAACTGCTTAATATTTCTCCATACCGACAAGGATTGGTGGGGTTGTCTAGTGACCGCTCGTCACGCCGAAAGCCCGGGTTCGATTCCCCACATGAGTACAATGTGTGAAACCCATTTCTGGAGGCTCCCGCTGTGATATTGCTGGAATATTGCTCAAAGCGGCTCAATGAACCAACCAACCAACGTTATATTGTCTTGGATTGGTCTGCACACAAGCGAGTAACTGTGGTCGGCCGCAGTCAACGTTATTACAGTTACACGACGGCGGTCTGTATATATTCAAGTTTATCACGCAGGCCAGTGGTTGTAGGACGAGTGTATCCCCGACACATTCAGCCAGGTTACATGTATACCTTCTCCCCATTACAGTCTATGAATCACCAGGGGCACCTGTCCCATCTCACGGGCCTCGTTCCAAAAAGTTTCATTTTATCTGTAACCTGGAGTGGTATAGCGAGATAATTCCATCAAACAACAAACAAACACAGGTAACTGTGCCAGCCGTATGCATTGTCATTGTAATAATCCCCAAATCCGAATGATATTGGATGAAACAAGCATCAATTTTAGATTGTAGGTTCGCTTCATGTAGCATAGCGCACCCCAAACTTGCAGCGATGTGAAGGAGTAAGGGACCTAACTCTGTCCGTACTATAATTGGTTACCCGTGATGGGGTTGAAACTACAGGTTAAGGACAAGCCCCAAGTTTGACTTGTTTATAGCTAACGCGGACAGCACCAAGGGCCAAGTTACACAATGCGATCTCAGCGCTACGACTATCTTCTCGCTATGTTAAAGTAAATGGATTACGACAGTCACAGGGCGAAGATGACTTTGTGGGACGAGACAATTCGTGAGTGCACTGACTTTTGTAATATGGCCTATTATAAACTGCTGCTGCCACATATTTGACCCACTGTATTTCTTTTTATGGTTGTAAAGCTCATCCTGAGTATTTCAATGGCAAGTGTTGATTGTTCATTGATCTTGTGTAGTTATTTCACATTTTAGTTCTGAACCAGGTGCATGGGGCACGGGTGGCCCAGTCGTCTAAGGCGTCGCGATTCGCTGTGCAGAGTTGCATCCCTTCGGACATGCCAGAAACCTATGATTGTGGGTTCGAATCCCGATTCGCCCCGTGTATGTTTCCAGGTTTGTGAGCACCATACCCGTGCTCGTGGGTTTCACCGAAGTGGTAAACGTCTGAGACCTGCATCACTTAGGACTTTCCTCCCACATTAAGCTGACACGCCGCGATATAACTGTAATACTATTAAAAGCGGCGTTCAACCCAACTCACTCATTCACTCTGAACTACGCGCCGTTTTCTGGGTTAACATTGGCGTTTCAATCTGGGAATCAACAGGAATTGGGTGTCGCCCGTTTGCGTCTGCGACCTACCCTGCAACTCGCCTGGCAGTGAGGGATTCTCCAGCAGTCAAGAAGCGATGGGTTCGAGAACCGTAGCTCCTAGTTACATTAGACATTCATGTACTGTACTGTTTACACAAAGTAACATACTCAAATACGTTTTACTGTATTTCAGTAAGCCACTGACTTCACAACCAACTGGACAGGCTCGTGTAAGAATGGACAAATGGAGGTGGTCGAGCTTCGACCACAGAATCGCTTAGCTATGAGAATGTGTCCGAGCCTCGCTTGCCTACCACGTGCCCGAAGATTCTATTTTGATTATTAAAAAAACATACCAGACAATGGTCATGTTTTGTCGTGATGGTTCATGTCGGATGATCATCACCCCCTAGTGACTGGGGTCATCATAGTCCGATTCCCTATCCTTACCACTTTCTGCGAAGCAAACACAACAGCGAAACTATTGAGAATGTAGCTGTAATTTGTTTTTAGCCTTAGATTTTGAGAATGTATCTTTACTTGGTAACCGTCTGAGTTCCTCCCACCTCAAATATCCAGTGATATCACAACATCGTGTGAATATTCTTGTTGGAACATGCAGACCAGTAACTGACATCATGAACCGCGACCATCGAACAGTTCGAACTGCGAACTTCGCATCCTGTCGGAACAGCTGCTCTACCGCCTCCACATCCGTCAGATACCTGGTCAGATACCTGGTCTCCAGCAACCCATGCTTACGCTAAAGGTGACAATGCTTGTCGTAAGAGGCGACTAACGGGATCGGATGGTCAGGCTCGTGACTTGAATATTTACAGATCGGGACCGCCGTCATATAGTTGGAATATTGCTGAGTGCGGTGTTAAACAGTAAACAAACAAACAACCGTCGGAAACACGGCATCTATCCTCCCCATCTTTTCCCGGTAGATAGGTCCATGCGTTTCGTGACGATTCTGAATCATTCCATTCAGCTTGGCGGAATTCTTGATGATGTCGACCGGGGATGCCAACAACAGGCAAGCATTTCGGGCAGCGCCGGGAACGGTTTGACGTCTGCAACATCTTTGTCAGTTTGCGTAGACGTCGTCGTCGCCTTGTATCGACGCAAAACAGATACGGCCGATGCTCACCTCTACAACACCTCGAAACAACATACCAGTTTGTGTGGTGCACACTTGTGTGCTGACTGGACCAGCAGCGGATGCGATAGAGACAGCTACATCATCAATAGCCGGTGTTGCACCGAAAATGATACGATAACCTTTAATGATCTGAATGTGGGCTGGCGCTCTGTTCACAGCAGTCAATGTGGGTCAATACAGTTGGGTTGACCTCACTGGATTGCTGACACGTATCGGGATGATCTTGACCTACATACTCTTGTGCAAGTCCACATTTGTATTGCGAAAGTACTAGACTTGCACAAGTCTCTTCGACAATTATTGGTAGTTTAAATAGTAATTCTGGACTATCATAGAAAATAATACGAATCAGTTGTCTCTATAAAAGACTGGCGCCCTTAGATGCACTAACCGCTTATCTAGACGTGCCATTATAGAGATATAATAGCTTTACATCCATGGACTGTTAATACAGCACAGCATTGGAGCAACGCTACAAAAGTAACTCCAGTAGTTGTTATCGTGAACTTTGGAACAAACACGAGTAGTCTTTAAAAAGGCGCAGTTGGTCACACCAGGCCTGCGTTGAAAGTGGAATCTGTGCACTTCCACAGGCTATACCTGTTCTAGCCATTGATTGGATGACTTCTTCTTTGTTTGTTCCGACTTTTCAGGGCTACCTCATGCCTGTTCATCACCTGGTCAAAAACAGTATACACAAAATGCTAAAGTACTGTCGGAAATGCTAGAAAACTGCTTTTCTGGCCTTATTTAATAAATACGAGTCATAGGACTTTGAAAAAACATACATCAAAATAACGCAAATTGCCCTAATCTAGCCTGTCCTAATTGACTCTGTGATTACCCTAAAAATGTACTTTTACAGGTAAAATGATTATCAACTTAGAAAATATTCGCGTGTTGTCATGCATGTATAAAATGGCATATAACCTGAGGCAATTACCTAACACCTGTCCCGAGGTGATGACCTCACACCGTCCCGTGCATTTTCACAGGTCCAAATGTCACCGAGTTGGGGTGGTCTCAAAATATTGCTGTTATTGTACTTAATTGACATGTGCGTTGATGGGGTAGCAATTAAGGATATGAACTGCATTATATTTGTTTGGAAACACGATGGAATAGTTAAGAGCTATGAAATGGGATGAGTAATGGAAGGTTGCGGTTTTGGACTCCAGAAGTATTTGTTGTTCTACAGCTGATTTCTTGAGGTTGCATTTATCTCCGCCGGTGACGTATATGAATCTGTACTTTTGAATGTTGTGTTATGTCTTGCCACGAACCCTTTACACTTAGCTTAGATGGGCACAACAGGGTTGAGCTCACAATGTCTGACTGGCGTACGTATGACAACGTGACCGTGTTGTGCCGCCAGCACATATGTCCTGTACTTTACAGGGTTCTTATTCAGCCAAATTTTCTCTATCAGTTGAACATTCGTTTCATATGGTCTGAAGTCGACAATGTCAAATATTCCTGTATGGTCGCCTTCAGACTACTCATGGTTTGGGCGACAGTGTCTGATTCCCGGACGTTATATTAACTGGCGTTATATATTACAATGACACTGATGTTGTTTAAAGTTGGCAATAGCTGAAGTTCCAACCAGTCTATGAACACATCACCTCCTATAATTTCCTTATGAAAATCACCAGTTTTCTTTTTCGCCTCGAAAACTAGCACACATCCATCAATAAGCCCCATATCATGTGTTGCAGCGTGCAAAACAATTACACGATTACCTTTACCTGATGGTCTATTGGTTCTTTTTGTCCATCTGCCGATAACCACATGTAGTGAGTAGAATGATTCATCAAGGTAAATTATCTGGACGCCCTGACTGTGATAGTTATGAATGGTTCGGAGATAATGTGACCTCTTAGACAGGATGGAATATTTCCCCCTGAAAAGTGCTCGGTCATCGCCACACGTAGTGTATCGAAATCCCATCTCTTGGAGAGCAATAGTTCGTGCAGTCCGGGAAACATTAATTGTATCGTTAATTTCCTCCCAAATTCTACTACAAGCCAGGGTTACCTTCTGCTCATAAAGCTTGTACACTTTACGCCTAATTACCCTGTATCAAAGCTGTCTAATATCCTTTTACGTCCCAGTTTTGTTTTTGAGACCACCCTAATACCTGTTTTGTTTTATTTATTATACCGTAGACTTGATGGTATGAATTGAAAACCATATAGCTTGGGCAGTTCGGTAATTCACCCTATCTAAATTAATAAATGTTTCCCCTCTATCTCTCTAAAGTGTAAAGAACTTGTATACATTTCCCAGTACAGACTCCATATCGTGTACCGCGGTTATGGCTATGCAAGTGTAATGTAATGTGCGTCATGGGAGCAATGTTAACAATACAAATGCAGCGTTATTTTGTCATTTTAGAAGATGCACATCTGGAATTTTCTCAAAATTATTTTTGTGTGTGGATTAGATGTTTTATGTAGACTACATTATTATCAATATAACGGAGTCATGTGCGCATATTTCTATAGTCCGTTTCAGACTGTCATCATTGCCATATAAATTCCTGTTTTCGTTCGAATTTGTCTCCTGTAAACTTGTCGATAGGACTCCTTGTGACTGAAATACTTCAAACCACAGGTAGGTCGATCGGTAGTTACTCGATATTTCAATAACAACAGTCATTGAAAAATTATATCCCTTTTTAACAAGCAAAAAGCAGTTTTCTAGCATTTCCGACAGTACTTTACTATATAATGCCAACACCAGGCTTTTGTTAGAGGTAGGCATTTATTGGAGGAAAGTAAGATAGAGGAAGTAAAATCTATTGTGATCAGATATGCTTGTCATGCAGAATATTTATGCTAATTTCAATGAGAATGTCTTTCAAGCATTTATGCATATAAAGGATAAAACGAAATTATAATAAATTTCCACATTGAAATACATTTACAAACAATGAAATCGTGAAGTCATCTACATGATTTTTTTTACCTAGTGATCCATGTTGCGTCATATCGCGAAGAGTCTTGTGGTTAACACCTCATATGTGCACGTACGCATTGAGCACCATTATAACAAACATGTTGGTCCTTGGCAAATACATGTATAAGAAAGTATAAATGGATATTACAGTGAAATAGAGCTACTTGTCCACAATATAAATGTAACTCAACTATGTAATTAATATCAACGATTTCTCTTAATACATGTCAGTAACAATACAATAACAAAACAAAAGTATAACTCCTGAATTTGCAACGTATATAGGTGATTTTTTCAGTGACGTGTTTTTTCAAAAAAGTCCCCAGCGTCACTGTGCATGTGCTTACACCAGACTGCAAAGTGTTCGTATGACGTGCACTATGGAGAATTAGAGTCTAGTCTCTCTCGTGAAGACGGATTTTGATTGGATCTTTGGCCAATAGTAGGAGGTCCGTCTTCATTTCGACTGGTTCCATTGATACAGGCTCTATCTGGAATTTGCGAACGAGCTGAAACAAAAATGACTAAATGAGAGATTGTTACAGTAGACCTTCAGATATTTGACAGAAAATTAATGTGAACGTGAACGTAAGTAAGACACATCTCAGCTGGAAGAGTTAATAGAGGTGAAGTATGGTTGTACTTGGTTCTAAAGACATATTGTCATTTTATCAAATAATGCAGTTGAGGTTTGACGGCGCCGATCCTCCCAACTCACCTGGGATATCAACAGCTGCATCTCGAGCTCTGCCACTCGCCGGCCTGTAATAGAGTTACCAGGTTATTCATTTGTACTATACTGATTAAATAGCCAATAAACGCCAGCTGAAATAGTCAATGTGCAGGTGGAACTGATACCTGCCCAAATAGTCAATGTGCACGTGGTACTGACATCTGCCCAAATAGACAATGTTCGCGTGGTACTGACGTCTACCCAAATGACCAATGTGCACGTGGTACTGACATCTGCCCAAATAGTCAATGTTCACGTGGTACTGACATGTACCCAAACGGCCAACGCGCACGTGGTACTGACATCTGCCGAAATAATCGGTGAGAATGTGAAACTGATACCTGAAGAAAAAGTCCATACGCATGTTGAATTGACACCCGATATAGATCTAGGTAAGAAAGAAAGAGTACTACCCACCGACACACATCCTGGGTCCGAACCCAAACGGCAGCCAGGAAAAAGGCTGTGGGCTTACTGTCCTGGTAGCTCGGAGCCAGCGTTCAGGGCGGAATGTGTCGGGGTCCTCGTAGTGACGTCGTAGACGTCCGAAGCCGTAGAGGTCAATCCACATCACAGTCTGTAAATATGAACAAAATCAATATCTTCAAATCGAAGTGTATATATTTAACTGCCCAGAACGCCATTACTGTATGCAGGACGAAAGGTATACTTTGATTACATGGACAACGCTCGATGTTTAAGTCCAGTTTTAATTGCCGAACTAGGATAAAATTATGAAGTTATATTTTTGCTGGACTAACGAGTCTATGCATAGTCCAATCAAAATCGCAAAACGAAATCGACATTCGGTTCGGGAACAACATGGATTTCAACGTGCAGATTTCGGTCGACTGCAGGATTTGCAAAGGATGTATACCGTCAACTGGGCGTCGGCAGATATGCTCCAAATCTTTTCATGCTATTGCTATCGACCAGATCGTCTTGACTGGGAGCCGCCATTTGTTTGAAGCAAATGCAAGTGATATGAGAGGTGGAATCTGATTGGCCAATAGGAGGGGCATAGAATGGACATAACTCGTAATACGATCGAGCCAAGAATTCCAGCCTAATTCGGCAAGGGTGGTAACTGGACTTTTAGAGTCAGTCAAATCCTTTGCCTCGGGAAGATGATAATTATATAGATCAATAAGTATCTTCGTGTTAAGCATAATTTCGATATAACGAACGTACAGTGTTTGTCGCACTTACCTCCTTGGGCACGCGATAGCCGAGTAGGACAGCGTCCTGTTGCAATACTCGAATCACCACACTTCCGGTCGGGTACAACCTAGACAACAAGGCGGGTTTCAAAGAACAGTTAGGTGGCGGTGGGACACATCCTAGTGTGTCAAATGACACAAACAGAAGGGACTGGGATGTTGTGTAAAGCTTGAACACCAGCCAACGCCCGCAACAAGCGATACTCCAAGAAAAGGTTCGCCTTAGTCTGGGGTATGTTCAAGACAAATGAGTCAAATAAAACTAAAACTGACAGACGATAAAGGAATCATACCCTTTACAGCATTCCATACATAACAGTATAAATCATGGATGTAACCCTCGTTATGGCATTCACACACCCCAACATCACACATCACTGCATATCAACAGTCACACAAGGGTTGCATACGCAATCTATGACAAGCGTGTGTAATTGATACAGACCTGAGCGTCTCCTTAATGGCCGCCTTGATGTAACGCATATCCTTCAGGTGATCTGCAGTTGGCTGCTCGCCAGGGGGGACAACTCTTGTGATTTCCTCTAAGATGGCCTCCTGTGCGTGTGGATGTCTCGATAACTCATACAACAACATCTGAGCGGTGTTTGACGTCTGTAAAGAATAACATACCAAAATAGTCAAGAACACTGTTACCCATCTGGATATATAGTCCACAGACATAGTCAACAATGTCAATGTCAACAGTATTGATATTCATATATGTTTGGAATATGGCGGCTGTATTAAAAATCGAATTTGACCCTCTTGACAAAACTGGGATGTCATTATTGGTGGGAACAAGCATTTGAAAGTTCAGCTTCATTGGCCCAGTGGATTCCCAGAAGATATTTACGACGCATTACGGACAACAAACAACAGATCCCACCATAAGCTCACATGGTTTTCATGACACTCACTGTGTCTAGAGATCCCATGGGTTCTGAGATGCCACTCACTCACCCACTCACCGTGTCTAGAGATCCCATGGGTTCTGAGATGCCACTCACTCACCCACTCACCGTGTCTACAGCTGCCCCCATGAGTTCGGAGATGTTGGCGTAGACATCCTTAAGCGACATGCTGTCCTCTTTCAGGAAGTGGGTGATGAAACCCACGTGTTCTCCTTCCTCCTTTGTCTCCCTGATTTCCCTGATTCTCTCGTCAATGATCTTGTGGGCTAGAAAAACAAAAACAAACACAAATATAGAGTTTACAGTGAAAACATCGAGTGACTTTAATAAGAAGGAATCCAAAAGTAAACAAGACATGCATGCCTTGTGATATGGAATTGAAATCATTAGCAAAAACAATATACACTTTCCGAACATTCTTTCTCTATCCCCAAATTCTTATGAAATTTTCATCAAGTATATGAACTTGACACATATAATTTCTAACGTTTAAGAAATATTATAATGCATCCAGCCAGCGCATTAATATTTGGACGAAACCGATGCTACCTGTCAGTTTTGCATTTACATTGTCCACAAACCAATTAATGAACGATGCAAATCAACGTGCCGTGTGCAGTACGACGCATGGATAGTATACCTGCACAAATAGCAGGTATATAAAATCGATGCAACCATATTTGTCAAGACTATATGACTTGCTTATTATCTGAGACCATCTATCAGATGGTCTCTGCTTATTTTGGAAGCGTCGCTGGCGACCTACCAACACGGAAGCCCTCGTCCCACGCTGCGTCATGCTGTTTGTAGGTGCGCGGCATGAAGATCCGGGCCAGTTTGGGTGGAAGGAAGAATATTTTCCTGGTTGTCTCAAAGATGTCATGAGAGCTCTGGATGAAAGCCTGGGTATCCTCACTCCTGTTGTCTGACAGACATCCCAGTCTCTTCTCGTACAGGATACGGGCGATAGCTGTGCACAAAGAGTCATTAGTTTAGCAATGTATCCTCGCGTCACGTGAAAACAAACGCGAAAATGTCGCGATTGAGAGGCGGATCAGCAATGTTACGCAAATCGGTCTGCTGGAGAAATAACTGGATATTTCTTGTTCTTGTTAATTTTAAACAAAATATAAGGTCTAAGGATATCTAGGAAATAGTGGACACGGGAATGAGTCGTGTGAGTAATATCACAGCGTGTAATCTCGATGTGGGAGGAAAAGCCGAAGTGATGCAGGTCTCAGACTTTGGTGAAACCCACGAACTCGGGTATGGTGCTGTTAAACCTAGAAACAGAATCGGGGTTATTTTAAAACCAAATTTAAGGTCTAGTGATATCTAGGAAATAGTGGACACAATAAGGAATGAGTCAGTGAGTGAGCCCCTTTGAACAGTATTCCCGTTACATCACGGCGTGTCATCTTGATGTGGGAGGAAAGCCCGAAGTGATGCAGGTCTCAGACGTTTACCACGAGCACGGCTGTTAAACATTATCGGGGTGCATCCTCTGCGCACCCACTGGAGACGTGGGGTCCTATTATTATCGACGATCATCAAGGGAAAGAGACGCGCTTGTCTACATTAAGAAATTGCTCTGTTCAGTTATGACCAATGGGACACAAGTTCAGTGGAATTGGGTTGGTTGGTTGGTTGGTTAGTTTGTTGTGTTACGACGCAGTCAGCAATATTCCAGCTACATGACGGCGGTCTGTAAATAATCGAGTCTAGACCAGACAATCCATTGATTGACACCATAAGCATCGATCCACGCAATTGGGATGCGATGACATGCATCAGCCAAGTCAGCGAGTCTGACCAGCCGATCCCGTTTGTCGCCTCTTACGACAAGCATAGTCGCCTTTTACGGCAAGCATGGGTTGCTGAAGACCTATTCTACCCCGGATCTTCAGTGGAATCGGGAAATGATTTGTCCCACCCATGACAGACTGTGTAATCTATCGATAGACAACCCAACTGAACTAACTCGTTTTCTTGATTTCTCTAAACTAATCACATCTATAGTCCCTTTTAGGTACATTCTGGGCAATGAAGCATCCGTTTCTTTAGAATCAAATGTATTCTCAAACCTAACCAAATGGTCAGAATACTCTTGCTCCAGAACACATTTACATTACTCAGAACACGTTATACAAATACTCACATTCCAGAGACCAGTTGAATAGCTCCTTATTCAATGCAGGCAACTCTTTGTCCGAGGTTCGAATTCTTCCCACTCGGTCCAAGAACTCTACAACAACCTTGTTAAATTCTCCAGTGTAGGACTCGACTGTCTTGATCTTCATCATATGCTGGTCGACCACTCGCCTCAAGGAATGCCAAGCTTCACCTGATCTGCAGTGTAAATATCGGACCCAACACATTGCGGTGTTTCTTGGAAACGTAGGAAATGTAGAACATGTGTTACCATACGAGTATGGCCGAAATCTTAAGCTCACATATTAGCAGTATTGTATCATTATAATATTATAATAAATTACAGAGAAAATTCTTACATTAAAGGGGCCGAGAGATGGAGCCAGTCGCCTCAAGCGTTTATGTCCCTTTGGCATCCCAGAATTCTGTCTTGGTTCGAATCCCACATTGGCCCTGAGTATGATTCTTGGTTTGTCCCTTTTAAAGTGCTATACTCCGAATCGATACATCTCTCCGTCATCATTAAATCATTATTGTCATTTGACGTCAGACGAACCTGATCAACGTTTAAAAGCCCAATCAAGATGAACATTACACGGAATTTTGAACCAATTAAATTACATGTCAGCTTTCTAAAACTTTTTGGTTGAATTTCTCTACCACAACCAATCGAAAATTTCAAAATCAGAAGAAAAAGAAATTCCACATAGAACACGCAGTTCCCTCGGTCGTACATCCTTCGAGTGTAGACGCCATGGCGCTCAGAAACGATAAGGTTATTTTATTATCCAAAACATAAATTTATAAAACGCAGCCTGTATCACTCCCAATTCGAATATGCCGATTTACGCTATTTTTGGAAATACAGAAATAAGATATTCGCTGATTGCCTGATTAGAAAGTTCATCTGACGTGACCTCAAAGGTGTTTTTGTCAGATCGAGTAAACATCTGATTTTAATGAGATTGTGTTCTGGGCAAAGTAAACTCTCTCGGGTACTTACATCAGAGGACATTTATCACTACCAAAATTTGCTAATGACATGACAAATTAGAGGCGGCATACAATTTGAAATTCATACCCAATATACAGATACAATACCCAACAACGAAGATGAATATATGAATATACGTACGACATGACAAGGCCTTTATTGAAACCCCTGTCCTCCCTGTACTTAATCCAGTGTTCCAGTTGGA
The DNA here is from genome assembly GCF_023055435.1 of Haliotis rufescens. NCBI lineage: Eukaryota > Metazoa > Mollusca > Gastropoda > Lepetellida > Haliotidae > Haliotis > Haliotis rufescens. Next base: position 70,246,938 of record NW_025963779.1, on the reverse strand, counting down.
TTCGAACTGGGTACTTTGCTTCTTGTCGGAACAGCTGCTCTACCGCCTCCACATCCGTCAGAAACACGGCATCTATCCTCCCCATCTTTTCCCGGTAGATAGGTCCATACGTCTCGTGACGTTTCTGAATCATTTCATTCAGCCGGGCGGAATTCTTCATGATGTCGAACAGGGTACCGACAACAGGCAAGCCCTTCGGCCCGGGCAGCGCCGAGAACGGTTTGACGTCTGCTGCATGATCGTCAGTTTGAGCAGACGTCCCCTTGTATCGACACAAAACAGACACGGCTGATGTGGAATGTCCGGGTCGGACATGGATGAACGCGACTCGCGACAACATTATAGTTACGTGTGGTGTACACTTGTGACCTCAAACAAGCAGCGGTCGCGGTAGAGACAGCTACATCATCAGTAGTCGGTGTTGCACGGAGAGTGATATATAAACGCTAATGGAATGATGAAATAGTATAACGTATTTCGGCTGACCCCTTCTCTTGATATAGCACAGGGCATGAACTGGTTGAGATCGACAGTTGATCGGTAAGGCGAACAAGTACCTGACCTACTTTCTTTATCAGACACACACAACAGGTAGAAGCCAGTCTAGTTATTTTGTCCGTACTTCTTCTTGCGAGACTGTGAGAACCACGGCCCACAAAGCGATCTTAGCGCTTTAATTATCAATGTATAGCAGAGAGTCAAAATAATACTCTCTATTTAGGACCGCGTTTTGTTAAACACGCCCCCGATCTGTTTTGATTTGTAAAATCGGACATAATCCGTCATTGAGAAAAAGTGGATACTAAGGAAAAAGGCAGGTTAACAAGACCAACAACGGTGAAATTTGCTTCAAGTTGTTGACACTGGTTTATCAAGATATATGTGATAAGTAGACAGGAGATTTGGGATCTGCTGATAAGGGAGAGAGGGCAGGTGGCTGGAGTTACCTTTTTGTTTATACCAGAGACCATTGCTCATATACACAGTGGGAGCTTGCTCCTGTTGCCCGTCTCCCATTCCTCAAGCCTCTCCCCACTCTCTGTTGTAAGTCTTGCTCCAAGGCTGTACTAAACGATAACTCCATAGGTGTATAGTAGTTCTATCCTTCTATTAGGCAAGTCTAGATAAGCGGACAGGACGCAAGTATTTTATAGGGACAACTTGTTCATATTATGTTTATAATCTAGGAATTATGAAGTAATTAATAATTATTGCCTAAGAGACTTGTGCAAGTATATCTCTCTCGTCTACTTACCACTTTGGTACGGAAAACAAAGGAAACATCACAAGACACTTTGTACAATTTATACATGTCATTTTGCGCATCAGTATGCCAGTATAACACCAACAGTTAATATGTCCCCACAATAATTATATTGAATAATGGATAGCAGGAGTTAGTTAAACAACTACATCATTTCTAGTTTGATATAACTGACTGGCACATCCAAATTGTATTAAGTTTACTTTTTTGTACAAATGATCAATTGTGTCTAGGTATTCAGCATGAAAACAGTACTAGTACAACTCACCACTGCTCAATGTTAATGCCTATTTCTACATTATATATGCTGATTGTAAAGTTCACCTTCTCTTGGAGTGAGTGAGTTGGGTTTAACACCGCTTTTAACAGTATTCCAGTTATATCGCGGCGTGTCAGCTTAATGTGGGAGGAAAGCCCGAAGTGATGCAGGTCTCAGACGTTTACCACTTCGGTGAAACCCACGAGCACGGGTATGGTGCTGACAAACCGGGATTCGAACCCACAATCATAGGTTTCTGGCGTGTCCAAGGGACGCAACTCTGCACAGCGAATCGCGGCGCCTTAGACGACTGGGCCACCCATGTCCCCACCTCCTCTTGGAGATATAAATATTTGCAAGTCAGCATTATTATTAACAATTCCTGGAAATATTATTCAGCAATACTACACTGAACATTCTTCATGGGAAAGTCCTCCTTCTACATTACATTAACATGGCTGATAATACCAGCTTAACGTCTGTGGAAATAAATATAAATAAGTAAATATGTATGGCCAGCATTATTATGAACAGTGCCTCAAAATAGCATCGTGTATTACGATAATGAGCATTTGTCAATACAAATTGCTACTTCCACTCTAAATGTGCTACTTATACCACATCGTTGGGATAAATATGCATAGACATTACTGTTTCTTCCATAACTCGAAATACAAGATCCAATTAACAACTTATGGAATAAGCAGATAATAGACAAATAAACCTGTGTATATTGACCTAATTGGCCTCAATGAACATCGTGAACATTAGTGTTTTGACTATTGAACATCTTGCACATAGCAGAGTCCGCAAGGGTTATATCCCATTAGTTAGACGTCCCATTAGTTAGACGTCCCAATTGTTAGACATGTTTATTTCGGCAAAGAGGGAATATACCTACAGGTGTAATGGATCAGTCCTAATTAGATTAAAGTACTGAGTAGGGATAGGGGACTCACAGTTTAGGGAGTATATATGTTATAATTTCGTTTAATTAACCTAAATTACCTTACTCTCAGCACACGTTCAATAGGCATGAGATTAACTATGTAAACTATGGAGTAGCTTAATTGTCTTACTGTATGATCAGTTGAAGGAGTTGAGTTTAGATTATCTACTCATCAAACAAATAAAAATGATTATCAGTATCGATATTGCTTGTTTAAGGAAAGTAGAGTACCTCACCTCTCGGCGTGGAAGTGAGCAGTTGATATTAGATGGATATATTTACAACAGAAACCCAGAGGGGCAAACCTGCACACATTGGAGATGTGTCGTCAAGACGTGCAATGGGAAATGTACGACTGTCGGTGACTTTCTTTGCAATCAGTCGGAACATAACATCCGCCTGAAGATGAAACCAGAGTGAACTTTGTCAGCAATCTTCGTAAAAGAGCGCGAGAAGAAACCACACAGATGCAGGCATTGTACGAGGAGCAAGTCACTCAAGTAGATGAACCCAACATGCCAGCGATGCCATCATTTCAGAGCGTAAAAAATGCACTTTACTGGTAAATATCATCCCGTATTTTTGACTTGGTTAGAATTTACTTCTTTTTTTTACGTCCAACATAACTTGTTTCGCTCTTAAACATTTCAAGTTAATGAAATCATTATCAATATTTCATGTAACATATGTGTAACTGTTCATTTGCTCTTGTTCAGGCGTTACATTCCAGCGTTACCCAGGTCGCGGTCAGCAGTAGACATTGAAGACAAATGGTCAGAGACAACAGATGAACGTCCCTTTCTACTGTTCAGAATGACAAGATCCTGGCTTTCTCCACTGCAGAACAGATACAAGACCTCCAGGAAGCTGACACCCTTTACATGGATGGTACCTTCACAGCATGTCCAGGTTTATGGGATCAAGTATACATCATTCATGCCAGAGTTGGTCCCAACACCTTCCCTCTAGTGTTCGCCCTTTTGCCAGATCGCCAAGCAACAACCTATGGCCGGCTTTTTCGACAACTGAGGACAGAAGTTCAAGAGCGACTCAACAGACCTCTGTCACCTAGCACACTTGCTTCGCCTGGGATAAATAAACTGTAAAAGTTATTAAATGTAAAGTGTACATTACCAAAAACTGTCACAAAGTGTTACAAACTGTATAAAATTTATCAAATGTAAAGTGTCATTGAATGTTAAGTGTAATATTAAAGTATCTATTTAAAGCTGCTTTGCTTTGTTTGTCAGATCTTATCTGGACTATTCCATTTTAAAGTCTGAGGTAACAAGCATAAGGATTAGTGTGCACTCAACCGTTTAAAGTGTTGTTATAAGCTGTCTAACTATTGGGACGTCTAACTAAGTGGAGGACACCTCCGCAAGGCCATTTGTCGTCAGTAAGAGACCTTATCAGTCCAGACAGGGGCAGTATTCCTGCCAGTTGGTTTCCCTGGGAAACTAAATTCCACTGTTCACAGTTATCCTTTTTATAACGTCAATAAATATTGCAAACTGCACGAATATTGTCTTTTCCAGAACTGATTCTATGTTAGAGTATTGAAGATAAACTAGCGGGGAAAAGAAATAATAATAATTATAATAGCCCATTTACATTGCGCATATTTCCACACCACACAGGGGCATGCTCAATGCGCAACTATTACGTCGGTCACTAGCTGGATCACTGTGCGCTCAACAATCATTCTCAGCTCCCTAGGGAGTATACAACATAAGCTGCCTGTCGGGCGCTAGAAGGTTAACAACCATCACATTCTACCGGGTACCCATTCACTGCTGGCATTTAGAAGAAAGTCATTTTCTCATGTAGTCATCACATGTGTTACATGTGATTCAGTGTGGGGCAGGACCGAAGCCCTAGAAACTCTCAGGAGCCAAACTGCCCGAACGCGGTAACCCATCCAAAAACGCTGCCTAACTTCACCTGATTTGAGTTGAAATTACAAACGTTATCAAAATGTTCCTAAGCTGAAACAGTCGCCGAAACACAACTCGGTGGTTTGGAAGATGCACGTGCAACAGTGAAAAATCCCTAAACACCTTTTCGGGTACCCGTAAAAATGCACATGGTATAACAAAAGGACATACGGACAGTCATCACAGCCACCATAAGCCTCGGTAGGTTGAACATCACTGGCCGGGTGAGCCACCATAAGCCTCGGTAGGTTGCACATCACTGGCCGGGCGAGCCACCATAAGCCTCGGAAGGTTGCACATCACTGGCAAGGCGAGCCACCATAAGCCTCGGTAGGTTGCACATCACTGGCCGGGGAGCCACCATAAACCTCGGTAGGTTGAACATCACTGGCCGGGCGAGCCACCATAAGCCTCGGTAGGTTGCACATCACTGGCCGGATGAGCCACCATAAGCCTCGGTAGGTTGTACATCACTGGCCGGTTGAGCCACTATAAGCCTCGGTAGGTTGCACATCACTGGCCGGTTGAGCCACTATAAGCCTCGGTAGGTTGCACATCACTGGCCGGGTGAGCCACCATAAGCCTCAGTAGGTTGCATCTCACTGTCCGGGCGAGCCACCATAAACCTCGGAGGGTTGAACATCACTGGCCGGGCGAGCCACCATAAGCCACGGTAGGTTGTACATCACTGGCCGGTTGAGCCACTATAAGCCTCGGTAGGTTGCACATCACTGGCCGGTTGAGCCACCATAAGCCTCGGTAGGTTGCACATCACTCGCCGAGTGAGCCACTATTAGCCTTAGTAGGTTGCACATCACTGGCCGAGTGAGCCACTATTAGCCTTTGTAGGTTGTACATCACTAGCCGGGTGAGCCACCATTAGCCTTGGTAGGTTGTACATCACTGGCCGGTTGAGCCACTATAAGCCTCGGTAGGTTGTACATCACTAGCCGGGTGAGCCACCATTAGCCTCGGTAGGTTGTACATCACTGGCCGGGTGAGCCACCATAAGCCTCGGTAGGTTGCAAATCGGAGGGCGGGTGAGCCACCATAAGCCTCGGTAGGTTGCATCTTACTGGCCGGGTGAGCCACCATAAGCCTCGGTTGGTTGCACATCACTGGCCGGGTGATCCACCATAAGCCTCGATGTGCTGCATCTCACTGGCCGGGTGAGCCACCATAAGCCTCGGTTGGTTGCACATCACTGGCCGGGTGAGCCACCATAAGCCTCGATGTGCTGCATCTCACTGGCCGGGTGAGCCACCATAAGCCTCGGTAGGTTGCACATCACTTGCCGGGCGAGCCACCATTATCACGTGCGCACGGACATAAAATACAACAATACACAACAGCTTTTACCATTCGTTTATCATTCAAGAAATATTAGGCACCACGAGATCCATGTTTTCAAGGCCGAACCTATAGGTCTTACTCAACCTCCTCGTATGGTTTCCAAGGCCAGCTACGCCTTTACCATTCAAATAACTCGCAGGGCTTTACTTCTCGTCATGGAAACATATGCAGATGGTCTCCACCATCTGAACCCCCCTCGTTTACATATAGCTATATCCCCACTCTATATGTGTTGTTCATGGGTAGCTATATCAACACTCTAATGTGTTATTCATGGCTATATCCCCACTCTATATGTGTTGTTCATGGGTAGCTATATCAACACTCTAAATGTGTTATTCATGGGTATATCAACAATCTTAAGGTGTTATTCATGGGTAGCTATATCAACACTCTAAATGTGTTGTTCATGGGTATATCAACATTCTAAATGTGTTGTTCATGGGTAGCTATATCAACACTCTAAATGTGTTGTTTATGGGTATATCAACACTCTAAATGTGTTGTTCATGGGTATATTAACACTCTAAATGTGTTGTTCATGGGTATATCAACACTCTAAATGTGTTGTTCATGGGTATATCAACACTCTAAATGTGTTGTTCATGGGTATATCAACACTCTAAATGTGTTATTCATGGGTAGCTATATCAACACCCTAAATGTGTTATTCATGGGTGTATCAACACTCTAAATGTGTTGTTCATGGGTATATCAACACTCTAAATGTGTTATTCATGTGTAGCTATATCAACACTCTAAATGTGTTGTTCATGGGTATATCAACACTCTAAATGTGTTGTTCATGGGTAGCTATATCAACACCCTAAATGTGTTATTCATGGGTATATCAACACTCTAAATGTGTTGTTCATGGGTATATCAACACTCTAAATGTGTTGTTCATGGGTATATCAACACTCTAAATGTGTTATTCATGGGTAGCTATATCAACACCCTAAATGTGTTATTCATGGGTATATCAACACTCTAAATGTGTTGTTCATGGGTAGCTATATCAACACTCTAAATGTGTTGTTCATGGGTATATCAACACTCTAAATGTGTTGTTCATGGGTATATCAACACTCTAAATGTGTTATCCATGGGCAGTAATCAAACAGACCCGGCCATGCTACATATGAAAAACACACTGTGTACTCCTCACATGGTGGGACCAGTTTTATCGCTGTGGTGAGCTGTGTCCCTTGGGGGGATAAGATTCTCTGATTCAGAGTTCGAATTCCACATTCTTCAACGCGTGTCATCTGTAAACCTCAGATCATCACGTATACACAATCCAAAAGTAAATTGTCTTCGTAAGATATTCAAAAACGGCACAGATGTACAGTGTATGTTCGATAAAACAATCGCAAAGTTATGGAATCACAGAGCATATAGTTCAAAAGGACAGCTGAAAGTAAATTTCATTAGCAATTCTGCATTTATGGCGGATATGTTGTCTCGATATATGGTTGTCATGGAAACGAAGCCTAACGTTGAATTTGACCAAGCGATTGATGGTATCCTCTTTTTAAAAGAATCGGATTCAGAGCTTGACAAATGTTCCGCTTTTGTTGGCGCATTTACAGATGAGCAGCACAAGTGGATGCTTCATTCGTAACCACTCGCCTCTTTCCGGTCGACATTCGGCTTTTCCGGGGGTTACACAAGAGGTCACAATGGGTATGTTACCATTCTATGGCTACAGTGAATCTCTCTCTGTGAGACGGATTCTTACAGGATCCTTTGGTAGTAGAAGGAGGTCGAACTTCATTGGGACTGGTTCTTTAGAAATGGCTTCTAGTCTGAACTTGCGCACAAACTGAAACATAAATGTGTGATTGGAAGAAAAGAAGAAGATCCCCGTAAGCAGTATATGTTTACACTTGTAAATATGGAAACAATATATAAACTGTCTTATTTATTACGTGTAATGAAAAGAAGTACTCGGAACGCATTTCACAAATCTTTGATTCCTTACAAGACCACTAAGTCCATATGTGCACATTATACGTGTGGCTGTTGGTTGTTTTACGCCGCACTCAGCAATATTCCAGCTATATGGCAGCGGTCTGTAAAAAATCAAGTCTGGACCAGACAATCCATGAGCATCGATCTACACAAATGGGATACGATGACATGCATCAAAAGTCAGCGAGCCTGATAACCGATCCCGTTAGTCGTCGCTTACGAAAGCATGCTCGCATTTTACGGCAAGAAATGAATCTTCTCGGGTACATTTACTGGTATATGAAGATATGTGGATATGTTGAAGCTATATCGGAGCGATTGACGTGTGTATATCCCTCGTCAGGCAGGGTATTTTTTACATCGTAATTAAAATAAGACTTCTTAAAATTAATTTAAGCTGGACATATGCCTCAAAGATATTTCATATACTGAAACACTCGGGAATAGCAACGAACATTTCAAACAGTTCATGTTAAATATAATTTTTATGTTATGCATGATTGGATATTATGATTGGTCACGTGACAATGTAGTTAATGATGACAAAATGGCTCCAAATAATATTACCATAAACAAATGTAAAACAAAATATTTTAACTCAAATTTAACTTTGGCAATTCTTAGATGACTAATATTTGATGAAGCTAATCAATAAGCCTTGATTGTCAAAAACTGCTGTTGGTATATACAGATTCCTAAGAGCAGATTCCTTGTACATTATGGAAAATGTAGTTTTATTTTTGAATATTGACAATTCTATCAATACTTTAACCACTGCTCAACCTTGGTTTCACGTCTCCACAATTATTTAAATTTACACACATTAATTAACTTGGCAGCACACACACTCCATATATTCTCTGAACAAGCTCACCTGTGAGACTAAGAGTTGCATCTCGAGTTCAGCAACGCGCCGGCCTGCAAATACATATGTTTTGTAAACCCACACATTAGCATTAAGAATCTCCGATAACATAGCTGTCAAGAAAAGAAACCCAGTAGATTAGAAAATCAAAATTAATATCTTTTTCGACCAACTTATGTTGACTTGATGTAGACTGGCCTAACTTTGCACAAGTGTAATTCAACAAGCTGTCCACGACAGTTTAATGTCCACAGATATGTGTGTCGTGCTGTCAAAACTCAAATACATTTCAACCGTTTAGCATGATAGTCACGTCGGAGTGTTCGTTGGACAATTGGAACTGCATTCGTTGAGAAATACTTAAATATGAGTGAGCCATATAGTCGGGTGAGTGAGTGAGTATGGTATTACGCCGCTTTTAGCAATATTCCAGCAATATCACGGCGGGGGACACCAGAAATGGGCTTCACACATTGTATCCATGTCGGGAATCGAACCCGGGTCTTCGGCGTGACGAGCGAACGCTTTAACCACTAGGCTACCCGACCGCCCCCGGGAGATGATAAAGGATGAGAGTGAGAGAGTGAATTAAAGAATGACGCCACATCGGCCGCCTCAGTCCTATAGCAAGGAGCCAGAAGACGAAGTGAGTGAGTGAGTATGGTTTAACGCCGCTTCAGCAATATTCCAGCAATATCAGGGCCCGTGACATCAGAAATAGGCTTCACGAGTTGTACCCGTGTTGGGAATGTATGCCAGGTTTAACCACGAGCCAACCCCTACGCCCCGGGAGATCAGTGTAGCAGCACAGGTGCTTAACATCATGTGTTGAAACGTTTTCGCGAAACAGAATTGTGTATACATGCTGATATATTGTTTAACAGGTCGGCGTATTTAGCTGTAAGAAGTTATACAACATTATCTACATGAGCAAGTGTAAGGCTATGTACTGTCGGATATTGTTTTAATAAATCCGTGTGTGCTTAACAGAAAGATGACGTACCGGGAATAATCGCATTGTTCAGTAAATCTTATGATAAAAATATTTCGCATTAAAAAGCATAATTTGTTCATGCTTAAACGGTCAGCGTCTTTGGTTGAAAAAGTTTTGAAAGAATTGTTTATATTGGCAAATTAAAGCTAGGTACATGGTAGATATTGTTTTCATGAATCCGCGTATTTACGGATCATTAGAATGTGGAAATATCCTCGAACGTACTCGCGGACAGAGTAATCGCATTGTGTTTCCTTTTCATTTTAGTATTTTGCATCGGAAATATGCCCGGATGGCAAACTGGACCCTGAAGATGTCAGATGGAGGATACTGACCCACACATGATCGGACTCCAAACCCAAACGGCAGCCACGCAAAAGGGTTCGTCTTTGTGGTCCTGGTAGCTCGGAGCCAGCGTTCAGGGAGGAACGTGTCGGGGTCGTCGTAGTAACATCCCAGACGTCCAATGGTGTACGGGTCCATCCATATCTTGGTCTACGTTCACATGAAAGATATTAAAAGTAACAAAGCGATGTGTTGTGTAATGAAGCCGAGTCATGTTTGGTGCATCTCTAAGTTGTCAAGCGGCAGGGTTTTGTCCCAACGCTGCTCTCAGCACAATTTCAGTTACATCACGGTCGGGGACTCTACACGTGGACTTCACGGATTGTACCCATGTTGATAACAGAACCGGGGTATTTGGTGTGATGAGTGAAGGCTTTAACCACAAGGCTACCTCTCGTTGACATCACAGCGTCCCCCGGGGCATCTTCCCGAGGCAAGAGAGTTAACTGACTTAAAAAGTCCAGTTTCCACCCTTGCCAAACTAGGCTGGTATTATGGAGTAACATTTTGTCTGGACTAACGAGTCTATGCATAGTCCAATCAAAATCGCGCACCGAAATCAAAATCCGGTTCGTAAACTGTCGTGCAGATTTCGATCGATTGCAGGATTTGCAAAGTATGTGCACCGCCAACTCGTTGTCAGCAATTATTTGCCAAATCTTTTCATGGTTTTAATCAAGGTGCTCACGTGATTTGATGCATTTCGCGATGTAAGACCCGTTTTATCACAATATAGATCTTGATTATCGATCAGATCGTCCTGACTGGGCGCCACCATTTTGTGTGAAGCAAACGCAAGTGATACGAGAGGTGGAATCTGATTGTCCACAGGAGAGGTTTAGGAGGGACATAATAAATAGAGAATACTACACTCATTCTCGTTAGATACCATTTTACGAAACGAGTGGACTTTCTATGGTATCTGACCGAGCGAAAGCGAGGTCAGATAACATAGAAAGTTCATGAGTTTCGTAAAAATGGTATCTAACGAGAATGAGTGTGGTATTTTATTTATTACCCACATTAAATATATATTTAAGTGTAAATACATAACAACTTTCGTTCGTTGACCGACCAAACTGAAACCGGTTGCAAAATCTGGTTGCGCATGAATATTGATATATGCCCAAATATGGGCATTGTTGACATGTCTATGCATACGCATAAACAACATGCCCCTGCAGTTATGTTTGCAAACAAAACAGCACCGACGCTCAAGATCCTTATGGACGAAATTCTCCAACTTAAGGTAATTCAAGCGCCATGTTGTTAGTACGAAGGACACCTTTATGAAAATTTGAAAAGTCACATTAGCGCCGCGCTTTGGACAAACAGTCGGTCACTCGCACTGCCAGTGTCCCGTCTGTGCAATCAATATAGTTCGGTTTCCTTGATCTATCAGCAGAATTTATATCATCGTACCATTTTGGAAGAGGGAAATCAGAGTGTTCGCCAAAGACATTCATGTTAACTGTACCACCCTAAACTGAAGACGTGAAAATCAACAAACTCAAGTCTGCTTGCATGTCAGTGACAGCTTCGAACGATCGAAGGGCAAGGGGATGTTTGGGGCCACAAAATCAGAAGTCAGGCACACTTCCACGGAGCTTTCGAATGATTTTTATCAGAACTGTTCACTGTTGGTGATATGGTAGTGCAGTCGTGTACGTTCATTCATGAACAACATCTCCCGAAACAGCGCCACAAAATACGCTTCGAAGGGGACACTGATGGCACAACCGGATCATCCCAAGTAAGGCTAAATATCTGTCCAGATAGTTTAAACATACTTCATTTCACAACGCTTATCCCTTTACGTTAAATCAAATTGAAAGTTGCGAAAGTGGTCGGGTGCGTCACGCTCATGGGGACCCTCGCTCTATTGATCGGTAGTCGTACATTGTAAATGGATATCGCTCGATTATATAATGTTTGTAGAAGCTGTATGCATAACTTATATAGAATGCAAACTGAACTTGATGCCTGTGACTATTTTGTTTGGTTTAATAAAGTGTTTGTAAATATCTCTCGTTCTCATTAATTTCTTCAGTTCTACCTTGTGGTTGCAAAAGGAATGACGTCTCGCGATTTTTATGAATGAAAAAAGTAGTCCCGGTGTGACAGAGGTCACGGTTATCCAATCAAAACGAATAAAACAAGGTCAACCGTGTACGACACACGTGTGACGTAATTGGTATTATTATTACCCACGTGGTGAAGATACAGGTGGTAAGATACAAAATCAGTACGTCACACGTGTGTCGTACACGGTTGACCTTGTTTTATTCGTTTTGATTGGATAACCGTGACCTCTGTCACACAGGGACTACTTTTTTTCATTCATAAAAAATCGCGAGACGTCATTCATTTTGCAACTAGCCTACAGGGCAGAACTGAAGAAATTAATAATGAGAAGGAGAGATATTTACAAACACTTTATTAAACCCAACAAAATAGTCACACGCATCAAATTCGGTTTGCATTCTAGCTTCTACAGACATTACATACAGATATCTAATCGAGTTATATAAATAGAGCGAGGGTCCCCCATGAGCGTGACACACGTACCCGACCACTTTCGCAACTTTCAATTTGATTTAACGTAAAAGGATAAGCGTGGTGAAATGAAGTCTGTTTAACTATCCGGACAGATATCTAGACTTACTTGGGATGATCCGGTTGTGCCATCAGTGTCCCTTCGAAGCGTATTTTGTGCCGGTGTTTCGGGAGATGTTGTTCATGAATGAACGTACACGACTGCACGACCAGATACAAATGACCTGGTGACCTTGCCCTTCGATCGTTCGAAGCTGTCACTGACATGCAAGCAGACTTGAGTTTGTTGATTTTCACGTTTTCAGTAGGGTGGTACAGTTAACATGAATGTCTTTGGCGAACACTCTGATTTCCCTCTTCCAAAATGGTACGAACATGATATAAATTCAGCTGATAGATCAAGGAAACCGAATCATTTTGATTGCACAGTGGCGGCAGTGCGAGTGACCGACTGTTGGTCCGATATTCAAAGCGCGGCGCTTATGTGACTTTTCAAATTTTCTTATAGGTGTCCTTCGTACTAACAACATGGCGCTTGAATTCTCATAAGTTGAAGAATTTCTTCCAAAAGGATCTTAAGCGTTGGTGCTGTTTTCTTTGCAAACACAACTGCAGGCGCATGTTGTTAATGCGTATGCATAGAAATGTCAACAATGCCCATATTTGGGCATATATCAATATTCATACGCAACCAGATTTTGCAACCGGTTACAGTTTGGTCTGTCAACAAACGAAAGTTGTTATGTATTTACACTTAAATATATATTTAACGTGGGTAATAAATAAAATACCACACTCATTCTCGTTAGATACCATTTTTACGAAACTCGTGAACTTTCTATGGTATCTGACCTCGCTTTCGCTCGGTCAGATACCATAGAAAGTCCACTCGTTTCGTAAAAATGGTATCTAACGAGAATGAGTGTAGTATTCTCTATATAGCCACTGGTGGCGCAACGATCGAGCCCAGTAATTCCAGCCAAGTTCGGCAAGGGTGGAAACTGGACTCTTAAAGTCAGTTAACTCTCTTGCCTCGGGAAGATGCCCCCGGGGACCTATACCCCAACACTCTTGTATATAATCGGTTTGTTTTAATCAGTTCATTAAGCCACTATGAACGCGAGAGTGAGTTGGCGTTTTCGAGTCATGTTTTCAAGACTTGCCTCCAACTATGAACACCTACCCCTTTAGGAATACTGTAATTCATAAGTACAATGTCGTTCTGCATGATCCTGCTGATGCCGCAAACAGTCGGGTACAACCTGGAATACAAGGTGTCAAGAATCATACATACATACATGTTTACCTTCTGAAGGACGGCGTGCAGAATGTATTCTTGTCGAGACACCTGGCATGTCCAGGGAACAGTTACTTTCTCTGGTAAGACCGGAGCTAAATTACGTAACATGAAATTGTAGGTCCCTAATGGATATAAAGGAGATGAACCTCATTTGATTTATATACTATCCTAAAGGCCCTCTGTCACTTCAGTAAATGTAAACTTCAAAATAAATCCTTTCCACTGATTTCATTAAGAAGAAGACTTGTTATGTAGAGAAAATAGTAATGACGTTCATTGTCATGGAAAAAGATGGTTAGGCTGATACAGAGGTGAAACCTAACATGGAACTCATAGTTTGATACGTCTTAGCAAGAGAGAGAGAGAGAGAGAGAGAGAGAGAGAGAGGGAGAGAGAGAGAGATAGATAGATAGATAGATAGATAGAGAGAGAGATGCGCGGATAGGGTACTATTGATAATGTCTAATGTCTACATTACTACACTAAGCAGGAGCCGGTACAAGTTGAGTCTTGCGTCTTACAAACATTTGCTGGACGAGGTCTGGTCCAAAGGTGACTTCATTATAGTTAGAAATATCACGTCACAGTTGTACATCTCCTTTTAGAATGTATAGAAGACTGCTATGACGTCATTGGCAGGTACCTGAGCGTCTCCTTGATGACCGCCTTGATGTAATGCATTTCCTTCAGGTGATCTGCAGTTGGCTGCTCGCCAGGGGGGACAACTCGTGTGATTTCTTCATAGATGGCGTCCTGTGCACGTGGGCAACGTGATATCTCGCTTAGTATCATCAGTGTAGTGTATGAAGTCTGAACAGTGAGAGAAGGAGTTGGTTTAAACGCGCATCTCGATGTGTTAATTTTATCTGCGTGGAAAACTCCAAGTGACGTCGAATCTTAACTTCATTGGTGAAACCCAAGAACATGGGTACGTGATTAGAACCCACGATCAGCAGATCATGGTACAACTAAGGGATGCAACTCTGCACATCGAGTTGCAGAGTATTAATTCAATGACTTGACACTGTGTGCTTTAATTCATCCCTCATAAAATCGATCTTATTATACAAGCAGCATTCGGTATGCACATGAATACAATCTGGAGAAATGCTAATACTTACATACTTCCATAACATTAGCCATTTTAAAACATTTATCGTGTGACAATGGTCTGCTGCAACACATTTGTTTATCTTTACATAGTATTACCATGCTGAAACCGAAATTCATAATCAGATTACATGTTTTATATAATAACTATTTGACTACACTGTATCACGGGATATGACTCCGTATGGCTGGTGATCACCTAGAGAAGCATACAGTGTTGTTGTACCAACTATACAACAGGTATCGCTGTCATCTTGGACATTTGAGGTCAAATGAGGTCAAGGTTCGCAATATGTAAGAAAGAAAGGACTCTTGGTCATTGTTAATCGTACAATAAATCACTTCAGTCTTTATTGTACGACAAAAAATTACCACGAGTCGTTTATTTCTTATATGAGATATCAACACTTTGCACAGCCTCTTTAAGTATGTTATCCTAAGTATATTGAAACTCGAAGTCATGGAACCTGCCGAAAATACGTCGAGTTATAAGTCATTCGAGACAAACAGTGTGGCAACATGGATTCTCTCGGAACTGTAACGTTAGCTCGTCTTTATCGAAACTTCGAGATAGGTAATGATTTGCTAGGAACCAAGGACTTACCGTATCCACGGCAGCAGCCATCAGCTCCCACACGTTGACGTACAGGTCCTTGAGGTCCATGTTCTCCCTCAGGAAGTGGGTGATGAAACCAACGTCTCCTTCACCCGTCTCAGCCTTGTGCTTAATCCTCTCAATTGTCTCATCGATTACAGCTTTGGCTGAAATAAAGGTGACAAACCCTTTCCATAATCATAAGAGGTGAGGTGAGGTGAGATTGGGTTTAACGTCGCGTCCAAGATTATTGCACTTATATAGCGACGTGCATGCACGCGTGTGTGTGTGGCTGCTTGTACTAGTCCGGACTGATGCCGATTTATAGTGCTAGCCCACTGAGATACCATGCCGCAGTTTAACATGAATACCCCACTCAGACACAGTATACTGACTCCGAGCCGACCAGTCCTTTTTTAGCCCCTTAATGCCGAGCGCCAGACAGGGTAACAACAAGTACCATCTTTTAACGTCTTTTGGTATGACGCGGCCGGGGATCGAACCCCGGACCTTCCGCTCTCCGGGCGGACGCTCTACGTCTAGACCACGGCGCCGGTCTCATAATCATAAGAAATCTCAGCTAAAAGCAGAGTCAGTTGTTCCATGCCGGATTACTATCAAGTAGTGATGACACCATGTGTTCGCAGAAAGGTAAGGTGTCCTACTCCGCACGGAACCTCTGTATCTCCAGGGCTCGCATTTCGATGAACCTACACGTACCCCTGGATCCGTTCCCGTGATTCTGGCGATCCTACATTACCTGCCCTTGAGATCCGTAGTAGAATAGGTCTTCAGCAACCCATGCTTGCCGGAAAAGACGACTATGCTTGTCGTAAGAGGCGACTAACGGGATCGATTGGTCAGGCTCTCTGACTTGGTTGATGCATGTCATCGTTTCCCAATCACTGGATTGTCTGGTCCAAACTTGATTATTTACAGACCGACGTCATATAGCTGGAATATTGCTGAATGCGGCGTTAAACAACAAACAAACCAAAGGAATATTAATCACAGAGGAGGTCCTGCCGGTGCCACCCTACACAAACAGATACGACAGTCAAGTGTTCACCTTAACAATCACGTGTACAAGTCCAAATTGAGAACTGATGGCGTAAAATGTGCAAATTTAGATTTATGCATTTCTGTCAGTCATGGTCCAGTTATACACTAAAGTCCAGTCACTCTAACGGGCAATGAGACCGCAAGTAGGGATATATGCCACTTTTAGTCACGTTCAAGCAATATCTTAGCAAGGGCTTGTACTCAACACTTTAACCAGTGTAAAACAAGAGTACTAACCCGCACAGTATGATGAATACAAGACCGTGAGTCAGACTCACTTTTCTTGATTGTTCTTTAAGGCCGCATCCAGATATGTTCCAGCTATATAAAGGCGGTCTGTAAATAACCAGACAAGCCAGTGATTGATATCATGAGCATCGATCCATGCAATTGGGATACGATGCCATGCATCAACCAATTCACCCGATCCCGTTAGTTGCCTCTTACGGCAAGCATAGTCGCCTTTTACGGCAAGGATGGGTAACTGAAGCAGACTAACTTACCAAAACAGTATGAAGTATGCAAGATGGTGAGTCGAACTCACCCACACGGTATGAGGTAGGCAAGATGGTGAGTCGAACTCACCCACACGGTATGAGGTATCCCAGGCTGTCATGTGTTGCTTGTAAAGCTTCGGCATCATCACTTTAGAAACACTAGGAGGAAGAAACGCGAGTTGCCTGCTTGTCTCAAAGATTTCGTGAGCACTATTGATGAAATCCTGTGCATCCTTGCTCTTCTCATCTAACAGACACCCCAGTTTCTTCTCGTACACAATTCTGCTGATGGCTGTGGAAAGAATATTAATCTTCAGTAACAACAATACAGTTATCGCACTGCCGATTCGAATAAAAAGAGACAGATATTCCAATGTTGAGATGTGCACAGTCACATAAATAGAGGTTAGCACGCGTGTGCTTTTATTTTGGGTAAATATACTGAATTAACAAAAGAGCGAAGCCCCAGAGGGCCAAGCACGGGAAGCTCAAAAGGCTAATCTTAGCCAAAACCCTCTTGGAGGACGAGCACTGCACGCACGGGGCTTTTTTTAACCAGAACCTCATAGGTAATCAGAACCTCTATAGAGACACAAGCTTGGATACAGAATACCTATACGTAACCAGAATATCTATAGAAAGACAAGCTTGGATACAGAATACCTATACGTAACCAGAACCTCCATAGAGACACAAGCTTGGATACAGAATACCTATACGTAACCAGAACATCTATAGAAAGATAAGCTTGGATACAGAATGCCTATAGTAACCAGAACATCTATAGAGAGACAAGCTTGGATACAGAATACCTATACGTAACCAGAACATCTATAGAAAGACAAGCTTGGATACAGAATACCTATACGTAACCAGAACATCCATAGAAAGACAAGCTTGGATACAGAATACCGATACGTAACCAGAACATCTATAGAGAGACAAGCTTGGATACAGAATACCTATACGTAACCAGAACATCTATAGAGAGACAAGCTTGGATACAGAATACCTATACGTAACCAGAACATCTATAGAAAGACAAGCTTGGATACAGAATACCTATACGTAACCAGAACATCTATAGAAAGACAAGCTTGGATACAAAATACCTATACGTAACCAGAACATCTATAGAAAGACAAGCTTGGATACAGAATACCGATACGTAACCAGAACATCTATAGAAAGACAAGCTTGGATACAGAATACCTATACGTAACCAGAACATCTATAGAAAGACAAGCTTGGATACAGAATGCCTATACGTAACCAGAACATCTATAGAAAGACAAGCTTGGACACAGAGTACCTATACATAACCAGAACATCTATAGAAAGACAAGCTTGGATACAGAATACCTATACGTAACCAGAACATCTATAGAAAGACAAGCTTGGATACAAAATACCTATACGTAACCAGAACATCTATAGAAAGACAAGCTTGGATACAGAATACCGATACGTAACCAGAACATCTATAGAAAGACAAGCTTGGATACAGAATACCTATACGTAACCAGAACATCTATAGAAAGACAAGCTTGGATACAGAATACCTATACGTAACCAGAACATCTATAGAAAAACACGCGTGGATACAGAATACCTATACGTAACCAGAACATCTATAGAAAGACAAGCTTGGATACAGAGTACCTATACGTAACCAGAACATCTATAGAAAGACAAGCTTGGATACAGAATACCTATACGTAACCAGAACATCTATAGAAAGACAAGCTTGGATACAGAATACCTATACGTAACCAGAACATCTATAGAAAGACAAGCTTGGATACAGAGTACCTATACGTAACCAGAACATCTATAGAAAGACAAGCTCGGATACAGAATACATATACGTAACCAGAACATCTATAGAAAAACACGCGTGGATACAGAATACCTATACGTAACCAGAACATCTATAGAAAGACAAGCTTGGATACAGAATACCGATACGTAACCAGAACATCTATAGAAAGACAAGCTTGGATACAGAATACCTATACGTAACCAGAACATCTATAGAAAGACAAGCTTGGATACAGAATACCGATACGTAACCAGAACATCTATAGAAAGACAAGCTTGGATACAGAATACCTATACGTAACCAGAACATCTATAGAAAGACAAGCTTGGATACAGAATACCTATACGTAACCAGAATATCTATAGAAAGACAAGCTTGGATACCGAATACCAGAAAACATTCAGCTAAGTCACATATTTGGTCAATTATTATGACAACCTTTTGGGACTGGAAAATAAATTCTGACCCAGAATCTTAACGGGCTTTTCATACACAAGATTAATTGGGTCTACACAATTCATATTCTTACATTCCAGGGACCAGTTGAACAGCTCCTCGTCAGGGTTTGGAATCTGTCTGTCGGAGGGCAGAATCCTGTTCAGTCTGTTCAGGAATTCAGTGACAATCATGTTTAAATCCCCAGCATAAGATTCCACAGTTTTGGTCTTCAGCATGTGTCTGTCCACCACTCGCCTCAGAGCATGCCAGGCCTCGCCCTCGCTGAATAGAGAGATGTATATGTAACAAGTGCTGACCCTACAGTATACGTGTAGTTGCAGGAACATAGTATGAATCACTAATATGTACGCATGACAACTTTGACTTTAAGGAGCTTAGCTGTCATTGTCGCTGCAATATGCTGTGCAGAGTTGCGTCCCTTATTCTTGTCAGAATCCTGTGATCGTGGGTTCCAATCCAAGATTCGCCCTGAACATGTTTCTGGATGTTACATCACCATGTCCGTGCTCGTGTTTAGCGTCTAGGGTTTCACTAAAGTCGTAACCTTCTCAGGCCTGCACTGCACATCGTTGAGCTTTGCCAAAGCATCAAGCTGACACGTCTTGATATAACTGAAATTCTGTTCCAATCGGCGTTAAAACCAACTCAATTATTAACTCTAAATTTCCAAAACAACAAATTTCAATTTTGAATGAAACTGAATGGTGGGACAAGATTACGCCGAGTGGATAAAGCGTTCGCTCGTCACACCGAAGGCCCGAGTTCGATTCCCATCATGGGTACAATGCGAGAAGCCTATTTTTGGTGTCCCCCGCCGTGATATTGCTGGAATATTGCTAATAGCGGCGTAAAGCCAAGTTCACTCATTCACTTAACCTAAAGACAGATCCGCACATACAAAAGTCAAAAAATGTATATACTTCAACAAAAGTCCCTTTCTTAGACCCGAATTGTTCCTGTACTCGTGCCAAATGTCGACCTGCATACGGGATGGATATTTCCCATCCTGCCTCAGTAGCGATTCCACGGCGTCCACATCCGTCAAGAACACAGCATCTAGGATCCCTAGTTTCTCGCGAAAGATTGGTCCATACGTCTCATGACGTTCTTGGATGGATTCATGAAGTCGTGATGCATTTCTCATAGAGTGGAACAGCGTACCGATTATGGGCAAACCTCTTGGTCCCGGAAGAGCTGAGAAAGGTTTCACGCCGCCATCTTTAGGCTGAATAGACGCTGCAGTGGCCTTGTAACGCCTCAACGCCAGCAGGGCTGTCCGAAACACTCCGCCTCGTGCTCTAGCTGTCCAAGCACACATTGACATCCTGGCCTGTGGGAAGGAAAATGTTCCCCCGTTTTTCTTTGTCGGTTCACTTTCAACAGGTTAGCTAAACGAATCAACTAGCTGTGTCACACATACTATGACCCAGTTTCGCAATACCTATGTACACTGTTCGGCCATTATCACAACAGAAGGTCACGTGGTTAACAAGCGCGTCGTGAGGTTATCAGAAACTATTTGTGGCAGTGTGGCAGTGAGTACTGTGTCCATCAAGAACTGTGTCCGAGAAAGAGCGGACGTATGGTTGCCTGCTTGGGTAAACCATTCAAGGTGAGTGCCGATTATAAATAGGCTAAGTCCGCCTGTGAGTATATAACCCTTGGAGGAGTTCCCCTGTATATATTGGATGATGTTCGCATGAGGGCTTTGATTTACGGAGATTTGTTTGATAAGAAAGAATCTGTAATTAATCGTTAGATTAACAAATTATGAAACGATTTTGACTAAAATTGTTTACATTAAACGAGTATGTATTGAGTGTGAGGTGACTTGGCTAGGACAGGCCTAGATATTTACACGGGGAACTGGCTGAGTCACGATGTCCTTGACAGCTTATCTCTGTCCACAGGTGTCGCGTCAAAGGGGAAGGGATTTGTAATACCAAGACTGTATCTGCACCTAAAGACTGCTGTGACTGTGTAAATGGACAAAATAATTTGAGGAGATCAATATACTTTATATGGTTTCAAATAAGAAAAATCTCTAATTCTTTTGAGAACCATGAAGAGAAACATGAATTAAAATAAGCACCACTTTCTGTATATTCCAGATAAAAAATGAGATTTAAATATTCGTATGCTGTATTATATTTTTTAAGAACTGAAATGTTTTGTTACAAAGTATTTCATATTGAGTGGGAGTGAGTGAGTGAGTGAGTGAGTGAGTGAGTAGGGTTTTACGCCGCTTTTAGCAATATTCCAGCAATATCACGGCGGGGACACCAGAAATGGGCTTCACACATTGTACCCATGTCGGGAATCAAACCCGGGTCTTCGGCGTGACGAGCGAACGCTTTAACCACTAGGCTACCCGACCGCCCTATTTCATATTGAAATAGAGACACCAGTATCTTTTACATGTGTTGTAATTGTTTCGTGGCTACTATGACAACACACAGTATTGTAACCTACTCTCTGTCTTGTCCTAACCCTTCAGCAGGTATCTGAGGTATCTTAGGTACTTATGAAAGTGAGGTCAAGGTCATATGTAGATATTTCCCAAACATACATGGTATTTCAGGATATATGAAAAAAGAAATGTGCGTGTATGTATCTCTGTGTGTATATGTGTTCTCTGTGTGTGCACGTGTGTGCTTACCCTTTTCCCATGTGTATATACATGACGGGTTAGTGAGTGAACCTCACTCAGCAATTTTACAGCTAAATGACAGCGGTCTGAAAATAATCGAGTCTGGACAAGACAATCCTGTGATTGACATCATGAGCATCGATCCACGCAATTGGGATACGGTGACACGCATCAACCAAGTCAGCGAGCCTGACCACCCGATCCCGTTAGTCGCCTCTTACGACAAGCATGTAACTGAACTGAAGTTTGATACCAACTGTCAACCGCCCCATTGTGATACGGCTGATTGGTTCAGGCATTATATTTCTTAAGATAATAAATATCATAAATCTTTATGGTGGTCATCTACGGCGCCGCAACTCGTTGTGCAGAGTTGCGTCCCTTAAGCACACCAGAAATCTATGATCATGGGTTCGAATGCTGGTTCGGCCCGATCATGTTCGACGTTTGTCAGCACCATAACCATGCCTGTGGGTTTCACCAAAGTGGCAGACATCTGAGACCTGCATCACTTCGGGCTTTCCTCCCACATTAAGCTGACGCGCCGTGATACAACTGAAATACTGTTCAAAGCGGCGTTAAACCCAACTCACCCTCCCACCCAACTCACCCAACTCACCCAACTCACTCACTCACGTGTGGGTGAGAGTTGTAATTTATATTAGACCTGGCAGTAGATTCTTTTCTGAAGTAAAACACCAATGTACAATGAGGTCCGAATCCGAACGGCAGCCAGGCGAATGGGTGGATCCTGCTCTTGTCTTCCTCTCTGAGCCAGCGTTCTCGTCGGAGCTCGTCCGGGTGGTCGTAGTATTGAGGGTGACGTCCCACCACGTAGAGATGCACACCTATGGGCACCTGTATTGAGAGAGTGGTAGTGGTATTGTGTAAAGGTATGGGCGTTACAAGAGTGTTAGTGCTTCCATCGGATCAAGGTTCACGCGGAACTGAATATTGCTTGGATGAAATAATGAAACTGACGGTCTTATATTACCCTATGGAGGAAGACAAAATTGTCGTGTTATTTTGACACATTAACTATTCACTTATCTATTTGTAATTTGATATTAAACAAATTTACATAAAAATATAAATGTTACATTTCTTGTTTGCGCAATTGACCTATGACCTTGATTTGAGTTACGTGGGCCAGAGGAAATTCTTTGATGACAAAAATAGGACCAAGGTCACCTAGATTGTTCCTCATTTATAATCTGTTTCTCCGTGATTAATTAAATCTTAACATCTGTTTGCTTGTTTAACGCCACACTCAGCAATATTCCAGCTAAATGACGGCAGGTTGTAAATAATCGAGTTTGAGGCATACAATCCAGTGATTGACATTATGAACATCAATCTACGCAATTGGGATACGATGACATGCATCAACCAAGTTAGAGAGCAAAGTCAGAGGGCCTGACGGGTTGTAGAAGACCAGCTCTAATCCCGGTCGTACAGGACATAGATGCAAAAATAGACTGATCACCCCTTTTGGTATATTGTAACAAAGAATGGTGGCATCCTGCTTGAAGTTTCCGAAAAACAACGACGCCAATAGGGTACATCCTGCAATATGACACCATGCAGAGGATATGTTGAAAGATGAAGAGGTCTTAACATGGAAACACATAAGGCTCAGTAGTCTAAGGAGTCAGAGCCCTTTGGCCTGCAGGGATCCGCTGAACTGTAGTTGTGACACGGCGAGTTAGTTTAATGTGAAAAATCCCTAGAAGTGAAGCATGAGGACGTTTACCACAATGGCGCCCACGACCATTTGAGGTGTCGTTATATTATTTATTCACCATTTTATGACCTCAATAATTCAGTTACTGATATCACCACTTTGATATTGAGTGATTTTGGATATCACTAAATCATTTTTAGATAGGAAATTTCAGAAACGTATTTACCGATATCTAACATTCCAACTTGTAATATCATTAATATACTTCTTTGTACATGCCACATTTAATAGGCTACCCGCTTAACTTCATGGATATATTTCACAGTGCTTGTGTGAGAATTATTACGAAGCTATTTACATAATATATTTCAAGACATTTTGCCATTTAAAAAGCTAAACATGACATTCTGCTGATATAACACTCCTAATCTGAACAATCAATGGATCGGTCAATGTAAAAAGTTGAATTATTGATATTACAAAATGAACTATTGATACAACCATATTACATTAATAAATATATAATGTATTATTGATGTCAAAAATTCCAGTTTGGTTCGGCAAGAGTGGAATTGTGAGTGAGTGAAATTGGTTTTACGCCGCTTTAAGCAATATTCCAGCAATATCACGGCGGGGGACACCAGAAATGGGCTTCACGCATTATACCCATGTCGGGATTCGAACCCGGGTCTTCGGCGTGACGAGCAAACGCTTTAACCACTTGGCTACCCGACCGCCCATTGCAAGAATGGAAACAACACTTCTAGTCAGTCAACTCCCTTGCCTCGGGACGGTGGAAGTTGATACACCATGGGTCGTATTCAGAGTGAATAGGTCATGGGACACAGCTCTACACGGTGACGTTAAGGCGCCTTAAATGGCTGGACCAATCGAGTCCCCACCGCTGTCATGCTGGTACAGAATTTATGAATACGAATATATAATGCCCTGGTGAAAATATTGACAAAACCAGCCCTCTCACCTTAGAGTTTCTTTAATAACCGCCTTCACGTAATGCATATCTTTCAGGTGTTCTGCAGTTGGCTGCTCGCCAGGGGGCACAACTCTGTTCACTTCCTCAAGAAGTCTCCTCTGAACCTGAGGATTCTTTGCAACTTCATACAGTGTCATCTGTGTGGTGTTAGAAGTCTGGAAAATGATTTTGTGGTATATTGGTTAAGGCACTTCAGAAACTGTAACATTTACGACTTGACAAGTTATTGACATGGCCAGCAATATGGCACAGTTCCATATATTACCTACATTGACATAGAACTCAATGGGAGTGTTATATGGCAGTGTAGTTTATTGTTAACCAATGACTGTAACTTTATTATATTGTTTCTGTTGAAATTCAGTAGAAGTTCATTGCATTTTATAGACAATGATTAGTTGTCAGGAATGTAGAAGTATTTCATGTAAGCAGTAATGAGGAAGTTATCATATTTAGATGGTTGAATTATCTGTAAAAGTCCGGAATAGCATGAATGGGTATCAAGAATTTCAGAAAAATGTGGAATAGTCTGTGGTATTGAAGTGACACAAGACTGGTAAAGCACTGTGTGGAAAGTGCTGGAAGCTATTTAGACTATGTAAGTGGAGCAGGCGCAAGCCTGTCTCATCTCACATTTCATCTGACATTACATCAAGACCAGCTTTCGTGAGAAGATCACTTATCACCCCGGATTCCCAGCCTAGGCCCATAATCGGGACGCTGTTCCACGCTTTGAGAAATGCATCACGGCTGCATGAATCCATCCAAGAACGTCATGAGACGTATG
The DNA here is from genome assembly GCF_023055435.1 of Haliotis rufescens. NCBI lineage: Eukaryota > Metazoa > Mollusca > Gastropoda > Lepetellida > Haliotidae > Haliotis > Haliotis rufescens. The sequence goes on along the minus strand of NW_025963779.1, from coordinate 70,221,482 downwards.
GACCAATCTTTCGCGAGAAACTAGGGATCCTAGATGCTGTGTTCCTGACGGATGTGGACGCCGTGGAATCGCTACTGAGGCAGGATGGGAAATATCCATCCCGCATACCGGTCGACATTTGGCACGAGCACAGGAACAATTCGGGTCTAAGAAAGGTTGTTGAAAGACTGTTGTTGAAGTTAATGAACCTATTGGACGTTTATATCCTATAAGGCTGGATATTGCCACCAGGACGTAGTCTTGTTGCCCCAGCATCTAGTTTCATTCTAAACTGAAATTTGTTGCCTTAGGTCTTAGACGTTTACCACATTGGTAAATCCCACGAGCACGGTATGTGATGTCAAACCCAGTAACTTAATGAGGGCGATTTGGGAACCCACAATTATAGGATTATGGCCATCATAACGTTCGCAACGTTGCACAGAGAATTCGGTCGACAAAGACAACTTAGCCCCCTAATTTCAGAGTGAAAGACACCCTATTTTCCTGCAACTACACGTGTACTATAGGGTCAGCACTTGTTACATATACATCTCTCTATTCAGCGAGGGCGAGGCCTGGCATGCTCTGAGGTGAGTGGTGGACAGACACATGCTGAAGACCAAAACTGTGGAGTCTTATGCTGGGGATTTAAACATGGTTGTCACTGAATTCCTGAACAGACTGGACAGGATTCTGCGCACCGACAGAGAGATTCCAAACCCTGATGATGAGCTGTTCAACTGGTCCCTGGAATGTAAGCATGCGAATTGTGTACACCCAATTAACCTTGCGTATGAAAAGCCCGTTAAGATTCTGGGTCAGAACAAATTTCCCAATACCCAAAGATTGTCGTAATAATTGAACAAATGTGTGCCTTGGCTGAGTGTGTTAAATTGTTAAAATTGAAACCCACAACGTTGTGACTGCGTTTGTTATTTTTAACCATGAACCACCTCCCAAATGGAAATATGTTTACTCCTGCAGCCTGACACGTCAATTAGTCAAACTGTCCAAAAATGCTTATATCTCGCTACAAGGAAATTGGGTTAACGTTTCCCGCAAAGCGATAAGCTATAGGCCCTCTCGACGGACATACTAGCTTCACGGAAATGGACCAACGTTTCACCGCAGCGAAATGCTGTATTAGGAAATAGGTCGGTTAGAGACAGACTGGCGGCTGCAGGTGAGGACCGCATGCGCTCTAGGGCAGGTAAACCAGTCTAGGACAGGGCGTGACTCCCTGTTATGATTGTTGCCGAATAACGTATTTCGTCTGTACGCATATCATTATACATATGGGAGTTTCTTTCAAAAGTTAGGTTACTCTTTACAACAATTACTCAACCCCCTGGCGCCGTGTAATTAACAGCGGAATTACTCCCCTTTGCATGCCATCAGAACACGGGAGCTTGTGCATATATATTACAGAATTAATTCCTATACGAGAAGTAAACTGACCAACATATAAAACTATAGCACAGTTCCGATATGCCATGCGTGAAACTTGCCAACATATAGAACAGCATAGTTACGATACGTCAAGAAGTACACTGGCTAACATACACTCTTCAAAAAAGAAACGGACTGGTAGTATGTAGTTCATTGAACCTGACTACACAAAAAATCCGGTATATAAATTTGATATATGTTATTGGAAAATGTTGGTGGCCTGATATTCGACAAACGGTGCGTCAAAACACAGCCATTGTCGATTTGCACTGTCTTAAAAGGCATTGTTTTCACACTTGTTCAAAAATGTCATGGAGGAAAACAGTAAAGCAAAATGCACGTGGAAGTTATGGCATTCGTAACTCGTGGTAGTGGCTATAACACGTCAAGCATAAGCCAATAATTTGTCATTCAATTGTCAACATTTTTCAAGTTCGAAAATACCGAGACTCAACGCTGCCGATCGGAACATCGCCATAGGACGTATCCAAAGAGGGGAATCGCAGTCTCCTGTTGCACGCCACTTCAACGTCCACCACAGCACCATTTGCCGCCTTTGGGACAGATACACACAGTTCAATTCCACTGCAGACCGTCCGAGAACCGGCCGACCAATAGTTACCAAAGGATCGCTACATTCGACTGTTCCACCTACGTCATCGCAGTGTCACAGCTACGGAGACTGCAGGACGCATCCCTAGTTTGAAGAGGATATCGGACCAGACTGTCAGGAACCATCTTCGCGAGGCTGGAATCCGACCCAGAAGACCATTTATCGTTGCAACAGATCCATCGATTGCGACGCTTGCGCTGGTGCCATACCTTACAGCTTTGGAAATTGAGAAACTGGAAACGAGTGTGGTCGCGATTTCTTCTTCACCGGCGAGATGGAAGACAACGTGTTTATCATCGTCGAAATGAGTGTGTGTGTGTGTGTGTGTGTGGGGGGGGGGGGGGAGGGGGGCATATCCTACACCACGAGATCTGACTTGGTTGTGGTTCAGGGAAATTTGACAGCAAATCGCTACATGAATCAAATTCTTCAACCTCACCAATCATTGAGGGAGCGGTTTCAACAGGACAATGCTCTGCCGCACACAGCTCGTGTCACGGTAGACTGCCTTAATAATGCCAACATTAACGTCTTGTCCTGGCCGTCGAGATCTCTAGATATCAACCCAATCGAACACCTCTTGGATGAACTCGATCAAAGTGTACGTCAACGTTAGAACACGCCGCAGACACTCCCACATCTGGCCAACGCGTTACAAGCAGAATGGCGCAGAATTCCGCAGTACAGAATTCGTACACTTATCCAGTCAGTGCCGAGGAGATGCAGAGCCGAGATACTGATTTCAGCGCAACCTTGTGGCCTAATGTGACATGACAATGAACAGTTTTCAATGCCTTTGTACAACGAGAAGTTGTGACTATCGAGCCCCAAAATTTCCTATTTGTATTATATTAAATTAAATATATCGACTTTATTAGGTACAATAAATTTACTAAAAATCTAACTGTGCGTTTCTTTTTTTTTGAAGAGTGTATAGTCATCACCCCATTCAGGTCTTTCTGACGTGACCTGTGAGGGGATGTTCTCAGATATTCGTGTGTACTAAGATCTGATGTTAATGAAATTGGCCGAGCACAGTTCCGATTTGTCTGCCAACTCAAGTCTAGAATGATTTGACAGGTCTAGATTGCCTATGCTCTCGGTGAAATTAAGGATTGTACTGTGCTTCATTTGAATTTTATTTTGTAGATGTATATTTTTATAAAAGATAATCCTATTTCTAGGATTAAAAGTCAGTGTGAGTTTCGAAATGTCATTTGGGAAACTGGTCTGGTCAACGTGTTGTCCAGACCGGTTCGGATATGTCATGGAGTAAACTTGTCAACATATTGGCCAGCATAGTTTGGATATGTCATGGTGTAAACTTGTCAACATATTGGCCAGCATCGTTCGCATATGTCATGGAGTAAACTTGTCAACATATTGGCCAGCATCGTTCGCATATGTCATGGAGTAAACCAGTCAAGATATTGGCCAGCATCGTTCGCATATGTCATGGAGTAAACTTGTCAACATATTGGCCAGCATCGTTCGCATATGTCATGGAGTAAACCAGACAAGATATTGGCCAGCATAGATCGGATATGTCATGGAGTAAACTTGTCAACATATGGGCCAGCATAGATCGGATATGTCATGGTGTAAACTTGTCAACATATTGGCCAGCATAGTTTGGATATGTCATGGTGTAAACTTGTCAACATGTTGGCCAGCATAGTTTGGATATGTCATGGAGTAAACTTGTCAACATATGGGCCAGCATAGTTCGGATATGTCATGGTGTAAACTTGTCAACATATTGGCCAGCATAGTTTGGATATGTCATGGAGTAAACATGTCAGCAGATGTTGCCCATAACAAACCAACGCAAATAATTAACCATCAGGAGACACATTTTAAGCTCATCTGACTGAACGTCAAGTGAGCTTAGATAGTCGCGCTGTCCGTCCTCTGTCCGTCGTTAACGTTTTGCATTTGCGGAATCACCCTGAAACTACAAGGCCGTCTTCTTTGAAGGCATTTCGAAGTTGGAGTACCAAATAGAGATAAGATATATGGATGAAATACTTCTTGCTTGTTACTTGCGTCATAAGGGTGTTAAAACCTTCACCGTCGCTCCTAACTTGTAATGAAGAAGTTGTTCATCTATATATCGTGTCCTTCCATACTTATAACGGCCGTCTGTAAATAATCGAGTCTGGACCAGACAATCTACAGAACATACAGACACTGGTATTGAAGCGACTCACATTTCCCTGTCGATTTACTAGCGTGACTGTGTGGTACAACACCTGAAGTCAATATCCGAATAATGTATTCTGATGGACAAAAATAAGCAAACACAAAAGCATGATGTTTGACATCCCATACTATGTACCGAAAAGATGAGTGAGTGAGTGAGTTTAATCTTCCGGAGACAAGGGACTTAACTGACTGTACAAGTTTCCACCCTTGCCGAACTAGGCTGGAATTTCGTGTCTATAGTAGCGCCACAAGTGGCTATAATGAGTTATGTCCCTTCTATGTCCCTGCTTTTGACCAGTTAGATTCCACCTCTCGTATCACTGACATTTGCTACAAACAAAATGGCGGTGCCCAGTCAAGACGATCTGATTGATAAATCAAGATCTTCATTGTAGTGCATCAAATCACTCGAGCACGCTGATTAATTATTTGTCAACGCCTATTTGACGGTAATCATGTTTTACAAATCCTGCAACCGACGGAAATCTGCACGGCAGTCGCCATGTTGTTTATGAACCGGATGTCTATTTCGTTGCGCAATTTTGATTGGACTATGCATAGACTCGTTAGTCCAACCAAAGTATATTCAGTTTACTCCCTTGCCTCGGGAAGATGGTGAGTTTATGTCGTTCTGACACCCCTCTGAAGCAATATCCCAGCCTCTACAAAGCGGAGCATTTGAAGAATGTATGGTCTTTACATAATGTACCCATTTGGGGATCGAACCCGGGTGGAATGCTGAGCAAACGCTTTTACCACTAGACTACCCAACCATCCTGCTACATAAAAAATTTGAAGATCCCGGTTAGAATAGATCTTTAGCAACCCATGCTTGCTGTAAACGGCGACTATGCTTGTCGTCAGAGGCGACTAACGGGATCGGGTGGTCAGGCTGGCTGACTTGGTTGATGCATGTCATCGTATCCCAATTGCGTGGAACGATGCTCAATCACTGGATTGTCTCGTCCAGACTCGATTATTTACAGACCGCCGTCATACAGCTTGAATATTGCTGAGTGCGCGTTAATCAACAAATAAACAAGCAAACGAACAAAAAATGTGTATTAAACGACGCTGTAAACCTTTTCTGCAACATTCTTACGTGTACCTATATTTTTTGTATCAGTATATGTATCATTGCGTGTCCCATGTAACAACAAACAAAGAAAGGAAACTACACCCAGGTATATTTACGATAGTATTGCACTGCAGTCGGCTGGCTGCCACACTGCTGTCTACAGAACTACTTTGTCCCCGCACTGACAATCGGCTGGTGTCGTGGCACAAGACCTTCGCTTACTCAAGTCAGATTCTCCTTGCTAGACGTCTGTACAGAAGTACCGACATGTTGTCTCGAGATCACCTCGCGATGTTTGTGTCTTACCCAGCGGGGCCTCAATACCAACAGGTAGGTGGACTCTATTTGTACTGTACAATTGTACGCTGGGTCATCCATGTTGTGTCCGTACTCTGTCCCCTGGAAACAGAATATTAATTGTTCAGTATTGTATCATCTTGGGACAGGGTATACAAAGAGAACGTACATTTTGGCACGTTGATGCATATATACATACACATTTACATTGTTTGGTTGTTGTTTAACGCCGCACTCAGCAATATTCCAGCTATATTACGGCGGTCTGTAAATAATCGAGCCTGGACGAGACAATCCAGTGATTGAGCATCGTTCCACGTCATTGGGATACGATGACATTCATCAGCCAAGTCAGCGAGCCTGACCACCCGATCCCGTTAGTCGCCTCTTGTGACCAGAACATCACATATGCAACGTTGTTTTGTTTTTACCTACAGCCTTTTGGAAACACACATGATTTACTTAATTGCCATAAAGTGCAGGTTTATTAAAAACACATTTTTCAGTATAATATTTAACCAAAATACATTATTTTATCAAAATATCCAAACAAGTTCTAAATACTAGATCTATTGACTTCAACATGAACCCCCCATACACTATTTTGTATTACTGAGATAATAAGTTTTCAGTATTCTCATGATCCTCGTCTGAGTGTCTGATTTGACTCACACACATACCGAAGTTAAGAATTCTCAATTTCAAGAACTCTTGTGTCCACCTCTGTACCACATGGTTTTGGTTTGGTTTGTTTGTTGCATTCAGCACAATATTACAGCTAAACGACGGCTGTCTGTAATAATCGAGTCTGGACCAGACAATCCAGTGATTGACATCATGATCATCGATCTACGCATTTGGGATACGGTGACATGCATCAACCAAGTCAGTGAGGCTGACCATTCGGTCCCGTTAGTCACCTATTAGGACAAGCATGGGTTGTTGAAGACCAATTCTAACCCGGGTTTTCAAGGGGTACAATTACATTGAACATATAAAATATGGATGTTAAGTACATACTCGTTTTTGAAACAAACCTTAACAGAGACCAGGGAAACTGTACCAACAGTGACACACATTGTACATCGTATTTGTTGTTCACTAACACGCTCCGAACTCATTGTATGTTGAAGGGTTTGTTTGTTGTTAAACGCCGCACTCAGCAATATTCCAGCTACTACGGCTGTTGAAGGGAAACAGGTAATTGTAATTGGTCTTCAGTACGCATGTGACATACCCCAACTGTGTAGATAGATGCTTACAATGTCAATCACTGGATTGTCTTGTCCAGACTCGATTATTACAGATAATAGCTGGAAAATTGCGGGAGCGACGTTAAGCAATACACATGTGACGTAGTTTGTTGTGAACTGAATGTTTAGAGTGAGTGAGGTAATGTTGTTTTACCCCTCAGTTGGCAACACCATAAGTAGTCACTTGTCGAGTCTAGGCCAGTGGTTGATAGCATGAGCACTGAATCCCGCCGTCGGGACACACTCAGTCAGGTCACACATTGTAACCGCCATGTCATCAGTGTAGTCTGTACTTCCAGATGGGGTCCTGATGGTTTAATCCGCTCTGTGATCCCCTGAGATTCAGAGGTACCAAATTATTGGTAATACGTACTGACATAGGTAAACTGGCAAATATGGTTTATCAAAATAATGTGATCCCAGAAATGTCACAGCCGTAACTACATAGAAAGTATCCTTATTCGGGGCTAGTGAACCTATCAACGTCGCCAGAAACCACTGAAAAACGCTTGCCATTTGCACGACTAGACCCGTAATTAAACACGTCTGAGACTGACAGATCACCTGCTTTCTGACAGTCGCAAGTGTCTACGGAATATTCAAAAACACATCCAGTGTTTTCACTGTCTATGGCAGCACTATCGTGAGGTTTTTTTGACTTGACGGGAAATCCTTCCAAGATCTACTTGGCAGTGTATATATGCACGTGCGTGTATCTCGAGCAGACGACAGTGACCGACACGATTAGTTTAGTCACTTCCTACTGCACCACGGGGCGGTCGGGTAGCCTAGTGGTTAACGCGTTCGCTCGTCACGCCGAAGACCCGGGTTCGATTCCCGTCATGGGTACAATGTGTGAAGCCCATTTCTGGTGTCCCCCGCCGTGATATTGCTGGAATATTGCTAAAAGCGGCGTAAAACAATACTCACTCACTCACTCCTACTGCACCACACTGTTTGGATCGGGGCACGGCGGCCCAGTAGTATTAATAAACACCATATTTGATTGTGCATCCGTCAGCTGCGCCGGAATCTGGGTTCAAATCCCTTTGTATAAATCCGGGACTGGCGTCACACCAAATTTGCCATATTCGTGGGTTCGACTTATGCGCAATTTTTGTTACTCTCCATCATCAAACTGACACGCCGTGATTATATTTAAACATTGCGTGTTCAAAGCGCTATTAAACCATTTCACTAGAAACACAATCATCAAGGTTCTTGATAACGGTTATATGACAAATAGAAAGAAGATGGAACCTCTAAAAGCTATAGAATGCTGATACATGTTCATTAAATAATCTTTCAGCCCGGATGTTGATCTTTACACTGGGCTTTTAGGCCAAGTCGGTCAATGGAAAGGTCATATATGTTAGGGATGTGGAACAGGCGAAAGGCCGAGTCCGTCGATTCCATGAGGTGTGAGTGAGTGAGTGAGTGAGTGAGTGAGTGAGTGAGTGAGATTAAAGCCGCTTTGAAGGGAGGGTTTGATGGTGGGATTTATTGTCATGATGAAAATTCATGTGACGGACACAGTTTTTGAACGACTTGAATGCCACTTGGACTGTGAAATGACCCGAGCCTGGTCCCTCTCAGTTGTTTTCGCTCGAGGAATACCCCAAGTGACGTAAGCTACGTTCGGGGTCTGGCGCCAACATCATAAACCAGGGACCACATGTGACTCTGGGTGTCTGCGCCAGAATCCGCCGTACACACCAAGGGCGGATCCAGCATTTTTAAAATGGAGGGGTAAAAAATCTGAAAATCCTCTCTATGATAATTAAACTGCCTATAACATATCCCTCCCCCCCCCCCCCCCCTAAAAACTAAAAAAAAATTCCAACAAATGCACGTTAGAATGACTCGGAATTTCACACATGGAATACATTTTTTCGACTGAAGGTGAATCGCTTTTCATATGTCGGTGCACGTGCACTCGGTCTTCCTGGATGTCTCGTGTAATCTACACCATGTTCCTGGGCTCTACATTCTTCAAACGTACCTCCACACAAACACACTTTGAAGTAATCATTTGGTAACAACCATTTGTCCAGAACACGGAAAGCAATACACGAATCACGCACCCCCTTCGGGGACCCGGCGTTGTAACATACTCTAACATCCATCAGCGTCAACGCGGGTCGTCAACCCCATACAGTAGAGTCGGAATGCTCCAGAATTCCTGGCACTGACTGCTACAGTTGGCAAACTCTGGCGTGTTTGTGGGAACTGTCGCCCATTGTAATACAAGCGGTAGAAGCATAAATGTGCTCACAATTACTGACGTGGAATTAGGACGGCGAGAGGGCTGGCTGGGTACGGGTAATAAAATGCAAACAAGGATTGTCATTGCACAGGATACTTGTACTTCACTCTGATGTATAAGACAATAGAGGCAAAACATAATGGGGTGTGGAAGCGGACTGTGGATTTGGCGCATTAAGCACATTCTAACATTTTAGTTCTTGTCCGCGCCCATGTGCGAAGTTGGGTTCAACGTCGCATTAAAGATTATTGCACTAATATACTGACGTGCATGCATTTGTGTGTGGTTGCTTGTGCTATAGTGCTAGCCAACGAGGATACATGCTACACATACCCTACTAAGCCACAGGACCAACTCTGAGCCGACCAGTCTTTGTTTTATACACTTTATCCCAAGTGCCGGGAGGAGGGTGGGTGGGTGGGTGAGGTGTTACTGTTTTGTTTTTTTCACATTTAATTTTTTTTGGAATCAGCAGGTCATGAACCAAGTTTTCAAAAAAAGCCTGGCCTTAAATTAATATTGTCGTTTCAGATGCTGTTGGGGGGCACAGAGAAGTATGAAGGTCAAGGACTCCTCACGCTGTTCACCTTCCTCATAATTGTTTTCAACGTGCTGTTGATACTCCTCATCACCATCTCCCCGGTCCTCAGGCAGTCTACCAAACACCTTCTCATCCTGAATGTTGCTGTTGGAGACCTCCTCATGGGGCTTCTGGTGTGTCCACTCCTTCTGGACGTCACCTTCAGGCATGACTGGATCTTCTCCTGCCATACCTTCAACACCTTGACGCTGTTCCGGACGTCCCTAGTCCCGTCAGTCACGTGTCTCGGCCTCTTCCTCATCAACGTCTTCTACATCCACAGAATCACGTCACACCACCATTACGCTCCTAACAAAGCCGAGGTCATCATGCCAATGGTTCTTGGTTTCGTTATCTGGCTACTGTCCATAATAACACTTGTGCCACTGCACTTTGGAGCCACTTCCCCCCGTAACTCATCTGTGCTTACATGTACCAGGGTTGTGAGGGATGAAACATCGGCCCACCTGTACGTGATTTTCAGTTACTTCCCACAGTTATTATGCATCTTAGCATCAACCATCATGATGGTGTATGTCCATCTTCCTGGATACCTGTCCCGAAATCTGCTGTTCTATGGTGAGCACATCCAGGTACCTCTTGACGCCATTTCGGCAATCTTCATCACTGTCGCCTTGTACACGCCATACTTCGTCCTGGAGTTTGCTACCATCTCCTACCCCTGTCCTACCCATCAGAAGTGTGTCCAGCTGCACATGATTAGCCAGCTGACAATGTGGCTTGTCCTTGCGAAGTCCTTCCTTGTCCCACTCTGTTGGCTGTGCTGTAGAGAGGTCCGTCGGGCACTCAAGTGCCTGTGTTGTGGTTGACTTGTATGTAGTCTTTAATAGGCGTTTAGAAGAAGGGAAAACATGACACTTTATTATGGATAACAACTTCTTTTATTCTTTGTAACAACGTTTCTGAGCTTCAACTTGCCACTTCATCCGGTGAATGAAAGATGAAGGGACAAGTTCAAGCTCTGAAACGTTGTTCCAAAGGTGAGGTGAAATTGGGTTTAAGGTGGCGTCCAAGATTATTGCACTAATATAGCGACGTGCATGCACGTGTGTGTGTGTCTGCTTGTACAAGTCCGAACTGATGCCGATTTATAGTGCTAGCTCACTGAGATACCATGCCGCAGTTTAACATGAATACCCCACTCAGACACGGTATACTGACTCCGAGCCGATCGGTCCTTGTTTTAGCCCCTTAATGCCGAGCGCCAGACAGGGTAACAACAAGTACCATCTTTTAACGTCTTTTGGTATGACGCGGTCGGGGATCGAACCCCGGATCTTCCGCTCTCCGGGCGGACGCTCTACCACTAGACCCCTGAGGCGGTCCAAAGAATATAGGAAGTTGTTATCCACAAAAAAAAGTGTCCTGTAGAGCTGTTTGTATACTACTCAAAAGAAGTTACAGAACGCCTGCTTATTTCATCTGACTAATGTTAATCTGTCATGGCATGGCATGGCATCAGGTGTTCTTAACTGCTTTGGCATGACGAGTAACTGTAGTCATGTGACATCTTTTGTGTAGTGTATATGTTACAGGAAAGTATTTAAACAGGGAATATGTGAAATATTTCAGGGATTATGTTCAATGCCTGATTCACTCAGGGAATATACATACATCATCACTGAAATTGTTAGGAATTATTCCTATTACCTGATACAGTAATATTTTACTACTCATTCTCTAAAATGAAATTTTATTATAATATTCTTTCTTTCTCCTTTAGGGCACATTTAATTGTAGTACGCATCTCATAATGTCTTCAAACATATTCCCTTGAATAATATTGTTCTTGTTTATTCTGCATTTCATCAGCTAGAATTCTTCCCCTGTTATTATAAGCATTTCTTTAAATAAACTACCTTAAAAAATGCTGATGCATCATAATTTAATTCACTCACTTACTCAATTCCTGTGCGTGACAAAAGGACAGAATCTTAAAAGACAAATGACAGGAATATGTGCTATCCCTGAGATTTACAGGCGATTTTGTATTCCCTGTAACATCTACTGATCCATCAGTAAAGGGCTGAGAGAGATATCCTTAAAAACAGAAGACAGCTGCCTGCATTCTCTGGAGTTATAAATCCAAGCCTTCAACATGTTCAACCGAGTATTTGTCACATTTTGTTCACTCATGGATTTTTCCAAACTTAGTAACTTGGTAACTTGGGGAAGAAATCCAATTTCTCCAATTGGTAAGTGAAATACAAGTCACCTCCACAAAGCCGTAACATTAGTTATCACTATACAGCATGAATTGGGACATTTTAATTCCAATAAGGTAAATTATACTGACATCTGCTGCACAGTTTGGGCAAAATACCGGCCTCGTCGGAGGTCTAGATAAATCCCTGGGTCATTTCAAATTTTTCACATGTTCCTTGAAGCTCTTTGTTTCCATGTTGACTGCGGCATGAAAACACCAGGATGGTCAGTGTTACAACCTTCCCTGCTCAGTTTAAACTAGTGAGAACAGTACTACACAACAATCAAGTCAAATATCCCTGTGCACTGTCACTTCAATCCTTACAAAGAATCAGTTATTTATGGTTTGGTTTCAGAAAGAAACTCTTCATTTCTAATCTGTTGTGTTTGTATGTGTGATATTTGTAGTTAGATATTTTTTTAATTAATGTATTTTGCCATGTAGATTGCTTTGTTGGTCATAAAAAGTCTGAGGTTGTGTCAAAGCTCTTCTTGTGTTACCATGGCAATACCTCAATTTATATTCTTGTACATTTTTATGTATTTATTGTACAGAATGCTTATATATATGCAAGTATAAAGAATCCCAAAATATTCCAACTTGTTACCATGGTTACCAAATTGGTGTTTTTTAACTGTGTGTGGTCTTGTTGTCACACTTTCTTTGTTGTTACTTGATCAAATAAAACAGAAACAAATTGTAGCATCTTGAAATATTTTTTACATATACGATGAGTTTGTATAAAAATATAAGATCTCAAACAAGAATGCACGCTGTAGAGCCTCACAAACAGGACCATCCAGTCAGGGGCCTGTTCCACAAATCAATCGTAGTGCTACGAGAGTTGTAAGTCTGTGATAACGTATGGGAGTTGTGATCACCTTAGCGCTTCTATCACTTTGTGGAATAGACCTGTGTCTTAAGAATGGCTTAAGACTCAGACCCTCAGGGTTACCATCAGGACCCTCATCCAGAGTATGCCAGGATAAGTTGTTCGGTTCTACAGGGGTCACGATCATTTTTATTAACACACTTTCCCATTCACAAGTCACCATGTTAACCAGACTGAAGGGGCCGTTGTCGGCACAGGTACGAGCCGTAATACACATACAAGCTGTACTCGTACTACAGATATGTACTACAGATATGTATCCTAGACAAAATCAGAATACAGAAAGGTACCCAGTACCCTAAACGGTGGACGAGTCCATATTTCTCAACCCAACAGCGAAACAAGTTCATGTTGTAGTTCTGGCTTGCCTGATAACGAGTGCATGCTGGATAATGCTGTGCATCGAGGAATATTTGATTAATCTAAGTACGTCAATGTGTTTATATATACCGTATATAGCAGCCTGGAATGCATCTCATACAAGTAAACAACAGTATGACATATTGACTTCAACATGAACCCCCCAAAGACTATTTTGTATTACTGAGATAATAAGTTATCAGTTTTCTCACGATCCTTGTCTGACTGTCTGATTTGACTCACACACATACCGAAGTTAAGAATTCTCAATTTCAAGAACTGTGTCCACCTCTGTACCACATGGTTTTGGTTTAGTTTGTTTGTTGTTTAACGCTGCATTCAGCAATATTCCAGCTATATGACGGCGATCTGTAAATCATCGAGTCTGGACCAGACATTCCAGTGATTGACATCATAAGCATCAATCCACGCAATTGGGATACAATGACATGCATCAACCAAGTCAGCAAGCCTGACTACCTGATCCCGTTAATCGTCACTACGACAAGCATAGTCGCCATTTACGGCAAGCATGGGTTGCTAAAGACCCATTCTACAATGACATACACAATCCACTTCATGGGTATAACAAACAGACTTGACAGCACTTGAACCCCGAAATAACAAATCGATCCCATTGTCATGAAGAGTCATCTTGATCTTCTGTCTTGGCGTCAACGTCCATGTACTTCTCCCTGACATCTTTGATCTTGTCGTATTCAAACTCCGCCCCCACAGCACAGGAGAGCAGAGACTGGATGTTCCTCTCCTCCGTGTCCCCGAACACGTAGCCATTAGCCTTGTCCACCGACTTCATCACACGCAGCACACTCTCCTTGTCCTGGTCACATAGAGACATACTTCAATACATACCACCCGACCTTTCAGAGGGACACTGATACTGAGATAGTTCATACTGCTACAATCTGTTGTTGTTTAATGCCGCACTCAGCAACATTTCAGTTATGTGACGGAGGACTGTAAATAAGCTACTCTGAATCAAACAAACCAGTGATCAGGGTACAATGACATGCAATCAACCATGTCACCAAGTCTCACCACACCATCCATTTTGTTCTCTTTTCCGACCAGTATAGGAAATAAACTATAACCCAGATCCCCACATGATTTTCATTCTGTTGCGAACCTCAGATGACAGCATCGCATGGAATTGTCCACTTTCCAGCAATTTGATTGGTTAGCAAGTGAAAAATATTTGTCTTCAATATAATGAACAGAACTCAGAAATTATCAATCACTCTTGTTGCACAATTTCTTGTGAGAAGTATACTATAATAATACATGATAAAAGAAGTGAAAACGGTTGATCTTTGTCAGTCTGAAAAAGATAAAAAAAAAAAAATTCTAACAGTGTTCCTATTCTGGTCGGTAGACCTCATCCAACATTAATGAATTCATCTACACCATGCTAACGATCCATCTTGTTTTGACTACATTTAAATGTAAGAATTTCTTGCATGAGGTTACATATTTTATAATATATTATATCATTTCAGGTGATATGATATCAAGAAGACAAACAATAATGGTCAATCTTCATGCATAAAAGTATGACAGACCTATCTAACATGGTTACAACCCAGTGGCACACGACAAGGCTAGCTCCCTCTTTACATTACCTACTCATTCCAATACATGGCCAAATGCATGCTTTCCTTTTGAAAGCTGATGCTTCAGTTTGTTTCTATCAGCACATCACACTATTTCTGGGCTATTTGTCAAAGTAGCAACATCTCCAATGTGAACTTGCAGCCATGTCAAGGTGGGCTACAGTACCTGTATGTTGAGCATCACGAAGGAGACCAGACTGTAGTCCTGGATCACACCAATCAGGGCCTCGTTCAACTTCTTGTACTTCTGGAAGACTGGATCATCCTGAATAGATAAAGGGCAGTTCACCCTCACAGTCATTATACCTAATTAACCATGTTTGTGAATATATATATCAATGGTTCATTCTAATTAATAAATCAAAACTTTGCAAGTTGATGACAGTGAGAGGGAATTCTATGGATGATGACTTCACATTGTTGATGGTTTTAGGGCTACTTCTTGCACCTTCAGAGAGCCTACTGAATGCTGTTTTATGCCACAGTCACCAACATTTCAGCTTCATCACAGAGGCTTGTAATTAATGGAACCACACAACAATGTGGTTGAGCAACTATGTATAGGGTATGATGGCACACAATCAACCAGGCCACACACTGCAACTACTGTCCATCATATTTTTGGCTCTTATAATCTTACAACATGCAGGGATGAGAATGTTGTTTTTCAAAAGTTTGTCTGTGGGACTATATGATTTATGTGTATATTGTAATTGCATGTATGACAAAAATGACACTTGACATAACAAACTCCGCGGAATTTCACAGATCCATGGCACATTCTCACCCCTTGACATGTATGACACTTAGGGGATATGTTTTGGAAACTGCGCCGGAATCCCAGCAGAGTTGAGCGGCAAGAAGCAGCCATGTAATCTACCACAGAAATGTAGTAATGCTGTTGTCATCCTTCAAGTATCATGTCTCATGTTCCCTTAATGCCAATCAAAGATTCAATTCTAGACCTCCTTCGATGAGCAAGAAATTTAATAACAACAATTTATTTGAGCAGACTGTGTACATCAACTCTGATTATTAAGTGATCTTTTTAATTGAAATAAATAAACAAATATCTTCATTTGCACAGAAATACTGTCATCATGTTTGATCACGTGAAAAATGACCCAATGAACACAGCTCAAAAACATCAACAATGTCTGCAAACTGAAATTATTGCCACCAGTGATTATCTCCCTTACCCCTCACCTGCAGATGTTCCAACAGAAAGTTGAGATCAAGCACCTCAGTGTAGAAATCAAGGTTGAATGCCAACTTCCCATACCTCTCTATCAAGTCTGCCTTTGACAACACATTGACATGAGGCAACTCCATCTGCAGCATGGTTGACAGCGATGTGAGCAACACCGACACAAACTTGCCTGCATCGTTGCAGTAGTGGGAGTCAACCAGATGCACAGCCACCAGGTTGTAGCCACACTTCTGTAGCTCTGCCAACACATTGCGGACAGAGTTGTGATGCGTGTACAGTTCAACCTGACCAGGGAAGTCAAACAATATGTAATTGACCTTGACCTTCTCAAGTTGTTCTTTCAACCAGTCTAAATTCTTTTCCAGATATTCCATGCAGTAAATCAGTCCTCCATTAGGTCCGAGTTTCAAGTTGTCCATGACATCACTCAGTGTAATCAGATCAGAGATGTCCACAGCACATTTGTAAGGCAGTGTGTCATTGGCTGGATCTAGATTCACCACGGCAACCTCTCTGCCTAGACCAGTTAGAAATTCGGACATGCCAGTACAGTATGTTGTTTTGCCCGACCCTGGAGGCCCAATGACAACTTGTCCCCAAGGCATGGTGACAGAGTGATGATCAGATGATTAGCTTAATCTTCCATTTATCCTTCAATTCCTGTAAATAGAAATAATACATGCTAACCTTAAATGACAAATTTGTTTTGTCTTAATATGTAAGTACATCATTGCACACTGTCAGACAATGCTTAAGCTCTTCTTAATACCCAAACTCAAATGATGCATTGTATATTTAAGGCTGTTCTGGGGCTGAGGAGCTGCACATGCACATGATGCTCACATTTATGACCTGTATGAAGCCCCCACGATAAACTGCTCAATATAAATCAATATTGCCTTAAACATATTTTCACAAGCTTATACATTTTCTTCTTTCCTTCATTGTTGAGTTGGAACACCTTTAGAATTCAGTACAACAACTTCTCAGGAGCATGATGAGAATTAACTCTGTCGTGAGTCACACATAATTTATGTTTTATTGTGGTTTCTGCTAATCAGTGATTTATTGTAACAGATGTTATATTTGGGATAACACTTTCTTAGTAAAGTACAGATTCTAGTACTTTTTTGGGTTGAGTCCCGTCCGGGATTCGAACCCACACTTGGCAGAGTGAGGCACCTAATCGCCAGCACACAAAGTCAGCGATCTAACCCACTCAGCCACCGAGGCTTCCACAAAAATGAAAATGGCATTGTGTATTCACAGTGATTTATTAATTGATTGATTAAGCATATGACAATGTTAAATATTGTAAATGATGAAATTACATTCCAATAACATGATAAATACTGGTTCCCAGTTTGTTTTACTCCTGATAATTACCCCTGTTTTACTCCTGCATGATCAGTACTGGAATCCTGGGACCATATATGTTTTGGCTGACTGCTCCTACAGGCTGTTCCTTTTTTTCTTATATTACCCACATACAGGTGGGGGAATGAAAGGAATTCTTTCCTGCTTTACTTTTCTTGGAACGTTATCTGGTTTTAACTGTTATCATAGCTAAAATGGACAAAATTATCATTAAACCACCCGCATGTTATCAGAAATCAGCACGCCACTGTAAATTGATAATATGCCCTCATATTGCTTGACGACGGGCCATTATCACAACTGTTTTTAGGTGACGTCATAGGGTAGGGAAAGGTGATGTCACGTTCAATAGTGACATCATCTGGTTTGTTCTATGACGTTTCCACCTTTTGTAAAAGTGGGTCTGTGACATTTGTGTTGATTGCAGTAAATGTTTCAAAACCGATATTGTAGTTTCTTTTTGTTTGATAACCAATTCCATCCATTTCAGCTATAATAACGGTAACGCTATTTTTCAGGGCATTATCATTTGCAGAAGCCCTCGGTCTTTTCAACGGCCCTCCTTTGTCGGGCAGTTAATGGAAGACCTCGGTCTTCTGCAAATGATAATGCCCTGAAAAATAGCGTCACAGTTATATCAAGACAATACTGAACATGCTGAACAAATGATATCATTTCATCGTTATTGAGTCAAGTCGCACTCCCTATTTGATTAGTGTGAGGAGGTAACTGGGGTAATTACTGCTGCTTTGCTCCTCCTCAACATGAAAATACGCACAGTAAACTCGAGTTATTCGTGACAGGCGAAAAATGACAAACATGCTTACGCAGCCTACCTTCGACTACAGCTGACACTGGCACAATCCCCAAACTTTCTAGGTTTCAAAATGATATCCAAAGAGATGTCAGCTGCACAAATAAAGACGGTTTGTTGCTCTTAGATTGTCATCATCTGTAATTTGTGAAGATTTATGCAATAAACGAAAAACGAATGTTGTTCTCTGTGGGCGCCGCCATGTTCTCTGGACACGCGATGTACATCTGTTATACAACATGAATATATGCCATTCCTCTAACATTAAGGGTAATTATTTGAATAATATATGTACTTGAAACCTAATAAAAGCTTTGTCGTTTTCATGATGCATGCAACTTGTTTTACATTGAATAAATATTGGTTACTTCATTATTATTAACCGTGTGCATCGTGTTGGTTGTTTTGATCACGTGCTGTTCAACATGGCGCTGATGTTCACCGCAACAGCGAGGTGAGGACACAAAAGGGGGCGTGTCTCCAAAATTGCAATAGATGTCCCATATATTGTGTTCAGTGGACCATTGCCGTAGTACGACAGAATGTATATTTGTGTCACAACCGCAGAAGCATAAGCTGAAACACTAAATTGTTAAATCATAACAGTGATCAGCTGTGTGAAAACGTCAGATGACAAGATGACAATTCAAATTACAGATCATATGTTTGCAGAACAATTCACTTTCATACAAATGCCTTTTCATTCATGTGCGATTGTAAGAAAACAGTTCTGGTTATGAAATTCAAAGAATAAAATGGATATGTCAGTTTGCTCTCCATAATATAACTATCCCGGTTCGCCCAGATTATGTTTATAGGTTTGTTCGCACCATACCCGTGCTCGTGGGTTTCACCGAAGTGGTAAACGTATGAGACCTGCATCACTTCGGGCTTTCCTCCCGCATTATGCTGACACACCGTGATATAACTGGAATAATGTTAAAAGAGGCGTTAAACCAAACTCACTCACTAATATAACTATCCTCAAGTATCAAAAATCTCCATTCTGTTTTCATAATATCCTATGTTCCATTCCACAAAACGATCTTGTCACTAAGATAATTGTAACTCTCATTCATTAACATTGACTTGACACAGACACAGCGTATCAATAGCTTTGGAGATTGGTGCCCTGGGCTCACTCGCTACCATAGCTATGTTTTCAGCCTGATTGCAGTGGTACAGCTATAACAAATGGCCATACAGTCAAATTGCTCTTATGAGCGAGAGAAATTCTGTGCTAAACATGTGATAAGGAGATGGTCACGTCACTTTCAAAACAAAGCTTTGGTGGTAAGTTTGTTGCAGGTTATTTATCATGATAGAATGAGGATACAATGTCCTATATAATCGAGGATATGTTATGCCATAGTTTGTTATCTATTTCACTCATTTTACTTGAGTTTTATATTATTGATGTTTTTATACTCTCTTTCAGCATCAAGAAAGCAGTAGGGATCATAAATGATTTGGCTTCTTCCAAATTTCCATTGCTCCTAAACCGCATCTTACAGAAGCTGCACTTGAAGGTTTGTGTGTGCTGAGGCTCTATATAAAACCTAAAGGAGACACCATTAATGTCATCCTTATTATCCATTTTCTTCTTCCGATTGGAATTCTTTGATACATCCCAGAACAGTTATGTGTGGTATTCCATACATACAAAAACAACAGTGATCTGGTCAACTTTTGGGATAGTTAAGTAAGTGAGTAGAGTAAAATTGCGAATCACATTATTGCACAAAGATGTTCTCTTGTGTATGTTTTCATCATACTTTCTAAATAATGACTGTGTTTTCTTTGTATCACTGTTGATTTTTTGTTGGATTATTTAGACACATATGTTAAGATGGTTAGAGGCGGCAGACATTGAACACTTGTATCTTAATGATTTCAGTCGTGTTGCTACATACATGTCTACTTGGCAGGTAAGAAGTATATATTAAACTTGATTACTATATGATTCATGTTATTTAAGCCTGACAACTGATTGACATTTTATGTGATTCCAGGATGAGAGAACATTTAGTGAAGAGGAAGAGGAAAAACTCCAGTCAACATTTGAGTTGTCTGCCCCTGATCTTGAACTTGTTTTAGAAACACTTGAATTCATTTTACAACAGGTAAGTTCAAACTTCTCCAAAATTATTTTTTCATATTAGTCAAGATATTAGTAATATAAGTGTAACCATATATTATTGGAATAAATAGCTATTTTGCTACATTGAAAGGAAAGTTTAGTTTGTACATGTGTATCTCATATATCTGTACAAATGTTATTTGTTATAATTTTAGACCCATCACAGCCCATACACCAATGGACTATTACTAAAAACATGTCACAATGCATGAGTGAATGTAATATTAACCAAAGTTTGCTGGCATGGATGATAATATTTATCATTGTTTATTTGCCTTTCATCTGTACCTTTCGACAATATCCCTTTAATTACCATGATGACACTGAAATAACAGTAATCATCCAAAATGAAGCTTTTCTGAATAACAGGGTTTGACTGTATATATGGTGTATTGGTAATTTTTCTAGGGAGTAATGTGATTGCATATGTGATTGGACCATGTTAATACATAGCCCTTGAGACAGTCAAACAAAGACATGTTCATCACAGTGTAATTGCTCATACATGTTCAGATGTATTATGCATCTTAGTATCACCAGTGATCATCTCCTGACCTAGGCAGTGTTTTGATCCACAATCATGACAATTGTTTGATACTTTTCCAACGAATGTCTTTTTCCAGTACCTCAGTCTTACATTGGTGTCTTCTCATTTGACAGGCAGCGTACCACACAGCAAAACCAGCTGTCCTCACTGGCCAGCTACGACAGCTGGAGATAGATGATGACAAGGTGAGATTTGATGAGGAGAAATATTTGCTTATAACACCTATATAAACTTTTATGGATTCCTCTGCAAGTAATGGATAACAAAAGGAGAGTTGTATTTTCCGATTTGGCAATTTTCCTGCTGTGATAGTGTAAGTTTGTTGAAAATATACACCAAATGATTGAGTTAAATAATATTGTGATTCTACCATGGACAATATGGAGCGCATCTCAGCCTGTCATTGTGATACCACCCCATACCATTATGGACCCACACCCAAAATGATCGTGATGTACGACGCTAACGTCCATAAAACGCTCATTAGGATGTCTCCCAACTCTTATTCTTTTGGTCATGTAAGTAAATTCGTCGGAAAACGTGACATAAGCCTAATGTCGATTATCCCAGTGCTGACGTTCCCTAAACCATTGACGCCTCTGATTCAAAATGATGTGAAGTAAGTTGTGGCATGACAAGCAAATGTCATCTGCGCAGACGGTTTCGCATAGTGTGGGCATGTACTCTTACTTCAGTTGCCTATTGCAATCGGTCCCTTATCTTAGTGGCAGTTTGAACCGAATTCTTAATACCATTGTTCTGACTAATCTGTCCTGGGCTTGAGTTGTAACTCTTGGGCGCCCAGAGCACCTTGTGATCATTGACGTTATGTGTTTGTTGGAATCGAGCCTGCAATCTGCTGATGACAGATTGAGAAACATGCAGCATTTGGGCAACAATATTCTGACATGTGCCTACCTGTGACATGCCAATGGCACATAAACGTTCAACACGTTGCAAACGTCACATGATCAATACTTTGAGCGTTTGGTTCCAAGAAAGCAATAAGCATCTGCTCGCAACCGAGTCTGAGTGACAGTGGTAACTCTGGCATACCACCCCTTGCACGTGCCGTCCGAGTTCACATGCTTTATGACTGTCACAATATTGTGTTTGGGAGCTTGATTTCTTTGGAAATGTTCTTGCCACATAAATTACTTACGTTCATTGCCAGACATTGGTGTATTTTCCTGAAGGTTCACCTCAAACTAAAATATCCCCTACTATTTTTGCATAGTATATGTTTACTCTTAGTATACAGATGACATTAAAAGCTTCCAAATGTATGAATGTTTAGTTTATTTCAAAACGTGTGTGTGTGTGCACCCCTGCCTCCCACTCTGGGTCACTTGATAATGGAGATGATTGAGATGGACAATGTCCCGGTGTGAGTGAGTGAGTTTGGGTTCATGCTGCCTTTGGCAATATTCCAGCAACAGCACGGTGGGGGACACCAGAAATTGGCTTTACACATTGTACCCAGCGAACAGTTGTGAGGAAGCGAACCTGGGCCATCGTCACGATGAGCAAACATTTCTGATCAAAGTGAGAATGATGTGCAGTATCCATTATCAAGAACCTTGAACAACATCATTGTTTGCAAATCCACATAATTTCTAGCCTTTTGATTGACCTGTGAAATGACAATGTAATGTTTGTTACAGGTTCAGGCCATTGTTGAGAAATGGACAAGTTGTGCCAAAGAGACAGTACAGAAGCTAAGGGAGAGAACTCTTGTGCCTAAGCAGGTGAGAAGCCACCAAAGTTTGTCCATTTGATATTCCAAAATAAGTCATTAATTGTTATAATTTGGTTTTGCTTTGGAAATAAGTGATTTATAAGTCTTAAATGTTGATTTGATCTGGTTTCAGCTTGAGGCTGTTAACTGGCGACTTAACTTGCAGATGGCACAGTCAAATAAAACTAAATTAAAGTCACCAAATGCTTTATTTGAACTTCAAGTTAGTGAAGAGTCAAGTGAGGTAAGTTGAGAAGAAGAGTTGTCTCCCTTTGACTGCCCCTTGATTTAGTTTCAGTTTAGGCCTTATATCCCCACTACAACAAAGACCTTTTTTGGTTTAGTTATTTTGCCACAATGTGGCCATTTTTCAATTTAAGTAGACTTTGTTTTCAGAGGCATAACTTCAAAACCCTCAATTTAGTTCAAAGAACCTGCAGCCACCTCCACCTTGGTCTGTGGAATGTTTTTGATTTGTTGTCCTTTTGTTTCAATAGTAACAATGTCAGATACCAAATATATCAGTGTATTTGGTAATATTCTCACCTACCTTTAAAACTATAAAATACTTCAAGAAATCCTCCCCTGTGGGAATTCCTTGATCCATTTCACAAGGCTGTTGTAAACCTATGACCTGTGACTTATGACGATAGCGTCATAGCTTCTTTCAACTACAGCACTATGATATAACTCATAAGAGCACAGGTGGCTTACTGGTTTAAGGTGCTGCAATTTGCAGTGATGAGTTGTTCCCCTTAGTTAAGCCAGGATCCACTGAACATCGGTTCAAATCCCAGATTTGAACAGATGAATATGCTTGGTTTGTTGGCATCATCATGTTCATGGGTTTCACCAAATGTGTGTCAAAGTGACATCTACAAACTGCATCATTTTGAGGTTTCCTCCCACCATAGACTGACATTCTATGATATTGTTCAAGGAAACATAAATGGAATAGAATAATAAGCCAAAATATGTAGATATGTTTTCATAATGTTGTATTGTATTTCTGGTGGTTTTTAAGTTACTTCTTCCAAAGACGTATATATGTCCGTGCTTCTTCAAATCTTTGTTACTCTCGTAATTCCAACACTTTTTATTTCAAGAATAACATTATGGATGGTTTCTTTTCAGGAAAAAGAAAAGATCCGAATAGAATTTTCCCATGATGAACTTTACAAATTCTACAGTCAGGTATGTTTGATGTGATAAGAATGAGATTTAACATTTTGTGTGAGGGGAAATGAAGAAGGGGTCATGGATTAAGTCATCCAGACATGGGTTAAGTAAGCGAGACCTTGGTTCAGTTATCCAGACGGGTTTAGTTATCCAGACATGGGTTCAGTTGTTCAGATATGGGTTAAAGGGGCACTGATCTAAAGCAATTCCCCGGGATTGGTTGTTGCATTTGTTACTTTTTTTTTTCCCCCGTGTATACCCGGATGATATAGCAGAATTCTAGACTAGTTCGCGACCTGTGCTGCGCAATATGTAAGCGCATTTGTCACTTTTTTGGATAGTATAAGGGCGTATGGTCATATTGATCAACAAAATGAAATACAGTTTTGGAAATAATAAGGAAATGTAGGTATCTTTGTGGGAAGAATCGGTAATGGTGATGAAGGCACTTGCTTGGCAATTGTGCGATTTTCCTTTACACTATTTTGACTTGCAACACAAAGTAAATATTTCACCTGAGCATTGCTTAATTTATTGTGTTTATGTTTTTACAGTCAAAATGTGCAAAATTTTCAAGTAGGAAATGGGGGCACGGGTGGCCCAGCTGTCTAAGGCGCCGCGATTCGTTGTGCAGAGTTGCGTCCCTTGGGCACACCAGAAACCTATGATTGTGGGTTCGAATCCCGGTTCGCCCCGATTATGTTTCGAGGTTTGTCAGCACCATACCCGTGCTCGTGGGTTTCACCGAAGTGGTAAACGTCTGAGACCTGCATCACTTCGGGCTTTCCTCCCACATTAAGCTGACACGCCGTGATATAACTGGAATACTGTTAAAAGCGGCGTAAAACCCAACTCACTCACTCACTCAAGTAGGAAATTTATTAAACTCCACAATATTCAGTTATTTTACAAATTGACTGAAAAATATGTCCATCTGTATCATTATGATAACAAATTCCAAAATTTTTATGTTTAATATCATCACCAAGTGACTGAAAATATTAGGAATGTGCATTTGTATATTGTTTGGCTTCTAATCATAGCATAAATAATCTACTGTGATGTTTTTTAGTCAAATCGCCCGATTATTCAGTCAATTTGTAAAATGGATGAATTATTTAGACATTTTATAAATTAGCTGAGTGAATCACATTTTACACATTGACTGTAACATATACATACTTACAAAGGAAAAGACTTGTGAAAATAACATCTATCGCACATCAAAGAACTTCCCAACCAAGATGTAGAGGAACAAGAATGATTCTGTTCAATGCTTCATCACATGAATGAAAACCAAATGCAGATATCATAATTACAATGTACAACCTACCAAAGTCATATGTATAATTTTAGGCAGCTTCCTTTTTCGAGGAATGTATCCGTGAATATCCACATAAAGGAACAATATCCAACACGTCTGCAGTTGTACAAAAAAACTTATTCGATGTCACATGTCTCTGTAACAATCAAATATTTTAATATATATATATCGGTTCAGGAAATTATAACCTGTGTTTGTTTCTCAACTGATCACTTAGATTGTTTCAGTTGTTTTACATAGGTGTCAAGTCTCAAAGGTCAGCTGAGATAGCCCACGTGACAACTATTTTCATAATGTCCACGGTTCTCAAAAAAATCCATTGAGTTGGATAACAGTGAGCAATTAATCAACATATTATCGGTTAACCCTTTGAACAAAGTATGTTGTTTTTACATCGGCACTTCACGCCATGATCATGATGATATGAGTGTATGCCCTTTGCTTTAGTGAACCTACACATGTAATCACTTACTTTTGACATATTAACTGTGAAAGATAACAGTGATTAAACAATCAACTTCTTTTCTGTTGATCCTTTGATGGCTAGGAATGATAAGTTGATTTACAAAAAAGTAAATCAACTGATCATTCATCTCTTGCTGGGCTGCCACGTGCATATTACATAACACACATTTCACCTCACTTCAAACCTGGATTTAGATTGAATAATTACCCCAGACACAAGAAATGCCGATTGGGAACCCTTATTACGTTATCTGAGTGGTGCACCCACTAATTATACCTGTAATAAATTATTAACTGAGCATCAAGTGAATACACAAGTGTAGGGTTATACCAGAAAACATGGATGACAACAAGGGAGTAGTAATCATATTATCCACGCAATCCGAAATCCGAAAATGCTTTCACTGCAGAGATACTTTTTTTTATTATTAAACTATATCCATCAGATGTATTTCCAAATAACGACATCAGATGAGCTTCTGCCATTCTTTTTGTCTGTTTGTTTAGGCTGAAGAAATTAATTAACATGCGCCCTTTGTCGAAATCTTCATAGATCACGGGTAACCAATCAGTGTTCAAACATGCGTAAAACAAATATTGCCTACAAGTTTATTTAGCTGTCCTTGGAGACGGTAGCACAGTCTCTTGTCACGCTCAGTTGCATTAGCGAGCAAATCGACTTACAGCAGCTAATGAGCCCTAGCTGCCAGTGTCAGACAGCCGAGAAGCCAGAGATTAGTGCCCCTTTAAGTTATCAAAGACATAGGTTCAGTTATCCAGACATGGGTTCAGTTATCCAGACATGGGTTAAGTTATGCAAACATAGGTTCAGTGATCCAGACATGGGTTCAGTTATCCAGACATGGGTTCAGTTATCCAGACATTGGTTCAGTTATCCAGACATTGGTTCAGTTATCCAGACATGGGCTAAGTTGTCCATACATTGGTTTAGTTATCCAGACATTGGTTCAGTTATCCAGACATTGGTTCAGTTATCCAGACATGGGCTAAGTTGTCCATATATTGGTTTAGTTATCCAGACATTGGTTCAGTTATCCAGACATTGGTTCAGTTATCCAGACATTGGTTCAGTTATCCAGACATGGGCTAAGTTGTCCAATACTCTCTGACAATAACCACCCGTGAAAGTATGGGTTAGCATAGGTCTTCAGCAACCCATGCTTGCCGTAAGAGACGACTATGCTTGCCATAAGAGGCGACTAAAGGGATCGGGTGATCAGATTTGTTGACTTGGTTGATGTCAATGATGTCATTGTATCCCAATTGCATGGATTAATGCTCATGATATCAATCACTGGATTGACTCGATTGTTTACAGACCGCCATCATAAAACTGCAACATTGCAGAATATGTTTTTACACAACAAAACAAACAAACTGACAATAACCGTACACAAATGGTAAAACCTGAAGTTAACTTCAATCTCACCCCTTCATCTGTCTCTCACAAAATGCTACCATGTTGCCAAATGTGGTATAATGGGGTTACGAGTCAACTTAATGAATCAAGTCGTCAGGCTTGAGGTTGGCAGCATGTCTTCCGAGGGTGTGGATAGTGTCTTATAATATCAATCACTGGTTTGTCTTGTCCACATTTGATTATTTACAGACAGCTGTCATATAGCTGAAATATTGCTGAGTGCACATTTAACAA
Source organism: Haliotis rufescens (assembly GCF_023055435.1). Classification (NCBI taxonomy): domain Eukaryota; kingdom Metazoa; phylum Mollusca; class Gastropoda; order Lepetellida; family Haliotidae; genus Haliotis; species Haliotis rufescens. The sequence goes on along the minus strand of NW_025963779.1, from coordinate 70,194,180 downwards.
CAAACAATTACATATGCTGTCACAGGTAGGTAAGGTAATAATGAATAATATTTTTTAATAACATGGAGAATTACACTATTTGGAACATGTGAAGCTTAATATTTCTTTATATTTTTCTACTGTTTTTGACATAAAAGAAATTGTCAAGATACATTGCATGAACTTGTCATCAAAGTGAATCCCATAGAATGGTTTTGAGATTAATGAAAGCACAACCGTGCCCCTTTAATATTTCCATTGAGGAGTTATCTCCCTTGGACCATGTTTGGTTTTAAAAGCTGATGGCAAAAAAACCTGAGACATGTTTCTAGTTATACTTTCTGTTTAGACAAAGTACAAAGCATTTGATGCCTTTGAAAATATATTTCCAGAGGCAATGTTATTATTATGAATATTTACAATATTTTTGAAAGATCACTATCTTCCAAAATGCCTGTCTTGACAAGTTTAAAATGAGTCTAACTCTTTTTGTGTTGTAATAGCTGTTTGAATTAGCCGCTGAGTGTTTATAGCAGATAATGTATGACAGCCTGGAAGCTGATTGTGATCCAGCTCCAGTTTTTACCTGTCTGATTTATCAGTGAGCTGTCAATGAACACTCATAGCATCCACACACTACTCACTGACTGCTTTAGACCAGTTTCAGCATCCACACATACTCTGCTCACAGTGTTAGACCAGCTTCCTTGTTGTTGGCTGCTGTGATATTGCAGAGATATTTATGTGAGAAATGGCAGAAATATTATCAGGCATATTCACAAGATACAGCTGAGACTGATATGATACAGCTGAGATACTGATATGATATAACTGAGATAATGATATGATACAGCTAAGATAATGATATGCTATAACTGAGATACTGATATGATACAGCTGAGAAACCAATATGATACAGCTGAGATACTGATATGATACAGCTGAGATACTGATATGATACAATTGTGACACTGATATGATGCAGCTGAGATACTGATATACTGATATGATATGACTGAGATACTGAAAGGAGGCATCTGTGATACGGAGATACTGATATAATACAACTGAGATACTGATATGATATAACTGAGATAATGATATGATACAGCTGAGATAATGATATGCTATAACTGAGATACTGATATGATACAGGTGAGAAACTGATATGATACAGGTGAGATACTGATATGATACAGGTGAGATACTGATATGATACAGCTGAGATAATGATATGATACAGCTGAGACTGAGATACTTATATGATACAGCTGAGATACTGATATGATACAGATGAGATACTGATATGATACAACTGAGATACTGATATGATACAGCTGAGATACTAAGATATTGATATGATATAACTGATATACTGATATGATACAGCTGAGATACTGATATGATACAACGGAGATACTGATATGATACAGCTGAGATACTAAGATATTGATATGATATAACTGAGATACTGATATACAGCTGAGATACTGATATGATACAGCTGAGATACTGATATGATACAGCTGAGATACTGAGATGCTGATATGATACAGCTGAGATAATGATATGCTAAAACTGAGATACTGATATGATACAGCTGAGATACTGAGATACTGATATGATACAGCTGAGATACTGATGTGATACAGCTGAGATACTGAGATACTGATATGATACAGCTGAGATACTGATATGATACAGCTGAGATACTGAGATACTGATGTGATACAGCTGAGATACTGAGATACTGATATGATACAGCTGAGATACTGATATGATACAGCTGAGATACTGATATGATACAGCTGAGATACTGAGATACTGATATGATACAGCTGAGATACTGATATGATACAGCTGAGATACTGATATGATACAGCTGAGATACTGAGATACTGATGTGATATTCAGAGGGGTAGCCAACGTCTTGGTTAGGCTAGTATGTTATAATGATATGGTACTGAAATAGCTGTTGTTATTGAAGTGAAATAGCTGTTTTTTATTGAAGTGATATAGCTGTTGTTATTGAAGTGATACAGCTGTCGTTATTGAAGTCATATAGCTGTTGTTATTGAAGTGATATGGCTGTTGTTATTGATGTGATATAACTGTCGTTATTGAAGTCATATAGCTGTTGTTATTGAAGTCATATAGCTGTTGTTATTGAAGTGATATAGCTGTTGTTAATTGATGTGAAATAGCTGTTGTTAATTGATGTGAACTAGCTATTGTTATTGAAGTGATATGGCTGTTGTTATTGATAGGATATAACTGTTGTGATATGAATATTATAGCTCTGATATGTAGAGATATCTCTTGCTAATTTCCATATTTGTTAGATATCTTCCAGAATCAATATCTGGCCCTGGCTGCTAGACACAATAAGCTTTGCTCTGCAGATAAAAATTTGATATCAAAACATTTTTACCCTATCAAACATGACATCGTTTTGAAAGAGAACAGAACATTTTGATGGCAATCCACGTCAAGATATTGTGAGCAAGCAATTTCCGGGCTATCATTAGGGTGGCAAGAAAAGTATTACCTGTTCAGATACATATTGTATTATGGGATAATGGTATGATGTAATTGATATCTGGCTGTCAGATATGTGAGATATTGCTGTGATAATTAGTGCACCCTCCCCTTCAGATCCAGTGGAATGAAAGACCCATAGTCTTCAGTCTAGGGGAACATGTTCAGTGCTTCTGTGAAAATGCCCGAATTGGATGAATGATTATGTGATTAGCATTTGCATACCTGTGTGAAGCCTTTCAGGCAGCAATCACTGGAGCCTTCAGTGCCTTTGATAAGCTCAGAAAAGATCGGCTCAGATTGGATGTAAATTGGCTGCTCTTGCTGCTTGTGACGCTGTTCTGTGAATCAGAGTGGTTGACGCATTTGTTCATCGTGCTAAAGAAATAGAAAGTATCATTAATGTTCAAACACAGAGTTAAGATCGGCTATTTAGGAGAAACATTTCAATTGTTCATACTCTATTATAGCTAATTCAGTAGCGTTTTTATATCCAGGGGTGGTTCAGCTGACGAATTCACAACTGGTAATGATCAGCAGTCGTGATACTGAATGTTGATATTTGCCATCATCAATATAAAATTAAGGTAATTACATCAAACGGTTGCTTGGGAGATTATCAGCTTCGTTACAGGAAAACAGCGCACCACAGCCTGCTATATCCAGTCTACCTCCAGATGTTATAATCAGTGCCGTGCTTGAAACTGAGACATTGTCTCCATGTAATTGGGGTAATAATTAAAGGGAGACTATACTCCATTCTCTACTGTGGGTATCCCGTCTAGATCCAGATAGACTGCCCCAGTGGTCTAGTAGATAGAGGGTTTACCTGGAGCGCGGAAGGTTAGTGGTTCTAGCCACGGCCATGTCGTACCAAAAGACGTTAAAAGATGGCACTTGTAGTTACCCTGCTTGGGGATAAGGGTATAGATCAAGTCAGCTCATAGTCAGTATACTATGTCTGAGCAGATTATTCATGTTAAAACTGTGGCATGGTATCTCGGTGGGCTTGATTGACCAGAGCCCTCTCTCCCTTTAAATGCCTCTTGAACAGAATCATAAGAAGCCAACTCACTACCTTACTCCAGTGAGACCCTTCAAGCTCCTCTAAGTCCATGTTGTGTAGGTTTTGCCAATGTGAAGTGTGATCTACCTTTTTGCAAAGCATCACTTGGCTGACAGCAGCATTGAGCGGTAAAACAAAATACTGAACAATATCTTTTGGATTATCAACTTTTTCTATAACATGCTGCTATGTTTCGGTGTAGATTCTATTCAGTGATACAGGAGTCATTTATCCGTAAGAATTTTTCCTTTTCCATCACACCAACTTCTAATTGTCACTCAAAGAAGTATAGCAATACAAGTCCGAGACTGAGAGGAAAGCTCTGTAGGAAAATCAACATGGCCGCACAGCATAATCAGGCAACATTTGATTTGCGGTTACTGGTTTTGCCAAGGCAGAGAGGATGCATCTCAGTTGTAGTACTGGTTATGCATTACTCATGTTTTAAGATATTTATGCAACCAATGACAGTGAAACTGGGGGGGATTCAGCAGGGACTGTGACTGTCAAATGTTGGACCATAATGTTGCACAGTGCCACAAATGCACTTTTCAAAGCTGAAACTAGGTTTCTTCTGTACAATGGACACCTGGTATCAAAGATGAGATATTCTTTAGCATAGGTACCGGTAATCCTGAGAGTCTCAGCCAAGGGGTCTTTGCTGACAGATGCAGTTCCCGAGAGGAAAGTGTTCATCACATCTTGAAATAGAGATGGATTGACCATGATGACAGGGTATGTTGTCAACAACAATGCTTGATTAAGGCTCACACTATCCATCACTGGTTTGCTTGATTCTTCAGTGCATGTGCATGCGCACACACACATGCACATGCACATGCACACTAACTCTGACACTAACACATACCACCACAGGCCACCAAGGGCTACCACAGGCCACCATTGGTCACCATGATATTAGCCAAGACAGTGTATCTGATAGAATGTTTGTTTGTTGTTTAACACCCCCGTCAGCAATATTCCAGCTATATGACGGTGGTCTGTAAATAATCAAGTGTGGGCCAGACAATCCAGTAAATGACATCATGAGCATTGATTCATGCAATTGGGATACGATGACATGCATCAACCAGGTCAGTAAGCCTGACCACCCGATCCTGTTAGTCGTTTCTTACGACAAGCTAAGTCGCCGTTATGGCAACCATGGGTTGTTGAAGACCTATTCTGACCCGTACCTTCACGGGTCATATCTGATAGAATGAAAATGTGAGAGTGAAATATTTAACTGACAATATTTGGTTATTGATGACATGGTTGAATCATGGGAATTACTTCCAGGCTTAAAGATATTGTGAACTTCTTTGAAGTCATGAGTTTGAGTAATATGCTTTGCTAGAACTATAAAAAATAGCCTCTCAAAAGGAGTTATGTTTAATGCTGCCTCAAAGGTCTGATGTTTAGTGACAGAGTACCAGATACTCTGAACGTCATGGCATCAAGCATGTTACGAGGCAGATATTAAAACCTTGTTGTGAAAATATAGAAACCAAGTGTAATTGCCTCGAATGATTAGCAAAGCACATGACAGTATAATTTACCAGCCAGAGCCAGTTTGGGGATTTTCATCAATTGTCGATTGTCATGGTGACGCCATCTATAAAGAAGTTGACACGGCAATCAGTGAAATTGTAAAGAAAAAGATCACTAGAAAGGGAAAGCTGTAATTTTGTGGCGTCACTTCCTACTGGACGAGGCCATCAATCATGTGTGATGTTGTTGATGATGTGCATCCGGGGATTACTCTGTCCAAGAAAGTGTTGACTACTGCCTGGAAAGGACCTGTCGTATTGCGACACATGACTTTATATCATTTGCTAACTCTTGGCAGGACTCTGTATTTGCCATGGAAGGGTTGAAGGCATGCTTTCAAAATTACATTTTTGTTGTTGTCATTGCTGAAATCCTTTCTGAAGTATTATGGCATTTTTGTAACCTTTAATGAGAGACAATGTCCCATCATGAGATGTCCAGTTCTCAACTTGTGTGTTTGTGGTAGTATGGGAGATTACTGAGTATTGAAAAGTCACTACTTTATATCTAGAAAAAGTTATTTTAATATGCATTGAAAACTGTTTGGGCCTGATATCAATGATTTTTGGAATATAACAGTTAAGCAGAGAGGACAAAAAACTGTAGTTTTAGTATATTTAATTAGCCCTGTGCATAGTGTTGAACAGCAGCAGTTTGCCCTGATTTGGTACAATTTTCTCTGATTAGCTACATTTAGCTCTGATTGCCTACAGTTTTCTCTGATTGCCTACAGTTTTCTCTGATTAGCTGGAGTTTGCTTTGATCGCCTGCAGTTTTTTCTGATGTCCTTCTGTTTGCGTTGATTGGCTAAAGTTTTCTCTGATTGGCTACAGTTTGTTTCTGAGTGGCTACTGTTTTTTTTCTGATTAGCTACAGTTTTCTCTGATTGCCTACAGTTTTCTCTGATTAGCTGGAGTTTGCTTTGATCGGCTGCAGTTTTTTCTGATGTCCTTCTGTTTGCGTTGATTGGCTAAAGCTTCAGTTTCCCTGATTGCATGCAGTTTGCTTTGATTGGCTAGCTTTCTCTGGTTGACAACAGTTTTCTCTGATTGCCTACAATTTGATTTGATTAGCTACAGTTTACTGGTTGACTGCAGTTTTCTTGACTGAACAGTGTACAGTGTAAAGTTGCCTCCCTTGTTTGTGCAAGGATTCAACAATCGTGGGTACCCCCCACCTGCCCAGATTAGGATCCTTTATTTTGTCAGCACCCTACTGTTCATTTCCATCATGTGGCAACACCAAGTTGTGCAGATCTTCAGTGTATATTATCTGCCTTCAGTCCTTGCATCAGTATTAATAAATGTGGCTGGTGGATAGTGTGATTTCATCTGTAATGATTTCCACTGGTAAATCCCAATTTAGCCACAGCTTCACTAAAACCATGTACTTAAATGATTTGTTCCTACTCAGTTCTTTTAATAGGTGGTGCATCTTAACCTTGCAATGCATCTTAACCTTGCAGTGCATCTTAATCTTTGTTTAAAGCCAGCATCCTGAATCATTTCTGTAGAATTAATATGTTTAAGTAAGGTATCAATTAATTGATTATTAGTTAGTCATTTCAAGCAGTGAGATCAGAAATCTCGAGAAAAAAAAATCCTGTTAGTGAAATTGACCCTGCCATTGTGCGGGAATTAATCTATCAATCTTGCTGGTTACTAAGAAGGCATTTTAGAAATTGAAGGGAATGTACTTGGCTGAAAACAATCAATTAAGTATGGTTAAGGGCCCTAGACATGAAATCTAAGCACAAAACTGTTGGTCCAGCTTATAGTTACCTGTAACATATATTTATGATGGCATTACAAGCTAGACCTGTGAAGATCCGGGGTAGAATAGGTCTTCAGCAACCCATGCCTGCTGTAAAAGATGGCTATGCTTGTCATAAGAGGGGACTACCGGGGTAACGGGATCGGGTGGTCAGACTCGCTGACTTGGTTGATGCATGTCATTGTATCCCAATTGCGTGAATCAATGCTCATGAATTAAGTCAATCACTGGATTGTCTGGTCGAGGCTTGATTATTTACAGACCAGTGTCATATACCTGGAATATTGCTGAGTGTGGCGTTTAAGCAACAAACAAACATTACAAGCTATGTGCAAGACTGTTATGTCCGAGTTGAAGATGGCTAACTGATTACCTCTAAACTGATTGTGGCTTGATAAAATCCTCTTTGTTATGCAAACTGATCTGTTTTGTGGTTCCTTTTTATGGATTAGTAGTTAAAGAGTGTAAATGTACACATTTTTTTAATTCTTTTATGGATGGATGGCCTTTGCTTTGGAAGTTACCATACATAGAAAAACAATGTTGATCTCCCTATCAGTACAGTTTCTAATGTAAAGCCTCTGATCCTGTTTTTGTGGTTGGTCGGTATGACCAGGTAATCCAATTAGCCAGTGTGTGAAGACCTAGTCTGATTGGTTTAAATGAGATTTTAGTGAGGTGTGATAGCAGCAATTAATATTGATCCCCAACCGCTGCCTGAAGAATGGCTATTTGAAAGAAGCTGGATGTATGGCCTTAGTGTATAATGTAATATAGAACATGTAGAAAGTTCTTCCTCTTTGAAGAGGTGACCAGCTAACTAACCAGCAGACATGATACCAGCTGAAAGACAAATGGAAGGGATAGTGATGGTATCGATTGTTGATATTGTCTCTCAGGCACATAGAATCAAGCGTGCAGTTAAGCTGAGGAGATTATCATCAATGCTAAAATGCCTCGTACAACAATCATAAAAACAGGTCATCTCTGGAACTGATTTTCTTAACGATACAAATTTGAGTGAGTGAGTGAGTTTGGTTTTACGCCACTTTTAGCAATATTCCAGCAATATCACGGCGGGGGACACCAGAAATGGGCTTCACACATTGTACCCATGTCGGGAATCGAACCTGGGTCTTTGGCGTGACAAACTAACGTTTTGACCACTAGGCCACCCGACCGCCCCATTACAAAGGTGAAATTTTGTAGTATTGGAATGGTTTACTGATGTGTATTGTGATACTTTATTTCAAAATGAAATGTCACATATATGTGAGGACATATTGTACAGCTATGTCGTATGGCTATGCCGTACCGATATGTCGTACAGATAGTAGTTCGGCAGCCGACTATGGGGCTGGAGGGGCTCGGGTGGCACAGTCAGAGGTATTGCAATTCTCTGTGCAGCATCCAATGATTGTGAGTTTAGATCTGAGATTCGTCCTGAGTATGATTTTTGGTTTGTCAGCACCATACTTGTACAACTGAATCAATGTAACTGTGTAGAAAACGAGATGTTAACTTGGAAACTTGAACACTGCAAATATGCATCAAAGGGCAATAACATCAGCTTACTGGAGATCATGGTCTGTGAATAAATAGGCTGGTTATGTTGTTTCTTGAAGTTTGAACTCAGTTTATTAATTATTGGCAGAAAATACTGCTAGCCTGTTGAGATTATACATTGTAGAAGTATAACTCAGGGTATATGTAGTTTATGCATCCCATGTTGGTTTTTATAACCCCATTTGCCTCCGGCCCGTAAAAAAACAAACAAGAAACACATAAAAGCAGATGTACCCTGAGTGATACTCTTACAACAAATTTATCTTGCCAACATGTTTCAATCTCCCTTTGTAAAAGAATTGAAAGAAATTGAAAATTGAAAGAAAACTTTTAGCTTCGTTGCGAGGTATAAGGTATTTATTCTCCCTCAAGAAATATATTCCCACCCAGGTGGGATACATATTATTTTCTCAAGATCATGTAAACCAATCAGATCTCAACATTCTGACATGGAGGTAAGATAATACATCTTGGCATTGGCAAGGGGCGTACAGCATTAACATAGGACAGATGATCCATTAAACTGATTGTTGAATAGATGTTTATTACCTACGAGGACAAACATATGGGGGTTCATAAAAATCCTATGTGCCTAGGGTCATATCACGTCATGAGACAGCGGTGTATTATTTCCGTCATCCGGACAGCATTGTTGACGTCATTCTATACTTGATGTCACACTAGAAACAATGTCATTCGACAAATTGTGGTTCCGCTGCTGTTGCGACTTGCTGACTTTATGGGTAAACACTAAAATTTGTCTCTGTATGTAGACATCTTCTTCTGTAATAAATAGAACATTATTTTCATGTTCTTGTCATTCTATGTTTACGACACTCGTGTCGTAAACATAGTATGACATGAACACTCATATAATATCTTCTATATATTATCATTTTAGAAAGATATTTGTGTGAATGTGCAAATTACTAAGAAATTTCTTATTCTTTTGTTCCAATGACATAAGTTATCATTCTGTGATGTCATGGTCAATAGTTGACATCATATTGTTTAAGTCTTAATTGTGCAGCAATGTGACATCCTATTTATTCCACAGACCTATCAGCTCTGAGGATCACTAAGATGCACATGTGCTAATATAATAGGTTACTACACTTGATCTTCATCAGCTAATATACTGAGATATCTCATACAGTTACATAACAATTTATAAAATGTGTAATTATGTTGATTTTGAGCTAAAAATTAAGCTGAAACTGTTAAAACTGAAAATGTAATTATTGAATACTATTGGTATGACAGCATATCATGGTAATCAATGACTTCCAGCCTCCACATGAAGTGATTGGAAAATCCTTATCAAAAGTTGCGAAGCATCTATGACACTGACTTTGAAAGCTCTTTAAGTAGACAAATCAGCACTACATCGTCCTGGTGACCGTGAAACGTTTCTGTATCTTTTGTGATGGTGATTGGACAGAGTTTTCCATGATAAATCACCATGTTCATGAATTGATCAAGTAGGGGTTGACAGTTAATTTACCTAAGAGTGAGATAATGTAGAGGAAGTTCCAGGCTCATGTTATTGACATGCTTGTCCATGATGGATGGCGCTGAAGCATCGTTCTCCGATTAAAATGGTGTTTTTTGCCAGCGCAAGTGGAAATGTAAGTGCGAAAGAGGACAGATACGGCCTCTTTTTAAACCGGTGCCAATATTCCTGAGTCGGATTCACTCAGGTTGAAAAAGTCTACTTTTTGTAACAAGATTAATTTCTTGTCAAGTGCTGTTTGGTCATATGGTAAAATGTGTCGCATGCTACCATCTTGAGATCAGGTTATTGTGAAGCCAGGTGTGAAGTGTTGTCGGGCGTAAGTAAATGTTCTGAGAGCTTTTAATTCATCGGAATAAAATTGCTGTTCTTGAGTTTTAATGAAACCCCATCGTTTTTTTCCTTGTATGTCACTAATAGATTGTTTTGTAAAAGAAATACAAATGAATGACCAGTTTAATGTTGAAACACTATAGGGCAAATGTGATCATAGGTTTGGTGTAGCTATGCTGGATTTGTATTAGTAAACAGATTTAGCTATTTTGTTAATCTTCAGTCTTTTCTTAGTAATATGTTTTGTGATTTTTGATTTGTTTATGCTAACCTTTTTGTGTTTGTGAGAATTGTGATTATTAAAAAGAAAATTAAATCAGAAACTGAGTACAATAGATCTAGGATTTAGAATTTGTTTGGATATTTTGAGAAAATAATGTATTTTGGATAAATATTATACTGGAAAATGTCTTTTTAATAAACCTACACTTTATGGCAATTAAGTAAATCATGTGTGTTTCCAAAATGCTGTAGTAAAAACAAAACAACGCTGTACATGTGATGTTCTGGTCACAAGAGGCGACTAACGGGATCGGGTGGTCAGGCTCGCTGACTTGGTTGATGCATGTCATCGTATCAAAATTGCGTGGATTGATGCTCATGATGTCAATCACTGGATTGTCTGGTCCAGACTCGATTATTTACAGACCGCTGTCATATAGCTGGAATATTGCTGAGTGCGGCGTTAAACAACAAACATCAACATCAAACTTCAATGTAAGTTAATATGTGTATTTTTGGCGACCTGTGGGGATTCCAGATAAGAATATAGGTCGCCAGCAACCTGTTTTTGTCATAAGAGGTGACAATATAGATCCGATGATCATGCTGGGTGATGTGGTCCAGACTCGATCATTGACAAACTGATGTCATATGTACTCCTACTTCCCTGGCCAAAGAAATGCGAACCATAGAAACATATAGAGAAGTATGTACATTAAGATGAGATGTTTCCAATGTGTACCACTTAATGACAAAACTAACAATCAGCCAAGTGTCATATTCTTATCACAAATGCTGCACATGATTTCCATAATTTACACGCTTATCCTGCATAAAACAAAGGGTTAATGTCTTGTCATGGATCAATGACGTCGCTTGTGAAGCGTTCATGAGAGTCGGTTCACAAAACATACCAGTATGTTTGTTTGGGCATCAAACTAATCTAATATCTCTTGAATATGAGTAAATCTTCATAAATTAAGCAACATGTATTGTATTCTATAGATGGAACTGCATGTATCGCTGAGTGCGGTATTAAACAACAAATAAACAAACAGAACCATGTTTGACACATGTGACTCAACTGGAACATTTAGTTTCATGAGACCTGATACATGGTGTCGTTGAATTGTGGTTTATTGGGATGTGATTTGAATGATGTCATGGAAACTGGAACCCTTGTTCTTTGCTGTGACCAGATTTAGCCATGTGGCTTAACTGGTACGACATTAAATCCCAAAAGGCTAATACCTCACACTGTTTTTCAGCTGATGCCATCACTCGGTCTTATTTGGCAATTTTCAATCAGAGCCATTTCCTCGTGCAGCATGGTCCACAAGAACCCAAAGTCAATAATAATTTTCTCTTTTTTTTTTCATTGCTTTTCAATTATTACCAGAGGACCATCATGAGTGACATCACCATGTTGACCATAAAACTTTAATTTTAAAGCTGATTGCAGTCCTGTCAATCACTACAGCAAGGGGATACCATCAGCCCTGTAGCTTCCCGGGAGCGAATGTCCATCTCCACAGCCATTTGGCTATTTGTCCACAATTTCAAGTTACCTTTGTAATTTCTCGTCAGTTGTACAAAACCATGTGCTTTCGGCTTTGCTGTCCTAGTTCAGCTACAAGACGTACAGGACCATACTGCCAGTGGTCTTCTTGTAAATATGTTTGATCCGAAATCAAAGATGGCTGCCTTGATACTAATAAAGGTGGGGTATGGATTCAGAATCAACTTTTGCACTGCCTACATCTTATTTAAAAGTATATTTCAGAAGTATTACCGTATTTTCTTGAGTATAGTGCGCACCCGTGTATAATGCGCACCCCCCTCTAGCGGGTTCAATATTCAAAATTGTATCTGAAACTATTTTTTTTATCAGGAATAATATATTCCATTATTTTCTTAATTATATGCAGCCTTTACTAAACATATTTAAAATAATAATAACCCTAAGCGAAGCAGCTGATCGCTATTCACGGGTATTATTTTTTACATGGAACCAATCTGACCAGTCACCGTCAAGGCTCACGCGCACATGATCGCGTGATCGCGAGAATTTTATGTTGACATAGAATCGTCAAACAAAAACAAATATGACTTTTAACGAGTCAAAGTATGTCATTTATGATATATGTATCCATTCTCTGTCAACTAAAGTTCGTTTCAAGGCGTCAATAGCGGTATTCTGACCGTGGTTGCTGTTAATGACGGTGAGTTGTGCGATCTTCCGATCGCTTCACACACGATTTCGCCGAAATTAATAAAAACAATATTAAAAGGAATTTTGAATAAAATTAATAAAATAAGTTACAAACATAAGTCCAGATATACAAATAACACTTTTTATAGCCAGACAGTGTAATTACATGATTATTTTGCGTACTTCAGTATGGATTTGTTGACATGGTATTTCCGGTGTTTCGTGCTCACGGTAATGTCTTTCCATGGGGGAAAAAAACATCCAAACTCATAATTTGTGTATAATGCGCACCCCCTTCCACACAGCTGTGTTTTTTAGAAAAAAAGTGCGCACTATACTCAAGAAAATACGGTATGTGGTAATCAAGTGTAAGAAGTGAGGACAGTTCAGATTCAGCAAAATGTTACCTGACTGATTGCATGGTGTCAGAAAACATGGCTCAATGATCATGCTATCAGTTCCTGGTTTGCCATACAGGCCACTGTGAAATCATTTTCACTAAACTCACTCACTCACTCCATTGTCTCTCAATGTGCAACCAGTGTGACAGTAGGCCGTTATCACCTCATATTTGTTTTTCCTTTAGGGATTTCAGGTCAGAATATGCCCCTAGCATCCCATGTTTGTCTCATGGTTGTTCCAGGTCAGAATAGGTCCCTAGCATCCCATTTTTGTCTCATTGTTATTCCAGGACAGAATAGGTCCCTAGCATCCCATGTTTGTCTCTTTATGGTTCAAGAAGGTTCAGGGTAAAGGTTCAGCAGGAAGGTTCAAGAAGGTTCAGTGTGAAGGTTCAAGAAGTTTCAGCAGGAAGGTTCAAGAAGGTTCAAGAAGGTTCAGCGGGAATGTTCAAGAAGGTTCAGCAGGAAGGTTCAAGAAGGTTCAGCGGGAATGTTCAAGAAGGTTCAGTGTGAAGGTTCAAGAAGGTTCAGCAGGAAGGTTCAAGAAGGTTCAGCGGGAATGTTCAAGAAGGTTCAGTGTGAAGGTTCAAGAAGGTTCAGCAGGAATGTTCAAGAAGGTTCAGTAAGAAGGTTCAAGAAGGTTCAGCGGGAATGTTCAAGAAGGTTCAGTGTGAAGGTTCAAGAAGGTTCAGCAGGAAGGTTCAAGAAGGTTCGGCGGGAATGTTCAAGAAGGTTCAGTGTGAAGGTTCAAGAAGTTTCAGCAGGAAGGCTCAAGAAGGTTCAAGAAGGTTCACGAAGGTTCAGCGGGAATGTTCAAGAAGGTTCAGCAGGAAGGTTCAGCAGGAAGGTTCAAGAAGGTTCAGCGGGAATGTTCAAGAAGGTTCAGTGTGAAGGTTCAAGAAGGTTCAGCAGGAAGGTTCAAAAAGGTTCAGCAGGAATGTTCAAGAAGGTTCAGCAGGAAGGTTCAAGAAGTTTCAGCAGGGATGTTCAAGAAGGTTCAGGAATGTTCAAGAAGGTTCAGTGTGAAGGTTCAAGAAGGTTCAGCAGGAAGGTTCAAGAAGGTTCAGTGTGAAGGTTCATGAAGGTTCAGTGGGAAGGTTCAGTGTGAATGTTCAAGAAGGTTCAGTGTGAATGTTCAGCAGGAAGGTTCAAGAAGATTCAGTGTGAATGTTCAAGAAGATTCAGTGTGAATGTTCAAGAAGGTTCATGAAGGTTCAGTGTGAATGTTCAAGAAGGTTCAGTGTGAATGTTCAGCAGGAAGGTTCAAGAAGATTCAGTGGGAATGATCAAGAAGGTTCAAGAAGATTCAGCAGGAAGGTTCAAGAAGGTTCAGTGGGAATGATCAGCAGCAATGTTCAGCATGAATTTTCCACGGGAAAGTTCAGGGGGAGGGTTCAGCGGTTTAGTGGGAAGGTTCAGCAGGAAGAATTACTTATAGAACTGAGCAGCTTTGGTGACACTTTTGGTTTTTGTCATGTGTATCCAGTTGGTTCTGATCAATACACAGCCCCCTGTCAGAGATGAGGCAAAACATGCATCATTTCAGCCCAGTTTTAATTGGCGCCCTCCTGGGGACTGTAATGAGGGATCCCACTACCAGCATATTGGTCTTGATTGATTGCTTATAAGTGATCTGAATTAGATTTTAAATTAATTATTTTTTCAACTTTGTAGAGTCTGTGAGATGATTGCGGTGTGATCTGTTAAAGAAGTCGTGAGACTTTTCTACATGTGTTGAAGCTTCAATATAATTTTTGAATGTATTTATTTGTTATTTCTACATAATTGGTCTTGTTTTAAGATATTTAAGGACATGTCATCATTATGCCATGAAAGAATGTTCTTATGTTTCTGCCGGGGCTGGTTGAGGTGAACATTCTCTTGAACATACTATATGCAAGTACGATACTTCATTTTGATGCGTTCTAATGATCGTGTGTTTGAATTCCAGTATGCCCCAATTATGTATCTGTACCCGTGCTTGTGGAATTCACCAAAGTGGTAAGCGTCAGAGACCTGCATCACTTTGGGCTTTCTTCACAAGACTGTATAACAATTATTAAATAGGATTGACTTCAACTTTCCAATTGTCAACTTTCCCTTTATGTCGAGCAATATTCCAGCAGCTCAAGCCTTTGGTGTTTACATTTTGCAACTTTTGAGATACAATCGAGCATGCTCTTTCTACCAAGATTTCAAAGAGTGTCATACGACTCTTGCTCAGAAGTTCTCTGATCAATGTTACAACATTCAAGGCCTCAGTTGAGCTTTCAAAAAGTTTTATGGTAGACATGTGGAGGACATGTCCAAATTTGACGCATCAGTGACAAAAATGCCCAATTTTAACCTTGTTCCCATGTTTTTTCAGTTGAACAATTGACTTGCCTTTGCATGTGTTTGTGATGAGTGCCACTGGTGGGGCAGGATATGCTCACCTCATGAACACCTGGGGTGTTACAATTTGATAGTGATTCATAAACACATGCTCATGATATAGTCGGAATCGTACAAACGACTCTGCTTTATGCAGAGATTTCTATTGAATATGGAAGGGGATTTGTCGCTTTATTCCCACATCAAGTTGACATGTCATGAGATGACTGGAATAATGTTCAATGCGGCGTTAAACTGAACTCACTCACTCGCTGTAGTGAGTTCTATTTGTGTAATTTTTGTTTGTGAAATGTGTGGAACAAGAATGTGATAGTGATGTTTGTAAGAAAGTATTTCGTGTTAAAAATGCATTAACGGAGGAAACATTTTTACACAGACCAGAGTCTCCACTTTAGAAACTCAATGAGACATCTGCGAAAAGTGATTTCTATTGATTATCTGTCAGTAATATTTTAACTATCTCTTTTGTTGCTATCATATATTTTTCAGAAATCAATAAATTTACTTAAAATATATTTCGAATGTGAGGGATCTGTGCTTGAGGTTGAAATAGCTGTATTTAAATGTCTTTTGGATTATACAAGCTGCAGCTCTGTTAGCTCATCCCTATTCAATGGTTTATAAGTTGCACTGAAAGTGAGTCATATGGCAAATAGCATCCTGACTTGCAGTCGTCATGCCAGTAGGTGGGATGATTAATCCTCCCCTGAGAATGCTGTTTTGTGAAAGTAGGCAATTTGTATAAATTCTAAAGAAATATATTCATGCAAGAACAACGATGAGGATGAACTTGTTCAACATGTTCTTGTGGTGCTACCGAAATCCATTTTTCAAATTCTGAAATAACTGGATGCCTTGATAAGTAGGATACGGTCACTCGTCAAACAGGATACTTAGGCTACACATATTTCATTATTTGTTCATCAGCACCCTCATCTCTTTATTGTTGAATAGTAAACATTTTGAGTTTATTTTGCTGATTTTAATATTAGGCAGATTATTTTGCTGCAGATTAGGTACCAGAGGCAAACAACCTTCCCTCAAAGGCTATACCAAAGGGAAATGTTGAGCTCAAAGAGCCTATGTTTATTCCTGTGTAATGAATAAGATGCAGTGTTGACAATAAGATAACAATCAAGCATAGACAACAGACACCATCAAAAAAATATTATAACTTTTAATATTTAATATATATTTTATATAATTTTTATAATAAAAATAATAATTATTAATTATTCACCAACTCCTCATATTTGAGAAAAGTGTCTGAAGACAAAGCTCTTGATCTGTTGTCATGATAACACCATTATCATTTAGTGCCAAAGTTAGTGTGTTTGACTTTAACCAACTGTCTCAAGCCGAGGTTTGTTAAAGGTTCTTTCAGCCCAGAAAGATTTGCTACTAAAAGTCCATATATTAACTCTGACATCTGCTGGAACTGATGTCAAGTGGCAACTTTGAACGAACATAAGTAGTAGGCTAAGTAGACTCAAACGTTTTGAGACAGACTAAAATATGATAATGTAGCACTTTGAGCATGCTTCAGGGTGTAGATTTGGTTCACATTGTAAATACCCACATCAATGTTATTATCAGATATGTCCCTAGGCAACAGAGAGGCATGGCAACATTAAACAGGGTTGTATATATCTTCTCATTATGTCTACACATGCTGTTTCTAGTGAGTAAGTGAGTGAGTATGGTTTTACGCTACTTTTAGCAATATTCCAGCAATATCACGGAGAAGGACACCAGAAATGGGCTTCACACATTGTACCCATTGTACCTCGGCCTTCAGTGTGACTAGCAAACCCTTTAACCACTAGGCTATGCCCCTTGCTGTGTATGAACAATATCTGTCAGATATGTTAGATTGTGATAGTGCTTTGACTCCTTGATCCAGTTTCAAATATTGCAGATGTTTTAGGACATAACTAAGCTTTTTAAAATATCACCAGATATTAGCAAAACAATAACTAGGTTTGTTGTTTGAGGAGGGGGATAGGGCTTCTAAATGCACCTCTACACACAGAAAACACCCAATGTTGACACATTGGTTTTTTCTTGAAGAATCCTTCATGAATTGAATACTCTGAAAGAAAGACATGCATGTTATATGTGCATTATCGATCTCAGAATCGATCCATCGATGAAATCTTTTTCTTCGCCGCCTTCAGCAACCTAATCGTGTCAAGTCTAATCATTCCCTGTCAAAGTCGGTTCACTGTCTGTTATTGTTAACCTGTCAAGAAGTCAACCTGTTTGAGACAATCTCCTATCACATAACCTGAAAATAGGAGCCGTGCTGTTGTTTCAGTGTTTTTGCTTTCTCCTGCTGCCAGGATCATGTCACAGGTTGAGATCTTGCATGCATGCACCTGACAAATAGTCGTGTACGATGCCATTGTTGTACCACACTTCCTGTAAGATTTTTATGTGGCAAGTAGTGCCCGGAAATTTCTCTGTCTCTGTTGTCCGTGATCCTTGAAACAAGGACTAGACGGTGTACAGTCCCTGCAGCTTCTTGGTGAATCCATTACCGCGTTTGTCATGTCAACAGGGGACATAGTTCGGCAGGGCCAGGATGTGTTGTTTTACGGGAGGTGAAACAAAAGGCAATGTCAGCGGTAGGGCGGAGTTAAGACTGATTGATTAGGACAATACACTCATCCTTTTTTTTCTCTATGATCATGTGCAGAAAGGATTTTTAAAACTTCAAAAATTTAGGCTGAATGAGTTTAGAGGGTTTCGGAAATTTTGACAGGAATTTCATTCTTTTGGGGTGGAACCAGAATGATTGATAATTGTGTCTGTGTTGCTCTTGTCTTCTTCCTGAAGTGAACAAACATTAGATTGTTTTGACATCTTGGACTTTCCTTTTTTAGAAGAAACGATCTCATTGTCATCTCTCTCTATTCTTGGTTAAGGAAATGTTGTACAGTTGACACAATGTGCAGGGTGTTATTTTTAAAGAAGGAATTCTAATATGACACACATTTATTGAAATTAGCAAACAGATTTGACAGATCTGCCATCTTGGAGGAGGAATATTTAAAGATTTGCATAAAATAAAATTTGGAACAGATGGTAATTGTAATGTTTTCTACTGTTCTGTTCACCATCGATTAGGTTTTCGGGCCCCAGTTATTGTCCTTAAGTACTATGACTGATAATAAGAGAGTTGAAAAGTTAGATGCCAAAGTTTAGAGACATACCCTCTCATTCCCATAACAATGTAATTGTAAAATGTAGATATGTTCTATAAATAAATGTAATCATTGCTTTGCACAACATGTTGTGACTCAACACCAGCACCAAGGAAGGCACGATCTGTCTTGTATTTCATCTCATCCTGCCTACAATGGTGATGCTGTTCATTTTCAGAGCAAAAATATTATGGTTAGACCTGTTATTTATGGCTTGAAATGTAATACCCCTGAAAAGTTGATATTGTATGGAAAGGTTGCAGAACTATTAACCCACCCCCCACCCCAAACTTGCAGCTCCGTTAACCCGCCACCTAGATTTTCAGCCCTGATACCCCCCAAAAGAACTTGCAGCCCTGTTTACCCAGCCCCATTAAACCTCCTCCCTAACTTCCCTCCCTGTTAACCCAGCCCCATGAAGACTAATACCCAGCATCAAGCTTTTCCCTAGAGATATATGAATTACGAAGAATGCAATTTTAAAAATAAAATCAGTTTCTGTCAGGAAAAGTCATTGCATTGACTCAAGAAGAGGCAGTCATAATGCATTGACACTATAGATGGGGTGAAAACTTGCTGAATCTCAGCTCACTCATGTTGCATTGACTATAGGAGTGAAACCTTGCCTAGTCTCACTTGACAATCAGATATTTCAATGATATGAAGGTACATTGAGTTTCCATGTGATTGATTTCTATCATCGATTGATTATAGATATGCAACTGCTCTACTGATTGAGTTCTATCATCGATAGATCGTAGATGGATAACTGCTCTACTGATTGATTTCTATCTTCGATAGATCATAGATGTGTACCTGCTCTACTGATTGAGTTCTATCAACGATAGATCATAGATGGATAACTGCTCTACTGATTGATTTCTATCATCAATAGATCGTAGCTGGATAACTGCTCTACTGATTGAGTTCTATCATCGATAGATCATAGATGTGTAACTGCTTTACTGATTCATTTCTATTGTTGATAGATCGTAGCTGGATAACTGCTATACTGATTGAGTTCTATCATCGATACGCCAAAGACCCGGGTTCGATTCCCGATATGGGTACAATGTGTGAAGCCCATTTCTGGTGTCCCCCGCCGTGATATTGCTGGAATATTGCTAAAAGCGGCGTAAAACCATACTCAGTCAGTCAGTCAGTCAGTCTATCATCGATAGATCATAGACGTGAAACTACTCTACTGATTGAGTTCTATCATCGATAGATCATAGATGTGTAACTGCTCTACTGATTGAGTTCTATCATCGGTAGATCATAGATATGTAACTGCTCTACTGATTGAGTTCTATCATCGATAGATTGTAGATGGAGAACTGCACTACTGATTGTGTTCAATCATCAGTAGATCATAGTTGGATAATGGCTGATGTTATCAACCACTCGTGTTTTGATTAATTATTTACTATCCAGTGTGACATAGCTAGAATATTGACTCACTCACTCACTCATTCTCATAAAGCATTCATTGCACAAACTCTCTTTGTTCCGTTTCATTTTGTTTCAATTTTACTTGTATCAATATTTTTATATTTTCAGTTGGAGGTGATACAGAGGCAGGTGGATGGCTTGAGCTGAACATGTCAGACACACAGACACGGGTCATGTGACAGGAGCAGACAGCAATATCGGTATTTATCACCCGCGTCCCAATGTTGCAGTCTGCTGCTGCTGATGGACGTGCAATAAGTTACTCCTGCGATATTGGAATTGGACAAGCTGAGCGGAAAATTGTCACCAACTGATTTAAGTGGCAGCTCAAGTCATGGATATTTTCTTATTGCAGAGGCCAGATCATGTTTTTCCAATTTATTAACCAAAAAAAAGTGATTCAGTTTGAGAGAAATATATTAATGAAATACTGTTATTGAAACCGATAAAAAACTATGATGGAATTACTGAGGAGGCAAGTTGTGTAGGACTGTTGCATGTTATGCTTCCAGAATGCAGTGTACCTGTGTTGATATACATGCACAGAATCGGGTGTGGCTATATGACATGGCTCCAGTGTTGTACAGTGTGTTAGGTTTATCACATTCATATACCCCTGGTAGGTCCAATGTTGCATAATAGGGTAGGTTTCACAACATGGGGCGGATTGACGATATTGGGTTGGGGAGGGGACAGAATCCTAGACGACCAGGGTGGTATGTTTGGGGGTAGGGCAGTGTGGAGCTCTAATGTCCTTGCTTGGTTAGGTGGCTTAACATTTTGACTGTCGTAAGTGGATGGGTGTTACAATGGATGTGAAAATGGCTTTGTGTACTGAGACACAGAGTTGGATAATTAGGCAAGATACCCCTTTTCTTAGTAGTAATTTAGTCTATATTAAATGAACTGATGTATCACCCAATGTGTGAAAATAGATATACACTGGTTTGCAGAGATTGTTAATGTTGTCATGGAAACTCAGCTTCACACAGAGTGGACATTTTTTAAAATTAATTCAGGGGAGTGAGAAGTAGCGTTTTGCTAAGACCTATTACCAGGTGTGTTTGTTAGTCATCTTGTGAGACATTATGTGATGAATATGTGCTTGAACATACATGTGATGTAGATGAGATGTTCGTTGAAATATCTTTGTATGACAACTGAAACAACAGTAATCCAAAGATTTGTGTAAAAGATTTGTCATCTTCATTGTACAGACAAAAATAAATATTACAAAGTATTTACTTATTTATCTTTTATTCCCAAAGACAGCGTTGAACATTCATGATTTAAATGAGTGCTGAGCAGAGTTGAGTCTTTTAGGTGTTCAAAGGATCTGCTTGTGGATTTGGATCCAAGGATCACCCTGATTATGGACCTTGGTTAGCAACACCATACAAATGCTTACTGGTTTTACCAGTGGGTGAGTGAGTGAGTGAGTGAGTTGGGTTTAACACCGCTTTTAACAGTATTCCAGTTATATCACGGCGTGTCAGCCTAATGTGGGAGGAAAGCAGGTCTGTGTGATGCAGGTCTCAGACGTTTACCACTTTGGTGAAACCCACAAGTACGGGTATGGTGCTGACAAACCTAGAAACATAATCGGGGCGAACCAGGATTCGAACCCACAATCGTAGGTTTCTGACATGGGAATCGAGGTGCCTTAGACGACTGGGCCCCCCATGCCCCCACTTGTTTTACAAGGTGTCTGAGACCTGCATCACTTCATGTTGTCCTACCACATTAAGTTGACATCCCCTGATATGACTGGAATAATGTTCAACGAGGTGCTCACTCACTCACTCACTCACTCACTCACTCACTCACTCACTCACTCACTCACGCACGCACGCACGCACGCACGCACGCACGCACACTCTCTCTCTCTTTCTCTGAGTCATGTATAGGTGAGTCAGAAAACCATTGTGGGGTATTTACTCACAAACATCCGTGATTTTTAAAAAGTTCTTGATGTACCTCCCAGCCTATTTAAAGCCTGTTCTAAGAACTTGTCAGGTGATTACCATACACTTTATTCAACAGTGGAAAGGGCCAACTGATTTCAGTAATACAACCTGTCTATATGGGCCAGCCTTTTCACCACTAGTAGAGCAGCGTGTTTACAGAACAGGCCCTGTCTCAATAGGTATGCTCAGTTTACGCCAAGTTATGGGTTAGAGGAACACGCTGTGTTTGTTTGGCTTTGAAACAGGATGAGACATATGCACAATCTTGTATATATCTACAGGGCTGTCCCAGTTCATGGTATGAGCTAGGACAAGAGCTAGATGTACAGGTCAACACTTGTGCTCAATATTGGTGTGTTTGTTCTCAATGTTGGCAGGGAATCTTTGATTGTCCCTCGATCAATAATTGATGGTGGATTTCATCTGTGGACAAACAGCGAGATGGGACGGAATCTTTAAACTGTTTACCTCCATAAATGCTTCTTTATCACTTAATCGAGACTGCTCTCTAGAGAGTTTACTGTTATTTATCAAAAAGTGTGTCCTATTTGGACAGGACAGTGAAAATAAATGCTGGAATAGCCTGATCATGATTTGATTGTTGATTGAAAAACCCTGTATGAAAATGGCCCTTCTGCCCCTATCTCTCCCACCCCCCCTCTCACCTCTCTCACACACACACACTTCCTCCTAAAAACTCACATGGGTTGAATTTCAGAGGCCTTATTTCTTGTTATATTTTCATTTGTATATTTTTCATTGCCCTCTTTGTATTTTAGAACTATGTACTGGCATTTGGTAGTCATACTAAGGCTATAGACATGGTTAGTCTGACCAAAGAAGAAATAAAAAATTGAGTTGAAAGTATTGGTTTACAATTGACATCTTGGCATAATTGTTTGGGTGAGAAAATCTGTCAAACATGCAACTTGAATGAATGAACGAGTTGGGTTTTGTGCCACTTTTAGAAATATTCCAGCAATACCTTGGCACTTGTACCGTAGTTTAAACCAAACCCATAATAGTAAGATTCCATGAGTATAAATGACTCAGTGTGGATGCTTTTCCTATTTATCACCATTGGGTCTAGGGACTAGAATACGTTTAAGCAGATCTATGGTGATATTGTGTCAGTGTACCTCTAAGACATGGATTGCTGCTCATAATATCAATCACTGGATTGTCTGGCCTGTACATACTGCCATTATATAGAAGGTATATTGCTGAGTGTGGCGTTAACAACAACAAAACAAGTAATATTAAGTTTTGCTGCAACACTACAACTAAAAGTTTCTGAAAACCAAAGAGCGCCGATTTTTCAAATATTTTCAATAGAATTTATTTGTCACTATTGTAACCCTGATTTTGTGCACTGATTCCCCCTCAAAATGTGTATATACTGGTAGATTTAAGAAGTGATGAAACAGAAAACACAATAAATGTAAAGAATTGTGGAGAATGTCAATGTTTCGAGAGTTGGTTTCAAGTATCTTCCTGCAGTAAAAAAAACCCAAGTCATGCCATGTCCATTATAAGGGAAGTGCTTAGTTCCCCATGAGCCCCAATTGTGGACAATGATCTGTAGTTCCTCCCTCATGTAAAACACTGTTAGTCGATCTGATCCAATTACAAGTTCTCGATGCCCCTCTAAGTGGACTGAGATCTTGCACAGTTCACTGATTTTTGTACCTAATTTGTCATGATATACGTAAACGCAATTTGTGATGGTTCTTCTTGCCTATTGGTCGACTGCCAGAGGCGGCTGATTGGTCCATTTATATCATTATGATCACAACGAAGCTTGATTTGGTGCGAGTGTCTTGTTTGATGTTGCACAGATAAAAAGTTAATTGAAATTTGGATCTTGAGATTTCCTCCTATCTTCTGATGATGGATTTCGACCAATCAGGGATGGCCATGAAAACTGAATCAAAGACCAATAAACGCCAAGAGAAACTCTTAAGAACTCTGTTGCATTATGGAGAGGCTTTTTATTCAAATCTATTTCTTTCTCAATAACACAAATCAAAGCTTGTTATATTGATTATTATGCTGTTCAGATTTTTCTTTGGTATTACCAGTGCTTTTAAAGAAAAAAATCAATTTTCAAAACTAGTGACACACAAAAAATCTTCTGTTACATTAAGCAGGGACAATTGTGAGACTTTTTTGTGTTGTCTTCTAATCATTTACACTATGAATAATGCAAAAGCACTGTTTAAGTATTTTCCCTATTTAATACCCTTGGGGCTCAGAGAAAAGCGATCAATCAATCGCGTTACACGAACTACTAACAAATAATATTACATTTTGTATCAAATTCTAAGAAAATCTTTCTTCATGTATTGGGAGACTGAGTGAGGGTTCCTGGCATACAGATACTGGCAAAGATGAGTTGTTTCCATGGTGATACTTCAGAAACTGTTTGCCGAATTATTCAAGTTAATTTAAACATGAAATAAAACAGATATTCATAATTATTCCCCTTTAAAATGTTGACAAATTAATGACTTCTTTATGGTTAAGTCCTGCCTCTCTCCATTCCTGTCTTATTTAAGTGTAGTGAGCTGACTTGCTCGATGTGGTCATTATTTGGAACAACTCCAGATATCTTTCCTTGCCTTCTCTGGTACGGGGAAAACTGGAAGATTTAGAAATGTAATTCTATCAAATCTAGAAATGTCACTGAGTGAGTGAGTTTGTGTTGGTTAGAACACAGCATGTCAGTTTGTGTGAGAGGAAACCACAAATGTGTGTATTTGTATGTGGGCTATCTTAGGGAATAACTCCATCAGCAGCATTTGAATTTAAGGGGACACTGTGGTTTCCTGGGTTCTAAAAAAATTCAAAACTTTTAACATTTGTTTTGTGACAAGGACTTGGTTTCTTTCAGGCTATATTTCTGTATTGGCAGTCGGTCGTAGAAAATCAAATATATTTAAAAAGATAAAGAAAATTATTCAAATTATTATATAATACCATAAAATTTCATTCAATATAAAATCCAATGAAATTTTGGGTTATTATATCATAATTTAAATTATATATAATATCCTAAAATCCAATGAAATTTTGAGGTGTTATATAATAATATCAATTATTATATAATACCCCAAAATTTAATTGGATTATATAATACCCCAAAATTTAATTGGATTATTTAATAGCCCAAAATTTCATTATGTCGTTCTTCAGAAAGAGATTCAGCTGAGGTAAAACTGAAGTTATTGTAACAATTAAAAGATGCTAATTGCAAATAATTTCAATTCTTGATGCTCTGATTTGAAAGAAATGAAAATATATTTTGAAAAAATCTCATGTTATTATCTAAAACAAACAAGCTACCATCTGGATAATTTCTTACAACTTCTCACACGAAAACTATTGATGCGATGCATCAACACAGGGGCAAACTCTTTGTTCGCCAAATTATATTTACAATGATATAATTTCCCCAAATATTTCATCAACACAGGCATATTTAAAACAATATGAACAATATTGGTTTCAATTCATTCCCTTTTCAAATCTTACACTTTGTTTTTGACAACTGTGCGATGACCTCCCTTACTGAATTTGATAAGCAATATCTTTCCACAGTCAATGAGAGCAGTGTCCTATTCTGGCTCAAACTAGATCAAGATGTGTTCCGCTTGTGATGAACTGGTCTTTGTCACTCTCAGTATTGCGGTAAACTCTCTGTCAAATGTCATGCATTTCAGTATATAAATAGAGCTGAAACAAAAATAGCAAACAAAATATTGAAAATTTTAAGAACTACTAGACCAAAAGTGACATGTTATCAACAATTGTTTAACAAAATATAAATATTCAATCACCAAAGTCCATAGACTTTTAATTTTTTTTATTACAAATAGCAAAAAAACGTTAATATTAATGTTATGTCAACACAGAAACCGTAAGAAGAAAAGAATATAATACTTGTTCAAAGTCATTATTCGTCCACTTGTTCCACTTTTCTATGTTTCACTATTGTTTGCCTCATATGCAGTTACCTCCCATACTTACCAAACTCATGACCTCCTATGGAACCCTGAGGAATAAGCATGGTAGACTATTCTGGTCAGGTGTCTCGCTTTTCATTTTTTCATTTGATGAATTTAGGGGTTTCATTCAAAATAATCCTGAACAACTAACAACAAAACGGGAATGTGTAAAACACATATACCAAAACTTGTAGACAATTGGAGACAAACTTAGAAATGCATGAATTTCAAAACACTTACCATAGATGATGGTAGCATGATGGCCGTCGAATGAGGGTGATCTCTGCCCATAATCTTCAGATTTTTATTCCTAGAAGCTAACCAAATGAGCTGCATCCACACTGTTAATCTTAGTGCAAATATACATTGTCATGGCTAAATGGTTACAAAATAAATGGAAAGGTACGCAGTGATGATGAACACTTACGAAGGTTATGAGTAGCCATGATGTCGTGTGTCTTCAGTCTAAAGACACTTATAAATGGTCACGATGCCATTTGGCACACTATTTCCTTTACTTTGTGTGAATGATGTAATAGTTTCTATATTTGATGAATTTTGGAAAATAGCAAGGTATCATATAGGAACTATCAACAACTTGTTGATTGGTTGGCTGCTGTGTCCTGGGATCAGGAGGTCGTTGTCCATATTAGCTTTTCTGGGACAACCTTGTTAGCCATTCCGCCAATTATACACTAACCACGAGTCAAGTGGGTTTAGATCGCCTGGTGCTTCCAGGAAAGTCCAGTAATTTGCCCTGACATGTGTAATAAGGTTTGTGTTAGGCCATTAGGAAGAGTGCTTCTTCATCACGTACAAGACTTACTGAGCACCTGAAAGGGTCGTTGGCCATCTTGTTTCAGCTTGACCTTCTGGTGATGGTACAGGCAATTTGCTGGATTATGTCGCCCTTCAGACAATTTCATTAAGAGGTCACACCGAAAAGAGCTCTTTGTCTTTTGAGATGATAGTTTCTGATTGAATGGACAATTTCCATATGATGTCATTGACCTCACATAAAGACCAATGCATCATGGTCAGATTTCCTATGATCCACTGCAGACAAGTCATGACTTCGTCCATGGTGCCTCGAGGTCAGACATTATGGTGTCTGGATGACCACCATAAATGAAATGAACTGGGATTAGGAGACAGGCAAATACAGAGGAGGCTCGGCAGATTTAGTCAGACCAGAGGCATCAGGTCGTCGGGATGTGTCACGACCAGTGGCTTCATTTAGGGAAGGAGACCAGGGATGGTTGGTCTGGTATGCCACTCATCAGGTCTTGGCACAGACGGGACCACGAACACGGGGATAATGGCTCACTGCTTCCCATAACAGAGATGAATTTAGAGTTCTTGATTAATTCTAGTTTAAAAATGGGCTACCGTTTTTTGTTCAGATATTTTCAATTGATAGTAAAGAGTTATTGATTGTTTGCTTAAGTGTTCACATAATGCTGACACAATATTTAATGGTAAGAAGTCCTCCAGCTATTTATCAGAATGTCAGTGCTATGGGAGTGTCAGTTTCTGGACATTCTAGCCGCACACAAGGTAATACTTTGTCAGTGATAGTTACCCTAATCTTTGTTGACATCTCACATAATATCTGTTAGTGTCCGACTGCATTCCCTTAGTATCCGACTGCATTCACTGTAAGTGCCCGACTGCATTCACTGTTAGTGTCTGATTGCATTCACTGTTAGTGCCTGATTGCTTTTTCTGTTAGTGTCCAACTGCATTCCCTTAGTATCCGACTGCATTCACTGTAAGTGCCCGACTGCATTCACTGTTAGTGTCTGATTGCATTCACTGTTAGTGCCTGATTGCTTTTTCTGTTAGTGTCCAACTGCATTCCCTTAGTATCCGACTGCATTCACTGTAAGTGCCCGACTGCATTCACTGTTAGTGTCTGATTGCATTCACTGTTAGTGTCTGATTGCATTCACTGTTAGTGCCTGATTGCTTTTTCTGTTAGTGTCCAACTGCATTCACTGTTAGTGTCTGATTGCATTCACTGTTAGTGTCTGATTGCTTTTTCTGTTAGTGTCCGACTGCATTCCCTTAGTATCCGACTGCATTCACTGTAAGTGCCCGACTGCATTCACTGTTAGTGTCTGATTGCATTCACTGTTAGTGCCTGATTGCTTTTTCTGTTAGTGTCCAACTGCATTCACTGTTAGTGTCTGATTGCATTCACTGTTAGTGTCTGATTGCTTTTTCTGTTAGTGTCCGACTGCATTCCCTTAGTATCCGACTGCATTCACTGTAAGTGCCCGACTGCATTCACTGTTAGTGTCTGATTGCATTTACTGTTAGTGTCTGATTGCTTTTTCTGATTTTTAGTGTCCAACTGCATTCACTGTTAGTGTCTGATTGCATTCACTGAGTATCGGACTGCATTCACTGTAAGTGTTCACTATCCTATTCTGTCCACTGGAAGTTCTCAATGGTATGGGCAACGTGGGGGTTTATTGAGGAAGATATCACTTGCTCTGATTATACGCCAACAGCAATGAGAAAAACAGAACAGGTTTATGGCAAACATTGAAGTAATGCCAAGTTGAAAAAGTGCTGGTAGTTCTTGTTCCTTATCGTCATGGACAAAAAATTCCAAACATGAAACTGATAATAATAAATGTTCTTCATGTATTAAATATCAATCAATCATGCTTATTGTGATATGACTGGAATACAGTTAAAAGCAGCATTAAAGCCAACTCACTCACTCATTCACTCATTCACTCACTCACTCACTCAGATAGTTATCTTGAAAGATGATTGTTATCAATGATAACGCATTAGCAGCTTTTGGAGAAAACTTTTGTTAAAAGTTTGTTGTTTTGACAAAAAAAATTGTTAAAGGTCAAACAAGTCCCTCCTTTCATCATCTTCCCAAGTCAAGGGAGTTAACTGACTCTAAAAGTCCAGTTTCAACCCTTGCCATACTAGTCTGAAATTTATGGGATCGATCGTAGCGCCACCAGTGGCTATTATGAGTCCCTTTTATGAACATCCTACTGACCAATCAGATTCCTCCTCTCATATCACTTACATTTGCTTTAAAAAAAATGGCGGCGCCCAGTCAAGACGATCTGATCGATAATCAAGATCCATATTGTCATAAAACGGGTCTTCCCTTGTGAATTGCATCAAATCACTCAAGCACTTTCATTAAAAAAATGAAAAGATTTGGAAAATATCTGTCAATGCCCAGTTGACAGTACACATGCTCTGCAAATCCTGCAATCGGATGAAATCGGCACAGCAGTTGCCATGATGTTTATGAACTGGATGTCGATTTCGGTTACAGGATTTTGATTGGACTCATTAGTCCAGCCAAAATATAACTCCATAATTCCAGCCTAGTTCGGCAGAGGTTGAAACTGGACTTGTAGAGTCAGTTAACTCCATTGCCTCGGGAATATGTCCTTTCATAAATGAATCAACAAGATGAGATTGGTGTCAGTATTGTACATGTGAACACTCTTCCCCGATATCCGAGAAATAGGATGTAAGAAAATAACATATTCATTTTGAAGAATACAATTTCTTTTAACATGTACCATATTCTACGTAATAAGCGCCCAGGACACTCTCAAAATTAGAAATAGGGGGCTGTTATAAGAATATAATTTTGATGAGAGAAAAAAAACAACAGAGTTATACAGATATATTTTCCAGAATTTAATTACCCATAATTAAGGGTGCATATAACACATGAGTGCATATTATACATGAATAAATCAGTCTTCTGTACACTAATTAATCAGAAGGGGTGCTAACTGGGATTGTTCACTAGCCAATATATTAGCTTATTAAAGCGGGTGCTTATTACGTCGAATACAGTAATAGTATGATGTACCGTATTCGACGTAATAAGCGCCCCGCTCTAATAAGCGCCCACGGCGATATTTGCTAATATATTGGCTAGTGAACAATCCCAATCAGCACCCCTTCCGATTGATCAATGTACACAGGACCTTTTTATTCATGTATAATACGCACTCGTGTGTTATATCACCCTTAATTATTGGCAATTAAATTCTGGAAAAATACATCCGTCGCATGTAAACATTTCAGGCTGTTAGCATAAACCACGAAATTTACGATCTTTCAACTCAAAATAATATTCTAATAAGCGCCCCCTATTTCTAATTTTGAGAGCGCCCTAGGCGCTTATTACGTTGAATACGGTAATATATTGGTTTAGGTGCATGTCTGAGGTTAGCATATGAGTGTGTATATAAAAAAAACCTGGTAACACCCTGCATACATTTAATTAATGCTGTTCCACTCAGTGCACATGTCATCAAAACAAATCCTGGTAGCTTACAGTGTGTCGTATACCACACCTTACCCCTTTCAAATCACACTGTAAACAGACGATAATATCAACATTAATATGCAAATCTGGTTCTGTAAGATTATTTTCTCGAATGGAAGGGGAATGTGTAATCGTGACTAGGTCCACATGCCTTCCAATGTCATGATAATGGGCATGACGACTCGTAGTCACAACTGGGGGCAGTTTGTACTATGGCATTACTATTGAAATATAGAGCTGCACAAGCCCTCCACTGTAGATTTCCTTGCTGAATGACAAAGCAGAACATCGGTGCACCTGGATGCACTAGCTTCAGGTTAAAGGCAGGTAGCCGTGATTATTGTCTGATATCTCATAAACATCTAAATGGATACCCATCTATTTGTTTCCACAAATGTATTGTGGATCAAAATGAGTGGAAAAGTGTTATTTCGTAGTTTGCTACATCCATTGATACTATCACAGCATCAGTGTTAAACTATTGATATTTTACCTTGTCAGAGATGTTTGTCATCTGGACATTTGATCGAAATTTCAAACATTTGTGACGCTCATAATAATGACAATAGAAGTAGACATGATGTCTCACTGATTTTATGGTCTTCCTTCTATCACCCAGCACCATGCCTAAACTTTAACATATGCCACACTTTCAGAATGTCCCTGGCATAAAGTTATTTGAGAGAAAAACTATTACCTAGACGTGGACTATAGTAGAATATTTGTATGGTCAATAACAGTGACCTTGACATTCACAGGAGGGGAAGGGCCAGGCTTGTGTTGTGAACACCTGGTGTGCCATGATTTGTTGTGAAGATTTCTGTTATTGTCAGGACTCTCTGATAGAGTGTGAATTCCCTTTGAATAGGCTCTGCCTATGAACAAATTTATACTTCCAGTGTTATACACCTTGGTCGAAATGCAAATACAAGAGCATTCCATAGTATAAAGAATTCTACCCCAGCTCATATATAGCTACCCTTCTGCAAACCGTCTTTCCATCTGAGCTGCTGTTTATAAAACATAGATCATAGGCTGTTTAGGTAAAATCATCTACAGGCTGTTAAGGTACAATCATCTACAGGCTGGTTAAGTAAAACAAACTTGTTGGGGTTCCGTGGCCATGTAGGTTCACAGCAGGTCATACTTCTTGTTGTAGTGAGTGAGTGAGTGAGTGAGTGAGTGAGTGAGTGTGTAAATTGGGTTTAAAGCCGCTTTGAAGGGTTTTCCAGTTATATCACGGCATGCCAGCTGAATGTGTGAGGAAAGCATGAAGTGATGCAGGCCTCAGACATTTACCACTTTGGTGAATCCCATGTGCAGGTACTGAGAAATCTAGAAACATAATCAGGGTAAACCAAGATTCGAACCCCAAATCATAGGATTTTGGCATGTTCCAGAGAGGCAACTCTGCACAGACACTTTAGACGGCTGTCTCACCTGTGCCCCCTCATGCTTGTTGTAAGAGGGATGAGGAATAGGCGGTCATTCCACCCCTGGGACTTGGCTGGTAGAGTGTTGTCATTCCGTGATGGTGTAGATCATGGCTGTGGTTCTATTGACAGATTCAATATGGCTACTCAGACACCCATTTTAAAAATCCCATATATGCCTCTCAAGGTCATCTGAATTGCATCAAACTATATTCTGCCTGTCATTAATTTTTATGAGTTATGTGAAGAAGGAATTCTGTCCTTTGATATTGGCTTAACTTCTGAGGGTTATATCAGTTGAATTTGATGCTATGTTGATAATTGCCTTGTTACATGAATATCTGCTCTATTAAAGATTGTAATATTGAATGGTTGACCTAATAGGCTTATGTCTAATAACTATAATTCTATTTAATGACAAAAAAGATATCCTTTGTAAATTGCAACCAAGCCAGTTTTGTTTCATACTGGTCATCTTACCATACTCTGTTTGGAAATACAAAAAATTGAGGAAATTTCTCCTTTCTGATTTTCTTCAGTTTTTTAGAGTAGTTTTCTTATACCGTATATCGCTGTGTATAAGGCGAGTTTTTCGTACCTAGAATTAAGGGGCTTTCCAGGTGGGTTCTGCTTATACATAGGGTTGAAGAGTTTTGATGTTTTTTTCCCCAACACAAAGACATTACTGTGAAGGTAACACTGGAAATACTTTGGCAACAAATCCGTACTGAAGTACACAAACTAGTCATGTAATTACACTGTCTGGTTATAATAAGAGTTCATTATAAATCTGGACTGATGTTTGTAATCTATTTTATTAATTTTATTCAAGATTTCATTCAATTTTGTTTAACTTTATACATTTCGGCGAAATCGTATGTGATGTGATCGGAAGATCGCACAACTCACAGTTATTTACATCAACCATGGTCATATTACCGCTATTGATGCCTTGAAACAATCTTTAGTGGATAGAGAATGGATACATATATCATAAATGCCATACATTGAAAGTCATATTTGTTGTAGTTTAACTTCTATATGTCAACATAAAGTTTTGGCTATCGTGAGCGTGGGAGCATCGCCGGTGATTGGTCAAATTGTTTAATCTCTTCAAATGTCCAGTTTAAATAAATGTTATTAATATTACCTTTCAAAAAGAGAAACGACCAAGATTCTAATAATCCTGTATGTGTATATATACACTATTGGTATGTTGGTACGAATACTCTCTGATCTATATGAAATTCTTATGGTGGTATGAATACTCTGCGATGTATACAGCACTTATTGCTGTATATGAAGATGTATATGGGAAATAAAAAAGAAAGAAACAGCTGTAATTCCTTTAGATTCCAGTGTAAGTGTTTGTATAACCATTTGAACATTGCCATACTCTGTAATTAACTAGTACACTATCAATGATGACATATGGTGGCACGTGGTCCTGTGCACAGGGTGCAGGTCACAAATCAGATGGAGGTAACCAACTTTCGGATGGGTGACCATGTTTGACAGCTGGATTGCTGAGAATTTCTAGGGCTTCAGTCCAGCCCCACACTGAAGCATATGTAATACATGCGCTGTCTGCTTAGGCAAGTGCACTCTCGTCAGATGGTAGATGACCAGATGGTGGAAACACGAACATGTACATACACCCGAAACACAAGTGTCAGAATGGGTGGTGTCACCCTTGATTTGATGGATCAAGTGGTCAGGCACACTGACTTGGTTGATTTGATGGATCTAGTGGTCAGGCACACTGACTTGGTTGATTTGATGGATCGAGTGGTCAGGCTCAGTGACTTGGTTGATTTGATGGATCGAGTGGTCAGGCACACTGACTTGGTTGATTTGATGGATCGAGTGGTCAGGCACACTGACTTGGTTGATTTGATGGATCTAGTGGTCAGGCTCAGTGACTTGGTTGATTTGATGGATCTAGTGGTCAGGAACACTGACTTGGATGATTTGATGGATCGAGTGGTCAGGCACACTGACTTGGTTGATTTGATGGATCTAGTGGTCAGGCACACTGACTTGGTTGATTTGAAGGATCAAGTGGTCAGGTACACTGACTTGGTTGATTTAATGGATCTAGTGGTCAGGCACACTGACTTGGTTGATTTGATGGATCGAGTGGTCAGACTCAGTGACTTGGTTGATTTGATGGATCGAGTGGTCAGGCTCAGTGACTTGGTTGATTTGATGGATCGAGTGGTCAGGCACACTGACTTGGTTGATTTGAAGGATCGAGGGGTCAGGCACACTGACTTAGTTGATTTGATGGATCTACTGGTCAGGCTCAGTGACTTGGTTGATTTGATGGATCAAGTGGTCAGGCTCAGTGACTTGGTTGATTTGATGGATTGAGTGGTCAGACTCAGTGACTTGGTTGATTTGATGGATCGAGTGGTCAGACTCAGTGACTTGGTTGATTTGATGGATCGAGTGGTCAGGCACACTGACTTGGTTGATTTGATGGATCGAGTGGTCAGACTCAGTGACTTGGTTGATTTGATGGATCGAGTGGTCAGGCTCAGTGACTTGGTTGATTTGATGGATCGAGTGGTCAGGCACACTGACTTGGTTGATTTGATGGATCGAGTGGTCAGGCACACTGACTTGGTTGATTTGATAGATCGAGTGGTCAGACTCAGTCACTTTGTTGATTTGATGGATCGAGTGGTCAGGCACACTGACTTGGTTGATTTGATGGATCGAGTGGTCAGACTCAGTCACTTGGTTGATTTGATGGATCGAGTGGTCAGGCTCAGTGACTTGGTTGATTTGATGGATCGAGTGGTCAGGCACACTGACTTGGTTGATTTGATAGATCGAGTGGTCAGACTCAGTGACTTGGTTGATTTGATGGATCGAGCGGTCAGGCTCAGTGACTTGGTTGATTTGATAGATCGAGTGGTCAGACTCAGTGACTTGGTTGATTTGATGGATCGAGTGGTCAGGCTCAGTGACTTGGTTGATTTGATAGATCGAGTGGTCAGGCTCAGTGACTTGGTTGATTTGATGGATCGAGTGGTCAGGCTCAGTGACTTGGTTGATTTGATGGATCGAGTGGTCAGGCACACTGACTTGGTTGATTTGATAGATCGAGTGGTCAGACTCAGTGACTTGGTTGATTTGATGGATCGAGTGGTCAGGCACACTGACTTGGTTGATTTGATGGATCGAGTGGTCAGGCACACTGACTTGGTTGATTTGAAGGATCTAGTGGTCAGGCACACTGACTTGGTTGATTTGATGGATCGAGTGGTCAGGCTCAGTGACTTGGTTGATTTGATGGATCTAGTGGTCAGGCACACTGACTTGGTTGATTTGAAGGATCGAGGGGTCAGACTCAGTCACTTTGTTGATTTGATGGATCGAGTGGTCAGGCACACTGACTTAGTTGATTTGATGGATCTACTGGTCAGGCTCAGTGACTTGGTTGATTTGATGGATCAAGTGGTCAGGCTCAGTGACTTGGTTGATTTGATGGATTGAGTGGTCAGGCACACTGACTTGGTTGATTTGATGGATCGAGTGGTCAGACTCAGTGACTTGGTTGATTTGATGGATCGAGTGGTCAGGCACACTGACTTGGTTGATTTGATGGATCGAGTGGTCAGACTCAGTGACTTGGTTGATTTGATGGATCGAGTGGTTAGGCTCAGTGACTTGGTTGATTTGATGGATCGAGTGGTCAGGCACACTGACTTGGTTGATTTGATAGATCGAGTGGTCAGGCACACTGACTTGGTTGATTTGATAGATCGAGGGGTCAGACTCAGTCACTTTGTTGATTTGATGGATCGAGTGGTCAGGCACACTGACTTGGTTGATTTGATGGATCGAGTGGTCAGACTCAGTGACTTGGTTGATTTGATGGATCGAGTGGTCAGGCTCAGTGACTTGGTTGATTTGATGGATCGAGTGGTCAGGCACACTGACTTGGTTGATTTGATAGATCGAGTGGTCAGACTCAGTGACTTGGTTGATTTGATGGATCGAGTGGTCAGGCTCAGTGACTTGGTTGATTTGATGGATCGAGTGGTCAGGCTCAGTGACTTGGTTGATTTGATGGATCTAGTGGTCAGGCACACTGACTTGGTTGATTTGATAGATCGAGGGGTCAGACTCAGTCACTTTGTCGATTTGATGGATCGAGTGGTCAGGCACACTGACTTGGTTGATTTGATGGATCGAGTGGTCAGACTCAGTGACTTGGTTGATTTGATGGATCGAGTGGTCAGGCTCAGTGACTTGGTTGATTTGATGGATCGAGTGGTCAGGCACACTGACTTGGTTGATTTGATGGATCGAGTGGTCAGGCTCAGTGACTTGGTTGATTTGATGGATCGAGTGGTCAGGCACACTGACTTGGTTGATTTGATAGATCGAGTGGTCAGACTCAGTGACTTGGTTGATTTGATGGATCGAGTGGTCAGGCACATTGACTTGGTTGATTTGATAGATCGAGTGGTCAGAATCAGTGACTTGGTTGATTTGATGGATCGAGTGGTCAGGCACACTGACTTGGTTGATTTGATAGATCGAGTGGTCAGGCTCAGTGACTTGGTTGATTTGATGGATCGAGTGGTCAGGCACACTGACTTGGTTGATTTGATAGATCGAGTGGTCAGGCTCAGTGACTTGGTTGATTTGATGGATCGAGTGGTCAGGCTCAGTGACTTGGTTGATTTGATGGATCGAGTGGTCAGGCACACTGACTTGGTTGATTTGATGGATCGAGTGGTCAGGCACACTGACTTGGTTGATTTGATGGATCGAGTGGTCAGACTCAGTGACTTGGTTGATTTGATGGATCGAGTGGTCAGGCTCAGTGACTTGGTTGATTTGATGGATCGAGTGGTCAGGCACACTGACTTGGTTGATTTGATAGATCGAGTGGTCAGACTCAGTGACTTGGTTGATTTGATGGATCGAGTGGTCAGGCTCAGTGACTTGGTTGATTTGATGGATCGAGTGGTCAGGCTCAGTGACTTGGTTGATTTGATGGATCTAGTGGTCAGGCACACTGACTTGGTTGATTTGATAGATCGAGGGGTCAGACTCAGTCACTTTGTCGATTTGATGGATCGAGTGGTCAGGCACACTGACTTGGTTGATTTGATGGATCGAGTGGTCAGACTCAGTGACTTGGTTGATTTGATGGATCGAGTGGTCAGGCTCAGTGACTTGGTTGATTTGATGGATCGAGTGGTCAGGCACACTGACTTGGTTGATTTGATGGATCGAGTGGTCAGGCTCAGTGACTTGGTTGATTTGATGGATCGAGTGGTCAGGCACACTGACTTGGTTGATTTGATAGATCGAGTGGTCAGACTCAGTGACTTGGTTGATTTGATGGATCGAGTGGTCAGGCACATTGACTTGGTTGATTTGATAGATCGAGTGGTCAGAATCAGTGACTTGGTTGATTTGATGGATCGAGTGGTCAGGCACACTGACTTGGTTGATTTGATAGATCGAGTGGTCAGGCTCAGTGACTTGGTTGATTTGATGGATCGAGTGGTCAGGCACACTGACTTGGTTGATTTGATAGATCGAGTGGTCAGGCTCAGTGACTTGGTTGATTTGATGGATCGAGTGGTCAGGCTCAGTGACTTGGTTGATTTGATGGATCGAGTGGTCAGGCACACTGACTTGGTTGATTTGATGGATCGAGTGGTCAGGCACACTGACTTGGTTGATTTGATAGATCGAGTGGTCAGACTCAGTGACTTGGTTGATTTGATGGATCGAGTGGTCAGGCTCAGTGACTTGGTTGATTTGATGGATCGAGTGGTCAAGCTCAGTGACTTGGTTGATTTGATGGATCGAGTGGTCAGGCACACTGACTTGGTTGATTTGATAGATCGAGTGGTCAGACTCAGTGACTTGGTTGATTTGATGGATCGAGTGGTCAGGCACACTGACTTGGTTGATTTGATAGATCGAGTGGTCAGGCACATTGACTTGGTTTATTTGATAGATCGAGTGGTCAGAATCAGTGACTTGGTTGATTTGATGGATCGAGTGGTCAGACTCAGTGACTTGGTTGATTTGATGGATCGAGTGGTCAGACTCAGTGACTTGGTTGATTTGATGGATCGAGTGGTCAGGCACATTGACTTGGTTGATTTGATAGATCGAGTGGTCAGAATCAGTGACTTGGTTGATTTGATGGATCGAGTGGTCAAGCTCAGTGACTTGGTTGATTTGATGGATCGAGTGGTCAGGCTCAGTGACTTGGTTGATTTGATGGATCGAGTGGTCAGGCACACTGACTTGGTTGATTTGATAGATCGAGTGGTCAGGCTCAGTGACTTGGTTGATTTGATGGATCGAGTGGTCAGGCTCAGTGACTTGGTTGATTTGATGGATCGAGTGGTCAGGCACACTGACTTGGTTGATTTGATAGATCGAGTGGTCAGACTCAGTGACTTGGTTGATTTGATGGATCGAGTGGTCAGGCTCAGTGACTTGGTTGATTTGATGGATCGAGTGGTCAAGCTCAGTGACTTGGTTGATTTGATGGATCGAGTGGTCAGGCACACTGACTTGGTTGATTTGATAGATCGAGTGGTCAGACTCAGTGACTTGGTTGATTTGATGGATCGAGTGGTCAGGCACACTGACTTGGTTGATTTGATAGATCGAGTGGTCAGACTCAGTGACTTGGTTGATTTGATGGATCGAGTGGTCAGGCACACTGACTTGGTTGATTTGATAGATCGAGTGGTCAGGCTCAGTGACTTGGTTGATTTGATGGATCGAGTGGTCAGGCACACTGACTTGGTTGATTTGATAGATCGAGTGGTCAGGCTCAGTGACTTGGTTGATTTGATGGATCGAGTGGTCAGGCTCAGTGACTTGGTTGATTTGATGGATCGAGTGGTCAGGCACACTGACTTGGTTGATTTGATAGATCGAGTGGTCAGGCTCAGTGACTTGGTTGATTTGATGGATCGAGTGGTCAGGCACACTGACTTGGTTGATTTGATAGATCGAGTGGTCAGACTCAGTCACTTGGTTGATTTGATGGATCGAGTGGTCAGGCTCAGTGACTTGGTTGATTTGATAGATCGAGTGGTCAGACTCAGTGACTTGGTTGATTTGATAGATCGAGTGGTCAGACTCAGTGACTTGGTTGATTTGATGGATCGAGCGGTCAGGCTCAGTGACTTGGTTGATTTGATGGATCGAGTGGTCAGACTCAGTGACTTGGTTGATTTGATGGATCGAGTGGTCAGGCTCAGTGACTTGGTTGATTTGATGGATCGAGTGGTTAGGCTCAGTGACTTGGTTGATTTGATGGATCGAGTGGTCAGACTCAGTGACTTGGTTGATTTGATGGATCGAGTGGTCAGGCACACTGACTTGGTTGATTTGATGGATCGAGTGGTCAGACTCAGTGACTTGGTTGATTTGATGGATCGAGTGGTTAGGCTCAGTGACTTGGTTGATTTGATGGATCGAGTGGTCAGGCACACTGACTTGGTTGATTTGATGGATCGAGTGGTCAGGCACACTGACTTGGTTGATTTGATAGATCGAGGGGTCAGACTCAGTCACTTTGTTGATTTGATGGATCGAGTGGTCAGGCACACTGACTTGGTTGATTTGATGGATCGAGTGGTCAGACTCAGTGACTTGGTTGATTTGATGGATCGAGTGGTCAGGCTCAGTGACTTGGTTGATTTGATGGATCGAGTGGTCAGGCACACTGACTTGGTTGATTTGATGGATCGAGTGGTCAGGCTCAGTGACTTGGTTGATTTGATGGATCGAGTGGTCAGGCACACTGACTTGGTTGATTTGATAGATCGAGTGGTCAGACTCAGTGACTTGGTTGATTTGATGGATCGAGTGGTCAGGCACATTGACTTGGTTGATTTGATAGATCGAGTGGTCAGAATCAGTGACTTGGTTGATTTGATGGATCGAGTGGTCAGGCACACTGACTTGGTTGATTTGATAGATCGAGTGGTCAGGCTCAGTGACTTGGTTGATTTGATGGATCGAGTGGTCAGGCACACTGACTTGGTTGATTTGATAGATCGAGTGGTCAGACTCAGTCACTTGGTTGATTTGATGGATCGAGTGGTCAGGCTCAGTGACTTGGTTGATTTGATGGATCGAGTGGTCAGGCACACTGACTTGGTTGATTTGATAGATCGAGTGGTCAGACTCAGTGACTTGGTTGATTTGATGGATCGAGTGGTCAGGCACATTGACTTGGTTGATTTGATAGATCGAGTGGTCAGAATCAGTGACTTGGTTGATTTGATGGATCGAGTGGTCAGGCACACTGACTTGGTTGATTTGATAGATCGAGTGGTCAGGCTCAGTGACTTGGTTGATTTGATGGATCGAGTGGTCAGGCACACTGACTTGGTTGATTTGATAGATCGAGTGGTCAGGCTCAGTGACTTGGTTGATTTGATGGATCGAGTGGTCAGGCTCAGTGACTTGGTTGATTTGATGGATCGAGTGGTCAGGCACACTGACTTGGTTGATTTGATAGATCGAGTGGTCAGACTCAGTGACTTGGTTGATTTGATGGATCGAGTGGTCAGGCTCAGTGACTTGGTTGATTTGATGGATCGAGTGGTCAAGCTCAGTGACTTGGTTGATTTGATGGATCGAGTGGTCAGGCACACTGACTTGGTTGATTTGATAGATCGAGTGGTCAGACTCAGTGACTTGGTTGATTTGATGGATCGAGTGGTCAGGCACACTGACTTGGTTGATTTGATAGATCGAGTGGTCAGGCACATTGACTTGGTTTATTTGATAGATCGAGTGGTCAGAATCAGTGACTTGGTTGATTTGATGGATCGAGTGGTCAGACTCAGTGACTTGGTTGATTTGATGGATCGAGTGGTCAGGCACATTGACTTGGTTGATTTGATAGATCGAGTGGTCAGAATCAGTGACTTGGTTGATTTGATGGATCGAGTGGTCAAGCTCAGTGACTTGGTTGATTTGATGGATCGAGTGGTCAGGCTCAGTGACTTGGTTGATTTGATGGATCGAGTGGTCAGGCACACTGACTTGGTTGATTTGATAGATCGAGTGGTCAGGCTCAGTGACTTGGTTGATTTGATGGATCGAGTGGTCAGGCTCAGTGACTTGGTTGATTTGATGGATCGAGTGGTCAGGCACACTGACTTGGTTGATTTGATAGATCGAGTGGTCAGACTCAGTGACTTGGTTGATTTGATGGATCGAGTGGTCAGGCTCAGTGACTTGGTTGATTTGATGGATCGAGTGGTCAAGCTCAGTGACTTGGTTGATTTGATGGATCGAGTGGTCAGGCACACTGACTTGGTTGATTTGATAGATCGAGTGGTCAGACTCAGTGACTTGGTTGATTTGATGGATCGAGTGGTCAGGCACACTGACTTGGTTGATTTGATAGATCGAGTGGTCAGACTCAGTGACTTGGTTGATTTGATGGATCGAGTGGTCAGGCACACTGACTTGGTTGATTTGATAGATCGAGTGGTCAGGCTCAGTGACTTGGTTGATTTGATGGATCGAGTGGTCAGGCACACTGACTTGGTTGATTTGATAGATCGAGTGGTCAGGCTCAGTGACTTGGTTGATTTGATGGATCGAGTGGTCAGGCTCAGTGACTTGGTTGATTTGATGGATCGAGTGGTCAGGCACACTGACTTGGTTGATTTGATAGATCGAGTGGTCAGGCTCAGTGACTTGGTTGATTTGATGGATCGAGTGGTCAGGCACACTGACTTGGTTGATTTGATAGATCGAGTGGTCAGACTCAGTGACTTGGTTGATTTGATGGATCGAGTGGTCAGGCTCAGTGACTTGGTTGATTTGATGGATCGAGTGGTCAGGCACACTGACTTGGTTGATTTGATAGATCGAGTGGTCAGACTCAGTGACTTGGTTGATTTGATGGATCGAGTGGTCAGGCTCAGTGACTTGGTTGATTTGATGGATCGAGTGGTCAGGCTCAGTGACTTGGTTGATTTGCATGTCATCACCATGACGATGTGTAGTATAATGTCAATCACTGGTTTGCGTGGCCTAGACTCATTTATTAACAGGCTACCATCATCTAACTTGAATACTAATGACTGCTTTGCTAAACATCAAACAAAAGTGGCTGCAAATGTTCAATATGAATGTTTCTACTTATATTTTACTGCAATTAACAAAATTAAAAACAAATTTGTTTGACCTAAATGGTTCCCAGATTTTTGCACTAACTGTGCCTTGACCTTCACTCATGACAGGGAAGGGGGTGGGGGTGGGGGTGGGGGGGGACTGAAGACCTGTTAGGCAGGACACGCTGACCTGTTTCTGAAACACCTCGTGACATCACTGTAAGGTCATGGTCATATATGAGTGTAGGGTTGATCATCTGTCTATATACCAACATGAATATATACTACCATAACATTAACATTTTAAAGTCATTCTGTATATCATGGATGTCAAACTTTCTTATTTTGACTTTACAAATTTGTATGTGACTATAAGGCCTGATCAGTAGGTGGCAAAAATAAACTTAATAAAGTCATATTATGTTACGTTTTTCTATACGTAGTTTCTATATTAAACATTAACATTAAGGATTTCACCCAAATGATGTTTGCATCTATCATCTATCTCCACTGAAGTTTTGATTTGGGGAAGACCCAATTTTGTGTTGGATGATTTCCTGTAAATCTTGAAATTAACGCGAGCATGAATTAAATGCGAAAAATGTGAGTGGTCTTTGTTCGCAATAATGAAACTTCGCACTTATGCCTCAAGATGAATATCAACAATAAGACGGCATCTCTACACACTTTGGATATCGGAAATACCAACTTGAATATATACACAAACACAGTTTATTGAACAGCAGTTGTAACAAGTACATGACAATGTCAATTAGAGAATAGGAATTACACAATGGGCATCTGGTGAGTTAACACTGCTGGGGTCAAGAGTTCTACCAACTCTTGTCAAACTAGGCATCATTGACCACTCCGATGAACTGTTGTTGGTTCAATTATTTTATTGCCTTTGAACTTCCTTAAAGTAAACAGAATAAACATATAAGCTGTGTGTTGTTTTTAGGAAGCTACTGATTATTGTTATTACGGATGTGCTTTACTCAGTGCTAATAAGCAGTACTATTTGCTGTTTGATTGGATTAAGTTAAGGATATATATCATTCCACTTGGGATGGGGTGGGGGGAGTCGCATTGATTTTAAGTCGCATTTTTGGATAGGGGTCAGCAGTCGTATTAATTTGGAGACGCATTAATTTCAAGATTTACAGTATTAACATCACCATGCCTGTGTTGAGAGAAGGTTCCTAGCACCCTGTAAGAAATGACTCTATGGATGGGGTGGTCCGGTCCATGGCTTGGTTGATTGTGTGTCGTCATACCCTGGTGTAGTGGTCCGGTCCATGATTTGGTTGATTGTGTGTCGTCATACCCTGATGTAGTGGTCCGGTCCATGACTTGGTTGATTGTGTGTCATTATACCCTGAAGTAGTGGTTGGTCGATGA
This sequence comes from Haliotis rufescens, assembly GCF_023055435.1. Classification (NCBI taxonomy): domain Eukaryota; kingdom Metazoa; phylum Mollusca; class Gastropoda; order Lepetellida; family Haliotidae; genus Haliotis; species Haliotis rufescens. The sequence continues at coordinate 70,150,694 of NW_025963779.1, read as the reverse complement.
CTTGGTTGATTGTGTGTCATTATACCCTGAAGTAGTGGTTGGTCGATGACTTGGTTGATTGTGTGTCGTCATACCCTGAAGTAGTGGTCCGGTCCATGATTTGGTTGATTGTGTGTCGTCATACCCTGAAGTAGTGGTCCGGTCCATGACTTGGTTAATTGTGTGTCATCATACCCTGATGTAGTGGTCCGGTCCATGATTTGGTTGATTGTGTGTCGTCATACCCTGATGTAGTGGTCCGGTCCATGATTTGGTTGATTGTGTGTCGTCATACCCTGATGTAGTGGTCCGGTCCATGATTTGGTTGATTGTGTGTCGTCATACCCTGCAGTAGTGGTCCGGTCCATGATTTGGTTGATTGTGTGTCGTCATACCCTGATGTAGTGGTCCGGTCGATGACTTGGTTGATTGTGTGTCGTCATACCCTGATGTAGTGGTCCGGTCCATGATTTGGTTGATTGTGTGTCGTCATACCCTGATGTAGTGGTCCGGTCCATGATTTGGTTGATTGTGTGTCGTCATACCCTGATGTAGTGGTCCGGTCCATGATTTGGTTGATTGTGTGTCGTCATACCCTGCAGTAGTGGTCCGGTCCATGATTTGGTTGATTGTGTGTCGTCATACCCTGATGTAGTGGTCCGGTCGATGACTTGGTTGATTGTGTGTCGTCATACCCTGATGTAGTGGTTCGGTCCATGACTTGGTTGATTGTGTGTCGTCATACCCTGATGTAGTGGTCCGGTCGATGACTTGGTTGATTGTGTGTCGTCATACCCTGATGTAGTGGTCCGGTCCATGACTTGGTTGATTGTGTGTCGTCATACCCTGATGTAGTGGTCGGTCGATGACTTGATTGATTGTGTGTCATCATACCCTGATGTAGTGGTTGGTCGATGACTTGGTTGATTGTGTGTCGTCATACCCTGATGTAGTGGTCCGGTCCATGACTTGGTTGATTGTGTGTCGTCATTCCCTGAAGTAGTGGTCGGTCGATGACTTGAGTGTGTGTCGTCATACCCTGATGCAGTGGGATGTGGCTCATCCAATCACTGGTTTGTCTGGCCCAGACCCAATTATTGACAGGCTATTATTATATACCAGGAATATTGCTAAGTGCTTAGTTAAACAACAAACAAACATACATTAACAGCACCAAGTTGAAAAAACAATAGTTATACATATTTGCTAACCCAACAATTAAAGCATTTTAAGCACCTTATGTAATAGAGCCAGTGATAATATAGAGTCATTCTATATAACAACCTTTGATGTGATTAATAGAAATACTTGAAATACAAACTGTAGTCCCTTTTTCAAAAATTCCAGGATCACTGTTAGTGAAACAGTAAATCTACCTTCTGACAACAAGCACCTGTCACATCATTTTAAAAATAAATTTATTATGTCATGCATTTGCAAATACAAGACATCAAGGATGACAAAATGTTGAAGGGTAATTTCTATATCAATCATTTTTTCTCTTTATCATTCCTTATTCTTTGTTTCAAATATGCCTCTGTTTATCAAGCATTGAATGGGTACCCGGTAGGATGAAATATTAAAGAGTAAAATGACTATAAACATTCTACTACTTTATCAGACGCCTCAGCAAGCAAAGTGTCCCAAATGTTTTATTATTTACAGATTAAAATAAAAAAATACAGCAAAGAGGGTTTGGGTGATCCATGCACAATTGGGCTGGTTAGGCTCATCATCAGCTCAGGGCCCAGACAGACAACAGAAGATTGGGAGGTACCAAACCTAAGGCACCAAGAACAATGATGATGATGATGATGATGATGATGATGATGATGATGATGATGATGATGATGATGACGACGACGACGCAACAAACATACAAACAAACAAACAAACAAACGTCAATGAGTAATAAATAGAAAGACCTACTCAAACTCAGAATTACTGATTATCTGTCCCTCGTGAATAAATGCTGTAAGTTCCTCTTGAAATTTATTTTGATTTGCAAGTTGTTTGACAAATAATCTGTATTTCCATGTAGCTCGCTGGTTATTCTCTAAATCTAAAAAAATAAGACAATAATTTGGTTATTCCTAATGTCAAATTTCAATTCTACATTCCACAATCAGTTTCCAGTAACATTAACTGAATACATACTAGAGTGGATGAAACACACCTCTCTGAATAACAATCAAACATAACACCTGTCAGGTGGGTAGTATTGACACGTATCACCTGACACCTGTCAACTTATCATGTCCTGTTATCACTAATCAGATTGACCACCGCAGGGACTGGCCAAGTACTTACAACATGCTACTTATGTACTTGAGATATCTACTGACCAGCGGTATATCACATGCTTCTCTCCAACATGTGCAAACAAACAGTGTGTCCATGTACGTCATCTTCCACTTGAGTGATAAAGAATGGAGATATCTGAGAATATAACTGCAGAGAGGATATACTTTTTAACTCCTTAACAGGCCCGTTACACTGACGTAGCAGACCAAGTAACCTTTAGCTGGATTTTAGAATTTGTTATGTAGTTATACCTGTTCTTTAGTTTACATATCTGGTTTAGGGTCAGTCGGGTAGCCTGGTGGTTAAAGCGTTTGCTCATCACGCCGAAGACCGGGTTCGATTCCCGACATGGGTACAATGTGTGAAGCCCATTTTCTGGTGTCCCCCGCCGTGATATTGGTGGAATATTGCTAGAAGCGGCATAAAACCATACTCACTCACTCACTCACTCACTCACTCACTCACATATCTGGTTTATCTGCTGACTTTAATATGAATTTTACAATGTATGATTAAAGATATATATATATATGAAACAATCCCAAATCAGATGTTAGTGCTTGTTGCCACTACAACAGCTACACTGTAGAGGTAGCTAGCACTATGATCTGATATATAAAAGTAAGTTCAATGATAACCAATTTATCATCATCATCATCATCATCATCATCATCATCAGACCCATGAAGATCCAGGGTAGAATAGGTCTTCAGCAACCCATGCTTGCCGTAAAAGGCAACTATTCTTGTCGTAAGAGGCGACTAACGGAATCGGGTGGTCAGGATCGCTGACTTGGTTGATGCATGTCATCATATCCCACTTGTGTAGATTGATGCTCATGATGTCAATCACTGGATTGTCTGGTCCAGACTTGATTATTTACAGACCGCCGTCATACAGCTGGAATATTGCTGAGTGCGGCATCAAACAACAAACCAACATCAGACGTTAAAGCATTATCTGAGTGGTATGTGCAGTTTCCTGGAGTCAGCCTCAGCTAATCTGCCCACACAGAAAACAGGAAAGTGAGTTCATGTATACATTGTTCATCGAGTGAGGTATTGAATTGGTTAACTTTTGAGCTACTTGTCATTCATGAGGTAGTTCTGCTTCTTTGTGATTTCACCCAATTTCTCTGTTTGCATGAGATGTCTGTAAAAGCAAGTGACCATGTTTTCAACGAGAAATAATCAAGCATGTGATAGGCTGAAAAAGAGGGTCACGGTCATTAACCAGAAGTGTATATAAGTTTCTGGTAAGGTAGCTAGAGGGATGGAACTTTATGCTCCTAAGTCATCATCCATATGGCATGCATTTTCTCCAATGAGAAGTGATATATGTTTTTAGAGGCACAGAACTTTCTGTTCTAAAGTTGTCTTGCATTAGACATCCCACTGAAGGAATGTCTAAGGTGCCCCAATTTGCTGTGCACAGTGATAGAAACTAACAGTGATAGTCCACTAGTTCATATTATGATAACATATAGCAAAACTCTTAAAAAGGGCAAATTTCTACAAGTCCTTGTGATACATTAACTGTTGGGCAGTTTGGCAAGGACTATAGGACTAGTTCCAATTTTAAAACTGGTGTACAGTTGTGCCCCTTATGCATGGCAGGAACCTATGCTCCGAGGGCTTCCTGATTATGTATCTAGGTAGTCCTGCACCATTACCGTGGAATATATTTATTTTATTAAACAAAAAAAATCTAGAAACGCATACAAAAGCAAGTCTAGCCAGCTCAAGCTAGCTCTATTCCACATAGGGAATTTTGTTTTGTTTTTAGAGTCAAGAAGGTTATTGTGTAATTTCAGAGACTAAATGTTAGTCTAGTATCTAGGTTACTCAGCAACGTACCCCTGTGTTACACCAAAGTGAGTGAGTGAGTATGGTTTTACGCCGCTTTTAGCAATATTCCAGCAATATCACGGCGGGGGACACCAGAAATGGGCTTCACACATTGTACCCATGTCGGGAATCGAACCCGGATCTTCGGCGTGCACCAAAGTGGTCAACATCCAACACCTGCATCACTTTGCTCCCACAATGTGTGAAAACTCACTCACTCACTCATCACTTCATACATGTTAAGGGGAATGTGTAGTCCTACACCATGACTGTGGAACATATTTATTTTATGTAAAAATAAATCTAGGTATGTATACAAAAGCAAGTCTATCCAGCTCTAGTTAGCTCTATTCCACATGTGAAATCAACATCGGGAAAATTATTTGTTTAGGTTTAGAGGTGAGAAGAGTATTGTGTAATATAAGATTTCATAGACTGAATGTTAGTCTAGGGAATGTGACATTGCGTGAGAAAGAGGGAGTTCAAAATGGCCGTCAGTAATTGTAGAGATTTTTGTGGCATTCAGATGGAAGGAATGATGCAGCTCCTTCTGTTCTTATTGCACAAGCTTTTTTAAGTTTTAATTCCTATTCTCCGTCAAGACAAAAAACATCCACTTTGATCAAATGTGCAGATTTGCAGAACTACCGATTTTAGAACTTCATAGACCAGCGGAGATTTAGCCAGTGATTAATGGAATTAGGACTTTAAAACAGCAGTTCACGGCTTGATTGTTTCAGTTGCACATGAAGTTAATTAATGTTTAAAGAAACATAGAGAGTGTTTTGAAGATTTGTAACCAGTTGTAACAGGGCATTCCCATTTTTGGGAGAGAACTACACATGGCATCCCCAGTGTCTCTGAGATGAAAGAATTACCCACAATCCTTGTCTCTGCTCCACTTCCTGTTGGACAGTGCCAGATATAACACCCCGTGTTGGCTGCATGATGACAAAACTCAATTATCCCACAGGAGGACATTGCAGCTTTAGGAAAGAAAACTTCAATTTCATTTTGTAGCATTCGTTGACAAAAAGATTTAAAGGCTTTTATTGTAAGTCATGATGTAGAATTTAAATTGGGTTGAAATTCACCAGTCATCTAGTGAACAAGGATAAATGTTATTCCTGAAATTATATGTCAATGCTTACCTTGGAAAAGAAAACATACTTAAAAAGATTGATAACATTGTGCAGAACCATTTTAGTCTCAATTGTTTATCATGACAGCCACAAAAGATAACATTTGAACCTAATATGAGACAAGGAGGTGCATTGTGCAACCAGTTCACTTTTTTCCCTACCTGGTGGTCGAACATTTGTATTTCAATATGACTTTGAAAATGCATATATATACTTTAATTCTTCTTTATCAATGGCTGTGACTGTCTTGTGTTCACTGGTAGGACTTCATTCCAATCACTTGTTCGCTGTGATTTTAACCCCTGTATGTAAGTTGAGGATATTTTTATATACTGTGTATTTTTCTATTAAGAACAAATGTGGGAAATGCTGGTATATTTTCCCCTTGTATAATGAAGCTTTGACGGTTTGAAATTGCCCATTTTTTGCTGAAATATATCCAGGCGGCTGACTTAGGAAGTGAGGTAGAAATTCAGCACCTAAAGGTGAAATGTCAAAGATCCAAAAGAAATAATTAAAAATTTTGTTTGTCTTGGATGTCTCTCTTTTTGAAATCTGTCATGATATGGTGACTATTGGACCCATAACCTGCAATCATGTGTAAACGTGTAAACAAGTGAACACCTTCCATAATAAATATTGCTCTAACTGAAATGGGGAAACAGGTGGACTTGTCATCTGCTGTGCGGAGTTGTGTCCCTTAGGCAGTCCAGAAACCCGTGGTCATGGGTTTGAATCCGAAGTTCGAATCTTCCTGATTATGTTTCTAGGTTTGTCAGAGCCATACCCATGCTGGTGGTGTTCACGAAAGTGATAAACATCTAAAACCTGCATCATTCTGGCTTTCCTCACACATTGAATGTCACTGAAAGCCTGTTCAAAGTGATGCTAACTGGTTTTACAAAGTGTCTGCAACCTGCTTCACTTCGTGTTGTCCTCCCACATTAAGGTTGAAATCCCCTGATTTGACTGAAATACTGTTCAAAGAGGTGCTCACTCACTCACTCGCTCAAACTGAAACAATTACCCAATGAATAATACATAAACATATCCTACAGAAACATGAAATTGTGTTTTCAAAGTGTTTCATAACACTAAAACATTAAATTTGTTTGATGTCAAAATTCATACTGGGAACTTGTCAATAGTTAGTGAGTGAGTTGGATTTAACGCCGCTTTTAACAGTATTCCAGTTATATCACGTCGTGTCAGCTTAATGTGGGAGGAAAGCCCGAAGTGATGCAGGTCTCAGACGTTTACCACTTCGGTGAAACCCACGAGCACGGGTATTGTGCTGACAAACCTAGAAACATAATCGGGGTGAACCGGGATTCGAACCCTCAATCATAGGTTTCTGGCAACTCTGCACAGCGAATCGTGGCGCCTTAGACAACTGGGCCACCCGTGCCCCCACTTGTCAATACAAACCTGAGTGAATTTGAAATCCATGTGTGAATATTAGGTAATACATAGAAGGATAACATCATTGTATACCAACCAGATGTACAAAGCCAGGAAGAACTATCCATACAATTGTACATGCTGTATTCGACGTAATAAGCGCCCACAGCGATATTTGCTAATATACTGACACGTGAACAATCCCAATTAGCACCCCTTCCGATTGATCAATGTAAACAAGACTTATTCATTCTCATATAATACGCACTCCTGTGTTATATGCACCATTAATTATGGGCAATTAAATTCTGGAAAAATATATCTGCAGTACATTAACATTTCAGGCTGTCAGCATAAACCACGAAATTTATCTTTCAACCTCTGTGTTTATTCACCAAAATAATATTTTAAAAAGAGCCACCTATTTCTAATTTTGAGAGCGCCCTGGGCGCTTATTACGTCAAATACGGTACATTTTTTAACCCTTTATGTCTTTCATGACTTCAAACAGTAAACATCGCAAGCATTTATGTGATACTTCACAGCGAGAACATGCAGGTCTGAAATATTGATATGTTATATCAAGTAGTACATTCATATCTTTCTGACATAGAACCTGAAATGTGAGAAATTGTCCTCTGCAAATTCAAGTTAAGTCACAAGGTCCTCTGTGTTAAAAAATATAAGGTGGGTCCAAAAGATGTTGTGATTTTTAGACAGAGATTTACATAACTGTAACCACAAGGGAAAATTGATTATCAACAGCCCAAGTTGTTTGACATCAATGTTTGTGTTTATACATAGGCAAAGTGAACTTGACTCTGATATTTGAACTCATTTTGTTTGTTGTTTAACGCCGCGTTCAGCAATATTCCAGCTATGTGACAGCGGTCTGTAAATAATCGAGGCTGGACCAGACAACCCAGTGATTGACATCATAAGCATCGATCCACGCAATTGGATACGATGACATGCATCAACCAAGTCAGCGAGCCTGACCACCTAATCCTGTTAGTCACCTCTTACGACAAGCATAGTCACCTTTTATGGCAAGCATGGGTTGCTGAAGACCTATTCTACCCCGGATCTTCACGGGTCCATTAGAACTGAACTGAATTGGGTGTCATCAGTACAGCAAACAGTATGGCTGTTTGTTAGATTGGTTTGTTTGTTTGTTGTTTTACACCGCACTCAGCAATATTCCAGCTATATGACGGCGGTCTGTAAATAATCGAGTCTGGACCAGGCAATCCAGTGATTAATATCATGAGCATCGATCCACGTAATTGGGATTGATGACATGCATCAACCAAGTCAGCGAGCCTGACCACCCGATCCTGTTAGTCGCCTTTTACAACAAGCATAGTCGCCTTTTACGACAAGCATAGTCGCCTTTTACGACAAGCATAGTCGCCTTTTACGACAAGCATAGTCGTCTTTTACGACAAGCATAGTCACTGTTTGTTTGAAGGAATGTAGATGTGAAAATGACAACATACTGTACCTTGTTGTTTAAATAATATACAAAGCTGTTTTACTTAACTATGATTTTATTATTTGCAATTTTATCAAAATAATAAAGCAAAACTGTAAATGCATACATTGTCCAACTGCTTGGATTGTTGCTTATGATATAAATCACCGGTTTGTCTGGTCCTGATCAAATATTTACAGGTTGACGTAAATAGCTGGAATATTGCTGAGTGAAGTGTAAAACAATGAATGAACAAATAAACTGAACACCCTTGATATTAACTTGTGATCTCAAAATACATCCCTCGTTTTATAAATGCTGTATTTTCATTTGTGATGGTAGATTATTCCATTGGCCAGCACAGAGAATCATGATAAAAAGTGTCCAAGGGTTTTAGATGTCTGCTTTCCATAAAGATTTCCAATACGAAACCAAATTAGGCCTTGTAAAATTGTAAAAATCCTTTTGTGGTTCAATCACATTGTCCTCAATAACATTGTACATGTGTTCAAAATTCTGGTGTACTCACACAAACCTGTCATAGTCTCCTGTTGGGAGAGAAAAATTATGTTCAAAGTTCTTGTGAGAGAAAGAGGGATCCATGAATCTAGAGTTCTGGAGATATAATTATATATACATAAGTAAATAGATAAAGTCGACGCCAGAGAATAACCAGTCTCAATTATCCACCAAACTGGTTCTATTGGATGCAGCAGGCAAAATAGCGGTGAAAACAACTCCTCACATCAGCTCCAAATGTGTCTGTCACATATTGTTTTCATAAAATTACTTGATAATTTTGATAGAAATGTTCTTTCACACTAAAGTGAATATTTCTAGAACACTAGCAAGAGCTTTATGCAACAAGATTGTGAGGATTCTTGAAGTTTAGAGGTGGTAGGCAATCTTCGTGCACGGACATCTGAACCTTTCCCTGGCCAAATTAAGGAAACGCAATAGGTGTACTGTGAAAATTGCTTCATGCAAAAGGGATTTAGATATAAACATCTTGATTACACCATGAAGCTTGATGGTAAGATATTTATCTCTCTCAATCTAGCTTCTGACCAACTGATCTCATGGCAGTACAGAGGTCACTTAGAGAGCAAATATTGTAGAGAGAGATGGCATTTTCCTTGGATTAGTAGAAATCCACAAAATTTAGCACCAACATTGCCAATCTTACAAATGAAGAAGGCAATCTTGCTGACTCGGAGCCAATTTTCAGCTAATTTTGTGCATAAGTTGTTGCCAGGATATTGGAAACCAAATGAAGCACTAAATGAAGTTTTCACATTTTGACATGTTCTTTTTGTCAGCTTCTAGACTTTAAATGCACTGGAGAATACTCACGGTTTTGTGGGAGAAGAAGACTCTCTTAAATCATCTGCCACCAGAGATATCTGGAATTCTTCTCTTTAAGCAAGGAAATTAAGAAATTTGTCAGTGAAATGTAAAATTTAGACTTTATTTACAACGTATTTCCCATCATACAATTTGTTTGTTAAACATAGTTATGTCCCCTTTGTTCTGTGGTCACACAAAGTGTTAGAAGTCTTTAAGAAAAAGGGAGAAAAATATTTACTGTGAAGCAGAGACCTTTGAACGTATTTCTGAAGAAGGGTTTGTAATGGCTATTTGCTGAGGATGAAGGTTGTTTGGTTTCACCTGCCACAATGACAAGATAAAAAACAGCACCACCGAAGCACATGTCTTATAGTGATACTGGACAAGCAGCTGGTCAATACAAACAGGTTTTCCGTTGTTGTGCAACGATTTCATTGGCTTAATTGTTATTTTAAGGCTAGGGGAAAGACGGAGCTTACAGAAGGTTGTAAGATGAGAGAAGAGGATGCTGGGGGCACTAAGACCTATCAATGGCCACAATCGGACATGTAAACACAACTACACAACAGGTATAGGTAACTCTGTTGGAACTACGGAGCTTTAAGTTAGGATAGTTTGGATAGCAATTGATTGTAAGGCCAGATCACTTGGGGCTCTTGTTGTCCACTTTTTCTTAGTCAATATCCCAAGAAGAAACATTAAAAGAATAAAAATATCTGGCTTTTTTTACATTGAGTTAAAAAACATTTTCTTGAAATAAAAATATCTGGCTTTTTTGACATTGAGTTAAAAGAAATTTCTGGAAATAAAAGTTTTAAGAAACAGACAAACAAAAGGTGTTCTTTGTAAGGAAATGGTCAATGAAGAACATCTATTTTTGCTTCTTTTTTATATTTGGAAAATTGAATAGAGTCATCTCTGTAAAACAAGAAAACTACAAATTGATCTGATAATAAAATCTATTACTTATTTACAGCATAATATCACAGTGATCATGATACATGATGAATTCGATCCAAGGGGCACTTCGTTATACCTGAAATTTGCTGTTCATGGAATAACTACGTACAGGGAATCGTTAAGATTTTTTTTGTTTGACTTGATCACATCTGAAATAAATAATTGAGTGAAGGACATCGTTCTTCTCATTACTTTAGGTCAGTATTTATTAAACCAGTGATAGCTTACACTTGTCAGATGAATCCTTATAGACACTGGTCATAAAAAGAACATGTTTAATTTCTTGTGGTATGACTATAACTTACATTGATTTTAGTGAAAAACACAATCACAACAATGGAAATCATATGCAAAGTTTTCCCAAAAAATGTTTCTTGCAAAACAAAGTAGCTTGCCTGAAGATCCGTAGAACAAGAATGTCATCAGGGAGAATCTTGGATCCATACCCAAAATTAGTTCGTCCTGGTAAGGCTTGGGGACACAAATTTCGAAGTACGTCAGGGTCAAACTGGTATATTCCTGTCACTAGAGTATGGATAGCATTTGTATCAATGACAGCCAGTAACCCTAGCTGCTTGTGTGTTCAGACACAATTGTAGGATATGTTCAGACACTATTGTAGGATATGTTCAGACACTATTGTAGGATATGTTCAGACACTATTGTAGGATATGTTCAGACACTATTGTAGGATATGTTCAGACACAATTGTAGGATATGTTCAGACACTATTGTAGGATATGTTCAGACACAATTGTAGGATATGTTCAGACACTATTGTAGGATATGTTCAGACACTATTGTAGGATATGTTCAGACACTATTGTAGGATATGTTCAGACATTATTGTAGGAATTGTTAAGACAATATTGTAGGATAAGTTCAGACACTAATGCAGGATATGTTCAATCACAATTTTAGGATATGTTCAGACACTAATGAAGGATATCTCCAGACACTTAAGCAGTTCAATTTGAAACAGTTATATTCACAATGTGATAATTATCAGTCTTGCATAAACTGGAAATATGTTAAATGTATCGGCAATAGGATTCTCGTTTCAAAGATTAGCAGAAGGACCATTTTTCTGAGCACAGAACTAACAAGAGCACTGTAAATTGAGAAGAAAGTTATTTCATCTGCTGTGTCTTTTTCAACCAGCTGTTTAAAATCCATTTACCACAACTGTAGTTCAGTCACAAAAATCTCCCCAAGCAATCAAGAGTTATGCTGCCATGTGAAAGAGCTAAATTACTTCAAATGGCTTTCTCAATTTAATTTGGAAAGCAAAATTGAAAAAAAAGCTCATTTAATAAAACAATTTTGCTGTGTTTTCAAGTGTAAGTAATAGAATTAGGTGATGTACGTTAGTGAAAAATAAAATGATGCTTACTTTTGTAGCTTCAGCATCTGTTGTCATTAAATTTTATTTTTTTTCAAAATCTAATTTTGCCAGATAAAGAACTTGAATTACTGAACATTCCTGAAGATTTACAGAAAAGATTTCTTATTGAATAGGGGACCATCTTTCAGTTGTTGTTTTTTATTTTAGAAAAAGTCAATACAGGTATCTTATAAACATTTTAAACATTGGTTTTTGTTAAATTACAATGGTAAAATTACTTTTCTAATGCTACCATAACTTGAGAACAAACCACACATGTATTGTCATCTATGTCTGTCTTTAGATATTAATCAGGATAGGAAACTAATCTTCCATGTACACATCAATGGAGTATTTAAAGATAAATGTAATAAATGAAAATAGAGCAAAATGTAAAATTAATTTCAGACATTATTTCTACATGTCGTATTTACACTGATAGTAAGAAAATGCTGAAAGTCAATTATAACAATTTAGTAGTAGCAGCAGGGTCTACCAAAATAACCATTGTACATTACAGAACATCAGGACACATGGAGGAAGCTGTTTGATTTTGAGAATTTGAAAGGAATATGTGCAATAAATTATGATATTATATTGCACCAGTCAGAATGTATATCATATCTGCACATGAAATAGTTGATGGTTATGACATATTTATTAACTGAATGCTGTTATATTATGTATACTCTTTTGATTTCTCAATCATGAATGGAAAAATAAATATAGCACCTTATGAGCATCCATTTCTGAAGAACATGCTTGACACATCAAATAGAAATATCACCTCGAGGACTACATCATGCACACCTTACCTAGAGCCTCTTTACATCACGCATACCTTATCTAGAACCTCTATACATCATGCACACCTTACCTAGAGCCTCTATACATCATGCACACCTTACCTAGAGCCTCTATACATCATGCACACCTTACCTAGAGCCTATATACATCATGCACACCTTACCTAGCGCCTCTATACATCATGCACACCTTACCTAGCGCCTCTATACATCATGGACACCTTACCTAGAGCCTCTATACATCATGCACACCTTACCTAGAGCCTCTATACATCATGCACACCTTACCTAGAGCCTATATACATCATGCACACCTTATCTAGAGCCTCTATACATCATGGACACCTTACCTAGAGCCTCTATACATCATGCACACCTTACCTAGAGCCTATATACATCACACACACCTTACCTAGAGCCTATATACATCATGCACACCTTACCTAGAGCCTCTATACATCACACACACCTTACCTAGAGCCTATATACATCATGGACACCTTACCCAGAGCCTATATACATCATGCACACCTTACCTAGAGCCTCTATACATCATGCACAGCTTACCTAGAGCCTATATACATCACACACACCTTACCTAGAGCCTATATACATCATGGACACCTTACCTAGAGCCTCTATACATCACACACACCTTACCTAGAGCCTATATACATCATGGACACCTTACCTAGAGCCTCTATACATCATGCACACCTTACCTAGAGTCTCTATACATCATGCACACCTTACCTAGCGCCTCTATACATCATGCACACCTTACCTAGAGCCTATATACATCATGCACACCTTACCTAGAGCCTATATACATCATGCACACCTTACCTAGAGCCTCTATACATCATGCACACCTTACCTAGAGCCTGTATACATCATGGACACCTTACCTAGAGCCTATATACATCATGCACACCTTACCTAGAGCCTATATACATCATGGACACCTTACCTAGAGCCTCTATACATCATGGACACCTTACCTAGAGCCTATATACATCATGCACACCTTACCTAGAGCCTCTATACATCATGCACACCTTACCTAGCGTCTCTATACATCATGGACACCTTACCTAGAGCCTATATACATCATGCACACCTTACCTAGAGCCTATATACATCATGCACACCTTACCTAGAGCCTATATACATCATGGACACCTTACCTAGAGCCTATATACATCATGCACACCTTACCTAGAGCCTATATACATCATGCACACCTTACCTAGAGCCTCTATACATCATGGACACCTTACCTAGAGCCTATATACATCATGCACACCATACCTAGAGCCTATATACATCATGCACACCTTACCTAGAGCCTCTATACATCACACACACCTTACCTAGAGCCTCTATACATCACACACACCTTACCTAGAGCCTCTATACATCACACACACCTTACCTAGAGCCTCTATACATCACACACACCTTACCTAGAGCCTCTATACATCATGCACACCTTACCTAGAGCCTCTATACATCATGGACACCTTACCTAGAGCCTCTATACATCATGCACACCTTACCTAGAGCCTCTATACTTCACACACACCTTACTTTGAGCCTCTATACATCATGGACACCTTACCTAGAGCCTCTATACATCATGCACACCTTACCTAGAGCCTCTATACATCATGGACACCTTACCTAGAGCCTCTATACATCACACACACCTTACTTTTAGCCTCTATACTTCACACACACCTTACCTAGAGCCTCTATACATCATGCACACCTTACCTAGAGCCTCTATACTTCATGGACACCTTACCTAGAGCCTCTATACATCATGGACACCTTACCTAGCGCCTTAATACATCACACACACCTTACTTTGAGCCTCTATACATCATGCACACCTTATCTAGAGCCTCTATACATCATGGACACCTTACCTAGAGCCTCTATACATCATGCACACCTTACCTAGAGCCTCTATACTTCACACACACCTTACTTTGAGCCTCTATACATCATGCACACCTTACCTAGAGCCTCTATACATCATGCACACCTTACCTAGAGCCTCTATACAACATGCACACCTTACCTAGAGCCTCTATACATCATGGACACCTTACCTAGAGCCTCTATACATCACACACACCTTACTTTGAGCCTCTATACTTCACACACACCTTACCTAGAGCCTCTATACATCATGCACACCTTACCTAGAGCCTCTATACATCATGCACACCTTACCTAGAGCCTCTATACTTCACACACACACCTTATCTAGAGCCTCTATACTTCACACACACCTTACCTAGAGCCTCTATACATAACAGGCACCTTATCTAGAGCCTCTATACTTCACACACACCTTATCTAGAGCCACTATACATCACACACACCTTACCTAGAGCCTCTATACTTCACACACACACCTTATCTAGAGCCTCTATACTTCACACACACCTTACCTAGAACCTCTATACATAACAGGCACCTTATCTAGAGCCTCTATACTTCACACACACCTTATCTAGAGCCACTATACATCACACACACACACACGCACTCATCAGCTGGATGACGACATCTAAATGGAGACTTGCATAGTAATCACCATGCATGAACCACACGTCAGACATCACAGCTGAGGTTGTCAGTCCAGCTTTATCCACCAGGAATACCTTGTGTTCATCCTATCCTTAAATTATTCAGTGTTTGAAATAAGTTCAAATAAATATTCATTTCGAAACCGTACCTGCACTTCATATTCAGTTAAAAGCATTCTGATAATTCCAAACAATGAAAAAAAAAGCATTACCTTGCATACAATAAAGAAAATTCATGAATAAAATTCTTTGATTTGGGTAAATGTCAAGTGGTCCTAAAAATACATGTACTTAAATACAAACAGGAAATCGAGATTAAAATCTTGATAATATTTAGCCAGGAAAATGAAAAGAAAAGAAAAGACCACCATCGGTATTGAATCAATGACAAATCTGTGGTTGGTATTTTATCCCGGAAATGAGGCAGAGGCAGTGTTGTTTTAGAGCCTTCTTCCTCATACCTATGGATCATCACCTCTTTGGTCATACATGAAAGTGTCAACAACTTCACTGCAAAGAATCATGAACAAGTAATTCAAGTTCTGAAATCAGCCTTTCCGTAGATGTTAAACATGGTGTATGACAAGAAGCATTAAGTAAACAGATTACTTGAGAGAAGGGGACTGTGGTCCATGTCACGGCAGTAAGTGACTATTGTCTAACTTGTTTAAATGAGTTCGGCGAGCTCAATTTGCAAACAGCTACGGGTGATGCAAGGGTTTTGCGTTAATCCAAAAATGGTGTTTTATGGAAACAAAAAGGTGTCACACAAGAGCATGAAGTGACACTCTGCACTGGTAACTCGGTACATGTGTAAAGTTGAAACTTTGCCAGGAAACTGGCAGGAATGATTTTGTGTCTGGTTTGCTTGCTTGTCTAGCAAGGAGACGGGGACAGCGATGTGCGATGCAAGCGTTAGGATGTGCCGGTTACCCAATACGCTCAGACACACAGAAACGTGATCCTTCGTTTGACGAGGGTTTAGCTTCAGTCAAGGTATAAAACATGGAATGTGTGCTGATTATTTCCGCGTGAGATGGGCCCAACTTGTGAGAAACTGTCTCAGCTCAGCATCGTTTTAGATATCAGAATGAAACATTGATTGTTAGGAGCAGGGCGGTCTTTCCTCCTATACTTTACTCACCATTGATGGGTAGGTAGATGAGAATAGATAATGGAGGGATAGAAACAGATAAACAGAAAGATGGTTGAAAAGATGGATGGATTGATAGATACAGATGGGTAGATATAGAATCAGATAGAATGATGGAGCTTAAAATAGATGAATTGAAATAAATAGATATGAAAAGCAATAGATCAAAGGAAAATACCTTGTAGAATAAAGGATGGTTGAAACGAGATGGATGCATTGAAATTAGGGCTGGGATGGGTAACTCGGGTACTCTGGAAGGGTGGATCCTGAGTAGAACCCGGGTACACACATGACTACCCGGACACATGGTTTGTACCCAACTCTTTAGACTCTTTAGCGGGTGCGGGTAGGCCCGGGTAATAGGGTGTCGGGTACCCGGTAGTAAATTTGGACTCGTCCCAGTCCTAATTGAAATAGCTGGTTGAAAGAATGGTTGAAAACAGATTGATGGAAATAGAATTGTTGAAAATGAATGGCCAGATAGTATGGATCAATAGGATTAGCTATAAGAATGGATGAAAATATATTTATGGAAATAGAATTAAGAATGGCTGAAAAGGAATAGACAGATAGTATGGATCGACAGGATTAACTATAGGAATGGATGAAAATATATTTATAGAAATAGAATTAAGAATGGCTGAAAATGAATAGACAGTAGTATAGATTGGAAAGAAATTAATGGATTAACATAATCAAATTTTGTAGGTATCAACTGACCTAATGTGTCGCAGATCAATACAAATAACTTAACAACACTGTTAGCAAATAGAAATTCTTAATCTTATCTTGTTGGTTGGAGAAGACATGGTGGCCTAGTCTTCTTAAGTGCCGAAATTAGCTGTGCAGAGTTGCCTCCCTTATTTGTGTCAGCATCCTATGAATGTGAGTTTGAATTATTACCTGTTTATTATTCTTGGTTTTTCATCACCATAACCAACTCTTGTGTTTGACCAAAACTGGTTACTGTTGAAGATCAGCATAACTTTGGGTTTTTCTCCAACATAAAACAAGCCACAGGAATAAATAGCTTTAAAATATAAAAACAATTGACCCATATATCCTACAAGGCCAAAGTGGGAAACATGAGTTATTATATTTTTTCTTTGAAAGCTATGCATTTCTGTGAGCCAGGTGACACACCATGATTAATACTGTTGAAAGTGGCCTCACTCAACTCACTCGCTCGTGATATTGCTGGAATATTGCTAAAAGCGGCGGAAACCTCACTCACTCACTCACTCACTCACTCACTCACTCACTCACTCACTCACTCACTCACTCACACTCACTCACTCACTCACTCACTCACTCACTCACTCACTCACTCCTTGGTTGTACATTTCAGGTAAATTGTATGTTTACTTTTCCATAACTTTCAAGGACATGTTCATGAAAATTCTCAGCATTTTTTTATGAATGTGTGCGGGAGAGCTGATTGTGTCTCTGTTTCCGCTCAGTTGATCCAGCGTTTGTCTACGCTCCGGTTATACAACGCAAACATTCTTGCCTTATTTCACTCTCAACAGAAAACATCCCCCAACATTATTTTCTACCCGAGTAACTCACCAACACAAAGACAAAATAAAAATTAACCGAAACCCATTTCTTGGTAGTCAGCAAAGCGTACAGACTCAAGTATATTTCCCATTGCTTACAATAACTGCAGCTCGCTTTCACAAGACGTGTTATACACTCTTTACAATAAAAGGGCTATATACCTTTGTGATGTGGAATCACATGACACAATGGGTGCAGATGGGATAAAACAGGGCATATTGTGGAGGATCTCAACATTCATCTTCCTTAATAGGTTAATAACTCTCTGTAAAGCTCCCTTTGCATCATTTATTTGCTGGATGCTGCTTGAAATAATGGGAGTCTGACAGGGGCGACATAAACAAGGTCGGTCAGCATGATCATGTCAGATTGATGTAGGCCATCAAAATAAAGAAAAAATGAACAGTAAATAAAATCTTGTTCAAGTAATTGTGCTGCTATAGTTTGCTATGTTATTTGAGCAACTCTGGCTCTGAACTTTAGTCAACAGTATTACACCTTAATCATGAAGGAATGCAGGTGTTTGGGCCCAGTATTCATGTGTTTGGGCTAGTATTCATGTGTTTGGGCTAGTATACAGGTGTTTGGGCCAGTATACAGGTGTTTGGGCCAGTATGCATGTGTTTGGGCTAGTATACAGGTGTTTGGGCCCAGTATTCATGTGTTTGGGCTAGTATACAGGTGTTTGGGCCAGTATACAGGTGTTTGGGCCCAGTATTCATGTGTTTGGGCTAGTATACAGGTGTTTAGGCCCAGTATGCATGTGTTTGGGCCCAGTATTCATGTGTTTGGGCTAGTATGCAGGTGTTTGGGCTAGTATACAGGTGTTTGGGCCAGTATGCATGTGTTTGGGCCCAGTATTCATGTGTTTGGGCTAGTATACAGGTGTTTGGGCCCAGTATGCATGTGTTTGGGCCCAGTATTCATGTGTTTGGGCTAGTATACAGGTGTTTGGGCCCAGTATACAGGTGTTTGGGCCCAGTATTCATGTGTTTGGGCTAGTATGCAGGTGTTTGGGCCCAGTATGCTGGTGTTTGGGCCCAGTATGCATGTGTTTGGGCTAGTATGCAGGTGTTTGGGCCCAGTATGCTGGTGTTTGGGCCCAGTAATCAGGTGTTTGGGCCCAGTATTCATGTGTTTGGGGCCAGTATGCATGTGTTTGGGCCTAGTATGCAGGTGTTTGGGCCCAGTATGCAGGTGTTAGGG
The DNA here is from genome assembly GCF_023055435.1 of Haliotis rufescens. Lineage (NCBI taxonomy): Eukaryota > Metazoa > Mollusca > Gastropoda > Lepetellida > Haliotidae > Haliotis > Haliotis rufescens. The sequence continues at coordinate 70,131,531 of NW_025963779.1, read as the reverse complement.
CCAGGCATGCATGTGTTTTGGCCCAGTATTCATGTGTTTGGGCCAGTATGCATGTGTTTGGGCCCAGTATTCATGTGTTTGGGGCCAGTATGTATGTGTTTGGGCCAGTATGTATGTGTTTGGGCCCAGTATTCATGTGTTTGGGCTAGTATGCAGGTGTTTGGGCCCAGTATGCATGTGTTTGGGCCCAGTATTCATGTGTTTGGGGCCAGTATGCATGTGTTTGGGCCCAGCATGCATGTGTTTGGGCCAGTATGCATGTGTTTGGGCCCAGTATGCTGGTGTTTGGGCCCAGTATTCATGTGTTTGGGCCAGTATGCATGTGTTTGGGCCCAGTATGCTGGTGTTTGGGCCCAGTATGCAGGTGTTTGGGCCCAGTATTCATGTGTTTGGGCCCAGTATGCATGTGTTTGGGCCTAGTATGCAGGTGTTTGGGCCCAGCATGCATGTGTTTGGCCCAGCATGCATGTGTTTGGGCCCAGTATGCAGGTGTTAGGGCCCAGTATTCATGTGTTTGGGCCAGTATGCATGTGTTTGGGCCCAGCATGCATGTGTTTGGGCCCAGTATGCATGTGTTTGGGCCCAGTATGCATGTGTTTGGGCCAGTATGCATGTGTTTTGGCCCAGTATGCAGGTGTTATCACTGTTTGGTTAACACACCATTTTCAAAACACAGATGAGGTGCCACCTCAACAAAGGTTATGCCGGTCCACTTGCCTTCTACACTACAATCTGCCTTGCAAGGTGTGTCCCTTGTGACTGCTCTTTCATCACCAAATTTGTGAATGTGCAAGGCAGTATGTGGCTTGTGTCACTCTGGGCTATATTCACACATCAACTAGCCGTGCACATGAAAAACTATAAAAACAGAAAACCTAACCCAGTCCTTTGAGCAATCATGTGAATTTTAGGAATGTCCCAATTTGTTATGACTTGACAAGTTTAACAATCTTTATCAAGATCAGGTGAGCTACAAGAAAAAATTATTGATATTTGCTTGATCTGTGACTCAGTGTGAAAGCAAACATTTAGTATTTTACGGATATATTTCCTCATTGAGATTCCCCCTGTTGCTCCAGTGTTGACAGAGGTGCCGGACTTTGCAGGGATAGTCCTGTGTGTTGTGTTTCAAGCTGCAATACAGAAACATGGGGAATTCTTCCAATGTGAGATATTTCCTATGTGTATGTTCACAAATGGATGATTCATTTTTAGTGAGTCAAGTCTGTATTCAGCATGTGAAACCCTACCTGACTCATAGAACAATAATTGAATAGAGCACCAACATCTGTCTCCCATGTTAATTAGAAACACTTAAACCCTCTCTTTATTCCTGCATGTGTTAAAACAAGGCCTTGATTGCCGTCACACAATTAGTACTGGTTCATCTGTTCTCCATATCCCTATTTCCTCTCTATTTAATTAGCAATAAATAAGTGGAGGTAGGGTAGCCTTGTGGTTCAAGTGTTAGCTTGTCAGACCAGGTACATGGGTTTGATTCCCCATTTTTTGGTTTCCCTATTGCACAGAGGGGCATAAAAATAGGTTTAACCACTCATCAAGAAGAATTTCTCATACTAATTTTGTCCACATATTCGTTTCGATGTTTCTGCTGCTCTGTATAATCCAGTAATGTTCCGTATTTCAGTTTAGTTGTTTCTTCTCTGTATTCTGTTACTCAATTGGTTAGCCCTGCTTGTGATCCTTGGTTTGTCAGCACCATACCCGTGGGTTTCACCAAAATGGTAAACATTCATGATCAGCATTATTTGTTCTTTTCTCCAACACTTGGATATAACTGAAAGGCATTAAGACTCACTCACTCCCTGCTTGCTCGCCCGCCCACCTGTCCACCCACCCACTCACCCACTCACTCACGCACTCACTCACTCACTCACTCACTCACCCCCCACTCACTCACCCCCCCACTCACTCACTCCCCCACTCACTCACTCACCCCACCCCACCCCACTCACTCAGCCCCCACTCGCTCACTCCCCCACTCACTCACTCTCTCTCCCACCCATCCACCCACCTGAATGGCCCACTTGTATGAAGATTAACAGATGAGCCTACCTTTACAAATGTAAACTTTCGACACCATGTTGCTTGCAATTCAAAGCGAGATCGTGTTGAGAATTACAGAATGACATATACAATATATAACACACATTGCTCAAATCTTTACAAATTCACATCTTCTTCAAATCCTTTCACAGTTTTTCAGCTGGAACTTGTACGCAAATAAACTTTTTAACTCCCTGGACAGATATCTTAAAGTTCCAGCACTGTTGACATAAAAACATAAAAATGTTAAAACCAATATGAATGCTTTGACAAGTTCTTAAAAAACCCAGTTATATCAAATTATTAGGTGTAGTCACGGATGTCATTTTTTTTATTGAAATCAATGACATTAATTCTCGCAACAACTTATAAAAGTCACTCTCCGATGTAATCCTATCGCTGCTGGTATATCATGTCACGCTGCCGTACAGACACAAACAGCTATCAAGAAGAGACAGAAATAAATGACTACCCCATTTCTCCAACCATTACTATATTCACTTGTATAGATCAATTTGTTCATAACCCATTTATAGGTAGGTGTCTCTTCACTGAATGCAGAAAGATCATGAGGGTGCCTGGACCCGCTGCGTTAAGCAGGAATTAAACAGATGCGTCTTTATCCCTTTTTCTGATGCACATCAGCTTAATGTGCAATATCTCAACAGGACTGACCTTCATGTGTATTTTGCTGCAGGTTCCTGGCCAGTCAGGAATGTGTTTATGGTGTAATTAAGCAGATGCACGTCTGGGTGTCCACATTATGTCTGTCGTCACATTGACAGGAGACGAGCCATTAACTCCTGTATTTGATCTCATCATTCTTCTTATACTGTAAAGCCAGACAAATGAAATTACTGCTATAGGTATCAGATATACAGGTATGCTTATCACTGTTTAACCCTTCACATGCAATTTCAGTGTCTACTAATCTTGTGTCACAAAACTGAGGCATGCATTATACACATGTAACTATGATAACACTAAGCAGCCATAAATTTTACCGCCTCCGTGGTCTAGTGGTAGAGCGTTCGCCCGGAGAGCGGAAGGTCCGGGGTTTGATCCCCGGCCTCGTCATACCAAAGACGTTAAAAGATTGTACTTGTTGTTACCCTGTCTGGCGCTCGGCATTAAGGGGCTAAAACAAGGACTGGTCAGCTCGGAGTCAGTATACTGTGTCTGAGTGGGATATTCATGTTAAACTGCCGCATGGTATCTCAGTGTGCTAGCACTATAAATCAGCATCAGTTTGGACTAGTACAAGCAGCCACACAAACACACACACACATACATGCATGTCGCTATAAAAGGGCAATAGTCTTGGACGCGACGTTAAACCCCATTTCACCTCACCCATTAATTTAATCGCTGCCATTTTTTTTGTAAATGTGATTATTATTTGTATCAGTTTTTAGGTATTTGGGAATGAAAGGCAATAAAACAAATAATCAAACAGGTCTGGTTTAAGTAATATTATAAATGTTTCTTTTACTGTTGTTCCTGGGTTTCACCAATGTTGTAAACATCTAAGACTTGCATCAGTTTGAGCTTTCCTACCACATTAAACGGACATTATAACTGGAATGCTGTTCGAAGGAACATTCACATAAACTCACTCACTCACTCTAAATTACACATGAGTAACCCATTCCTCATGGTTTGAACCCAATTGTGGTGTTGCCCGGCAAACTCCATCATCTTTCTCATTTTTGTCAATAAAAATCACTCATTCTATTTTTCCATGTAACCCCTGGGTCATGTTTGGATGTATCCAGTTGCTCCCAGAAAAATCATATAAGAAAATCATACATCATTTTTCATTCCAAATTTCCTGTAAAGCCACCAGCATTACAAATATCTACTTAAGACGACCCACCTGATGAGAGCATGTGTCTAGTTGTATACTCCCCAGGGTGTTGAGAGTTATTGGAAGAGACAGAACATTAAGCCAGCATCATCCCACTGTGACACAAGCATCACAGCAAATACCTACTTAAGAGCAGGTTGTCTTAATTCATGTATTCAGTCGTATTCTCCCCAAAGAGATCATAGTGCTATATAGAAAATTGATGTTAATGTATCCAGACAGTTTTGTCAGTTTTTCCTCTACAGGAGACAGCAACAAATGTTCCTCCATTGAAAGAGCCAAGAAATACATATTTCCTCAGTGGGCCGTCTTACAAGTAGTTGGTATTATCAGTCCCTGAAGGAGCATTTCTCTCAGAGTGCAGCCAGCGGAAACTTTCAGTGTCGTAGCTCGGTGGGCGGGGTAAGGAGGATGGGAGGGGATATCCATGTTAAAGTTTCATTGTCCATTGTCATCAAGGCACTGATTCAGATTCTTCACGAATCAGACAGGTAAAAAAACAACATTAAAAAGCATACCGTATTCGACATAATAAGCGCCCCGCTCTAATAAGCGCCCAAGGCGATATTTGCTAATATATTGGCTAGTGAACAATCCCAGTTATCACCCCTTCCATTTGATCAATGTACACAAGACTTATTTATTCGTGTATAATACGCACTCGTGTGTTATATGCACCCTTAATTATGGGCAATTAAATTCTGGAAAATATATCTGTCGTGTATAATACGCACAGGCTTTTCTTTTGTATCATTTCAGGTTGTCAGCATAAACCATGAAATTTACAATCTTTCAACTCTGGGGTTTTTTCTCACCAAAATTATATTCTAATAAGAGCCCCCTAATTCCAATTTTGAGAGCGCACTGGGCGTTTATTACATCGAATACGGTATTTATTAATTATAAACATCTGTATCTGTATATAAAATTTTGCAGCATATACCCTGTATGTATGAAGATGTTGGTCTTTCAACAGGTTGAGCAAATTTCTCCTTGTAAAGATTTATTGATAAAAGAATAAATCAGTGCCAACAGGCCTGAATATAGATGGATTGTTGGTCTAGTTCATGTAGGAAAACACATGTCGGTTTATGAATGTTTTCCCTATACTTCCTACACTTATTACTTTCTTACAGATTTTGTTTTTCATAGACATAGCTAGGGGCTTGGTCAAAATAAGCATAAAATTGCAGAATAATATTTTTTTTAAAGAACACAAGAATCACATTCCTGCAGCACAAGAATCCCAGCTATGTTTTGTGTAGAATCAATCTTTCAAGGGAAGTATGTTTGAGAACACTTCAGGGTCTGCTTATGAAGGCAACAAAAAGAAACCCTAGGAATATAACCTTCACTACTTCAGTGAAGCCCCAAAGTTGATGCTTGTGTGGATTCCAAGACAGGATAGGCCCCCAGCACCTGTGGTTTGTCACAAGGTCCAGCTAGGGTGAGAATTGGGTGGTTATATTAATAAGACCAACGTATACATGTTTGAATGCTAAGTGAGCTAAAGTCATGCAGAACTTTGGTTCAGTGCTTGTTTTCTGTATAGTCAAATGATAGAGCATCTAAATAGCCTCCATGTATGACAAATGGAATAATCTAATACCTAGAGGTATCACTTAGACCCTTACACTGTTAGACCTGGCTGACTAAACGTGACATTGAGGAGTCATGCTCATGCTGTCAACCTCTGGGTCACCAAGTCCGGACTTGATATTTACAGGTTGCTATGGTAAAGCGAGATTGTTGGTCATTCATTTATTCTCATATGACTGAATCTGGAACAAAATGGAGAGAACAAAGAATATTGAAACTTAACATGAAGCATGCATGAAGAAAAGTGAAATATGTGAATGAGTCTGTACGTAGCTCTCTACCCAAGCATGAAGTAGCAATACCATGTCATTATTGTACTGTGTATATTCTATATTACTATGACTGTTATCATGTTGTGTATATTATATATTACTATGACTTTTATCCTGTTGTGTATATTCTATGTTACTATGACTTTTATCCTGTTGTGTATATTCTATATTACTATACCTGTTATCATGTTGTGTATATTCCATATTACTATGACTTTTATCCTGTTGTGTATATTCTATGTTACTATGACTTTTATCCTGTTGTGTATATTCTATATTACTATACCTGTTATCATGTTGTGTATATTCTATATTACTATGACTTTTATCCTGTTGTCTATATTCTATATTACTGTACCTGTTATCCTGTTGTGTATATTCTATATTACTATAACTGTTATAGTATGGTGTATATTCTATATTACTGTACCTGTTATCCTGTTGTGTATATTCTATATTACTATAACTGTTATGGTATGATGTATATTCTATATTACTGTACCTATTATTGTTTGTATATATTCTATATTACTATGCTTCTTATCAAGTTGTGTATTTTCTAACTATAACTGTTATTGTATGGTGTATATTCTATATTACTGTACCTATTATTGTTTGTGTATATTGTATATTACTATACTTCTGATCAAGTTGTGTATAATCTATCTTTCCAGACCAAACACGGTATATGTAATAGTACTGGCATGTTATGTCAAAACACATAGAGGGGAAGACATTTAACATTTTGATAAGGTTTTATTAAAGGTCAGCATTTGACAATTTTATTTTGGAAACAATGTAGAATTTAGTTTTCTGAATGAGAAATGAGTCAAGAATCAATAACTTTACTGTATAAAACTGCCCATTTGGGCCTGGTACGAAAATAACACTTACATATGGCACATTGATGAGAACATATCCAATGGTTATACGCAATATAAATGCATGAAAACATGATGAAAATGAAAATAAAAGTGACAAGACCCTTTCCATATATATGATTATAGAAATTATAAGCTTATTTGCAATGTCATGTTTCTGATTATTAATATTAGCTGTGGAAGTTAATGCTGTCTTAAGCACTATTTACTTGCAGTGTGTGGACAGGACCACGTAGTGATGACATATGCATGATTATGATTATGTCTAATATGGCTCTCTATTACAGTGTTAACATTTTGACATCAGCTGTCTCAGCGCAATGATCATGGAAACAGGATTCTGAGTCCTCCACCCTAATCACCTTATGTTTCCAGTAAAGTCAACCTGATCTCTGATATATGCAGGCTGTTCAATGCAGTTTTGTTTTGGGAAATGTCACGCTGGGTCTAAACGCACACCAGCCACAACATGGCCATGTCTAAATATTAAGCGAACTTGCCAATCTTGTATGAAAAGCATCAAACACTAGGCGATAATCTCAGAATACATGAATCCTTAACAGCTATCGTATGGGGTCAGAGTTTATCAACATATCCAACAGTGAAATTTGTTGGTGGTAATGGTATCTTTGATTAGCTGTGTCTGGGAGATACGGAGGGAGAGTGTGTTTCATCATGTATCGTCTACATCAGTTTACAGGGGATATAGCCCCTCTTGTCTGTGTAAACACTGTTCTTCGACTACTGCAACATCTGCAAGGGAATTAACTAACACCAAGGTATCAGCACGAAAACAGACTGTGTTTAATTAAATTAGCATGCCTTATCAGAGGGGATAGAATTAGTTTTCAGTTCCAATTACTTATAAATTGAAGGTATTTGAAGTATTTCAGAGTCAATTCTAACAGGATTTGATATGGGAGCTCAGTTATGGCACTCGGCCATCATCGTCCTTCACTCATACCAAGGGGCGGTGGGGTAGTGGTTAAAGCATTCGCTCGTCACGCCGAAGACCCGTGTTCGATTCCCCACATGGGTACAATATGTGAAGCCCATTTCTGGTGTCCCTCGTCGTGATATTGCAGGAATATTGCTAAAAGCAGCATAAAACCATACTCACTCACTCACTCATGTTTTCTAAGCATGCAACCTCTAAAGCTTAACACAAAACTACTAGCTGAAATACTGTTCTAAGCAGTATCACTCACTCACTCACTCACTCACTCACTCCACCTGCATCCATTGCAGCTCCACTTCCACGCCACCCTGCCACACTTCATCATCAGACCCCGCTTCACCCCACCCCACTCCACCTTAAGAGTTTTGGTACTGTGCTCCTTACAACTGATAACCTAAAGAAGAATGTTTTGGAACATTTAATCGGGAAAGATTAACCATAAAATCAGAATACAAAATACTGCTTGGAGATAAACGAGAATCCATTAAGTTCTCTCATCTTTATAACATGATAGACAACATGGCTTCTTGCTATCGAGAGGGAAACGAAAGAGAAATGTTTCCAAACTTTGTTCTGACTGAGTTAGAAATGCCTATACCCTGTCTGTTGTAGTCAGGTTTCTGTGCAGGTGAAGTGGACCATTCATCAGCCAGGGCTGTAAGCTGGAACATGCATACTCTGTCAATATATCAGCATCTCCAAGGGAACACTTCTCCTCGTCACACAAGTCAGTGATGGTGTTAATGTCAAGTATGTCATCTTTACACAAAATACAAACCAATGCATGTAGTTCTTGACAGGACTTTAAAAAATGGATTTTTTATTTATGACCAGAATTCTGAGAATTCAGTATTTCTTCAGCCGTTATTGTTTTCCCAGAATTCTGGCGCCTCACAGAACATATGGCACAAGACCTGGAATGAGGATAGTTTGTGTTGGTCTGCTACTCCTGTACAGACTGTATAACTGTTATTTGGTCTGTTTAAAACTTCAAGACCTTACAAATATTCGGAGAAAAAAAGAAAAAAAGAACCTTGAATGGTAGCATTACTTGAAATTTCTGCCTAAAAGTTTAAAGATGTATGTACACAGATAGATTCACTGTATAAGTAGAACTGTAACACTCATCATCCCTGATTATCCAGTGTATTTTATCTGCATGATGTACATACCCTGGGTCCATTCTCCACCATAGCATTGTTTAGTAAAGTCACCACCTCCATGTCTCGCATCACTTACTCAGCACAGTATATCTCTCACTCTTGTACTTAAACAACCAATCACATTGACTCTTTGACATGGATCTTCCTTCAAATTGTGGTGATTCTGGGTTAGAACAGGCCAAAGCCACCTATGCTGGTCTTGGGACTCAATTGATCAGTCGGTGGTCAGGCTTGGTTGATGTCATTGAACCCCGATGGTGTAGATTGTCTGGTTCAGCTCATTTATTTAACAATCTCATTAAATTCAGATTTTAGTTCTTGCTTCTGCTAAACAAAGATCTGAGGACATCGCATTATGGGTCATGTCAGGCCGACCTTTCGCAAACTTTGACTGACCAATGGAATGACTTACAATAGCCAATCAGAAGGCAGCTTAATTGAGCTTTACGGCACGAGTTACAAACTGGCGACTATGCTTCGAATCATATTTTGACATATACTCGATTAAAAAATTAAAAACTGAACAAAAGAACAGTCTGGAATGGCTAATAGATGGTCTAGGTTGTATGAATAAAGACATAAAGCCCATACCTATTGTTTGGCATACCCTGTGTGTTATTGTTCGAGGTTGCACAATCAAAAATCACATTCCAACTGTCACTTTCATGATCTGATAAGCGATGTTCTGATTAGTCAGATGAAAAGTCGATCTGACATGACCAACAATGGGATGTCCTCAGATCTTTGTTTAGCAGTAGCGAGAGCTAAGATCTGATTTTAATGAGATTGTTTATTATTGAATGGGGCATTAAGCAAATAAAATCAAATGGATGCTACATAAGAACAACCCTGAGGTATATTTAAAAAAATTATAGTAGTGTAGTAGTTCAGAATAGTATTACCACAGGGGAAAGAGCTCTTTTGCTACCATGCATTCCTGGCTGTATTTGTGACAGTTCGCAACAAAACAGGTCAAGATTCAGTCATGAAAGAACAGAATAATTTGTTAATTGTGGAGTTGTGCTATTTGGGCCCGTCAGTTGTTTTTGATAAGTCATCTGTTTCTGCAAATGCTTGAAATAAATCTTCAGGTTTGCCGAAATAAAATAATCACTGACTGGACCTATACATGCTGGAAGGTGTGCAACATTATTTGTTCTGGGTCTCAAACACATTAGGACCGCCTCTGTGGTCTAGTGGTAGAGTGTCCCCCCGGAGAGCGGAAAGTCCGGGGTTCGATCCCCGGCTGCGTCATACCAAAAGACGTTAAAAGATGGTACTTGCTGTTACCCTGTCTGGCGCTCGGCATTAAGGGGCTAAAACAAGGACTGGTCGGCTCGGAGTCAGTATACCGTGTCTGAGTGGGATATTCATGTTAAACTGCAGCATGGTATCTCAGTGTGCTAGCACTATAAATTGGCATCAGTCCGGACTAGTACAAGCATCCACACAAACACACACACATACATGCACGTCGCTATATAAGTGCAATAATCTTGGACGCAACGTTAAACCCCATTTCACCTCACCTCACTTCAAAAACAGATTGTTTGTTTCTCCATCTCAGAATGCAGAAAGATCATGAAGGTGCTGGACCCGCTGCGTTAAGCAGGAATTAAACAGATGCATCTTTATCCCTTTTTCTGATGCACATCAGCTTAATGTGCAATATCTCAACAGGACTGACCTTCATGTGTGTTTTGCTGCAGGTTCCTGGCCAGTCAGGAATGTGTTTATGGTGTAATTAAGCAGATGCACGTCTGGGTGTCCACATTATGTCTGTCGTCACATTGACAGGAGACGAGCCATTAACTCCTGTATTTGATCTCATCATTCTTCTTATACTGTAAAGCCAGACAAATGAAATTACTGCTATAGGTATCAGATATACAGGTATGCTTATCACTGTCTAACCCTTCACATGCAATTTCAGTGTCTACTAATCTTGTGTCACAAAATTGAGGCATGCATTATACACACGTAACTATGATAACACTAAGAAGCCATAAATTTTACCGCCTCCGTGGTCTAGTGGTAGAGCGTTCGCCCGGAGAGCGGAAGGTCCAGGGTTCGATCCCCGGCTGCGTCATACCAAAAGACATTAAAAGATTGAACTTGTTGTTACCCTGTCTGGCGCTCGGCATGAAGGGGCTAAAACAAGGACTGGTCGGCTCGGAGTCAGTATACTGTGTCTGAGTGGGATATTCATGTTAAACTGCGGCATGGTATCTCAGTGAGCTAGCACTATAAATCGGCATCAGTCCGGACTAGTACAAGCATCCACACAAACACGCACACTTACATGCACGTCGCTATATAAGTGCAATAATCTTGGACGCAATGTTAAACCCCATTTCACCTCACCTCACTTCAAAAACAGATTGTTTGTTTCTCCATCTCAGAGTGAGTGAGTTTGGTTTTTAGCTGCTTTCAGCAATATTCCGGCAATATCACCGCAGGGGACACCAGAAATGGGCTTCACACATTGTACCCATGTGGGAAATCAAACTCAGGTCTTCGGTGTGACGAGTGAATGCTTTAACCACTAGGCTACCCCACCGCCCCCTCCTTTCAGAGAAAAAGTGGATACTGGTACCCCAGCCATCTGCGGCACTGCAATTCGCTGTGCAGAGTTGCATCCCTTGGGCACGCCCGAAACCTGTTACTATGGGTTCAAATCCCAGCTTGCCCTGATCGTGTTTCTAGGTTTGTCAGCACCATACCAATACTCAGCGTCTGAGACCTGCATCACTTCGGGCTTCCTCCCACCTTAAGCTGACACGCCAAGATATAACAGGAATACTGTTAAAAGATGCGTTAAACCTAACCCACTCACTCACTTCAGAGAAAGAAATGTATATCTTAAAGCACAAAGTAATAATATAATAATATAATTCTCCCAGATACCTCAAATATAAAATGGTTGTTTCTTACAACTGACTTGTTAAACACTGTGTTTTATCTTAATGAGGAACATATTCCCTAGTGATGCGAAGATTTCATCTTTCAACATAACGTCTTCTTGTGCTTAGCGGAATAATTACATACCCTAGCTTGTATGTCCGATGCTGAGTGGAGAAACTGCTAATATCTGGAATTACTTATAAACGATCAGATATCAGGAGTGCTGATTCTGTCATTGTCTTCATGCAAAGAGATTCTTTATTGGTGTTTCATGAGGTGATAAGAGATGAATGTCAGGTTTCAAACTGAGATAGCAGACACCATGTGCTGTGCAAATGTTAGTTTCTAATACAGTTGTCATGATGTTCAACTCATCTTGGCAGTCGGAGTGGTTGTTCCAGCAGATTGTGTTGAGGAGTCATTGAGGTTGTCACTATGGATAAATAGGGTATTGTTGTGGCATAAGCTGTTTAGATCTTTGTCAAAGCGGATTTAGTTAAAATTCATTGGGGATGTGGTGTAGCCTTGTGGTTAAAGTGTTTGGTCGTCATGCCAAACTCATAAATTCATATTCACTCACTAAAATTCACTGTGGGTTAGATGGTAGTTGAGTTGCTTGTTCGTCAGGCAGAGACCCAGTCGACAATTCACTGTGCAGTGTTCCGTCCCTTAGGCATACCAGAATCCTATGATCATGGGTTCGAATCCTGGTTCTTCCTGATTCCTGTAGGTAGGAAACATAAAAAATGTGCATCACTAAAGGCTTTCTTCTCAAGCTGACACACAATGATATAATTGGACAACTACACGATAGATAACAACATAAACAGGTAATAAAAAAAGGAACTATTCATATTGTCACTCAACCACCCACTCACTCACTCATGTTATGTTCTATTTTACATGCATAATGTTTGGTGATCAAATGTTTTTATGCATTCTGTTAATTAGAGAAATCTTTGTAATTTTTTTACAAAAATACTCCATGCAAACTTGATATTTAAGTAGAGCTATCAGCTAAACATATATTGCAAAAAGGTAGCTGTCTTTATATACAAAATGATATCAGTTCCGAGACAGACAGGAACATGTTATACAGTAATCTCAAGGACTAGAAATCTCAGTGATGAGACATGGGATATGTGTGTATACATTAAACTGACATTTTGATTGGTGGTGCATATAAACGAATGAGGATGGATGTGAGAATATTTACAAAATGTAAAATAAATCGTGCATGTAACGTAATAAATGCTTTATCAGAATTTAAAAGAAAACATGAAAAAACAACCTCCTCAGAGCAACTCTGCTGTTGCACTGAAGTCACCCTCTCATTTCCTCCCACAAACCCCTGTATATATATATACAGGATACTTGTGTGCCAGTCTTATGTTTGGTACAAGATAACTTTATCAAGATGATATTAAAAACACAGTCTGAAAAGTTGTCTTGACATATGTGGATCTGTATTACCATGTGCATCCCAATGATAAATGATAGGTCAGGACCAGTTTTGCTGTGGGGAAAACTTGAATTGTCCAGTATAACTCTAGAAGTCTAAATATTTAAATATTTTCTTCACTATCATTAGCAGGGGATATTATTCACACTAATTGTGTTAGGATCAGTACATGATCATCAAAGACATCATAAGGTCTGTATAACTTGATGCTGATGTTGGTTCAAGTCCTCGTCATTATCTAAATGGATAAAGAGAGTCACTGTAGTAACATAATGAACCAGTGACGTAAGGCACCATTCATTAATCACACCAATTTCTGCTGCAATTTCCAACAAATTTGATTTTTTAACCATTCATCCTTGAGCCCAGGTGGTAGAGAGCGAAGCTGCTGATCATTTCCAGAGAGATGTAATTAGGGCAAACAGAGGCCATGTACACAGTGGAGGCAGTGGAAGCAGTGGAAGCAGTGGAGGCAGTGGAAGGTTCTCTGCTAAAAACAATTAATTTTTGATGAGTTGGATGTCAGGACGGGACATATGAATCTGGTCTGGACCTCAGGGAAGTGGCACAGAGGCAATGGATGGAGCTCCCTAGACCAACAGTACATACACATCCAGCTGATGTGTGTCTTCAAACAATGGACTGAATTAATTGCTTTTTATCATCTCTTTTGAAGATCAAATAGAACAAGAAAAAAGTAAAACGAAATGGTTATAATAAAATAGTTGAAAGAAAGTAGAAAAAACAACAATAATGGACTAGATTTGTGGCTTTTTATCATCTGTTTGAAGAATAAGATAGAACAGAAAAGAAACCATGAATAAAAAAATGACCAATAAATTAATTAACAACTGACTTCAATATTTTTTTGTGTTTATGGAGCTATAAACGTAAAAACCAGTGTGAAAACTGTATAAATCTGTGTAGCTTAATAACTCCACAGACTGCGTATCTAATTATTAACACACAAAAAATGTAGACAACAGTATGAGTGAGTGAGCGAGTGAGTGAGTGAGTGAGTGAGTTGGGTTTAACACCGCTTTTAACAGTATTACAGTTATAGCACGGTGTGTCAGTTTAATGTGGGAGAAAAGCCTGAAGTGATGCAGGTCTCTGACATTTACCACTTCAGTGAAAACCCACAAGCACGGGTATGGTGCTGACAAAGCTATAAAAATAATTGGGGCGAACCAGGATTCGAACCCCCAATCATAGGTTTCTGGCGTGCCCAAGGGACGCAACTCTGCACAGTGAATTGCAGCACCTTAGACGACTGGGCCACCCGTGCCCCCAGACAACAGTATGAAATCAGCACATTAATGCAACCCCACCCTTTTATTATCAACCAATCAAAAAACAGTAGTCCATTAATGGGCATGGCCTATTTTTGTTTTGTTTATGGAAACAAACACAAAATTTGCATGGTTAGCCAATCAAAGAACACAGAATCATGTGCAATTTATTTAATCAAGAATTAATTAAATTTAAAGAAAATAATTAAAATGAAATAATAATAAAAAAGAAGGAAAAAATGAAAAAGAAAGAAACAAACTGTACAGTGAACCCTTTTGAGCATTATACCAACTGTACTGAGCTATTTGTGGTTTGAGACAAGTGATGTGCTGGTTATAAGGATTTTGTCTGACAGTAATTGAAAATCTTGACTCACAAATTAAAACAATCCTCTAACATGGGCAAATGCAGTTCCATTGTGATCATCAAGTGTTTCTGTTACAGTCTTTGTATGTACATGGTCAATACTCAGGTACTCGGGACATGTGATCCGTATGTGATCATGACTTATTGTGATACTGTAATGCTGTTTTCAAGGTGTAAACTCACAACAATGGCAGAGTGTTTATCCCTTAAACAGCATGGTAGTTAGCATGGCATGGCGTGTGCCAAACATCACAAAGTCAGACTACACTGACCTCTCCTGTATTCAAACTGCCAAGTTTCTTCCAACAAATTCTTCAGTTAAAGGTATACACAACATTTAGAAAATGCAATTTAACTTGCTTTATAGTTAAAATGGATAGAATTGTCATTAAACCGCCCGCTTGTTATCAGAAATCAGCGGGCCAGTGTAACTTGATAATGCCCTCATATTGCTTGACGACGGGCCATTATCACGCATGTTGTTAGGTGACGTCATAGGATAGGGACGTCATCTGGTTTGTTCTATGACGTTTCCATATTTGTAAAAGTGGGTCAGTGACATTCGTGTTGATTGCAGTAAATGTTTCAAAACCGATATTGTTGTTTCTTTTTATTTCATAACAAATTCCATCCATTTAAGCTATAATAATGTAACGCTATTTTTCAGGGCATTATCATTTGCAGAAGCCCTCGGTCTTTTCAACTGCCCTGCTTCATCGGGCAGTCAATGGAAGACCTTGGGCTTCTGCAAATGATAATGCCCTGAAAAATAGCATTACCCTTATAGTGAAATCACTATTTGAAAAAAACAGAGTTGCATTATCCATGCAGTATGTTAACTCTCCATACTATATTAAATTAATATTTGCTTGTTTGGTGTTTAATGCTGCATTCTAGCTATGTGACGGCAGTCTGTAAATAATCAAGTCTGAACCAGACAATCCAGTGATTGATATCATGACAACAATCTTTGCAATTGGGGTACAATGACATGCATCAACCAAGTCAATGCGCCTGACCACCTGGTCCCGTTAGTCGCCTCTTACGACAAGCATGGGTTGCTGACGACCAATTCTAACCCGGATCTTCACGGGTCTACTATACCAGATTAATAAATACCAAGGAGCTATTTAAGCAGCCCCCAGTAGTTGTTTTTTTCAACCAGACACTTATGACAGATGTCAGAGACTTCATGCTTGATATAAGTACTGATTGGATAATATTGAAGGTCAAGGTCACTCAATGTGAATAAGGTGTCCAAAAAGGTTGTGAATAATATAATTGAAATTTGATGAAAAGTAGTATACCTGATCTAGAGTCTCAGTCACATCAACATTTGTGTGACCTTAGTGTAAGGTCAAGGTCACTCAATGTGAATAAGGTGTCCCAAAAGCTTGTGAATAATAAAATTGAAATTTGATGAAAAGTAGTATACCTGATCTAGAGTCTCAGTCACATCAACATTTGTGTGACTTAAGTGTAAGGTAAAGGTCACTAGAAGCCAAATTATGAAACATGGCTTAAATTTTATGACATTTTGGATTAATGAAACATTGAAGCATTTTCCAATCAGTTATGATAGATTCTAAGTAGCTACATCAATATACCTGTCTTATGTCATAGTTTGTAGCAAATGTCAAGGTCACTTTGAAGACAATTCACTCATTTCATGACTAGTAAAAAAAATTTCAGGCAGTATTGTCATATTGTAATACCACCCAAGTGCGAAGATCGATGCTTATGATGTCAATCACTGGATTGTCTTATCCAGACTCGATTATTTACAGACCACCATCATAAAGCTGGGATATTGCTGAGTGCAGCATCAAACAAACAAACAAACAACCCAGGTTTGCAACATGTGAGTGGATGGCACTGGAGACGAAACTGGGTATACATAATTTCTGGGGCAGTGTGTTGATCACATGAAATATTGGGTTACCTTCATATAAGGTCAATTGAGGTCACATCGAGAAACATGGCTCAAATTTCAATATTCAAAACATTTTCCAATCAAATGTGAATGAATGACATTGAAGGTCAAGGTAAGTGGAATTCACCAAATCTTTGTGTACATGATCTCTCGGGTGGGGTCTTAGTAAGAGAAGATTTTGACAAGACAGTTTCACATATTCAGATAGAAATGTGGGTCACATGACAAGACAGTTTCACATATTCAGATAGAAACGTGGGTCACATGACAAGGCTGTTTCACATATTCAGATAGAAACGTGGGTCACATGACAAGGCTGTTTCACATATTCAGATAGAAACGTGGGTCACATGACAAGACAGTTTCCCATATTCAGATAGAAACGTGGGTCACATGACAAGGCTGTTTCACATATTCAGAAAGAAGATGGGATCACATAACAAAAGACAGTTTCACATATTCAGATAGAAACGTGGGTCACATGACAAGGCTGTTTCACATATTCAGAAAGAAGATGGGATCACATAACAAAAGACTGTTTCAAATATTCAGAAAGAAGCTGGCACTATATTCTATCTACTAATCTATATAGGTAAGGGGCGGTGGGGTAGCCTAGTGGTTAAAGCCTTCACTCATCACACCGAAGGCCCAGGGTCGATTCCCGACATGGGTACAATGTGTGAAGCCCATTTCTGGTTCACCCCGCCGTGATATTGCTGGAATATTGCTAAAAGCGGCGTAAAACCAAACTCACTCACTCACTACATTGTATATAGGTAATAGGTCAACAACAGGAATAATAAGTTGGATATAGGGAATAATCTCCAATAAAAATTCTAATCCTCTAGGAGATCTAATGTATATTTTTGTTTGTATGGATTACAAACTATGGATATAACAAATGTATGTTGATGGTCCCAGTGAACTCATTTTATATGGATTTAGTTGTATTTATTATTAGTGTTTCATATCAGATCATATTGTGCTTGTCTTTGTCAGGGCTGGGGTATGGCAACACTGTTACACAGCTATTATGTTACATTGTTGAAGACTAAATTACATTGGTGAAGACTAAATTACAGTGTCGAAGACTAAATTGCAGTGTTGAAGACTAAATTACATTGTTGAAGACCTAATTACAGTGTTAAAGACTAAAATACAGTGTTGAAGACTAAATTACATTGTTGAAGACTAAATCACATTGTTGAAGACCTAATTACAGTGTTGAAGACTAAATTACATTGTTGAAGACTAGATAACATTGTTGAAGACTAAATTACATTGCAGCTTAGTTACTTGATGACAGATGATAACATCTACCGTATTTCCTTGTTTTAACGCTAGACCTCGAATAAACACCAGAAACAGTATGAACGCTGAGGTTCCAATTAAACGCAGGTCCTTGGTTAAACACCTGCAGCTGGTAGTTTTTTAGCACAGCATTCTCTGAATTGTTATCTCTGTGATTTAAAGCCAGAGGTAAAGAATCTTTAAAAGAAATATACAGTGGGGGGCATTTAATTGAGGCAACAAGGTTGTTTAACAACACATAAAGATTAGCAAGGATCTTAACGTTCGACATTTAGATCCTTAAGAATATGTATGACAGGAAGAAGAATTTAAAAAAATAAAAATATTTCAATGTCCGCATACTAAATGTCATAGTGCCTTGACAGACTTATCCTGCTGGTGTAAACATTAAATGCATCAAATTACTGCTGATAAAACTACACAATAAACTGTAGGAACTCACTGATGCTTACAAATATCAGTTCATAGAACAAGTTCCAGAAGCCTACACTGCTCAGTTGTTTGCTGCTGAAAGATTAATCAACCATAAAATAATCATTGTGGCCTATGAATGGAGAAAACATTTAATTTCTTTATTCGTTGTTAAATGATGCGATCAGTAATATTCCATCTATATGACACCAGGACCAGTCAATCCAGTGTTCGTACCACGCCACGATGGTGCGATGACATACAATCAACCAAGTCCCTAAGCCTGACCAATCGATCCATTTAGATCCATTTTCTTCTGACAAGGATAGGTTGAACACAGAATGCCAATGGGATCTAAGATTTTAAAGGAGGAGAAAAAATTGGGAATTAAATCAATCGTTTTAGCTGGATGTGGCTAAAATGTTAGAGTTGGTTGTGTGGGGACAGGATAGATAGTTTTATTGTACCTTTTTTCCCCCTCCATTTAAAAAATAATGTTCATGGCTCATCTAAAAAAAGTGAGAAGATATATTGTGTTGCATGAAGAGCTTTCGATATGAGGAAATAGTGTGTAACATACAAACTAGAAATGTTCTAGTTGATAAAAGATTTGGCAGTGTCGGCATGATGCTGTTGAATTAACAGATGAAGCAATATCTGACCCGATAATGTCGGCCAGTGTTATTGCTTCAGGCCCATGTTTGCAGACAGTGCTGGTACAACAATAGTTTCTTCCAGTGCAGATCTCCGGGGAAACTCCAGGAAATTAAACAACTAAGAAGTTGTGAAACTAGGGATACAGGTCCGTATTTACAACTCCTGTGTGACCCAAACATGACTTTTCTCTCGCCAACCAGTTATGTAGGTGACACCTCCATTTTCTTGAAAATAAGCCATCATCTGTCAGTGACAGCTGAGCAAAGCCTTCTGGGTATTGGTCAGTGGCCTTGACCTTACTGACAGAACTGACACACTCAAAGGACAGGGTTACATAACAAGCTTTTGAATGGCTGGTATTAAAATAGAGTCCAGTGTAAATTGTATTTAAAAAATCACCTTTGCAAGATTATTGAGCTTCATTAGTCTTGAGTAGTCTGACTTTAGATCTCAATGAAAAGAACGAATATGATAATTTTAAAATAATACTCTTAATCTGATTTGCAATCAGATCTGTTACGTTAATGATTTAATGGCATATATAACTACATGATATCCATCACTTTGTTAAATATTTCTCTGAATAATACACAATAAACACAAACATTCATAATCTGTTAGACTAACATATAGTCTCTGAAATGAACATATCATACAGAAAAAACAGTTGTTCAGTTATCTTAATAAAAATCTAATAAAAAGGGAGCCCAGTGATTCTCTTCATTTTCAGATACTGCAGTAATCTAGACTTGCCAAACATTATAGACTTGCATGGGCTGTAGTTGATATAAATGTATCAGGGTCTGTAAGACAGACTAATAATCTGTGGATGATGCTTTCTTGTTTCAACATTGTGTCTGGACTAACAGGGTCTGAAACTAGGCTAGTTGAGCCACACTGTGTTCACTGGGACAATTGAATCAGACTGTTTGCTGGGACAATTGAGCCAATCTATGTTTGTTGGGACAATTGAGCCAGTCCATATTTGCTGGAACAATTGAGCCAGACTGTTTGCTGGGACAATTGAGCCAATCTATGTTTGTTGTAGCATTGAGCCAGTCTGTGCTTGCTAGGACAACTGTACCAGTCTGTGCTTGCTAGGACAACTGTACCAGTCTATGCTTGCTAGGACAACTGTACCAGTCTATGCTTGCTAGGACAACTGCACCAGTCTGTGCTTGCTAGGACAACTGTACCAGTCTATGCTTGCTAGGACAACTGTACCAGTCTGTGCTTGCTAGGACAACTGTACCAGTCTATGCTTGCTAGGACAACTGTACCAGTCTATGCTTGCTAGGACAACTGCACCAGTCTGTGCTTGCTAGGACAACTGTACCAGTCTATGCTTGCTAGGACAACTGTACCAGTCTGTGCTTGCTAGGACAACTGTACCAGTCTATGCTTGCTAGGACAATTGTACCAGTCTATGCTTGCTAGGACAACTGTACCAGTCTATGCTTGCTAGGACAACTGTACCAGTCTATGCTTGCTAGGACAACTGTACCAGTCTATGCTTGCTAGGACAACTGTACCAGTCTATGCTTGCTTGGACAACTGTACCAGTTTATGCTTGCTAGGACAACTGTACAAGTCTATGCTTGCTAGGACAACTGTACAAGTCTATGCTTGCTAGGACAACTGTACCAGTCTATGCTTGCTAGGACAACTGTACCAGTCTATGCTTGCTTGGACAACTGTACCAGTCTATGCTTGCTAGGACAACTGTACCAGTCTATGCTTGCTTGGACAACTGTACCAGTCTATGCTTGCTTGGACAGTTGAGCATAGGACATGTGGTGTCCTTAGGCAAGTGACTTTGTTCATCATGTGCCCTTTACTCAGCAGTGAATGGGTACCTGGTAGGATGAGATGGTAATTTTGCTGTCACCTTCTAGGGCCTCACAGGCAGCTTAAGTTGTATATTCCCCAGGGAGCTGAGAATGAAAGTTCAAGAGGACACTGATCAATCGACGGGGGTAATAATGTTAGTGCTTTGAGTATGCACCTTGTGTAAGGAGTTTAAAGCAATATAAGCACACACGTTTTTATTGTTATTATTTGAGCAAGTCTACATTAGCTGGGATAATTGTGAGAGTCTATGCTTGCTGGTAGTTGAACCAGTCTGTGATATGCCAAATGTCCTCCTTGACCACCATCTGACCAATCAGCTGATCTGTTTGCAAATTCAAGGCAGTTCTTCCTTGACCACCATCTGACCAATCGGCTGATCTGTTTGTAAATTCAAGGCAGTTCTTCCTTGACCCCCATCTGACCAATTAGATCATTTCTTAAGAAATTCAATACAGTAGTCTCTTGACCACCATCTGACCAGACAGCTGATCTGTTTACAAATTCTAGACAGTTAGCAACTGCTATTATTCTCTTATGGTACTCAACCAATTTAAACATTTATTCTCCACTAACACAATTTCTATGCTGAATAGTAAGAACCATAATTTGATTGGTTAAATTTTCCCATAGAAATCCTTCTCCGATTTATGCAAATGAAATCACTAATAACGTTTGTGCCATGGTTTAACAGTGGAAGCACAAAACGAGCCAGTACTGGGATGTGCTTCTGGAGGTACTTAATTGTGTTAGACACAATGTTAAGACCAATGGTAGGCTATTTGGTGACCACTGCACGTGGTTGTGGCTGTTTCTGTGTGATATCTATGGAAATAGAGACACCACCTTCAACCTTCCCTCCATCACATCTTTGTCTTGCTGGAATACTGTATCATCATATTGCAAAGACTTAGAACAAGATCAGTGAAGATCCGGGGTAGAATAGGTCTTCAGCAACCTATGCCTGCCTTAAAAGGCAACTATGCTTGTCGTAAGAGGTGACTAACAGGATTGGGTGGTCAGGCTTGCTGACTTGGTTGATGCATGTCATTGTATCCCAATTGCGTGGATTGATGCTCATGATGTCAATCACTGGATTGTCTGGTCCACACTCGATTATTTACAGACTGCCGTCATATAGCTGGAATATTGCTGAGTGTTGTGTTAAACAACAAACAAACAAACAAACAAACAAACAAACAAAGCTTAGAACAAGAAACGGGGAGGTGGGGTAGCCTAGTGGTTGTTGCATCAACTCGTCATGATGAAGGTTTTCTTCAATTCCCCCAAGGGTACAATGGGCGAAGGCCATTTCTGGGGTCCCCTGTTGTCATATTGTTGGAATATTCCCAAAAGTGGCTTAAAGCCTAACTCACTAGAAGAAAGAACACTATATTGAACTAACCATCAACTGTCATTAATTACAAATCACATTCATTACAAATCACAATCTTCACAATCTTCGGCAACCCATGCTTGTCGTAAGAGGCGACTAACGAGATTGGGTGGTCAGACTCGCTGACTTGGTTGATGCAAGTCATCGTATCCAATTTGTGTAGATTGATGCTCATGATGTCAATCACTGGATTGTCTGGTCAAGATTTGATTATTTACAAACCACCATCATATTGCTGGAATATTGGTGAGTGCGGCGTTAAAAAACAAACAAACATTACAAATCAAATATATTTTGTTACGTTCTCACCAAATTTCAATAAGGTAGATTGAGTTGACAAGTTAAACTCTTGTATAAACAAAGCCTCTTGTCTTGAATGTGTGATTATACCAACTGATGTATAGTTTGGTTCCTCAGAATCCCTTGGTAAAAATTCATGGGCTCTTCAGGAATATAAAGAGATCGTGAAATAAAATATCACCAACAGAAAACAGACTTTGAATGGAAAGGAGAATCATTTATGCACATGAAGAGACTATTTCTAGCTATCCTGTGTCAGGGTCTGCTCCAAGGGTGCATGTGAGAAGGTTTGTGTGGCTCCTTGAGAGCATGTTTAGCATGTGATGAGGCTTGTGCAGCTTCTAGGATGATTCTGTTTTGTCTGCATGACTCACATCTGCAACTGTGATGTGACCTGTCTGGGAATCAGGTGCTCTCAGCTGTCTAATTCCTGTCATTTGCTAATCAGAGATAGCATGTGCTTCATAATTCTCGGGGGGGGGGGGGGGGGGGAGGATGCGAGGATGCGGTGATCCTAGGGCCTCCAGTAGTGCATGTGTCACACTTGCTCGTATTATGCTACTAAAATGATGATCAGTAGGTCAAAATGGCTGCCAAGTGTAGATAGTGCTTGGGACAGGCCCTGTGGGGATTCCAGGTTAGAATTGGTCCCCAGCAACCTATGATTGTCATACCCGATGACTTAATGGATTGGATGGTCAGACTCCGTGACTTGCTTGCTCATAATATCAATCACTAGTTTGTCTGGTCCGGACTTGACTATTTACAGGACATCATGATATAGCTGGTATTTTGTGGAGTGTGTGATTAAACAAACAAACAGACACACAAACAAACAAAAACTATTTGAGCTGACTGATTTTGTTTCCTAATAATTGAAACATCTGCAATTGCTGCTCACACTAACTTCCACTAGTTTTATCCCACTTGTTAACCCTTCATGCATGGGTCAATGTGAGATGAATCAGTTCATTCTCATTCAAATCAGATCTTTTATTCCGAAACAATACCTGCTTGCGTGAAGATGGAGGCACCCTTTAATATATGTGTGGAAGGATGAGGTGAGGTGAAATTGGGTTTAACGTCGCGTCCAAGATTATTGCACTTATATAGCGACGTGCATGCACGTGTGTGTGTTTGTGTGGCTGCTTGTACTAGTTCGGACTGATGCCGATTTATAGTGCTCGCCCACTGAGATACCATGCCGCAGTTTAACATGAATACCCCACTCAGACACAGTACACTGACTCCGAGCCGACCAGTCCTTGTTTTAGCCCCTTAATGCCGAGCGCCAGACAGGGTAACAACAAGTACCATCTTTTAACGACTTTTGGTATGACGCGGCCTGGGATTGAACCCCGGACCTTCCGCTCTCCGGGCGAACGCTCTACCACTAGACCACGGAGGCGGTTGTGTGGAAAGAGATTGTGTCATAGTGAAATATTTGTAATAGACTGAGATTGTGTTTACTCTCTCATGTTAATGGGATCCTGCTACATAAGGGTGAAGCTTCTCAAGGATTGGTTGGTGAATTTGCAGCCATATTAGTTCATACTTCACTATAATCACTAGTTTAATATCCTTAGAATCCTTAGGTTTTGAAATCAAGAAATATGGATATTGGCTAAATGAGGGAGATATGTATGATTATTCTTATTATGAAATCTTTATTCAAAATCGACCATATTTTAACTTGTTTAAATAAAAATTCAAAACCAAAAATGTGGAGTGAGAGTGAATATGGTTTTATGCCATTTTTAGCAATATTCCAGCTCGGCGTGGACACCTGAAATGGGCTTCATATTGTACCCATTTGGGGAATCGTACCTGGGTCTTTGGCATGACGGGCAAATGCTTTAACTACTACACTATCCAATCGCCCTTTAAATAACTATAGAACATGATATGATTTTTTCTGATTTAACACTTTTAAAAGCAATTTAGTAATGGTTAGGTGTATCAGAGACCCTATAACAGATTATATGGTCTCTGGGTGTATTGATGAACTTTAACCCCATGACATGCATTTTTATTCAAACTTAAAAACACTCCTGGTATCATGGCCTTTAAATATGAAGATGATATTTTCCGAATGTTGGAATAAATAATTCCAAATTCTCAAAACACTCACCAATATGAATAAGTAATAGACAATTTGATGGAGGTGTCGTTAATACCCAGCCTTGTCCTGGAAGCTGGAAGAGCACTTAGCCAGCAGTATACAGATGAAGGTGTTTCCATGGTAAGGCAAAAGTCTGTCTGGCATCCACAGAGGAGGACCCACACAATGACAGCTGTCTCTGCCTGTCTAGTCTACCCTAGACTTGCACATAGTCTCTAGGGTAGTAATTATTAGTTTAAATGATCATTTCTCTATTATGTAAATAATAAGAACAAGTTGTCCCTATAAGAGACTGGAGACTAGCCTAGAAGGATAGAATTATTTCACATCCATGGACTTCTTTCAGTACAGCCTTGGAGCAAGGCTAAGTCTACCCATGAAGTGGTGGCTCCATCCCTCAACACCCACGACCTCTTGACCAGTGTGTGGACCAGCCTGTCCAGTCAACATGACAGTTGTATCCTGTTTGTCCTTTCTAATGCCTTCTTCTGTTACAGTGATAGCCTGATCATAAGATCTTAGGACTACATGATGAGAATAGGAGCTTTACAAGATTACCTTGTATTCTATTCTATATTTGTTGAAATGATTTGGTCTGATTTTCCTCTTACGTACAGGAAGTGAGGCAGTATTTAAGTACTACCAGATCAGTTTGTCTCTAGACACACTTATTTACATGGTGATTTTCAGACTACATGCAAAGCCATAGTGACAAACATTCAATATTGCCTACAGGGGTTGAATGACAACATTTAATAACTGTCTGATATTTCAATTTTATCTTTTAGGCCAGAACAATTTAATTTCTTGTTTTATGCAAACACTTTTTTTTCCAAACATGCCTGAAGCTGGGAGAAAAAAAGGAAATTAAAATCAAAACCACTTTTTATAATAATTTCTTTTTTTTAATTTAGTACTGCATTGTGCCTAATACCCTATTTTCCTGAGTTCCCACACATTTGATAACATCAAAACAATAGGCTGATTTCCCTGAAGTTGCTGATATTTCATAATTCTTTTTTTATCCATGTGTTTCAAGATAACAGAGTTATTGATAAAAAGCCAGGTCTATCACATGTGTAGTAAGGATTCCACATGCTTGATGGTATTGTTGATGCACAGAGCATCACTGCATCACTGATGTAGTAAAGACATCACTGTTGATGAAATGTTTAATGATGTCACAACACATGTCATTTGATCCTGGACACCATTCTGTCCAACTGATGTTACTTAACTTGGGGCAATCTTTTTTAAAGCAGTGCAAGACTCAAACTCATGTTATCTCTATCTTCATTATCTTTTTTAAATTATTAATAATAATAATAATAATCATCAGAATATCCTACTCAATATGTGGATTATCTGTCTCTTGTCAAAAGATTGGGATTTTAATTTAAAATTTCTTAAAACTCTGATCTTGCACATTTATGGTTTATACTGGCTATCATAGCTGACCAGATGTCTACAAACTGTGTCCCTGACCACAGACACTATGGTGTTTCCTGTAAGACTTACTGGCTATCATAGCTGACCAGACGCCTACAAACTGTGTCCCTGACCACAGACACTATGGTGTTTCCTTTAAGACTTACTGGCTATCATAGCTGACCAGACGCCTACAAACTGTGTCCCTGTCCACAGAGACTATGGTGTTTCCTGTAAGACTTACTGGCTATCATAGCTGACAAGACGCCTACAAACTGTGTCCCTGACCACAGACCATATGGTGTTTCCTTTAAGACTTACTGGCTATCATAGCTGACTAGACGCCTACAAACTGTGTCCCTGACCACAGACACTATGGTGTTTTCCTTTAAGACTTACTGGCTATCATAGCTGACTAGACGCCGACAAACTGTGTCCCTGACCACAGACCATATGGTGTTTCCTTTAAGACTTACTGGCTATCATAGCTGACTAGACGCCTACAAACTGTGTCCCTGACCACAGACACTATGGTGTTTCCTTTAAGACTTACTGGCTATCATAGCTGACCAGACGCCTACAAACGGTTTCCCTGACCACAGACACTATGGTGTTTCCTGTAAGACTTACTGGCTATCATAGCTGACAAGACGCCTACAAACTGTGTCCCTGACCACAGACCATATGGTGTTTCCTTTAAGACTTACTGGCTATCATAGCTGACTAGACGCCTACAAACTGTGTCCCTGACCACAGACACTATGGTGTTTTCCTTTAAGACTTACTGGCTATCATAGCTGACCAGACGCCTACAAACTGTTTCCCTGACCACAGACCATATGGTGTTTTCCTTTAAGACTTACTGGCTATCATAGCTGACCAGACGCCTACAAACTGTTTCCCTGACCACAGACCATATGGTGTTTCCTGTAAGACTTACTGGCTATCATAGCTGACTAGATGCCGACAAACTGTGTCCCTGACCACAGACCATATGGTGTTTCCTTTAAGACTTACTGGCTATCATAGCTCACTAGACGCCTACAAACTGTTTCCCTGACCACAGACCATATGGTGTTTCCTTTAAGACTTACTGGCTATCATAGCTCACTAGACGCCTACAAACTGTTTCCCTGACCACAGACCATATGGTGTTTCCTTTAAGACTTACTGGCTATCATAGCTGACTAGACGCCTACAAACTGTTTCCCTGACCACAGACACTATGGTGTTTCATGTAAGACTTACTGGCTATCATAGCTGACCAGACGCCTACAAACTGTGTCCCTGACCACAGACCATATGGTGTTTCCTGTAAGACTTACTGGCTATCATAGCTGACCAGACGCCTACAAACTGTGTCCCTGACCACAGACACTATGGTGTTTCCTGTAAGACTTACTGGCTATCATAGCTGACTAGATGCCTACAAACTGTGTCCCTGACCACAGACACTATGGTGTTTTCCTTTAAGACTTACTGGCTATCATAGCTGACCAGACGCCTACAAACTGTGTCCCTGACCACAGACACTATGGTGTTTCCTTTAAGACTTACTGGCTATCATAGCTGACCAGACGCCTACAAACTGTGTCCCTGACCACAGACACTATGGTGTTTCCTTTAAGACTTACTGGCTATCATAGCTGACTAGATGCCTACAAACTGTTTCCCTGACCACAGACATATGGTGTTTCCTTTAAGACTTACTGGCTATCATAGCTGACCAGATGCCTACAAACTGTGTCCCTGACCACAGACCATATGGTGTTTCCTTTAAGACTTACTGGCTATCATAGCTGACTAGACACCTACAAACGGTTTCCCTGACCACAGACACTATGGTGTTTCCTGTAAGACTTACTGGCTATCATAGCTGACTAGACGCCGACAAACTGTGTCCCTGACCACAGACACTATGGTGTTTCCTGTAAGACTTACTGGCTATCATAGCTGACCAGATGCCTACAAACTGTGTCCCTGACCACAGACCATATGGTGTTTCCTTTAAGACTTACTGGCTATCATAGCTCACTAGACGCCTACAAACTGTTTCCCTGACCACAGACACTATGGTGTTTCCTGTAAGACTTACTGGCTATCATAGCTGACCAGACGCCTACAAACTGTTTCCGTAACCACAGACACTATAATGTGTCCAGATGGAGAATGACCAAATGCCTGATAGTTTGAGAACCTATAGTGCCCACTTATTTAATGCCGACTAATCCCCTCCAGAGCACCCAGAGGAGATATATAGCCATGTAATGACCACTAAGCCCGATGAGCATACATCTTGTGGTGACTGGCAGCTTGCAGTGTGTCCCTGGATCCATGATTCTATTACCAGGTAATGTGTTGAATGTCTGCAGGGAAATCACAGCTGACCACCTCTTGTCTCAGGAACAACCTCGCTCCTGGAGTTGATGGGAAGCTGGTGATCCGTGTCATTAAATTATCACAGTGTTGTTCCTTCGGAAATAAATGAGGGCTGGACACAGATTCCTCCACAGAAATGTGGTTATCTGTGGAAAAACAGGGCAGGAGGAATGTCACGAATCTTGTGGAAGTGGGAAAGAGCTGTCACAGCTGCTCACACAGACTATTTAATGTATATCCTCTGTTGGGGTAGCTGGGGGAATAATAGACTATCATCTAGTCTCTGAAATAAACATATCTTACAGAAAAAAAACAGTTGTTAAATTATCTTAATAAAAATATAATAAAAAGGAGCACAGAGGACTTGCCATTCATTATAGACTTGCATGGGCTGTATTGGATATATTTGTATCAGGGTCTGTATGACAGACTAGGGGAATAAGTAAATCAATCTTATATGTACAATAAGGCATAACTAGGGATGAATCAGATGTGGGAGTCAAACCCATGACAAGTGGATTCTGGCCCAAGTGAGACATGCAACTGTGCAGTGAATTGCTTAGTAACACCCCAAACCACATGGCCACCCTTACCTCTATACAAGTATATATCATGGGATTCTAACAACAGGCAGTCATGTAGGATAGATTTAGCAGTCCGATGTCATGGCATATAGATATTTTAGCATTGCTTAACAAAACTGTCTTTGATAATTCTGTGAATCTCTCACTTTGAATCATCTGCCTTTGCCCGATGCACTCATTCCTCATTAGAGTCGTCAGCTGTGGGCACACATTTCAATGACTGCCAATTAGATCGAGCATTCAATTTTTAAAGTTTTTTAGTCGAAAAATATTTTCATTTTTATACTCATGAGAATTTGGGAAAAATAGCAGTGTCTGGTCAAATTAGCCTAATTCTGGCCTTGGCAAGGGGACGGATCTTTTGAAGTAAACCTCATGACTAATAACCTGTTTCAAGAAAAAGACAGAAAGATGAAAGATACTTGATCACAATCACATTGCTTTCAATCCCGCCGATGGCCAACTCATCATATTAAAGGAATTGATCTGTGTCATGTTCGGGATGTTTGGACAACAATGACCCTGTACTTGGAAGCAGACCTCATTTCATTAGAAACCGCCCAGTCCTTGGTATGTTCACACTGAAATAGTATGCTGTGGGGTTTTGGCCTGACATCGATAGCATATTATAGGCGGATTGCTCCAAGGATATCACTTTGTGAGAGGCTAATATACTGCAATGACCAGTGATCCCTTGAGCAATGATTTTTGCGACTGGGTCATTTTCTGCAAATACTTGTTTGATGGAGTGCGTGCTTACTTCGGCTGACTGTTGACTTGGCAAATCTGGTGATGGGTGTTGGTGTTTGGGAAACTAGCATGCTAATTAGTCCCTGTCTCCTACCAGTTGGTCATCAGCCTATGACACAGCACGCAAATTGTTTACCAGTTTAATTGCAGATTATTCAGTTTGTCAGTGTCTGTACATATAGACAGTCTGTCTGCTCAAACTAAGGGGAGATCACTCACAGGGCAAGTGTTTAATTTCTCACGCCATGGTGTATATTTACTGTATCACTGGTGTAATGGGTGATGAATAACAATGAGATTTGCCTGGGAAACATTGTAGATGGCTTCCTGTTCTCCAGAACTTCATGGGTTTACTCGGAATACTGACTGCAGCCACCATAGTCAGGAAGTATATGGTAGAAATGAGAAAAAGGGGACGGTCACCTTAGAACGTGTAGGGCACAGGTCTGCAAAGAAACGGTACACGTTAAATTAACTGACTTGTTTGTTACTGTTAGGGCAAGTGAATAAGATTTGCTCAGCGCTGCTTTGAACAGTTTTTAAATTCTATGTGCTATGGCCCTTCTGGTATTTTTAGCTCACCTGACTGAACTTAGGTCAAGGGAATTTATCCCTTGTCCGTCCATCGTTCACTTTAGCCAAACATCTTTTGCACCAATTTTTCTTCAACTCAGCTAGGTAATTGTGCCATAATATCTAAAGTGTCATCCAAATATTACGGTGTCAGGTGAGCTACAAAGCCTTGATGGTTGGTTGCTCAATTAAATGGGTACAAGCACAAATGGCTGGAACAGGAGTGGTGATAGAGGTCTTCAATCAATAAGGACAAGCATAGAGGAAGGTTTCTCATAGAGTGAGTGAGTGAGTTGGGTTTAACGCCGCTTTTAACAGTATTCCAGTTATATCGCGGTGAGTCAGCTTAATGTGGGAGGGAAGCCCGAAGTGATGCAGGTCTCAGACGCTTACCACTTTGGTGAAACCCACGAGCACGGGTTTGGTGCTGACAAACCTAGAAACATAATTGGGGCGAACCGGGATTCGAACCCACAATCATAGGTTTCTGGCATGCCTAAGGGACGCAACTCTGCACAGCGAATCGCGGCGCCTTAGACGACTGGGCCACCCATGCCCCCTTCTCATAGAGGGATAGGGACCATATTATTTACTTTGCTCATACATGATAGGCCAAATATCAACACCAAATGAACAATTCAAGTAAAAGGCATAGTTTCCAAAACAAATAAACTCTAAAATGTTCTGTGTGTATTATCCACACAAAAGTATGGAACTAGTTACAATGCAGGATAAAAAATAATATATTTTAATTTTAGAAAGTATTTTTTTGTGTTTTGACATTGATGATGATGCATGTAAGGTTTACTTCCTCTCAGCTCGACGTCGTACAGGGCAACTAAGTACTTGCATTTGTCATTTCAGAACACAAAACATATTTGAAACGCCACAAAATTTTGTGAAGTAAAGTATATCGGCCAAATATACATAAAATAAAGTGAAGTCAGCTTGAACGACCAATCAGTTTCATGAGGACCTAGAGTCCAGCACCTCAGTCTGACACACTGTTCAAGTGTATTATGGTTAAACATATCACATGATAATTTATTCAGATTATTCTATACGGCATCACGGTGATGTTCATGATATATACTCCATGTATTCCAAGTCATCCTCGCTTATCCAGGGTATTATATTGCTATTATCATGGTTAAGTACCCTGTACAAAACTCACCACCAAAGCTTTGTTTCGAAAGGGACAATGTCTACAGCTCCCTTATCACAAACTTAGCACAGAATTTCTCTCTCATGCCCTTACCATATTTCCTCGAATAAATGCCCTGGTGTGTAATTCTTTCAGGCCCTAGTACTATTTCCCTCGCATTTATTTGCAAAGGTAATAATTGGTAGAATTCTGTGTATGAAAACTACATGACGCTAATTTGCTGCCAAGCGTTTAATCAAGGTAATATGGTTCTTTGATTGGATGGTGATGGTGCACATGTATTTCGAATCAGATGAAAACAAACTTATGGTGGTGAATGAGTCCAGGGTGGTGTTGTACAAAACAACCTAAGCGCTACGACTGTCGTAAGTCTATGTTAAGGTATGGGAGTTACGATCACCTTAGCGCTAAGTTCGCTTTGTACAACGGCACCCAGGATATATATCATAATATATTAGCATTTGGTGCTGAGAACTAATTGCCTTTATATCAGGCTATATACCACACTCACTTTACCCCTTAAATCTTTACTTTTAATACAAATATATCCCACCCACCGTTAATCATTTACTCCATTTCTACTCCATCCAACATGTCCTTGACTCCCCTTTCTCACGGAGACCTACCCCAACACAGTTTACATTGAAGGTTCTTCCTCAGGTTCACCAGACCGTCCTCCAGACTGTAACGAGGCCACCTCAGGTCTCCTTCCAGTACACAGCTCCAGCAACATCTACCCCACTGTTTACACTGCCTGAACATGGACCCTCAGCACAGGTTCAAATTGTATACGTGCTGAATACAAACTACAATTTTAAAGTCAAATTGCTGATGTAATCTCACCGAAGCAAGCCCTGTTAATCCCTGTGCTAACATGCCCTGGGGATACCGGAGCCATGCTCATTTTGAATTCCCCCCATGGATAAATGTATGTTCCTCGTGGGCTTTTTGTTGCTCACAACTCCAGTTTTCTAAAGTAAACTGAATCAGCTGAAGCAATTGGAAACACTTTTTTTGAGGAAATTGAATTTGCACCCCATGTCTTTTAACTGACCTCTGACCTGTCAAGGTCATGCTAATTGAACTGCATGGTATAAATAATTGATGGTGCCTGTATCTCCATGTCACTGACTCGAGGTTATCGTGGGATTATTGACGCTATGAAATAGCCTGTTACGTAACTGACTCATGGTTAAAAGGACATATAATTTGAAATTGTGTAAACTCCCTGTTTTATAATGATCGTTTTGATTATTCATATGAAGTGAGTTTTAACTCAGCTGACTGAAAGTCATATGAGCTCCTTTAGTGGTATGGTGTCCGTCATCTATATTTCTTGCCTGTTGTGAACTGACAGCTCTGAAGGTCTATCAATGTAGCTGAAACTTTGTGTTAATGACCCCAGCTATTGTGTCACTAAAACATTCTCACAGAATTCCAAGCCAATTTAAATCATGGGTGCCATGGCAGCCATATTGAAAATATCATTTTTGCCCAGTGTATTGTTTGTAATACCGGTATGTTTTTTGGCACATTTGATTTTGAATCAGTCTATGACCTCAGACATTTCCCCATGCTGGCTACCTTTGTTCATGTTGGGAGGTTATATTTCTTTTTTCATTTAAAGTAAAGAAATATGAAATTGTCCAGATTAATAAATTTACACATCAATGATCCAGAGTGACGTCCTTTGTATAGTTTTCTGAGTAAGAGTTTATATCTGTTTAACATGTAGTTGAAGGGGGCGGTCGGGTAGCCTAGTGGTAATTGCGTTCGGTTGTCACGTTGAAGACCTGGGTTTGATTCCCAACATGGGTACAATGTGTGAAGCCCATTTCTGGTGTCCCCAACCGTGATATTGCTGTAATATTGCTGGAATATTGCTAAGAGCGGTGTAGAACCATACTCACACACTACATAGAGTTGATGGGGAAATTGCTTTGTGATGTATAGTCCACATAAATGATACACAAAGTAATACTGGGATCTTTGAGACCTTTTGCGTCATTTCACCAAAATATGTTCCTGGATCTTCCTTATCCCTTCTTCGATTGGTTGGAAATTTGTTTCTTCAAGACTGAATTTTTGCTAACAAGGTGAACAGCGTACATGCAGAAAACCAATTAACTTGACAGTCTAAAACTAGGGTCATTGATTTATGTTTTTTACAGAAAGCCCTATTGATAATTCAAAGTGTAATTTAAATTATTTCACTTGCTCTTTTGGTTCAATACTTTAATTTCCAAATGTTCCGCAGTGACAAATTACGGCAACCCTGTTGCATTAATATACAGGAAATGATGTGTTAAAAATAAATAGCCGAATTGCAATTCCAACAGCTATGAAATGAATTGCTTGCTGTGAGATTACGAAGATGGGAAAGTGCGACCAGAGGAGAAATTTCACTGACAATTACCCATAATACATTTATAGGCACTGAAGAAATGACCAGTTGACACTATGTTTCAGAAATAATCTATTGATGGCTGCCTTGGGAGATATTTTCACCACCACTGATTATGGAAGACAGTAATATTAGGTTATGGTTTCCGCCAGGGGGATCTACAACAAACTCTCAGCTGTGCGTGTGATATGAAATCTTAACCACTAAAGTGCTGAAAGCTCCTATGTCCAATCATTGCTGGAATGTAAGAGATGACGTAACTTGTACAATGATCATGTAGCTTTGTGTTAACAATAATCCCGTGAGAAGTCTTCCACGAAATTATCCAATTTGTTCAGTTTGGTTCATTAGGTCAAATTGTTATGTTTATCTTGAGTTGCAGGGTGTTTTTTAGTCCTGCACCATGACCGTGGAATATATTTATTTTATGAAAAAACAAAATCTAGAAATGCATTCAAAAGCAAGTCTAGCCAGCTCAAGCTAGCTCTATTCCACATGAAATCAGCATAGGGATTTTTTATATTTTTTTTAGAGTAAGGATATTGTGTAATATAAGATTTCAGAGACTAAATGTTAGTCTAGGTGTTTTTTATCATGGATAAATGAGTAATAGGTTGCAGTGACGGAAACATGCTTTATGTTTGCATAGGGACATCTTTAGTTGAACTTTCAGTGCAATATGCCATTTTACCTGACAGTAGGGATCCATGCTGGATTGCTGGAATAGTGGAGATTGCTGAGCGATTGCTGAAAGATTGTTTTGATGTGGCTGACTGATAGGTGGCCGTGATGTTGGTGTTACGTGGATGAGTGATTACACTGATCTAAATAAGTGATTGCAGTATGTGGCTGAGTGATTGGTGTGACATGGCTGAGAGATTTGTGTGATGTGGCTGAGAGATTTGTGTGATGTGGCTGAGAGATTGGTGTGATGTGGCTGTGAGATTGGTGTGATGTGGCTGAGAGATTGGTGTGATGTGGCTGAGAGATTGGTGTGATGTGGCTGAGAGATTTGTGTGATGTGGCTGAGAGATTGGTGTGATGTGGCTGAGAGATTGGTGTGATGTGGCTGAGAGATTTGTGTGATGTGGCTGAGAGATTGGTGTGATGTGGCTGAGAGATTGGTGTGATGTGGCTGAGTGATTACTGTGACATGGCTGAGAGATTGCTGTGACATGGCTGAGAGATTGGTGTAACATGGCTGAGAGATTGCTGTGACAGGGCTGAGTGATTGGTGTGATGTGGCTGAGTGATTACTGTGACATGGCTGAGAGATTGCTGTGACATGACTGAGAGATTGGTGTAACATGGCTGAGAGATTGCTGTGACAGGGCTGAGAGATTGGTGTGATGTGGCTGAGTGATTGCTGTGACATGACTGAGAGATTGGTGTAACATGGCTGAGAGATTGCTGTGACAGGGCTGAGAGATTGGTGTGATGTGGCTGAGTGATTGCTGTGACATGGCTGAGAGATTGGTGTGATGTGGCTGAGAGATTGATGTGATGTAGCTGAGAGATTGGTGTAACATGGCTGAGAGATTGCTGTGACATGGCTGAGAGATTGCTGTGACATGGCTGAGAGATTGGTGTAACATGGCTGAGAGATTGCTGTGAGATTGGTGTGATGTAGCTGAGAGATTGGTGTAA
Organism: Haliotis rufescens; assembly: GCF_023055435.1. NCBI lineage: Eukaryota > Metazoa > Mollusca > Gastropoda > Lepetellida > Haliotidae > Haliotis > Haliotis rufescens. The sequence continues at coordinate 70,095,791 of NW_025963779.1, read as the reverse complement.
CATGGCTGAGAGATTGCTGTGACATGGCTGAGAGATTGGTGTGACATGGCTGAGAGATTGGTGTGACATGGCTGAGAGATTGCTGTAACATGGCTGAGAGATTGATGTGACATGGCTGAGAGATTGGTGTGACATGGCTGAGAGATTGCTGTGACATGGCTGAGAGATTGCTGTGACATGGCTGAGAGATTGCTGTAACATGGCTGAGAGATTGCTGTGACATGGCTGAGAGATTGCTGTGACATGGCTGAGAGATTGGTGTAACATGGCTGAGAGATTGCTGTGACATGGCTAAGAGATTTGTGTGATGTGGCTGAGAGATTGCTGTGACATGGCTGAGTGATTGGTGTGATGTGGCTGAGAGATTGGTGTGACATGGCTGAGAGATTGGTGTGATGTGGCTGAGAGATTTGTGTGATGTGGCTGAGAGATTGGTGTGATGTGGCTGAGTGATTGGTGTGATGTGGCTGAGTGATTGGTGTGATGTGGCTGAGAGATTGGTGTGATGTGGCTGAGAGATTGGTGTGATGTGGCTGAGTGATTGGTGTGATGTGGCTGAGTGATTGGTGTGACATTGCTGAGAGATTGGTGTGATGTGGCTGAGAGATTGGTGTGACATGGCTGAGAGATTGGTGTGACATGGCTGAGAGATTGCTGTGACATGGCTGAGAGATTGGTGTGATGTGGCTGAGAGATTGGTGTGATGTGGCTGAGAGATTGCAGTGATGTGGCTGAGAGATTGGTGTAACATGGCTGAGAGATTGCTGTGACATGGCTGAGAGATTGGTGTGATGTCGCTGAGAGAATTGGTGTGACATGGCTGAGAGATTGGTGTAACATGGCTGAGAGATTGGTGTGACATGGCTGAGAGATTGCTGTGATATGGCTGAGAGATTGCTGTGACAGGGCTGAGTGATTGGTGTAACATGGCTGAGAGATTGGTGTGATGTGGCTGAGAGATTGGTGTGACATGGCTGAGAGATTGGTGTGATATGGCTGAGAGATTGCTGTGACAGGGCTTAGTGATTGGTGTAACATGGCTGAGAGATTGGTGTGATGTGGCTGAGAGATTGGTGTGATGTGGCTGAGAGATTGATGTGATGTGGCTGAGAGATTGGTGTGACGTGGCTGAGAGATTGGTGTGATGTGGCTGAGAGATTGCAGTGATGTGGCTGAGTGATTGGTGTAACATGGCTGAGAGATTGGTGTGATGTGGCTGAGAGATTGGTGTGACATGGCTGAGAGATTGGTGTGATATGGCTGAGCGATTGGTTTGATATGGCTGAGAGATTGGTGTGATGTGGCTGAGAGATTGGTGTGATGTGGCTGAGAGATTGGTGTGACATGGCTGAGAGATTGGTGTGATATGGCTGAGAGATTGGTGTGATGTGGCTGAGAGATTGGTGTGATGTGGCTGAGAGATTGGTGTGATATGGCTGAGAGATTGGTGTGATGTGGCTGAGAGATTGGTGTGATATGGCTGAGAGAATTGGTGTGATATGGCTGAGAGATTGGTGTGATATGGCTGAGAGATTGGTGTGACATGGCTGAGAGAATTGGTGTGATATGGCTGAGAGATTGGTGTGATATGGCTGAGAGATTGGTGTGATGTGGCTGAGAGATTGGTGTGATGTGGCTGAGATATTGTTGTGATGTGGCTGAGAGATTGCAGTGATGTGGCTGAGAGATTGCTGTGACATGGCTGAGTGTTTGTGTGATGTGGCTGAGAGATTGGTGTGATGTGGCTGAGTGATTGCTGTAACATGGCTGAGTGATTGCTATGATATGGCTGAGAGATTGCTAGGATATGGCCGAGAGATTGCTGTGATATGGCTGAGAAAATTTTACAAATTTGCTACAAAATGAAAAACTGAACCAAGAGAAGTCATATAACAAATATACCTTATCATTAATAAAGGAAGTCATATTAAGGTTGTTTTATACTTGGGTTAGATTTTTGAGGACCATGAATGAGAACAGATCATCAGCAGACGTTAGCCACTAGTTATCTCAGTCAGTGTGTCATATGCAGCCAAACTGATTAGTATTAAATGGGGCCCATCAACAGCTTGGTGGCAAATTTACCCTTGTACTGTAAGTCGGATATAGCCACTGAGGGATAATGATCTGGGCAGTGGAATTAGGTAATTGACCTGTCGGCCAATTAGAGCGGTTCTAAGACGGTGTGGTGCTATTTGAAAGAGCTCGCAACATGGAAGACTTCTCCTTTCAAGTTGTGAAATGATGCATCAATAAATGTTGTATTGAAATGGGATGAACTTTGTAGGAAGTGATGAGCGAATGAATGTGATTAATAGCTGAGTCAGCTATTTATGGCTGTTTAAATTTTATCGATTCAGCAATATGTTTGCGACCTATAGCATTCATAATAAATTGTACTTGGTTCATGGACCATTATCGTGATATGAACAACAGATACACTGTTATGTAGTGAAAACATTTATCTGTTCTTGTATTAAGTCGAAAACATCTGTTAGCTAAAGCATTGGCTTGTTATGTGTAATGTGTTGGATTGTTGCTCATAATATCAATCACTGGTTGTCTGGTCCAGACTCAATTATTTACAGGCTGCCATCACATGGGTCTATTGCTGAGTGCAGCATAAAACAACTAATAAACACTTCATAGGGGACCTACAGCCAACCCTGATCATGAAGCAAGCATATATATAATTACAGTATTACGGAGACATTTGAGACAAGTTACATGTATTGCCCCTAGCATACATAAGGTTAACGCATCCTAATTAGCTTACCCCTCAGTGTTCAGAGGTATGCCTGCCCATTTGGTAGTGCCATGGCTGGGGGCTGGGGGAGATGAAGCTAACATGATTCTATCTGACGATTCTGCACATGAATAATTCATCTGTCCATCCCGCTGGCATCCTAACTCACGTTCGATTCAGAAAATGTTGCTTTGATCGCTCTCAATACTCCAGATTCACCAAGATTTCGGATGTAATTTTTCCGTTTTTTGAAAGTTGATGTTTTGGGTCAGTGGGAGTGTTTGATCCTGGTCTCTGTCCCCGAGTCAGCCTCTGGTGATAAGGTCATTGATGGCCACCATGTAAACAGAAAATAGCGAATCTGAAAACGGAAACAGGATTTCTGAACTTGAGGGAGGAAATGATCCCAAGAAGAATCTACTTAGTTTTTTTCATTGAAATCAGACTGGAGGAGGAAAGCTCCGTTTTATTACATTTAAGCAAGACCTGCCTTTGGCTTTCGAGCTAAGCAAGTGCGTGAATCGGACAACAGATGAAGCTGATTGAGATGTACATTGTAGAGTTTAAGTTCAGTAACATGATATTTCTTTATGTGTTCATAAGCAGTTCCCAGTTGTCTCAGGTGCCACAATTCATTGTGCAGAGTTGTATTGCATGCCAGATCCAATGATTATGGACCGCCTCCGTGGTCTAGTGGTAGAGCGTCCGCCCGGAGAGTGGAAGGTCCGGAGTTCGATCCCCGGCCGCGTCATACCAAAAGTCGTTAAAAGATGGTACTTGTTGTTACCCTGTCTGGCGCTCGGCATTAAGGGGCTAAAACAAGGACTGGTCGGCTCGAAGTCAGTATACTGTGTCTGGGTGGGGTATTCATGTTAAACTGCGGCATGGTATCTCAGTGTGCTAGCACTATAAATCGGCATCAGTCCGGACTAGTACAAGCAGCCACACAGACACACACGTGCATGCACGTCGCTATATAAGTGCAATAATCTTGGACGCGATGTTGAGCCCAATTTCACCTCACCTCACCTCAAATGATTATGGGTTCAAATCCTGGTTCACCCTGATTATGTTTCTAGGTTTGTCAGCACCATACCGGTGCTTGTGGGTTTACCAAAGTGGTAAACGTCTGGGACCTGCATCACACTAGGCTTTCCTCCCACATAAAGCTGACATGGTGTGATTTACCTGGGTAAAGACATATCTATATACATCTTTGACCTGGATTACTGTTCAAGGCAACGTTAAACCCAACGCACTCACTCACTCACTCCCTCATTAGCAGGTCCTTTTACAGGTCCACTATATTGTAGGTACTGAAGACAATCTGAACACATACCTGACTGTATGAAGACATAATTTATTTCTTTAAGTGGCATTTTACTTGATAAGACCTGTGAAGATCCGGGGTAGACTAGGTCTTCAGCAACCCATGCTACCGTAAAAGGCGACTATGCTTGTCGTAAGAGGTGACTAACGGGATTGGGTGATCATGCCCGCTGACTTGGTTGATGCATGTCATCGTATCCCAATTGCGTGGATCGATGATCATGATATCAATCACTGGATTGTCACTGGTCCAGACTCGATTATTTACAGACCCCCATCATGGTTGGAATATTGCTGAATGCGGCATTAAACAACAAACAAACAAAATTGGTAAACATACTACCATCTGTCCTGAAACGTTGCACTGAAAAAATAAGGAAATGAAATCCATAAGTGAACTCTGTCTTCAAGACATAAACTGTACATGCTACTTTCACACAATGTGTTTGGTACAACCTGACAGTCTAATGCATTACCCATTCCATGGAGAATATTTTGTTTAGGCCAATAATTCCTCACTCATTTTCAAAAGAACTACAACTGACAACCTTATCATTGAACAGGTCCTGCCGATACAGATTAATTATTGAGCAGGGACTGGTCTAAATCCCTATTGTCACACCATCTAGATTGTCTCTCTGGACTTAACTGACAGTGACATCTCACCAAAGAACCCTACAATACCAGTACTCTGAAACTGATAAGGTGTGACGTTTTTCTGGTGAAGCCAAATCTATTACCTGTCCTCACTTTGAACAGGTCCCAGATTAAAGTGATCACAACAGACAGGCTACACTCTGTGGACATTGCCTATGTAGCAGCCTAATTCCAGTCTTAGCCATCGTGTCACTGTATCCGTCTGTCCAGTGCAAACATATATATGTGTATAGTGCAAAGTATTCAGGTACAGATCCAACCTTGCTATCTTCAAAACCCTACAACCTATACTCAGCTTCCTAGATGGCTGTGTTGCGGTAACTCGAGGTGAGGAGATTATTGCATCAGTTGAGCGGCAATAGCACGAAGGTACTGTAATCAAGGGATCTGAGTGTGCGTTTCCCAGGAGCCAGGGAAGCTAGTGAGCAGGGAAGTGTCACTGACAGGCAGGCCTGGATCAAAGTGGCTGCTACAGACTGGTGGTGCTGGAGGGCAGAGGACACACTCCGCCACAGCACATCATCAGCTGTGCAGCCTTCTGCAACACTGGCTGTACTCAAGGGCCACAGCAATTGGTTTCCTTTGCCCGTGGGGTCTTCGTCTTTTTCTGTTGGGATCTAAGTAAGACTGTCTTGCCGGTGGTGGGATGGTGGACTTTTTCAGTCAGGATCTAAGCTGCCCCTTGATGAGGATCTTTGTCCTTTTTACTTAGGATATGAGTGAGACTGGTGTCCCTGGCCTAGGGGATCTTTGACTTTTTAAGTTAGGCTTTTTATGTTAGATTGGTGGTTGCTGGATTTTCCTGTTCCATTCGATCTTAATCATTATAAGTTAGATTCTAAGCAAGATTAGTGTTCCTTGCTTATGGGATCTTAATCGTTTTGATTCAGGATCTAAGCTAGACTAGTGTCATTTGTATATGGGATCTTAATCGTTTTAATTCAGGATCTAAGCTAGACTAGTGTCGTTTGTATATGGGATCTTAATCGTTTTAAGTCAGGGTCTAAGCTAGACTAGTATTGTTTGTATATGGGATCTTAATCGTTTTAATTCAGGATCTAAGCTAGACTAGTGTCGTTTGTATATGGGATCTTAATCGTTTTAAGTCAGGGTCTAAGCTAGACTAGTATTGTTTGTCTATGGGAACTTAATCATTTTAAGTTAAGATCTATGGGTGCCCAACTGAGAGCTGAGAATGTTTTGAATGTACAGTGAACCTTGGACTTGGGTTAGATGTACGAAGGTTTCCGACTGATAATGAGGTAGTAAGACCTGATGGGGGATTGGTGAAAAAGTAAGACATCATGGAATTTTCATGTGAACCAATAAAGGCTTTTAACCAGTCAAAAATCAACATTAGATGCGAATTAATTAATATTGTTCAAAAGTGAAACCTCAAGCAGGTCTTACTTATGACTTGTGAGAAATAAAAGCTCAAAGCAGGTCTTGCTTGTGAAAAATAAAACCTCAAAGCAGATCTTACTTTAGAGAAATAAAACCTTAAAGCTGATCTTACTTTAGAGAAATAAAACCTTAAAGCAGGTCTCACTTGAGAGAAATAAAACCTCAAAGCGCATCTTACTTGAGAGAAATAAAACCTCAAGGCGGATCTTACTATAGAGAAATAAAACCTCAAAGCGGATCTTACTTTAGAGAAATAAAACCTTAAAGCAGGTCTCACTTGAGAGAAATAAAACCTCAAAGCGGATCTTACTTGAGAGAAATAAAACCTCAAAGCGGATCTTACTTGTGAGAAATATAACCTCAAAGTGGGTCTTGCATGCGAAAAATAAAACCTCAAAGCGGATCTTCGGGGATGTCAGCAGGTTTTCCCGAAGAAAGAGGAAACGTCTAGCGGGGTCTGGGGCATGCCCCCTCAGAAATTTTTTAATACATTTGATTGCATTTTAAGCAATTTCATGCAGTTTGGACAACATTCACACCCAGAAATGTAATAAGTCAATGGCAAAAGTCAATAAGTCAAATACACAGAGATGCCGGATGCAGTAAAATTTCAAAGTTCAATCAGTATTTTTTAAAAATTGGGCATAGCTTCCGTGCACCCGGCTACCTGCCGGGTCTGGGAGCAATACTGCCATAAACTTCATCCCCCATCCCCCATCCCCCATCCCCCAGACACAAGGACAACTGTCACAAGCATGCAATGTCAGACCCTTTCCTCATGTTGACGCATACTGACAAAAAACTCACCTGGTACTTACTTGCCTTTTGTTGAAAAAAACCCCCCAAAAAACTCCATCGCAAACATAAGACATTAATACAACATGTATCCCTGTGTTATGGGTTTTCAGATGCTGAAGAAACATTCATAGTTCTTTTTCTAATCACATGAACAACTGTAAAAAGTCTCCTTCACTTATTGGCTAAAAGACAACTTTATTTTAAAAACAAGCCATCATCTGAGTATTTACAATTTCTGTGTGACGCCACACCCCATGTTATAGTGCAAGTATTCGTGATAGAAAACGTATGATGTCCGAAAACCTATGATGCTGCTGAAAGCTCTGATCAAAAACAGGACAATCCGCAACAGTTGTCCGGTTTTTGATAACATTTTTCAGAGTGTTTTCTTTGATTATATTTTTACGCAGAAGATGATTTTTTCCGAGGACTACTGTTTTAAAAACACAATTTTCCGTGTTTCCGCGGAGATTTCACATCCCTGGATCTTACTTGAGAGAAATAAAACCTTAAAGCAGGTCTTCTGAGAATTAAAACCTTAAAATGGATCTTACTTGAGAGAAATTTAACCTTAAAGCAGGTTTTACTTGTGAGAAATAAAACCTCAACATGGGTTTTGTGAGAAGCAAAGCCTCAAAACAGACCTTACTCGAAAGTAAAACCTCCCTATGTATATTTATAGTCCCACCCCGCCCCGGCTTTCAACTTGACTGATGCCAAGTACCTGCTGAAAGGAGAACACCCTATATAGAACAATAGGATGATGCCACTGGAGCTCTGAGTACGCTTGTCTAAAGTCATGCACTACATATGACCATACCGAAGTGAAACCTCATTAATCTGGAAGACTCCTTCCCAGTGAAATCAGCTGAATCAGTATAAACAACTCGAAAGAAGTTAGGAACACTTGATTCTTTCACATGAGTATAGTCAATCTGTCATGCCATGAGTAGCATATTTCCAGGTTTAACCATCACTGATTGTTGTAATTTTGGATTAGTTATGTTTAGACGATCTCATAAGTTGTTGCCCAGAAGATAGTTTTTCAGATTAACAGGGTCCAGACTAATGACATTTCACTGTAAATTGGTACTATTTGGATTATTTGATGACCTCCCTATGAGGCTGAGTGTATGCTATGGCTGAATGATCATGAACATGCTTTAAACTTCCATGTTCAGCTGAAGTGGTGCTTGAATATCTACCATCATAGGCTACACAAAATCTCTGTGTCTATGTGAGTGTGCATGTTGAATGTTAAATACTGCACTCAGCTGTATTCCAGCCCTATGATGGCGGCCTCTAAATAATCCAGTCCAGACAATCCAGTGATTGATATTGAGAACATCGATCTATACCAGTGGGGTACAATGATGCACCATCAACCAAGTCCTCGAGCCTGAACATCTGATGCACTACGTCGCCTCTTACTCCCAGCATCGATTGCTGGGGACCAATTCTAAAGCATAATCCTCACAGGGACATCCAAATTTGAGGTCAATCAAAACTTTCATACTCCCTAACCAACCCTGAGGTATTCTTGGCCAAATAGATACCCAGTAACCATGGAAATGACAACTGTACTGGGAATAGGGCATTTGACCAGGGTAAAATGACATCTTGGTGTTGTTTGACATGGGTGCATGACATCTCAGTTAGTTTGACCTGGGATGCATGACATTTCAATGTTGTTTGACCTGGGATGCATGACATTTCAATGTTGTTTGACCTGGGATGCATGACATTTCAATGTTGTTTGACCTGGGATGCATGACATTTCAGTGTTGTTTGACCTGGGATGCATGACATTTCAATGTTGTTTGACCTGGAATGCATGACATTTCAATGTTGTTTGACAAGGGATGCATGACATTTCAATGTTGTTTGACCTGGAATGCATGACATTTCAATGTTGTTTGACCTGGGATGCATGACATTTCAATGTTGTTTGACCTGGAATGCATGACATTTCAATGTTGTTTGACCTGGAATGCATGACATTTCAATGTTTTTTGACCTGAAAAGCATGACATCTTGGTTTTGTTTGACCAGGGATGCATGAAATCTCAGTGTTGTTTGACCCAGACAACTCATGCTATAGAAACCTAAAACTGCCCATCTTAAGTGAAGTTTTTATTGGGAGTTAACAACCAGACAAATATAAGAGATAAGGTCTTACATAGCTCATATATTCAGGTGATATCCACACAAAGAATCGACTTTACCACCCATCATGGGGAATCAAACCCAGTACTTAGGCCTAACAAAAAAACGCCACAGGGCTTCTCGGACACCGCCACTCTGATGAAGTGGACTTCCACTTACCGGTACCTCCTTACACGAGGATTAGGTGTTAACACAGATAACACAGATAACAAAAACGAACATTATATTAATTATTTTTTGTTTTATTTAGTTCGTTAGTGTCATTCCATTGCATTTTACTATGCACATGACACTGGACAAATATACATATATACACACACTGGCAGTGCAGCTATATCACATTACAGAATACACTTTATACATCAACACCAAGCTCAAGTACAAGTACAACCTCATTCACTGTTAAAGCTCCTTTAAAACTAAAAACACGAATTCTAGTCTCCTTATGGTCTATTTCTGTAAAATTATACAGTTTCTCTCAAAAAGCGGAAGTAAAGTCTAAAATCAAGTTAAAAGCGTCATGAAAATTCGAATTTTCTGTGTCTCTTGTTCTATCTATTCATTTTCTCATTAGTCGTCTTTCCATCATAATGTTATGGAATGGTTTGTCATAAATACTGTTGAGCACCTTCTACATTAGCGCAGCTCAAGTCAGCCTTACTCTCCCCCTTACACCCTATCACAATCCTACCATTTTAGTATCAAATTTCAAAATTAACATTTTCAGATATTTTTCAAATTTATATCATATATTGCGAACAATGAATTCTTAAGAAAAAATAATCTAAATTTAGAAGTCAACAATACTGCCAATCTCACAGTTACATTCAATAACTACAATTATCCAATTTAGCCAACCGAAGGTTCCCTTTCAAAGACAGATATTTACATTCCCCAATAGTGCATCCAAAAACTCCTAAAGTACAACCATGTCCTCTCCCTACGGAACCACCCCCACCGCCCCACCCCCAACCCCTGACCTACTGAGCTGCTCCAGCTGTTCTAACCTCACTGTCAACACTGCAATCTGCATTCAATACCATTATTAACAGACATGAAGCGGTAAAAAAATAATATTTGTTAGCATTTATACAAGACAACATGGCATAATGATGTTCTGTACACTATTTACAATGAAATAAAATGACACAATATTTCATGGAAGAAAAGATGGAAGATTAAATGTGACAACTATACAACTGATTCTTAAAATCTTTGGCAATCCATCACAGTTGCTGTAATATCATACAGAAGCATAGTAGGCTCCCTTTAACTTAGCCCATAACATCAGGCCTCAACCCTTGTGTGTACACAAGAATGAGGTATGATGTTTCAGGCTGTACATACATTTGTACACAAAACAACCACAGCATTGCCCTATAAATATTCTGATTAAAAACATAAAAATGTCGCCCAATTATTATGTAATTTTGATTATTCAGCTAAACTTCTGAGCTCTTCCCTTCTTTTATTATGTCTTGTCAAGCATGGTTTTCTTGGTTGAGAGATCTTGTAATAAACATACTTTGGTATGCTTCATTGATTTTTATATCAATTTTGAAGAAATTAAATTAATAATTCTAATTTTAGATCATAAAATTCTTTCACACCTCTTTCTTAACAAAAATATGAATATTCATGAATTAAATACATTAAAAAACACATTCTAATCCAGATCAGGAGAAATGATATCAGTATGCCTCGTTGTATAAAACGTGTATAATGCATTGACCCAGATATGAATATAACAGTATAATGATTCCATTCATTCTCTCACACTAGTGTCACTTGGGACTGACTACAATTTGCAGGTGGAAATGTGGGCAATCCTCTTTGAAAGCCAAATGTAAGTGCTCAGAGGCCTATTTGGTAAACTGTGACTCGCTTTGGGGAGCTACCCATAGTGTCAACATAGCCGTCAATATGGGAGCGTCGCTACGGTGACGCAATGTTTACCTTAGTCAGGTGCTCCCAGAACATGTGAGAAAACAAATGAAATATATACCTATACCTTGTGACCAAAAATTTGTTTGTTTTTAAAGATACTATTTAAAATAAATAAAACATTTTTTTTAAATAATATATTTTTTTTTAATAAAAATTGTTTTATATTAAAATTCGACAAATGGTCCCAAGGGGGTGTTGGAAAACATAAACTCCTAGAATATTATCAAGCAAAAAGATGACATCTGTGGAAGAATAATGCCTCTAAGGCTAACAACTATCACTGGCCTTGCTAAACTCACGATGTAGTCCTTTTATGTACAGTCAATACTTGTAGGTTGTAGGAACACTTACACTGAATATATAAGTATTGGTTTCATCAACATGATTCAAACAGTCTTTATCAAGCAACAATGCTAAAACATCATTGATAACAATTCAGGAACAAATGACTTATGTGATTAATTAATAAAATGTGATTTTGAAGAATGTAGATCCAAAAAAATATTTGAAGCTTGTTGTTGAACCAACTGTTATAAACATGTGATTGTATATTTTTTTTATATACATAGATAATTTGAGTACTGTACAGAACAGGTAACAACCATTGAGATTTAAGTGATATGCTCCAAGAGTTTGATGTCACATGATTATTCAAGATGGATAACTGCTAAATGCACCTCATTGTTGAAGTGTTCACTTTGAAAATGGCATGAGAAACATGTGCTGGAATCAGGGTTAATTAATTCCATGATACCAATAAGATGCAGGGATGACTACTACTACAAGCACTGTAATACTAAGACTTGTCTTATCGTTTCACAGAAAAACACTTAGCTCTGCATTCATAACTAAAGCTATATCCCTGCTTCTTGATGAAAATTTGGTAACTTGTGACCTTCCTTGCCATGGTAACCACTGGTTACCTTGACGACATCAGCACCGTATGACAATTTTGAGCACATAATTGAGTATCGTCCACAAATACTTTCGCATTGTATCAATTTAGATGCTTTAATTTGAATGTTTGTGAGATCACTATCTCCCTCAGTGCAAGCCGACATCTCATGGAACATTCGATGTTTGACTCACACAGAGAAGTTCTGTTTCTGATAACCACAGTGAACCAAATGTCTGATAACATGGTATCAATATAGCATGTCTTGACTTCTTTCTGATTTACACATAAATATATTTCAGAATATTGGTCCATTTTCCCATAATGTATTGCACAGTGCTTGGAATGTATGCAAACAGTTTGATTGCAGATACAACACAAGTCGCCATTCTGTCTCTTGGTTTCACCAGACACGAGTTAAAGTTTCAGCACAACACTGTAGGTGTTCCTGGAAGATAGCATGATTGCATAGCCAAAATACACAGTTACTAGACCAGCAATGAACTAAGCATAACGTTGGCTATTAGGAATACACCTGAAGGAAATTAAAAGTTTGTCCAGGACACAGGACCTGCCCATGAGGTTGCCATGGGGCTGTTAGCACTATTTCTTGATGGCCTGTAGCCCAGCTACCGCATCAGTAGAGGTCACCACGTCGCCTCATCAGGTGTGTGGGCATCTCAAACTTGCTGGTTGGTCAAAGTTTTCACTCAGAACCATATGCTTTTCTAGCTGACCTAGGCCAGCACAAGCCCAGCACCACAGAAAACATGAGTCAATGTTTGTTTCCCGCTTGCTATAAGTAAACCTTGTTGGATTTAGTCACTGGTTTGGTTTCCACACTTGTATTTAATTTCCCAGGTGTTTTAACGTTCACAACGTAACTAAAACTTTTGTTGTATGGATTTTCTGGTGTGAAATACGTATGGTCCCCTGAAGAAAGTCTGTTGGATCTCTTGCTCAGAGAGATGTTGCGCTCATGATATGGAGAGTCTATGTCACGTGATGCTCTGCACGAGCTTACTTTATAACCGATGAGGAATCCGACGAGCATTGAAAGGACGATGGAGACAACGATTGCGATAGCAAGGGTTTCCGCTGTATTAACTCCTGATGGATCTTGATGAGTGGCATCAATACGACCTCCTGGAAAAAGAAAAGAAGAACATTGTTGTCATATGTTACAGGACTGAGCCGACACTGAGTCTCCATCTGCAGAAAGAAAACATGGTTATTCAAGTCCATATCCAAGGCATCAGACAACCATGTACACTACTCTCCAAAACAAACCCCCCTTTCATCTTGATCTCAACTGGGACAGAACAATTCATGTCACTGTTCTAGTCATGGGGATGTTTGTACAGTACTGGTAAAAATGTGTCTGATATCGATAGGGCTGGTTAAAAAGATCATTAATTGGAATTATTGTCAATGTGAAGAACTATTAATTCTGATCAATATGAAAATGTTGTCATTAAAAATGACATAAACTATTGTGATGAAATAAAGTTTAGATTTACTGAGACAGATGTGTTACTGTCAATAATGTCAATTGTCGAAGACGGAAACTATTTTTGTTACATCTCAAATGTCCACAAAATTATGAATAAACATGTCATTGCTCACAAGTTCTGGAAATATGTTGGTTTCTTTTGGGACTTTCTCGCATATTTATTTAACGTTACTTATCGATAATTGATCGATATTAAGTTATTATTAATCTCAATAATCTATATCAATGGCCAGAACTAGATATAGAACACTGTGTTCCACTGATGTAATCTTGGGGATGTTTGTACAGTACTAGTCAAATTGTGTCGGATATAGAACACTATGTTCCACTGTATAGTGTGTACATATTTGTATATGGATATTTTGTACCTCTATGCTGCTGATAGCGGAGAGTGATTAAAGTTCAGTTCAGATCATAGGGATGTTTGTACAGTACTAGCCAAAACAAAGCTCCATGATTGAGATGAGTTCAGTGCTCAGTTGCAATTGAAGATTTGGTTCAACAGAGTGTACTCCTAAATGCAATATTTCTTGCTTGTGACTTGATTTTGATCCTGTCTGTATGATACACAGACTTGATAAACAGGTATACAATTTGTGAATGCATGAAGGAACTCATCTGTTTTGCCAGTTTTAGACATTGAGACATGTTTTGGATTATAAATCATCTGCCACACAAAGATGGAGTTCTCTATCTAACACAAATGCAAGTACCACATGCAATAGCTATCCAACATTCACTAGACTAATCTATAACATTCATGTTAGTTGTCCATGGCATGGTTAAGACAGACTGCATCGTCAAGTAGTCTTTTCACAATGGCACAATGTTAGTCAGCTACCAAGTTAAGAATGAAGACCAAACTGAACAAACCAAATAGGATACAAATAATATTATTAGCAGATTCTTTGAAAGAGAAATGAAGAAAGATGTAGAGAATGAAGAACTGTGCTTCACATCTTGGATTCTGGAGAGGAAGAGACAGCAGAGTCAAAAGCTCCTTGAGGAGAATAGAACCTATGTCTTATGTGTGATGAGTGATCACATTAACTACTGGGCTACCCAAAAACTGCTAGAGAAAAAGAAAGAGAACGTGTTGGTTTTTCACCTCTTTGAAAATCATTTCAGCTATCACAGCATGATGTGAGAGGAAAGCCCAAAGTGATGCAGGTCATTTACCATTGTGGAGAACCCATGAGGCCGGGTTTGGAGCTGACAAACCCAGAATCATAATCAAACCAAATCTGGGATTCGAACCCATGATTATAGGATGGCAGCTCGCCTAAGTGACACAACTGTGAGCATTGAAATTGTGGCACCTTAGACGACCGGAACATCCAGGCCCCTAGAGAAAGAACTAACTATGGTCAACTAAAGACAGACATGTAGGTAATACAAAGAGTTGAAAGATGTGAATCACCACAGCAATGCATATGCACACACACAAACATAGACAAGCACAAGAGTCTGGAGGCAGGACGAGCAGTCTATGCAAGGTAAACTAGCTACTTGAGGATGAATACCCCTAACCAAGCAGTGAGAGACTAGGTAAGCAAGCGGTTAGAAGCAAACTAAGCAAGCAGAACTACATGAGGATTGCCTCGCCATCGTGAAGAGCTATCAGACAGATGCAGTGTGCCTTACCGTCATATTTAGCTTCAGGGTAGGTTGTCTTGGGAGCGGGTTGTTTTGTAGAAGCCATATTGGGTCCTGATGAGACAAACACAGGGAGAATGAGATGACAGGTTAACCTGGGATATTTCTCACCTCTTGTTATGATGATATTTAGGATGAAATTTCAAATGACAATTAACAGAAGAAAATGAAAATTGAAATAACATTTAAAAAGCAACTGAGGCATGAAAACAGCAAACATCAAAAAGAAAGTTATAATCGAATACAAGTATTTTCTCCAGCGTGTTACAGTGGTGGCCTTAAGAAGGGGAGGCATGCGTGTGTTAGTGTAATAGATTGCAGCACACTTCAGGTCATAAAATTACATTCCATTATGTTACAGTATCTAAATTTCTATTTCAACACATGCTTTTACACTCTGAAATATGGACAAATCTCAAATTATTTGATTATATTGTAGGTTCATGCCACATTTTCTTTTGTAACTTTATGTTTGAGCAGCCAGTGATATTTATTTCTTATTTCATTTTTTTAAGCAATTGTTGATATGTTGTTGATGCCTTGGACATAAACTAACCAATATTGTCAATGACTTCTTCCACCCCAGGTTTAATGGGATCCGTGACCTGGGGACAAACACACTTTTGTGGCACAGTGGCCGTGGCCGGAGTTGTTGTAGTGCTGGTTGATTCTTATAAAATAAGACAAATCAAAACCGTAAAGCAAAGCAGAAAAAAGACATAGGTAAAGAAATGCTTCAAAATATTCATAAGAATTCTTACCAACTGGAACTTAATAAAATCATATTACTTCACATCGAACTATAACTCACATCAAACAAAAATGCTACATAATATTTACAACACCACAACAATAAATAAAGTAGACTACACAGTACGAACAGAACAAAACTCACCGTCAAGGATCTCCACGCCGCAGCCGGAAGATTTGCCAGTTGTGACACTCTGAAGTCTGAACAGCCAAATTGTGTCATTAACACCAATCATACAACAAATGTGAAGAAAAAATAATCAACATGAAAGATTTGACCATATGTACAGACCAAAACACACTTTGCACTACAATCATGGACTTAGGTAGTAACAAAGTAATATACAAACTTGAAACTGACTAAATATTTTGAAAAAAATGATATTAACATTACTGAGCTTTAAATATTTAACTTCTTCCAATACATGGCCAACTAGTGGTCTTAACACTATTGTTACTTCCATACTTCAACATACAACTCCACATTACAATAGTCTCAGCACTACAATCGCTTTGTAGAAGTGGGCTCAGAATAAAGATTATGGCATAGGTTCAAAATCTGCTGAATATGCATTTTGATGCCTTACCCTCTGTTGGTGTTGGAGCACCGGCCATCAACCCAGGAACAATAAGGGTCCTGAAGGCCGACACATGAGTGACACGTGCTTTTGTGGCTGCAGCGATGGAGAGGGATGCTGACCACATTGTCCTTGGAGACGACCACCAACTTTTCATTACCATCACGGCGGTACACCTTGAGGTTGACAATCGTTTCATTCTTCTTCAAGACCTGGATCTCCTCGATAACAACGGTGTGGATCTTGTCTTTCGGACCCTTTTGGGTATTTACAGCTTTAATGACTCTTCCATCATCTGTAATATCAAAATTAAATAAATTACACTGAAAAGGGGCATAAGTATTCTTGTTTTATATGTCAGTACAAACTATCATTAAGTTTATCATTGATGATAACTTATCGCAAAACAAATCGTAATAACATGATAATATTAAGGAGAAACCACTGCTCAACTTACCTGTTCCGATAAACATGATGTCATGGTATTTATCAACTCCACGGATTTGCCAGTCAATTGCGATCTGAGTGAAGCGGGACCTGTAAGAAAACATACATATAAAAACCATGCCACAACAAAAACGATTTTTTTTTAACCAAACATAAACATATGGATAATACAGAGTAAAGGTTAAGTCTAATTTGGTCTCCGCTAGCATATTATTTCCCAGACCACCCACTCTTTAACCAACCATCTTCAAGAAACCACCAAAATGTTGCATCCCATAAACAAAGATGGCTGCCCCAGGGGACATGTCAGTCTGAAATTCACCCCAAGATTCACAGATAAGTAAAGAAAACTGGGAGCTGCCAGGCGCCATGCACAGCCAGCCATTGTTTTCATACAAAATACTCATGGTCTATTGGTAATCGTTGAAGCAAGAGGGGGCATAGATGGTCTGGGACACAACTAGAGGCTATTTAGCCGCAGCACACTAAAGGTGGGGACAATCATGTTGTGACAGTGCTAGATTTCAAATTGTAACAAACTGCTCTGTATCAAAGAATTGGCTGGAAAGACGATCCATTGATAACTAGCTGGATTTTTCACTTGCACTGCGGGACAAAATTACTGGAATTGTGTCTATGCCTTTCTAGTTAGCTTCAAAGACTGGCTCTGTGGTGATAATAAACAGCATAAAGGGGACTTACGTGAAACTTGTCTGAATGAAGAGTGGAGCGCCACCTAGGGCAGGGACAGAACTGTCCATCAATGGGTGGGTCTTGATGAAGTTAAGGGTTGTATCCTCAAGCCTCTGACTACTATTGGAGCACTGGAAATAAAAGGTCTATTGTAACAACCAACCTAGAGTTGCATGGATAAACATACAGATCAGTATGTAGGCAAAACTATTTGTGGTAATATCATAATTCAAAATAGGTTCACTTGACAACTAGTTACAGAGTTGACAAAAACATAGGTGTGGCATGTACAATCATAGGTGGGTGATGTCACCAGAAACGTTTCATTTTGGCTTCATGGTATCATATTGGAATTATTTGAAATACAGTAAAATACGTATGTACTGAACACGCTTACAACAAACTGACCGATATAATGAACTTAATACTTAGTCCAGGCCATATGCTGTATATATGCTTATAACGAACTACGGTTATTACGAACTAATATTAGTGGTCCCTTTGAGTTCATTATAACTGTAGTTTAAATTAGAATAGACAGTGGATGGAATAGGTGACAGTGGATGGAACAAGATGACAGTGGATGGAATAGGTGACAGTGGATGGAACAAGATGACAGTGGATGGAACAAGGTGACAGTGGATGGAACAAGATGACAGTGGATGGAACAAGGTGACAGTGGATGGAACAAGATGACAGTGGATGGAACAAGGTGACAGTGGATGGAACAAGATGACAGTGGATGGAATAGGTGACAGTGGATGGAACAAGATGACAGTGGATGAAACAAGGTGACAGTGGATGGAACAAGATGACAGTGGATGGAACAAGGTGACAGTGGATGGAACAAGATGACAGTGGATGGAATAGGTGACAGTGGATGAAACAAGGTTAAGAGTCTTACCATCTGAGGATGGGGAGCAGGCGTCTCCTCCCTGGGCACGGCCAGCCAGTTGTGCCAGGCAGACTCCTGACCCTTGAACCGGCCTTCAAATGTCTGGACAATGTCAGTGTATCTAAATGCACAGATGGCAGATCCACGGATGGAGTTGCTGCAAGACACAGAGAGATGGTTATTGTGTGTATTCATTTGACAGGAAGTCTTCAATATCACAGACAATATAACAATGATGAACATGATAATAATATGGACTATTTGAATGACTAATATTGCTCCCTCTTTTCTCTTTCTTTCATCATAAGGAGTTATTCTATGTTAATAATACTAAAGCTGCTGATGACAATGACAATAATATGTTGACTAGCTAGGAAACTTACTGTGGTGTGTTGAAGACAGCATAAACCATGTCATATCTACTACCGGAGGAAATCACTGGTCTGAAGTTTCCCTCTCCAAAATCGGATGTTGATTCTAAAAGAACAATTATGAAATACTGTATTAGCAATGGACAAGGTTTCTGAAACATACAATCATATATTCTATCATCTGTTAAAACAATCCCATTTCAGTGTTAAAAGAAACAATGACAAATGACAATTGAAAACTCACGTATTTCATTAAAATAGAATGGGAAATCCCCTGGGATGGAGCAGTTGAGTCGGGCTTTGAAGAAGGACGTCCAAGTGTTGTACAGCAACATCTGGCCTCCCTCGTCACTCTTACAGATGCGAGCGACCCGAGAAAACACAGCCTGAAGGAAACAACAAAGAGATAAATATAAATATATTTTTTTACGTTTCATTTGTATGTATGTTAAAGTGTGCTTATAATGACAGAAAGGTTCATATATATACTTTAGTTACACATAAAATTTGTATATATTGTTTCAGTGGAACTTGTTTCTGTTTTGTAGCCTTTTAAAACAAAATTATCAATCTCAATTATCATTTTTTTTTCAATTATTTTTCTCACCTTGCCACAGTTGATATGTTCAACAGCAGTCTCACGGAAGAAGAAATATATCTTGTCTTGTTTCTCAAAGGAACTTACAAAATTGGGCTCTGGAAACAGAGATAATATACATCATTTTTTAACTGAACATAAATCCTGTTCACTGTTGGTGTCAAGCCAGAATATGTTGTAACTCCTGCACTGGCGCTATCTTATCACCTGATCAACATAACCCTTTCACTCCTCATAAGATAGAAGCAATGAAATGATCAGACTTGAGATATTTCTCAACACGTTCTTATTTCATTTCTAACCATTCTAGTGGTTACATTGCCATGATAAATAAAGTAAATTACCCCATTAACAGATTTGACAGTGTAATTATTTATCATTATCTGATGTACAGATGAGGTAATGGTGATAGCAGGCAAATTGTACCCAACCTACCATTGAGCCACTTAGAGTCGTACTGCTCTGTTCGGATCATCTTGTTGGTCTCCAGGATCAAAGGATCACGTGAGGAGAAGTCAGACACTGTAGCTGAGTACAGCTTGCCACCTGGAATAAATAAAGGAAAATTAAATCTTTCATGTTACAGTCCTCATTGAATTATTGATCAAGAGCAGAATACTCCTGTAAAAGAATGTAAAATGATAAGGTCAATATTATTTAATCTGTTTCCTGGCTAACACTGTCTGATGTATCGAGGTTTCATTGTAGAAAATGCTACTGTCAGCTGCAAATTGTGGTCTGAATATATATTTAGAGGTTTATTGACTGAAAGGAAATATTTTTGCTGAATTTGTATTTTTCAAAAATTATCCAACACTGTAAGTGCAGCAAGCAGACGTCCAAATCTTGACTAATTCTGGCCCATTTTCTCCAAGCATGACCCCTGGGACAGAGTGCAGCGACAGGACACAGTTAAATGCTTCCTCACAAAGACTTTATCACTGGCGTTTAATTATTTTCCATGTCTCTCGAGACGCGAGCTAGTTAAGTTCAGGAAGTCACCAAACCTGATCTGTCATAAAGTTACACTTCGACACACCAATGTGGAGCAGAGTAGAAATACATGTAATAGAGGACAAGAAAGTAGTTCCTCACTTGGCCACCTAGTGGCAGCAGCACTGACATCTTAATAGCTGCCATATTGGATGGCATGTTTTTTCTAGGTCAGTTTTGAGTTTTGGCAAGGCCTGGAAGAACATGTATGGCGATTTATGGTTTATTTGTTCTAAATGTTGATAGCTGTGGTTGAGAGCAACATGGGTGTTGGCTGTCTGCGGTTGCAGAACCCATATCTTGATGTTTTATCTCTTTACCATGTTTATCTCATCCTCTTTGACACCACTGAAAGTATCCTTGAGCATTTATAGATACAATGTTATCCCTCACTCCACAATAAATCACATGTAGAACCTTTCCTGACTGACTTCCAAACCTCACTCAAATCTCCATAAAACTAACATATATATTCAATAGGTCAACGTAGTCTAAACCATTCACAAAAGTCACCCTTATGTACATGATGAATTGAACTTGTAATCTTCAGGGGGAGATAATGTACTTTTCTGCAACCCATCAGGCCATAATCAAGATCTCTGTTGACAGGCACATAATTCATATCTGGCTCCAATCATCAGTTTTCCTTCCCCACACCCAAGGGGGAAGGATGGGGCAAGATGTCCTCCCCCTCCCCCTACCCCATGAACCCTCAGTGATGGTTCGCCATGCAGACAGAAGCTATTATTCCAACTATCCACACAACGGTTCCCTCTAAGCTCCACACACTGCACCAGAGGGAATCGGATGTGTGTGATTCCTACCACATCATTAGCAGAATTCCTGGAACTCTACTGCTGTGCCTTTGTGTGAAAGCAGTTTATTATTCCCGAGTGTCGCCAATGGCAAGCAAATTGATCACTTTCACTGTCTTAACAATTCCGTGATTCACATCTTAACATTCAAGCTGAGGGCTTTCAAATTTTCATCATTCACAGATTTTCTTGAAATTACTTGGAATAATTATGGACTAAATTAGAATTTTGTAAAGCGACTCAATATAATATTTCAACTATCTCCCAATGTTGATAATTTAGTGGACCATAATTGCCACTTGCTGATGAGGGTCGCTTCAAGCATGTCCTATTTCCAATGATGCTTTTGGAACTGACCCTGTTGTGCTTAATGAGCGGTCAGCTGCCCTCAAAGGTAATCTCCCGGTCAAACTGGTCTGACCACACCAGGATATTACCAAACACAGGCTCGGCCATCAATCATGGAACACTGATTTATGTGGACAAAATTGTCACAAATTAAATAATCAATCAAAATTGTGCATCATAAATATTCCTCAGATTTCAGAGAAATATTTCACTAATTTAAAATCTATGCCATGCTAAATGTACTTGCCTGCATAAATGGCTGTGCTGTTTTGTTCAGGATCATAAGGGCACTGGGCTACACCATCTCGCTCCTCAATTCGTTCATATCCACTGAGCTGTAGGATAATAACAAGCATATGTTAGACGCATGACTCACAAAATAATTGACCATTTTCATATGGTTATCATGACTGAGCAATCTTAAGATATTACTTTGAGTATTCATTTGAAAGATAATTTTACAATTATTATGACTGTTCAATCTTGTGTCTTGAAATCGTAAAAAACATAACTTTTTCATGAAGACACTTACCCCATTCTGCTTGTATGTTCGACATTTGGGACGGAAGGCATTTGTTCCACAGGTGTATAACCTGTTGTTATCTTTCTTCACAATGACACGAATGTAATTCTGACATTGTTCCTGAAAAATAAATCATTTATATTTAAAATATTCAGTGCAGCCTAAAAAATATTTATGTGATGTACAACATACAAAATTTTACAAAGTATCAGACATTTTCATTTTATGTTTGGGGTGAGTACATAATAAGCATATTTTTATAGTTGACATGTATTAAAATGTATATGCCTGATTCATTTTGTATTACAAGAAAGGCAGGACCTCAGCAGCTGACAATGGTGCTGCGCCCACACTGAGGTCAGCCACCCATGCCACCTCTACATCTACATGGACCTTGGGCTTTCCTGGACTCAGTCAACACAAACGCTCCATGTTCTGTTTGTTTCTGCCTATGTACAGTCCATGTTTATTTTTGTCTATATACGTGAAAAGCAAACAAACCGAGCAGGGAATTAACAAGTCCGTATTTGAACTTTTCCATTGCGTGTTTGACTCAACTCTAATTTGATGCAAAGTAAATACTGTGTGACCTCATTGATATAAGCATATGCCTCACATTTTGACATGTTTTTATGCTTAATCTAAGACTCCCTTTAAGTAAATTCTTATTTTGAACAAATAATTTGATGCAAGGTAAATACTGTGTGACCTCATTGATGTAAGCATATGCCTAACATATTGATGTTTTTTAATGCTTAACATACATGTAAATCAAAGACTCCCTTCAAGTAAATTCTTAATTTAAGGAAATCTCAGGCAGATGTGCACAATTACATTTTACAAAATTAAAATACACTTTATGTTATCTTCATACTCATATCGTCTCCTTCAGAGCATCAAAACTTAAACATGATAAGGACAGTTGATATATCTGTCTGGTAAGGGACAAGTGGTCCAAAATACGTGATTTTATGTTTTTATGACAATAAATATTCCAGCATGATGTGTTTGTGATACGAAATCCCGTAACAGATTGAAAGGTCACAGCGCTTATCCGGAGTTGAGAAGGACGAGGGCTACTCTCTATTTTCGAAGTCACAAACGTGCTGGAGACCACGGAGCCGCAGTACACAGAGGACAAACGCAACAGGTAGCTGTGAATTGTGGCATAGATTGTGTCAAGAGGAGATAGAGGGAGAACCATGTACAGGTGTGGCGACCAGGTAGATACCTCGTTATCTCACTTGGTCTCTGTGTCAACACTGACGTGACTTAACTCATCAACAAGCAACACTGACAAATCTATTGCCACGAAATCACCTAATTCTTCCATGACATGTTCAATTGTTACCGACGTCAAACTGTCGCCAACATCACATGATGTATTTTCAAAACTGTCAGTTGATAATTACTCTGTTAACCAACACAGCACTCAGCATGATTTTGGACAGATTTCATAGTTTAATTTCAAAACCTATCCAGGATGTTGCTTCATACTTTGTTATTCCATTGTATCTATTCCATACAGTGACATTCATGTAAAGATGGGAGTGGAATATCTTTTCACTTTGATAGGAGCATGTCATAATAGAATTCCTTCTGCCTGACATGCTTGTTTACCAAGGCATCGGATACCAGCTTAGATACTGTATGTTTGACAACTAGTTTATGGGTAACACATATTCTTTTATCAATCTTGTCACTAAGATCTAAATTGCTTTTCCCTTCAACAAACCTAAAGAAAACTGGACTCCTTTCAATAACAATACAAACCACCTTTCAAATCTAATTTCAAGTTTTCTTAACAGTAAAATTCATGGGCCTAGTTAGAATTTCAAATTAGGAAAGGAGCATTTAGAATATAGTGAAAACACTTTTGCTGATATCATTCCTAGCATACTGTACACTACAGTGAGTCTCCGACTGATTTATGCATGAGTTTGTGACACAGAAGACAGCATGATCCACGAAGCCGATCAGTTCCCTTTGACCTGTGACCTTGACCTGAGTATTGTGTGGCAAACAATTCTTGATGCACAATGGTAAGTATTTGCTCTACAAGATCTCATCCACTCATACAAGCATGCACAGCTCAGTCTCATTTCCGTGTATCTAATTGAATTGTTTACTTTATCAATTGTGTTCTCCAATCCTTCCTGTCCAGCCAACCATCTTTATTATCAGCCATCGGTGACAATGGAAGCAAGTTTAGTTTTGTCAGCTTCTTTATTATAAGACATCCCATTCATTGATGCAGCCATACACAATCCCTTTGTCAAATAGATTTCCTCACTAATCAGAATCTTATACAGTGTGCAGTAGCAAGTCAAACACTTGTTCAACTTGAAACAGATCTAGCTCCCAGCTAATTCAGGCTGCATCATTTGTGAGTCTTCATCGGGAGTGTGAAGGGTTCGGAAATTGATTTACCGCCCAGTCGGGTTAGGTCTGTCTCATCTTCAGGTATCTTGATGACTTCGCCAAATACAGAACCTTTGATTACTTTTTTACACTTTCCATAGTCCTTCCTTTCGTTAGAGTTCCAGGTTAATCAACATCCTGGCTGACTCACATCACCTGGGCATATGTTCCTCAGCCAACCGACTGTAGTTCAGTGGGTGAGTTGGGTTATACCCCACTTTTAGCAACATTCCAGCAATTTCATTCTGGGGGAATCAAACTCAGACCGTTGTGAAGGCTTTGACCACTAGGCTACCCCACCACCCCATACTACCAGTGAACCAGGGAAACTAAATGGTGGAAATAGAAAATTAACCTTCACAATACTTTCTCTGTATGCCAACTGTGTCAGTGATTGAGGAGATTTTTTCCCTACATAATAGATCTATCAAAGAGGGCATTGAAGCTCCTCAGTTTTGATGTCTCAAAATAAAAATTGATAGTACTTACCGGCGTCTTCTGTTTCTTTGTACATAATTCAATGTCTGATGCCTGAGGTTCCCAGTCTATTCTCTGAAATCATGAAACAAATAATTTAGAATAGAAACACATACTTTTCAAGTATGGAGAAACACCTACGCCATCATGAGTGTAGAAACAGAACTCTCAGGGAGCTTCAAAACAATGTTGTTTGCCCATGGTCATAATTAAACAAGTTCCAAAGCTTGATGGAAGGAAATATTCACATCACTTAGGGCGTAGAGAAATATGCATCAAAAACTTACCGAGAATTCCTTTAGGTCAGCGAGACTGACATTATGTACAGCGTTTCTGTAACACAAAATGTCATCATTATTGTTGGGTCAGGCTGATCTTGTAAAACAAATACGAAGACATGAAAACACTTTTCGCATCTGTGAGGCAGCATTTAATTACATATAACAGTGGCAACACCAAATTCCAAAGATCTTATACCTTACAATTTTCCTTATCAAAATACAGAAGCAAATTACCTATGTACTTCAACAAATGATCAAGATGACACAAATGCTAATAATTAAGTTTTAAACTTAATTACAAGATGTGCTTTGTTAATATCACTTTGTTTAATTTTGATTTATTTTACAAATATACTTACTTTGCTCCCAACAACATGGATGAGGCATCAGACATCAGGAGTCTAAAGTGGTCAATTTCATCAATTCGTCCAGCAAATTTCTCCAAGCTTGCATCATTTTCTAGAAATGATAAAAAAAATAATGTCAACGATTGTGTGTTTAAATTGTGTTTCACTCTGAAACAATACCATCAGATCATGTTTACATAGGTGTCAAAGCCTGATTTTCACATTGTCTGGACAATGAGGCATCTAAGTGTTTTGCTAATACATTTACTAGCATGTAATTGAATGTCAACATAAGTATAGTGTTGCCCTTTCAACTAGTACTATTTATTCACCACTCTGTACTACATGCCAGCAGACTAGTTAGATGTGTTACTACGTGGCTCTCTGTGCATACATTCCCTACATTGCTGAAGTGTTTTTTTTCTGATTTACAGATGAAAGGGAAATTCGTGTCTCTCTCAGAAGTTGATTTGAAACTGGTTTGGTTTGTTTGTAAAATCTTCTAGTTGCTGCAACATTATCAGCTGTAGGGTATAACCTATGGGAAAAACATCACGCATCTAATGGCTGAATATTCATGATAAGCACAGTTTTATAACCTTTGAAACATAAACCCAGTATGGTGCAAAAGATAATGTCTTAATTCTGAAACACTTTTTAAAATATAACTTCAGTTGACCACATGTGGGTATTTGTTTGAAAGAACAAAATGTCCTGATTCATTTAAATTACCATATAATGAGTTTAATTTACAAAATTTAGTTGTTAGACAGAGATATGTGTGAATTATCAGTCAAAAGGTTAATGCTAGAACCCCTGGGCAGACAAACACTATATCATGTGTTGTGTGCGTTCTCCACTGCCATCAGAAGTTCACTCTCTCACATGACTGAGCATTGTACTGTATTAGGAGCAGGACATCAACTCACAGTAAAACAGTCCTCCATTGTTCCATTGAAAAAAATAAACCTCATCATGTACATTATCAATAAATGTACCCTACTTCCATGCAAAGCAGTGTTGAACACAAACATATGTCTCAGGAAGCATTCTCGGCATTATCTGTGCACAGGTTAAGATGGGGACACCTCTCAGATGTGTAATTACAGAAATAAAGATGGCAATCGTGGCTGAAGAAAAGACCATTGTTGGGCAAGTAGACATGACAATACCTAAAGACGGTCCTCATGGCAGACAGATGGTTGTTGTCAAAACAAGTTCCTTGATGGCCCACCTCAAGTTTATGCACTTTAGTTTAGTTAATGATAGTCTTGTTTCTACTTCATCTCATGCTTGACCTTAACTGTGAATCATAAACAAGTTACAGCGCCCCAGTATACAGTATTTATCATAAGGACGCTTTCACTTTCAGTTTGTTCACAACATAGGGTCAACAAAGATAAATCCATACTGTCTATATTTTATCAACTCATCTAAGAAAAATGGTTAATATGAGACACTGCTTCAGACCATGTGACCAGAAATCAATGTCCATGGCAGGTTTATCTTTGTGTTGACAGGAACAATGGGAGACCAGATTACCTAGCATGACCCTTCAGCCATTTGCGTGACCCTCCAGCCAATGGAGGACTATGGAGGACCGAGGAGGACCGAGGAGGACGTTACTGGCCAGGGGGCGGGACAGGCCTGAGGACCAGGCAGGGAAGATGGACGATCACAGTCTCCTTGATCTTGGCCCCCTCGTATCCCTTGACAACCTATCCTTGTTTCTTGTCATCTCTGTAATCCACTCATTGCTCAAGTCAAGTCTGGTTATTGCTTCAGATAGGCAAAGGATTGACATCAAATCAAATCCTACCATTTCTTACATAGGGTTGGACTAGGAGGCTTAGTGCTTAGAAACAAAATTAGCCTGTTCTTTCAAAATGGATCAACACCTATACTTTGATTTATTTGTGTATTAGCCCAACTATAGACTGTGCTGGTTAGTCTCAATTTCAGACTTCTCAAACGTCACTTTCAAGAGAAACTGAACATCATTAGCTCCCATATGCTCCTGGCTCCATGTTTCTACTTAATCCCAAGTTGTTCTGCTTTCAACGAAGATAAATCTGTTGTTTCGCTGCCTCCCGTTTTACTCTGAGCATGTTGAAATTCCATTACTTCATCACCTGACGGTAATTGAGTTCTGACTACCATTTCAACCCACGTAATTTGAGATGAATATGTGTGCAGGTACAAGCCTTAACTGCCATGATGCACTAATGCGAGAATATTGTTTCGTTTATTTGACATTATTTAACCATTGCAACTACAACAACAAAAGATTCTATGCTGCCTGATTGGTATAATGACCGCCTATAAATACCCAGACAAGCTAATGTATGTTGGTCATGCTACTCCAACGTTTTTGAACGCGTGATATTGATGGCGTGTCATAGTGTTATAACATGTTAAAACCACAGCGCCATCTACCGAGGTTCGCGCCACCTGGCAGGAAGTGGTGGAGATGGCACACTCCACAAATATGTCCCAGAAACCCTTTGAGCCCCTGAATACATTGCTTTCAACTTCACAAATATTGATATGCACATACTGCAAACAAAACACGCTTCATTAGCCGACAAGTAAGAACACAATATGGCTTTAAGTGCTGATAAAACAAATCTTTAGCCAAACACATCTTCTCTTCAAAGCTTTTTGTCTTTTATGTTTTTTCATCATCACTTAAACCTCACTCCACACGAAATAATCAATTCATGTATGATATCATAATGATAAAATGATGAAAAATTCATATTACAAAACATCAATGATAAGCCGCCTTTCAAACATATCACTGAACCCATTTCAAAGATTTTATAAGCTTTCTGCCTTGAAATGCAACCTACTTAAGATGGCCGACTTCAGCAAGAACTATCTAAGATAGCCTTATCTGCATGTTGCATGTTCCTGAGGTCTGAGAGCAGCATCAAGTGAATCTGTCTCTGCTCTTTGCCCCTGAGCTGAAATCTGTCTATTCCTCCCAAGGCTGAAGCCTACCATATGTATCGGTTCGAGTTTCACTATTGTGTAACAGAGACAGCAGCTTGGACAATAGTAAAGCTGAAAATAGCTGGATTTTCTTAGAAGGGCAACCAGCTGTTGTGATGCCTCCCCTTTGTTATGGGAGCAAATATCTAGAAAGTGGAGCAAAGATGGGCATGTTTCGGAGGCCTTCACAGCGTAATCAATGTTTAAAAAGTCTTCAGCTTCCCTTGATAACATCGAGCCACTTTTAAGTTTACAAGTCCGTATCATTTCAGGGGGAATGAACAATGATGAAAAATTAAGTTGTGAATAATTAACTATCCCTTAGGCATTAAACAACTCATTTCCAAGTCCTCATAATAAGAATGAGGTCATAAATACCCAGATGAAGATATATTAAAGTGTATAAAATTGTAAAAAGATAAAAATTACCAGTGAGTGAGTATTGTTTAATGTTGTACTAGCAATATTCCAGAAATATTACCGGGGACACCAGAAATGGGCTTCACATATTTTACCCATGTGGGAAATCGAACCCCCGGGCTTCGGCGTGATGAGTGAAGTAGGCATCCACTATCCAAATAACAATATGATGAACTTGGTTACAGTACTGATTGATATATCATATCCATCATGTTTGCTTGACTGAGGTTTATAACAAAATATTTTTCCATACAAGACCCCCTTCGCCTTCTTCTTGGCCCCTTTCCCCCTCCCCCCAACCCCTCGTGCCACCTCGTGCCACCATCTGCCTATCTACCCATGCTGTCCACCACGTGCAGTATGGAGCTACATGGCAACCTATAGTTTATAAACAACCCTCACCTCCATGGCTCTAACATACTGAACTAACTGGGAGTACTCTCAACATCACACAACACATGTTCATCCCAATCTTATCCCTTAGAGGAATACGATACCCAATCTGGGAAGGTAAGATTAGTGCTATTGCACTCCCAACAATGTAACACTGTCTCGCATTGCGTAAATTGCCAATTTGCGTAAAATTAAAACCCTGATAAAACTGTAAATGGGTTGGGAAGCTATTAAAGAAACGGGCAAATTTTCCTAACTGATAACCTCTCAAGAGTATTTGCGTAAGCTGAAGCACGCGACTGCACGTGTGTCAGGTTTGGGGTGCCTCTCGAGGCTTCACGTAGTGACGAAGATAAGAAATACACCAAAGGCTGTACTGTAGCACGTTAGCTGTCCCTGACCGATTCTTGTTAAATGTTACACTTACTGAATTACGGTGTTTATATTACGGAGGAGAATCGGGAGTACAACTCCCAGCACTTGAGACTCGGCCAGAATGCCTGCAAATGCCAACACATGCTCACCATACCGTATGGCCTACAAATCTTTATTGTCTTTGGATCAAATGTAAGCAATAGTAATTTCTCTCGGCAACAGCTTGCCAAGATCTATTTTATAGCAATTTGACAGCTTATAAAGTTTCAAACAACCTTGTACAACATCATGAAGACTCTCACGAAACCGAAGCCATTATTGCTGGACTAATATTCACACAATCATTACATTCCCAACAAGATGATGAATACCCGCTAATTTCCAGTGTCTACTGGATGGTCTCCCATGACTGCCTCTGTTATTACGCTCCCCTATCTAGTATCTGGCTCACATTTTCTGGAAAGTTGTGTAGTCGGACTTACCCTGGAGTTTATGAAGCAGGACCAACTTCAGCCACACTTGATGAACAAATACAACAGTGTCATACATGTCAACTATCTCTACCACCACATCCTCTCATAGGAAAACCTCCGGCTTCTGCTTAATAAATACTAAGGACATATTTCCCTTCCATGTCTGTTTATCTATCAATGTATCGATGTGTTCACAAATATAATTGATGGCAATATTTTACAGTTTGTTATACCCAATGAATGCCATTAAAACTTTCTGATTTCATTAACTCAACATTATAATATTTTTATCAATTTAGATCAAATCAAAGTTTTAATGAGATTATTATTTTCTAGTAAACTGCAATATAAGATGTGAACTTCTGATCCAATCATGACATTTATTCTGTGACATCAATCATTCATAATTTGAGTTTCCAATATCCCATGAAATCCACAAGAAGTAATACTATTGCTGTAGATATAAACCACGGTGAAATGTGACATGAAATTGACAATTTGTCATGATCTTCATGATCATAGCCTCTGGTGATCCGGGTAGCATGTGACTCACCTGTGTGACTCACTCCACAAACACATCACCCACTTTATCAAACTAGCCTCAAGCTGAAGAAGTAGCAAAACACAGGCCCGATTTGTTGCCATAAATGTTTAACTTTTACTGCCTCATTGACGATCTACATTAATCGTGAGCTATACATAACTTCAGCTCTAAAAAAAGATGTTGTACAAAGATGTGTGTAATGTCATCAAGATATGCAAATAAAACGTACGGTGTAGAAAGAATTACGTAGGAGAACCTATGAATGTTGATTATCTAGCCTCTGTTAGTATCAGACTGTGTATTTTAAAATGTCCCAGATAACTTGAATAAATATTGGCTATTGTGGTTCTTGGAAAAGGAGATTCTATAGATAGATTTTCTGAACTATTAAATTAGTCTCATGATATTTACACATTGTACACTGACAGAGCTAAATGTACTACTTGCATGTGACATGTCCAACTAATTACATTGATCTCTTTAACCAACCATAAGGAGAGCATATGAACAACCATATTTGATATGACTTTTTTTTAGTCCATGTGATGTGTTTCCAAAGTATTTTCCGAATTATTATTCTTTCAGATCGTCTGGTTTGTTCAATGTTTATAGTATTGAAAGTCAAAAACCATTTCAGTGTTCACAGTCGGCCATCTTGACTTTAGAAGCAAAGATGGCCCCTGTGACACCGAGAAAAACCAACAGCTCCGAGAGCTCCATGTTTAATTTGTGCACGTCATGTTTAAACGTCTCCTATCACGTCCTACGGCTGTGGAGTCGTCTAGGTGGCGAAACCCACAGTGTGCATGTGAAGGGAAGTAAATGTGGTAGGAGAGTTGTTGGCGGGAAGTGAGGGACGGAACAACCACTACACTTGATTGCCGAGAACAGGAAGAACCAGCTCAAAAACTGATCAACTGCACCACGGGCATATTAACATGCCAATGAATCCTGTTATTCCAATTTTTTTACCTGTGATCTACTGAATGTTCTTTTTTTACTCATGAAAATAGATGCTTAAAGAGAGAATTCTTTCACTTTCACACTGTTGCATTAAAAATACTTCCTATGAAATTAATGATATTTCAGGCAATGGTATTTCTGAAGATTTAGTTAATCTACTCAACAAACTGGTGGAAGAGATTGTTCATTTCTTGATGCTGAGTAGCTTGACCATTCTGGTCAACCTTGACAACATAAGTCTCCAGAAGCCATGCTGGTGGATTTCATTGAATTGACACATTCATCTCCAGTCTCAACACCTTACTTTCCTAGCAGAAACTATTCAGCGCATACCAAGGTGTTTTCATAAGTTTGGAAATCACCTTTGTTAACCTTTCAACCTCGAAATGATATTCTGAATTCTTGGGTGGATGATTCGGCAGTTTCTTTCAGTGTTCCTTCAAGCGTAAGAACATTGTATTGAGTTTGTGGTGGCGACTTACAGGGTCTTGGGATCTCATTCGCGGAAACAGCATGCAGCAAGCCACCCTGGGCCACGGACAGGACCATATATTCAAGCTGACAAGTCCTATTAGGTTGCCAATAACACACAATACTATAGCCCATCAACAGCCCATACAGCAGTCCACCAACCAGACCCCGTTCCGCTCCACCTGCGTTCAACAGGGTAGTTTGACATGGGGACATAGGCACTGCAAGGGTAGACTCACTCTGTTTTGTCGCCTAGAATCCTCAAGGTTACCACCACAAAGCCACATTGCGGGGCCCAACAGGATGTTACCCAACTGCCATTCTGTGACAATGCTTTACTGGGAACTGCATGTATAGATAGGGTGGTTTATTAAAAGCAATTAAACCATTTCCATCATGATAAGAGTCTGTTGTATAATCATAAGAAATCTTTGCTAAAAGCTGAGTCCATTGTATCATTCCTACTATATCATAAGCACCTGATTATGAATCACTATCATTTAGGAAAACTCTCGAATAAACATAAAAATATCTAACACTTAGTGTCTGAAATGAATATATTTTAAGATTTTTGAGTTAGATTGTAATCTAATATATACAAAAGAGCCTAGAGAAGATCTAGACTTGCCAAAGTAGACTTGGGACTTTTCAGATATTTTTTTTCCAAGGTCAGCATGAGAGACCATATTCAACTTTCAAAGTCCCAGATGTGACGTATCCCTACTACTAAGCAGTTTACTGTGGATGTAATCCCATTCATGCCATCCCATTTTGAAGCATGGATGCAACTGAAGCTGCTCCCTAATCTACAGGTAGTCGCTGTTCTCATGCTGCTGGCCTGTGGACATGTTTTCTCCAAATCAGACTAATTGCGTCCCAAGGCCTAAGGCTATGGCGTAGGTTGCGGCTTTGTAAGTCGTGAATCAGCAGCTTTCATCCCACAGGTGCATGGGGGATGCCTTACAATAAAGGCTCCTCAATACCACTGACCCATTTCGTCAATTCAGATACAGCCCTGGGACCTTCAAGGCAGAGAATGGGAATCCATCTTGAATAGCCATACATAAAACCCACCTTTCCATACAAAAGCTGGATCGGGTTTCGGCCCAACCCTATTTCAAGCAAGATCATCTTAAAGGCAGAAAACCCCTTGGAAAATAAACATGATCATTTGTAAGTACGACTAGGTATTGAGGCGGGCTTTCTTTACCTTTCGCAACGGCATACCTATACAGTAAACACTGCTGTTTACTCAAACATCTACCACAAGACTGGCTGATTGAACGCAGCAGCTCTTGTAATTCCAGGGTTTTGACACTAGAACGATGAACCAGCTTAAATAATCACTTGAATAATGATCCAGATTTAGTGACAAAGCTGACAGCCACACAATCCATCAATTAACACAATGACTGATTTTATTTCACTTAAGTATTTATTTTGAAGACTGACCTTTAATTGACCTTTGTCCTAAATGTCATGAATATGTGACACTGGGCAAAGCCATAGGGCCAAAAATTAATTCAAAGTGTGAGGGAAAAACATGGACACATACCCTGGGAAGAATGTTAAGTAGTCTTTGCAGTGAAATCATTAAACACCGAGATGGGAGAATTGGAGATCACATTAGCTATTACTGATTAATGTTTATCAGTCTAAATTTTCAACTCAACTAAAAAACAAACTACCTTCCAACAGTAATGAGCGATTCTTTATATGATCAATGATAACATTGTTCTACAATACATGGCCTCACTGATACCTTACTCTAATTGGTCTATTTTTTTCAATTTCAGGCATCAAATCTTTGTCTATTAGATGCAGTTTCCACATTGTTGCTTCCAACTTTCTGTTCCTTCAGTGTAAAGCCAGATTACACCATCCACTCTCATCTCTTCTAGTGGTCATTTGGGACCACGCAAAAACTCCCCCCAGGGGCCCTATCTCCAACATCAAAAGACTAGTGTGTCTACAACTGTGTAACTCTTTTGTTTTGGAGTCATAAACAGATCACAGTCCTGCAGAGTTGACTGTATAAGGTTTAACACACTCCCACACTCACAAGAACACAAAGAAGGGTTACAAAGTGAGAATCTCAATGCAAGGGTAAACCAACATATCAATTAATTATAATCAAATGAAATCGTGATTCATTACAAATTTATGACCATGGTCACCTTTGATCTTTAGAAGCACTGTGTGACCATCAATTACCGCAGGAAGCTTTTCATATCTGTCATTCAAGAATGGTGTGTCTTTCACAACAAGTGTCAAAATTGTATATAATTCTCAACTATGACCAATGTACTGCCTGATATGATTATATACCAAATGTTTAAACTAATCTATACTTAATGACACCAACAGTTGGGATAGGGTGATGGTACCACTTTTCCACGATGTTGAACATAGCATGGACAACAGGATGTTACTATATCGCGATGATGCTTCTCGCTAGTATAGAACAATGACATCATCAACAGCTGGGAAATAGGTGTCATGCGGAGCATGAGATGAATGAAAATCAACGGTCTGGACCACCTCTCATGGTTACTATTTTCAAATATAATTATTTAACAAGTGCAATTGATACTTGGCCATTTAAACACATGTCAAATTGCTGTTTTTTCCCATGCTCCTAGACAACCTCGCAAGCTTAATTGCTTCTTGTGCTGATCGTCATATATGCTTTTGATCATCATATATGCTTTTGATCGTCATATCTGCTTTTAACTCATTGAATATTGTCTCCCGATGACCAATACAAATAAGAGACTTGGATTAATTTGAAACATACAACTCTATTGTTGATAACAAATTAAAATTGTAGGGACAAATTTTGTCCTATATTATTTCACCAGCATACTCTGAGGACAAGCTTCAGAGGAAGGATTGCCATGTCACTGTACTTGATGAATCGCAATAGAATCCTGGATGGCATCCAAGACTGCGGTCTGCTTCATCTTAGCCATCATCTAAGCCATCACAACAAAATGTTGATACACCACTAACATGACACATTTACATACATCAACACATAAGTATTCCGTGTTCTAGCTGACCAATATTCATGAGTATCTGGCAAACGTGAATGTGTAGCGAGTCACGTCAGTTTTTTTAGCCAAAAGCCTAACCCTTTGGCAGATGTCCATGAGACTACATCCCACACGTAACAAGCTTCATCAGTCAGAGACGGGATCGGCAAATTGCCGTATCCCCCACCCCATCACCACAGGAAGTAGTCGGCTTTAACAGTGGATTTAATTAATACCTCTGCGCGCTAAGCCTTAGATACTTAAACTCCCCTCATCCCTCGATTCAGGAAAACAGGTTGAAGATGAGACTTCAAGTGGCTTCCCACTCAAAAGAAATAGATTTTCAAGGCTGTGATTCCCTATATGTACGATGAAGTTTACACACACAACTGACATATATACGGCAACTGTGAATAAAGAAAATAACCTTTCATTCAAGGTATGTAATTAATCGCATGAACAATATACTACAGATCCATTCATGTTCAACCTGAACCACTTCAATATACCACCCGACCATACATGTCTAAACTAAGATGTCTGAGTAATATATAACAAGACAAGCCTTCCTCACTTCAACTTATCCCTCTCAACTTTTGATTTACTACAATATCTGAGCTAGCTCAGTGACAGGCCCCAACCACTTGTTCTATATTCATCCATCTTTTCTGTCCATCCCGGTCTCTACATTCGCCAGTCCAGTCAATATCACTCGGCAGACGTATCTTGATTTCAGAAAGCTCTGCTGACCAATGGCCTAAGGCAGATCAATTAGACAATCAGATTGTCTCTGGTCAGTAAATGGTCAATATGTCCTCTAGCTGTTTGATTGACCATTGATCTCCCCACGTGTATCCAAGTGTCCACAGTTTGTGGTATAATCATGACAGGAAGGCTGGTTCACGTTACAATTGTCTCCTCATAATGCTGTAAATAGGGCTGCAGGTTATGAACACATCCTTTGAAATGTCATCTCATAGTGTTCTTGCTTACGAACAACTTAATAACCTAATCTTCAACCAAAAGCTAATTGGAATACATGCTATTGGCATATTGTTGAAAGAGAACACTTACGCGGAAAGACATCATTTACGGATATACCAAATACTCACACCTGGTGCAAATGCATAAATATACTACTCAAAAGAAGTTCAGAATTACCCAGGTTTTCTGAAATATTATTTCATATTATTTTTACAAGATTAAGTATTGTAATATGAAAGAATCAGGTGGTTCTTAACTTCTTATGAGCAGAAAATGTCAGGCTCAACAAACTTAACTATGGCAAGACCAAACTTATTAATCTCATGGTGCAAGCAAGACTAGGTTGATTTTTGAATGTAGGTTTCAGGCACTTTACTGCCTTGAACTATGGACAACTTGATATATTTTCAAAAGTCCCCAGAACTCTGAGTTAACGAGGTTTTTTCTAAAATTCCCAGTGATGTGAGCTTGACTCCCCCTCAATCAGTGGACAGTTATTGTGTAAGTGTGTCTGCGGGTTGTTGATACTTCCGACTAATTATCCTGGCACAGCTGAGTTGCCTAACACCGCCACAAACACTGATGCATCATTTACAGCCTGCAGATGTTCCACTCAGAAATAGATTCAAGCCAGTATTTGCGACCACAGCTGTCTGCACATCTTCCTTAAATCTTCACTTCCCCCCTACACAAGACAATCTCGCACATAAAACAACAAGATGTGTGCTCTGTACAATTGTGAAACTGGCGTTATGGAATGCGCTGAAACTAGCATCTCACTCTCTCTGCACCAACTATTAGACCATGAAAAGCCATGATGAGGGCAGGAAATAATTTAATTACGACCCTTACCATGCATACTGATGACAATATTACACTTTGGAGGGATCACTATTCAATACAGAAATACACATCAGGCACATTAATCCCAAAAAT
The DNA here is from genome assembly GCF_023055435.1 of Haliotis rufescens. Classification (NCBI taxonomy): domain Eukaryota; kingdom Metazoa; phylum Mollusca; class Gastropoda; order Lepetellida; family Haliotidae; genus Haliotis; species Haliotis rufescens. The sequence continues at coordinate 70,058,555 of NW_025963779.1, read as the reverse complement.
ATCTGATTTGAATGTACAGCACATCCCATGCTTGTGTACAGGGTCTTTCAGTGTCTTTTCGGCGAATAGAACAAATGTCAACGAACTCCCCCTCTCTAATCTGGTGGTATCTATTTTTAATACTGTCAGGTCTCAGGCGACTTAATAGATTTTTCTGCTTGTGATCAGAGACTGATCCGTCTTTCATGCATAACTGATGACATAGCTAGGTGTGAAAGAATTGATTTATGACTTTAACATATGGGTGATTCTCAATAAGAAAGGCCTTATCACACTTATGCTCCTGAAAGTAATACAGCAACCAGATTGATAAATGTTCTGATTATATAAATATTGAACTCTGAATATTTTGATTTTGTGAAGTGTGTGTATAGAGCAGCTCCCAGATCTAAATGGGATCTTAAATGAGGCTGAGGTTGGAGGAAATGTACATTTCCTTTAAGGAAATTCACAAATGATTTGAAGTCTGATTGACTGAGTACAGCTTCACCACGGAAAACATCTCTCGAGATCCCATCTTTCCTTATTAAAAGGAATCGAGATCTTCTTTCGAATAATGGTCACTTTTTATCATAGATCGTTATTGTTGGGTTTAAACCCAAGTAGTAAGAACCGAAACCTACAATCATTTGGAGGTTTGCAATTAATCAATTTCTATGGGAAAATGTCTGAACTGTTGAAGTGGTAGTTCTTCGGGGCGTAATATTTCCTGGCTCAACTTCTGAATCAATGGCCATTAGAGTCTGAGAATCTTTCATTGAGGAGCTGCAGGAACGGTTTCTGTAGCTTGGCACCGATCCTGGGGTCCATCCTTTCCCCGCCTAGTTGTGTAAATCAATACACTGATGCAATAAAAACTCCATATGGGATGGAAGGTTGGGGTCATTTTATCACAATAACAAATACAGGGGGTAAATCTTGGTGAGTCATCGGAGTGAATATTGTACGCTCGTTGTTACCAATGTAACAACCTATGCTGGTAACGATGCCAGAGTGTAAAAGATATGTTCAATTGGTAAATCAATAGGCAAGTAACTGGAATCATCTCAATATGTTCACTGCGGCAATATCTGTACAAATAAATGCCATAACATTCGACACATAAATTCAATACTTTATTTGAGGTCTGTATTTTTTCTCAGCCAATTAACCTACCTTTCGCTACAACCGGGTTAGTTTCAAATGTCCAGTAGGGTTAAAGGTCAGTTAGTGACCTTTGGCCTTGCAGGGTGACAGGGGGTAGGGACATGTGACAGCACAGTGTTTCCCTGGACGCCATGTTTACCTAGCCCTCTTGCCCACCTCAGCTCTACCTCACGTACAAACAACACTCTCTTAGCCTTCTCAAGAGACAAACTCCTCTCACTTTATCACTTCTGTCTCATAATTGCTAAATTCTAAGACAAAATATAGCATCCTTGTAAACATTATACCGTTTGAAGACAACAAAAAGTGCAAATTGTCATAATCCTTAACTTCTGAAAGATGCAAAGCTGTTAGTGATCAAGGAGAATTTGAATAGTCTTAAGTACTGTTTTTAACTATTTGCAGCTTTTTCGAAGGAACAGATTTCCTGCAATACCAATGTGGATATTCTTCTTGAGCCCCATAAGCACATAATTTGTTTATGAAATGAACCATACCTCGCCTTTCAAGACGAAGAAAACGCATCTTTTCCTTAATTACAACCATAGGACTAGGCATGCACCTCCGCCACACGGCAGAGATAAACTGGTTTTGATTTACCTTGAACACAGTTAAACTGAAACAATCAGCTGCAGACGCAGGAGGCCAAGACATGATTACATGTGTTTAGATCAAAGCTGTTTATCTTCTGAAGTCAGTCTGTGATGCACAGACGACCTTTCAACACTGGACCCAAGTGAACTCTCACCTCAAATGGGGCATGGCGGGCCAATGTGAAACAAATGTGCAGATCTGTATTTCAATTAAGCTTTTCAACTACATGGTGTTCAAGCAGTCCTGGATATACACAGTACTAAATAAAAAGGTCAACATTTACAAATTACATATTGCTCTGTAGATGTATGTGTCTTATGTCCGAAATGAGATGAGTTGAGACACATTCATTTTCGTTTGACAATACTGCTTATGACATCCTCAAAAATATATTGAATTTGGCACTATTTCAACTAATGTTAAACTTGCAGCATCAACATTATAAAGACATGATTTGCAAGGCTTTAACGTCACAAATGAACAAAATCAATGAAGATTGGACAACTTTTTCTGTGTCCGTCATCCATGGGCAAATATTCGAGTTGACAAACTGACAAGACAAACATGCATGCTCAGAAGGCAGTGTGAGTCCACACAAGCTCAGTGCACAGATATTTAAGCGACGGTTACGGGAACAGATCAACGACTGGACATCCCCCAAACTCCCGCCAAATCTATTGTCCCCACACTGGCCACTGGGGTATTTGTGCAAGGCTAGTTGAAACTTTGTTGACCTTTTCATAGAGTCATGCGGCTGCCCTTCTGCTCCCTGTTGATGTTCAGTGAGTCATCAGAATCTGATATCCATACACACTTGTTGAAAATTTTAATGAGAAAATTGTGAAGTCTGATGGTATAGGTTTCCCTGATCGTGTTTGTGTGTGATAACAAGTTGTATCGCTTGCCATGACAAGTTGGCACTACCAGGATGCATAGCAGGACTTAACCTATCCCAAAGGGTATCAGGTCAATGTAGTATACAACTTCTGTCGAGACACACTTTTTCACATTATTGTGTTGTACCGCATTCAAAATTTCGGCCAAATAATGACAACCATACAAAGACAAATATTTTACGTCCAAAAATTTGGAACAAAGAATTGAATACTAACATTTATTGCAGACACTTATCCCTAGTCATTTATTTTACAAACGCTTCATTTGGAATAAAAGCAAAAGTTGGAAAATGGCCAACCCATAAAGTATTTGGCGCATAGCATTTCAACTCAATTGGTCAGAAGTGATTTTCACTTCATAATTTTTACAATTACAGAGCATTGAATGATTGGCAGGGGCTGTGGGTGTAAAGCGTGTTTTCATCAGTGAGTGGAGGTTGTGCCTTATCTTGACTGGACAGTAACTGTTCGGCTTGAGTGATCAGGCTAGGTTATGTAATAATCTATTGAAGGCCTGTTACTGACACTGAGGTGTGAAACAACAGCTTGGGGGTCGCCTGGCTAAGCTGACACTAGCCTTCAGCCGGCAGGGCCCCTGGCTTGGAGATTAATTCCCTGGATGCCAAAATATTCCTGTGTTGCTAATATTCCAAATCTTTCTATATTCAATTTAGCAATTTACTTAAACAAATCTTTATCACATCTGAAATTCTATCACCCATTTTGAGATTGTTTTAATTTGATTATTTCAAAAATGAATTCTTGGGCTATCAATGGACAAAAATATCATCTTTCTGCTGTTTGTGTAGGGAATCTTATGAAAGGAGAATTTCACATGTCAGCTTGAAGCGGACAATTTAGAATGTCCTTGAGCTAAAAAAAACACAGCACATGTCTAGGGAGACACATGTGCGTAGAGGGAAAATAGAATTAATTCCGCTTGGGTGAGGTATTATAGGTATCTGTGGCAGTCTACACAATACGTGGCCTATATTGTTGCTGGGATCAGTAGAGGCCTCGTCAGACAATAATACTCCACATGACAATGATGCACAGAGAGACACAACAGTATACGTTTACACTTGTGTCTATGATGGGTGTATATTGCAGATCTTTGTAATAATGTCAAATATTTATTACGCTGAGTATTGGCAATAAATAGGATAATCAACAACGCAGTGTGCCACAGGTAATAGCTGCAATTCGATACACATTCATCTTTGTGTATCACAAATGATCATAGTTATCATACCTGTATGGACAGGTGTTGGTTGTGATGAAAACAAACATGATCAAAATTACTTCAAATTGATTTTAAACAATTCTTGCTGATAATTTGCAGTTTGTTTTAAGTGATCATGATAAAATAAATGAGAAAATAGGCCATAAAATAGCTGTCACATCCGCGAACAATAACATGTGGCATACTGTGTTTAGAGAATTGTGTCAGCTCTCACCTTCAATCTTCACAACAGAGTTTGGTTGCCAATCTGGCCAACTGGCCACAAGGGTCAGCTCTGCCGATATCACCAGAAGAACACGTAATAATATCTCCATAGCGTAGGTCCTTCAGCTAGTCCTGGGGTAAGACAGAGGCAATCAGTGAGCTAGGTTAACACACTACAATAGAGACTGTTATGGTTGTTCATGCATTGCTAGACCATCAACACAGCTGTCACGCAATCAAACACTCTCCTCCTCATGTGCTGTGCTAAGTTCTGATAGTATATCCAATCCCAAATGGTTCACTTTGTGCAATAATATTGCAGGAGTTTACAATGTAAGTGTATTTTCGAGAAATCCACACATGCTCTCACAACCAACTCCTGTTACAAGCTCTGCTTAGAGTCAACTGAGCCTAAACACTACAGCCTCCCCACTGGATAACACTACTGGGTGCTGATTGGCTGACTGGGCTCATGAATATGCATTGTTATTCAGGGGCAGCCAGGCATGAATAAACAGGCAGGTAAGGCTGGGGATTAAGACCAGTGGCTGGGGGTTGAATAAACAATGCTCACAGACTGACCAGTCAAGATCTGGCCAGCCCAGTGGTCACTGTATGGTTGATAAGCTGCTCACTCAAGCAGATGTCAGTTTACAACCATTCTGCCTGCCTTAGTCTCAGTTAGCAAGCCTCAGGAGATAGCTGTCTTTGAACAACCAGAGACTACAGTGTAATTTCCTAACACCACACTGAGTAACGATTATTGCCCAAACCAGAACTTTTATACACTGATAATAATTTGTATTTATTTAATTCAACATTTTTTATGACATTTCTGAATGGTAAATACTGCTATGTGGTCAGGACAGACAAACAGAAATGACATAAGCTAGTATATCTTGTAAATCTATGTCACATAGCATACAATTTCGTCAACAGATTCCAGTTTGTTTTTACACACCTGTAGGAAACCCCCTGGGTCGTATGTTATGTTTATAGACCCCTGGGGTCAACCACTTGTTGAGGAAGCCAAGCTATGACTCAGACATTTATTAGCTGGTTTATCACAGCAATGTAACAATCTCCTATTTTCACTGAACTGTGACGCAGCTAAAAGTCCAAAATCTAACAATCGATGACTTTCCATGCGTGAAATCTGTCATTTCTCCTGAATCAAAATGATTCATGTGTTTTCCCCTGTGTCATAACAGGAAGAAAATCTTATCGCTTGTAAAAATCTTTCTTGGGCATTTACAATGATTTCTAGGATGTTTATCATCAATTCCACATTTGGCTTGATTCAATTGTTCAAACACGGACAAGTTATTGTTAAATTTTATAAATAATTCAACATTTCACTTCTTTGTTTTATCACTATTGTTGTATGATGCATTGTGTATTTATTGACATAAATAACACACAGAGTACACTTGCTCCACACCAGACAGTCATTTGAATAATGAAACCTATTATTACTGAATCAGACAATCAAGGAAATTAAATTATAAAATCAATTTTTAGTCCCAAACAGACCCATGTGCTCAGATGATGCAGCCTGAACCAATTACATGCTAGACAATTGTACGGTGAGATCATGAATGATTGAAGTTAGCTCAGTCAGTTGTGTAACGGTGTGACGCCATGGGGGACTCTTACGTAACCTGCCAATACACGGCTGCCATAGCCAGCTTTCAATCCTTCAACACTGAAGCCACACACTGGTAGTTACAGATCTATACTGTCTGGGGTCGGGCTCATGTGGACTGGACAGACCATACAGATCCTGCTGCTATTGTTACACTACTAATGTTCACTGCACATACCTCAACTACTACTACTACTACTACTACTACTACTACTACTACTACTACTACTACTACTACTACTACTACTACTACTACTACTACTACTGCATCACTTCACCAGGAAAACATCTATGGACACTACTGGTATAACAAATACTACTGCCACACTTCTTGCTAGGCATGTGGTATACATCTTGTATACCATACGCTGTTTTAGGATGCTACGTCTACAGCAACAGCAGTGCATCCCTCCCGTCTCACTGTCGACAGTGTGCACAGCTTACAAAGGACAGGCGTCCATCACTCTCACATTGCTCATACAGTACATTCTTAAAGGAGGCAGCTCTTGTTTACCCAACAGATTTAAATAGAGATTTATAAGACAATATACATTTGCAATTTGATAGTCAAAACAAATCATTCCATTAACTTTAAGGTATTTTCCACTTAAAAAATCTTCTAAAATGACTAAACTTTGATTTATAAACAATCCAAAAATTGATGTAAATCTTTTCAGTCTGAAACAGCTCATTCCACGGTCTATTTACCCTCTAACATGGTAATGTTTATGTACTAACAACACCAAATAGCTGTCATCAATTTCGTTTTGATTAGTAATTAAACCTTTTTGAGTTTGTAAAGGAACGACCCCAGCCAAGAGGTCACTTTCTTGTGCGCATTCATATTTCTAACATTAATCTCCCAAGTTTGACACCTACACGACCAATGTCTATTGGCTATTGTTGATAGTATTGTTGATTGTATTATGAACCTGTTAAGCAAACAATAATATCCTAGTATTGTTCTGCCCTCTTGGGGGTGCCTACCCGCTGGGCTACTAACGAGCTCAGCTCAGGTGAGAAGAGAGAGAGACGAAAGTGACACTAAATATGATAGCAAAATATAAAAAAACATGAAAAATGTCCAGACAGATGGAGCCAATATAACGTTGGCATTTAATTCAATGAAAATTCACTTCATATTAAAAAAACAAACAAAAAACACACACCCTCCCAACACCTTTTGGTAAATACTGCAAATTGTACTAATCCATTTATCCTGGTGTCACCTGTGAAGGATGCCTTTTCTTTTTTGTTATCTCCGAAAAGGTTAAGTTTGAAAAAACACCTATCCTACGGAGGTAGGGTTGACATTTAAAGAAACATCCTTTTTCCCTTGTTGCTGTTTTTGTCCTGATCGTACTGACACCTGAGTACCTGAGTTGGAGTACTTCTGAAAGTGATACAGATGTTTATCCGTTTGTTTGTTTTCTGTTATTTTGGCCATTTTGAAAGAAATGACCAGCCATAAATATTAACACATTAATATTACTTTACATCTGCAATCTAGATAACAAGTAAATTGCATTTCAATCTTTTCCCATTAACCGAACCACATAAAGCACATTAAAATATTTTTAAAATTTCTACATATTGTTAATTTTTAAAAGAACATATTCTTAAATGTTAACGCAGCATTAAAGTAAGTTGCCTAGAAATCCCCTTCTAACAAATTACATAATGCATATAAAGAGCCAGCAGGCAAAATTGGATCTGAGGTAATAGGTTCAATAGGGTTGATCCCAATCAGACACAAAGAGTTAGGTGCAATGTTGAAATAAACATGGATTAGTCTTTGGTATTTAAAAATCGAGATTGATTGTAATGGAATTAAACACAGGGCTATACCAAGGCTTCACCTGCATGGGATCAAGGTTACTCACTTCCTACGTGTTGATTGTAACACCTGTGTGTGATGTAATGAAAGGAGGCAGAATGTTCACTCTAATTCAATAGCCTCTAGTCAAATTTGATGGGACTAAAGCACACTGAACATCCAGAAATTAGTCAAGTTTTAACATAGGAATGTAGTGAACCATGTAAAATATGCTTACGAGGCCATGGTTGATCAATAGTACTTAAACATAATGTAATTGTTAAGTCAAACTTATGTTCATTGGTAGTTGTACATCAAAGGAAGTCATTGACGCATGGAGATAAATTGCTACTTTTAGTTAAGGTCGGTATGTTTACATCTGTTTTGACCACACTGAACAAATACAGATCTCTATTGTATGAGATTGTCTTTAGATTAAGGATCAAAGATGCATAGCACTCATTTTCCTTAAAAGATACATGAACCTCCTTAATGAGGACGAAAATGTTCACAGTGACATCATCTGGATTGGCAAGTGTCCACATGTAGGAATCATTTATACATAGCAATGTTCTCTTAGTTCTGTACAGACAATGCAACCAGAAATTGTCTGGCATGTGGTGTCTCTGGATTAACAGGGTGTCACTGTACATGAAATGTTTGTTGTTTGATGTGCATTCAGCAATATTCCAGCTATTATGACAGAGGCCTGTGAATAATCAAGTCTGGACCCGACAATCTAGTGATTGATATTGTGAGCAACGTTCCGCACTGTCAGGGTACGATGACACGCCACCAACCAAGTCACCGAGCCTGACCATCTGATCCATTGATTCGCCTCTTACAACCAGTATAGGCTGCAAGGGACCTATTCGGAGCACCTTAAGAATACAGTACCACAACTTCTGATGAGGACGATCCCTAACCCCTAACCCCAACCCTAACCCCAACCCTATCCCCAACCCTAGTGCATGAAACATTGGTGGTACTGTATTCTAACGATAGGCCACCTATTGTAACCCAGAATCCAGGTACTACTGTATATAAAACACATTAGATTAGTATTCACTTATGAACAGTTCAACATACATATTTCACATTTTGCAAATTGATTTTAACAAAAACTCATATGATCAATTACATGCGGATTGTATCTCAAATGAACAAAATCAGTCGATCAGACTTCTACTTCAAATGATGTCAAGTGATATCTATTATCATCATCTACTGCCACTTCTTGTTTATGAAGAGGGCATACAATACAACACACACGTTCTTCCTCCCAGTATTTCACTCAATTACGTCCTGATAAATGAACTCTTTCATTTCTGCACTGTGTACCCCCCAACCCTCACGTACATATTGTTAATCCATAGTGTCACTTGTAATGAAGGAAAGACAATTGTTGATAAGTCCATCAGGATGACAATAGTTTATCAGTGTCCGCCAATCTTGATAAAGTCGTCACCTTGCGACTGTCGATAAATTAAGGTATGATATGATGAACAAGCGCACTACACTGGGAATGGTATACGTGCAGTATTCACCATGACATAAACATGCAGTGACGTCAATTGCAATACCTATCAGTAACCTGGATTAGCTCATACGGCGTGCCCTCATTTCAACCCAAAACGCATTATACACATACCACTGTTCTAACAGCATGTACAGTGCATAGCTATATCATAAAAAATCCCCTTTCAAAAATTTCCATTAAATAATCACCATGCAACTCTAGTTGACTGAAACAAATTTCATCCCAAGTAGGAAGTATAGCCTGTCATGTCATAAATCATATATCAATTCAAATACATAATGCAACAGAGTTGCTGGTTAAACAGTACACATACTCCCAATTATATTGTTCTCCTTGAAGCTCCATCCCTTCATCCTTAATGTGGTATAATTGGCATATAGTTATGTGCACCTGCACTATGGTGTGTGCCAGATGAAATACTCTGAAACATCACTTGGTTCATAAGCTGACATCATGCATGTAAGTAATAGGTACACTTAGTATGAATTACCCATTTGTCCATACAGTGTATGGCTTTGCCACATGTGGTTTATACACTGTAGTGACTCTAAGGCCACAGTGTTGCAAGTTATATTGGAGATAACTGGTAAACAACAAGATGTAGGTGGTATATATCTCGTATGCACCTGATGGCACGTTCCTGTTTGCACTTATCAAGTCTATAGCTATTGATATTTTATTGACACTGATATTGATTTTGTATTATTGAAATTGTGACCTGAATACTTACATAAAGGCTGAGACTGTCATTGTGATGAAGCCAGTTTCAAATCTATTGACATATTTAAGGTCATAATTTTGAATGTAATTAAATTTAAACCGCATTTCGAAATAGTTTAATAAAAATATTTGGAATGAGTTTCTTTAATAACATTCTTTAAACAATAACGATGAGAATTTATGGATGTCAATTTTTTTATTATGTGGAACACAACGTTTCAGAGTATATGCTTACTCCATCATCATTTCACCCAATGAAGGAGTGAGCATATACGCTGAAATGTTGTGTTCCTCATGATAAAGAAGTTGACATCCATAAATTCTCTTCCTTATGTGTATCACTTCTAAATGCCTTTCAAAGACTTGATTCTTAAACAATATTATCAATATATCGGTTACAATTATATCTTTTCATATATATTCTTTGTTTTTTGTTACGAAGTTGTGTTTGCAACCTTGATATATATATGTTCATCGCAAACAATGTCGTACATAGATGTATATATACAGTGTTTATATACACAGCTGCTGATAGAGATCTCATTACAAGCTCCCAGGACATTCTTCCTGGTCATACAGTTAAGCAAGGTTCTGTTTAAGCCCATCAATATGTTTCAAACATGCATATTTTCTATATCTTTCAGACAAACTAGATCAGTTTATGTGTTTTATATCACGACAGACATATGGATGATAACAATGAATAGAACGTGACACATTACAGGTTAACAAAAGCAAAGTTCAGATAAGGTGCTTTTTTTTACCTTAATAGCTATTTATATATACAGCTTTGGATATAATTTGTCACAAGTATTCAAAACATACTGTTTACATAGTCAAAATTTAAATTCACTTTTTAAAATTTGATAAAAATATATCCTTACCCATGAAATGCCTCTAGATGAAAGATTGCATGTTAATATGACTAATGAGCCTGATTAATTTCATGTTTAATCTAGTCAACAAATTCCATTCAGAACAAAGGTTAACAACTGTTAACCGTGTTGCTATATCAGTGACTTCATCACCCAGTCTCCATCCATCCCAGTCAAACTAATGCTTTTCCTCAGGTACGCATTTAGCACCTGAGTGGTATATATATCCTATATATCTTTATCTACAGTTTTACCAATCACCTCCACAATGCTACACTCCTCTGATGGCCCTATCAGCTGATGTATCAATGCAATGGCCTCTCTAATACTGAAGATAACCAGAGAACATGCCCTGTGGCAGGTATCCTGCCTGTGGGGCAGCACAGCATCTATTATTCACTGTTAATTCTATCAATGCTTTATCTATATCCACCTGACTGACCGAGAGACTGCTTCGACACATGTTGGTGTCTATTACAGGTGCAGAAAGGAAGATTAGGGATCTATGAGGTGCATCAAAGGGGATAGGGATCTAAGGAAATCCCCCAAAAGGGGCCCTGGTCCCTTGGGACCTTCGTCTGTCTACTTCAGACAGTGGTGGTAGATAACTAGTTGTGTTGGTAAGATGTTCTTGTAAATTCCTCACCTAATGTTACATCATACAGAGAATGGTGATGGGCGATAACTTATGTAAAACAAGTCTGTTTGTCCACACTGAAGAGGACCTTCTTTATTCAATGAACCACAGGTTCTTGACCAGTTAATGACATTTGAATGTATGGAGTACAAAAATATCCAGTACATTTCACAGGAGTGTGTTGTGTCAATAAATAAGATATTCCTCCAAATAACTTAAGGAACGCCCGATTGCATGACAGATTAATTATAGTAATATGAAAGGATTGGGTGTTCCTTAACTTCTTTAGAGTAATATGTTTGGCTGTTTTTTTATACTTTTTGTAAGTAGCTACAATCGAAGTGTTTGACATGCCTTTCTGGTGACAGGCAGATAACTTGTGAAGTGCATTACTGGGATATCTATACGGCTGTTTGACAGCTTGGCCTCACAATGTTTTGGGCAACAATCCTTTTATATCCCGATAATGTTTGTCCCTAATTATCTATCTTCAACACAGGTATGATATTTGAACCTGTCAACACTTTGTCGAACATCCCTGCAAACCGAGCATATCTAGTACCCCTTTTGCCAGCAGTGTGACATAAACTTTCTGTATTTGAAAGGCATATAGAAGTGTTACACATAAGGATGTTTGTTTGTTTAACGCCGCACTCCAGCTATATGACGGCGGTCTGCAAATAATTGTGTCTGGACAGTGATTAATATCATGAGCATCAATCCACTCAATTGGGATCAATGACATGCATCAACCAAGTCAGCGAGCCTGACCACCCCATCCTATTTGTCACCTCTTACATCAAGCATAGTCGCCTTTTACGGCAGATACACATAAGGAAGAAAATTTATGGATGTCAACTTCTTTATTATAAAGGGGTAAGCATATACTCTGAAACTTTGTGTTCCTCATAATAAAGTTGACATCCCTAAATTCTCTTCCATAGACTTTATGATTGAGATATAAGTTTACACCACAAGGAGACATTTTGGAGAGACTTAAACTCTTTTTTTTCTTAATTCCTAGTCTGTTTTTGATTACATCATTCATTACATATTACAATTACACAAGACCAAACAACATGTCAAGAAAGATTCTCCCCCTTAGGTAAATAGACTCACCTTCTCCGAACAGAAACAACGAAGATAGACTGTAACCTAAGATTTCTATTACGACATTTGACACAATGCATGCCACTTCCTTCTTTCAAAAGATATAGTTGTTTTTCGCCTTCCTTTTTAACTTTCAATTTCCTCGAAAGATTGGATTTAAATAGGACATGACGGACATGGTGCATGTGACGAAACGAAACAAACAGGGTTCCCGGACTTCAGGCATCATTTTCTGGTTTCAGTATATATATCTGGTTCTGATATTTCAAAGGTTTTTACTCATCAGATAAGGTTTCAACTACTGATATGAATAAACAATCCCAAAGCTAAATCTTCAGGTCTTTTCTGATTTCATAAATACTCTTGTCTAAAATGTCATTTTTGACATACGATGCTATGACTCTAAGCAACCTGTGCACTGTTTTTAAATTCACTAATCCCCAAGATTTTCCAGGAGAGCAGGATGTAAAAAGGTCTAGTGGCCATTTGTGACGCTGAAACCTGATCTTGATATTAGATTTGTTGACACACATCTTTCAACCGAAACAGGATTTGATTATTTATAGCTGCATGATATCCTGAATCAGAAAGGGGAATAAAATTACAAAGGATATGACATTTTTTAAAAAGAAAGAACAATGCGTTTTGCAGTTTTTATTTCATCTAAGCTATTATCTATGTGTCAGCAACATGTACAGTCTGATTCCCCAAAGTGGTACTCGATCGTGTTGGATGACTAGAGGCTTACTGTGTTGGTGTTCTCAGATCCTCACATAAAGACGTGTTGTATCCGAGAACAACATCTGATTTCAATGAAATTGCAGACATCAAAGAGAAATGGTACAGTTTATAGATGCATTTTAATGATTAATATCAAATTGATAATAAAAAGTTGGTTGTTTGCCATATTACCTTTGCAATCAAGTAACTGAGTTTTGGTTTGGTTTTGAGACAGAGTATTCAAGTGCATTTTGTCTCCCCTCCAGGGCCCTACATTCCTAGGGAGAACAGGTTGCCAGGACCCCATGCTTGCTGTAGGGGGTGACTAGTACGGTGCATGGGACTGTGTGTCATCGTGACATGGATAATTGCTCATACTGTCAACCACTGGTTTGCCTGGTCCAGACTTGATTGTTTACAGAACACTGTTCTACAGCTGGGATACGTCCGACACTCACTCACTCACTCACTCACTCACTCACTCACTCACACACATAATACCTCATTGAGAATTCGAAAAAAATGTTCATTTGTTGCATTAATGCAAAAAACATACCTGTCAACTCCATAACGCAAAATTACAGAATGAAATTTTAGAAGCTAAATAAATTATTTATGAAATATCAAAATAATAAACATGCATTGGCTTACATACACCATATTGTACATTGAAAATATATTCAATATTTTCCCATATTAGTTTAAACTGCACACTCTCAGTTAAATGCTTACTAATTTACAACTAATTAAAATCTATTTGATAATGACATTCAAAATGACCTCTAGATTTCCTAAAACCTACAACCTCAAACAAACTCATTTCCTTGCATTCCCTCGTTGCCTTGCTCAAACCATGCATAATCATCCAGGAACGTGAGGTATAGTAGGTATGACTTGTCAATCATGTATATGTACATAGGTAACACTCTCACCTGGGCAGGTGAGTCATACTCTTATCTCTCCAACCCCCTGGCCAATCTACATGTCTCCAACTGGAGCCCCTACTCTAGTCGAAGCTAGGTCTCCCACTCTCTATAGTAAACATTAACACTGATTAAAAGACTGCAGTGCTGAATTAATGGAAAGCTAAGTGGGACAGGGTAGATGAGGGGTGCACAATTTCAGGTCGGACATGTTTACTGAAGGCACAGTGGTTGGTTGGACAGGGGAATGACAGGGGGATATGAGGAGGGTAGGGGGGGGGGGGGGGGGGCATGGTAGCGTGGTTGACCTGGCTTACCGGTCACACATCCGAGTAAATGAAGGCCATGTGTAGTTGTGCAGGTAAAAATGCTAACAAAACCTGAGCATCTGGCGCAAAATGTAGTCAATATTGAGTAGATATAAAAACATATCAAATGTCAGGTAAATGGAAAATTACAGGTAAGTTAAAATAGGATTTTCCTAATATGAACATCAGAGCACCTGAGAATGTTACTGTCAGGTGATATTATGCAATTGGAAATGCATTATGTATGCACTTTGTATATCATTACACACCTGTCAGCTTGGAAGCTCGTTACTTGCAGATATTCTCCACAGGTGAGCAAGCTTCTCAGGTAGCTATAGCTAGCTTTGACCTATATAACCACTATGTAGTTTAGTAAAAGTTTAGCTTAAACAAATTGTACTCCAAAACAAAGTAACTACAAAGCAATACAAAAATAAATCTGCACATACCTTGATTATTATAAAATAATTAAATCCAGGGAAGCATTGCAGGACTGTGTACAGAAGCTGGTTCTGGGATGACAGTGTAGTAACAGTGGTTGTAAACTTCCAACCAATCAGAACACACCAGCCTTTGTCATCGTAGCCTTTGATTGGTTTCTTGGTGAGTAAACAAATTTGGCGGCTTCAGTGTTTGGCAAGCTGCCCAATACTTGTGTCCAGGTCTCGACTTGCCACTCAACTCCCAAACAAGGGGAGACACTGGGGATTCACGATACCTTATAATACGACCCCAGATCACCTGAGCTGGCTGTTCAGACTTGCTCCTATCTCAAAGCGTCGGTCACTATTCACAGCTTTATTGCTGTATATGAAGTATACTACAAGGATTCACTTTGATGAAATATGTAGTGAAATATGACCATTGCATTTATTTGCAAAATATTTTGAATGCTAATATTTTCATATCTTTCAGCTTAATAGAAACCTGCATTGAATATGATTTCCCAAAATACTGAAATATATATGATGAAATATGTAGTGAAATATGACCAATGCACATATTTGCAATACAATTTTGAAAGCTAATATTTTCTTATTTTTCTGTGAGGATCCGGGGCAGAATAGGTCTCCAGCAACCCATGCTTACCATAAAAGGCGACTATGCTTGTCGTAAGAGACTACTAAAGGGATCAGGTGGTCAGGCTCGCTGACTTGGTTGATACATATCATTGTATCCCAATTGCGTGGATCAAGGCTAATGATATCAATTACTTGATTGTCTGGTCCAAACTCGATTATTTACAGACCGCAGTCATATAGCTGGAATATTGCCGAGTGCGGTGTTAAACAACAAAGAACAAACAAACATAATTTTCAGCTAAACAGAAACCTGCACTGAATAACATTTCCAATATATTACCTCCCCTGCAGCAATAACAAGTTTAATTATCAACCTGCACAACACCAAAATATGTGTTGAAACAAAAACTAAATGAAATATTGAGGAGTGTTTACCATAATAAATCATACTAACTGAAAATATGACATGCATTGAATAAACACATATATATGTCCTAAGTAGCATAGGCATGTGATTACATAAGCTTTTCTCATGGTAAGCTTTTGTACAACAAAATGACCTGATTTTTATATAACTTCAATTGATTTGATTGAAATAAATCACATGATCAAATGACAGACTTGCATTCTAACAATAGTATCCGCAAGCGACAAAATCCGTACAAAATCCCATTAGCATCAAAAATTACCCCTAAGAAAATCTAGCTAAAGCCCATTAAGTGATGATGTAGCAAATGAATAAATGGAGCCTATTTGACTTGTTCATCCCCCAATTCCATTAATCAAATAGCTCCCTACTAGCAATCGTAACCTTTAAGTAACTTATCAAAGATAACACTGCACTGAGAGCAACGGTAAGCTAGTTTGCTGCAAAAGGCATTGCCTGTGATCCAATTGTATGCTAACAGACTTGGCCCAATTGCAGAGCTGTTTTGTAAGTGGGGGCACTCAACCATGACCACTACCTTGTAAGATACAAGATCGGCTGTTTGCCAAGAGAAGTCATGCATAAAGTGAAGGCACTACAGTAAAGAACGCAATAAACATGTGCGACATTGTCACCACACGTAGCCAGGCTCTTAGAAATATTCTATTGGTATGAGAAACGATACATGGAATCTTTACTAAAGCATTTTGTACATTACATGGTGTGTATGATACTACACCATGGCTCTTTGTATGGAAGGTGTTGAATTAAGACCTATTTATCCGACCTGTTTCTTATGAGGCATAACATAAATCTGAATTCTGCCAACAACATTTATATTAAGAAACTTAAGAGAATAGTTGCTTGGATACTCAAACAGTTTGATATTCATTTTTCATGCTGAACATATCTGATTACATCTGACAAAGCATTGTCATTTCTACAAAACTGAATCAAATGATTCAACATGATTTTTAATTGTGTTTTTTTCTCATATCCCCCAGTGTTTCCATGACAACAGGGAGAGCATGAGACATTGTTTTGAACAGCTGGGTTTGGAAAATAAAAGTGAAAATGCTCTTTGAAATACAATCTGACATGTTTCTTATTAGTCATTTGAGAAGAAGAAAACGCGAGACAAGTGAAGGATCAAACAACATGATTTTCTGTCTCACAGAGCAGCTGGATTGTCTTCAATAAAAGAAAACAACAGATAATCAAAGTGCTGGAAGGTTTTATGGTTACTTACAAATTGGCCATTGCTTAGAAGCTTGTTACATATATGACCTACACTTGGCCATCTCCTGCTGAGATCAGTGGTGAAAACCACTTCACTATTTATTGTTTCTGATTGGAAGTCAGGCTGCGGATTCACTGAGAACACCTGGTGTCATCACACTGCACTGGCACTGGCTGGTAGGACAGCTCACCATGAGTGTACAAACACATGGACTGTCAGTTCTATTTGTCAACAATCTTTTCTTGCATTCTGTATTTCAGCAACTATCTTTCTGTCTTTCAGCAACCATCATTTCTGTATTTCAGCAACTACCTTGTACTTTGGTATTTCAGCAACTACTTTTCATTTCTGTATTTCAGCAACTACTTTTCATTTCAGTATTTCAGCAACTACCTTGCATTTCTGTATTTCAGCAACTACTTTTCATTTCAGTATTTCAGCAACTACCTTGCATTTCAGTATTTCAGCAACTACCTTGCATTTCTATATTTCAGCAACTGCTTTCCATGTTTGTATTTCAGCAACTTCTTTGCATTTCAGTATTTCAGCAACTACCTTGCATTTCTGTATTTCAGCAACTGCTTTCCATGTTTGTATTTCAGCAACTTCTTTGCATTTCAGTATTTCAGCAACTACCTTATATTTTTGTATTTCAGCAACTACCTTGCATTTCTGTATTTCAGCAACTGCTTTCCATGTTTGTATTTCATTCAAAATCTTGCATTTCATACAGTATTTTGCATGTCAATATTTCAAACATATTAAAACTACCAAACGTGAACAAGGCATTTCTAATCCTGTTCACCAGTTCCTCTGTTACCCAACTAGTCAGCTCTTGCCTTGCATACATAGCAGTCAGTAATAAACTAAATTACCAGATATCCTTTTTTCTTAAACATATGATAACCTGATCAGCCTTAAAGTAATGACATCAACTGCCTATTTAATTGATTCCCTCTAGAATGTCACATCACAACTTGTGTTTTGTACACCTACATTGTAAATGCCATGCTGTATGATACTGTAACAGTACGAGCTGTATCGCTCCCTGTCCAGGTCTTTACGTAATGGAGTTTCCGGGCAAGCGTATGCTTGTCATGATCCTTCCTCTTCATGTGGAGATTTACAAACAGTCTCAAGTTTTAACGAGGCGATTGCTCTCAATCCATAATATTAAAGTGTGACTTGGAATTAATCAGACTTTGAGGTCTGTAAGAAAACTCACTTTTAAAGTGTAACTCTTCAAACGAAACATATTCCTTTGAGTACAAGGTGTATGTTGTGAGAAACCAACACTAGTCATACATGAAGCTTTTATCAGCTAAAGAAGAAACTGAAGAAAAACCTCATTGAATCATACCTTCCTCCCAATCTTACAGTGAAACAAAGAATATATCTGAGTGAGTGAGTGAGTGAGTGAGTGAGTGAGTGAGTGAGTGAGTGAGTGAGTGAGTGAATGAGTGAGGTTTTGCACTGCTTTGAACAGTATTTCAGTTACATCACATACATGTCAACTTGATGTGGGAGGAAATCCTGAAGTGATGCAGGTCTTACACATTAACCATCTTGGTGAAACCCACAAGCACAGGTATGGTGCTGACAAACCTAGAAACATGATCAAGACGAATTTGGGATTCAAACCCAAGAAACATAGGCTTCTGGTACACCTAAGGGACCATTTCCTCATAGACAAATGCAGTGCCTTGATGACTGGGACACCCTTGTCCTAGGATTACACAGATCTGTCCCCACCAGTAGCACTGGGTAGTCAAGGTGACAGGCTCACAATACAGTTAGTCTCAAAAACATTACCAAGGACAAAGGACAGCTAATGCACTGCAGCACACCAAACTAATCAATTCTGTATGCAGCAATCTGATACATATAATAATTAGTTGTAATGGCAATATGATGACACTTTGATCCAGTAATGCACATTCAAGCTGCGGGCACTTACTACCTTTAAGTGATGGCATATGCCCATGCCTAGATCTGTTTGCATGTAAGAAGATGCCAAATGAATTATAGACCCTACACAGGGATACCTGGAATAACAGTTAATTACTTGATTGATTACATGAAAGGTTATGTCGTATTGAGTGGACGGCCAGGAGGTCATATTAACCTTTAAGATGTCATACTACATAATTTCTGACCCAGAAATAATATTTCATCAGGCGTAATGAATTGATGAAATGAGCCAGTAAATATGCCATTGGACAGCCTCTAGAATATATTATCGTGATGTGGCCAATATTTACATAATGAACACTACCACCACCACTGTCAAGGATGGGACTAATATAGTTTTGGGGGTTGGGCGTTGGGGGTTGGGGGTTGGCGAGGGGAGATTATTTCAGCTTGGGATTTCTGTCAGAAACAGGATAATTGTACTTCTCTTTCAAGCAAGTCAAGCAATTTTTTTATCTGAAAGGGAGAACCAAATAATTAATTTTGACAACACCTTTCTTTTTCGAGATGTCTGGCAAGCATCCCCCTGCCCTGAATATCCAGTGGTCAGTTCCTAAGAGCTGATCAAAATTAAACTTGAAACAATGGAATTATGAAAACTTGAGGCAACTACTGTAAGTAGTGGAGAGGAACATATGATCCCAATTAGCATCCTATGACGTGTCTGAAGGCCTGAGCAACTGGAAACTTGGAAGTGTTACCTATAATATATATCTACACTAATAAACTATCAATGAATCATACTCCATGCATCCCCAGCTGAATAGCCTTGATGTAGATATAAGAACAATATTTCAAAATTATGGAAGACAAGTGTCTTTCCAGACGGACATTCATTATACACAGTGTGTGGTGCCAAATCTATTTCACCATCATCAATAACACAAAGCCTATCACCGGAACAAAGATAAATTTCTGAGGCTTGGGGGACTACAGTTATCTTGTGGCCAGCTGCTGACATATGTCTTAATTATCTCCAGCTCATTATTGTCCTAACGGACACCATTGTTTGGATCAGTGGAATGGTAGACAAAATAGATTGCTAGACAAGATACAAATCATCTTAAGCTTGTGCAACTTTTATGTATTGTATTCCCAGTTTCCATCATCATCATCATAATCATCATCATCATCACCTCCATCATAATCATCACTACCACCACCATTAACACGGCCATCATCACCACCATCAACGCGGCCATCATCACTGCCATCATCAACACTGCCATAATAATCATCACCACCATCAACATCACCACCATGATCATAATCATCACAATCACCATCATCATCATTATCATCATCAACATCATCCTAATTATCTGCAATATAATAACCATCTACAACAACAATCATCATTATCTGTGATTTGGTTCATGATCATCTTCTAAAATATGATGTTATCACCACTATCATAATATTTTGCTTAGTAATAAAGGGAATATTTTGCTAAGTAATAAAGGGAATATTTTGCTCAGTAATAAAAGGAATATATTGCTCAGTAATAAAGGGAATATTTTGCTCAGTAATGAGAGAATATTTTGCTCCATATTAATGATGTCACCATCACTATCTGCATCATCATCATAACCTTTGCTTAACAATAAAGACACCATAATCTTCACAACAATAAGCATCATGATCATCTCGATGACTGCATTCAGTATTGGCAGCTACACCAGACAGTAATACATGTCGGTATCCTCAGAAGAAGCAGGCTGTCTTCTCTCCAATCTTGTGTTACCGGTACTCGATGTACCCCCATGTCATGTCTAGACCAAACACCATCAACAGTATCAGGCAGACAATAAATGGAGCTTGGAGACTTTGATACATGGTGCTACATTGACCCGAACTTTGAAACACTGAGAGTTCCATTACACAGACACAATTAACACATGAACCATTGAGACTAGCATTTCATCAGCACAAATAACACATAGATCAGCTAAACATATTTTTCACCAACTCCCTCAAGACGGAAATCTATACTTCATAGGTACAAGCAAAATACAGCAAGACCTTGTGAACTCCTTTCCCTTCATACAAAAAGCTCTATATTCCCAGATGAATTCTTATCCCAGCTCCTGAGGTGTAACTGTAAAGTGTATAATGACTTGAAAATAATATAGTAACATTGTTCTAATTGGCATCGTAAGAAATTAACATAATTCAAAAATGAAAAAAGTTAATTGTTAAAGTTAAACAAAGGAATCAAATGTGAAGTAGACCTGGGTGCTGTTGTACAAAACAACCTTAGCACTGTGACTGTTGTAAGTTCATGTTAAGGTATGGTAGGTACGATCACCTTAGCGCTAAGATCGCTTTGTACAAAGGCACCCTGTAGATTTACCCTCAGTTATCCATTCATATCATTTTCATCACTTTGTCTTTATGCCCAATGGAATCCTTTTCAACAGATAGTTTAGGCTGATCATTCTCTGGCACTGACGTTATATTTGTACACAGCATTGTTATCAAAAGCCTGGAGTGAGTGAGTATGGTTTTACGCCGCTTGTGAAACATCAATTCCATAAAATACATGAGAGCAGAATCAAGAATAAACATTTCTGTGTACCACAATTTACTGATTATAAGGCAAATATGATCTCAAACCCATTCATGCCAATCTAATAAGTAAAATTATTATTGCCTACTGTCGTACTGACTAAAGGCTAAATCTAACTGTCGACTCCCACTCTTATCATTGCTATGGTTTTCATGAAATACAGAAAACCTGACAATTTAATGATCACCAAGACTTTTCACTGCAGGAACAAACTAAGAGATACTAAGAGAATTTTATTTCATACACAACAGACAGACAGAGATGGATTCCTACTTGTAACATTGTTGAACATTGTTCTTTACATCACACATCCACAGGGATGTATATGCAGGTATATCCACCGATATATTACTGTTATCACATCTTCTAGCTTGCTGCTGCAGCTGCTGCCGGTGGAGCAGCGAGAAGAAATGTATAATCAATGATCCATGTGCATGACACCACGACAGCCATCTCCTACAGGAGACACTGATGCCAATTCCAGTGGCAAAGCTAACTGTCTCAGATGAAATAAATAAAGTAAAACATATGAACACGCAGAATTGCTGCTTTGATAGATAAATATATTGCATGAGAAACTGATGTCCAGTAGCAGCAGGAATGACAGTCTAAACACTTGACAAGTTCCAATAGCCTGACTTCAGATTATAAATATACACTGATTCATTTCCTCTGTGCGTGACTGCTAAGGATTAATATGCAGGCATTTCACAAAGGTAATACAGATGACAAAACTAGCATATAAGTCTAACTTCAGCCTCATCTGAAGAACATCATACAAGTCCAGAACATCAACCCTCATTGAGTGAGAGAGTGAATATTGTTTTACGCCCCTTTTAGCAATATTCCAGCAATAACAATGGGCTTCACACATTGTACCCATGTGTGGAATTGAACCTCGGTCTTCGGTGTGATGAGCAAACGCTTTAACCACTAGGCTACCCCATAGCCCCTGGCCTCATCAGGCCATACAAGTCCAAAACATCACCCCGAAACTCCTACTTATCTTGTGTTCCTAGGAGGGAAATGACTACTAATACTGCGATGCTGACTAGGGTTAATAAGAAGGGATGCTACAATAAGGATTTAGCCACTGAAACTCCGGGTTTGTTTTGGTTTTGAATTGATGTAATAAATGTCCATTAACAATCGATAATATTTTCCTCAAACTGTTTATTCTTCCCTGTGATGCGGAACATGAGAAGTCACGTATACCGGTAAAACAAAAAGTGAAAATCTGGAAAGAAAATTATTGGTGCACATTATGTTTTTCATACCAGTCTCCAAATCAGGCGTTTTGTTTATAAAAATAGCTTCTTGAACATATCTTACGCACACTAAGAATATGACTATCTGTGATATACACATGAAAATATTGCCATCATACAAATTTGTGTC
This sequence comes from Haliotis rufescens, assembly GCF_023055435.1. Lineage (NCBI taxonomy): Eukaryota > Metazoa > Mollusca > Gastropoda > Lepetellida > Haliotidae > Haliotis > Haliotis rufescens. The sequence continues at coordinate 70,035,551 of NW_025963779.1, read as the reverse complement.
TTATATGGAGATCTAGAAGTTGGTCAGAGGGTGCTTATTGGAGTGAGTGAGTGATTAATTTGTGCTTAACGCCACATCAGCAATCTTGCAGCTAATCGCGGCGAGGGGGTCCTTATTGGAGCTGGGTGCTTAATAACAGTGAATATGGTACATACCTTCTACACCTCCGCTACAATGACGGAGTGACACGATCAGCTGTGATTGCAACACTAGTAAAAACTAATAGAAAGACACTTAGATTCTACCTCACTATAGTCAGTAGCCAGTCACCTGAGAAAAACTAGCATCGAAACGGCTACACAAAGATACACATATTATATGTGTGGAGAAATCTCAAAGTCTACATGGGATAATCTGGAACCTGATCATTATGTTTCTTGATATTCAATTAACTGCTCACATGTTCTGCAGCTGGACCAGTTGTCATCACAAGTTGTATTACCTGTAACACGTATTACCGTGATAGTCGACTATAAAATCATACAACGATTCTATCATTAATAAGCAAATTACATTATGAAATAAACTGATATCATTCAAACAGTGGTCGCCACTGAACAAGATATTATTTTCCTATTTGATAATGGTTGATACATATACTACTCAAAAGAAGTTAAGGACCTCCCAAATCTTTCATATTACTTAAGTTTATCTGTCATGGCAGAACCAGGGGGTACGTAACTAGCATGACAGATTAACTATAGTAATATGAAAGAATCCGATGGTCCTTTACTTATTGTGAGAAGTATATCATCATATTTACTTATTGTGGAAGTATATCATCATATTTACTTATTGTGGAAGTATATCATCATATTTACTTTTTGTGAGAAGTATATCATCATATTTACTTATTGTGAGAAGTATATCATCATATTAAGTTTTTTTAGCCTTGTGATGGATAAGTACACCATGAACATGTTTTTCATCAAACACATTTTAAAATCACTAGAAGTATGTAACTTCTTAAATTTGATTTCCAGGACAGCATTGCAAACATGAGTAGGGAAACTGACATCTTCCTAGTCAAACAGGAAAGGAGAAGTTTTCAAGTAGTTGTGGTTTAAAGGCATTTAAAATCTTTCCTACATGTGAAGTGTAAGTCCCATCAAAGCAGGGAAACACTGGGAGGAATTGTAACCACACTTGTTAAAAGCCATGAAAATAGTTTTAAGTTCTCAGCTACACCTTTTTATAAAGGATTGTGTCCTGGCCCAAATAGGAGGGAAATACTGAAGGGTTTTTATACCTTAACCCAGTCAGGCTCTGCATGGTAGCAGGTCATCTACATAACGAAACTCACAAACTGTCACTTGACGGAAGGTTTTGTCGAGGGTGTGTGCAACTGGTGTCAGCACAACGGTTGTGAAAACTGCACTGCAGGCGACACTGACATTTGAAACCTTATCTCTGCAACATCTTCTGACCTTCAACTCTAACATATACTCTTCATCTAGAACTATGAAATGAATAGGTATGCAGAGTAAGACAGAAGTTCTCATTGGATTCTTTCATGCATTCTTCAACAATACCCCAAGCAATCTCCTTGTGGGGATTCTGGGTCAGAATGGGTCTAGAATATCCTATACTTGTCTTCTGTGGGGGTTCTGGGTCAGAATGGGTCTAGACTATCCTACACCTTTCTACTGTGGGGTTCTGGGTCAGAATGGGTCTATAATATTGTATACTTGTTTTCTGTGTGGTTCTGGGTCAGAATGGGTCTACAATATTCTATACTTGTCTTCTGTGGGCATTCTGGGTCAGAATGGGTCTAGAATATCCTATACTTGTCTTCTGTGTGGTTCTGGGTCAGAATGGGTCTAGACTATCCTACACCTTTCTACTGTGGGGTTCCGGGTCAGAATGGGTCTATAATATTGTATACTTGTTTTCTGTGGGGTTCTGGGTCAGAATGGGTCTACAATATTCTATACTTGTCTTCTGTGGGAATTCTGGGTCAGAATGGGTCTAGAATATCCTATACTTGTCTTCTGTGTGGTTCTGGGTCAGAATGGGTCTAGACTATCCTACACCTTTCTACTGTGGGGTTCTGGGTCAGAATGGGTCTATAATATTGTATACTTGTTTTCTGTGGGGTTCTGGGTCAGAATGGGTCTACAATATTCTATACTTGTCTTCTGTGGGCATTCTGGGTCAGAATGGGTCTAGAATATCCTATACTTGTCTTCTGTGTGGTTCTGGGTCAGAATGGGTCTAGACTATCCTACACCTTTCTACTGTGGGGTTCTGGGTCAGAATGGGTCTATAATATTGTATACTTGTTTTCTGTGGGGTTCTGGGTCAGAATGGGTCTACAATATTCTATACTTGTCTTCTGTGGGCATTCTGGGTCAGAATGGGTCTAGAATATCCTATACTTGTCTTCTGTGTGGTTCTGGGTCAGAATGGGTCTAGAATATCCTATACTTGTCTTCTGTGGGCATTCTGGGTCAGAATGGGTCTAGAATATCCTATACCTGTCTTCTGTGGGGATTCTGTTTCAGATTGGGTCTACCTTGTGTCATTTACCTTGACTTCTGTAGGATTCTGGGTCAGAATGGGTCTACAGTGTCATATACATTTTCTGTAGGATTCTGGGTCAGAATGGGTCTAGAATATCCTATACTTGTCTTCTGTGGGATTCTGGGTCAGAATGGGTCTATCCCATGTTTATCTCCTGTGGGATTCTAATTCAGAATGGGTCTACCTTTTGTTTGCCTCCTGTGTTATTCTGGGTCAGTATGGGTCTTTCTCATGGTTGTCTCCTGCAAGCATTGAGTGAACTAAAACTATCACATCTCCAGTCAGTAAAGACCCACACTGTTGGTGCTGGTGCTGGGACACCATACATGAAAGTAGAGGAAAATCAATTGAAGCCCTGAGCTGCAAACAAGCACCCCAATCTCAGCAGACAAGCCATATTTCAAAGTCAGTACCTACTTTAACGTGAATCATGTTCATTGCCTCGCGCTAACATTTTCTATGTTATACACTCTCTCCACGGTATCGCTTTACTCATAAGACAAATTTGAACAAACAACTCAATGCACAGAAGAGATCCATGTTAATCATACCATGAAAAACTAAGATGTCAATCATTTACAAGTTTTCTGTCATATATATGCTAAAGGTTAAAGTTTTTTACATCGTAAAAGATTAATCAAAGCCAAATTCCAGTAAAACATCCTTTAATTTAGAGAATACAAAGTATACAATTTCTATATGAACATGTAATCGGGAGTTCTATAAATTCGGAAATATGGTGTTAAAAATAGTTCAAAAGGTTCAAAAACAGCATTTTCAGGACATTTATTGCTAATTTACATGTGATGAAATGTTGATATGAAAGTGTGTCAGTTGGTCTGGCAAGGTCTATCTCCACATCAACCAGGAAGTGGGGGAAAAACCATCAACACATAAAAGGTGTGTTGAGCGGCCTACATAGTTTAACATCAAAAGAGAGGAAACGGTTTGAGCTGTCCCACAACCTGGCCAATACCAGGGTGTCAACGTTGACTGTATGTGGAACTTGGCAGACACAGGCGATGTTCAAAAGTCACTTTACTTCCGCGATCTCCCCGGAAGAGGGGAAGCATTTTGTCAACAAACATGCCCTCTTCTTTTTCTCTCGCACATCAATGTCAACAAGCACACAGCTGATTATGAAACCTTAAATAAATATTGTTTATTGCATATTGTGTTTTCCCCCTTTTTGTCAGCGATATGCACAAAGTGAAATGGGGCAAATATAATCTCAGGTGTGTTGTCTCATTTGCGGCTGGATTTCAAGGGGATTTAATAAATACTTTGATCTCTTGCAAATAAACATGCCATAGCTCAAGTGCGACTTTTTTCAATTTGCACCTCCATATTTGCACACAAAATGAACACAAACAGTGATATTTTTCTGTAAAATATGAAATACAAAAATCTGGACTTTTCTTCAAAGGAAGCCTTGACAGTAATAAGATGTCATAGGATGCTAATACACGCTGACTCATTGTTTTCACAGCTAGAAACGTTTCAAAAACACACTAATACTTGCAAGTGTTTAGAAGTAAAATCCTTGAAATACATAAAAAAATGGTAGCATCCATGCAAATCCTTAATATCTTATTTCCTTTGTTGTTTGTTACAAGCCAGCTGTTGCCTAGCATGTTTTGACTTTTTAAAACTTTTATCTCTTTTCTCCTATTTTATGCATTTGAACAATAGATCAAGTTACACTATCTGTGTTGCAAGTTACAAATTATTATCTATTGGTATGCCAGTGACAAACTATTGTCTAGCTGTGTGCAAGTTACAAATTATTATCTATTGGTATGCCAGTGACAAACTATTGTCTAGCTGTGTGCAAGTTACAAATTATTGTCTATTGGTATGCCAGTGACAAACTTTTGTCTAGCTGTGTGCAAGTTACAAATTATAGTCTATTGGTATGTCACTGACAAACTATTGTCTAGCTGTGTGCAAGTTACAAGTTATTATCTATTGGTATGCCAGTGACAAACTATACTATTGTCTAGCTGTGTGCAAATTACAAGTTATTATCTATTGGTATGCCAGTGACAAACTATACTATTGTCTAGCTGTGTGCAAATTACAAGTTATTATCTATTGGTATGCCAGTGACAAACTATACTATTGTCTAGCTGTGTGCAAATTACAAATTATTATCTATTGGTATGCCAGTGACAAAATATTGTCTATCTGAAAGGAAAAGTAGACTTTTAATGTAAAACAAGAAATACTGAACAAATATATGTAATCAATAAGAAATGTTAATAAAACCATTTACCTGAAAACAATTTAAATATTCTACTTTTATTATATAAATAAAATGCTTTTGCAAAGAACCCGTATTAACAATATCAACAAAGACACAGTTCAGTACAGTACAGTATAGAGACCTTATCAATTTGATACATAAAAGAGTTTGTTTACTATATATATTTGATATACATGTATCATATTGGTCAAATCAGCCAAATAGAAAGCTTACTGTTTAATTGTACATTTCACATACATACATTTATCATACATTACGACAGCTCATGATTTATGACATACATGACAACACATTCTGAAATTAGTATTTTACAGAATACTTAGTCTCTGAAAAAAGTTCCCAAGTAATTAACACCTTGTAACAGTACAGTATCTGGAATCAGAAATCACAGTCAGCCAAATTAACAATCCCCACCAGGTAATTGACACTTGCATGCAACAATTACTACCAACACTCAATTCAAACTAATTAAGGTGTATAATCACAGCAAGACTGTCTCTGACTGTCAAACAGAGAACCACTGATAGCACAGGAGGCAGACAAACAAACAACCAACAAATGTTGGTGACTTGACAATCAGATGATGATGGTGCCGGTGAAGAGGGGAATTGGTATTTGAAAGCTGATCTGTGATGTGTGATACTGCACATTAGGCTAAACAATCAACTGTCTGGAGTAGTCTTGGCTTGGCTTGAACTTTTGTGTTTTGTAATAACCCTGGATTTGTTAATAACAGCCAATATGTAAAAATAGATAATCTTACTTGTATTACCAAAAAATGCTATTTCAGGAAACTTGTTAATTTTTGTAAATGATTCCTGCAAGTAAATGTTCTTTTTAACTTGAAACTCCGAAACGTTGTGTTCCTCATAATAAAGAAGTTGACATCCATAAATTCTGTTCCTTATGCGTATCACTTCTAAATGCCTTTCAAAGACTCAAATCAGCCCTGACATAAAATGTATCAGCATTCACCATGTATATGTCATTTTATGCATCATATTTTTTTGATAATTCATTCTAAATGATGTCCAGATATTGACAATGTTCTTGGAATATATCAACTTAAAACTTTTACAGTTATGTTTTTGCATAACCACCAACATATTGACTTTTTATGCCTCTAGCAAGTTGTTACTCGTTATTCTTCAATTGAAATTAATAAATATGGATATCTATTGAAACTAAAAAATCAAAACATAAATTGAAATTAATAAATCAGAACATAAACTAAAACAAGTATTTGTCACAGAGTGACGAAATATCCCCCGCCTGTACACCATAGTACCAAATATGAAGACAATCCAGCGATTAGTTCTTGAGATATTGTGGCAACACCGTTTTCCAACTCCAAAAACAGATTTGCCTGCTGTGACCTTGAAAATGGGGTCAAGGTCACCAAATCTGACAGGTGTATGCGGTGTCTGTATATACACTATAGTTCCAAATATGAAGACAATCCAGCGATTAGTTCTTGAGATATCGCGGCAACACCGTTTTCTAACTCCAAAAGCAGATTTGCCTGCTGTGACCTTGACAATGGGGTCAAGGTCACCAAAACCGACTGGTGTCTGCGGAGTCTGTATATACACCATAGTTCCAAATATTAAGACAATCCAGTGTTTAGTTCTTGAGATATCGCGGCAACACCGTTTTCCAACTCTAAAAGCAGATATGCCTGCTGTGACCTTGAAAATGGGATCAAGGTCACCAAAACCGACTGGTGTCTGCGGAGTCTGTATATACACCATAGTTCCAAATATGAAGACAATCCAGTGTTTAGTTCTTGAGATATCGCGGCAACACCGTTTTCCAACTCTAAAAGCAGATTTGTCTGCTGTGACCTTGAAAATGGGATCAAGGTCACCAAAACCGACTGGTGTCTGCGGAGTCTGTATATACACCATAGTTCCAAATATGAAGACAATCCAGTGTTTAGTTCTTGAGATATCGCGGCAACAAACAGGTGGGACGTACGGACGGACGGACGGACGGACGGTCGTGAATACTATATCCCCCGCTTCGCGCTTTCGCGCGGCGGGGGATAATGAGTGAATCAGATGATGATCTCCTGATGAAGGAGTCAGCATATGCTCTGAAATGTTATGATCCTCATAATAAAGAAGCTGACGTCCATTAATTCTCCTCCTTATGCATATGACTTCTAAATACCTTTCAAAGACTAAATAAAATACAATATAGGTATCTTGGTAACTTGGACAGGATTCTGTCAGGCATACAGACAGGTATGTTCGCTGCTCTAGAAATATCGAACTTCTTCCAATAGCTATGTCTTCTGCCTGCACATGTCGTCTCCTTCCTACAAAGTCTGGTGTTTGGTTGGGGAACAAGTCATCTGTTACAGTAGAAGTGACAGACTGTCTGAGACGGAAGAGATCAACACTGGCTAGGTATGTACTTGTCATGCCTATGTCTACTGGTATTATGCCCACGACAGACTAGTTGTGTTTTTTTGTTGGGTTCTCTCATTCCCCCTACCCCACAAAAAACAAAACAAAATTCAATACATTATACTGAAACCTCACAAACATATTTGAATCTCACCCTAATTGAAAGACAATCAATATCCAATCTTTTAAGTTCCCATTAAAAAAGGCTTTCACACCTTACAGACCCAAAAGCATACACCTATCTATTATCAGTGTAAAACATTCCCCAAAATTTCAGTCAGATAACCGGATTGGCAACATTGCAAAGTTTCCAGACCAGATAAAATGTTGCAGGTCCAGAAGTTTCTACATTAACCATCAAAAGTGTAAACATAACAATAGTAATGTTTAATGTTAGTTCTCAGAAAATAACAATAAACTGGTGGATTGTCAACTTAATTACTTTAGCTCCCGACCATCAGGCGTGCAACTTTTCAAAAACGGACTATCCATCAGCGAAATAGACTGTCTCGAACAGGCGGGTATTTTGAACACTGCTATCATTTTTATTTAACCGTATATACAACTTTATTCAGGAACATTATGTTAGTCTACTAAGTGCCCAGTCACATGAATACAGTAGTGCAGAATTCCTGTCTTGCACATGTATGGGGGTCACTATATGGCTGAAATATTGCCGATGTGACGTTAAATCTAAACTCACTCACTCACACATGGATAAGAACGACTAAGATCTCTGTTGACAGTGAACTATTCCCCTTTGGTGAGTGTTTTGGGCTAACGATGCTTTGAACATTATTACATGACGGAGCAAAGCCCTGAGTGATGCAGGTCTCAGACGTTTACCATTTCAGTGAAACCAATGACATGTGAGCATGTGACAGCCGGTGGGGGGTGTCAAACAAATATTTTTTAATTTTACCCTGATGAATCCCTTGAAACAGGTCAAATTACCAGTTTCTAGTATGCCATCACACAGGATCTAGTATGCCATTGCACAGGATCTAGGATGCCATCACACAGGATCTAGTATGCCATCACACAGGATCTAGTATGCCACCGCACAGGATCTAGTATGCCATCGCACAGGATCTAGTATGCCATCACACAGGATCTAGTATGCCATCACACAGGATCTAGTATGCCATCACACAGGATCTAGTAGGCCATCACACAGGATCTAGTATGCCATCACACAGGATCTAGCATGCCATCACACAGGATCTAGCATGCCATCACACAGGATCTAGGATGCCATCACACAGGATCTAGCATGCCATCACACAGGATCTAGTATGCCATCACACAGGATCTAGGATGCCACCACACAGGATCTAGCATGCCATCACACAGGATCTAGCATGCCATCACACAGGATCTAGTATGCCATCACACAGGATCTAGCATGCCATCACACAGGATCTAGCATGCCATCACACAGGATCTAGTATGCCATCACACAGGATCTAGTAGGCCATCACACAGGATCTAGTAGGCCATCACACAGGATCTAGTAGGCCATCACACAGGATCTAGTAGGCCATCACACAGGATCTAGTAGGCCATCACACAGGATCTAGCATGCCATCACACAGGATCTAGCATGCCATCACACAGGATCTAGGATGCCATCACACAGGATCTAGTATGCCATCACACAGGATCTAGGATGCCATCACACAGGATCTAGTAGGCCATCACACAGGATCTAGTATGCCATCACACAGGATCTAGTATGCCATCACACAGGATCTAGTATGCAATCACACAGTTTCTAGTAGGCCATCACACAGGATCTAGTAGGCCATCACACAGGATCTAGTAGGCCATCACACAGGATCTAGTAGGCCATCACACAGGATCTAGTAGGCCATCACACAGGATCTAGTATGCCATCACACAGTTTCTAGTATGCCATCACACAGGATCTAGTATGCCATCACACAGGATCTAGTATGCCATCACACAGGATCGAAGGATCTAAAAAATGTGTTTGGAACTTGGGGAAACGTTCTGTGCACACTTCGTCCAGTTTAAATGTACGCGCATGGACTTTTTTCTTTTTAATATTTTTTTCACTCTTTGTCCCATTTTATCCCCTATATTTCTCTGTATTGAGCCAACTGCCCAGGGCCTGCTCTTTCTGCAGATAGCATACTGTTAGGAGTTTTTGCCATTGGTCTTGTAGTATAAGGGGTAACTGATAGACAGTTAAAAAATCAGCGAAAAATTGTGACAATAATTTCAAATGGATATAAAGTAATGATTATTGTGGTTTTGATTTATTTTAGTGATATTGTTGAATGCACATTTCCAAGAACTTTCCGTATATCTATAACACATGGTAATGGTTTCCAGAAGGGGTCCAGCCCCTAATACATTATGGTCAAACATTATGTTTGAACCCCATTTGGATGTGCATAGGATATCAAACTGAACCTATATTTAATTCAAGGTCATTGCATCCTGGCAGAACTAAGGGCCAAAACCCTACACAGCAATTTTCACAGCCTATTTAGTCAAATCTTCCCCATGCAACAGGATCAGTGTAACAAAGAATGTTTAACTATCCATTTTGTTTCACTCCACAAGTAGCTAAGGCTAAACAGATCCGAGACATGTGCCTCAGTCCTATTCCTCTGTGGAAGAACTGATGGCGTTCATCACACCACATGGTACCGTAATTGGTCCGAGTTGGGACCTCACATAAATAAACATGGTGTGTGTATATAGAGGCCATACTAGCATACCTCAAACAAACATTTCTCATACTACACTCAACTGCCCATTATGTTTATATGACAATGTGGTATTGCTTAAAACCTCTTTAGGAATATATCATTTGAAAATAAGTTCAAATAAATACGAGTGACCTTTAAGTTTATATAAATACCTTCCTAACGGTCAGTAATAAACAAAATTTTAAATCACTTTAGGCTTATTTTGATAATTATGGATCTCAATTGTATTTTCAAACATATAAATAAGTTTTCTGAATATCTTCTATATCATTTTTATTTCTTTAACTAACAATGGATGAATCTTTCTAGAGTCAATTTTATGTGATGTTTATTCTGATAAAGATATAAATGGTCATTTTGTCTAAATATAAATACTAAGTTCTAAAAATCTGTACTGCATAGCACAAAACACATACACCTTTATGTGCTGACATGTTTCATAAAAAAATGAAGCACAATTTCTCATAAAAAAGAAGAAGAAAGCATCAAAGCCTTTCCTTGCGATAAATTGTCCTCCTTATGATACTGAGTGAGTGAGTATGGTTTTACGCTGCTTTTAGCAATATTCCAGCAATATTGTGGCGGGGGACACCAGAAATGGGCTTCCCATGTACCCATGTGGGGAATGGAACCTCAGCCTTCAGCGTGACGAGCGAATGCTTCAACCACTAAGCTACCCGACCACCCCCTTATGATAATGAGATCATAGCAAATGTACCGTATATCGCAGCATCATGGCAATCTATCTATTTTTGGATAACCATTATGATAATGCCCTTTCATTTAAAATCTTATACTGTTGCATGTTTACAGATAATTAATTTCATATTTGGGAACTTGTTTTGCCCTAAAAAGTAGAACTGTCTACTAAACAATCTTGTAAACACTGATCAGGATAGTCTACAAAAAACTTTCATTTTCCGATTTTCTATTCCCCTGCATCAACAGCAAAACACTTTTAATTTCAGTTTCACAAAATGTTAAACAAACCCGAGAAGCAACAGGTTTACAATCATAAGTGTAAAAATATATTTTAATAATAAAGAGAGGAGAGAGTATTTCTGTTTGCATATCATTAACTTATGAAAAGGGAGTCAATGTCTGTGAGTTATTGAGTGAGTGAATAGTCAATACACTTTGGGATGAATTATTTGTTTGTTGCCATACTCTTTTATCGCTCTCTTCTGCCAATCAATTGGGATGACACAACCATGAAGCTAAACACTCATTGTCTATGACAAACTAACATCATTATCAAAACTAGTGGTGTAACACTAAAGCTCTATCTGACACCAATTACTTGTAGTCTGTTAAATCAGTGCCTTGAGTCCGTACTAATGATTTATTATGTTACAGGGAGTGGGGCAGGGATTGGTAAACAAACATTGTCTGCCTCGTGTCTCACACTGGCAAGTTGTACTCTGTCTCCAGTCTACAGTCAGGTGTCACCCAATGCCTCCGTAATTAACACAGTCACAACAGAACCATCATCTTGCAATAATATTTTGTCTACATCTGCATCTTTTGTTAACTTATATAAAAAGAAATCTTGTATCGTAACATTTTTGGAAAAATCATATAATACAAAGATGATAAAAACAGATATTTTGATCACATTTAATTATTATTTTTGAAATAGATTACATGTTGTTCAAAACATATATTTTTATTATTTTTCTATTTATAACTAATTTGTTTTTTTCCTAAATCAAATTTCTATATCTAGTACAAACAATTCATTATTCTGTTTATGCCAGTACTATTAGTACTATAGAAAGTATTGCAAACATTATTACATTTTATTTAAAGAGTGACATTTACACATATAATTTAAACTTTACAATATCTGCTATCCACATCTAAAAGCAAATAATTCCTGCTAAATTAACAAAGTGATTTTCATTTAACTACACCATTTAGTAACTGTTTAGTAATAATGTTTTTCAATATGACCATATTATCATGACATCTCCAAGTTTCTATACCCAAATCAATTACATGGTTCAAGGAACATAACTCCTTATCACAAAATATTTTCCCAGAATGGACAATACAAGCATAAATATATCCCATTACTTTCAGCTTGTCTCGACAAACAAGATTCAAACATGTCCATTGGCACTTTAAGCCATAAATGCTATTGCATGATCATCTGCTAGCTTGACACATGACATGTACGTATTATAACAATATTTGGACAATTATCCCAGATTACAGAAAGTCAAGGATGGTTCCAGCGCTCCCAGTTACTGGCTGATCTATCTGACACAACAGTCTAAACATCCAGCAACAAGTGTCCAGTGTAACATTGACACAAGCAAAATAATCCCAGTCATTATCATATGATTTGCTACCATTAGATAATTCCCAGTTAAGTATTAGGTGTAATATTTACTAATCCTCATCAGATATGGATGAGCCCGCTGACACCTTGTCCCAGATAGACACTAACCCATATGCTACAGGCAACAATATTTGTATAATTTCTACTTATGATTCTGTTAAACCCCTGACTGAGCAGACATGATTAAGGCATTAAAGACTAATATCTACAAACATTTCTTACTGTCTGGGTATTTGACTGTATTGACTTGGTATGGCATGTTATTCAACAATATACACTATTGACATTCGAAATCAATTTCTCTTTACTGCTACATGGACTACTTTCTGCCAATGTGTTTCTGATCCAGTTGTCATAAAAAGATATGAAATTATTATAACATTTAAAAGGTTCCTGCTTATTAAACATTATAAAGGATTTGTTACGGTTGAAACATATTTTAGTTTCATGAACGAAAACTGGAAAGGTAAAAAAGCAAAACATTGCTTAAATAAATAAAGGTCCAGGAAAACCAGATATACATTTTTTAACTTTAATAAACATGTTCATGGTGAATATGTATGTACAATACATAAAGTTAATTTACAACTGTAAGACAAGGCTAGTGGTGTTTGACAAATGCAGAAACTCAATTTCATATATTATTTCATATAAATTATTTAACTATTTCATTCTTCTACTTGATTCTACAGTATTTTATTTCCGTTAATGTTCAGATTTTACATTACATAACGTTACAAAATGGAAAAAGGATTAGCAAACAGGCCAAAAAGGCCTATATTAGTGCTTCTCCTAATATTGTACATCATACATGTAGATTATAATGAAGTCTATAGAGCAGACATTAATGAGTAACACAAAATGAAATAAAATGGAAAGCAAGATACCAAATGCATTTTATATTCTTAAGTTGACACATAACTTACGTAAACTTACTTTTGATTCAAATAAATCAATTGTGGACTGATTTTAGAATTTTCATGTTGATTACATCACTATATGAAGAGCTGCCATATAAAACCATTTCAGGTTATATCCATGGGTGTAAAAATACATATTATAACAGTTTCAGTTTTTAGAGGATTGTGTTGGGGGGGTGAAACTATTTTTATGCATAATAGAAAGGAACCTGAGTATTGTAGTCTTACTTAGGAGTTTGGGGTTTTGAGATCTGAGTTTGTATAAGAGGCCAGAAACATTTATACTAGTTTCACTACGTTTTCTTGGAACTTCATTCACTTTATGGACAAAAACAAATCCTTTTTATTCCTTAACATCACACTACTACTTCTGGCCTGCGTTAGGTATATGATGCACAAGGAATATATTGAAATGTTTTAATGATACCAGCTTCCCTGTCTTTCAACCTGCAATGGCAGTGATGCTCACGAGATGGATGAAAAGTAATATATTCACTGTAAGCTGTAAGTTTGATATTTGCATTGATATTGTCAGCCATTCAGTGAGAAAAGCGTGGCTATTATGAAGGCCATAAACACTTTTATATCTATTGGCTGTTTGATTTCGTCTGCTGTCTGTGGGATGACAGCGTGGCATCAATGTAAATAGTCAGGCCACTGAAGGGAAACCAACTGTGAGGGAACCAAGTTTCCCCTAAATTTCTAAAAACTATTTTTTATTGCCATTAACAAATCCGTGTCCCATTACGTGTGATGGTTGGTGCTCTTAAGGTGTCATGATTTTGGAAAGAAGAAGCCTTTGAAAAACATTTTGTACACTAATGGATAGAATGATTTGCCAGATGAAGGGAGGGATCTGTACTGTATTGTGAATGGTTTGGAATCATTTTTTGGCCATTCTAAAAATGCACAAACGAGGCACAAACAATTTCTCCCAAACAGAAATCCTTATGACCCCAATCCCCCAAATAAATTGTTGAGTCCTAAAGAAATCACAAAAATGATTTTAAACACTGCTGACTACCAAAATAAATATTTTCCAAGTTTTTGTGAAGACATCAAACAATGCACCTTGGCACTTAATTTTTGTTTGTTTGTTTGTTGTTAAACGCCACACCCAGCAATATTCCACCTATGACAGCGGTGTGTAAATAAACAAGTCAGGACCAGACAATCCAGTGATTGACATCATGAGCATTGATCTACGCAATTGGGATATGATGACATGCACCAACCAAGTCAGCAAGCCTGACCACCCGATCCCGTCAGTTGTCTCTTACGGCAAGCATGGGTTGCTGAAGACCTATTTTACCCCGGTCTTCATTGAGACCATGGCACATTAAACTGCAGCCATGTTAACCAAAAATACATAAAATAAATTGATCATCCGACATATTTATTGACCTTATTGATAGAAAAGTTCAACATATACTGAACAAAACAAAGCTAGGGATCATGAATATGTTTTGGGATATTTCTAGGAAATTGTGTGCTCTGTCTTCACTTAACAAAAATATTCATGATCCCAACCTGATTACTCATTATATAATTATTGTTATTTTTTAAATACCATATTTTTACAACAAATGTTTTATTACAAAATAGTATTTAACGTTTGATTTACTAACAAGTTTTGGTTGGTTTGTTATATGATCCCATTAACCATCAGTAATTGTTCACACAGATGCTAATGAGGCAATTACCCACACCATGAACACAGTTCTACCCCATTAGTCTTTAACAATACTCTATTAAAGAAATAGCAGCCAGTCAGTGATTACAACAAAGCTTTCTTAAAACATTACAAATTTATAACCTGAATGCATTAAAAGGTGTTAAGTTAGCAGCAGATACCACAGGCTAAATCCCTGTTGATAGTATGGGTTGTTATCACAGCCATTACTGAAGGAAATGGATCTGAGGTTTCGGATAACAACACTGTGGTTTGTTTTGACTACGATATGGTTTTAATTGCCTCCATTGTCAAATCTCTGAAGAGTGCAGAGGGGGAAATGTTGTTTACGTGTGTGTTTTGCTGTGATGTACAGAATTGTTATTTCTGGGATGTTGAGGGAATTATGACTTTGTTTAGATCAATGAGGATGGCATGAAATTACTTTGACTGTTTTGACAGTTAACTTCTATCGTTATAGGCATTGTTGAGCACTAAACAAATATTGACATGATATATTACATTTGGAACACATAGTAAGGGTGTTGAAGTTTCTTGTCAGTCTGACATGCACCTTAAACAGGGATATGGACAGAGTGCAAATAGATGATGCACTAGTGAAATGTAGTACTCTGACAATAAATATTGACTAGACACTGAAAAAACCAGACCTTTACAGAATCACACATCCTTGTTACACATATTATTCATTGAAAATAATTGAAATAAGAATCATTCATAATTGGAGGGCAAATTGCTGCTAACTAGTTCATTTATAATCTACAGTCCTAGTGCCAAGTGAATGCTCACAGCGCTACATTATTATTACCCTGGTCAATGCATCAGTGTACACTCGATTTTCATTATCAACTCCCTGGGGAGTATACAACCCAAACTGCTTGTGAGACTCTAAAAGGATAACAGTCTCCAGGACCAATGTTGCTTAGATAGCCCTTCTCTCATAAGGTTAGCATTTAATTGAAGTAGACATTGTAGTTCAAACACATGATCATAGGATTCTGTATGCCCAAGGGAGGCAACTCTACACTCTTGTACATTATATTATAATTTAATGTAATTTCAATATAATGCGATAAAAAATGCAGGTCAGTTTTGAAAACAGTTTGAACACCAGCATTTGATATAAGTTGCATCAGTGGACACATTACACACAGAGAGAGTTTATTTTTTGTGTCACATGTTTTTTTATACATTATTTTACAGAAGTTGACACTCATTAATAAAAAGAAAATATCCGGCCAAGTTGGCTTATGAAACATGTCCATTAAGAAAACATAAAATGCTTAAATATAATATATAATTTCATATAAACACTGCAACACAAACATCCATACCATCAGCATAGACCATAGATTCAATACCTACACATGTACACTGCATAGACCATACATCCACTACCCACACATACACATAGCATAGACCATACATCCACTACCCACACATACACACAGCATAGACCATACATTCACTACCCACACATACACACAGCATAGACCATACATCCACTACCCACACATACACACAGCATAGACCATACATCCACTACCCACACATACACACAGCATAGACCATACATCCACTACCCACACAGCATAGACCATACATCCACTACCCACACAGGATAGACCATACATCCACCACCTACACATACACACAGGATAGACCATACATCCACTACCTACACATACACACAGGATAGACCATACATCCACTACCCACACATACACACAGGAT